>NC_090924.1:1487224424-1488550496 GCF_040938575.1 Ambystoma mexicanum
ATGGCTCAGGGCCATCAAGATCAGAGGGGCAGGGCAACCCTGGCATGGCGGTGTGTTCCGTGTGGGAGGAGTTTGGCCAGCGGATAGGTGCGGAGCGGCAGCGGGCGGAAGAGGAGCGGCTCGCCATGGCCAGGGCGGAGATCTCCATGCATCAGGCATTGAGGCGGGCTGAGTGCCTCGAGGAGGCTCGCAGGGAATTTGGTGAGCACATGGGGTTGTCCCTGCGAGACCTCGGGGCCAGGACTGAGTCCCGCCTCCAGGACATTGACATGGAGTTCGAGGATGCCCTGGCCAGCATCACCAAGTGAGCCGCAGGACTAGCCCGCTGCCTTTGTATATAGTTTTTTAGTTAGTTAGTGCTAGGTTTCCTTTATTTCTTTTTATTATTTTGGACCGCTTGGACAATGGCCACTTTTTTGTACATATTTTTTAACTTAGTTAGTATTAGGTTTCATTAGTGGTGTTGGGCTCATGGACCCTTGAACATTCCTGTATATATTGTTATTTTTTGGGAGATACATTTTTTTAATTTCATATTGTTTACACCATGTCGTAATGGTTTTTCTTTGATTTCATGCTACATGTGTTTGCTTTGGACAAAATCTATTGATTTTTCTATCCTTTGTTTTTTGGTTTCTCATTTTTGTTCCCGGACATGGACCTTTTATTTGCTTTGCCAGATAGTTGTATTAGTTTACTTATTTTTTTATTTAATACATTTTTATATTATCTTACACTTGTGTCATTTTTTCTTTGGTTTCTTACATGTCATGATATGGGTTTTGACATTCACTTGCACCCATTGTGTATGTGTGTGTGGCGGACATGTGTTCTTTTGCATACTTGCCTTTGGGGTTGTGTCATGTGATTGCATTCACTATGTGGGTGCATGCAATCCTTGCCTGGGTGTTTGTGCTGGGTATGCTGGCCATTACTGCCATTATTGTGTATCGTCAGGACCAGGGGCCAGGGGGACATGGGTGGGGGCCTGGTGGAGGGTGCCCCTGGTGGATGGGGGTTGGGGGTGGTGGGAGACATGGGTTGGACATGGGTGGGGGCCTGCTGGCAGGTTCCCCACAGTGCTGGGGGTGGGGGTGGTGGGAGACATGGGTGGGGGCCTGGTGGAGGGTGTCCCTGGTGGATGGGGGGTTGGGGGTGGTGGGAGACATGGGTGGGGGCCTGGTGGAGGGTGTCCCTGGTGGATGGAGGGTTGGGGGCGGTGGAAGACATGGGTGGGGGCCTGGTGGAGGGTGTCCCTGGTGGATGGGGGTTGGGGGTGGTGGGAGACATGGGTTGGACATGGGTGGGGGCCTGCTGGCAGGTTCCCCACAGTGCTGGGGGTGGGGGTGGTGGGAGACATGGGTGGGGGCCTGGTGGAGGGTGTCCCTGGTGGATGGGGGGTTGGGGGTGGTGGGAGACATGGGTGGGGGCCTGGTGGAGGGTGTCCCTGGTGGATGGGGGGTTGGGGGTGGTGGGAGACATGGGTGGGGGCCTGGTGGAGGGTGTCCCTGGTGGATGGGGGGTTGGGGGTGGTGGGAGACATGGGTGGGGGCCTGGTGGAGGGTGTCCCTGGTGGATGGGGGGTGGGGGTGGTGGGAGACATGGGTGGGGGCCTGGTGGAGGGTGTCCCTGGTGGATGGGGGTTGGGGGTGGTGGGAGACATGGGTGGGGGCCTGGTGGAGGGTGTCCCTGGTGGATGGGGGGTGGGGGTGGTGGGAGACATGGGTGGGGGCCTGGTGGAGGGTGTCCCTGGTGGATGGGGGTTGGGGGTGGTGGGAGACATGGGTTGGACATGGGTGGGGGCCTGCTGGCAGGTTCCCCACAGTGCTGGGGGTGGGGGTGGTGGGAGACATGGGTGGGGGCCTGGTGGAGGGTGTCCCTGGTGGATGGGGGTTGGGGGTGGTGGGAGACATGGGTTGGACATGGGTGGGGGCCTGCTGACAGGTTCCCCACAGTGGTGGGGGTGGGGGTGGTGGGAGACATGGGTGGGGGCCTGGTGGAGGGTGTCCCTGGTGGATGGGGGGTTGGGGGTGGTGGGAGACATGGGTGGGGGCCTGGTGGAGGGTGTCCCTGGTGGATGGGGGGTGGGGGTGGTGGGAGACATGGGTTGGACATGGGTGGGGGCCTGCTGGCAGGTTCCCCACAGTGCTGGGGGTGGGGGTGGTGGGAGACATGGGTGGGGGCCTGGTGGAGGGTGTCCCTGGTGGATGGGGGGTTGGGGGTGGTGGGAGACATGGGTGGGGGCCTGGTGGAGGGTGTCCCTGGTGGATGGGGGGTGGGGGGAGACATGGGTTGGACATGGGTGGGGGCCTGCTGGCAGGTTCCCCAGAGTGCTGGGCGTGGGGGTGGTGGGAGACATGGGTGGGGGCCTGGTGGAGGGTGCCCCTGGTGGATGGGGGGTTGGGGGTGGTGGGAGACATGGGTTGGACATGGGTGGGGGCCTGCTGGCAGGTTCCCCACAGTGCTGGGGGTGGGGGTGGTGGGAGACATGGGTGGGGGCCTGGTGGAGGGTGTCCCTGGTGGATGGGGGGTGGGGGTGGTGGGAGACATGAGCAGGTGTGCAGGGTAGTTCCCTGTTGTGTGTGCTGCCTGCAGGGGCCGTGGAGGGTGTACAGGTAATGCCTGGGAGCACACAGCCAATTCGCGTGTGGAACTTCCCGCGCACTCCTGCAATCCACGTACCCGGCCATATCGCGTGTGGTACTTCCCGCGCACCCCTGGAATCCACGTAGCCGGCCATATCGCGTGTGGAACTTCCCGCGCACCCCTGAAATACACGTAGCCCGCCATTTCGCGTGTGGAACTTCCCGCGCACCCCTGAAATCCACGTAGCCGGCCATTTCGCGTGTGCAACTTCCCGCGCACCCCTGAAATCCACGTACCCTGCCATATCGCGTGTGGAACTTCCCGCGCACCCCTGCAATCCACGTAGCCGGCCATATCGCGTGTGGAACTTCCCGCGCACCCCTGAAATCCACGTTCCCTGCCATATCGCGTGTTGAACTTCCCGCGCACCCCTGTAATCCACGTAGCCGGCCATTTCGCGTGTGGAACTTCCCGCGCACCCCTGCAATCCACGTACCCTGCCATATCGCGTGTGGAACTTCCCGCGCACCCCTGCAATCCACGTACCGGGCCATATCGCGTGTGGGACTTCCCGCGCACCCCTGGAATCCACGTAGCCGGCCATTTCGCGTGTGCAACTTCCCGCGCACCCCTGGAATCCACGTACCCTGCCATATCGCGTGTGGAACTTCCCGCGCACCCCTGGAATCCACGTAGCCGGCCATATCGCGTGTGGAACTTCCCGCGCACCCCTGAAATCCACGTAGCCGGCCATTTCGCGTGTGCAACTTCCCGCGCACCCCTGAAATCCACGTACCCTGCCATATCGCGTGTGTAACTTCCCGCGCACCCCTGCAATCCACGTAGCCGGCCATATCGCGTGTGGAACTTCCCGCGCACCCCTGAAATCCACGTTCCCTGCCATTTCGCGTGTGGAACTTCCCGCGCACCCCTGCAATCCACGTACCCTGCCATATTGCGTGTGGAACTTCCCACGCACCTCTGCAATCCACGTAGCCGGCCATATCGCGTGTGGAACTTCCCGCGCACCCCTGAAATCCACGTTCCCTGCCATTTCGCGTGTGGAACTTCCCGCGCACCCCTGCAATCCACGTACCCTGCCATATCGCGTGTGGAACTTCCCGCGCACCCCTGCAATCCACGTACCGGGCCATATCGCGTGTGGAACTTCCCGCGCACCCCTGGGATCCACGTAGCCGGCCATATCGCGTGTGGAACTTCCCGCGCACCCCTGTAATCCACGTACCCTGCCATATCGCGTGTGGAACTTCCCGCGCACCCCTGAAATCCACGTACCCGGCCATATCGCGTGTGCAACTTACCGCGCACCCCGGTATGCACGCACACGTTTATTTTTTCTCTCTGCGCGTGTCTGTGTTTGTGGGTACCCCTTTGTACGTCATTTGTCCTGGAGGGCCACAGTATTGGACATTGATCATGTCTGTATATAGGTGCTATTTGTTGGCACACCTTTTAGCGCACATTTCTTGCAGGCGCAGAGACGCTACCGCCTGCTTTCTTGTGGCGGTCGTGTTTGTGCCTGTTTGTGCCTGTGCGCTGCTTTGAGCGTGCGCTTTTTTGCCCTATTCTATTCCATGAATACGTGTTGTATGCGAGCGTGTGGGCGTTCCGCGCACTTGCCTCCTAAACTTTCCCCGTGCCGCCCACATTCTTCCCCATTCCGAGTGTTGTGCCCCATTTTATTCCCCATTCCGAGTGTCCCGCCCTGTGTCCCGCCTACTTTAGAGCTGTGCGCTGCGCTCGGAGTGATGGCGCAGTGGCCGTGGCGCACGACGTTGGTTGACCTGTGCGCCGGCCTGCGCCGCGCGTTTTTTCCACGCACGTCCTCTGCTTTTCTTGCGCAGGGACTTCCATGAATCGACGTGCGCTGGTTTCCCTGCGCTTTGCGCTGATTTTAGGCGCAGCGCACGTATTGGCCCCTCTGCGCCGGGATTTTCGGCGCACATTTATTCCATGAATCGGCCTGTCATTCTTTTGAGGCTCAACCCTTACAAATTTTGATCCAAGTATTAGGCGAGGGCAAGGATAGTTTGGAGAACAGACATGACTTAATTTTGGACTTCCTGATGCAGACTTCCCTTAGTGTTCTGTTAGGCAGGGAAATCCCACCTAGAATAGGGCACGTTAGGCATTCTCCCTACCCCTATATTTGGATAATAAAAGTTTATAGCCCACACTATATGTTCTTTGTCTGTGTCTACTTCATGATGCCTTCAAAGTGCATCCCAACACACTCATGAGATTTCTCACCTGTGTGTGTTCTCTGATGGATGGCAAACTGTCCCTCCTGAGCAAACAGTTTCCCACATTCAGTGCACACATGAGGTTCTCACCTAATAAATTATATTTCAAAAATTGATTAGCAGAGTTTGTCAATTAGAATGTTATTGATTAGCAAACAAACCCATATGATTAGTTATACTCATATTTTTATTGTTAAAAGACGTTATTGTACCAAAGACATACAATGAACACCAATAGAGCATTTTAGTGTACTTTTGAAGTAAGACATTAGTGAGATGAGTCAGTCTTTGCACATTTTTTAAAATATACAAATATAAATGTGCTTTTTGCAAAATGGTGCATGCCACCACAAACCCAGCGTATGTGTGCCACCCACAGCAGAGGCCAGCCATGCACAGTGAAAATGCTAACAGAGTAAATGTTAAGTAAAAGTTTCAAACATCCCCTGCAAATGGTACTCACAGTCATAAAATCTACTGGACTATGCAAGTGGGTAAGTAGACTTTTCTAGACCTAGATGAGTGTCTGCAAAATGTAAACGGCTATGTGCATGAATGGACACAAATAGATATTATAAAAAGGCCCTGAAAACAGTTTGGCCAGCTCTGTCCCACAGGTGCTAATATATAAAGCAATCAAAGCAAAGCGAGGTCTGCAGACTAACTATGTATGGTATTGCAGTACAACTGTAGATGTACAGACTGGATGGAACCATTGGCCACTACTTTGCATATACATCTAGTTAGATTGGTGTATTCAATATGGAAAGTAAGAGACTAAGCAGACTGGATGGAGCAGAAGGCAGAGAACTGGGAAAACTAGGTGGGATATTGTAGTTTGTGGCCATCTCACTTTCAGGGTAGCTGGTATAAAGCAGCAGGGCGATAAGATACAACATCAAGAAGTATGGGGTCAGGTCATGCGTAAAGCCCCAGTTGCACAGATGTTTGCAACCAGCAGGACACAGAACTGGGTTTGCCAATTTTCAAAAGTGTTCACTCGTCAATATGATGCATCTTCCTCAACAAAATGGACACTATGATATTTAGATACACTAACATAAACATTACTGTACAGCATGGAGACGATGCAGTGTTTTACAGTAGCAATACTGTAATTATATATCATGCAACAGCTTACATTTTTAGGAATTGAATGACTGTCTTTTAATAGAAAATAAAGTTAACACATATTGGTCTTTGCCAGACAGGACATAGCTGAATAAAGGTGTAATCTCGATTACTTCTGGTTTGCAATTATTTGAAAAAGAAAAACAATATTTTTCCTAGCACTCCCACACAGGTCTTTGGCAGTTAAGAGTGGAGGGATCTATGTGAAAATACCAAATCGCTTACTGCAAGGTTGAAAGCCTTGCATGTAAAACAATGAATTTTATGTATTTTTTATGCGTGGGGCAGACCCCCGCAGCCCTGCCCCTATATCCCCCCACTTACTTAAATCCCCTACTCAACCCACCCAATCTGTTTGGGGAAATGCATTGCTTTCCATGCAAGGTTTTCTACCACACAGTAATGGGATTCAGTATTTTGTAGTGATTCCAGAGTGGAGGAGATGATTACTGCTCCACTCCCTCTCCATTAGCCCCTTTGAACTTGCAGTGAACAGAGAAAGGGAGTGTAGATTGCCCAGAGGGCAAGAGAAGAATGCAGGGTCAGCTGCCCTTTCATTGAACAGGGTAACTTAAATATCTAGCTTTGCTACACAAGTGTCAATTTAATTAGCAAACCTACAGAATTGCTATGTAACACTGCGTATTAGATGCATCCAGTGCACTCATGAGGTTTCTCACCTGTATGTGTTCTCTGGTAGCTAGTAAGAGATCCCTTCTGAGCAAACCCTTTCCCACATTCAGTACACTCATGAGGTTTCTCATCTGTATGTGTTCTCTGGTGATGAGTAAGTGCTCCCTTCTGAGAAAACCCTTTCCCACATTCAGTGCACACATGAGGTTTCTCACCGTATGTGTTCTCTGGTAGCTAGTAAGAGATCCCTTCTGAGCAAACCCTTTCCCACATTCAGTACACTCATGAGTTTTCTCATCTGTATGTGTTCTCTGGTGATGAGTAAGCGCTCCCCTCAGAGCAAACCCTTTCCCACATTCAGTGCACACATGAGGTTTCTCACCGTATGTGTTTTCTGATGATTAATAAGATGTTTCTTTTGAGCAAACAGTTTCCCACATTCAGTGCACACATGAGGTTTCTTACCTGTGTGTGCTCTTGTGATAAGTAAGCTGTGCCTTCAGAGCAAACCCTTTCCAACAGGGTTTGCTCTGAAGGGAATGGTTAATAAGATGTTTCTTCTGAGCAAACAGTTTCCCACATTCAGTGCACACATGAGGTTTCTCACCTGTATGTGTTCTCTGGTGGATAGTAAGATGTCCCTTCTGAGCAAACCCTTTCCCACATTCAGTGCACACATGAGGTTTCTCACCTGTATGTGTTCTCTGGTGTATAATAAGTCTTACCTTCAGAGCAAACCCTTTCCCACATTCAGTGCACAAATGAGGTTTCTCACCTGTATGTGTTCTCTGGTGGATAGTAAGATGTCCCATTTTAGCAAACCCTTTCCCACATTCGGTGCACACATGAGGTTTCTCACCTGTATGTGTTCTCTGGTGGATAGTAAGAGATCCCTTCCGAGTAAACCCTTTCCCACATTCAGTACACTCGTGAGGTTTCTCACCTGTATGTGTTATCTGGTGGCTAGTAAGATCTCCCTTCAGAGCAAACCCTTTCCCACATTCAGTGCACTCATGTGGTTTCTCACCGGTATGTGTTCTCTGATGATGAGTAAGCACCCACTTCAGAGCAAACCCTTTCCCACATTCAGTGCACTCATGTGGTTTCTCACCTGTGTGTGTTCTCTGGTGATAAGTAAGCGCTACCTTCTGAGCATACCCTTTCCCACATTCAGTGCATTTGTGAGGTTCCTCACCTGTATGTGTTCTCTGGTGTTTAATAAGAGTTCCCTTCTCAGCAAACCCTTTCCCACATTCAGTGCACTCATGAGGTTTCTCACCTGTATGTGTTCTCTGGTGGTTAGTAAGATCTCCCTTGAGAGCAAACCCTTTCCCACATTCAGTGCACTCATGAGGTTTCTCACCTGTATGTGTTCTCTGGTGAAGAGTAAGTGCTCCCTTCTGAGAAAACCCTTTCCCACATTCAGTGCACTCATGGGGTTTCTCACCTGTATGTGTTCTCTGGTGGTTAGTAAGATTTCCCTTCTGAGCAAACCCTTTCCCACATTCAGTGCACTTGTGAGGTTTCTGACCTGTATGTGTTCGCTGATGGCTAACAAGATTTCCCTTCTGATCAAACCCTTTCCCACATTCAGTGCACTCATAAGGTTTATCATCTGTATGTGTTCTCTGGTGGTTAATAAGAGTTCCCTTCTCAGCAAACCCTTTCCCACATTCACTGCACTCATGAGGTTTCACACCTGTATGTTTTCTCTGATGGTTAACAAGATGTCCCTTCTGAGCAAACCCTTTCCCACATTCAGTGCACTCGTGAGGTTTATCACCTGTATGTGTTCTCTGGTGGTTAATAAGAGTTCCCTTCTCAGCAAACCCTTTCCCACATTCAGTGCACTTGTAAGGTTTCTCACCTGTATGTGTTCTCTGGTGGCTAACAAGATTTCCCTTCTTAGAAAACCCTTCCCCACATTCAGTGCACTTGTGAGGTTTCTCACCTGTATGTGTTCTCTGGTGGCTAACAAGATTTCCCTTCTTAGCAAACCCTTTCCCACATTCAAGGCACACATGACTTTTCTCACATGTATGCATTTTTTTGGGACAGACAAGTGCATCATGCAAATGGATGCTACTTTGAAATTCAGTGCACTGATAAGGTTTTTCACCCATGTTCTCATGTGGGCAAGTAATATGTTCTTGAGTTGGCATCATTCGCCACATTCTGGGCTTGTGTATCTCACCAGTTTTTTGTGTCTGGTGCTTAATAAGAGAACACTTTCCACTGAATCTTTTCCCAAATTCAGAGCACAAATGAGCTTTCTCGTGTAGAGATTATTTCTGGTGACATGCGATTTTTCCTCTGATCGAAGATTTTAAAATATTCAGTCCAAGGATACACTTTGTCCATTCACATTTACAAGCGTTTCACAAAACGCTTTAAAGAAAATACCTTTACATTCAGAATGTGTATAAAATAGCACTCACATGTGTTCTATTAGAAATAATAACAAATACAAAAATGCTTCTTTTACTGCATATCACACATTTTCGTTTTCATGCCAGACGTCCCTCACCCCCAGAATTGAGAGAAAGAACGGGCTTGGTTACTGGATGTTTCCACAAAGGGGTTGCATGGACGGAAGCTATCTGGTAGCCAATGGGCTTCTCAATCTCAGTTCCTCAATACTCTGAAAAGACAACTGGACCGTACATCTTGCCCACTTCTAAGAGGATTAGAAATTGCATATTCTAATAATGACGCGTTTCAATGCATTAGTTCAGAGAATCGAACAGTCACTGTTGTTGCATTTCTGGGGCATCCATCCCTATTGGAATAAAAGGATATTCACATTAGTTTCAACACGTTCAAAATCGCAGGCCTCACATGTAACAGGCAGACTGGCAGTATCAGGGATGTGTCTAGTTAATTACTTACATTGTAGCTCATAAGACTTTGAATACTAGGGTGCCATCTATTGGGGTCACTGTGAGGCTATCATGAAGCAGGACACAGACAATAGATTCAAAACTCAAACTTAAAAGCTTTATTAATTTAAATGTCAGGATGCTTGAAGGCCTAACCTGCCCCATACTAAGGTGGAATTTCCCTTACTGAACGTAAATAAGGACAGTCTGCGTCAAAGAGTTCAACTTAAAAATCTTGTAAAAAGGTATCCATCCTGTGTTAGCCTAAGCTATCCCCATTTGGAGCTCACTTTCAGACTCCATATTATTTCCTTGCTCACTTAGTAAGTTTTCATTTTTCATGTATAACATGATCGCAGCCTGAAAGGCTGGCAAAAGTGTCTCTGCAAAGAATGCTTAGCTAAATGTCTTTACCAGCTTCGAACCTTGAACAGGCAGCACGGACATAGATAAAGGGTTGTTTATGTGTCTTCTTGGCTCCTGACTTCCAAGGCTAATTGTGAAACTATTGATAAAGGGAAACCATAATATGCTGTGTAGAATCCAGGAAGAATTAGTTAAATGAACTACCAAGCCGAAATGCGAAATGACCTTTTGGTCGAAGACAAACACAGGTAAAGATAGACCAGGAATGTCTCCTTGCGCTGGGAAAAGGGTGAACCTCACTGCTCCGAGAACAGTAAATTGTACAGACGTGACGTAGAGTGGGGATCCATGTGTTGTCATGGATAATACCCACCTTACGCAGGTCGTGAACTATCTGTAATTACAGCAACCAAAGCAGACCTGAACTGCATAAAGATGCTGACTGGCCGTCATGTAAATTGCTCAATTTCTCTATGACTGTCCGCAGACATAGGGCCTCATTACACGGAAGACGGTGAGCCATGGCGCTATTAGCGCCATGGCTCATGCCGGTAAAATACCGGCACCGCCTTGGCGGAAAGGGGATTTACCGCCCCATTCCAAGGTTGGAGGGGCGGTAAATCCCCCTTCCGCCATTGCCCTTCCCCATTCCCATTTCTGCCCCATAGGGCTCTATGGGAATGGGGAAGGCGCTAATTACGGCACCGCAATTTTGCGGTGCCGCAATTAGCTGCGAGGTCCCTTAGCGGGTTGGTTTTTAACACCTGCAAAAAGCAGGTGTTAAAGCACCAACCCGCTAAGGGACCTCGTAGTAAGGCGGTAATGGTTAACGGTCACCGTTACCATTAACGGTGGCCGTTAACCATTACCGCCTTCCGTGTAATGAGGCCCATAGTTGCACCTGAGACCGCTTGAAGCGAAATAAACTTTGTTAATGTTTGAATTGTGACTGGTGTTCTTTATTTATTTGCAGTAACTCAGATTGAGATTTACAAATGGCGCCTGGAATGTGCAGCTTCTTGCGATGACAACCCATTGCTTTCTGAGGACAAAGTGGACGGCCTGAGACCAGTGAGTATCGGGGGACGCTGCTTAGGAGACTCTGTTTCTCGCAGTCTGCTACTCGTGATCTCAGTTCGCCGCTTCGCCACAGGTCATCACGGCGAGAGTCCCGGACCATATGCAGCGACTGTGTTTCGCTTTTTGGGGGTCCACCAGACACGACGGGGGTTTGTTTGATTTGATGGGGGATTCATTTTGTTTTGAATCAGGTGAGTTTGTTTCAGATATTTGTTTGGATAAAATATTTTACACAAAGTTTTGTTGCAAGAGAAGACAGCAAAATGGTTAAGAACATAGTCAGCCGGCACCCCTGGAAGGGTCACCTGCCTACGAAATGTATGTGAAGTACAGGTTAGGAGCTATAGTTTTTTACATTATTTGGTATTGCCAGACCAGACATGAAGCAGACCTTCAATGGCCTTTATTGGGAAGTTTTGAACTCACTAGGATACAACACTTGGGGCCTCACTACGACCCTGGCGCTAAGGGATTACCGGTACCTGTAAGGGTATCGGTACCGGTAATCCCTTAGCGCCTGATTACGAGGTCCCTTTGCGGATTCCCACCTTAACGGCTGGTTTTACCAGCATCCGTACTGGTGCCGTTTACCCCCTACCGCCATTCTCGGAATGACCTCCTATGTCCTCGTGAAGGACTTTGGGCCTCATTACATGGTAGGCGGTAACCATGGCGCTATTAGCGCCATGGTTTGCCACCGTTATTTTACTGTGTCTGCCTTAGTGGATGGCAGAATTAACGCCCTACTCCAAGGTGAGCGGGGGCGGTAATTCCCCATTCACCAAGGCACTTCCCCATTCCCATTTTCGCCCCCATAGGCCTCAATGGGAATGGGGAAGGTGCTAATTACGGTACCGCAAATTGCGGTACCGTAATTAGCACCAAGGTCCCTTTGCGGCACCCTACTTTAATGGCTGGTAAAACCAGCCGTTAAGGTCAGGTCCTGCAAAGGGAACTCGTAGTAAGGCGGTCAAAGGGCCTCATTACACGGTAGGCGGTAAGGGTTTACCAGTACCGGTAAGGGCATCGGTAAACCCTTACCGCCTACCGTGTAATGAGGCCCTTTGAGTGGAAATTCAGTCTTGCAGCTTGCTGGAAATGACCCTATCTGGTGCTACTTGCCACTCAGATGGCTGTTCGAGTGGATGGATAGAAGCACTGGATCCATGCAGCACACCTAAAACGAGTGCCCTTGCCTTTACCCTATGACAAGTGGGAAAAGGAGCACGTAGAACATTCTGAAACCAAGTGCATCCCTTTCAGTGACGGCACATGCTCTGACCCGGAGCCTAAGCAGCCCGATTGTTCACCACTTCCTCCAGATACTGACCCTTTGTTCATGGATCACTCTGTGCCCGGAGTGTCCAGATATAAGCTTCGACCACAGAAATAGCTAGGGAATTACATTTTGTAGGTAGGAAAGTGTGGTAAAAATACTGCACCCACAAGAAACCAACGGTATTCTCTCTATTCCCCCCAGAGATGCATGGAAGTAGAGGGGGAAAGGGAAAGGAAGACTACAAGATTGGCCACGTGGTCAGGTGCCACCCACGGATGAACTTATAGAGCCTGTTTCAGTGAAAGACTATGGGCCTTATTACGAGTTTTCCGGTTCGGTAACAGCGGTACCAGTAAGCTTGCTGGTACCATTTTTACCGGACAAGCAAACTACGAGTCTACGAGTGGGTACCCTTCTGCCAGTAAGATGTGATCTGGCGGGCGGAAAGGTACCCGCTCGCAGACCCTTACGGTAGCACCGGCACCATTCTGAATGGTACCGGTGCTACCGTCCTCTCCATTCCCATTGAGCCCTATGGGGAGTAGGGAATAGGGAGTAATCATTACCGGCACCCGGCAAAGGGGAATTACTGGGTCCGCCGGGGCTGGAAGGCCCCAGTAAATCCCCTTTGCCGGGTGCCGGTGAAAGATGACTCCGGCGGCAGCCGTGCCGGGATTTACCGGCTTGGCTACCGTCAGAGTCATAATGAGGCCATATGCCTCTGTTTGGGGCATGTAGAAGGGAGGACCTGGAAAATATTGCCGCTGGAGAGTCCAGGTCTAAAGGACTATGATCCACTAGGGACAAATGTATAATCATAGTTATTAAAGCTGTACTATGCTCATATTGATACCTGTGAAAATGGGAATCTGAGCCCCACTGAGGGGGCCCCGGGGTGAACCGTGAGTGACCTGTGAAGGGATTGTGTAAGAAAAGGGAATCTGAGCCCGACTGGGGGGGATCCAGGGTGAAGAGTGAATCACCCTACGTGAATACTTGGAAACAAACTTTTCGTTTGTTTGATACACCAGGCCCTCTGAAGCAAGAGACTTTTGATAACTTAAGAGACTTGGGCATAGAAGGCACTGATTTTTGTAATGGAACTGTGTGCTCGAGTGAACCGCCTTGTCCTCTGCTGAAAACGTGGGGAAGGGAGGCCAAGGGCCTGAATATCCTGACTTAACATTGTGTGAACACTTTTTTCTTTTTCATGAACATTGCCCCACAGTATTTGTAATTGAGAGGAAAGGATTGGCAATAGTTATTTTTTAGTATAGGCCCTTTTATGTTGACAAGACTTCACTAGGACTGCATTCTTTATTTGATGTTCGTAGTTTGTTCCCATCTTAGATTTAGGCTTGGATAGGCGTTTATCACTCCCTTGATGAAGTTCAATAAACACCCCTGAACTGTGTTCACGTGTGTCTGTCTTACTTTGATACCATGCCTTCCCTACACAGCTCTCACTGCATTTCTCAAATTGCCAGCGCCACTTTGCCTGCACTTTGTAACTCACACAGCTCCCCTCAGATGACAATCTCAACTTCTCAGTTTACTGAGGATTTTGACAACGTAATTTTCCTTATGCGACCACCTTACCTCAATCCGGAAAAACTTGGATGGAGGACTTGTTATCTGCCCTTTCTTTTCTCTTTCTGGGTGAAATCCAAGAGGAAGGTGCTTCTGTAATCATCCTGGGAGATTTTAATGTTGAATGCCTGGATGACTGCTGATATTAACTCCCTAGTAGGGAAAAGAAGCCCATCGTAAATCGAGACATAGGTATGCTGGTTAGACAGGAACTCTAGGCTTGGAACTTCACATTTCGAAATGGCAATTTCACAGGAACGGTTTCCCCGAGTTTCAAATGGCATAATAATTGTTGGAGATCTACCCTGGACTATCTTTTTCTGTCTGCCGCTCTGATCTATGGGGGTGGGAATTTGGTGATAAGGCAGACGGATTTAAGTGACCACTGTATGTTGCTCTGTGAATTACCAATCTCTCGACATGTAACTGCTAATAAGTTTGTCTTGAATGTTGAGATTAACCCAAGAAACCATGCAGTGAAATGGACTCACAAAATCTCATTGGCCTTAAAATCGCCAGATATGCGATTTACTTAAGAATAATGACAAGGGTATAATTTTGAGCCATGTACACAATCAATCCTTGGGGCACTACTGCGTACCAGACACTTAGATAAAAAGTCTCAATTATTGGGGCATAACCACGTCTTTGTCGCTGAGGTCCAAACACAAAAAAGACAGTAGCGTTCTAAAATTAAAACTTGTCAAAAGGGTAAAAATTGGTGTGGGAATAATGAAATTGCAACTCTGAAAAACACTTTAAAGGCATGGGCCCTCATTACGACCCTGGCGGAAAGTAACTGACCTGACCGCCATAGCGTAAATAGCGTTTCCGCCATTGCACGACGGAGTAAAGTGCGGCTAATTCTGACCCATCGGGCACGAGCACTACGCCATGGCGGAAGTGCAAAGTCCGCGATGGCGGAAATGTCCCCAAAACGCCCCTCACCGCCGTCGTACAGCGCCCTAGGTGCAATTCCGCCACCCATCATAGCGGTCACCGTAATGAGCGGTAATCGCAAAATACGGTGACCGTAAATATACGGAAACGGAAGTAAAAACATGGGCCCGGAACGGGAAACAGCACGCCGTACACCTATAAAATCAGAATCCCAACACAACCATTAAAAATCCTACCCTGAGACACATCCCAACCCGTTAGCCACCCTAGTGAAAACAATAAAAATGGGAAAAAATGCGAAAAAAGCGTGCGACCGCAAGCGGCAGGTCCACTTCTCCCATGAGGAACTCACCGTGCTCACAGAGACCCTCCAGGAGAATGCTGCCGTCGTCTTCTCGACGCAAATGACCAGGACGGCACTTCCGAACAAGAAGGCCATATGGGCCCTGGTGGCACAGCGGGTAAGTGCGGTGGGGACCGCACCCCGCAACCCACAGCAATGCAGAAAGCGATGGGACGACTTGCGGATACGCGTACGGAGCATACTATCAGCCAACCGTAACATTGCCACAGCTACCGGGGGAGGATCGGAATCACCCATCAAGTTGACCCCCTGGGAAGAAATCTGTGCCTCCACCATTGGAATGGAGAGTATAGAGGGAGTCGGAGGGATGGAGAAAGGAGTGCAGACATCCGAAGAATCAGGTAGGTGGGCCAAATAAAACAATGCTAAATCCACAATGTCCAATCATGTGAAGTACCATGTGTCCACATAGTGCAACAGAAACACATGTCCAGGACAACGTCCACATACATTGGCCTGATAGCGCACTTTAAAAGTCACATTAAATACATAAATAATTAAAAATCCTAAAAACACCCTCTACACGTGCAGCATGCACACCCTAACTGCAGGCTGCAAAACAACTGCATCCTCAATCCACACAAAAATGAAACCACCTCCAAGGGCCTGACCCAAATCACCCTCAGGTACCACCCCAATGCATGTGATACATTGCCATTCCAATTTCCACAGACCCATAAATAACGCTCGCCCTCCTTTACTCCAACACAGGGTCCGATTCAAACGACGAGCTTCAGGACACCCCTACCAGCACACCAGCAAAGAGGGCCAAGACCAACGGCCAAAGACCCTCCACCTCAGCTGCACGGATCAAGACACGGCAGCAGCACAAATCAAGTGGCAGCACACAGGAGGGGACTTCAACAGGCACCCCAGCAGCCAGCATGCCCACAACAGCAGCACCACAGGTCCCCCCAATGGATGCCACAGAAGGCACTGCTTCTGGTGGCAGCAGCACCATAAGTGACACTGCATTAATGGCAGCATGCTCCGACACAGAAAACGGTGCTGTCGATGTAGGATCCATCCATGACCTGTCTCAATCCCCCTGTTTGTTTCATCCCGTACACCAGGAGGATACCACGCAGGGGCACCCACAAGACGACGACTGGCCATCCCCCACAAGCCCTGTGGCAAGGCAACATGAGGTGATCAGCCCCTCTGTGACACCACCGCAAATGGGCATGGCCCAGCAGAGGCAACAGTCCCTCGACCAGGTGATCGTGCAACAGCAGCAACTGGCCACGCTCCTCAAGGAGCATGCTGATGAATGTGGGGGCACTAAGGCAGCCATAGAAACATCTACTGAGACACTTAGGGCAGAAATGGAGAGAAGTACAGAGACACTAAGGGCAGAAATGGAGAGAAGTACAGAGACACTAAGGGCACAAATGGAGAGAAGCACCGAGAGCCTGAGGGCACAAATGGAGAGAAGCACCGAGAGCCTGAGGGGGGAACTGCATGCGACGTCCAAAGACGTATGTGCTGAACTTGCCGCTGTGCGCCGTGTGCTCACTGAGCTCTCACAAACCCTTAGGGACATGCATGGACGTGAGCAGGCAGAGACATCATCCGTTGCAAGTTCCGTCCAGGGCAGCCCCCAACGTAGATCTGGGAGGAACCTGCGCTCCACAGGCAGGGGTGCCCCTGATACCCGGAGAGGGGGCTTGCAATAGCGTCTGCCCACTGACAATGAGCATCTTTGGACACTGGTGTTCGGGGGGGAGGTAGGAGGGTGGAGGGGGTGTGTTGGGCTTTCTTGGGTGGCGGGTCGATGGGGTGTGTAACATAATTTCACATATGCTATAAACATTTCACAATCATCCAATGAGATGTGTGGACATTGATCTTTGTGTACGAGGCCTTTATAGGCGTACAGTCCATATTGTGCATGTTCCAGACACACACAGTGCCACAAGTCCCGTGTCCATGTATCAGCCACCAGGCGTGAGTGCTAGAAGCATGAATCTATGATAATCTGACGAATTTCACGGCCCTCCTGTGCCTCGCGGACTCCTTGAGGTGCTGCCACATCCCCACCCTCATCATGACCATCTTCAGGTGCTTGCAGTTCTGCGTCAGGGGGCATGGGCACATTTCTACGTACGCACATGTTGTGTAGCATGACACAAGCCATGACCATCTTTGCAACCTTCTCATGGCGGTACAGGAGTGCCCCGCCAGACCTGCTGAGGCAGCGGAAACGAGCCTTCAGTAGGCCAAATGCCTGTTCTATGACTACACGGGTACGTGAGTGGGCATGGTTGTAGTCCTCCTCATGCTGGTTCTGTGGGTTCCGGAGTGGTGTGAGGAGCCATCTCTTGAGTGGATACCCGGCATCACCTGTATGTGGACAATAAAGGATGTTTGTGGAATGACATTGCTACGTACGCATCCCCCCCCCCCTTCCTGCCAGGTCATTGCCGCATCACATACCCCACATTATCATGCATGAAATGAGACTCACCGAGTAGCCAGGATCTGTTCCCTGCGTGTCGCTCCATGTAGCGTGGTATTGTAGAGTTCCTCAAGACCATAGAATCATGGGTTGATCCAGGAAATCGGGCACAACAATGTGTAATGATCCTGTTGGAGTCACAGACCATTTGTACATTAAGAGAATGATATTGTTTTCGGTTGCGGTACTGGACCTCCATGGCATGTGGGACAACCAATTCCACATGGGTGCAGTCGATGGCACCAATGCAACCCGGTATGCCGGCAAGTGCATGGAATCCCACTTTTGTGTTTGTAATCTCCTGCTCCGAGCGTGGTAAAGAGATGTAGTCGTCGCGTGCTTCAGGAGGGCATCGAGCACTTGCAATAGTGTCCGTGACAACAGTGGCTGTGAAATGCCATGCAACTGTCCGACTGTGTGCTGGTAGGTGCCTGTGGCCAGGAAGTGGAGTACAGACACCACCTTCAGTAGGGGTGGGATGGCGGTTGGGCTATCTATCATGCTGACAAGGTCAGCGTGTGTCATGTCCACAATGGCGGTTATGGTGTCCCGGTCCAAACGGTAGAGGGTGTGGATCTGCTCATCAGTGAGGTTGAACGGATGAGCTCGGAGGCGTGGGATTGCGGGCTGCCTGCGTGGTGGTAGTGGCTGTGCTGGTGGGCCTTGCTGGCCCTACCTTGCCCTCCTCCTCCTCCTGCGTCTCCTCTGTGCGGCCGGTTGTTGTAGTAGTTGGTGTTCGTCTTCTTCTTGAAGTTGGAGTACTTGCAGTGCTATCAGGTCCCCCAGGGCCAACATCGCTAGTCCTGCCGGTAGCATTTTGGAGTGGGTGTGGTTGTGGGAGGGGGTTGGGTGTGCAATTTATGTGTTTTCCGGCTGTATAGCCTCCACCTGTGGTGATTCATTCCACCTGTGCAAGCTGCAATCCCCTTTGGGCGAGCACGTCCCGCACACAACGCTGCAATTTGACGCATGGCATCTTGCTATTACAATCATGTATTTAATCCCGATGGCAGTGAAATATTGCTTCATATGTTCATTCTGCTATGGTCCCATTGTTTCACATACTATCTTTGCAGTCGCGAACAAACTTGTGAAGGGTCAGTGGAATGTAGTACTCGATTAACGGTGGACCCTCATGCAGCACTGTACCGAGGTTCACCGACGGGCGGGGCGTCCCATTTGTGAGTGACGCCAGTTGCCATTTTCAGACACTGCCGCACTACATGGATGAATTTGTGATTTCAAGCGGTCACAGATGCCTTTTCGACGTGATGTTGCAAATGAGGAATTCGAAGGACAGCGCTTTCGGTTTTCAGCTAACGGCGAGGAGACGCCCACAGGTCTGACTGCAAATATAACGTTCTATTGTTTAATGTCCTTCGGACAGGGGCCATGGCGAGAATGCAATGATTGATATGAATAGTATGGGATGCGCAATAGCGTAGTGGACGATAAGGCCGGACGTTCCCAAATACATGTTACTTCACAACACTGGAATTCCGGCCTGGAGCACAGTGGATTTTGCAGACTGCATTACGCACAGACTCAATGGAAATTTCACATGTTATGTGAGTAAATAATCAGGCGTTTTCATACCGGGATGAGGGAATGATGTATGGATGCATGGACAGATGATTTAATTGAGAGTTTGCCATGTACATGGCTTTTTGGAATCTATCCACTTCCCCTGCGCTATGTGATGCAGAGCTGCCATAGTGGGACCATCGTCTATCTGCCCTTGTTGAACCCTCCCTGTCTCGACGCACCTTCAAACACTTGTGTCTATGCACGTTACTAATCCCATCTAATGGATTCTGTTTTAACAGACGCATGCACACAAAGGGCCTCATTACACGGAAGGCGGTGAGCCATGGCGCTATTAGCGCCATGGCTCATGCCGGTAAAATACCGGCACCGCCTTGGCAGAAAGGGGATTTACCGCCCCATTCCAAGGTTGGTGGGGCGGTAAATCCCCCTTCCGCCATTGCCCTTCCCCATTCCCATTTCTGCCCCATAGGGCTCTATGGGAATGGGGAAGGCGCTAATTACGGCACCGCAATTTTGCGGTGCCGTAATTAGCTCCGAGGTCCCTTAGCGGGTTGGTTTTTAACGCCTGCAAAAAGCAGGCGTTAAAGCACCAACCCGCTAAGGGACCTCGTAGTACGGCGGTAAGGGTTAACGGTCACTGTTGCCATTAACGGTGACCGTTAACCCTTACCGCCGTCCGTGTAATGAGGCCCAAAGACTCGTTTGTAATAGTGTTTTCACCTCGATTTATATAGTTATGATTCGGAAGTGATTTTTGGGTGGGAATAATCCTTTTGAGTGGGCTAGCATGCATATGGCTGTAGATTTAGTGTGATCATTGAAGTGAGTAATTCAAATGAAGTTCTGATGCCCATACTATTCTTTTTCATTTCATTTGGGTGACAGGTATCTCCTCCCCTTTTGCCGCTGCCATCTGTATGCCACTCCTGCAGATGGCTTTTACTCCCGACACCTGCTGCTTCGTGTTAATCAGTGGAGCACCATTACGATCTTATGGGACGATCGCCAATGGGCCACATGCCCTTACGCAGTACTAGTGGCTAGGAGCAACATATCGACCTTTCAGCTGGGCTAGTGCCTACCTAATGGGACGGCCCTGCGGTTCTAGGCGCTTCCATGTTGCCTTTTTGAACATGAATGTAGCCCCTGTGTACCATGAAGGAACAGGGCGTCACACAAGAAGAAGCTGGTCATTTATTGCGGATGCAGCCCACAATAATGAAATATATTTTGGAGTTCATGACCTAATAGCTGTATGGGCTTGGTGATTTAGTTGTGCATTAAATTTTAATTATGATATTAACCGTGTAGCGTTATTCTTTGCAAGTAATGTAGCATATTCCTATTTGTGGAGCGATGTATTGTGAGAAGATCTGCATTGGGTTCCGGCTTCTGAGTATAGTTGTGTGGTACTGTACTGGGCGCATTTGCCTACGAAGCCCAGTGAGGTCAGGGATAGGGGCTGCCATTATGACTGTTTTAATGATGTCATGCTCAGGGGCGGGGGATTAGCTTTTGTGTAACAGATGCCGGTCAGCCAGGTGGATTGGTGGAATGATGTGATTATCAGAATATGGCTGGTCACAGGTGCCTGTGTTTGCGTGCGTTTCTTGGAGGGAGACTGAGGTCATGTCCATTGGAATAGCTTCTGTATTCGTGCCATCTGTGCCCTGCAGCTCCCATTGGCCCCTCTTGAGATGAGCCTGGCTGCTCAGTCACTCTGCCAACTTGTGTGGTACATGCTTATGCTGATGGTTGGTTTGTTTACTGGCAAGAGTACAGGGCTGGTGCAGTCTCCCTCAGGATACTGCTTTGAATGTTGCCTTACACTGGTGTCAAGCGATGGGGGCCTGTTGTTGTTTTGTCTCATATTTCAGTTCATATTGCTGTACTTGAACCTTCACATGCCTGTGCTGCATCAGTACGGCAATGGTGACATGGCAAATATGGATGGCCACTCACAAGGCACTTGGAGCCCCTACATTCATTTGTTCGTTGGCATGCATGGGTGACTTGTACATTTCACTGGTTGCATTGTGTGACTTCATTGCACCTACGAGGAGTTGTGCAATGTGGCCAGGGAGTGGTGTACAGGCACTCAGTAGGGCCATTTACGGTTGGTTCGCGATGCCGTACTTCTCACCATGGCGGAATGGTACTTTCCGCCATGCTTGATGGCGTTAGGTAAATGTCCGCTAGGGTCAGAATTCGCGTACCGTTGCGCCATGGTGGTAATTACGGTTTTGCATGGCGCGCGTGCGCGTACTTGGTGCAGTTAGCGTTGGCGTTCACTACGGTGTCGCTAATGGCATCGTACTTTACGGTGACGGGTCATAATCGCACCGAGCGCTATTCGATGGCAGTATTGCATTTCCGCCATCGTTTTTCGATTTCCGCCAGGGTCGTAATGAGGGCCATGGTCTAGT
Organism: Ambystoma mexicanum; assembly: GCF_040938575.1. Classification (NCBI taxonomy): domain Eukaryota; kingdom Metazoa; phylum Chordata; class Amphibia; order Caudata; family Ambystomatidae; genus Ambystoma; species Ambystoma mexicanum. Next base: position 1,487,245,929 of record NC_090924.1, read on the forward strand.
AAAAAATGTTATTGTCCCTACGGGTCGGCCATGTTTTTTTTAAGCCTAAGTGGCTCGATTTTAGAAAACTTTCCTATGGACCTTACCCGAGTTTTCGCCCATTAAACGCACGCGAAAACAAGCACCAGGGAGCCGCCATTTTCTGATAATCCTATCTTTTCCCCGATCGCCCTGGCTGACCTGCTTTTGCGGCACTAAATCAATTCCCCCACCCCTGAACCTGTCATCAGCAGACTCGTACCGCCCATTTCCCAACGCCAAAGCATGTCTCGTGTCAACATTCGCTGCGCTTCAGCTAATGATGTGTCGCCATGGAAATGGCAGGACGCCTCTTTCCTCAATAAGTATAAACAGACCGTTTCACAACACACAGCAGCAGATTTTCGATTCCATTCCTCTCTCTGTGTTACTTTGAGTATTCTGTGACTCGTTTCAGTGCTCTGGTCAGCTACCTTTGCCGCTTGTAGCCCGTGTGAACAGATACCAGTACCACCGCTATAAATTATTTTAGTTTGTTTAACACACAATGGCTACAATAATGCCCTACATGTACGAGCCCGAGTATACCGAGGAGGAACTACTGGAAAGGGAAGCACGCGAAAACAATGGGGATTCGGACGGCAGTTGGCAGGACGAATTAACAGATGAAGAGCCTGGGCCTAGTCGAATGGACGGCGTCTCCACCTGGTGCACATGCAATCGGTGCAAGCTAATGCCAAGTGAGGACGAGAACTGCTGCTGCCGAGAAAACTCAGGATGCCTGGCCTACATTTCGGAAGGCGAGCCACGACCGCAATGCATCACCGAGCTGCCAGACTTCAGGGCAGCCTGCCTCACACGGGCCGTGTTGAGAATAATGATGGTGCTTATGCACGAACTTCACGCAACTGTTCGTCCTCGTAATCCGAGTAACGAGTAAGTATACTCTGCTTGCCATGCCACTCCTATTTCACGTTCTTCTACTATATCCAAAATTACATCTACATATCATTGTAACGCATGTAAGTCATTCAATAGTGTGCATTGTCTAGATAGCATTTGTCCGTGCAGAATGCCATTAGTTACAAGAATTGTCATTGACAACAAACGTTTATTAAACTTATCTTGGTCATTTAAAAACAGTTTGTTTCATTCCTTTTCACAGGTAGTACAGGCTGGTGGCCTATCGTTCCTTTACATGGTGGCTTCACGGGAGGCTTGGACACCGCGTTCGAAGAGTGATACCCGCCTGTGCCGTTCGTGCCATTAGAGAAACGTTCCCGAGTGACAGCGGTCAGTACAGGGGATTTTCTCTGGCTGTGCTGCAACCTGACCTGTATAATCTTTAAAGTCTTGTATTTTTGTGTCATGAAAATAAGATACAAAATAAAACACCACATATATTTTAACAACGTTTGTTTCGATTTTTTAAATGAATCAAGTGTGTCTCCATTCAAGGATGGACGTCAGACATCTGTGCTCAGAATGGGTGAAGGTCTGGTCGCTGTGAAGCAGGGTGGTCACTATCTATCTAAGCTAACATAACATATTCTCGATAATGCATGCACTAAATAACACTTGTTCAAAGTCTTTCAGTAGGTTATGTCTCTATAAAAATCACACATATATCTATACTAACAATTACCATTGGATTATACAGGCCTTAGGGTCTTGACCACTATAATACACCGGTTGAAGTGTGGGTCTGTGCTCACAAGAATCTCCGGTATGTGGCATTTGTTATCTATAAGCAACGATATACTATCATTGATATAAAGGCGATATACTATATATTGATATAAAGGCGGTTCGCGCCAGTGGATGAGCGCTGGCATGAGGGGCTGTCAGGGGCGCAAAAAAGGCCAAGGTGCCAAACTACATGTACACTTCAAAAGGTGTCCCACGCCAAGGGGCCATCGGTCACATGGCCTCCTCAGACCCTGTGTCTCCATGCAGGCCTCCCCTTCAAGCAGGCCGCCCCACTAATACCACGACATACATACGTCATTCATTTCCAAACACACCCCAGTTTCAAATACTTTAAAAACCACTCGATATGTCTCATGAGAACATCTTTGTGCTTTGCAAGTCAACTCCTGAACGTGCTACCTGGGAACCACTGAGATCTATGCTAATCTGCTCGTCGTCATGCTATCCGTGAACTTCTGTGACCGCTTCGAGCATACCCATCAGTGCGCTACCTGTGGCCATCCACCTATTCTCCCGCAACATACTGCTCTGCTTGCTGAATCCAACTGTTTGTTGGTCAAGGTAAGGCCATGTATCCTGGTCATATTTCGCAGATTTTTAAATTTCTATCTATTTGCGAGTAGAATACCCAATATTGCTATGTTCATTGATCTCATTGCTATTGACTTGAATGTCCATTGCTATGCTATCAATAGATCTATTTATTTTCATCTGTGTCAATTGTCATCGAATTGCATCCTTCGGGGGTCCAGTCTATGATGTAAGCAAGTTTCCTTCACGTGCAATACAGAACATCCAAGGGATGAGTCACATGTTCAGTTTTTAGTCACATCATTTATACATTTCTGCAACGTATGCAAATACTAAGCCGCACATAATGAACTGGTATAGTTCCTGCGACCAAAACAAACCTTGCATTGATCATTGTATGATTCATTTACTTTTGTATCAAATCCTTATTCTTGAAGATTGTATAATAATGTCGATATTTACTTTTCAGATTTATCAACAATGCCTGCCTGTTCGATTAGCGGTTGCCCTTCGAAGACCCATGCGAAATCTGAAGGCACTACAATGCATATATTCCCGAAAACTGTTGATCGAATAAGAGAATGGGTCAGACATTGCGGATATCCACTGGATGAGCTGGAAAGTAGAGTCCAACAAGTCTTAGAGGACAAGAGGGGTGATCGATACCACATCTGCAGCCGGCACTTTTCCTTGGACATGTACACAACATCTTGGGTAACAAAGAAGAATAAACGGCGAACGACACGGAAATTGCTCGAAAACGCTATTCCCACTCTATTCATCCACATTCCGCCACCGGTGAGTCAAGTGTCCGGATTTAGCTTTAGGCCTTGGGGTAGTGTGTAGGTATCCGAATGGATTAGTTGATATTGTAGGTGTTCTATCCCTTGTAATAATTTCGATATTGATATGATTGTATAGTTTTTTGAATAATGACATTTACCAATATATTCTTTTTCGATTTCATAACCCACAAACGCAATGTATATATATATGGGAACAGGGAACTGTGCTGTATTGAGCATTTTACAAGTATTCTGTCGCCTTACATGGCTATTTTTAATATTGGCATTTCATTATCAATCATTAATTTACCTTTACAACTTCTTGACTATCCCTTGAATCTGAAGCAAGAACATTCTACATCCTTGACGTGGTCGCAGTTATCAACCACTTCTAGCGTGTATCAGGAAATCTTACTAGGCTAATCCGCTACAGACCTGTTTCATGCATGTCAAGTAATAGTTTGATTTTATCGTGTAATCATTTTACCGAATGTTTGGTTAGTGCTTTCCAATTGATATACACCTTAGTTATCGTCCACTCGTGTTCATTTTCAGTTATAATTAGTGTTATCCATACTAATGCAAGTACTGTCTTTCAGGGAGATGCTGAAGCGTCCGCCACATCTACAACATTTCTAGATGTTCTTCAACAGCAGGAGGTATGGATACTGACAGCTCCATCGAGCGTCATCATCAGAGCTGGAATTCTTGTCGTTTGATTGTTCTACACAATGTTTCATTCGTGGTTAGCCGTTGATATGTACCTGTGCTGTCGACCCCAGGTGTGTGTTATGTTTTCACTATTGTAATCCTCACTAATGCAAGTACTATGTTTTAGGCAGTTGATGGAGCGTCACCCCCTGCACTTGATGCAGAGCCTGACATTCAAGTAATTCCAGGGGAAGTGGAAGCGGGACCATGCGTATACGAATCGGCGCAACAGCTTTCGGAAGTGCGCACTACATTTGCAACATCCATAGATATTCTTCAGCAGCACGAGGTATGGATAATGACAGCTCCATCATGCGTGATCATGTAACGTGATTCGATTTGCTATACTTTCTTTCCTATTAACGCAAGTGCTGTGTTTCAGGGAGACGACGAAGCTTCCACTACAATCACAACATCCAATTTAGATGATGCAGATGTAAATAAATCGGAGAAATAAGTCGATGAAATGTGATCATATTTAGATTTTCCTTGATTCTTTTGGACAATGCATCATTTGTGGTTATCTCTTTATATGTACCTGTGCGTTCGACCCCAAGTGTGTGTTATGTTTCCAATATTGAAAACCATACTAATCCAAGTACTGTGTTTCAGGGAGACGACTGAGCTTCCACCACAATCACAACATCTCATTTAGATGATGCAGATGTAAAGGAATCGTTGAAATAAGTCGATGAAATGTGATCATATTTGGATTTTCCTTGATTCTTTTGGACAATGCATCATTTGTGGTTATCTCTTTATATGTGCCTGTGCCGTCGACCCCAAGTGTGTGTTGTGTTTCCAATATTGAAAAGCATACTAATGCAAGTACTGTGTTTCAGGGAGATGCGGATGCCTCCTCTCCAATACAACCATTCATGGCAGTCCATGCAGAGCCAGAGGTATGGATACTGACAGTTCCATCGAAATAGATCATCACTGGTCGAATACTTGTCGTTTGATTGTTGCACACAATGTTTAAATCGTGTTTGGCTATTGAGATGTACCTGTGTGTTCGTCCTCACGTGTGTTGTATGCTAACAATATTTTGATACATAGTAATGAAAGTACTATGTTTCAGGGAGACGATGGAGCCTCATTCCCTGCTGTCTATGCGGATACAGAAAATATAGTCGTTGCAGCGCAAGAGGAAGGGAGGACATGCGGAAACGAATCGGAGCTACAGCGTGCAGATGTTGAAGTTCGAGTCAAAAAAGTTGCAAACAAAAAAAACAAAAAAAAGGTTAGTTACAAACAGTTCATAACTTTAAAAAAATGTTTGTGCTGGGGACTATTTTATATTTTTTTCCAGTCAATTCTACTACACTCCATCTTGTGTTTAAACTGAACATCCCTTTTCCAATCTCTCCTCCAGTTACCCGTGGGTGTCAGAACTATACACACACAGACGGTGAAGCGAATGAGAGATGAGGCTTGCCAGACCGTGTACACTATGGAGGAACTATTAATTGAGGCGAGGCGTGTTCAGGCTCGAGATGCTCATATCCAATGGCCAGAACATGAATTAACTGTGTTTGGAGACTACAGCAAAGTTGCATTGGACCATAGCTACAGTGCGACCGCACCACCACAAGAAGATGTTATTGAATGTATTGAAGATAGCTCTGAAGCAGTTGCAGATCAATTTACACAATCTACAGCCACCAAAAATTTGCCACCAAAAAACCTGTCGACATTGTTGTGTTCTCCCATCAATGTTGAAGTAATAGATGTTGAAATGACAGAGAATGAACCAGCCGCAGCATCCATAGACGCATCAGAACTTGATATCAGCGATATTACTTTCCAATGTGTTGAAATCTCTGCAACGTCACAGGCCAAAAACAACGTTGACGCAGGATGACAGTCTAATGAAAGAGAGCAAATACATTGTATTCGACAGTTGTTTGATGGAAATTATAAGTATGCTGAAATATGTGCATTCCATTAGAGGGAAAGTATGTGGGAAGCCATTGATTAATGTGACTCGTCAAATAAAAGGCAGTAACGTCAAAATAAATGCCGCCTGTAGATTAAATCATAGGTTCTCATGGTCTGCACAACCGATGCTGGGGAAACTGCCAGCAGGCAATCTACTGTGTGCAGCTGCATCACTTTTTAGTGGCTCCAGTTTTAGAAAGTTAGAGGCTTTCTTTCAGTTTGTGGGACTCCATTTCATTTCTAAAGCGCTGTACTACATATACCAACGTGATTATCTGTTTCCGGCCATTAGTGATGCTTGGAAAATTGAACAATTGTCTCTAGCAAGTACATTCGAAGGCAAACGATTCAGGCTAGCCGGCGATGGACAGAGCGACAGCCCTGGATTTTCTGCCAAGTACTGCACCTACCACTTTCAGGACATGGATAGTAAGAAAATTGTGAGTTTGGTGGTCGTGCAGGTAACACAATGTACATCCTCAGTGGCCATGGAGAAACTAGGTTTTATAAAATCAGTGGAATATCTACAATCGAGGGGAATGCACATCGACCTCATAGCCACGGATAGACACGTTTCAATTGCCAAGACAATGAGAGAGCAGTTCCCACATATTAAACATCAATTTGACGTATGGCATCTTGCTAAATCAATCAATAAGAAAATCTCGGCTGCAGGGAAAAAAAAAGGTTTTGAAAGTATTTTGCAGTGGTCACATTCTATCACCAACCATCTTTGGTGGAGCTCAAAAACTTGTGAGGGGTCAGTGGAAATACTACTTGAAAAATGGCGGTCACTGATGCACCACTGTACCAACGTGCACCGCTGGACAGCAAATGAACATTTCCACCAATGTGAACATGACCCTTTGTCCCCAGAGGAGGCACGGAAGAAGAAGTGGTTGATTCCATCTTCACCGACACACAAAGCCATTGAGAAGATTGTTTTTGACAAAACTCTATCAAGAGATTTGAGAGGACTGACAGAATTCTGTCACACAGGAGATTTGGAGGTGTTCCACAATATGTGCCTAAAGTACAGACCAAACCGCTTGCATTTTAGCTTTCGGGGCATGAAACATTGCACTCTACTAGCGGTCTTGTCCCATAACAGCAATGTCAGACGTGAACAATCTAGGACTAGGGGTAAAGTAAGGATGCCTCGCTACACTAAGGTGTTTTCAAAACGAAGTAAGCAATGGGTGATCAAACCAGTCTATGATGAAATGCAGTTCGACTTTGTGAAAGGCCTTATTGTTGCTGTGTAAGAGAAGCACAGATATGGAATTTAGGACGTTTCTGTGCAGAGCAGTGATCCATTGCCACCGAACATTGCGACTGTGCCATGCCCACCCGAAGCACAGCTGATTGTGAAGTACAAATCCCGGTTTAAATAATTGCAATACGATTGTCTTTTTGTAAATAAATGTTATTGTACAGTGTACCTGTAAACCTAACCCCTACCTTCACCATCATGGGTGGCGAACAAGCTGGGTGTCATCTTTGAATTCTCTCTATTCACCTCACATATGTGTATGTATATATTTTTCTCATGTCTCATCTCATGTAAATGTAAATGCTGCGCACTGTTAACGCAGACAATAAATCTCACTTTTAACTCAACTCCTGTGGTACTTTATACTTTCCCTGACCTTCCGCCAAAAATTAAATGTCTCAATTTGGGCTGCAAAGCTCGCAGACAACGGGGACAAAATTGGGGCATTTGGAACGCGCCAGCCAAGCGGGCCGTGGCATTTGGGAGAGAAGCCAGTTCGCATTTGCACATTGTGGCGCACTACATAGACGGATTCTAAACTTCAAGTTCTCACAGATGCCTATACTACGTGATGTTGCAAATAAAGAATGCGAAGGACAGCGCCCAGATGAGGCCCACAAGTCGCACTGGAAGTATAAGGGTCTATTGTTTTTTGACCTTGAGACAGGGACCATGCCGAAAGAACTACATTTGAAGGGAGTGCGCAATAACGTAAGAGACGATAAGGCAGAAAATTCAGAAACTAGACCGAGTTTCATTTTAGGTCAGTATACGAAAAATCGTTGTCAAGAGCACGGTCCGTTTTACAGACTGCATTACGAAGAGACACAATGGAAATTTCAAATATAATGTAAGTAAATCTTTACACGCTTTTATACCGGAATGAAGATTTAATGAATGGATGCATGAATGAATTAATGAATGAAGAGCTAGGAAAAGCAAGTAAAACTGTTCGTAGTGGGCACATGGGCATGCAGGTCCACTGGTCTCACCGATCTCGGTCCTTGGCCCAGCCACTTTTCCCTGCACTGCCTACCTGCACTACGGGACTGTCTCTGTATCCTTCAGCCCCTTCTCCCGGCATTTACCTTGCACTTGCCACCAGCTGGCCCTATTATTTAATTTGTATTCAACTAACCATGTACAGCCCTTCCCCATGCGCGATCAGAAAGACACCTGGCCTAGTAGGATCGTTGTCTGTCTGCCCTTGTTCCCCACATGCCTCGTCACGCCTAGAAACACTTGAGTATAGGCGCGTTACAAATGCCATATCATGTATCATATCATTCCTCACGCATGTAGACTGTCGTTTATCATTGTTTGTTGGCCTCGATTTATCTCGTTACTTTTCGCATTGATTTTAGAGGCGAACATACTCCATTGAACTATCCTTGCAAGCAAATAGTTTCTGATCGGCCGTAATAAATAAAATGAGTAATATTAATGAAGTTCGGCTAGCGAGACTAATTATCATTTTTTTGTTTTCATAACAGGTATTTGATCCCATTCTGCCACTGCCATCTGTTTGAGACACCGGCGGATGGATTCTTCAGCAGACACCTGCAGCTTCGTCTCAACAACTGGAGCACGATCACCATATTATGGGACGATCGCCAAGGGCCCACATGCCCTTACGCTGTACTAGTGGCTAGAAGCAACATATCAACCTTTAGGCTGGACTAGTGCCTAGTTGATGGAACAGCCTTGTGGTTCACCGTGCTTCCAAAGTGATTCTTTTTACGAAAATGAACACCCTGTGTACCATAAAGGAACAGCGCGTGACTCAAGATGAAACGGAACAGTTATTGTGGATACAGATAAAAGAAAATAAATGGCTTCCGGAGTTCATATTGCAATTGCTGAATATTCTCTAAACATTTAAATAAATGTACTTTACCAAATGTACCGTGTTGCTGTTTCATTTTAAAGTACAGTTTCATATTCCGAATTGTGGCGCGCTGTGTTGTGAGTTGATCTGTGTTGGTTTCCGGGTTCTGTGTGGAGTCGCGCAGAAAACGACTGGGCGCGTTTGCCTACGCAGCACAGTAACGTCACGGGGAGAGGCAGGGAATATGAATGTTTTGATAATGTCGGGCTCAGGGGCGGGGAATTGATTTAGTGCCGCAAAAGCAGGTCAGCCAGGGCGATCGGGGAAAAGATAGGATTATCAGAAAATGGCGGCTCCCTGGTGCTTGTTTTCGCGTGCGTTTAATGGACGAAAACTCGGGTAAGGTCCATAGGAAAGTTTTCTAAAATCGAGCCACTTAGGCTTAAAAAAACATGGCCGACCCGTAGGGACAATAAACATTTTTACTAGACCATGCCTTTAATAATTTGCTAGGGGGCCACACATTTCTGATGTGGATAAATGACGCGGAAAATATGTTGGGTTGTATCTTGGGCAATAATAACAAGGCGGAGTCCGTGCGCAGAGTCCAGTCTGCAGCAGTGTGAGCAGGAGAGAGGAGCTGCAGCTACGGTGCACGACCTTCGTTTCCAGTGTTTCCAGCGTCTATGTGCCTTTAAGGAAAAAAAAGTACAACCCCCTTTAAAAACTGCTGAAGAGCGCAGAGAGCGCGCGGAGTCCGTGCGCAGAGTCCAGTCTGCAGCAGTCCGCAGTGGTCAGCAGCGGGACAGAAGTCGAGAGGTAAGAGGCATTCATGGGGGACAATGGGCCACTGACACGGCTCAAGCTAAAACAAGCTCAAAAATCAATGACCCTCATGTCCGGAAACTTTATGGAAACGCACTTGCACTCAAATAGTGTTATAGGGAGTGACTCCGAAAACGAAATCGACAGCGCACAAAGGCAGTGTTTATCCCTTGACGTAATTGAAGTTGAAGAGGAAAGTTGCGGGCTAGAACTGGCACATCACGCTATTCCCACCTCTCTCAACGTTCAATGTTTAACGGACACAACTCCTGTTGCGCAAGAGGAGGCGTTTCACAGACAAACAACAGTAGCAGCGCCGAACCCTACAGAGACTTCCACTCATGTAGAGCTCGAGTCGGTGTCTGCGGTGTCTGTAATGACCTCCGATAATTTGGCGGCTGACCAGGGTTTAGCCCAGGCTTCGGTTGCGGTCCCCGAGGCAAAAGTCATTGTGAATCCTGATGATGAATTAATCACAATACCGCATCAACTATACTTGCGTGACCGAGCCAAGAAAGAGATCGCATGTGTGGCCAGCGCGAGCACTGCTGTCCTGCAAAATGAAATGGTCAGCAAGGAAACGGCATTTGTCGACCATCACCCTGAGCCACGAACCTGCACAACACTAAGGCTAGTAATGCAAGGGATAGCACTATTTCAAGCGTAAGGTTGAGCAATGGGACAAAGCACTGGGAACATGACTCAAATAGAGACATTGCTGAAGCAGTGGTGATTGAGATAAATGCGGAGGCATTTCAATCTCCCTTTGATGTAACCGATAACGAATTGCTTGCGCTCGAAGTACCGAACACAACACTAGATCCAAGCTTGCTGAAATTCACATTTCCATTGTCCGCCAAACTGCATGCAATCCAACGTCAGGAAAGCACGCCAAAACAAAAACCTGCTAACTGTCAGAAGAATATTAACCAAACCAAGACGTCAACTTTTGCATGCAACAGTAACAGCAGAGTGACTAATGGTTCATCCTTATTAAACAGTGGTGACACATCGTCCGGAGTAGTAACCAAAAAACTCATTAATGGAATTCAACAGGGTCTCCGCAATGAGTCACCATCAATGGAGATCGATTTGGCAGCGAGAGAAGCACGCTTGACCAAGAGACTCTTAGCTGATTTCGATGAAATGAAAGAGAGACTAGCAGCAAGCTTCTCTCTTGGTACCACGAGCGACATCAACACAATGGAAATAGCCACTGGTCAAAACAAGGAAGGCGAACATGAGTGTACTACCAGTGGCAAAGTAACAGGCTCAAATCTGAAATCCATCGAGCTGAAGAACGTTAATGATGGCTTGGTCTCAAATCCGGCGAACGAAACGGTGCTAAACCCAAAAAGTCAAGGAAAGTATCCCTTTACTAAGGCTGACACCAGCTCCAAAACGAAAACCCAGAGAGGTTATGCTCCAAACGTGCACATGCAGCAACGGCGAAAAAGCATTCCAGTAAATAGCAGAAGCGACCAGAGCTTCCCAAGCAAGGAGAATAGCTGCAGTCCGCAAAGCAAAGACCCTGACCAAAAATCGAATTTATCAGTTGCGGCTGCTATACAGATTCACAACAACGTTTTGGCTGCCACATCACTGGCTCTGATACCATTTATAAAGCTATATGAAAGCTTAAACGAATCTTCCCAAAACAACGGAGCAATAATGAGGCACTTAGATGATAAAATAAACAAAATTGAAAGACAATTTGTGACATTCCAAACAAGACAAGAAGCTGAAAACATGCAGTCTGCTGAATACATGAGCAGACACTTCGAGCAGTTGCTGTCGGAACATAAAGGAACCAAACTGCTCCTAGATGAAACACTGGGCAATATAAAACAAATGCCAACTCAATCACTGGGGAAACAAGCCTCTCCGGCAATCAACACTCTCGGAGGAATAGACCTAGGGATTCAATGCAAAATAGAAGCTGACACTTCCGTAGCGGGCAATCCAAATGACAAAAATACATCAGTTAATGGGTCTAACCCACAGGTTCTCATTGACTTAACAGGAAAAAGTGGAAAAACGACATCTAAGCCAATGACAATTGGTACTGCCCTCGAAGCAAAGGAGAACACTGACAGTCCAAAACTATTATCAGTGATAGGTACTAAAGACCCTATAGCTGAAACCAGCACAAAGGGTAGCAAGATAAATACTATACCAGACAAGTCTTCTGAGACGCCATCGTGTTCCTCTGCAAAAGCATCATATGGCATATTCAGTGGCCCTCCTAAAAACCTTGAGATCACAGCGAGTAAAAGAAAATTAACTTCACAGTTAATTGGCAATGCTAAGAAAAAGCCAGACAAAAAAAAGAATATTCAGACTTTAACAAAACACAGAAGTAACACAAAGCAATTCATAAGTAATTTGACCACACCTGTGAAAACTAAGTCAGCTGAAAATAAAACACTTGACAGATCAAACAGAAATAACAAAGAGGGAAATGAAGAACAAAAAGCTAGACTAACCAGCAAAGTGATTGCAAAACCTAGAAAGCGGATGAGAATTGAATCTGACTTGAGTTCATCTTCCTCTGGTGATCTAATGGAAGAACTATGCAATTTATCCACATATTCAGAGGGTGAAGACGAGGATTGTGCCAGAGGATCTGTGGTAGACTGTTCAAACATATCTACTAGCAGTTCAGTTTCATTAAGCCAGACTCAACAAGAGAAACTTCCCTTAAGGAAAATAAATTGTCAGAAAAACAAAAAAAGGAGAGAGCTGGAAGAAAGAAAGTTCCTCCCATGAGAACCACATCGAACGAAAGAAAGGACCTACGGATTCTAGCTTCAAGCCATCAAATAACTGGCGCTCTGTAATGAACCCGAAACATACAACAGCGTACAGCTGTAATTCTCCCTCAGAATCTCAGGAAGCCACTCGAAATGCACCCAAGGCTCTCTCCCAAAGAATTATGATTGAAAACATATTCAGAAACGAACTGGATGTCAATTTTAACCGAGCAAACATCATGCGTTTACTGCATGCAGTACCAGTGCTACGGACTATAATGTTGGACGACATCCGCATTGTTGAATACTTATCAGAAGATCGAGTAGATATTGTATTACTGCATAACAACTCCCAAGCGGTACGAAACATGCTACTGTCCGCGAAGCAAGATCTCTTGTGCTTAGGGTTTGAGATCTCGTCTTATGACTCAACAATTAAACAAGCCGTAATCGAGACATCGGATTCCAAAAGTGTGAAACACCCTTTAGCTGAGCAACATGAAGACCTAAGGAGACAGCTAAAAATTGTACCACTGTTATACTCAAAGAAGGGGAATGCTGCAGTCAAGTCAACTAAGCATTAGCTCACAAAAGTGGAAATCGATGCTCCTGTGACTGTGATTTCGTGGAAAACTAGGGGCTTCAGTCACTTATGTAATAATTTTCAGGTAGATCTAACTGACAACTTTGTCATTTGTCTCCAAGAAACCTGGATGCGTGTGCCACCGGTTAAGGATGGCTATGTAACATTGTTAAATCCTGCAGTGAAAAACAACAAGGGACGCCCTTTCTCTGGTCTAATCACCATGATAAAATCAGGAACTAATTGGGAAGTAATCGAAAAAATCAATCCCAATAGTTACGTCCAAGGAACATTACTCCAAACCATGAACGTTCACAATAATAAAAAAATATCTATTATTGTTGAACATGTACTGGAATCCAGCAAAAATCTCGGCTGATGCATTCATATCTGCAGTATCAAAAATAATAGATAACTATCAAAGGACCTGCTTAGACATTGCCATTATCTTGTGTGGAGACTTGAACATCTCCTGGTTTGATGAACATAGGATGCTAATTAAAGCAAAATCGAGTGAAAGATGCCTAGGAAATGCAAGAAGATCGCAATGGAGTGAAATGCTGGAAGCTCGAGACTGTATGATGGTAAATGGTCATGTTAAAGGTGATATACCACCGAATCACACCTGGGAAAACATGGGATATAAAAAGACCATAGATTATTTCTGGACATCAAGAAATGTATTTGTAACAATCAACAAATTACAGATCATACCAACTACAAAAAGTGATCATTGTCCATTAGTTTTGTCCTTCCTGCTAATGGGCAAAAAGCAACTTGTCAAAAATAGTCAAGCACTAGAAGTAAATTACGGGCGAAATCGATTACGAATAAAGGATCACCAAATCATTAAAATGTCAAAGGAAATCCAAGAGATACACAATGATATTGCTGATTCGTTTGACTATATACCGCTGCTCCCTAGTCTGAAAACAGGTTTTTCCAGGAAAAATTGCCAACGCAACATCGAGCATAAGCATAAATCGAGTGTCACACTTACTGATCGAAAAAAGCTGCTAAGGAAAGACTTAATCAAACTGAGAAAACAGCATGGAATGAATGCCTCGAGTCTTCTAAAACTGAGAAAACAACGATATCGGAATTGGTTGAAATCCTTTTCCCATCAGAGAGATCAAGTGCGTGGCGAAGAAATCCTAGAAATGATAAAAAAAAACAACTCAAGGGAAATTTGGGGAATCCTGAATAAAGGAACAGTTAATCAAGACGCCCTAATGACAAATGGAGTAATGAAAATGATTGGGTGGCGAATTATCAAAGAGTTTTCACAGGAATGGAGATGACACATCTTGCAGAAAGTGGAGACGATGGCATAACCTGGAACATAATTGAGACCTACGAAGACATTCTTATGGCCATATCCAAATTAAAAACATCGAGAGCTGCTGGCCCCGATGGCATCCGTAACACGATGCTAAAAGAACATAGGCATGCGTGGACAACCTTCATTAGAAAGCTATTTGTAGAAATAGCAGAGAGAAAGCAGGTCCCAAGATCTTGGACTGAAGCAATTATAGTACCAGTGTACAAGAAGGGCAGTCGGGACGATCCTGCCAACTATCGCCCGATTGCCCTCTTGGATACTATCGGAAAAGTGTTGGCGACATTTCTACAAAAAAAGCTAACCGCATGGGCAAAGGAAATAAATCTACCAGACGTCAGACAAACAGGATTCACTAAAGGTGTCAGTACTGAGAACAACCTAGCCTTGGTGAACCTGTTGAAGCTTGAAGCACTGATTCATGGCCTTCATCGATCTGCAGCAGGCTTTCGACTCAATAAATCGAAACAAATTATGGGAGAAGCTGGAAAAAAGAAACTGCCCAAAAGCTGTGTTGTCACCTATAAAGGCATTGCACTCCAATACAACAATTAAAATAAGACTAAATGCAAGTGGAGACCTGTCCAAATCTATCACCACCACCAGAGGGGTGAAACAGGGATGTCCACTTGCTGTCATTTTGTTTAAACTCTATATTGCTGACATCCCTACAGCCCTAGCAAGTGTTAACTGTTTCCCTCCTAAAATCAATGGACATCATATAAGTTATGCAATTCACGCCGACGACATAGTACTGTTCGACAAGACTCGGATAGGGCTACAGCGGCTTCTGTCGAAACTTGAAACTTATATGACTGACAATGACCTGTCAATCAATGTTAAAAAAACAAAAATCATGAAGACTGGCAGTAGCCAATTCGCTAAAAACAAGAAGTTTATACGGCGAATTGATAACAAACTCATTGAGGAAGTAAAAGAAATTTGTTATCTAGGAATACTGATGAACACCTCGATACGTGAGTGGAGTTGGGTTCGAGATCTGTTTCACCGGACCCGCATACTTGCCTTACAAGGAGCGAGACTACACACTCTATATGGAACATTTTCTGTAATACCGCTCCGTACATTCTACCTTCAAAAAGTGGTCCCCACAATAACTTTTGGGGCAGAAGCCGGCTGGAACTTAGACCATAAGATCTGGTCTAAATTGGAAAGCTTATTCTGGCGCCAAGCCTTGAGATTACCTAAATATCTCTCAATGACCATAATACGTCATGAACTAGCCCTGGAAAGTCTTTATGGCACAGTACTGTGGAAATCCTTGTCATTGTTACGCAAGATGGAAATGCCGAATTTTGAACCAGCCTACAAAATATTGAGACCAGAAGGATTACATCAACACAAAGGCTTGCTCTTAAGATGGTCAGATAAAGTGAAAGCCATCATGCAAAACGCAAACATCTCAATGGACACACTGATATATCGCCCACAAATTGCGAGAATAAAGCTGAAAGAGTGGTTATGGATAGACAACTTGGACACGTACGAAAAAATGCCGACAGCTCTAGACTTAGGTCCGACAAAGAATAAAGTGGATAAAATGCCAAAATATCTGTGCCAATTCCCTTCGAGATACCATAGAGATACATTTCTCAGACTTAGAATGAACATACTGAAAACAAACAAGATGATGGTGATGAGAAAAATGAAGCCTGTCTCTGATGAAGCAAGTCGGCATTGTATAAAACATATAGGCCCTGATTACGACCCTGGCGGAGGGCCATGGTGCAATTTGCACCATGGTCCATGGCGCAGAGCTGCCAACTCCGCCATGGGGGTTGGCGGACTTACCGCCCCATTCCGACCTTGGCGGGGCGGTAAGTCCCCAATCCCCATTTACCCTTCCCCATTCCCATTTTTGCCCCATAGGGTATAATGGGAGTGGGGAAGGCGTTAATTACGCCACCGTAAATTACGGTGGCGTAATTAACAACAGGTCCCGTAGCGCCATGGATTTTTCCGCCCGGAAAAACCAGGCGAAAAAACCACCATGGCGCTACGGGAACTCGTAGTAAGGCGGAAAGGTACGCCATGCATTACGCTGGCGTAAAACCCTTTCCGCCAGGGTCGTAATGAGGGCCGTAGAGTCAACAAAACATCTAATAACCAAATGTGTGGCTATAAGTGAGTTGAGATCCATCCATTTGAGCAAATTCAAGCCTGCAAACGATATGATGGAAGATCTGTGGATTCGGATACTGAGTGGACGCTCGGTACATCTAACCTGCTCAGTGATAAACTTCCTAGACAAGGGGCCTCATTCCGAGTACGGCGCTAACCAATGGCGCTATTAACGCCTTGGTTGACACCGTACCCGGACCGGCAGCGCCTTGGTGGATGGCGGAATTACCGCCCCATTCCAAGGTTGGCGGGGCGGTAATTCCCCATTCACCAAGGCTCTTCCCCATTCCCAAATGAGCCCCCATAGGGCTCAATGGGAATGGGGAAGATGCAAATAACGGTGACCGTTCATTACGGTCACCGTTATTGGCTTGGAGGCCCCTTTGCGCCCTCGACTTTAACACCTGCTCAAAGCAGGCGTTAAGGGCGAGGGCGCAAAGGGAACTCGGAGTATGGCGGTAAGGGATCACCGCCACCGGTCTCGTTACCGGTGGCCGCTATCCCTTACCGCCATACTCGGAATGAGGCCCAAGGTCTTAAACTAAAAAGTCAAGAACGTAACATCAAATGGAAAGTGGGACACAAACAACAAAAAAATCTAATTGTGATGAGTTGTAATAAATGTTTGTATAATAAAACTAGATGTTACAAAAAAAAAAAAAAAAAAAACAAAAAAAAAAACAAGTTCTGGCAGCTAATAAAACCCAGAGGGATTGATCAGTTCTGGCAGCTAATAAAACCCAGAGGGATTGATCAGTTCTGGCCGATCTGAACCCTTGCGGAAGAATCTTGGGTAAAGGAAGATGTAGAGGCCCAAGGGCTTTATACCTGTAAAAGCCTGGGATATGGATGACATAGGGGGTCATTACAAGGTGGGCGGTAAGGGATTACCGGCACTGGTAAGGAGACCGGTGCCGGTAATCCCCTACCGCCCAATTCCGAGGTCGCTTAGGAGGAACCGTATGGGACGTGTGGTCGGACCACACGTCCTTTACGGGTCCCGCAAAGGGACCAGGGCGCTAATAATGGGCTTGCTACTCACAAGCCCGTTATTAGCGCCCACCCCATTCCCATTGAGCCCTATGGGGGCTCAAATGGGAATGGGGATTGGTTTGTTCAATGAATCCCGCCAAAGACAAAACGAACAAAGGGACCAAACCTGGTTTGGCGCGCAGAGTAGATCTCAAGAAGGACCTTTCCAACAAGAAATGGTGAAAGAAGACCGGAGCCATTTTGACAAAATGGACACCCAGGGGTGCTTAACTGCAGCTGGGAACGCAGCCCGCGGTAAAAACACACAACGGTAGGGAAAAGTAAACCACTGCCACCAGCCATTAATTGTATGGTATGATATGATAGGTTTTTTATAACGCGCTTAATACCCAGAGGTTTCTAAGTGCGAACCCGGGGATCGAACCTGTGTTGCTCCGTGTCGTCTTGCTTCCAAGGCGAGCAAGTTGCCACTGAGCTATCCTCGTGGGATTGTAGAAAGGGTAACATAAACATGTCACATGAGAAGCTAGACAAAGGGGATACTAAGGGCCTCATTACACGGTAGGCGGTAAGGGTTTACCAGTACCGGTATTTTACCGGTACCGGTAAATCCTTACCGCCTTACTACGAGGTCCCTTTGCGGGTTGGGGAATTTAACACCTGCTTTTTGCAGGCGTTAAAAACCAACCCGCAAAGGGACCAGTGGACCTAATTACGGTACCGTAATTTGCTGTACCGTAATTAGCGTCTTCCCCATTCCCTATGGGGCAAAAATGGGAATGGGGAAGGGCAATGGTGGAAGGGGGTATTATCGCCCCGCCAACCTTGAAATGGGGCGGTAATTCCCCTTTCCACCAAGCCGTTGCAGGTATTTTACCGGCATGAACCATGGCGCTAATAGCGCCTTGGTTCTCCGCCTACCGTGTAATGAGGCCCTAAGTAACCCCTCCAGCACCTTATTGTAAGATAGTGTGTGCTGGGTCTAGAAAGTTACAATGGTAAGTAAAGATAATAGGCCTCATTACACGGTAGGCGGTAAGGGTTTACCGGTACCGGTAAAGTCACTGGTACCGCTAAACCCTTACCGCCTTACTACGAGTTCCCTTTGCGGTTTTACCAGCCGTTAAAGTAGGGTGCCGCAAAGGGACCTTGGTGCTAATTACGGTACCGCAATTTGCGGTACCGTAATTAGCGCCTTCCCCATTCCCATTATGCCCTATGGGGGCAAAAATGGGAATGGGGAAGTGCCTTGGTGAATGGGGAATTACCGCCCCCGCTCACCTTGGAGTAGGGCGGTAATTCCGCCATCCACCAAGGCGGACACAGTAAAATACCGGCGGCAACCATGGCGCTAATAGCGCCATGGTTACCGCCTACCATGTAATGAGGCCCAATGTCACTTTACTGTTCTGGGAAACAGTAGTTTATCCCAGAGAAGGTATTTAAACCTTTGGGAAATCTGAAAGACTTGGTTTATGGTCTTTACATCGAATGAAATGCATCGAAACACAAATGCATCAATGAAAATCCATTGAATGGAAAAGCATCGAAATGCTATTTTTTACATTTAAAAGTACACATCCATCAAAACTTGTCCATCGAATATAGGGATGGACAAGTTTCAATGGATATGTGCTTTTAAATGTAAAGATGGCATTTAGATGCTTCTATTTCCCACGGTAAAATGTTACATGGAGCCGTCCAGTGCTGTTTTTTATTTTTTTTTAATGTTTATTGTATATTGGTGCGGGTTCCTCCTCTAGCCCCGCCTGTAGCCCCGCTTCTTCCAATAACCTTAACCCTAAAATCCATCAAATTTTATTCAATGAAAATGCATTTCGATGGAAAGTCCAGATACCGAAAGACTTCCCTGTGTCACTGCACTGAAGGTGTTGCGTAACAAAATGTAAAAGGATGCTTATGGAGTTTGTCAGACTCCAAAAACAAAAGGAAACACAGAGTACAAATCACAGAAAAGAAAATACATGAAAGAGTGGGAAAAAGGGCTCACTCTCTCCAGGTTAAAAATTAAGAAATCCTAGAGTCCAGCAAAAGTGGTGGGGGTCTCTAAGAAAGAGAGGCATTAGCAAATTTCTGAGAATACTCCCTAACAGTAATATTTAAAATAACTACAGGTGATCCAAATAACGCCCTCAGAGCAGTCAATGGGCCTCATTGCGACCTAGGCGGTAAGGGGTTAACGGCGCCGTAAAAGGTGGTGGCGCTGTTAACCCCTTACCGCCTAATTACGAGGTCCCTTTGCGGGTCCCCACCTTAACGGCTGGTTTTACCAGCCGTTAAGGAAGGACCCCGCAAAGGGAATTTCGAGGTAATTACGGTACCGCAATTTGCGGTACCGTAGTAACCGCCTTCCTCATTCCCATTGAGCCCTATGGGGGCAAAAATGGGAATGGGGAAGGGCCAATGGTGAATGGGGAATTACCGCCCCGCCAACCTTGGAATGGGGCGGTAATTCCCCCTTTCTCCATGGCGGAGTCGGTAAGTTATCGGCATGGACCATGGTGCTAATAGCACCATGGTTTTCTGCCAGGGTCGTAATGAGGCCCAATGTCTTGATTGTTTGGAAACATTCTGCTAAATCGGGAATTCCCAAAGCGCTAGGGTGCAGCCCAAATAGATTTGATGTTTATGGGAGGGGCCAGACAATCGGTCACGGCTCCCGCCATCCCTCACTGCCACTTCTGGGACCGGAGCCCAGCAGTCACGCTCTGCTGTGTGCGGGGCTGGAGCCCTGCCATCCCTCGTCACTGTGTGCAGGGCCGGAACACAAATGTGACCGGCACTAGATGCTAGTAGTTGCCATGGCATCTCCAAGACCGTCGTAGTACCAGACAGCCTGGGTTTTCCCTGGCGACCACGCCCCCTTCAGTTGTCATGACTACACTACCACTACTGACACCGCGCACAGTTACGTCATCAGGAGCGGCTACCAACGAGACGCTTAAAAACACCCACTATTCATTTGGCTGTGCTTCTAAATGAAGTTTCTACGCTTCTTGTTCCTTGATTCCGTGTGTTCCATTGATTTCCTGGCTTTCGACCTACACCTGTGCTAAACTCTTTCAAATCGGATTTCATCAGTGACTTCGACTTTTGCTCTGGTAATACCGACCTTGCCTTTGTATTAACCCTTAATGGTACTGTTCTTTCGTGCTGATTTTGCTGGCTCTTGACCTATTTTTGTATTAAGGATTCCTACTGGACTCCGTTCTTGTTTCCTTGGATAACTTGGTTTTTGACCCATTTTTGAATAAATTATTTCTTACTGGATTACCCTTTGTCTGCTATCAGAGAGCATTGAACTGTGGACGCCTTGCTGTTGTCATTGCTTATCTGTTTTTCCACTAGTGAGTCCTCGTTTCGCCTGGGAATTAAGTCCTTACTAACAAAATTAACTACCACTCCCCTTCTACCTACCTCCCTGAAGACTCCAATAACCTTGTTTACTCCTCCTATCCAGGAGATCTGCCAGTACACTTTTTCCATAAAAAGTTTTTACCACCTACAGCTGATCTTCATATAAAGTCTATTCCCAGCACCTTCAGGTTAGTCTCTAGTTCACTTCCCCATTTTACTTACATTGGGCCTCATTCCGAGTACGGCGCTAACCAATGGCGCTATTAACGCCTTGGTTGACGCCGTACCCGGACCGGCAGCGCCTCGGTGGATGGCGGAATTACCGCCCCATTACAAGGTTGGCGGGGTGGTAATTCCCCATTCACCAAGGCTCTTCCCCATTCCCAAATGAGCCCCCATAGGGCTCAATGGGAATGGGGAAGATGCAAATAACGGTGACCGTTCATTACGGTCACCGTTATTGGCTTGGAGGCCCCTTTGCGCCCTCGACTTTAACACCTGCTCAAAGCAGGCGTTAAGGGCGAGGGCGCAAAGGGAACTCGGAGTATGGCGGTAAGGGATTACCGCCACCGGTCTCGTTACCGGTGGCCGCTATCCCTTACCGCCATACTCGGAATGAGGCCCATTGTCTACCTTACGGTCATTCTGGTACTCAAACTCTCCTTCATTTCGTTTCAGCCTGTTGAATACCTGGTTGTATTTTTTGCTCTTATAGGTGAACCACCATCCTGTCCATACTTACAATCCAGGACAGAGTGGTATTTCAAAGGAAGGTCACCCTCCCTAAGGAGGCCCTGCTGGGCTTCACTTATTCATCGTACCGACCTAGGCGTGAACTTTACTGAACTCCAGAGGTGTTACGATTCATGTGAGGATCACAACACTATCCCTACTGTAGTACAGGCCGATTTCACTATTGGATGCCTCAAATAAAATCTTTGCCAGGATAAGTTTAAAATGAGCTCCAAAATTGAGCCGCAAAAGCAAACTGTTTAGACTTCTGTCAGGCTGGGTTTAAGAAGGCAGCGTGTACTGTCATGAATAGCTTTGTCCTGTCCTTATTGGCTAAGCAATTAAAAGTACAAGGGAGACCTGGTTGTCTGGCCTTCCGTTGCATAAGTAAAGCTTTTGACCGTCTTAATCTGGCAGTACTTTGGAAAAAATGTAATGACAATGGTTATGCCAATCCCTTAATCAGCATGTTGGAAGCTCTCCATATGGGTAAAAAAATAAAGATCAGGTTGAACGCGCATGGGTCATGTACGAACTGGATAGAGACTAATCAGGGTCTACGGCAGGGGTGTGTCCTCACGCCTTTTCTATTTAATTTTTATATAAAAGATATGCCTTGTTGTTGGGAGTCGGCGAGGACAAACCCCCCGGTATTGGGTGTCTCTAAATTGCAATATCTGAATTATGCAGATGACATGGTCATCTGCGATATGACCCCATAGGCCTCCAGAGAGCTTTGAATTGTATCAGTGCTTTCCTAGATAAGTTCACCTTTCTATTAACATCATTAACATCACTACGTCAAACATTTTGGTAATGAACAGCAAAGATCCAAACGGGCACTGAACGATTAAGACCTGGAGGTCATTAAACACTATGGGCCTCATTACAACTCAGGCGGTAAGGGTTTTACGGCGGCGTAAACAGCGCCGACCCTTACCGCCTGAGTACGAGGTCCCTTAGCGCCATGGAGGTTTTAACACCTGCTTTTAGCAGGTGTTAAAATCCATGGCGCTAAGGGACCATGGAGTTAATTACGCCACCGTAATTTACGGTGGCGTAATTAACGCCTTCCCCACTCCCATTATGCCCTATGGGGCAAAATGGGAATGGGGAAGGGTAAATGGGAAAATGGGGATTTACCGCCCCGCCAAGGTCGGAATGGGGCGGTATATCCGCCAACCACCATGGCGTAAACGTAGTTT
Organism: Ambystoma mexicanum; assembly: GCF_040938575.1. Lineage (NCBI taxonomy): Eukaryota > Metazoa > Chordata > Amphibia > Caudata > Ambystomatidae > Ambystoma > Ambystoma mexicanum. The sequence goes on from NC_090924.1 coordinate 1,487,268,637, forward strand.
ACGCCATGGTGGTAAAGTCACGGCCCAGGCGGTAACTTACCGCCTGGGTCGTAATGAGGCCCTATACGTATCTGGAGAGTTGTATCTATGCGAGCAGAGGGAAGTGTGGGACCTCAGTTATTTGGAGGTAAAATTCTTGGTTGTGGCAGTCCAGCTGAGCCAAGGCCGTTTTTCGGCTCACCCTCTAATGAAACTATGGGCCTCATTACACGGTAGGCGGTAAGGGTTTACCGGTACCGGTAAATCCTTACCGCCTTACTACGAGGTCCCTTTGCGGGTTGGGGAATTTAACGCCTGCTTTTTGCAGGCGTTAAAAACCAACCCGCAAAGAGACCCAGGGAGCTAATTACGGTACCGCAATTTGCGGTGCCGTAATTAGCACCTTCCCCTTTCCCATTATGCCCTATGGGGCAAAAATGGGAATGGGGAAGGGCAATGGTGGAAGGTGGAATTACCGCCCCGCCAACCTTGGAATGGGGCGGTAATTCCCCTTTCCACCAAGGCGGTGCCGGTATTTTACGCATAGCAAGTGGAATACGTGTGCTAGGTGTGAACAGTGTGAACAGGTAGCAAGCTCGGTTCACCTATGTACGGACAACAAAACCTTTAGGCATCCCATTGGTTCCGAACTGGCTCTGAAACGTAGAAACGTGGAAACACAAGAATATTGGGCCTCATTAGACGGTAGGCGGTGAGCCATGGCGCTATTAGCGCCATGGCTCATGCCGGTAAAATACCGGCACCGCCTTGGCGGAAAGGGGATTTACCGCCCCATCCCAAGGTTGGAGGGGCGGTAAATCCCCCTTCCGCCATTGCCCTTCCCCATTCCCATTTCTGCCCCATAGGGCTCAATGGGGAAGGCGCTAATTACGGCACCGCAATTTAGCGGTGCCGTAATTAGCTCCGAGGTCCCTTAGCGGGTTGGTATTTAACGCCTGCAAAAAGCAGGCGTTAAAACTCCAACCCGCTAAGGGACCTCGTAGTAAGGCGGCAGGGATTTACCGGTACCAGTATTTTACCGGTACCGGTAAATCCCTACCGCCTACCGTGTAATGAGGCCCATTGTCCATTAAGGGCATTGTAGAGGAGACTGCGAGGTTAATTCCTTTTGATCCTGATAGGCAGTCAGACACGGTGTACATGCTACTCTGAGGCAGACGAAGCTCCCGGTCTTGCCTGCACTGTTTGTGCGGTAGGAGGGAAGTGCTGTCTAAATTCGTGCAAGGATTGGAACTTTTGCTTCCTATTTCACCCCTGGGCATGAAGGGAGAAAAAAGAGTAGAGACAGGGAACAGGGGACAGGGGACAGGGAGAGCATGGGTACGCAGTTCAGAAGACATAAGCAAAGAACAATGGATGCAGAGAGGCATACATCTATCACAGCATTTACTTACATTTTGTAGCCTTTTCTTCTTCCTTTTCGCAGAACCCGACCACACACCAATAACGTATTCAGGTCTGGAGAAAGGAAACATTATCATATGATTAATATAACATAGGAATTATCTCAATTAAATACTCCAGCATTTACATGACATCCAGAGCAAATATATAATTGAAATGACCAGAGAAGGAGCTGCCAATCTCACCCCAACTTCCACCCCCACCATCATAACCCGCCAGGGACGGCACCAGGGCCTTTCAACCTTATCACATGAAAGGGCTCGAGGTTCAAGGGGGCCCCCAGCAGCTGCCCCCATGTTGCCAGACATTAGTTGAAGAACGCTGCAATAGATTATTTTTTATAATATTTTCGTTCTGGGGCTTTAAATGTGTGCTTTGAAGCGCTCATGTTACAACATTAATTTGCTTCAGCCCATCACTTGGAAGTGGCAACCTGATAAGCTCCAGCAAAAGAAGCGTGTAATGCAAGCTCTGAAAAGCGCATATTTAAAACAAAGAAATACAAACAGGGATAACATCTGTTGATTATCACTAGACGGCTAGCCAGTGAGCAGGGAGGTAAACCACTAAATGCCCACTGAAAAGCTATAAACCCTTCTTTGTCATCAAATGGCTGATGGAGAGGAACCAGTGTTAAAAAGGCAACGATGTGCATTTAGTGTTTCAGCTCCTTGGTGGCCGTCTCGTGTTGATCGGTGGCTATTAACCACTGCTTCTTTGGGCCTCATTACACGGAAGGCGGTAATGGTTAACGGCCACCGTTAATGGTAACGGTGACCGTTAACCATTACCGCCTTACTACGAGGTCCCTTAGCGGGTTGGTGCTTTAACGCCTGCTTTTTGCAGGCGTTAAAAACCAACCCGCTAAGGGACCTCGGAGCTAATTACGGCACCGCAAAATTGCGGTGCCGTAATTAGCGCCTTCCCCATTCCCATAGAGCCCTATGGGGCAGAAATGGGAATGGGGAAGGGCAATGGCGGAAGGGGGATTTACCGCCCCACCAACCTTGGAATGGGGCGGTAAATCCCCTTTCCGCCAAGGCGGTGCCGGTAATTTACCGGCATGGTCCAGGGTGCTAATAGCACCCTGGATCAACGCCTTCCGTGTAATGAGGCCCTTTGTCTCCATTATAATGTATGCAAGTGCAACGCAAGGGTGCCTCAGACTGAAGCAAAGGGGGATCCAGCCATCATGTTGAAATGGGCACCCGCGCATCTGCTGCGGGGCCTGTACCCCGGCCTGCATCAGATGCACAGGAGAAAGGGTTAATGGAAGGTTTGTGGAGGAAAAGCAGAGACAGGGCCACATTTCCCCTGTGAAGACTACTTTCTTTTTAGGAGAAGAGCGATCCACAGAGACTTGGGGTCTCATGCAAGCGTGGGGGTGGGGGGGCAGTTCACTGTTGATAATAGACCTTGCACTGGTTCTATGTTATGTTTCCCAGATGTTTCTAGAAGGCTTGGGTGTGACGTCATAGAAGTGTCCCTCACCTGCAGTAATTACCGCTTCATCGCTTACGAGACGCCTCCGTCTCAATCTCTAGCCTTTGAGGTATGAATGAGGCCGGGAGGGGGTTCCAGGGACACACCCACCTCCCAGAGGGACTGAGGAGGGGGTTCCAGGGACACGCCCACCGCCCGGAGCCTCTCAGAGCTTCCCAGAGTGACTACCGGGGGCTGAGCTGTTGTGGGTGTGCATCGGAGGAGCCGAGACGCAGAGCAGGTAACAGACATGCGCAGAGCGGAGATACAATCCCCAGAGCATGCGCAGAGCTGAGAAGAGATCGGAGGAGCATGCGCAGAGCTGAGACACTGATCCCAGAGCATGCGTAGAGCTGAGAAGAGATCGTATGAGCATGCGCAGAGCTGAGACACAGCTCTCACAGCATGTGTAGAGCTAAGACACTGATTCCAGAGCATGCGTAGAGCTAAGACACTGATCTCACAGCATGTGTAGAGCTGAGACACTGATCCCAGAGCATGCGTAGTGCTGAGACATCTATCATAGAGCATGAGCAGAGAAGAGGGGAGCATGCGCAGACATGGAGCAACCACACATGCTCAGTGCAGAGAGACAGGTGCCTGATTCATGCGCTCACGGGGAGACACCAGACGCGCGCGCACGCACGCATACACACGCGCGCGCGCATTGCTCAGATACGCTTCATGAAAGCCTGTGCAGAAAGGGATGTATAAGTAGAGCATGCGCAGTGAGGATCCACAGCCAAGGTAGACCCAGGAATCTGCGAAGGCAGCGCATGCTCAGAGAGAGACATTGGGCCTCATTCCGACCCTGGCGTTAACCAAGGCCCTATTAGCGCCTTGGTTGACGCCGTTATTGTTCCGACTCCGCCCTGGTGAATGGTGGAATTAAAGCCCCATTCCCATTCCAGAGTCCACCATGGCGGAATGGGGGATTATCACCCCATTCCGAGGTTGGTGGGGCGGTAATTCCCCATGCCACCATGGCCCTTCCCCATTCCCATTTTTGCCCCATAGGGCTCAATGGGAATGGGGAAGGCGCTAAGTACGGTGCCACAAATTTCAATTAGCACCAAGGTCCCTTTGCGGGTCCCTACTTTAACGGCTGGTCTACACCAGCCGTTAAGGTCGGGTCCAGCAAAGGGACCTCGTAATTAGGCGCTAATAGGTTAACGGCGCCGCACCCTTTTACGGCGCCGTTAACCCATTAGCGCCTGGGTCGTAATGAGGCCCTGTATTTACATGACACAAAAAAAAGTTCTGTAAGGCTGTAGAGGATTTTTTGTTTTCGTAACTGGACAATATTATTTAGATAAGTTGGTGTTAGCCCCTTTTTTTTTCTTTTCTCAACATAACTGAACTCCTCTTCCCTTGCCCCACCATCCCCCTTCCTCCCGCTTCCCGCTCTCGCCCGTTGTCCTGTGCCCTCTTTTCCTTAAAGGGGCCATGCTCGTTTCCCCCGGCAACACCTCCCCCGCACTTAGCGAGGAAGCCTGTGGGCTACATCTGTTCAATCAGCCCTTGGGGTTTCCGTGTGGCCTGCTGGGGTCTTCCCGCCGGCTCTCGAGTTTCACCAGCTGTCTCGACCGGCGGTCTCTCGGCTAGGGTGGCCAACTCTTTGATAGTCTTTCGCGTGACACTTGCCCACAAGGCGGTGATGATGTCACGTCATTCACGTTTGGCCCGCCCCTTTTTTTAATTTACATTTTTTTAATGGCTGTTAATTCATGGCTTAATTGAAATGCAAATGGTTTGTCCTTGGGAGATGATGGTCACGTTTTTTAACTGCAAACATGACCATCACGACCCCAGGAACAAAGCATTAGCATTTGAATTAGGCCAGGTGTCAGAGCGTTACAGCCCAACCTATAGGCTCAAAAGGAGCCGGGGCCGCAGAGTCATAGCCTTGTAAAGGGCTGACTCACCCACCAAGCCTCCTGCACGCCCATTGATTCCAATGGGCATCTCACCCGCCAAAAACAAAATCGGGTGATTTCACCCGCCTTTGCAACACAAATGGTTGAGAGCTATGGCAGAGCTGCCCGGAGAAAGAAAACAGCAGGTGGCAGCGCCGTGCTGAAGGCATGTTGTCCCGACACAAGTCGGGACAACCTGCGCCCCGCACAGCCACTCTGCAAACTGCGGGACAGAGTCGCTAATTCCGGGACATTCCCACGAAATCCGGGATAGTTGGCCTCCCTACTCTCGGCGTCCTCGCATTCCGGCTTGGTCATTGGTTCTTCACTTGGTTCAGGCTCTTCTAGGTAGAGCTTCCGAAAGAATGACACATTCCGTGTTATGTCGCCTTGTTCTCCTGTGGCTGTTACCATCGGCCCTTTGATGGCCGTGACCAGAAATGGTTCCGGGTTATAGCAGGAGCCCATCTTCCCCTGCTGTCTTTGTCGGACCAGGACGGTTTCCCCTACTTCGAGCTGTTGTTGTTTCGCTCTTCTCTTTCGGTCCGCCCATTCCTTGGCCTTTCTTTTCTTCTCTGCATCCCTTTCTCGAATTTCAGCATCCAATTATGGGGTGTAGACTTCCATCTGGGAGAGGCGGTCCATGGCCTGTATCTGACTATGGCCCTCATTACAACACCGGCAGTAACCAATGGCGCAATTAGCACCATGGTTGCTGCCGGTATTGTAACGTGTCCGCCATGGTGCAATGGGGAATTACCATCCCATTCCAAGGTTGGCGGGGCGGTAATTCCCCATGCACCATTGGCCCTTCCCTATTCCCATTTTTGCCCCATAGGGCTCAATGGGAATGGGGAAGGCAGTAATTACGGTACCGCAAATTGCGGTACCGTAATTACCTTCAAGGTCCCTTTGCGGGTCCTACTTTAACGGCTGGTCCAGACCAGCCGTTAAGGTCGGGAGCCGCAAAGGGACCTCATAATTAGGCCCTAAGGGGTTAACGGTGCTGCAGCCTTTTACGGCGCTGTTAACCCCTTAGCGCCAGGGTCATAATGAGGCCCTATGAGTTCCACGGGTGCTCGTTCTGTCGCCTCGCGGGGTGTACTCCGGTAGCTCCGTAATATTCGGCACATCACTTGCGGCTGCGGCATCTGATCTAGTAATGCTTTTTGCCTGGTTTGCTTTATTGTGGCCATAAATCTTTCCACCATGCCGTTGGCTTGGGGCCACAGCAGTGTGATCTTTTGATTGTGGAAACCTAGGTGGTCAGCGAGCATTCTGAATTCATGCCCTTGGAATGGGGGCCATTGTCAGTCTTGGCGGTGGCAGGGATTCCCCATTCACTGAACAGTTTGTCTATCACCGGGGCTACGTGGCTCTCGAGGGGTATGAGTGGATTGTGGATCTGATCAATTTACAGCAGAGTATGGTGTTGCATAATAGAGTGTGGCATGGAAGATTAGTTTTGATTATGCCAGAGTTTAATATGTGGTGTGTGGGTGGATGTTGGTCAGGAGTAGTATGGTGGTGGCAAATAGGATATCTGGAGGATGTGCTATGCTGAGCGAAAAGGTTCATCTGGGTTAGGGAGATAGGTATGGTCCCCATATTGGGTACACTCAAACTTGCCACAGTTGAGTGCAGTAACGTGGTGTGGTTGTGGCCTATGGCGCTGGACAAATGTCCTAATGCCAGTAGGGCATACAGTAAGAGTAGGTGTAGGCAGGTGCAGTCTTGGGCGTAGTGGGGTGTAAGTAAGGCTGGAGAGCACAACCATAGGTTGATACAGGGTGCAACAAATAGTGTGGGAAACAATGTTATGCAAAGGAAAAGTGTTCAAGAAATGATATGTCAGGATATTCAAGCCGTTGGCTTCCCTTCCCCATGTTTTCAGCACGGGACAAGGCGGCACACTGGAGTTTAGCACGAGGCGAAGGACAAGGGCAATCTAGCCATTCACCTGCTGCTTGACCTCTCGGCAGCCTTCGACCTCGTTGACCACCAGATCCTCACGGAACATCTGACGGCTTCAGCTGCATTCTCCAGTCAGGCAACCGCCTGGGTCCAATCCTTACTAGCCAACCGAACCACCCGGGTCTTTTCGCCGGGGGCTTCAGTCCACCCTATCCCCATCCTTTGTGGCATCCCCCAAGGTTTGTGCGTTTCGCCAACCTTATACAATATCTTTAAAAAGCTATTGTTCGACCGCCTAGATAACCTGGATGTCACATACACAAACTATGCTGACAATAGCCAGTTTCTCATCACCCTATCAGGTTGCTATGAAGAGGACTCCAAACGGATTAACAACCTCTACCTGGAGATCCAAGCCTGGATGGCAGAACACGGCTTATGCCTTAACGACGAGAAAACTGAGCTCCTTCTCATCGGCTCCCAACCACGGCTAAACACACTGGACCCCGTTACGCTTCTATCAACACAGATGGCAACCTAATCACAGTGGCCAAAGAAATCAAAACACTAGGGGTTTATTTGGATTCCACACTCTCGCTCAAAAAAGAAGTAAACGCCACAGCCTCCTCAACGGCTTACACAAATAAGTTCATCAATGCTTGCAAAGCTTTCCTCTCGCCATCCAGTTGCATTACCCTAGCCAGAGCGCTAGTGCTCTCAAAAATTGTTGAATACTAAGTGAATAACTATCTTTCTTTGTTAGGGAGAATTCCCATTCAATGGCTAATTTCCCTTACCTAGTTCCCTCAGCAGCTTTGCTGGATTTCTGGAGTTTATTTTTTTCACTTGGTAAGAGTGTGAGCTTTCCCCCACTCTTACCCATGTTTTGCCATGTGTATTTCATCTGTTTTTTGTGATTGTGGGCCCTGGAGTACACCACTTCAGTAGCCCCCTTCTTTTGTGTGTTACCAGCACCTTCAGTGCAGTGACACAGGGTTGTCTTTTAGATTTCCCACCGACTCCATTTCTGGGGCTGACTACTGTCCCCCAGAAATGGGTAAAGTTGCCATTAACTTTACATAGGGCCTGATCACGACTTTGGCGGTAACCCTTAAATCCGGCGGTAGCGCTAATACTGCCGGATTTAAGGGTCCGTCAAATCAGGACTTCCACGGATTTCGCCCCAGCTCTTAGCTGGGGGGAAATCCGCCGAAAATTTGCGCTATTACAACCGGCGGGAAATCCGCCTGCGGTAAGAGCGTGAATTTCCCCCATTGAGCCCAATGGGGAATGGGGCATTCCCGAATGGGCTCAATGGGGAATGGGGAATTACTTTACTGCCGAACTCGTGATCCGGCGCTATTAGCGCCGGGGAGTTTGGCGGTAGGGCTATTACTGCCAGCAGTAATACTGCTGGTGGTAACGCCCAAGTCGTGATCAGACCCACAGACATTTAACCACAGATCCAGTACACCCCATCTTACATGGAGTATTGGAAAGGGTTACTTCTTAGCCCTTTTTATCTGTACCTCCTAGAGCATTGTTTTGCTCTTTTAACATTTAGACTTGGCTGGTGGCAGTGGTATCTACCCTAACTTTTCTACCGCGTTTATAGTATATAAACGTGGTATTGTTTTAGGCTATTATAATAGCCTCGAACATAAACCCGCTTGACCAAATACTTTTTCTTTTGGCTCCGGTCGGGTTTATTCGCCATTTCTTTTGTTTTAATTTGCGCGGCAAACCAGGTTTGCCTTCTTTGTTCACTGTCTTTTGGCGGGCTTCTGCCAAGAAGCCCTCCTCTACGCGCCTTGGTGTCTAGGTAGGCTGAATGTGAGGGAAGGGTGTAGTCACCCCCTGCACAGGGTATCCTAGGAAACCCAAGTCGCACTTTGCCATGATTGGCTGAGGTTGTTGTCCGGGCCGGACAACCCCCCTGCGGCGTGATTGACAGCCAGGCTGTGTGAATGGGGGATTTTCTCATAAAAGGCAGGACTCTTGGGCTGGAAGTCAGAGTCGGCACTGGAACTACAAGGGACCGAAGAGAAGAGTAGAAGAAGACGGCTGCTGCAACTATCCCGTCCCGGTGAAGCCCTGCTGCAGTCCTGAGCTATCTACCCTTCGACGACCAGAGAAGATCCAGTCCGGAGCCTTCTTCCCTTGAGCCTGGTGGGGTCAACCAGCTGTTCTTCCACAGCCAGAGGATCCTCTTCATGGTCGAAATCGCTGCACACTGCTGTAGTGGTCCGGATAGCCATCTGAAGAGCCTCTCCTGTTTTTAAGGAGGGCACCTTTTATTCACCGTCGCTGCTGCTGGCTTTATCCCTGCGTTCTGCAGACTCCTCCAGATGTCCTCCTTGTTGCCGAAGCTCCAGGAACTGTGGGTCTGCAGGAACCTACCAGGAACAACTGCCGTGGCACCCGCTTCTTCTTTGAATAAGGTACTATGTTCTGCTTCGAGGAGCTAGGGTGAATCCCTCTTCTCCTCCTCCAAGGCTGGCTCTTATCTTCCCTCCTTCTTATAACTTTAGCTTCCTCTGTTGACAATATCTAAGTACTCCTGGCAACGTTGAATCTTGAACTGTCCGACTGTGTGATCCTCGACAACAGGAAGCCGGTTCCACTTGACACTGGCTCTGGCCTATTGACTCTTGAATTTCTGTCACCGAGTGTTCTCTAATTCCATACTTGCCAACCCTACCGATTTAGGCGGTAGGATACCGCTTTTTAAGCAGTCCTACCGCCTACCGATTTTTTGACACCAAATACCGATTTTTTTGGTTAAAAAAAATGTTTTTTATTTCTTTTACATTTTTTTTGTTTTTGCCTACGCCAGCTCGGGGGAGTCTTTAAAGGGCTCCCCCGAGCTGGCGTACCGGGAGAATGCCCGGCATGCAGGCTTTTAATGTCAAAGGCACCCACGGCAGTGGGCTAAAGTGCCCCTCCGCCGCGGGTGCCTTTGGCAAAAGGCGCCATTAGTCCCCCACCACGCCAGCTTGGGGGAGTCTTTCAAGGACTTCCCCGAGCTGGCGTAGCGGGAGAAGGCGTGGCATGCAGGCTGTTAATGTCAAAGACACCCACGGCGGTGGGCTAAAAGCGCCCCTCCGCCGCAGGTGCCTTTGGCAAAAGATGCCATTACCCCCCTACCACGCCAACTCGGGGGAGTCTTTCAAGGACTTCCCCGAGCTGGCGTAGCGGGAGAAGGCGCGGCATGCAGGCTGTTAATGTAAAAGGCACCCACGGTGGTGGGCTAAAAGCACCCCTCCGCCGCGGGTGCCTTTGGCAAAAGGCGCCATTAGCCCCCCACCACGCCAACTCGGGGGAGTCCTTCAAGGACTTCCCCGAGCTGGCTTAGCGGGAGAAGGCGCAGCATACAGGCTTTTAATGTCAAAGGCACCCACGGCGGTGGGCTAAAAGCGCCCCTCCACCGCGGGTGCCTTTTGACCAAAGTCACCATTAGCCCCCCACCACGCCAGCTCGGGGGAGTCTTTCACGGACTTCCCCGAGCTGACGTAGTGGGAGAAGGCGCAACATGCAGGCCTTTGATGTAAAAGGCACCCATGGCGGTGGGCTAAGGGCGCCCCCTTCACCGCGAGTGCCTTTCACAAAAGGCGCCATTAGCCCCCCACCACGTCAACTCTGGTGAGTCTTTCAAGGGCTCCCCTGAGCTGGCGTGATGGCAGAAGGCGTGGCAGGCGCCTCATTGTCATTGAATGCACCCGCGGCGGCGGGCTCATTCAATGACAATGGGCTGCTGACGCGCCCTATTCCTATCATTACCTCCTCGCCTGACTATTTTTGAAACTTTAAGATTCCTACAGATTTCTGGTCACAGAATGTTGGCATGTATGTAATTCTGTCTGCCCTTACAAAAGTATTGCCTATGATTTTTGCCCCCAACTCGCTCTGGTTAACTCAGGTGCTAAGTGTTTTTTTGCCCCGGTAATATTTCTTGCCGCGGAAATGCGTATCTTTAGTAAGACCGAACTGTCATTACTGTCAAAAAGTGATTGCATACATATTCCCGGTAACGTCTTTTGTTTCATAACACCGGTCCGTTAAAACATAGGGTACTTACCTTGAGTTATACTGTACCAAGTGAATTGGTTGGTTGTAGTGTATTTTATGTGTGATTTTGAACTAATAGAAGTGTTGTGTTTTATAACAGATGGTTTAAAAATAAATGTACTTATATTTTCTTACCTGAAACCTTGAGTCAGTGTTTGCTTGAGTCACAGTAATTGTGGTTCCTTTGTGTAATCTCTGCTACTGCTCATATTGGGTCTCATCGCGAGTCTGGCGGTAACCCTTAAATGCGACAGTAGCGCTATTACTGCCGCATTTAAGGGTCCGCCAGATCCTGGCTTTGGCGGATTTCCCCCCAGCTCTGAGCTGGGGAGAAATACGTGGCAAAATGCCGATTTTTGGCACGATTAATGCCTGTGGGAAATCCACCGGCGATAATAGCGAGAATTTTCCCTTTGTGCCCAATGGGGAATGAGGAATTCCCGAATGGGCCCAATGGGGAATGGGCAATAACTCTTCTGCCAAACCCTTGATCCGGCGCTAATAGCGCCGGGGGGGCTTGGCGGTAGGGCTACCGCCCAACTCGTGATGAGGCCCATACTCTTGAGATAAGCCTGGCTGCTCCGCTACTGCTACCACTATAACATAGTAGTACAGGCTCCCAAAGTTAAACCTTGTATTACCACTTGTAGCCTTAATTGTGTGTAGTGGTCCCTAAGGGCACTGCACAGGATTCTGCCTAACACTGGTGTACAGCGGTGAGGATTTGGAAGTAGAGTGATTACACTTAGGGCCTCATTACGACCCTGTGTTACGAACAATCATAGTATTTTCGGCAGATGGTCATTCTGGCACCGTTGGCGGCATATCTCGAATATCCAAACTCCCCAATCCAAGATGGCCGGGGTTTTACCGGTGGACAGTGCAGTGTTTCGGGAGACCGCAGACCAAGCTCCTCCCATTCATCACAGGAACGTATTTCCGGTCCTGGATCCATCACAGCATCGCGTTGCTACTGTACACAGAAGCCACGCTTCATGAGTATCGCTTCTAGATTTCACGGACGCCGAATATCAAGAGGACTGTGGGCCTCATTCCGACCCTGGCGTTAACCAAGGCACTATTAGCGCCTTGGTTGACGCCGTTATTTTTCCGACTCCGCCATGGTGAATGGCGGAATTACCGCCCCATTCCAAGGTTGGCGGGGTCGGTAATTCCCCATTCACCAAGGGCCCTTCCCCATTCCCATTTTTGCCCCATAGGGCTCAATGGGAATGGGGAAGGCGCTAATTACGGCACCGTAAATTACGGTGCCGTAATTAGCTCCTAGGTCCCTTTGCGGGTTGGTTTTTTAACGCCTGCAAAAAGCAGGCGTTAAGTACCAACCCGCAAAGGGAACTCGGAATAGGGCGGTAAGGGTTTAACGGCACCGGTCTCATTAACGGTGACCGTTAACCCTTACTGCCCTACTCGGAATGACCCCCTTTATCTCACTGCCTTTATTCTTTACTCCCTTCCGTTAGGAACCCTCACGTTCACCACCCAGAACTCCTGAGCCAGCCCTCTCATAGCTCAACATGACACGGAAACCTCCGGGACCCTTCCACTTTAAGTAGGCAGCATTCTTCATCAGTCATCCATTATATACTCCCTCCACTAGCGCTTGTTTACCCTCTCCTCTGTTTTCTCTGCACAGCTCAACCCGCGTCTTGCACGCACACGACCACACCTCCCGACTGCCACTGCGGTTGGAATACAAATCATTGCCCTCAGATACTTGTTCCAACACCCAGTCGGGATTACGGTACAGGAAGAAAGATAGACCTCCGTAATCGCAATACTCTCTCTCTTTGAAACTGCAATCATTTACCAACGTGTCTGTTTTCACATAGATATTTACCTTCGTCCTGCACGTGGGATCCAATCTCTCCACGTCTCCGTACAGTGTGATTCCTAGGGTCGGTTCCACTTTCTTGAACCTACTTTCCTTTCTCACCTACCTTTCTATCAGGTATAACTTCTCCCCTCTCATTTTTAGCCGACACGGACAGCTGAGGGAAGGAGACGTTGAATTCAACACAAAGGAATAAGACGCCAAACCTACTCTACGGAGACACGCATCTGTATCCTGTCCCGTCCAGCTCCTCCTCCGTTGGACTCCATCAGCGAGGGTTTTTTCCCCCTTGAGAGTTTCCCTGGCGTCTTCACTCTGCGCCGACTGGTCAGCGCCGAGAGAGGGTGTCAGGTGAATCACTCCCTTCCTCCGAATACCCTCCGAAGACCAGGTAGGAGACGCCTTGTTCATATACTCATGTGATTTCAGGGAGATGATTGTCGGCGCATCCCTTAACTTGAGGGACGCCATTTAAATAGGCTGGTTCCCCATTAACAGCCATAACACCCTGGCGCTAAGTGTTTAACGGCGCCGTAAAAGGCTGCGGCGCCGTTAAACACCTAGCGCCTAATTGCGAGGTCCCATTTGCGGGACCCGACCTTAAGGGCTGGTTTTACCAGCCGTTAAAGTAGGGACCCGCAAAGGGACCTTGGTGCTAAGTACGGTACCGCAATTTGCAGTACCGTAATTAGCACCTTCCCCATTCCCATAGGTCTTCCAGCCCAAAGGAGATGATTGGTATGTATGAGACTAAACTTGTAGTTTTGGATTGGTTAACAATGTTTGAGTACAATCATGGGATTCAAGGGGTCTCAGGGAATCAGCTGATTTCCTGGCTTTTCTCTAGGCTTCCCCCTGTTGCAAGTGATGCTGTAATGGAATTGGGGGAGGAGGATAAACTGGATTATGAGTGTGTGAAGCAAGCATTAATAGCTAGATTTGGGAAGACCCCTTCCCAGTATCTTAAGAGGTTTAAAACCCTCAAAAAGCATGATGGTACCCCTTGGGCTACCTGGGTGTGTGAATGTTTGAAAAACATAGATGGTTGGGTTAACGGTTACAAAGTGAACACTTATGAAGGTTTGAGGAATCTTGTAATGTTGAAGTCTATTTTTGATGTCTGCTCTCCTGAGCTTAAACAGCACTTGGCTGATTCAAAGGAGATAGATCCTAAGACGTTAGCTAAGGCTGCTGACTTCTGGGTTGCCAACAGCGCTACTCTCAAGGATTCTGTGGCAACTCAGAAAAAGGATGAGGGAAAGCAGCCAAAGAAAGACAACAAAGAAAATTCCAATAATTCCAATCCAAAAGAGGGCCCCAAACATAACCAGGGTAAGCCAAAAGGGAAACCAAATCAGGCTAGTGTACCATCTGGTCCCAAACCAGATGGAGGTCAGAACAAGCCTCCATTCCAGAGAGCATTTGGAAAATGCTTTGTTTGGGGGTTAACTGACCATGTGAAAGGGGATCCCAGATGTAAGGGTAAACCTTCAGGTGTCCACACTGTCTCCTTACCCTTCTCCCAGGTGGATGAAGTACCTATAGCCAGTGGAAACTTTCAGTTACTAGCTGATGAGCCCATGAGAGTCTCAGCTAGTGTTTCTTTAGTGTCCTTGGGTCTTTGGGAACAACAGAACTTAGATGTCTATGGGCCTCATTACACGGTAGGCGGTGAACCATGGCACTATTAGCGCCATGGTTCATGCTGGTAAAATAACGGCACCGCCTTGGTGGAAAGGGGAATTACCGCCCCATTCCAAGGTTGGCGGGGCGGTAATTCCCCCTTCCACCATTGCCCTTCCCCATTCCCATTTTTGCCCCGTAGGGCTCTATGGGAATGGGGAAGGCGCTAATTACGGTACTGCAAATTGCGGTACCGTAATTAGCTCCACTGGTCCCTTTGCGGGTTGGTTTTTAACGCCTGCAAAAAGCAGGCGTTAAATTCCCCAACCCGCAAAGGGACCTCGTAGTAAGGCGGTAAGGATTTACTGGTACCGGTAAAATACCGGTACCAGTAAACCCTTACCGCCTACCATGTAATGGGGCCCTATAACTCAATCCCAGATAATATTAAAGAGTATTTACAAAGATAGTGTACTTGTGAATGGTCAGGAAACCCCTGTCATCAGAGACACTGGAACCAGCATAGTTGTGGTTGATGAATGTTTTTTCAAGGTGGAGAATGTTGCTAAGGCACCCAAACACCTAACCAAGTTAGCTGGAGGCCCGGTGCAAATGCTGCCCCAGTTACCAGCTCTCATCCAGTGCAATGACATGACTGTCAGAATCCCTGTAAGTGTGCAAAATAACGTACCTGGGAGGGTCCTGCTGTGTAATGACCTTAAAGCTCTTGGAGTTGTGTCTAGTACCCCCAGGCCCCCCAGCAGAAGGAAGCAGGAGCTCACAAGGTCTGCAAGGGAGAGAACCTTGAGAGGCTCTCCTGGGGAAATGATAGAGGAAACTATCACCCCAAGTCCACAGGACTTACTTACTGCTATTGCAGGTCAGAAAGAGACAAAGGGGAAACCCAAGTCTGCCAGCAAGAAACCAGCAAGCACTCCTGTGCCCAGAAGGACATATCCAAGACTGTCCAAAGTCACAACTGTGACTCCTCCACCAGCTGAGGCTGAGTGTGAGGTTCAACCCTGTATGGTTCAGCTAGATACTGAGGAATCAGATCTAGAAGAAGATCTTACTCTGGTAGGAGATCTTGACCCTGTTGACCATCCTGAGCTGCAGTCTTTACTGGCATAAGGTGGACCCAACAGGGCAGATTTCAGCAAGGGACAAAGAGAGTGTCCTACCCTTGAATGTCTTCGCCTACAGGCAGCTTCTCAGCTCAATGGGACTGAGCCTGGGAAGTATAGGTTGCACTGGGAAGATGGCCTCTTCTACAGTGAACCGACTGAGTCAACCCCTGGAGACTGCAAAAAACCTGTAGTACCTCTAGTGAACCGACTCCATTTTCTGCAGTTAGCCCACAAGATACCTTTGGCTGGTCACTTAAGTTTTAAGAAGACCAAGGAAAAGCTCTCTCTTTACTTCTACTGGCCTAAAATGGGTTCAGAAGTAGACAAATTCTGCAGGAGCTGCCACACTTGCCAAACCTCTGGCAGGAGTGGAGCCAAGAATGTGGCACCCTTGGTGCCTCTCCCAGTGGTGGGAGTTCCTTTTGAGAGGGTTGGGATTGACCCAAGAATGTGGCACCCTTGGTGCCTCTCCCAGTGGTGGGAATTCCGTTTGAGAGGGTTAGGATTGACATTGTTGGTCCTCTTGACCCTCCCACAACTTCAGGCAACATGATTATCCTGGTTGTAGTGGACCATGCCACTAGATTTCCTGAAGCCATACCTATGAGGACTGTTACGGCTCCGGCTGTGGCTAAGACCCTACTTGGTATTTTCACCTGATTAGGTTTTCCTAAGGATGTGATATCTGACAGAGGATCAACTGTTATGTCCCACTACATGCAAGCCATGTGGAAAACCTGTGGAGTCACCTACAAGTTCTCAACTGCCTACCATCTGCAAACCAATGGATTGGTGGAGAGGTTTAACAGAACTATGAAGAGCATGATAGGTGCTTTAGAAGAACCCCTTAAAAGAAAGTGGGACCTACTTCTGCCATGCCTTCTCTTTGCATATAGAGAAGTCCCTCAGGAGGGAGTAGGTTACAGTCCCTTTGAAATTCTCTATGGCCATCCAGTCAGAGGTCCATTGGCCCTGATTAAGGAGGGGTTGGAGAGTGCTCCTTCCCCCAAGCCAGTCAGAGTGAATGACAATGTGATAGGTCTCCGGAGGAGAATGTCACACATGATGGCAGAGGCAAGTGATAACGTGAAGGCTGGTCAAGCTCTGGTCAAACATTGGCATGACCAGAGGGCTAACATGGTTGAATTTACTCAAGACCAGCTTGTTCTTGTTATGGTCCCCACAGGGCAGAGGGCCCTGCAGGACAAATGGATAGGACCCTTCAAAGTTGTGCGTAAACTTGGAGAATTGAACTATCTGGTGGACTTAGGCAATCCTAAGGAGGCTCCTAGAGTCTTTCACACCAACCGTTTGAAGGCTTATGTCTCTAGACCTGACATAGGAGCTTTGCTTCTAGCTTCAGCTCAGGAGGAGGAGGAGAGTGAACCTCTGCCTGACCTCCTCAGAGGCTTACCTTTAGATGAGCAATTGGAAGGAGTTCATCTCTCTTCCAGTCTCACATCTGACCAGCAGGATGAGTGCAAATTACTGTTAAGTCAGGTTGCCTCCCTGTTCTCACTTTCACCAGGCTTGACCCCTTGGGGCCAGCATGATATACTCACTGGTAACTGTTTGCCTGTCAAAAGCAGAGGGTACAGAATGTCTGACAATAGAAGAACCCATATAAGGAATGAGGTCAACAAGATGCTTGATCTCGGGGTTATAGAGCCCTCTTCTAGCCCATGGTCTAGCCCGGTTGTGCTTGTACCAAAGGTTGGATCCAAGGGGTTGAGATTCTGCGTGTATTATAGAGCTCTAAATGCAGTCACAAAGACTGATGCCCATCCTTTGCCTAGGACAGATGAGCTGGTGGACAAACTTGGTGCAGCCAAGTACCTCAGCACATTTGACCTAATGTCAGGCTATTGGCAAATAGCCCTGACAGACCATGCCAATGAGAAAACTGCATTCTCCACCCCAGTTGGCCTCTACCAATTCAAGGTAATGCCTTTTGGACTAAAGAATGCACCTGCTACATTTCAGAGGATGGTCAATCAAGTTCTGAAAGGGATGGAGGACTGGACTTCTGCATGGCATACTTGGATGACTGCAGTGTTCAGCCCTACATGGAAAGAACATATTGAACGCCTAGGATATGTATTGCAGGCTCTGGAACAGGCCCATCTGACCATAAAGGCAAGCAAATGTCAAATTGGTCAGAGTACAGTGGTCTACCTTGGACATGAGGTAGGAGGAGGTGAAATAAGGCCATTGCCTAGCAAAGTACAAGCTGTACAAAACTGGGCCACCCCTACTACTCAAACCCAAGTGAGAGCCTTCTTAGGTCTCACTGGGTATTACAGGAACTTCATAGAGAACTACGGGACCATAGCTTCTCGCTTGAATGTCATCTTCTCTCCCAAATTCCCTAAAAAGGTCATGTGGAATGAGGAGTGCAATCAAGCCTTTGAAGGTCTGAAGAAAGCCCTTTGTCAAGCTCCAGTCCTAAGAGCTCCTGACTACCACCAACCCTTCATTGTACAAACTGATGCTTCTAATGTAGGTATAGGTGCAGTCCTTAGTTAACTGGATGAGAAAGGTAGGGAACACCCCATTTTCTTTCATCGGCAGGAAGTTAAAGGATCCTGAGACAAGGTAGGCAACAATAGAACGCATATGTTTTGCTATTGTGTGGTAATTGAAGAGGTTTAGACCATACTTGTATGGATCTACCTTCATCTTTCAGACTGACCACCAACCCTTGAAATGGCTGATGCAAATTAAAGGGGAAAACCCAAAGTTCCTCAGATGGTCAATCTGCCTGCAAGGATTTGATTTTTCCATTGAGCACAGCGCAGGAAGTCACCACCAAAATGCTGATGGTCTCTCTAGGATGTTTATAACCGAGTAGAGGTATGAGAACCATCCAGGAGTGGATTAAAACCTCCTGTCCCTTAGTCTGGCGCAGGGGGGGGCAAGTGTTAGGGAGAATTCGCATTCAATGGCTAATTTCCCTTACCTAGTGTGTCCCTCAGCAGCTTTGCTGGATTTCTGGAGTTTCTTTTTTTCACTTGGTAAGAGTGTGAGCTTTCCCCCCACTCTTACCCATGTTTTGCAATGTGTATTTCATCTGTTTTTGTGATTGTGGGCTCTGGAGAACACCACTTCAGTAGCCCCCTTCTTTTGTGTGTTACACAGCACCTTCAGTGCAGTGACACAGGGTTGTCTTTTAGACTTCCCACCGACTCCATTTCTGGGGCTGACTACTGTCCCCCAGAAAAGGGTAAAGTTGCCATTAACTTTACATAGGGCCTCATTACAACTCAGGCGGTAAGGGGTTTACGGCGCCGTAAACAGCGCCGACCCTTACCGCCTGAGTACGAGGTCCCTTAGCGCCATGGCGGATTTAACACCTGCTTTTAGCAGGTGTTAAAATCCATGGCGCTAAGGGACCATGGAGTTAATTACGCCACCGTAATTTACGGTGGCGTAATTAACGCCTTCCCCACTCCCATTATGCCCTATGTGGCAAAAATGGGAATGGGGAAGGGTAAATGGGGATTGGGGACTTACCGCCCCGCCAAACTCGGCCCAGGCGGTAACTTACCGCCTGGGTCGTAATGAGGCCCATAGTCATTTAACCACAGATCCAGCACACCCTATCTTACATGGAATATTGGAAAGGGTTACTTCTTAGACCTTTTTATCTGTAGCTCATAGACCATTGTTTTTCTCTTTTAACATTTAGACTTGGCTGGTGGCAGTGGTATCACCCTAACTTTTCTACCGCGTTTATACTATATAAACGTGGTATTGTTTTAGGCTATTATATTAGCCTCAAACATAAACCTGCTTGACCAAATACTTTTTCTTTTGGCTCTGGTCGGGTTTATTCGCCATTTCTTTTTGTTTAAGTCCTTCTTGTGTTTTACTTTGCGCGGCAAACCAGGTTTGCCTTCTTTGTTCACTGTCTTTTGGCGGGCTTCTGCCAAGAATCCCTCCTCTAGGCGCCTGGGTGTCTAGGTAGGCTGAATGTGAGGGACGGGTGTAGTCACCCCCTGCACAGGGTATCCTAGGAAACCCAAGTCGCACTTTGCCATGATTGGCTGAGGTGGTTGTCCGGGCCGGACAACCTCCCTGCTGCGTGATTGACAGCTAGGCTGTGTGAATAGGGGATTTTTGCATAAAAGGCAGGACCCTTGGGCTGGAAGTCAGAGTTGCCACTGGACTACAAGGAACCGAAGGCAAGCAGAGAAGAAGATGGCTGCTGCAACTATCCCGTCCCGGTGAAGCCCTGCTGCAGTCCTGAGCTATCTACCCTTCGACGACCAGAGAAGATCCAGTCCGGAGTCTTCTTCCCTTGAGCCTGGTGGGGTCAACCAGCTCCTCTTCCACAGCCAGAGGATCCTCTTCATGGTCAAAATCGCTGCACACTGCTGTAGTGGTCCGGATAGCCATCCGAAGAGCCTTTCCTGTTTTTAAGGAGCACACCTTTAATTCTCCGTCGCTGCTGCTGGCTTCATCCCTGCGTAGTGCAGACCCCTCCAGACGTCCTCCTTCTTGCCGAAGCTCCAGGAACCGTGGGTCTGCAGGAAACTACCAGGAACAACTGCCGTGGCACCAGCTTCTTCTTTGAATAAGGTACTGTGTTCTGCTTCGACGAGTTAGGGTGAATCTCTCTTCTCCTCTTCCAAGGCTTGCCCTTATCTTCCCTCCTTCTTATAACTTTTGCTTCCTCTGTTGACAATATCTAAGTACTCCTGGCAACGTTGAATCTTGAACTGTCCGACTGTGTGATCCTCGACAACAGGAACCCGGTTCCACTTGACACTGGCTCCGGCCTATTGACTCTTGAATTTCTGTCACCGAGTGTTCTCTGATTCTGTCTGCCCTGACAAAAGTATTGCCTATGATTTTTGCCCCCAACTCACTCTGGTTAACTCAGGTGCTACGTGTGTTTTTGCCCCGGTAACATTTCTTGCCACGGAAACACGTATCTTTAGTAAGACTGAACTGTCATTACTGTCAAAAAGTGATCGCATATGTATTCCCGGTAACGTCTTTTGTTTCACAACACTGGTCCGTTAAAACATAGGGTACTTACCTTGAGTTATACTGTGCCAAGTGAATTGGTTGGTTGTAGTGTATATTATGTGTTTCTTTGAACTAATAGAAGTGTTGTGTTTTATAACAGATGGTTTAAAAATAAATGTACTTATATTTTTTCACCTGAAACCTTGAGCCAGTGTTTGCTTGAGTCACAGTAATTGTGGTCCCTTTGTGTAATCGCTGCTGCTGCTCATATACTCTTGAGATAAGCCTGGCTGCTCCGCTTCTGCTATCACTTTAACATAGTAGTACAGGCTTGTACCAAAGGTAAAACTTGTATTACCACTTGTGGTCTTAATTGTTTGTAGTGGTCCCTAAGGGCACTGCACAGGATTCTGCCTAACATTCTTGTTTTAAGAAAAGATTTTATATGTATATTTTATCGAGCACTCAAAAAATTTCCAATGAAATTAAACATTTTGTATTTTTTCGTAAATGTAAATGAACATTTTAGATTTTGCATTCTCATATAAATTGAAACTAAGATGTAATTTTGTAAAGGTTCTGTTGATGAACTAAACAAAATAAAAATGTTTTTTAAAAAAAAGTGACTACTGCAATACACTCTTCCTTGGCACCTCAGAGCGCAACTTGAACAAACTGCACGTGCTGCAGAATAATGCCCTCAGAGCAGCTCTGAGTATCCCGCGGCACTCTCACATCTCCAGCTTCAGACAAGATGCCCATTGGCTCCCTGTACGAGACAGAATCACCCTTAGATCACTCGTCATCGTGCACAAATGCCTATCTAACGACGCTCCTAAGTACCTGGCAGACAAGTTTAACAAACACATATCAGCCAGACCAACCAGAACGTTGTATTCTCACTGCTTATCCATCCCCAAATTCACCCTAAAAAAAGCAGGTGGCTCCAACTTCCCGGTCCTAGCTGCCAAACAATCAAACGCTATACCTGTGAACTCAGAGCAGAACCATCCTTTTGGACCTTCAGAGCAAAAACAAAGTCCTGGCTCGCCAACAAGAACTTTCCCACTGTCTGACTTACTAATTACTGTCTCACCACTGTATTTTTCCGGTGTCTGCCCTCCGACCACCATGTAACCCGGTCATTTGCACTTATTGTTATTATCATGTATGTCTATAATCTATTGTAACCTGCTTTAAGTCTCTAGCGCCCAGTTACCTCGTTGTTTGGCGTGCGCTATAAATAAAGAAACTAAACAAAAAAAAACTAAACTCTCTGGCTTCTCTAGCACAAGGATTCAGTTCAAAACTTCCACATCAGGGCCCTCTGTGCCAAAGTCTCTTTGCCATTCAAAGTATCTTATGTCAGAGAGCCTGATGCTACACGACAAAACATTAAAGTTCCTTTCTTCTCAGGATTTTCACTTATACAACTTTTATACTACTGTTCACCCCAGCTCCCCCTCCATCGAGCTCAGACACACTTTAACACAAAACCTTCAATTGGTCTCCCTCTGCTGGGCTCTGACCAAAATTCATGTACCTTTCCAAGCTTTCTCTACTACATCAAAATCGAAGACTTTCGACTGTGGGCTGGATTTTGCTTGACCCGTCACATGACGACTTTGATTCACATTTATTAGTTCTTTTTAAATTGGTCGCCCTCCACCAGGCTTGGACCAACTATATCTACTTTTGTCACTTCTCAGCTGGATACCTTACAGAGACCTTCGAATGAGCACCCACACGGTGCCGGACCACTCTGTCAAAGGTATTGTAGTTTTCTTTAAAGTTCATCACTCATCAGCAGTTCAACTTCACTTGCATCTCTTATCACATGCGTTTTAAGAATGTTTGTTCCAGCACTAGTTATACAATGTTGCAGCTTGCAACCTTGACTTCAACACAGACTGCTTTTGTAGCAGTCTTCCCAGTTCACCAGCTGTGTTTACTTCACTGAAGCTGCTTTGTTCTTATAGCCAAGGACGGTACGACAGCGGCTGGTGATTCTCCCCACCTTGATTATTGATGAGAGAGAGCCCCGAGTATCTCCGACACACAAAGCAGGATTCTTCATCCTGGGTCCTGGTCTTACGCTTTCTATTCTTGAGGTCTCTAGAAAGTAACGGTTCCTTGTCAAAAAGGTCAAGGGAATTTCCCTCCTTGTGATCCTCTTCGGTTTTGCCGTCTTTCCTCTCTTGCTCAGCTGCAGTCTCGAAACTGCTGTTTCCTCTTGTGCTTTGCCTCGCTCAGAGTGTGCACTCGTGCTCCGTCTTTTATCCGTGTGGGGAAGGTTAATGGAAGTGAGGTGTGTGTGAGATGGTCAGTAATTGGCTGAGCTCGCATGACCATGGTATTGGGACATGTCAGGTATACTGCTTGGGTGTTAGTCTGTTTTCTCCCATAGCGGGCTCTGTATGTTAAAGTGTTCGTGTTGTAAAGGGCGGGGGGTAGAGTTCCTCAATATCCTACCTGGTAGGAAGGGCTAAAGGTGTGACAAGGAAAGGGATACTGTGTCTCACCATCCGGTGTCCCACTTCGACTCCCCTAAAGACCCCTCACCCAGGTGATCCTGCCGCACTGGTCCACCCCCAAGAACTGGATCCAAAAGAGATGGCTGTGTCCTGGCCACCTGGATGACAAGGCCCCGAGGCCGAGCGGGTGAGGCATCCTTTGGTTTCTCACAGTACACAGGACATGGTGTTTGAATAGAGTGAAGCTATAATATCAATCAAATACTCCGGAACCTGGTTTATAGTGATATTACCGAAAACATTTCACCAAAAATCAATTTTTCGAAAAAAACATGTTGAATGTAAATATGTCGACATTACATACGTATAATTGCCATGGTCATTTATTTGAGAAAAAACAATTCGATAAAAGATTCGATAACCCAATGCCAAAATATCAATGTTAACTTGTCTAAAAAAAATAACGTTGCCATGGGGGGGTTCCCCCCCAACCCACCTACTACACACGTAACCCTCGCACCCTCCGCAACAATCACACAAATAATACACATTGTGAGTGACGGAAAGCACATAAATTACGAATACTAAGGGTTAAACGAGTGAGTAAAAGCCAAGAGTAAAGTACCTTAAATGAACGTTGACAAACAGATGACGGTTGCGATCAAACTATCATTACATGACAGAAACGGAGGTCAGAGAAAATGAACAAAAGTACACTGCAGCTACGTGACATATATACAGGTAATATTTAATAAAAATATAGAAATGATTGCCAGTGCGAAAATCGCAGCGAAACCCGCGCACAGCGATTCATGGAAGTCCGTGCGCGAGGAAATTCCAGGATGTGCGCCAAAATACTGCGTGGCACACGCTGGCGCACATGTCTCCAAACAGCGTGCACTAAGCGCACAGCGAAATCGCACATAGCGTGGCGCACACAACAAAAGTAGGAGGAACAGGGGGCGTGACGCACGGAATGGGGAACAACTCGTGAAAATGTGGGCATCACGGGGGAAGTACAGGAGGCAGGTGCGCGGAACGCCCACACGCTCGCCTACAACACGTATTCATGGAATCGAATAGGCCAAACCAGCGCACGGGGAAAGACGCGCACAGGCCTAAACAAGTCCGCCACACAAAGGCAGGCGGTAGCGTCCCTGCGCATGAAAAACCTGTGCGCTAACAAAAATCACGTACATACAGCTATGATGAATGTCCCATACTGTGTCCCTCTCGGACAAATGACGTGCAAGGTGGTATGCGACAAACACTGACACCCGCTGTGTGAAAAATAGCATGTGCGTGTATTTCGGGGGTGCGCGGGAAGTTTCACACGCGATAGGCCTTGGGCGAGTGGGGTACGTGTATAACTGGAGTTCGCGTGGAGTTTCATACGCGATTGGATCCGGGTACGTGTATGTCTGGGGTGCGTGGGAAGTTTCACACGCGAAAGGGCCTGTGCGAGTGGGGTACGTGTATTTCTGGGTACGTGTAATCCTGGGGTTCGGGGAAGTCTCACTCGCGATTTCAGCAGGGTACGTGTATTTCGGGGGTGCCGGGGAGTCCTACACGTCAATTGGCAGTGTGGGTCCTCCGAGGTGTTCCCTCTACACCCTCCACAGCCGCTGCAGGCAGCCCACACCACAGGGGACTACCCTGCACCCCTGGTAATGTCCCGCAGGCAGCCCATCCACCATGGGCATGCCCCCAGCCAAGCCACATGTCACCTTGCACTACTGATCACCAAGCATGACCCCCTGCACCCCCACCCCCCAACAGTGCAGGGCACCTGCCAGCAGGCCCCAACACATGTCCGCCTGCACCCCCACCCACCAGCAGTCAGGGGCACCTGCCAGCAGGCCCCCACACATGTCCCCCTGCACCCCCACCCCCCAGCAGTCAGGGGCACCTGCCAGCAGGCCCCCACTCATGTCCCTCTGCACCACCACCCCCCAGCAGTCAGGGGCACCTGCCAGCAGGCCCCCACACATGTCCCCCTGAACCCCCACCCCCCAGCAGTCAGGGGCACCTGCCAGCAGGCCCCCACTCATGTCCCACACATGTCCCCCTGCACCCCCACACCCCAGCAGTCAGGGGCACCTGCCAGCAGGCCCCCACACATGTCCCACACATGTCCCCCGGCACCCCCACCCCCAGCAGTTAGGGGCACCTGCCAGCAGGCCCCCACACATGTCCCCCTGCACCCCCACCCCCCAGCAGTCAGGGGCACCTGCCAGCAGACCCCCACTCATGTCCCCCTGCACCCCCACCCCCCAGCAGTCAGGGGCACCTGCCAGCAGGCCCCCACACATATCCACCCCGACAGGTCATCACACTCCAGACCCATGCGCCTCATGGTGCCCAAATCCCACCCCAGTCCAAAGACCCCACATTGAATTCCCAAAGTCATGATAGAAAATACATAACCAGCATGGCCATGAATCAATGTCCCTCAGACCCACGCAATGGTGACACATGACTGTGAAAAGATCAACATTGTGACATGCACAAAACAAATGAGATAAGACCACATCAGTAAAGTATATAATAAATGCGTATTCAATAATTAATCAAATGAATAAAAAAAATCACACAATAATGGAAAAAATGAAGAAAAAGCTGCATGTCCAAAATTTTCCAAAAAAATGTGTAAAACCAGAATCCAAATCAATCCAAAAGCAAATGGGTCCAAAGAGTCTGTCCGTCCAACCAAATCCAAAGTGTAAAAATAAGACACATCCATTGATTCATGGTAAAAAAGAAACTTAAATGAAGTGAAATCCAGTGTAGAACTATAGACAAAGTACAAATCCAGGGTCCATGAGCCCAACCATTGAAAGGAAACCTACAAAAACCCTACCTTATGAACAACTATATACAAAAAGGTGGGGCATTGTCCATGCGCCCCAAATGAAATGAAAACCAAAAGGAAACCTAACACTAATTAACTATATACAATGGCAGCGGATTAGTCCGACGGCTCACTTCCTGATTTCCCGGGCCAGTGCATCATCGAACTCCTGCTCGATGTCCCGGAGGCGGTCCTCTTCTAAGGCCCCGAGGGTACGCAGGGACGATGACATCCGGACCTCCAGGTCCCTGCGAATTGCCTCGAGGCACTTGGCCCGCCTCAGAGCCCTTTGCATGGAGTTCTCCGACCTGACCTACGTGAGCGGTGCCTCTTCCGCCCTCTGCCGCTCCGTATCCATAGCATGGCCTAACCGCTGCCACACGGAAGACACTTCCCGTCCTGGGTCCTCCTGCCCTCCGGCCGATGCCTGCCCCTCCGATGTCGAAGGCACCGAGCCATCATGGCTCCCACCTTGTTGCTGCTGCTGCTGTGCCTGTGCCCGTGCCCTGGCTCCTGCTGCCTGCACATCCTCCTCAACAAGGTGCAGTTGTTGAGGTGGCCACCCCTGCTGGACGTCCGACTCCCGACTGTGGCAGGGATGTGTCCTCCACCAGCCTGGCCGCACGGTCAGAGGCAGCACCACAGGGTACCCAGGTGATACATGGGCTGGGAAGATGGCAAGGAGGACGACTGGCGCATAGGGGGTTCAGGTGAGGAGGGGGTCGAAGCAAGGTTCAGCAAATGGAGGAATCCGGCCTGGGTGACCTGTCCCAGTAGGCTGACGTGGTCAACGAGCCATTCGAAATGACGTGCAGTCTCCCCATGAAAAGACTGCAGGTCACCTCGCATGTATAGTTGACGCAACACCACCCCACCCAGGACAGGCTCAACCCGGTCCCGGATAGCCACGTCCGCAGGTAGAGGAAGGCCAGTTGTTGTAAGCGGATCCCCTCCCTGAAAACGGGTCTGGACGTAGGTATCCCTGCTGGTGCGGGATGATGCAGTCACAGGATCAGGGACAGGATTACACACAGGCACCTCCGTGGCGGCCTGTGCTGCCTCCTGTCCCTGCCCCTGCACTGCACCACTGGCACCAGTGGAATCCCCACCTCCAGACCCCGTCTCTGTTGCTTGCACGGCCTCCTCCTCCACCAAACCCCCCACCAACCTGGATGACTCCGTGCCATCTTCCCCCGTTGGGCCCTGTGGGGTCAGAGCTGCCCCTTCTGCTGCCGAGGAGTCCAACTCCAACCTCCGCCTCTTGGACCTTCCCCCCGGCAGCTGCGGCCTGGGACGCGGCACCGGACTCCTCACTCCCCGACGAGATCACAACATGGGAGGGGAGCCGGGCCTTGCGTCTCCAGCTGGTGGTGGGATCCCCGCCGCTGTGCTCCACAGCACCTTCTCCGCCCTCTTCATCAGTTGAAGCTGCAGACAGGGAGAGATAGGAGACAGGCATCAGGACACTGTACAATGGACTGATACACACATGCCAGTTGCACAAGAGTGGCAGTGTCAAACTTCAGACATAGCATCACAATCCCCAACACACATGGCATGTCAACTCACACACCTGAGCAATTCCACAGCCATATGGCAACAGCCAGCACCATCCATACACATACAAAAGCATGAGCAGCCAAAGGTGAGCCAGACATCACATGAAACACAGGGAGTGCACTAGACATGCACACACGCCAACACACTTACATGCATGTGTACACCTCCACCAACTGTCTCAGTGATGAGATCGGCATCCATGTCACATCTGGCAATCAGTCTTCTACATATCAGTGTCCCAAGCATCCATGTTGCATCACTGTTGCACCCTTGTGAAATACACACACATGCACATGTACACGGTGCAGATACATGCAGCTGGAACCGACATCCATGTGTGACACTACAACCATGCCAACTTACATAAACAGTCATTCAAACATGTGTGCTCACACATCTGCATTTGCCATGCAAGCTTACACACACATGCACCATCCATATGTCTCACACATGAGAGGACTCGCTTGTGTTAGCCTCACAGCCCTGTACATACACATCCATACGTGGCCCTACAAAACCACATGTGCAACCTGCACACTACTGGCACACCGCCACACGCACAGCTTCCAATCAGTATGCATGTACACTTACCGCTCGACTCCAGACGGGTCTGCCTCTCAAGGACCTGGACGTGGAGTGCCGGGCATACGCGTTCCAGGACCCTCATTTGATGTTCCGACAGGTGGCCCCGGTGCCCCTTAGCATCCGCTGCCTTCAAGAGGCGCCGGACCTTGTTGAGGGTCCTGGACCTGAAGTCCTCCCAGCGCTTCTTGAAATGTTGGAATCTTCGGACTGCCACCCCCTCCACGTTGATGGCAGTCACGATGTCCGTCCAGATCCTGGTCCGTCCTTCCTTGTCGGCGCGCGAACTTCCGAAGAGGGCATCATACTGCCCCAGGACTTGCTCCACCAGGACACCAACTTCAGTGGCAGTGAAGCTGGTGGCCATCTGCCTCTCTGGCTGGGGGTTGCCAGTGGTCTCAGATGGTGGTGTGCCCGACATGGCAACTCCAGAGGCAGGCGTGGGTGGGCAACTGGGTCCTGGGGATGGGCTGTGAAGCGATGGTATCGGGAGTCTTCAGTTCCAGCAGGGGTGGTCACAGCAACTGCACCCCTGCAGATGGCTGATGTGCAGGCAGCAAATAGCAGGGCACATGGGCAGCAGGCAGGCAGGCAGCAGCAGATTGCAGGTGGGAGCGTGCTCGGGGCTCTTGGGGGCAGAAAAATGGCCTTCAGGGCAGGAGCGTGGTCTTCCGTGTGTTTTCGCATGGCCAGCTTGATACGGAGTGATTTGGCACGTGAAAAAATTGCATGTCAGCGTGTAATTCGAGGAAAGGCCCTTAGCGTGTGAGCGCGTCAGCGCACGCACACGATTCCATTGGACCAAAGGCCCTTAGCGCGTAAGTGCCTCTGTGATGTATCACGCACGGGCGTTGCCCTGGCAGGGCTTGAAGATCCCACGTGGATGTCCATTGCTCTGTACGTGCTTTTCGTGGGGTGCGGTGCGTGTGTTTTCCAGGCGTTGGGGTTCACATGCTAATACTTCACAGCAGGTAGGTGTTGGCTACGCGTTCTTCTACACGCAAGGCAGACGGTGAGTGGTAGCCCGCTCGGCCAGGCCCAATCACATGTAAAACTTCCTGCGCACCCCAGAAATACACGTACCCTGCTCGCCCAAGGCCTATCGCGTGTGAACCGACAAGAAGTACAGATTTCACCCACTCGCTCTACACGAAAAGCACGTACAAGAAAATGGTGTCCTACACGTACCTTTTAAACCGGCCCACACGTACACTTCACTTACGCGTGTACGCGCCCTTTCATCCAATTACACGCGATGCCACTCGGACATGCAGTTTTTCCACGTGTGCTCTTTCATCACGTGCTATGAGGGAAACGCCTGCACGCGAAATATAAATTACGCGCTTACGCGCTAAGGGCCTTTGGTCCAATGGAATCGCGTGCGTGTGCTGACGCACTTACGTGCTAAGGCCCTGCACTTACGCGCTAAGGCCCTTTTCTCGAATTACACGCTGACGTGCAATTTTTTCACGTGCCAAATCACTCCGTATGAAGCTGGCCACGCGAAAACACACGGAAGACCAGGCTCCTGCCCTGAAGGCCATTTTCCTGCCCCCAAGATCCCCGAGCACGCTCCCACCTGCCATCTGCTGCTGCCTGCCTGCCTGCTGCCCACGTGCCCTGCTATTTGGTGCCTGCACATCAGCCATCTGCAGGGGTCCAGTTGCTGTGTCCACCCCTGCTGGAACAGAAGACTCCTGACTGGGATACCATCACTCCACAGCCCAGCCCCAGGACCTAGTTGCCCACCCACGCCTGCCTCTGGGGTTGCCATGTCAGGCACACCACCATCTGAGACCACTGGCAACCCCCAGCCAGAGAGGCAGAGGGCCACCAGCTTCACTGCCACCGAAGTTGGTGTCTTGGTGGAGAAAGTCCTGGGGCAGTATGATGCCCTCTTCGGAAGTTTGCGTGCCGACAAGGAAGGACTGACCAGGATCTGGACGGACATTGTGACTGCCATCAACGCGGAGGGGGTGGCAGTCCGAAGATTCCAACATGTCAAGAAGCGCTGGGAGGACTTCAGGTCCAGGACCCTCAACAAGGCCCGGCGCCTCGTGGAGGGGGGCCGGGGCAGCATGAGTACCATCCAGATGGGGTCCTGGAACGCGTAGGCCCAGCGCTCTACGCCCATATCCTTCGGAGGCAGACCCGTCCGGAGTTGAGCGGTAAGTGGCCAAGCATTGCTGTGTGAGACAGGGCATGTTGCAGGGTGCTGGTTGTTTGATACTTGCCTGTATGTGTGACATAGGCCATGTACGTATGTGTGTGTGCAGGGACATCATGGTCATGCATGTGAGACCAGAAATGTGTGAACCACATGGTTGGTGCATGTGTTACAATGCAACATGCGGAGCAGCATGGGGAATGCACACATTAATGCATGCCTGTCTCTGTTATTGGACATGGATGGGGTGTGAGAGATGGGTGCTGCTGTCATGGACATGTATGGTGTCCATGTCTGTGTGTCTGACTTGCGTGTCTGTGACTTGGAAATGCCATGGATGCATGACACATGTCTGTGACAATGTTCAGATTCACTGATGCAGCCTACTCATCCTTGTATCCACTGTGTCTGGCGTGTACGAGGACAGGTGGATGAAACTAGGGTGAAGTGTGTGCATGTGATAGGCATGACCCATGATGCATGTGAGTTTCAAACCAGCATTGTATGTTTCAAGAGTCCCTTGGACATGTATGCTAATGTTCATAGCATGTGCCTTGCCTGTTACTGCATGTGTTTTGCCTGCACTGACCCATGTGTTGTGGAGGGACATGATGGAAGTGATGTTTGACAGTGCCACTCATCTGCTATTGCTTCCTGTCTAGGGGACCATTGTACAGTACCCTGATGCTTGTGTTCTATGTCTCCCTCTACACAGCGGCAAGTGATGAAGAGGGCGGATACGGCGCTGTGGAGCAAAGCGGCGGGGATGCCCCCACCGGCCAGCGATGCAAGGCCCAGTCACCCTCCCAGAATTTACCATCGTCCGGGAGTGAGGGGACTGGTGCCGCGTCTGCCACTACGGCTGTAGTGGAAGGGCCGGGTGAGCCCCCACAGGGGCTTGCAATGGCGGAAGACGGTGTGGAGCCATCCAGGTTGGTGGTTTTCACAGAGGAGGAGGAGGCCGCTATTGAGCCGCACATGGGGCCTGGTGGGGGTGGTACCTCTGGTGTAAGTGGTGCAGTCCAGGGCCAGGGGCAGGAGGCAGCACAGGTCACCACGGAGGGGCCTGTGCATGTCGTTGTCCCTGACCCTGTGACTGCACCACCATGCACCAGCAGGGATGCCCCATCCCAGGCCCGTCCACAGGTAGGAGGGATGTCCATGTCATCTGACACTCCTCTACCTGCGGACGAGAGAACCCCTGGCCGTATGGAGAAGGTCCTGATTGGTTTCGCGTTGCGCATGCGTGACATTCGTGATGATGTGCATGCTTCCCGGGGGGAGCACGCACGTCATCATGAAGAGCAGTGTGCCAACGCGGCCCAGTTGGGAGTGTCCATGGTCGTTTTTTTTTTACATGTGTCGGCCACTCTGGCGGCCCTCTCCTCCTCTGTGGAGACTATGCGCCAGTCGTTCTCCATGCCGTCTTCCGGCCCAGATGCCACCAGGGCCCTCTGTGGACCTGCCCTGACCAACGCAGCCAGCTCGGTGGGGATCCCATCCCTGCCACAGTCGGGAGTCAGAAGTCCAGCAGGAGTGGACACCACAGCAACTGGACCCCAGCAGATGGAGGATGTGCCGGCATCATCGAGCAGGGCACGTGCACGATGGCGTCGGTGGATTCCATCAGCCTGGATGCCGTCGTGCTGGCAGAGGCATTTGCGTCGGAGGCAGCGGCAGGCTCAACGTGGGAGGCATCATGACTCGGGGCAATCTACATCAGAGGGGCAGGCATCGGCCGGAGGGCAGGAGGACCCTGGAATGGGAGTGTCTTCGTGTGGCAGCGGTTGGGCCAGCAGATAGGTGCGGAGCGGCGGCGGGCGGAGGAGGCACGGCTCACGATGGTCAGGGCGAAGAACTCCATGCGCAGGGCGCTGAGGCGGGCTGAGTGCCTCGAGGGAATTCACAGGGAGTTGGAGGTGGACATGGTGTTATCCCTGCGAGACCTCGGGGCCAGGGAACATGCCCACCTCCAAGACATTGAACAGGAGTTCAATGATGCCCTGGCCCATGACATCAACAAGTGAGCCGTCGGACTAGCCCGCCGCCATTGTATATAGTTCATTAGTGTTAAGTTTCATTTATTTTTCTTTCATTTGGGGCGCATGGACTATGCCCCACATTTTTGTATATAGTTAGTAATTAGGTAGGTTTCATTGTAGGTTTCATGTCGTTAGGCTCATGGACCCTGGATTTGCTATTTGTACATAGTTTTACAGTGGGTTTTTCTCCTTCATCTTTATTTGTCTTCACCATGGAGCAATGGATATTAGGCTTTCCTTTCCCTTTAGATTTGCTTTGTTGGACAGTGACTTTGGACACATTTTCATTTGGATTAATTTGGATTCTCATTTTTTTTATTGATCATTTTTTGGGACATGCTGCATTTTGATTATTATTGGCATTATTGTGTGTTTTTATTTCATTCCCTTCATTTTGACTTGATTACATTTTTGTTTCTTACTTCAATGTGTGGTCCTCTCTCATTGATTTCATGCATGTCACAATGTGGGTTTTCTCAGTCATTGCCATTGTGTGGGTCTGACAGACTTGTACTCATGCGCATACTGCTTATTTGTGATCTATCATGTAATGGGGATTTCAATTTGGAGTGGATGTAGATCTTGGTTGTGTGTTTGGACTGGGGTGGCGTGGGGTGGGATTTGTGTGGCCATAAGAGCCAGGGATCTGGATTGTGATGACGTGTTGGCTGGGGGACATGTGTCAGGGCCTGCTGGCAGGTGCCTGTCAATAATGGGGGGGTGGGGGTGCAGGGGGACATGTGTGGGACATGAGTGGGGGCCTGCTGGCAGGTGCCCCTGACTGCTGGGGTGTGGAGGTGCTGGGGGACATGTGTGGGGGCCTGCTGGCAGGTGCCCCTGACTGCTGGGGGGTGGGGGTGCTGGGGGACATGTGTGGGGGCCTGCTGGCTGGTGCCCTGCACTGCTGGGGGGTGGGGGTGCTGGGAGACATAAGTTGAGACATATTGCAACGTGACATGTGGCTTGGCTGGGGGGCATGCCCATGGTGGATGGGCTGCCTGCGGGACATGACCAGGGGTGCAGGGTAGTCCCCTGTGGTGTGGGCTGCCTGCAGGGGCTGTGGAGGGGGTAGAGGGGACACCTGGGAGGACCCACACTGCCAATTCCCGTGTAGGACTCCCCGCGCACCCCCGAAATATGCGTTCCCCGCTCTGGCAGCAAAATCGCGTGTGAAACTTCATGCTCAGCCCTTTAATACACGTACCCTACTCCAATTGCGTGTGAAACTTCCCGCGCACCCCTGTGTTAGGCGGAAACCTGTGCAGTTCCCTCTGGGACCACTGCAAAAGATTTAGGACTACAGGTGTTTGGCAGTAAACCCACTTGGTAGCAGTCTGTACCACACAGATTCACTTGGTAGCTGTGGCTGAGCAGTTAGACTTCCCTCAAGAATAGTTAGGCAGTATGTGGAGTATACAAAATAGGGCAATGTACACAGTAGAACAAGCAAACACGGAACAAGTCTTCGGTGTAAAGATATATAGTTATTTATTTATAAAAAAACACATCTATGAAAAACACTCGGGCACTAATACGGCAAACAACTTCAATCACAATTACTATAAGAAAAAAATCAATCCCCCTAACAATAGTTGGACAAGTCTAGGTTCAACGGCACCACTTATTTGCAGACAGAGGTGAATGCTTTAACCTAGATGGCACTCTAGTCTTCGTTAGGACGGGAGAGAAAAGGCAGGGTATGAAATCAACTCGGTACCAACACTTTTACGAACAAATGCAAGGCAAGTAAGGCAGGGTCTACTGCAGATCACAAAGTTCAGAGGCCAGGCCCACTCGGAGAGAGGCAAGGCGATATGTCCCAAAAAGTATCTCAGTGGAAATGCACTTCGAGTCTTTGTCGCAAATTGTTATAGAAAGATTGGACCAGTTCAGAACAGAAAGTTAAGAAAGCTTGGAGGCGACCCAATGGAGAGGCGAGGATTCAGACACCTCACGCTAACCGACACAAGGGAAGCCAGGCGGACACGGTACCTTGTTTGTGAGAGACAGCTCCGGTGTGGGCAGTTGTTCCTGGTGGTGGATGCACGTCGGGTCTTTGCCAAGAGAAGAGATGATCTCGTCGTCGAAGGAAAGGTGAAGATCGTTGCACCACCAGGGAAGAGACCAGCCGCGGAGTGCTCCGTCACAGGGCACCACCTTTTGGTCGCGGTACAGGGGTAGTGGCTATCCGGTTGCCGGGGTGCTCTGCACGGGCAATTCGACCACTACGTCCTGGAACGAAGAAAAAGCAAAGGGGACTGGTTGTTCCCACCAGTCAGGGGAAGAGACTCTCCGGCGGGGAGATCTCCTCTGTCGTCGGGAAGTATTGAGTCAGTTCAGCAGGGCTCCACCGAAGGTGTCGTCGTTGCAGGTCGGCTCAGCTTTACCCTCGTCGGATTCTTAGGTCCTGTGGCTATTAGCACCATGGTTCATGCCGGTAATTTACTGATTCCGCCATGGCGGAATGGGGAATTACCACCCCATTCCGAGGTTGGCGGGGCGGTAATTCCCCATGCCGCCATGGCCCTTCCCCATTCCCATTTTGCCCCATAGGGCAAATTGCGGCACCGTAATTAGCACCGAGGTCCCTTTAAGGTCGGGTCCCGCAAAGGGACCTCGTAGTAAGGCGGTAAGGGTTAACGGTCACCGACATTACCGGTGACCGTTAACCCTTACCGCCTTTCGTGTAATGAGGCCCTTAATTACAGAACAATCAGCACAAGAATTTAGATTATCTCAAACAATTTCACTTGAAAATGCACAATTAAAAAAGAAAAAATATAGAGATTATGAACAACAGATTCAAAGTATAATAAACCATTTTGAAACACAAGATGCATATGACTTTTTAGAAGCAATAGCGTATAATCTAAAATGTTAATATACTCACCATTTCGAAAATCCACGTTTATCCATGAAACATCCAAAGTAACCAAAAATCCATAAGAAACGATGCCAAAGTCAGTTTTCAAAGTCAGTAAAATTAATCCACGAAGCGTCCAAAATGCAGAAAAATCCATTAAAAAACATTCAAAAAAGGAGAATCCATAGTCCATTCCAGCCAGAAAAAAAGTTGAAATTAAAAGCAAAAAATGAATTAAAATCCATTCCAGGAACAAAATCCATAATCCATTCCATGGTAACAAAGTGTAATCCTGAGTCCATTAAAAAAGAAACCAAGCGAAAAAATATGAAAAAAAACAATCCAAGGAAAAAACCATAATCAATTCCAGTAATCCAACGATGCAATCCCAAAACCGCGGGAATAAACAAAAAAACATCAGATGAAAAGAAAAATCCAGAGAAATGGGAAGAGCAGCAGCGAATACACCCGACGGTAACAAACGGACTTCCAAAATGGCACTTACGCACACGTAACGCATATGTAAGGTTACGCAATGAACTACGTTTTCAAAAATAATATTATTAAATAAGCAGTATGACCCGAGCGGCGGGGACATTACCGACTCAGGTAATGCCCCGGGGCCCATAGTTATAGGCCCGAGCGAAGCGAGGGCCTTAACGAAGGCCCTGGGGCATTACCTGAGTCGGTAATGCCCCCGCCGCGAGGGTCATATAGCTTTTAGTACCCCGGCCCGCATTATGTGCATGACCGGGGCACAAAAAGCATTTTTTTCTGTCCCGAAACGCTGCAGCGTTTCGGGACAGGAAAAAAAAAAAAAAACGACCAAGAAAATGGCCACCATGCAAAGGGAAAACGGAGTCCGTTTTCCCTTTCCATGGCGGCCATCGGGAGCGGACGCGCTGGGAACACAAGTGTTCCCAGCGCGTCCGCTCCCGAAAAAGAAGCAGAAGGTAAGTGGGGTTGGGAGGGAGGGGATGAAGAAAGAAAAAAAAAAAAACGTACCTGCCTCTCCGGCGGGGGACGATGGAAGCTTCCAGCCGTGTGGAGGCGCAGAGCGGGGATGGCCCCGCTCCGAGTCTCCACACTGCTGGAGGATGCAGCAGCAAGCAGGTAAGTGGGGTGGGGAGGGCAGGGAGGAGGGAGGGAAGGGAAGAAAAAAGAAAAAAAAAAAGCTTACCTGAGTCCCCAGCGGGGGACGAAGGCAGCCTCCCAGTCGTGGGGAGGCTTGGAGCGGGGATGGCCCCGCTATGAGCCTCCTCATTGGCTGAGGGGCTGCCACGCCTCCTGCCGAGGACAAAGCGGCTGGAATCCCGTCCGAGAATCGAAGGATTCTCGGCCGGGTAAGGACCCGGCGAGAGCCAATCAGAATGCGTGTTGCATTCTGCTTGACTCTCGCCGGGTACTAAGATACATTACAACATGTTATGTTATACAATTCCACCATCTAGCGGTCAAAAAAAATAACAGTTCAATTCAATACATTTTTTACTTTACTGTTCAATAAATTATTTAATTAATATTCTCATACATTGTATTTCGAATTATTATTATATTTTAGAAGAAAATGTTTTTGAGATGTTTTTTCAAAATAATATTTTCGACATATTAACTTTCTAAAATATTACATTCGAAAATATAACTGGATACCCTGGAAGCTTATGCTTTGCCAGCACCTACCATAACTGCTCATGGAGTCAAATGCTGTCCTAAAATCCACAAACAGCACATACAGGCGCTTTCAGTAGGACAGAGTATTGTTGAATAATAAGAAAAAACATGAAACACTGATCCACTGTCCCACGGCTCTTTTGGACCTGCCTGATGTACACTGATCAGCATTTTTTGGTCAACCCACGATTGGAGATTTTTCAGAATGATCTTTCCAAACAACTTCCCAGTCCCGTCTAACGGGGAGATTGATATAAAGTTGGCCGGACTATCTCTGCAATCCTTCTTGTATAGTGGGATGATCACTGCCTTGTGCCAAGAGTCTGGGATCCTTCCCAGTTGCAAAATTGCGTTAAACACTTGGCACAATATGGGGCCCAGATGGATGTCTCGTCCTCATAGAGATCCAACAGGATTCACATAACAGGTGTGTTTTGTAAAGCGCACGTTCACCCCCAAAGGGGCATCCTGGCATTAATAACAGATGTTTATAGTTACCCAACTGAATGGTCCTCATTTTGTCGACCTCAGAAGGATGAAGGGCTGAGTGGACCGACCGGGATTCGAACCTGTGACCAGGAGGTCAAGCACAAGCCCCTGTAGTGGATGCATTAGTCCACTGATCCACAGACATGGGATTAGGTCTGGGCCAGCCGCTTTACCATTTTCTGTAGAAGCTAATGCGTCTCTACCTCTTGAAGGGTGATACACAGACAGTTAATGTGTGTTATGCAGTGGGTGGCAGGAGGACAAATTAGAGAGGGTTCTGCAGCATACATGTCAGAAAAATGGGCCCTCCATCTATCCCCCAATGCTACCATCCGGTTGATGATTCCCCTTATGGTCACAAACTGCAACCAATTTGTGCGCAAAGTCCATCCATTTCATTTTCATGAACACAATCCCTGTCGAACATGTTTTTCCATCCAAAGATATTTTGAAAATACATCTAATACGCCAAGCACGTTCCAGGCACTGGATTTGCACATCACAGTTATGAACTACTGAATCCAATTAGGATTTGGAATTTAAGAAGCACTCTGGAGCTTGCAACGCATACTCCACATTTCTGCATTCGGAGTTAGAAGCTGCAGCTTTGCGTCTCCCTTGGACCATTCTTGGCCATTTGCTCCAGTGTACAGTGTGTTTTGCACATAGTAACACTTGCAATCCCTGTGCCTTAATAACGACTGTAAAATGTAGATATATCTTGACAACTTTTGGCAATGGGGACATGTGTGGTGCAGTCATAGCGCACACTATGCACACAGTAGAGTGTATTTCCTTTCTGCGACTGTCCAGTGCTGTTTGTATGAACAGAGATGCCACTTACAATCATTGGTGGAGGTTTTCAACCACTGTTAAACTTCACATAGACTAGACGAACGCCTGTAGCTTGCGCAGTAGCACTGAGATATTTATGTAATATTATAATCTGCAAAGTAGAGCATTTTACGGAAATAAACATAGGGCCTCATTCCGAGTCCGGCGGTAGACGTGCCGTAAAAACCGACAGGCTGCCGCCGGACCTGAAATACCATTCTGACTCCGTGATTGCTGGAATCATCGGGGCATTACAACCCCGGTGACCCGGTAATCCCGGAGGCAGAATTCCGTAAATCCCCATTCCCAAGGAGTCCGATAGGACTCCATGGGGATGGGGACAATGGAAACACTGGTTCTGTCTATGATGGACCAGTGTTTCCATTTCTGCCAGCAGGCGGGTGGCGTTACTCCCGCCAGGTCAGACCTGACGGGAGTGACACCTCCCGCCTGCAGAACTCTGAATCAGCCGGTCCGGAAACAAAGGAGCCGGCGGATTTACTGCCACCGTTGTTTCCGGACTGGCTGACTCATAATGAAGCCGATAGCCTTTAGCTGGTGGACATTCGACAAGCCCCGACCAAGTCAGAACTCATTGGCAATAAAGCCAGTGAGGTAGCTCAGCGTGTTGAGCACTCATTGCATTCTCTGGGGAGCGTCGAGGCTGATGGCTACACCAACCCAACCCTCTCTTCGATGGCCTTTCATGCGTCCCTGCCCGCCACAGATACCGGCCCCACCGACACCTGCATGCTTTGGGGTCTCAAGCGGGGCGACAGGGCAGCTCCCGAGGCGGCGGCGGTTCACCGATGACCGGAGAAACGCAGTGCACCGATGTCGGCCAGGACAGAGAGGGTGGAGCTGCACTATCCCACACAGGCCCATGAAGGGACGGCTGCCAGGCCCGTGAAGGGAGGCCTGACTTGCCGGCCATGACCAGGGGTGCCGTGCTGCACTATCCCATGCAGGACCGTGAAGGGAGGCCTGACTTGCCGGCCATGACCAGGGGTGCCGTGCTGCACTATCCCGCGCATGCCCGCAAAGGGAGGTGTTAGGAAAGATTTCCATTTAGGTGTAATTTTCCCTCCAGTTGTGAACCCCCCCAACTTTTTGCTGTGATTTGAACCACGTAGTCTGACTTTGCCAGTGGAGCACAGCCTTCAGCTGAACTCCACAGGGCTTTCACTCTTTTTGTTATGGGTAAACTGAAATACCCTTAAAAACAGTCATTACTGGGAGACTTTGGGCCTCATTACGAGGAAGGAGGTAACCATGCCACTTTTTGCAACATTGCTACCCCCATTCCGGGTACCGGGTCCGGGTTCCATGAATGGGGACATTCCGGGCCATTCCGACCTTGGAGGGCCCGGTATTTCCCCATTCAAGGAACCTGGACCCGGTCCATCTCCATTCCCATTTGAGCCCCCATAGGGCTCAATGGGAATGGGGAGCATGCTAACAACGGGCCTGTTAATGACGGGCCCGTTGTTAGCATGCTGGACCGCTAGCGGGACCCGCTAAGGACATCTGGTAAAACCAGCGTAATGAGGTGGTAGGGGGTTAACGGGGCCAACTATTCTCGGCACATTCATCAAACCCTGCAAGTAAGCCTTCTCAGAAGTGTCCCTGGGTCAACCAGTGTGCCGACCAGCTTGCAAAGGTCCTTTGGTCTGTCTCCGCTATTGTTTCGAGGAGGGCCTTGAAACTTGGCATCCTGTAAGATCTGTGTTCACGGCACTCTCACACCAAATTTCATACACTTGGAGTTCCCAGGTCTGAAGCAAAGTGAGAGAGCCTGAACCGGAGAAACCACGGTTACCATGTGGCCCAGCCGTGATGACGAACTACGCAGGTGCGCTGCTTTTGTGCCCCTCTTGCCCCTGAAGCCTGCTGCAGTGAAATTGGCCTAATCCATCCACCAGGAGTGGAGAAATCGCCACTGTCCCATTTGGGAATCAACGGTACAGCTCCGCCGCTGAAAGCTGCAGAGACACAGAAATTGCCGCATTTGAACCTGCAACCGAAGTGGACTCGACTGCTGAAGTTTGATCAGGAGAGCTCCTAGGGGTGGTGAATACTAATGACCCTTACCGGCGGCCGTTGGGGCCTCCATCAATTTTTACGCATGAGTGACCCCTGGGGGCCCCTCTACTTTCCACTGCTGGTGTGAACTGGCAACTATTCCCGAACCTTGGAAATCGATCTGCCCTGTCGGGGTGAGCCTCCTCGAATAGTGGGAACATATTCTGCATCACCTCACCCACCTTTCTGAGCTGCTACAGACCCCTGAAGAGAGCCTGGTCTTCCCATCTGCACTACCACGTGCGCCTGCATTGCAACTACATTTGAGCACTAGAGTCCCCTCATTTTAGGGACTGGACTGCCTTTCAGTTAGGATTGTGATTGATGCCGAATTGCCTAAAGACTATACCTGCACACCCGTTTCCTTCCCTTCTAGGTTGTGGACCCACTCTGTGTAGTTAATCCTTTAGGCCCCTTGGTCTTGTATATGTATATTGCGATTTGATTGTGTTGGTTTAAGAGTATTGCTGTGGAGTATTCTTATGTGTATGACTTTCAAAGGCCTTGAAATAAATGTAATTGTATTTTTATAACTACAACTGACTAGGAGTAATTTGTAAGTGTCCTTGTTCTTTGTTCTCATTGAGATCCTTCAGTCACCTTGCCCCTCCTGAGACCATTGGGGTCATTACGAGTGAGGCGGTAAGGGGTTAACGGCGCCGGTAAAGGTGCCGGAGCCGACAACCCCTTACCGCCTAATTACGAGTCTGCTCGCGGGAACCTGCTAAGGACGCCCGGTTTTACCAGGCACCCTTAGCTAGTCCCGCGAGCAGACCAGGGTGCTAACAACGGGCCCATTATTAACGGGCCCGTTATTAGCTCCCCCTCCATTCCCATTGAGACCTATGGGGGCTCGAATGGGAATGGAGATGGGTCCCTTGAATGAGGATTTACCGGGCCCTCCAATGTCGAAATGGCCCGGTAATTCCTCATTCAAGGAACCCGGACCGTGTACCTGGTAAGGGGGTAGCCATGGCGCTAATAGCGTTATGGCTACCTCCTAACTTGTAATGACCCCCCTAGTCTTGACCGCCGCCAAGCTACCTTTATTCGTCTGGCTTGTCCAGAAGGTTACCCTGTTCCAAGAAACTAGGCTGGCCTCCTGAACCTCTGCCCCCCAGGTCAGAGTTCAGAAATCAATCTTAACAGGAGGCCTGCCTTGCCGGCCATGACACAGGGCTGCGGGGCTGCACTATCCAGGGCAGGCCCATGAAGGGAGGATTGCTTTGCCGACCATGACACAGGGGGGCGGGGCTGCAGGCCCATGAAGGGAGGATTGCTTTGCCGGCCATGACACAGGGGCGCAAGGCTGCACTATGCCACGCAGGCCTGTGAAGGGAGGCCTGCCTTGCCAGCCATGACAGAGGGGGGTGGGCTTGCACTATGCCACACAGGCCCGTGAAGGGAGGCCTGCCTTGCCGGCCATGACACAGGGGCACTGGGATGCACTATCCCGCGCAGGCCCGTGAAGTGAGGCCTGCTTGCCGGCCATGACACAGGGGTGCAGGGCTGCACTATCCTGCACAGGTCCCTAAAGGGAAGCCTGCCTTGCCGGCCATGACACAGGGGCACGGGGCTGCACTATGCCGCGCAGGCCCGTGAAGGGAGGCCTGCCTTGCCAGCCATGACAGAGGGGGGTGGGCTTGCACTATGCCACACAGGCCCGTGAAGGGAGGCCTGCCTTGCCGGCCATGACACAGGGACACTGGGATGCACTATCCCGCGCAGGCCCGTGAAGGGAGGCCTGCTTGCCGGCCATGACACAGGGGTGCAGGGCTGCACTATCCTGCACAGGTCCCTAAAGGGAAGCCTGCCTTGCCGGCCATGACACAGGGGCACGGGGCTGCACTATGCCGCGCAGGCCCGTGAAGGACGGCCTGCCTTGCCGGCCATGACACAGGGGTGCAAGGCTGCACTATGCCACGCCTGCCTGTGAAGGGAGGCCTGCCTTGCCGGCCATTATACAGGGGCGTGGGACTGCACTATCACACACAGGTCCGTGAAGGGAGGCCTGCCT
Organism: Ambystoma mexicanum; assembly: GCF_040938575.1. Taxonomy (NCBI): domain Eukaryota; kingdom Metazoa; phylum Chordata; class Amphibia; order Caudata; family Ambystomatidae; genus Ambystoma; species Ambystoma mexicanum. The sequence continues at coordinate 1,487,310,629 of NC_090924.1, forward strand.
TGCTGGCCATGACAGAGAGGGGGTGGGGTTGCACTATGCCACACAGGTCCGTGAAGGGAGGCCTGCCTTGCCGGCCATGACACAGGGGCGTGGGCTTCACTATCTCACGCAGGCACGTGAAGGGAAGCCTGCCTTGCCGGCCATGACACAGGGGCACAGGGCTGCACTATCCCGCACATGGCCCATCACGGGAGATTACTCTACATTAAAGTGTTAGGGAGAATTCTCTGTTTAGGCTGAATTTCCTAACCTAGTGAGTCCCCCAGCAGCTTTGCTGGATTTCTGGAGTTTGTTTTTTTCCATCCTGCCAAGAGTGAGACTCTTTTACTCCCACTCTTGGACATGAATGTGTGTAATTCCTTTGAATGTCAATGTGTTCTATGGGCTATGGGGTCTTTTACTCCATAGGGTCTCATATGTTTTTCTATGTGTGTTACACCGCACCCTACGTGCCGTAACACTGGGGCGTCCTAGCGGACCTCCATCATAGACTCACTCCATACTCGGGGACTGACTACTGTCTCCCCAGGCATGTAAAGTCACCATTGGCTTTACTAGACCTAAATTTACTAACAGAACTAGTACAAACCATCATATTGTGGACGTACTAGTAGGGGTAATTCGATTACTCCTGGGTCTGTTATTTGAGGGGGCACTGTCCCGTCCCCCCTCATCGAGTTTTGGCTGGTGGCAGTGGAAACTACTTGATATATTCGACCCCGAATATAACCCTATGGGATTCTTCCCATTGTTGGAGATGCATACTTTTTCCCGTTGATCTCTAACATACCATCGGTTTACTTATCTTAAATAAGTCTATCACATGGTATTTTCTGCCAGAACTCGGTTTTGTAAAATGGCGTCTGTGTTCGTCTCTGTGACTCCTAAACCAAAGGTTGAGCCCTTTGTTCCACTTTTGGCGGGCTTCTGTACAGAAGCCCTCCAAAGTGGTGCCATTCTGTCTGGGTTACCACAGCGGTGTGGGAGGGGGTTTAGGCACCCTGGACCGAGTTGCCTTGCCAACTCCGGTCGCACTCTGGTGTGATTGCCCACGTGGTGAGCCTCCCCGCTCACCACTTAACGTGTTTTGAGTGACAGCTAGGCTGAATGAATGGGGGTTTTCTGCATAAAAGCAGGGCTTTTGGGACTGGATCTTCAGAAGTCGCCACAGGACCTAAGAATCCGACGAGGGTAAAGCTGAGCCGATCTGCAACGACGACACCTCCGGTGGAGCCCTGCTAAACCGACTCACCACTTCCCGACGACAGAGGAGATCTCCCTGCCGGAGAGTCTCTTCCCCTGGCTGGTGGGAACAACCAGTCACCTTTGCTTTTTCTTCGCTTCAGGACGCAGTGGTCGAATTGCCCGTGCAGAGCACTTCAGCAACCGGATAGCCACTAGCCCTGTACCGCGACCAAAAGGTGGTACCTTGTGACAGAGCACTCCACGGCTGGTCTCTTCCCTGGTGGTGCACCAGACTTCACTTTTCTTCGACGACGAGATCATCTCTACTCTTGGCAAAGACCCGACGTGCATCCACCACCAGGAACAACTGCCCTCGCCGGAGCTGTCTCTCCACAACAAGGTACCGTACCCGCCTGGCTTCCCTTTCTGCCGGATAGAGTGAGGTGTCTTAATCCTCGCCTTTCCATTTGGGTCGCCTCCGAGCTTTCTTTAACGTGTGGTTCTGAACTGGTCCAATCTTCCATAACAATTTGCGATAAATACTCGAAGCGCATTTCCACTGAGACACTTTTTTGGGACCTATCGCCTTGCCTCTCTCCGAGTGGGCCTGGCCTCTGAACTTTGTGATCTGCAGTAGACCCTGCCTTACTTGCCTTGCATTTGTCCGTAAAGTATTGGTACCGAGTTGACTTCATAACCTGGCTTATTTTTCTCTCCCGCCCTAACGAATACTAGAGTGTCATCTAGGTTAAAGCATACACTTCTGTCTGAAAAAAAGTGATGCCGGTGAACCTAGACTTGTCGAACTATTGTTAGGGGGTTTGATATTTTTCTTCGTATAATAATTGTGATTGAAGTTGTTTGCCGTATTAGTGCCAGAGTGTTTTCCATAGATGTGTTGTTATAAATAAATACCTTTATATCTTTACTCCGAAGCCTTGTTCCGTGTTTGCTTGTTCTACTGTGTAGATTGCCCTATCTTGTATACTCCACATACTGTCTAACTCTTCTTGAGAGAAGTCTGACTGCTCAGCCACAGCTACCAAGTGAATCTGTGTGGTACAGACTGCTACCAAGTGGGTTCATTGCCAAACACCTGTAGTCCTAAATCTTTTGCAGTGGTCCCAGAGGGAAATGCACAGGTTTCCGCCTAACACTGGTGTACAGCGGTGGGATTTGTATTGAGTATACAGTTTAGCGTGCTTTTCGACACTTTTGGATAACTAACCACAAAGCTTCGCACTAAAAAGCAACTTTCAAAAACATGTCTACGATGGAAGCTTACAGTCAAGAGTCCTTGTCGGGTGAAAATACTGAGAACTTACGAGCTCTCTGTAGGCAAGAGAATCTTTCTGTAAGAGGCAAGAAGTTAGAACTGATAGCGAGATTGCTGGAAAACCAAAGTCTGGGTACTGGTTCAGAGGAACCAACTTCTCCAGCAAATGTAGATAACAGTAATGGTGTTGATCTAAATCATAATTCTGATGATAGTGATAAAGAGGCTGAAGAGGAAGGAGAGGCTAACGAAAATGTCTCCCCTGCTCCTCTACCTGCCTTACCAGCTGTACCTACGGGGCCCATACCAGGTCCCACATGTAACCCTGCTTATTTTGAACTTGAAAAAATGAAGCTCGAATTAGAATACAAACGGTTCTTGGCTCAATCTGAGAGAAACCAAGAGCTCGAGTTCAGACGGATGAATGCCCAGGCTGAGCAGAAGCAAGCTGAGTTGAGGCTCAGGGAAATAGAACTTAATCACGCGTTAGAGATGAAAAGGTTGTCTATAGAAAATGCTTCTCTCTCCTCTGGTTCCTCTAGGAGCTCCAGTCCCAAAAGACCCCGGATGCCGAAGGAATTAGTGGGTATGTATGAACCGAGATTGGATGCGTTGGATTGGTTGAAACTGTTTGAGTACAATCATGGGCTCTAGGACATCACCGGGAATGACTTACTTCCCTGGTTGTTCTCTAGGCTACCCCCTGTTGCGAATGATGTGGTAATGGAGTTGGGGGAGGCGGATAAGACGGATTACGAAAGTGTGAAACTAGCTTTGATAGCTAGATTTGGGAAGACCCCTTCCCAGTATCTTAAGAGGTTTAGAACCCTCAAAAAGCATGATGGTACCCCTTGGGCTACCTGGGTGAGTGAAGGGTTGAAAAACTTAGAGGGATGGATTAAGGGTTACAAAGTGAACACTTATGAGGGTATGAAGAATCTTTTTATGTTGGAGTCGATTTATGATGCCTGTTCTCCTGAGCTCAGACAGCACTTGGCTGATTCGAAGGAATTGGATTCCCGGAAACTGGCTAAGGCTGCTGACTTGTGGGTTGCCAACAGGGCTACTCACAAGGATTCTGGGGCAACTCAGAAAAAGGATGAGGGACAACAGCCTAAAAAAGACTCAAAAGAGAATTTGAATAACTCAAATTCCAAAGAGGGCCCCAAACAAAACCAGAAGGGTAAGCCACAAGGAAAACTGCAGCAGAATAGTGTACCTTCTGGCCACAAACCAGAAGGAGGTCAGAACAAGCCACCATTCCAGAGAGCCTTTGGAACATGCTATCTCTGTGGGGCAACTGACCATATCAAAGGAGATCCAAAATGTAAGGGTAAACCTACGGGGATCAGCACAGTCTCCTTAGCCTTCACTCCTGAGGAGGAAGTCCAAATGAGTAGTGCTCACTTTGAAGTCTTTGCTGAAGAACCTTGGGTTCTTCAAGCAAGTGTATCAGTAGAGTCAATGGATCTGGTTAGTAATCAGAATAGGAGAGTGTATGACTCTATATCAGAAAACTCTAAATGTTATTATGTGGACAGTGTTCTTGTCAATGGCCAGGATACTCCTGCCAGGCGAGACTCTGGGGCCAGCAGAACAGTAGTGAACGAAAGCTTTTTCAGGCCTGAGGATGTTGCTAAGGCACCCAAAGGTCCCACTAAGATGTCTGGAGGCCCTGTCCAAATGGTTCCAATTCTACCTGCCCTCATTCAGTGTAATGACATGACAGTGTTGATTCCTGTCAGTGTTCAGACTGAGGTGCCTGGGAGAGTCCTGTTGGGGAATGATCTAAAAACTCTAGGAGTAGTATCCAGTAACCCCGGGCCTCCCAGTATGGAGACCCAGAACCAAACCAAATTGGCTAGAGAGGCCACCTTAAGGAACCACTCTAAGCTTGTGGGAACCTCTACTGAGAACCCTGCTACAAGCCCTGGTGTTGGTAAGTTGACCTCTGACCCAGGCAAAATTCAGGCTAACATGTTAGGGAAATGGGAGCCCCAACCAAGCTCCATCATTGTTCCTCCAGTTATACAGTCTGTGACTACCCCTGCTTCTGAGGAAGAGGTGGATAGACCTACTGGAACCCTAACTAGGCCTAAGAGAACTGGTAATTCTCAGTGCTGGTGGAAAACCAGAAAAGAAAGTCTAAGGCCAAAGACCTTCAGGCTGTTGGACCTTCCACAGAATACTCCAACCCAATTCCTAGACTAAAGGTGGAAACTCCTAAAGTAGGTAAAGGTAGATCTAAGAAGGAGGAGAAGCACGTACCTTGCTTATCTCCATCCCCTCCAACCAAGAGGCCTAAAACCCAACCTTCTCTCAACAGAGAGGTAGGGAAGACCTCTGGAGGCCCCTCTAGATCTAAGGAGTTTCTTTATAAGGACTCCTTCAAAAAGCCGATCATAGGTTCAGTAGTTGTATCAACTTCTGAGGGACTGGTCAACCAGATCCCCTATAAACTTAAAAAGACTGATGTTCCTAGGAAGGTTTGTAGGTCATATAGCTTACAACCGAAAACCTTTGATTTCACCATTGAGCACAGGTCAGGGTGTCACCACCAAAATGCTGATGCTCTCTCTAGGATGTATGTCATCGACTAGAGGTATGAGATTCATCCAGGAGTGGATTCAATCCTCCTGTCCCTTAGTCTGGGGGTGGGGGAGTGTTAGGGAGAATTCTCTGTTTAGGCTGAATTTCCTAACCTAGTGAGTCCCCCAGCAGCTTTGCTGGATTTCTGGAGTTTGTTTTTTTCCATCCTGCCAAGAGTGAGACTCTTTTTCTCCCACTCTTGGACATGTATGTGTGTAATTCCTTTTGAAATGTCAATGTGTTCTATGGGCTATGGGGTCTTTTACTCCATAGGGTCTCATATGTTTTTCTATGTGTGTTACACTGCACCCTACGTGCCGTAACACTGGGGCGTCCTAGCGGACCTCCATCATAGACTCCATACCCGGGGACTGACTACTGTCTCCCCGGGCATGTAAAGTCACCATTGGCTTTACTAGACCTAAATTTACTAACAGAACTAGTACAAACCATCCTATTGTGGACGTACTAGTAGGGGTAATTCGATTACTCCTGGGTCTGTTATTCGAGGGGGCACTGTCCCGTCCCCCCTCGTCGAGTTTTGGCTGGTGGCAGTGGAAACTACTTGATATATTCGACCCCGAATATAACCCTATGGGATTCTTCCCATTGTTGGAGATTGATACTTTTTCCCGTTGATCTCTAACATACCATCGGTTTACATATCTTAAATAAGTCTATCGCATGGTATTTTCTGCCAGAACTCGGTTTTGTAAAATGGCGTCTGTGTTCGTCTCTGTGACTCCTAAACCAAAGGTTGAGCCCTTTGTTCCACTTTTGGCGGGCTTCTGTACAGAAGCCTTCCAAAGTGGTGCCTTTCTGTCTGGGTTACCACAGGGGTGTGGGAGGGGGTTTAGGCACCCTGGACCGAGTTGCCTTGCCAACTCCGGTCACACTCTGGTGTGATTGGCCCAAGTGGTGAGCCTCCCCGCTCACCACTTAGCGTGTTTTGAGTGACAGCTAGGCTGGATGAATGGGGGTTTTCTGCATAAAAGCAGGGCTTTTGGGACTGGATCTTCAGAAGTCGCCACAGGACCTAAGAATCCGACGAGGGTAAAGCAAGACCGGTCTGCAACGACGACACCTCCGGTGGAGCCCTGCTAAACCGACTCACCACTTCCCGACGACAGAGGAGATCTCCCTGCCGGAGAGTCTCTTCCCCTGGCTGGTGGGAACAACCAGTCACCTTTGCTTTTTCTTTGCTTCAGGACGCAGTGGTCGAATTGCCCGTGCAGAGCACCTCGGCAACCGGATAGCCACTAGCCCTGTACCGCGACCAAAAGGTGGTGCCTTGTGACGGGGCACTCCGCGGCTGGTCTCTTCCCTGGTGGTGCACCGGACTTCACTTTTCTACGACGACGAGATCATCTCTACTCTTGGCAAAGACCCGACGTGCATCCACCACCAGGAACAACTGCCCCCGCCGGAGCTGTCTCTCCACAACAAGTTACCGTACCCGCCTGGCTTCCCTTTCTGCCAGATAGAGTGAGGTGTCTTAATCCTCGACTTTCCATTGGGTCGCCTCCAATCGTTCTTTAACTTTCTTTTCTGAGCTGGTCCAACCTTTCCATAACCAATTGCGATAAAGACTCGAAGCGCATTTCCACTGAGACACTTTTGGGACATATCGCCTTGCCTCTCTCCGAGTGGGCCTGGCCTCTGAACTTTGTGATCTGCAGTAGACCCTGCCTTACTTGCCTTGCATTTGTCCGTAAAGTATTGGTACAGAGTTGATTTCATAACCTGCCTTATTTTTCTCTCCCGTCCTAACGGATACTAGAGTGCCATCTAGGTTAAAGCATACACCTCTGTCTGCAAATAAGTGATGCCGGTGAACCTACACTTGTCGAACTATTGTTAGCGGGATTGATCTTTTTCTGCATATAGTAATTGTGATTGAAGTTGTTTGCCGTATTAGTGCCAGAGTGTTTTCCATAGATGTGTTGTTATAAATAAATACCTTTATATCTTTACACCGAAGCCTTGTTCCGTGTTTGCTTGTTCCACTGTGTGAATTGCCCTATTTTGTATACTCCACATACTGTCTAACTCTTCTTGAAGGAAGTCTGACTGCTCAGCCACAGCTACCAAGTGAATCTGTGTGGTACAGACTGCTACCAAAGGGGTTTACTGCCAAATACCTGTAGTCCTAAATCTTTTGCAGTGGTCCCAGAGGGAACTGCACAGGTTTCCGCCTAACAGCGGGAAGTCTCACACGCGATTTCAGCAGGGTACGTGTATTTCAGGGGTTCCGGGGAGTACTACACGTGAATTGGCCGTGTGGGTCCTCCCAGGTGTTCGCTCTACAACCTCCACGGCCCCTGCAGGCAGCCCACACCACAGGGGACTACCCTGCACCCCTGTTCATGTCCCGCAGGCAGCCCATCCACCATGGGCATGCCCCCCGCCAAGCCACATGTCACCTTGCACTACTTATCAACAACGCATGTCTCCCAGCATCCCCACCCCCCCACCCCCCAGCAGTGCAGGGCACCCTCCACCATGCCCCCACACATGTCTCCCAGCACCCCCACCCCCCAGCATCCTGGGGCACCCTCCACCAGGCCCCCACACATGTCTCCCAGCACCCCCACCCCCCAGCAGTGCAGGGCACCCTCCACCATGCCCCCGCACATGTCTCCCAGCACCCCCACCCCGCAGCATCCAGGGGCACCCTCCACTTGGCCCCCACTCATGTCCAACTCATGTCCCCCTGCACCCCCCAGCAGTCAGGGGCACCCCCCACCATGCCCCCACACATGTCTCCCAGCACCCCCACCCCCCAGCATTCAGGGGCACCCTCCACCAGGCCCCCACACATGTATCCCAGCACCCCCACCCCCCAGAAGTGCAGGGCACCCTCCACCAGGCCCCCACTCATGTCCAACTCATGTCCCCCTGCACCCCCACCCCCCAGCACTGTGGGGCACCTGCCAGCAGGCCCCCACTCATGTCCCACTCATGTCCCCCTGCAGCCCCACCCCCCAGCAGTCAGGGGCACCCTCCACCAGGCCCACACTCATGTCTCCCAGCACCCCCACCCCCCCAGCCCTGCAGGGCGCCCTCCACCAGGCCCCCACTCATGTCCCACTCATGTCCCTCTGCACCCCCACCCCCCAGCCGTGCAGGGCACCCTCCACCAGGCCCCCACTCATGTCCCACTCATGTCCCCCTGCACCCCCACCCCCCAGCAGTGCAGGGCACCCTACACCAGGCCCCCACACATGTCTCCCAGCACCCCCACCCCCCAGCATCCAGGGGCACCCTCCACCAGGCCCCCACACATGTCTCCTAGCACCCCCACCCCCCAGCAGTGCAGGGCACCCTCCACCAGGCCCCCACTCATGTCCCACTCATGTCCCCCTGCACACCCACCCCCAGCAGTCATGGGCACCCTCCACCAGGCCCCCACACATGTCTCACAGCACCCCCACTGTTAGGGAGAATTCTCTGTTTAGGCTGAATTTCCTAACCTAGTGAGTCCCCCAGCAGCTTTGCTGGATTTCTGGAGTTTGTTTTTTTCCATCCTGCCAAGAGTGAGACTCTTTTCTCCCACTCTTGGACATGTATGTGTGTAATTCCTTTTGAAATGTCAATGTGTACGATGGGCTATAGGGTCTTTTACTCCATAGGGTCTCATATGTTTTTTTATGTGTGTTATACCACACCCTACGTGCCGTAACACGGGGGCGCCCTAGCGGGTCCCCCACCATACATTCCATACCCGGGGACTGACTACTGTCTCCCCGGGCATGTAAAGTCACCATTGGCTTTACTAGACCTAAATTTACTAACAGAACTAGTACAAACCATCTTATTGTGGATGTACTAGTAGGGGTAATTTGATTACTCCTGGATCTGTTACTCGAGGGGGCACTGTCCCGCCCCCCCTCGTCGAGTTTTGGCTGGTGGCAGTGGAAACTACTTGTTATGTTCGTCCCCGAACATAACCCTATGGGACTCGTCCCATTGTTGGAGATTGATACTTTTTCTCATTAATCTCTGACATACCACCGATCTACTTATCTTAAATAGGTTTATCGAGTGGTATTTTCTGCCAGAACTCGGTTTGTAAAATGGCGTCTGTGTTCGTCTCTGTGACTCCTAAACCAAAAGTTGAGCCCTTTGTTCCACTTTTGGCGGGCCTCTGTACAGAGACCCTCCAAAGTGGTGCCATTCTGTCTGGGTTACCACAGGGGCGTGGGAGGGGTTTAGGCACCCTGGACCGAGTTGCCTTGCCAACTCCGGTCGCACTCTGGAGTGATTGGCCCAGGTGATGAGCCTTCCCGCTCACCACTTAGCATGTGTTGATTGACAGCTAGGCTGAATGAATGGGGGTTTTCTGCATAAAAGCAGGGCTTTTGGGACTGGATCTTCAGAAGTCGCCACAGGACCTAAGAATCCGACGAGGGTAACGCTGAGCCGACCTGCACGACGACACCTCCGGTGGAGCCCTGCGGAACCGACTCACCACTTCCCGACGACAGAGGAGATCTCCCTGCCGGAGAGTCTCTTCCCCTGACTGGTGGGAACAACCAGTCCCCTTTGCTTTTTATTCACCTCAGGACGCGGTGGTCGAATTGCCCGTGCAGAAGCACCTCGGCAACCGGATAGCCACTACCCCTGAACCGTGACCAAAAGGTGGTGCCTTGTGACGGAGCACTCCGCGGCTGGTCTCTTCCCTGGTGGTGCACCGGACTTCATTTTCTTCGACGACGAGATCATCTCTACTCTTGGCAAAGAACCAACATGTATCCACCACCAGGAACAACTGCCCCCGCCGGAGCTGCCCTCCACAACAAGGTACCGTGTCCGCCTGGCTTCCCCTTCGATCGGTTCGAGTGAGGTGTCTTAATCCTCTCCGTTCCGTTGGGTCGCCTCCAAGCTTTTCTCATTCGTTGTTCTGAACTGGTTCAATCCACCGATAACAATTTGCAATACAGACTTGAATGCATCTCCACTAGAGACTTTTTGGGACATCGCGCCTTGCCCTCTCCGAGTGGGCCTGGCCGTTGAACTTTATGATCTATTGTGATTCTTGCCTTCCTGCCTTGCATTTTATCCGATAGGATCGAACTGTGTTGATTTCGTAACCTGCCTTTCTTTTTCTCTCCCGTCCTAACTAACCTTCGAGTGTCATCTGGGTTGAGGTATACACCTCTGTCTGAAAATAAGTGGTACCAGTAGAACCTAGAGTTGTCGATATTGCTAGGGGGATGGATCGTCTACTCCGTAGAGTAATTGTGTTTGATTTGTTTGCCGTGATTTGCCTTAGTGTTTTTCATAGACATTTTGTTATAAATAAATACCTTAATATCTTTACACTAAGCCTTGTTGCGTGTTTGCTTATCTTGCTGTGAAGAATTGCCCTATTTTGTATACTCCACATACTGCTCAACTTTTCTTGAGAGAAGTCTGACTGCTCAGCCACAGCTACCACGTGAATCTGTGTGGTGCAGACTGCTACCAAGTGGGTTCACCGCCAATGCCTGTAGTCCTAAATCTTTTGCACTGGTCCCAGAGGGAACTGCACAGGTTTCCGCCTAACACTGGTGTACAGCGGTGGGATTTGTATCGAGTATACAGTTTAGAGTGCTTTTCGACACTGTAGGATAACTAACCACAAAACTTTGCACAAAAAGCAACTTTCAAAAAACATGTCTACGATGGAAACTTACAGTCAAGAGTCTTTGTCAAGTGAAAATACTGAGAGTCTGCGAGCTCTCTGTAGGCAAGAGAATCTTCCTGTAAGAGGCAAGAAGTTAGAACTAATCGAGAGATTGCTGGTGAACGAAAGTCTGGGTACTGGTTCAGAGGAACCAATCTCTCCAGCAACTGTAGAAAACAGTAATGGTGTTGATCTGAATCGTGATTCTGATGATAGCGATGAAGAGGCTGACGAGGACGGAGAGGCTAACGAAACTGTCTCCCCTGCTCCTCTACCTGCCTTACCAGCTGTGCCTACGGGGCCCATACCAGGTCCCACAAGTAACCCTGCTTATTTTGAACTTGAAAAAATGAAGCTCGAACTAGAATATAAACGGTTCTTGGCTCAATCTGAACGAAACCAAGATCTCGAGTTCAGACGGATGAATGCCCAGGCTGAGCAGAAGCAAGCTGAGTTAAGACTCAGAGAAATAGAACTTAATCACGAGTTAGAGATGAAAAAGTTGTCTATGGAAAATGCTTCTCTCTCCTCTGGTTCCTCTAGGAGCTCCAGTCCCAAAAGACCCCGGATGCCGAAGGAATTAGTGGGTATGTATGAACCGCGATTGGATGCGTTGGATTTGTTGAAACTGTTTGAGTACAATCATGGGCTCTAGGACATCAAAAGGAATGACTTACTTCCCTGGTTGTTCTCTAGGCTACCCCCTGTTGCGACTGATGTGGTAATGGAGATGGGGGAGGCGGATAAGACGGATTATGAAAGTGTGAAACTAGCTTTGATAGCTAGATTTGGGAAGACCCCTTCCCAGTATCTTAAGAGGTTTAGAACCCTCAATAAGCATGATGGTACCCCTTGGGCTACCTGGGTAAGTGAAGGGTTGAAAAACTTAGAGGGATGGATTAAGGGTTACAAAGTGAACACTTATGAGGGTATGAGAAATCTTTTTATGTTGGAGTCTATTTATGATGCCTGTTCTCCTGAGCTCAGACAGCACTTGGCTGATTCGAAGGAATTGGATTCCAGGGAGCTAGCTAAGGCTGCTGACTTGTGGGTTGCCAACAGGGCTACTCATAAGGATTCTGGGGCAACTCAGAAAAAGGATGAGGGAAAACAGCCTAAAAAAGACTCAAAAGAGAATTCGAATAACTCACATTCCAAAGAGGGCACCAAACAAAACCAAAAGGGTAAGCCACCGGGAAAACCACAGCAGAATAGTGTGTCTTCTGGTGCCAAACCGGAAGGAGGTCAGAACAAGCCATCATTCCAGAAAGCATTCGGTAAATGCTTTGTTTGTGGCTCGACTGATCACTTGAAAGGAGATCTCAGATGTAAGGGTAAACCTTCACGGGTCCAGCTTGTCTCCTTAGCCTTCGGTCCAGAGGAGGAAGTCCAAATGGCAAGTGGAAACTTTCTACTGCTAGCTGACGAACCCATTGGAGTCTCAGCCAGTGTTTCTTTAGTATCTCTGGGGTTGTGGGAACAACAGAATTTAGATGTCTATAATTCTATCCCCGATAATACTAAAGAGTATTATAAGGACAGTGTCCAGGTGAATGGTCAGGAGACTCCTGCCATTAGGGACACTGGGGCCAGCATAACTGTGGTGGATAAATCGTTTTTTCAGGCCGAGGATGTTGCTAAGGCACCCAAACGCCTCACCAAGTTAGCTGGAGGGCCTGTGCAGATGCTTCCCCAATTACCAGTTCTCATCCAGTGTAACGACATGACTGTGAAGATACCTGTCAGCATACAGAGTGAGGTACCAGGACGCGTACTGTTGGGTAACGATTTGAAAACTCTCGGAGTTGTATCGCATACTCCCAGACCTCCTAGTAAACGGTTACAGGAGCTAACCAGACCCGCAAGAGAGAGGACCATGCGCGGAACTCTCCAGGAGATGATGAAGAAAGATATCACTCCTGCTCCACTGGAATTGTCGGCCGCTGTCTCCAAGAAATCAGAAGCGAAAGGGAAACCTAAGACTTCTATCCCGTAACCAGCAGCCAGCATTCCAGTGCAGCCGATACGGACTTCCCCTCGGTTGTCCTAAGATACACCCGTAACTCCACCTCCAGCCGAGGCTGAGAGGGAGGTACAACCCTGTGTGGTAGAATTAGACTCTGAGGAAGAGCTAATGGAAGGCCAGGAACTCATTGGAGATCTGGATCCTGTTGACCATCCTGAGCTGCAGTCTTTACTGGCAGAAGGTGGACCCAACAGGGCAGACTTCAGTAAGGGACAGAGAGAATGTCCAACTCTGGAAGGTCTTCGCCACCAGGCAGAAGCTCAGGCTGAAGGGCAAGAGCCTGGGAAATACAGGTTGCACTGGGAAGATGGCCTCTTCTACAGTGAACCGACCGAGTCTGCACCTGGAGACTACAAACGACTTGTAGTACCCCAAGAGAACAGACCACAGTTCTTGCAGTTAGCCCACGAGATTCCTTTGGCTGGTCACTTGAGTTTCAAGAAGACTAAGGAAATTCTCTCGCTCTACTTCTATTGGCCAAAGATGGGGGCCGAAGTAGAAAAACACTGCAGGAGCTGCCACACCTGCCAGATCTCTGGTAAGGTTGGATCCAAGAATGTGGCACCGTTAGTGCCTCTCCCAGTTGTGGGAGTCCCATTTGAGAGAGTAGGGATTGACATTGTTGGTCCCCTTGATCCTCCAACCTCCTCAGGCAACAGGTTTATACTTGTTGTAGTAGACCATGCTACTAGGTATCCTGAGGCAATTCCTATGAGGACTGTTACAGCTCCGGCTGTGGCCAAGGCCCTCCTTGGTATTTTTACTAGGGTCGGGTTTCCTAAGGAAGTAATCTCTGACAGGGGGTCAAACTTTATGTCCCACTACATGAAAGCCATGTGGAAAACCTGCGGAGTTACTTACAAGTTCTCAACAGCTTACCACCCACAAACCAATGGGTTGGTAGAACGGTTCAACCGAACCATGAAGAGCATGATAGGTGCTTTAGAGGAACCCCTTAAGCGTAAGTGGGACCTTCTACTGCCATGCCTTCTCTTTGCTTATAGAGAAGTCCCTCAGGAGGGAGTAGGTTACTCTCCCTTCGAACTACTCTATGGTCATCCCGTCAGAGGTCCATTGGCCCTGATTAAGGAGGGGTTGGAGAGTGCTCCTTTCCCCAAGCCAGTCAGAGTGACTGACAACGTGATAGGTCTCCAGAGGAGAATGTCGCACATGATGACGGAAGCAAGCGATAACTTGAAAGCTGGACAAGCATTGGTCAAGCACTGGCACGATCAAAAGGCTAACATGGTTGAGTTCGCTCAAGACCAGCTCGTTCTCGTTATGATCCCAACAAGGCAGAGGGCCTTGCAAGATAAATGGATGGGACCCTTCCGAGTAGTGGGTAAACTCAGAGAGGTTAACTATCTGGTGGACTTGGGCAATCCCAAGGAGGCTCCGACAGTCTTCCACACCAACCGACTTAAAGCGTATGTCTCGCGACCTGATGTAGGAGCGTTGCTTCTAGCGTCATCCGAGGAAGAAGAAGAGAGTGAAGCTCTTCCGGATCCCCTCAGAGGCTTACCTTTAGATGAAAAAATTGAAGGAGTGAATCTCTCCTCCAATCTGACACCCGAGCAACAAGAAGAGTGCAAATCTATGTTGAATCAGTTTGCCTCCCTGTTCTCGCTTTCACCAGGCTTGACCCCTTGGGGCCAGCATGACATACTCACTGGTGACTGTCTGCCAGTCAAAAGCAGAGGATACCGCATGTCAGAAAACGTACGAACCCACATCAAAGGGGAGGTCAGCAAGATGCTCGATCTCGGGGTAATAGAGCCGTCTACTAGTCCATGGTCTAGCCCAGTTGTGTTAGTACCAAAGGCCGGATCTAAAGAGGTTAGATTCTGCGTGAACTATAGAGCTCTTAATGCAGTCACCAAGACTGATGCCCACCCTTTTACAAGAACAGATGAGTTGGTGGATAAACTTGGCGCCGCCAAGTTCCTCAGCACATTTGACGACAGGCTATTGGCAAATAGCCCTGACAGACCATGCCAAGGAGAAAACTGCATTTTCTACCCCCGTTGGCTTATACCAGTTTAAGGTAATGCCTTTCAGACTGAAGAATGCACCTGCTACGTTTCAACGGATGGTAAAACAGGTTCTAAATGGGATGGAGGACTTCTGCATGGCATACTTGGATGACATTGCAGTGTTCAGCAATTCCTGGAAATAACATGTAACCCACCTGAGAGATGTTTTGCAGGCTCTTGGACGAGCTAATCTGACCATAAAGGCAAGCAAATGCCAAATTGGACAGGGTAAGGTAGTCTATCTTGGGCATGAGGTAGGCGGTGGAGAAATAAGGCCTTTGCTCAGTAAGATTGAAGCTGTGCAAAATTGGACAACACCGACTACTCAAACCCAGGTGAGAGCCTTCCTAGGCCTCACTGGGTATTACAGGAATTTCATAGAGAACTATGGGACCATAGCTTCTCCACTGAATGTCATCTCCTCGCCCAAATTTCCTAAAAAGGTTAAATGGAACGAGGAGTGCAATCAGGCTTTTGAAAACCTGAAAAAGGCTCTTTGCCAAGCCCCGGTACTCAGAGCTCCTGATTACCGCCAACACTTCATTGTGCAGACAGATGCTTCAAATGTAGGAATAGGTGCCGTACTCAGTCAACTGGATGGGAAAGGTAGGGAACACCCCGTTTGCTTCGTCAGCCGCAAGCTGAAGGATCCTGAAACAAGGTGGGCAACAATCGAAAGAGAGTGCTTTGCTATCGTGTGGGCTCTGAAGAAGTTTAGGCCGTACTTGTATGGTTCTACTTTCGTCATTCAGACTGACCACCAACCATTGAGATGGTTAATGCAAATGAAAGGGGAAAACCCAAAACTACTGAGATGGTCGATCTGCCTGCAAGGGTTTGATTTCACCATTGAGCACAGGTCAGGGTGTCACCACCAAAATGCTGATGGTCTCTCTAGGATGTATGTCATCGACTAGAGGTATGAGATTCATCCAGGAGTGGATTAAATCCTCCTGTCCCTTAGTCTGGGGGAGGGGGGGGCGAGTGTTAGGGAGAATTCTCTGTTTAGGCTGAATTTCCCCTAAATAACCTAGTGAGTCCCCAAGTAGCTTTGCTGGATTTCTGGAGTTTGTTTTTTTCCATCCTGCCAAGAGTGAGCCTCTTTTCTCCCACTCTTGGACATGTATGTGTGTAATTCCTTTTGAAATGTCAATGTGTTCGATGGGCTATGGGGTCTTTTACTCCATAGGGTCTCATATGTTTTTCTATGTGTGTTACACCGCACCCTACGTGCCGTAACACGGGGGCGCCCTAGCGTGTCCCCCACCATAGACTCCATACCCGGGGACTGACTACTGTCTCCCCGGGCATGTAAAGTCACCATTGGCTTTACTAGACCTAAATTTACTAACAGAACTAGTACAAACCATCTTATTGTGGACGTACTAGTAGGGGTAATTCGATTACTCCTGGATCTGTTACTCGAGGGGGCACTGTCCCGTCCCCCCTCGTCGAGTTTTGGCTGGTGGCAGTGGAAACTACTTGTTATGTTCGTCCCCGAACATAACCCTATGGGACTCGTCCCATTGTTGGAGATTGATACTTTTTCTCATTAATCTCTGACGTACCACTGATCTACTTATCTTAAATAGGTTTATCGAGTGGTATTTTCTGCCAGAACTCGGTTTGTAAAATGGCGCCTGTGTTCGTCTCTGTGACTCCTAAACCAAAGTTTGAGCCCTTTGTTCCACTTTTGGCGGGCCTCTGTACAGAGACCCTCCAAAGTGGTGCCATTCTGTCTGGGTTACCACAGGGGTGCGGGAGGGGGTTTAGGCACCCTGGACCGAGTTGCCTTGCCAACTCCGGTCGCACTCTGGAGTGATTGACCCAGGTGGTGAGCCTTCCCGCTCACCACTTAGCATGTGTTGATTGACAGCTAGGCTGAATGAATGGGGGTTTTCTGCATAAAAGCAGGGCTTTTGGGACTGGATCTTCAGAAGTCGCCACAGGACCTAAGAATCCGACGAGGGTAACGCTGAGCCGACCTGCACGACGACACCTCCGGTGGAGCCCTGCGGAACCGACTCACCACTTCCCGACGACAGAGGAGATCTCCCTGCCGGAGAGTCTCTTCCCCTGACTGGTGGGAACAACCAGTCCCCTTTGCTTTTTATTCGCCTCAGGACGCGGTGGTCGAATTGCCCGTGCAGAAGCACCTCGGCAACCGGATAGCCACTACCCCTGAACCGTGACCAAAAGGTGATGCCTTGTGACGGAGCACTCCGCGGCTGGTCTCTTCCCTGGTGGTGCACCGGACTTCATTTTCTTCGACGACGAGATCATCTCTACTCTTGGCAAAGAACCAACGTGCATCCACCACCAGGAACAACTGCCCCCGCCGGAGCTGCCCTCCACAACAAGGTACCGTGTCCGCCTGGCTTCCCCTTCGGTCGGTTGCAATACAGACTTGAATGCATCTCCACTAGAGACTTTTTGGGACATCGCGCCTTGCCCTCTCCGAGTGGGCCTGGCCTCTGAACTTTATGATCTATTGTGATTCTTGCCTTCCTGCCTTGCATTTTATCCGATAGGATCGAACTGTGTTGATTTCGTAACCTGCCTATCTTTTTCTCTCCCGTCCTAACTAACATTCGAGTGTCATCTGGGTTGAGGTATACACCTCTGTCTGAAAATAAGTGGTACCAGTAGAACCTAGAGTTGTCGATATTGCTAGGGGGATTGATCGTCTACTCCGTAGACTAATTGTGTTTGATTTGTTTGCCGTGATTTGCCTTAGTGTTTTTCATAGACATTTTGTTATAAATAAATACCTTAATATCTTTACACTAAGCCTCGTTGCGTGTTTGCTTATCTTGCTGTGAAGAATTGCCCTATTTTGTATACTCCACATACTGCTCAACTTTTCTTGAGAGAAGTCTGACTGCTCAGCCACAGCTACCACGTGAATCTGTGTGGTGCAGACTGCTACCAAGTGGGTTCACCACCAACGCCTGTAGTCCTAAATCTTTTGCAGTGGTCCCAGAGGGAACTGCACAGGTTTCCGCCTAACAACCACCCCCCAGCAGTGCAGGGCACCCTCCACCAGGCCCCCACTCATGTCCCACTCATGTCCCCCCGCACCCCCACCCCCCAGCAGTGCAGGGCACCTTTCACCAGGCCCCCACTCATGTCCAAACCATGTCCCCATGCACCCCCACCCCCCAGCAGTCAGGGGCACCCTCCACCAGGCCCACACTCATGTCTCCCAGCACCCCCACCCCCCAGCAGTGCAGGGCACCCTCCACCAGGCCCCCACTCATGTCCAACTCATGTCCCCCTGCACCCCCACCCCCCAGCACTGTGGGGCACCTGCCTGCAGGCCCCCACTCATGTCCCACTCATGTCCCCCTGCACCCCCACCCCCAGCAGTGCAGGGCACACTCCAGCAGGCCCCCACTCATGTCCCACTCATGTCCCCCTATACCCCCACCCCCCAGCACTGTGGGGCACCTGCCAGCAGAACCCCACTCATGTCCCACTCATGTCCTCCTGCACCCCCACCCCCCAGCACTGTGGGGCACCTGCCAGCAGGCCCCCACTCATGTCCCACTCATGTCCCCCTGCACCCCCACCCCCCAGCAGTCATGGGCACCCTCCACCAGGCCCCCACTCATGTCCCCCAGCCAACATGTCATCACAATCTAGATCCCTGGGCCTTATGGGCAGCCTCCAAATGCCAAACACCCACCCGAGTATTGCATCCACCCACTTAGAAATGGCAATAACATGATAGAACCCCAATTGCAAGTTTTGAAATGAACACATGTCCCTCACATATACCCAATGGGTGTCAGTGAATGTCAAAACCCATATCATGATATGCATGAAACCAATGAGATGATACTACACATTGAAGTTTGATGAAGAAAATGTATTAAAAGCAAAATAAATTGAATCAAAAATAAACAAACGAAAATGGGAATTATAAAAAAGAAAGCAGCATGTCCGTAAAATAATGTAAAACCACAAATCATAATCCAAAGGAAAGGTGTCCAAAGTCACAGTTCACAAAAGTAAATCCAATGGAAAATTAAAATCGAAAACCATTGCTCCATGGGTAAATCATTAAAAAAAAATAGAAAATCCAACAGTCAACTATATACAGATAAACAATCCAGGGTCCATGATCCCAACAGAAGAAATGAAACCTATCTAATAACACTACCTAATAAAAACAACTATATGCAAAAATGTGGCCCATTGTCCAAAAGGTCCAAAAAAAATGCAAAACCAAAGGAAACCTAACACTAACTACAGAACTATTTACAAGGGCAGCGGGCCAGTCCGACTGCTCACTTCGGGATATTCCGGGCCAGGGCATCATCAAACTCCTGCTCAATGTCCCGCAGGCGGTCCTCCTCCATGGCCCTGAGGGTCTGCAGGGCTGTCGACATGTTCACCTCCAACTCCCTGCGGATTGCCTTGAGGCACTCGGACCGCCTCAGGGCCCTCCGCATGGAGTTTTCCGCCCTGACCATCGTGAGCCGTGCCTCTTCCGCCCGCTGCCGCTCCACATCTATGGCGTGGCCCAACCGCTGCCACACGGAAGACACTTCCCGTCCTGGGTCCTCCTGCCCTCCGGCCGATGCCTGCCCCTCCGATGTCGAAGGCCCCGAGCCATCATAGCTCCCACCTCGTTGCTGCTGCTGCTGTGCCTCTGCCCGTGCCCTGGCTCCTGCTGCCTGCACATCCTCCACTGGCTGGGGTGCAGTCGTTGATGTGGCCACCCCTGCTGGACGTCCGACTCCCGACTATGGCAGGGATGCCTCCTCCACCAGCCTGGCTGCACCGTCAGAGGCAGCTTCACAGGGCACCCAGGTGACTGATGGGTGGGAAGATGGCACGGAGGACGACTGGCGCATAGGGGCTTCAGTTGATGAGGGGGTCGTAGCAAGCCCCATCAAACAGAGGAATCCGGCCTGGGTGACCTGTCCCAGTAGGCCGACGCGGTCAACGAGCCATTCGAGATGACGTGCAGTCTCCTCATGAAAGGACTGCAGGTCATCTCGCATGGCCCGTTGACGCAACGCCACACCAGTCAGGACAGGCTCAACCCGGACCCGGATAGCCACGTCCGCAGGCAGAGGAAGGCCAGTTGTTGTGAGCTCATCCCCTGCCTGAAAACGGGTCTGGACGTAGGCATCCCTGCTGGTGCAAGATGATGCAGTGACTGGATCAGGGACAGGATTGCACACAGGCACCTCCGCGGCGGCCTGTGCTGCCTCCTGTCCCTGGTCCTGCACTGCACCACTAGCACCAGTGGAATCCCCACCTCCAGGCCCGTCTCTGTTGCTTGCACGGCCTCCTCCTCCACCAAACCCCCCACCAACCTGGATGACTCCGTGCCATCTTCCCCCGTTGGGCCCTGTGGGGTCCCAGCTGCCCCTTCTGCTGCCGAGGAGTCCAACTCCAACCTCCGCCTCTTGGACCTCCCCCCGGCAGCTGCGGCCTGGGACGTGGCACCGGACTCCTCACTCCCCGATGAGATCACAACCTGGGAGGGGAGCCGGGCCTTGCGTCTCCGGCTGGCGGTGGGATCCCCGCCACTGTGCTCCACAGCACCTTCTCCGCCCTCTTCATCAGTTGACGCTGCAGACAGGGAGAAATAAAACACAGGCATCAGGGCACTGTACAATGGACACATACACACATGACAGTTGTACATGAGTGGCATTGGCAAACCTCAGACATGGCATCACAATCGCCAACACACATGTCATTTCAACTTGCACACATGAGTCATACCACAGCCATTTCGCAACTGCCAGCACCATCCATACACATACAACAGCATGAGCAGGCAAAGGTGAGCCAGACATCACATGCAACACAGGGAGTGCACTACACATGCACACACACCACCACACTTGCATGCATGTGTACACCTCTGCCAACTGTCGCAGTGTTCAGATCAGCATCCATGTCACATCTGCCAATCAGGATTCCACATCCCGCTGTCACATGCATCCATGTTGCATCACTGTTGCACCCTTGTCAAATATACACACATGCACATGTACACAGTGCTGATACATGCAGCTGAAAACAACATCCATGTGTGATATCACGAACATGCCTACTTACATACACATTCATCCAAACATGTGTGCCCACACAACTGCATTTGGCATGCAAGCCTACACACACAAGCACCATCCGTGTCTCACACATGACAGCCCTCGCATGTGTTAGCCTCACGGCCCTGTACACCCCCACCCATACTTGGCCCCATACAAACACATGTGCAACCTGCACACTACTGACACATCACCACACGCACAGTTTACAATCATGATGCATGTACACTTACCGCTCGACTCCAGACAGGTCTGCCTCTCAAGGACCTGGATATGGAGCGCTGGGGATATGCGTTCCAGGACCCTCATCTGATCGTCCGACAGGTGGCCCTGGTGCCCCTTAGCATCCGCTGCCTTCAAGAGGCACCGGGCCTTGTTCAGGGTCCTGGACCTGAAGTCCTCCCAGCGCTTCTTGATATGTTGGAAGTCACGGATTGCCACCGCCTCCGCGTTGATGGCAGTCACGATGTCCGTCCAGATCCGAGTTTCGTCCTTCCTTGTCGACGCGCAAACTTCCGAAGAGGGCATCATACTGCCCCAGGACTTGCTCCACCAGGACACCAACTTCGGTGGCAGTGAAGCTGGTGCCCCTCTGCCTCTTTGGCCGGGGGTTGTCAGTGGTGCCAGATGTTGCAGTGCCCGACATGACAACCCCAGAGGCAGGAGTGGGTGGGCAACTGGGTCCTGGGGCTGGGCTGTGGAGGGATGGTATCCCAGTCGGGAGTCTTCGGTTCCAGCAGGGGTGGTCACAGCAACAGCACCCCTGGCTGATGTGCAGGCAGCAAATGGCAGGGCACGTGGGCACCAGGCAATCAGGCAGCAGCAGATGGCAGGTGGGAGCGTGCTCGGGGCTCTGGGGGGCAGTAATTCAGCCTTCTGGGCAGGAGCGTGGTCTTCCATGTGCTTACGCGTGGCCAACTTGATACGGAGTGATTTGGCACATGAAAATCCAGCACGTCTGCGTGTAATTCGAGGAAAGGGCCTTAGCGCGTAAGCGCGTCAGCACACGTACGCGAATTCATTGGCCCAAAGGCCACCAGCGCTTATGCGCGTCTGTGACGTGCGTGCACGGGTGTTTCCCTGTACACGGGTGCATGTTACACGTAAAATGACTGAACGTCAGAGTGTCAGCTCGTGTGATTGGAGGATGGGGCCTTAGCGCGTACACGCGGAAGTGACGCTGGACGTGTGGGCATCTTTAAAAGGTATGTGTAGAAAGCCATTTCCTTGTACGTGCTTTTCGTGGAGAGCGAGTGGGTGAAATCTGTACTTCTTGTCGGTTCACACGCGATTTACTTCACGGCGTTCCAAGTTCGTACTCCCTGTTACCTCTGACAGCTTTTTCTCTTCTTGTCTTTTTCCTGGGCCTGTTTCCTCAAGCAGCGTTCACGTCTCCTGTTGTCCTGTCTCCTCAGACAGCGTACAATTCTTCTTTTGGCGGGGGTGTTGCCAATGCGCACACGTGCATATTTTTCACCCGATATTTCCTGGCAGACGGTGAGTTGCGCACGTATTTGACATCTGTGCTTGCCCCGTGTGTTGCCTACCCCTTCAGAGGTCAGTCTAGGCTGCGTGTGACATGCATACGTTCATTTTTGTGTTTCTGGGTGCCACAGCGTAGTGCAGGTTTTTTTTTCCACGCACGTGGTCTAGGAGGGGTTGCGTGCACATTATCTCCCTTTTTCAGGGTGCCTGTGTGTTGCGTGACCCGTCATCTTCCCCCAGGTGTCACATACAGCCTTGCTAGAGCACTAGGGTACGAATTCCATCTAGTACCCTACCCCTTTGACCCCCAATTGCCCAGGACAATAGTTTATTGCAACTCCCATACGCACAACAACATCAGTGCCATGGTTGGGAGGCGAGCACGCGTTAAGGGTGGCAAAGGTGGGTGAGCCACAAGAGGTGGCCGTGGTGGATACGGTAGGGGACGTGGCCAGGACTTGCAGGGTGCCCCTAGCCCCCTATGTGTGGGTGACCAGTCAGGGACACCCATGCCCCCCCCCGGTTGAGGGTAACGTGGCTGACACCATCCCTACTCAGCCCTTGTTGGACCAGCCCATTGTGGCACCAGACCTGGCACTAGGTGACTCCATGGCTGACTTCCAGGTCAGCAGGTCTAGGCCAAGTGTGGCAGTGCACGTTGGTGTCACCAGCCCACGTGGATCAGGGGCAGCTATGTCATCTTCTGCCCCGAGAAGGCAGGGTGGGGAGGCTGCAGGGGCAGCTGCGGCTCCATCCACCCCAGTTCTGAGTGTCACAGCCAGGACAGCGTCGGTCCTAGTCCATCCTGCTGACGTTCCCCCTGACTACATCACACTTCAGCTAATGCCTGCACCAAGTCCCATGGTGAGTGTTCATTCCCACACTCCTAGTCCACAGTCCACCGGGGCTCCTGCCCCTAGTGTCCAGAGCGGCATAGGACACTCAGTATCACCACAACCTTCCAAGCGGAAGAGGAAGAGTGCTCATCCAGTACAGGCTGATGCCCCAGACACGGCTACACAGTCCGGCCCACCAAGGAAGCCCAGCTTCAATCAGGTCGAATTTGATGCACTTGTGGAGTATGTGTCCGCACATGACAGCGAAATGATGATTACTGCAGGATGCAAGACCACACCTGCACAACGTCTGGCACACTGGCAGACCATTGTGGAACTCATAAGTGCCCTTGGATTTGTGAGGCGCACAGCTAATGATTGCTACAAGTGCTGGAATGACCTTAAGCGCAGGGCAAAGAAAAAGCTGGCCTCAAGTCATGTCGCAACTCTAGTGACTGGAGGTGGGTTTCCGGCAGAGGACATAGAACTCACTCCACATGAGTATGTTGCTGGGACCTACATCACGGAGGAACAGATCCAAGGCGTCGGAGACCTGCCAGATTACGAGGCATTGTCCGGTGAGTGCACACGCATGTGTGTGTCATCCATGTGCATGGTGTGTGTGTGAGTGCTTCTGATTGAGTGCCAGGTGAGGGGGTGTGTGCCTGAGTGGTTTGGGTCACCCATGTGCTTCATCCAATACATTCTGCGCACCAGGATTTTGGTGTTGCAGTATCCCTTCTGGCAACAGTAGACAGTCAGCCCAACCTCATGCCAGTTGCCCTTGAATTGTCATCTTGCCACAACATAGTTGCATGTTATTCTGTGTTCATTCAGGCTGATTGTCTGCATTCCACCACTTTCACTAGGCATTTCTCAGTCCTATTGTCACATGTGTGACATGGCTAGGGTACATGCCATCTGTGTGATGGCATGTGTCATGTATGTGTATTGGACATGCCAATCACAGGCCAATGTGTGATGGCACTGCTAGGCAGTATGCAGCAAATTTGTTGGTCTTCCATCTTGGTGTCATCAATGTGTGCCATTTGACTCCCCTTCATACGCAGTGGCAGTGCATGCATGGGAGGGTTGTAGTCATGTGGTACATGTGTCAATGAAGTACTATTTTTGTTGCTTCTCAGCCCGAATTGTGTTCCATGGTGCTAATGCCTGTTCCCATGTCTTTTCTTTCATGTCTTTGCAGGGGATGACACACTTGATACTGCTGGGGTTGTGGAGATGGTGCAGACCCAGGAGGGGTCTAAGGCCCGACCGGGCACCAGTGAGGGACGTGGTGTGGTGGTGGGTGAGAACCTACACTTGCTTCAGGCTGTCATCTCAAGGGGTGTCTCTGGGTGCACCTCCCCCGAGCTCTATTCAGGTGTCGATTCGGATGTTGAGACCTATGTGCCGTCGCAAGCAAGTGTTTCTGGGAGGGATTCTGTACTGTCCAACCCACCTGCATCAGGGATAGAACCCTCAATGGGGATGTCAGTGTTGGTAGGTCCGCCTTTGGTGGTTACGGATGCAGGGTCACACTCCGCTACATCTGATCCTGTTCCTGGGCCAGCAGATCAGAGGGGGAATGCAGTCCTGCAGCCTCAGGCAGTGCCGGCACAGCAAGGCGCAGTTCGCCTTGCCCCAGACAGGTGTGGTGCTCGACAACGCAGTGGCCGTACGCCACCTGGCAATACCGCATGGGAGCAATCCATATACGGTATGGCAAACCAACAGGCAGCAACAACTGAGATGATGGCTCAGGCCATGGATAGGGTGGCCACTTCCATTGTCCCCCAAGAAAGGCTAATTGAACAACTACAGCAGGCAACAGACTCCATTAGCCAGTCACACAGGGAGGACATGTTGGTGTCCAACAGGGACAGGCGGGCGGCACTGGAGACTGTGCGGGAAGCCATTTCTATTGAGTCCCAGGGCCACAGGGAAGCCCTGAGGGTGGAACTCCGTCAGCTCAGGGCAACTCTGGTTGAGCTTGAGGCTTCAGCTAACATGAGGACAGAACAGCAGCTGGAGCGGCTCACACGTACGCTCTCAGCTGAGAATCAGGCAACTAGGGCGGAGGTCCAGGCATCCCGTGAGTTGTTGCATGGGGACCTACGCACAATTATCCTCCAGAACCAGACCTTCCACACCCGCATGCTTGCTGCCATGGAGGACCAGACTAGGGCTTTGCGTCGGCTGCCTCCCATAGTGCCACCACCTCCTGATGCAGCTGCAGAGGGTGAGCAGAGCGACAGCAGCGATTTTCCAACAATAGGGTAGCCGTGCAGGCCATGAGCCCATGGACTGTTTTTTTTTTTTTTTTCCGCAAGATCCACACAGGTGGGTTTTGGTGTGCACCCTGTCCTCGGACCTCCTGGGTGGCCTCGCCCACCCCCCCCCCCCGGGCCCAGTCATGGCCATTTTTGATTTTTTTTTAATCTTGATTTTTTTGACAGTGTGTTGCCTTGTGTGGCTCCCATGGGCATACATTGTATTGTGGCTGGGCACATGCAGGCTTGTCCTGAATTTGGGTCAGATGCTTGGGTTTGTGTGACACACACCCCTCCTGCTTCCCGTTTCCATGGGCTTGCAAAGGGTGTGCCCAAGTGACATTGGGCCTCATTACAACTCAGGCGGTAAGGGGTTTACGGTGCCGTAAACAGCGCCGACCCTTACCGCCTGAGTACGAGGTCCCTTAGCGCCATGGCGGATTTAACACCTGCTGGTGTTAAAATCCATGGCGCTAAGGGACCATGGAGTTAATTACGCCACCGTAATTTACGGTGGCGTAATTAACGCCTTCCCCACTCCCATTATGCCCTATGGGGCAAAAATGGGAATGGGGAAGGGTAAATGGGGATTGGGGACTTACCGCCCCGCCAAACTCGGAATGGGGCGGTAAGTCCGCCAACCACCATGGCGTAAACGTAGTTTACGCCATGGTGGTAAAGTCACGGCCCAGGCGGTAACTTACCGCCTGGGTCGTAATGAGGCCCATTGACTTACACGGTGACGTTGTACTCCCATATGATGTGTGGACAGTCTGTAGTCAATACTGTGTATACATTCCTAGTGCATATTGTGGTTGTATTGTACACTGCATGGTGTATTGATATGTGCCTCTGCATCCATCTCATCCTCCTAATTTGCAGGTCCATTTCTCATGTCTTCACAAGGCGGTCTACTTTGGAACTGGAGTCCATGTTGTAAGCAGTGCACCTACACTCTTGCGTGGCGCTAACACTGTATAGTTGGAAGTGTTCAAAGTGCTGGCATTATCAGGTAGTGAGGCTACCAATTTTTTAAGTCTGTACTGTCATGTTTATGGTAGGTTGGAGGTTGTGTAGATGATTGGTATTATTGGTAAGTATTTGGTAATGTGTGTTGTTGGTCCTGCATTACTGTGAGCATTTCATGTGTGGCCAGTTTCCATTAGGGACACTGTAGTTGGTGACACTTGGG
Source organism: Ambystoma mexicanum (assembly GCF_040938575.1). Taxonomy (NCBI): domain Eukaryota; kingdom Metazoa; phylum Chordata; class Amphibia; order Caudata; family Ambystomatidae; genus Ambystoma; species Ambystoma mexicanum. The sequence continues at coordinate 1,487,337,269 of NC_090924.1, forward strand.
GCCTGTTGTGGGGATTAATTTGTTAGGTCTCACATTGCATGACATGCATGGTGTGTTGTGTGGCCGTGCCGGGAAGGGGTTGGGTGACATGGCACTGTTCTCATGTTGTATTTTGCAAGTGGGTATTCATTTTTGCTGCATGGAAGTTTGTCTTTTGATGGCACTGCATTGGTGGTGTTTGTGTAGGTAGGGATGCACACATTGTGACACTTCCAGGTGAACAATCTCAGGCTGCTATGGTTCTGACAGTTGACTGTCCCTTGATTCATCAGAATTGTCAGATTGAGTCATCATTGATTGTCAGATGGTATGTTCCAGGGCTGTGTGCACTCCACAGGGGTGTGATTTCTATGTGAAGTAATTAGCCACCAACTGCGTACGGGCTGCCTCACCCCGTTCCCTTTCCCCTCCCATGCGCAGCAGCCGTGCATGTGGTTGGGGATGTGGGGGCACCACCATGTCCACAGCCAGGCCCCGGCGTGTTGCAACATTGTGCAGGACACATGCTGCCACTATGATCCTGCACACTACTGGGGGAGCGTATAACAGCTGCCCACCAGAACGGTCAAGGGAGCGAATGCGTGACTTGAGCACTCCGAATGTGCGCTCCACTATGCCCCGTGTTGCAATATGGGCTGTGTTGTATCTTACCTCGGGAGGAGTGATGGGGTTCCGAATTGGCGTCATCATGTGTGTGCTCAGAGGGTAGGCACTGTCCCCTGGGGAGGTGGTGATGGGGATCATTAGTGGGGTATTGGCATTACTCTGTATCTGTCATGCATGCATGTGCTGTGGCATTTCTACTCACCAAGCAGCCATGCATCGCCATGCCGCCCAGCTTCCATGTCCCGGTTTAGGGTTGACATCCTGTAAATGAAGCTGTCGTGGGTGGACCCTGGATAGTTGGCATATACTGAGGTGATGATACCCTTGGCATCACATACTACCTGGACATTGATGGAATGCCAGTTCTTGCGGTTTCTATAGATGTGCTCAGATGCCCTGGGGGGACGTAGAGCCACATGGGTGCAATCAATGGCACCTAGCACTTTGGGGAATTGTGCCACCCTGTAGAAATCCTGGCTGACAGCCTGCCTTTCTGCAGGTGTTCTGGGCAGGTATATGTGCCTGTGGACTGATGGGCGTGCAGTGATGATGGCCAACACCTGGTGTAGGCACCGTGACTGCGTGTCCTGTGACACCCCCCCCCCACTATGGCACTTGTCCGCTGAAATGATCCGGTAGCCAAGAAGTGCAGTACATTGAGGACCTTCTCCAGAGGCCAGGGGGCTGAGTGCTTGGGAGCAGAGGGTGAGTGATGTGAGGTCATCCTCCCACTCACTGACCAGGTCGAGTATTATGTGTGGTGGAAACCTGTACCTCCCATACACCTGGTCATCAGGCATACCAAATAGGCTGGTTCTGGGTGTGAAGATTCTGGCTCTGACTATCCTTCTCCTCCTCCTGCGGTATCCCACGGCCACTGCTGCTAGGAACGGTATGTTCATCCTGGCGTCTGAGCTTGTTTGTTGTTTGCGCACTCTTTTATGCTGCGCGGGACGTGCGCCTGCTTCATGCTGGCGTACGTGTTTCAGGATTGGACTATTTATTTTTTGGCGCGTTGCAGGCGACCGTGTAAATCTTCCCGCCCACCCCAGGAATACACGTAACACGCTCTCCCAGGCCCAGTCGCGAGTAAATATTCTCGCCCACCCCTGGAATACACGTACCCCACTCTCACAGGCCTAGTCGCGTGTGGAACTTCACGCGCACACCTAAATACACCTACCCTGCAAATTTGCATGTGAAACTTCACGCGCACCCCGAAATACATGTACCCAGGGCAATCACGTGTGGAACTTCCCGCTAACCACGTAATACACGTAGCCTGCTGGTATCGCGTGTGGAAGTTCACGCGGACCCCTAATACACGTGCCCTGATGGTATCGCGTGTGAGACTACCCGCGCACCCCTGGAATACACGTACCCAGGCAAATTGCACGGCTGGGGGGTGGGGGTGCTGGGAGACAGGAGTGGGGGCCTGCTGGCAGGTGCCCCTGACTGGTGGGGGGTGGGGGTGCAGGGAGACAGGAGTGGGGGCCTGCTGGCAGGAGCCCCTGACTGGTGGGGGGTGGGGGTGCAGGGAGACATGAGTGGGGGCCTGGTGGAGGGTGCCCCTGGATGCTGTGGGGTGAGGGTGCAGGGAGACAGGAGTGGGGGCCTGTGGGCAGGTGCCCCTGACTGGTGGGGGGTGGGGGTGCAGGGAGACATGAGTGGGGGCCTGGTGGAGGGTGCCCCTGGATGCAGGGGGTGGGGGTGCTGGGAGACAGGAGTGGGGGCCTGCTGGCAGGTGCCCCTGACTGGTGGGGGGTCGGGGTGCAGGGAGACAGGAGTGGGGGCCTGGTTGCGGGTGCCCTGCACTGCTGGGGGGTGGGGGTGCAGGGGGACATGAGCTGGATATGAGTGGGGCCTGGTGGAGTGTGCCCTGCACTGCTGTGGGGTGGGGGTGCAGGGAGACAGGAGTGGGGGCCTGCTGGCAGGTACCCCTGACTGGTGGGGGGTGGGGGTGCAGGGAGACAGAAGTGGGGGCCTGCTGGCAGGTGCCGTTGACTGGTGGGGATGGGGGTGCAGGGAGACATGAGTGGGGGCCTATTGCAAGGTGCCACTGGATGCTGGGGGTGGGGGTGCAGGGGGACAGGAGTGGGGGCCTGGTGGAGGGTGCCCCTGGATGCTGGGTTGTGGGGGTGCTGGGAGACAGGAGTGGGGGCCTGCTGGCAGGTGCCCCTGACTGGGGGGGGTGGGGGTGCAGGGAGACAGGAGTGGGGGCCTGCTGGCAGGTGTCCCTGACTGGTGGGGGTGCAGGGAGAAATGAGTGGGGGCCTGGTGGAGGGTGCCCCTGGATGCTGGGGGGCGGAGGTGCTGGGAGACAGGAGTGTGGGTCTGCTGGCAGGTGCCCCTGACTGGTGGGGGGTGGGGGCGCAGGGAGACATGAGTGGGGGCCTGCTGGCAGGTGCCCTGCACTGCTGGGGGGTGGGGGTGCAGGGAGACATGAGTGGGGGCCTGGTGGAGGGTGCCCCTGGATGCTGGGGGGTGGGGGTGCTGGGAGACAGGAGTGGGGGCCTGCTGGCAGGTGCTCCTGACTGGTGGGGGGTGGGGGTGCAGGGAGACAGGAGTGGGGGCCTGGTGGAGGGTGCCCTGCACTGCTGGGGGGTGGGGGTGCAGGGGGACATGTGTTGGACATGAGTGGGGCCTGGTGGAGGGTGCCCTGCACTGCTGTGGGGTGGGGGTGCAGGGAGACAGGAGTGGGGGCCTGCTGGCAGGTGCCCCTGACTGGTGGGGGGTGGGGGTGCAGGGAGACAGGAGTGGGGGCCTGCTGGCAAGTGCCCCTGACTGGTGGGGGGTGGGGGTTCAGGGAGACATGTGTGGGGGCCTGGTGGAGGGTGCCCCTGAATGCTGGGGGGTGGGGGTGCAGGGAGACAGGAGTGGGGGCCTGCTGGCAGGTGCCCCTGACTGGTGGGGGGTGGGGGTGCAGGGAGACAGGAGTGGGGGCCTGCTGGCAGGTGCCCCTGACTGGTGGGGGGTGGGGGTGCAGGGAGACATGAGTGGGGGCCTGGTGGAGGGTGCCCCTGGATGCTGGGGGGTGGGGGTGCTGGGAGACAGGGGTGGGGGCCTGCTGGCAGGTGCCCCTGACTGGTGGGGGTGGGGTTGCAGGGGGACAGGAGTGGGGGCCTGGTGGAGGGTGCCCCTGGATGCTGGGGGGTGGGGGTGCTGGGAGACATGCGTTGGTGGGAAGTAGTGCAAGGTGACATGTGGGTTGGCTGGGGGGCATGGCCATGGTGGATGGGCTGCCTGCGGGACATGTGCAGGGGTGCAGGGTAGTCCCCTGTGGTGTGGGCCGCCTGCAGGGGCCATGGAGGGTGTAGAGGGAACAGCTGGGAGGACCCACATGGAAAATTCACGTGCGGGACTCCCCGGCACCCCCGAAATACACGTAGGCTGCTGGATTCGCGTGTGGAATTTGCCGCGCACCCGGAGTACACGTACCCTGCTGAAATTGCGTGTGGAACTTCACGCGCACACCAAAATACACGTACCCTGCTAATTCGCGTGTGAAACTTCCCGCGCACCCCGAAATACACGGACCCGGGGCAATCGCATGTGGAACTTCCCATGAACCCCGTAATACATGTACCCTGCTGGTATCGCGTGTGGAAGTTCACGCGGACCCATAATACACGTACCCTGATGGTATAGCATGTGAGACTACCCGCGCACCTCTGGAATACACGTACCCAGGCAAATCGCATGGCTGGGGGTGTGGGTGCTGGGAGACAGGAGTGGGGGCCTGGTGGAGGGTGCCCCTGGATGCAGGGGGGTGGGCGTGCAGGGGGACAGGAGTGGGGGCCTCGTGGAGGGTGCCCCTGACTGGTGGGGCGTGGGGGTGCAGGGGGACATGAGTTGGGGCCTGGTGGAGGGTGCCCCTGGATGCAGGGGGGTGGGGGTGCAGGGGGACAGGAGTGGGGGCCTGGTGGAGGGTGCTCCTGGATGCAGGGGGGTGGGGGTGCAGGGGGACAGGAGTGGGGGCCTGGTGGAGGGTGCCCCTGAATGCTGGGGGGTGGGGGTGCTGGGAGACATGCGTTGGTGGGCAGTAGTGCAAGGTGACAAGTGGGCTGGCTGGGGGGCATGGCCATGGTGGATGGGCTGCCTGCTGGACATCTGCAGGACTGCAGGGTAGTCCCCTGTGGTCTGGGCCGCCTGCAGGGACCGTGAAGGGTATAGAGGGAACAGCTGGGAGGACCCACACGGCCAATACACGTAGGCTGCTGGATTTGCGTGTGGAATTTGCTGCGCACCCGGAGTACACATACTCTGCTGAAATTGCGTGTGGAACTTCACACGCACACCCAAATACACGTACCCTGCTAATTCGCGTGGGAAACTTAACGCGCACCCCGGAATACACGTGCCCAGGCCAATCACGTGTGGAACTTCCCGCGAACCCCGTAATACACGCACACGCTATTTTTCACACAGCGGGTGTCCGTGTTTGTCGGTACCCCTTTGCACCTCATTTGTCCTAGAGGGCCACTGTATGGACCATTCATCATAGCTGTATATGGGTGCTCTTTGTTAGCGCACATTTTGGAGCACATTTATTTCAGGTGCAGGGACGCTACCACCTGCTTTCTTGTGGCGTACTTGTTTGGCCCTGTGCTCGTCTTTCACTGTGTGCTGGTTTGCCCTATTCGATTCCATGAATACGAGTTGTAGCCTCCTGTACTTCCCCCGTGAAGCCCATATTTTCATGCGTTGTTCCCCATTCCGAGTGTTACGCCCCGTGACCCACCTACTTTTGTGATGTGCACCGCGCTATGTGCGATTTCGCAGCGGCCGTGGCGCACGCCGTTGGATGACCTGTGCGCCGTCGTGCGATGCGCACTTTTTCAGCGCACATCCAACATTTTTCTCGCACACGGACTTCCATGAATCGATGTGCGCTGGTTTCCCTGCGATTTTCGCAGTTGCACTGCGAATTTTGCACTTTTACTGCGAATCGCACGTTTTGGCACCTCTGCGCCGGAATTTTCGGCACACATTAATTCCATGAATCGGCCTGTGTGACTACAAAGCCCACTGTGACTCCGAGCCATCTTCATCCATTGCCTTCATAAAACCAACACATCTTTTCCTAAAATGACTTGCAAAAACATTCGAGTTCATGGTCATCATATATTGCAAATGCATAAAAATACTTCCTTCTTCTCCTTTACTTATTTTCAGGTAAAACAATATGCTTTTATACCTTTTATACCTAAATATTGGGACCACCAGGATTGCAGGCCTAGCTCAAGTCTAATAACACTAATGGGGACGGCACTTGGTAGGCCCAAAACTCCCTTCAAAATCTGTCCCTCAAGTCTATCCAGCAATTTCCTGTTGTCAAGGGAAAGTAATTCAATGACATACAATACACTTGCTAAAACCTATAATCTATAAACCTCAATTACGGCAGTAAGAGAATAGGCATATAGTCGACTCCACAGAAGCTTCGTCATAGAGCTTGACTTAGATACTCTAAATGCTTGCTCTGCTGCCAAACATTAATTTGACATCTGTCTCCTTCTCAAAGACTTTGACCTAGACGTCCTTGCTCTTACTGAGATGTGGTTCAATGCCGGTTCTGTTACTGCTCTTAACACTCTCCTTCCTGAGGGTTTCACCTACTCTCTCCCTCACCCTTGCCATTATCTACAGGCCCGCTAGCCCTATCCCCCTCTTCCTCTCTGAATGGGCCGACCTCGCCTCCTGCCTTTCGACTACCTTGAATCATCCACCTCTCACTTTCGTGTCCTCTATGACTCCATCTCTCTCTCGATTCTCCCTTCCTGCCTCCAAGAATAACAGCTGGTACAACTCTGATCTAGCATCTCTGAAACACAATTGCAGAGTTGCTGAACGGAAGTGGCAAACCTTGGGTTTACCCTCTGACAAACTGGCCTGCAATCTGCTCCAAAAGCAATATTGCTTCTCTATCCGCTCCAAGAAGCGGGCCCACATGCAAGGCAGCATCTCTGGAGTCACTAACAACACGGCCAAACATTAAAAAATCTGCAAGAACTCCCCAATTCAGCTGCAGTCTCCACCTCTCTCCTCCCTTCCCAGGCTCTCTGCACTGCTTTGGCCTCCCACTTCACAGTTAAAACCCAGGATATCCCACTCCCATCTCTACTCCCATGCCAGCCCCCCTGCCTTCCTTGGCTCCTCTCCTTCCACCCCCCTCACACTCCTCCCTCCTGCCAATAGCACTGGATGAGGTCTCTAAAAGCAGTCTGCTCTTTGAAGGTATCATCCAAACAGGTGCCCCCTGCTCATCCAGAACGAACAAGGACAACATCTCCTCTCTCGCCCTGGCTCTGACTGATTTCTGTAATCACTCCTTCACCACTGACTCTTTCTCTCTATCACTCAAGCAATCACTTGTGCATGCTCTCTTAAAAAAGCAAACCGCTGTCCCCTCCTTCCTGGCTAAATATTGCCCTATTTCCAGTAGCCCCTTCCTGGGTAAACTCCTGGAGAAGCTGGTCTTCCCCCAAATGACCCTTCACACTGAATTTGTTGTTGCCTTCATGACCATCAATCTGGATACCTGTCATCAGAGGCACAGAAACTGCTCTCCCAAACACCTGTGAAACCATGCTTGCAAATCTCGACTGCAACTCTCCCACTGTTCTCTGTGATCTCGCCTCTGCCTTTGACACAGTCAACCATTCCATCCTCATAAAACGACTCTGACACCCTCGGCATCACTGACTGAGCACTGGATTGACTTACCCCTTTTCTCACGCATCACCCTTCCCAGGTGCAATTGGGACCTCCACCACCACCCTCTCTACATGTAGCTTCCCCCAGGACTCTATCCTATTGCCATGGCTCTTCAATATCTATCTTGTCCCTCTTGCTCACCTGATCTCTTCCTTCTCTCCTCATTTCCAGTGTTATGCTGATGACACACAGCTTTCCTTCAAACTTCCCTCTTCTACCCCCTCTTCCTCCTCTCTTATCCCAGAATGTCTGTCCGTCATTCGGGCATGATGTGCAGCGAACAATCTCTGACTTAATGCCAGTAAGACGGAGATCCTTCTGATTGGGACGCCTGCACCCTCTTTCCCTCCTACCCTCTGGCCACCCTCTTTGGGCCATTTACCCCCACCATCTTGTGAGGCCCAAAACCTCTGGGTTATATTCAATTCCTCTCTCTCCTTCATCCCTTACATCATGGACCTTACTAAGAGGTCCCACTTCCAGCTCCACCTCCTTAGAGGCATTCTCCCTTTCCTCAGAAGCTCAATGTCTCCAGAGCTCTGGTCCTCTCCAGGCTGGACTACTGCAACAGCCTCTTTCTCAATCTCCCTCTTTCCTCCCTACGCCCCCTCCAGCTAATCCAGAAAAGGGCTGCAAGATGTATCCTAAGCCTCAAGCATAGGGGGAGTATCGCTCCAGCCCTAAAATCTCTCCACTGGCTGCAAGGATCAAATTCAAGACCCTCTGCAGCATTCACAAGGCTTTCAGGGGCATGGGACCACGCTATCTGCAACTTTCCCTCCCTAAATACTTTCCTACTAGAGCCTAACACTCCTATAACTCCAACTCTCTGACTGACAGGTAACAAAAGATAAATTAGCCCCGCTAAATGTGTTCAGCGTAATGGCAGCCCTATTCTATCCTGGTCTCACCTGAAATCTCACACCTAGATAGTCAAAACTATCAACATGTTCAATTAGAGAATCGTCAATCAATATTTGGAGCAAGATGTTCTTCCGAATTTTGGCTTTATAACCATCATCTTGGTTTTCGGCATGTTTATTCAGAGATCCAGCTCCCGGAATTTCTTTAAAAAATTGAAAAAGATTCCTTCAAGCCCTGCAGTGATGTAGCTATTAAAACCGCATCGTCGGCATAGAATAATGCTGGGATCTTAGTTGTATCCATTTTGGGACAGTCAGGGCACCCCCTCTCCTGTATGTAAAGGTTGAATAAAAGGGGTGCCGGGGCACAGCCCTGCCCGACACCCTGTGCCACCTCAAAGAATGTCTGGTCACGGCCCATATTGTAGCGTACTGTAAGGAAGGCATGGTATTAAACAGTAAGACAGACATAAGTGATAACAGTTCAGGGGTGTTTATTGAACTTCTCTGACCTGAGCACCGGCCCTGCGTATCCTTTGGGACTAGCTCTGGCCGAGGTAAGCTTTTTTTGCTGTGTAGGGTTATAAGCAGAGCAGAGCTATAAGAGCTATAGAGCGATGGTGAGGTGCAATTTGTCATTGACCACCTGTACGATATGATATGATATGGCATTTATAATGCGCCTGTACACAAGTGTTTCTAGTGCTTAAGTAAGTGACTTAAGAAGTGGCTGCAAATGACATATGACACAAGTATCGGATTAGATTGTTGGAGTGATGTGTGAGTGCTGTTGGCTGTCAGCTGGCCGGCTGGTGGCGGTTGCGACGAGTATCCTGACCTATCTTCCTAGAGCAGGGCAGTGGTAAGAGCTTTCACCTGTTCTATCCCTAAGACTGTTTTTTCATCAGGAAACTACACATTTGCACTACAACATTGCAGGGAACACAGTGTATAAACAAAACATATATCATCTACACAATAATAAGCCGCATGAGAAAACCAATGGATACGAAAGAGCTGCGAGGCATGACTACCCCCATACTGAGTACCGGGTCCGGGTTCCTTGAATGGGGAAATACTGGGCCATTCAACCTTGGAGGGCCCAGTATTTCCCCATTTAAGGAACCCGGACACGGTACATCCCCATTCCCCATTCCCATTTGAGCCCCCATAGAGCTCAATGGGAATGGGGACGATGCTAACAACGGGCCCGTTGTTAGCATCCTGGTCTACTCGTGGGACCCGCAAAGGATGTACTATGTACGGGACCGGCCCCCTTCATTACGGGAGCGCTGATTACGAGTTTCCCTTTGCGGGACCTGGATTAGACGTCTGGTAAAACCAGACGTCTTTTCCGGGTTCCGGGTCCCGTGAGGGGAAGAGGGAGGCAACAACGGGACACCTGTAACATGCCCGTTGCTACTTCCCTCCCCATTCCCATTGAGAATTACCTGGTAAGTCCCCATTGCAGGAACCCGGTAATGGAGCCCGGTATGGAGGCATCCATGGAGCTAATAGCAATTACCGGGTCATTATGGCCTGGCTGGACCCGGTAATTGTCCATTTCTGGCCGACGGAAAAAATATGCTCCCCATTCCCATTCGGCCCCATAGGACTGAATGGGAATGTGGAGGTCGGATGCACCGGCACACTTAGTAACGGTGCCGGTGAATCCGACATGCTGTGCTCCCGGGTGCCACTCTGCCAGCCAATTCTGACCTGGAGTGCAGACAGGCACCAGCGAGCACAACTCGTAGTATGGTAGCCTGTGGTTATCAAAGCACTGGGAGTTAAGATCTTCACACACGAGAAAGTGAGGATCACTCCATTTTACCCTCTGATTGTCAATGAGATCAACAATCTGATCTAGAAAGTTGTATAAAGACCGAATTCTGGGATTCCAATATAAATTTAGTAGACATAGGGCCTCATTACGGGTTTGGCCAAACCCGTGAATATACCGGCACCCCGCAAAGGGGACGAACGTCGGGATTCCGACATTGGCGGACCCATTCTGTCCCCATTGCCGGGTGCCGGTAATAAGGGACTCCCATCCCCATTCAGCCCTACGGGCTGAATGGGAATGGGGAGCTCGGATGCAACGGCACCGTTCATAACGGTGCCGGTGCATCCACGAGTTGTGCTCGCTGGTGCCGCACAGCCCGCCAGGTCCGACCTGGCGGGCAGAGCGAGTCCTGCGAGCACAACTCGGAGTATGGTGGTATGGTAGCAACGGTGCCGGTAGCTTACTGGCACCGTTGTTACCGTACCGCTATACTCGTTAATGAGGCCCATAGAGTCTTCTCTGTGGTTGTAGGTCTTGCTGGTACTCGGAACGGCAAAAGTTGATTATATGGGCTGGGGTTTAGCTCCTCAGCACGTAAAGTTGTAGTTTATTTTTGACGGCTATTAATAGACCAGACATGAGTCTTCCTTTTACACCGTTGATCGCTGCATTTAGGTAGATTGTGTAGCCATTAACATTGGGGGATCATGGAACCATGTTTCCTGCAAACAAATTAAATCAAAGTTTCCTGATGTCAGATCTTCGTCAACAAACAGGTGCGAGAAGCCCCTCGTGTTCCAACTTGCGAGGTTAAACTGCCTCAGCTCTTGATCTATTTTACATTATGGTTTCCTTATATTTTCGGCTAGTAGCCCACCCAGCCATTTCCAGTTTTCTTCCAGAACTTTTTTTCCGTAGTTGGTTTCTCTTTCTCAATTCGACCCTGTCTGTCTAAACTCCAAGACGTGCTGGGTCTTTTTTCGTTATCTCTAAGAGAGGAGTTTGAGGTCTTGTCTTCATATTCAAACCTCACAGATCTTGGTATCGTAGATTTCCGGGTAGTTGTTATAGAGTTCCCTTGGACCTTTGTGTTCTGTTAAATCAAAGCCCATCGGCCGCAATCGATGTGCCTCTTCTATGAGGAGGTGCTTTATCAGAGGGGTCGCTGGATGTAGAATTACCCTATCCATCCTGTCCTCATCTGGAAATTCGACTGTAATCAGATTATCTGTTGTTAAGTATCTCAGGCAGGGCACATGATGAAATAGTCAGATCATGTTGGCTCCGTTAAGGATAAGTCTGTCATTCTAGGTAATTATTCTTTCCAATGCCAAACATTTAATACATTTGGCTTGCCTTACATTCTTGCTTTCATCTTGTTTTTCATGCAGTTTTTGGTTGCAGGTCTTGCTCATTACTCTTTGTTCCCCTGGTCTTTTCCTTAACCTCGGAAAACTCAAAGGGGAAATCACACATGTAATCGCCTCGTGCATGATGCTCGGTTGTTCTTCTTGATACAGGACTTTTATAGGGACACTATGGTCATCCTGGTTAGTCCTTCCCTTCTGTTCAACTTGTAATTCACTTGATGTATTGCCATATTCTGTGGTAATGACGTTGTCATCATTCAACTTTTGAGTGATGACTATGTTATGAGCCCCAAAAGTTAGTGGACCGTCCAGTCGAAGTGGCTGCTTGGTTGATGCCATGCCCACATTTATTTGTACGCCGTTAGTGTTCCTAACGAATGGTCCTGTCCTTGAGGACACCAGATCTCCCTTAGCTGCCAAGTTCCTACAGGGCTTCTCGTTAGCCTCTCGTGTCATTGATGCTTTCCCGTGGATTCTGGCACTTGACCTTCTGATTGTTTTAGGGTTGGTGGACCCACGGGTAGTTTGGACCATCATGGGTTACGGCCCATAAGTCGATCTGATTCACTCTCTGAAGTTGCAGGGTCGTATGTTGGCTCATCCTGGTTTGCATCACCGTCCTCATCGTGCTCGTATTCTGAGATGGTTGTTAGGGAGAATTCTCTGTTTAGGCTGAATTTCCTAACCTAGTGAGTCCCCCAGCAGCTTTGCTGGATTTCTGGAGTTTGTTTTTTCCATCCTGCCAAGAGTGAGACTCTTTTCCTCCCGCTCTTGGACATGAATGTGTGTAATTCCTTTGAATGTCAATATGTTCTTTGGGCTATGGGGTCTTTTACTCCATAGGGTCTCATATGTTTTTCTATGTGTGTTACACTGCACCCTACGTGCCGTAACACTGGGGCGTCCTAGTGGACTTCCACCATAGACTCCATACCCGGGGACTGACTACTGTCTCCCCGGGCATGTAAAGTCACCATTGGCTTTAGACCTAAATTTACTAACAGAACTAGTACAAACCATCTTATTGTGGACATACTAGTAGGGGTAATTTGATTACTCCTGGATCTGTTACTCGAGGGGGCACTGTCCCGTCCCCCCTCGTCGAGTTTTGGCTGGTGGCAGTGGAAACTACTTGTTATGTTCGTCCCCGAACATAACCCTATGGGATTCGTCCCATTGTTGGAGATTGATACTTTTTCTCGTTAATCTCTAACGTACCACCGATCTACTTATCTTAAATAAGTTTATCGGATGGTATTTTCTGCCAGAACTCGGTTTGTAAAATGGCGTCTGTGTTCGTCTCTGTGACTCCTAAACCAAAGGTCGAGCCCTTTGTTCCACTTTTGGCGAGCTCTGTACAGAGACCCTCCAAAGTGGTGCCATTCTGTCTGGGTTACCACAGGGGTGTGGGAGGGGGTTTAGGCACCCTGGACCGAGTTGCCTTGCCAACTCCGGTCGCACTCTGGAGTGATTGGCCCAAGTGGTGAGCCTTCCCGCTCACCACTTAGCATGTGTTGATTGACAGCTAGCCTGAATGAATGGGGGTTTTCTGCATAAAAGCAGGGCTTTTGGGACTGGATCTTCAGAAGTCGCCACAGGACCTAAGAATCCAACGAGGGTAACGCTGAGCCGACCTGCATGACGACACCTCCGGTGGAGCCCTGCGGAACCGACTCGCCACTTCCCGACGACAGAGGAGATCTCCCTGCCAGAGAGTCTCCTCCCCTGACTGGTGGGAACAACCAGTCCCCTTTGCTTTTTATTCGCCTCAGGACGCAGTGGTCGAATTGCCCGTGCAGAGCACCGCGGCAACCGGATAGCCACTACCCCTGTACTGCGACCAAAAGGTGGTGCCTTGTGATGGAGCATTCCGCGGCTGGTCTCTTCCCTGGTGGTGCACCGGACTTCATTTTTCTTCGATGACGAGATCATCTCTACCCTTGGCAAAGACCCAACGTGCATCCACCACCAGGAACAACTGCCCCCGCCGGAGCTGCCCTCCACAACAAGGTACCGTGTCCGCCTGGCTTCCCTTTCGATCGGTTCGAGTGAGGTGTCTTAATCCTCTCCTTTCCGTTGGGTCGCCTCCAAGCTTTTCTTATTTATTGTTCTGAACTGGTTCAATCTGCCGAAACAATTTGCTACAAAGACTTGAATGCATCTCCACTAGAGACTTTTTTGGGACATATCGCCTTGCCTCTCTCCGAGTGGGCCTGGCCTCTGAACTTTATGATCTATTGTGGTTCTTGCCTTCTTACCGTACATTTTGCCCGTGAAGTATTGAACTGTGTTAATTTCGTAACCTGCCTAGCTTTTTCTCTCCCGTCCTAACTATATTAGAGTATCATCTAGGTTGAGGTATACACCTCTGTCTGTAAATAAGTGGTGCCGGTAGAACCTAGACTTGTCAAAATATTGCTAGGGGGATTGATCGTTTCTTCTTCGTAGAGTAATTGTGTTTGATTTGTTTGCCGTGAATTCGCCATAGTGTTTTTCATAGATGTTTCGTTATAAATAAATACCTTAATATCTTTACACTAAGCCTCATTGCGTGTTTGCTTGTCTTGCTGGGAAGAATTGCCCTATTTTGTATACTCCACATACTGCTCAACTCTTCTTGAGGGAAGTCTGACTGCTCAGCCACAGCTACCAAGTGAATCTGTGTGGTACAGACTGCTACCAAGTGGGTTCACCGCCAAACACCTGTAGTCCTAAATCTTTTGCAGTGGTCCCAGAGGGAACTGCACAGGTTTCCGCCTAACAATGGTATAAGTCGATAAGTCCATCAGATCGACTGATTCCTTCCGCTGTTCCTCTTCTAAGTGGCGTGTGGTTGAATCCTTCTCCTAATGTTGATTGTTTGAGGAATTGGTGTTTCCTGATGAGCACAGGTTCCCAGTGTTGTCGGACTCTGGGCATTCAGGCTTGTTTGGGAAGACGATTTTTCTAATGAAACTCTACTTCCGTTCGTTTTGCATTTCTCCTGAGGTTTTTGAGATTCATATCTCTTTTTCTTCTCATACCTTTTTTTTCCTTTTCCCCCTTCTTTCCTGGCTCTTCCAGCACAAGCTTAATTGAATTTTCCTTTTGAGATGCTTTGGGTTAGCCAAAGATTTCAGAAATGTTTTGCTGAATCGTTACAGGCCGTTTCATTGCCTTGTATACTCAGGTCACCTGCCCTCAGCTGTTTAAAGAGTAATGGATCTTTGTATGGAATCATCAATTTTATCTCAGTTGAATCATGGTTGATTATATGTGATAACGTGGTTTGTGTATGCAAAGCTTGAGTTGTTGTCATCCGAGGGTTCCAAGTTAAAGTTTCTTTTAATGGGCCGTCCTCCAGCTGCTCAGGGATACCGTCATTAGGTTCGTCTGATTTTGTTTGCGTTGCCGAAGATGTTGATTGTTTGTTGAGCGGGCCATCTAAGGTTTGCATTTCATTTAAGTCAAATCCTCTGGACAATCTTCTGGCTAATTTCTCTTTTATAATTGGAACTAAGATTGTATGGAGTACGCTCAAGACTCTTGCAGAGTTATTGTCCAAGTTGTTTTGGACACCCGTGATAAACCCCTCAACAAACACCATCTTCAAATGCAACATCGCGAGCATGGTAGTGTGATCCTTTAGCTGGACCCCCATCTGCTCATACAGTTTCATGAATGGTATCATTACAGCTGTCAAAGTTGAGACCACATTGAAATCCAGGTCTTTCTGTATTCCTTGATAAGCACCACTGTGGGGATCTGTGGTGGCGTTGTCTGCCGTTTGTGATGCTGTAGAAGTAGTCCCTGTTTGCCGCACACTCGGCTCCTCTACTTCGTTAGTATGCTCTGCCCTTCGATATTTTTGAACTTTTTGTTGTTCGTTAAGGTATGGCGCTGTCGCGGCTAATAGCTTAGAATTAGTTGTTTCGGTCAGCATGCATTCTTCCTCTACTGGTGCTCGCCGCTCCATGTCCCCCACTGTGTCTAGTCTGATAGCCTGTGATGCTAGGCTATCTCTTGATACTGATGGTGGCACTGAGGGGCGCTTCCACGGATAATCTGCCGCTGTTTCCACCTCCAATGATGTTTCCAGTAAGAGCTGGTCTGAGATTTCACTCTCTCTGTTAACAATGTCCTTTTTTTCGCAATTTGGAATATGGATCACAGAGCCTCCACGCCCCTTTTAAACTCCTGCTATGAGAAGTGAAAGGTGTTGAGGTCATCTTTAGGTTTTAGTCTTCTTGATTTCCAAGTGTTTCTAACTAGCTGGGCTCGAGATGTTTGCTGGTTAACTGGAATTTCCTTATCATAGGAACCTTTAGTGAATATGGATTTCCGATTAGTCCTCCTTTTGTCGAAAGCAGCCATGAAATTGGAATCCGATGAAGACAGTGATGGAGTGCTCGAGGTGGCAATGGGTACAGACCGCTGCCACTCTCGGGAGTTGGTTTCACACCCAGAGTCCGTCCTGTCCCTATCCGTGTCCATGTCCAGCGTTGTTAGGCTGGAATCCAAATGTTTAAAGTTCTTTGTCATGTGCCCTCCCTTCACTTCTGTCATCAATTCCTCATTGTGCAGGCCTACCTTAGAGGCCTCCAAGGATGGTGTAATGCTCGCTGGTTTCACAGAACTTGAAGTGTCTCTGACAGATGCAGAGGGTTTAGCGAGATCCTTAGGGGCAATTACCTCCTCTGATGATTCTGTGTATAAGGTTGTCAATATTTCCTTGTTAGAGTCAGCCGTGGTGACAGATATTCCCCCTATCATGGTGGTTCTGTTAAAGTTTCGATTTGAGTGAGGATTTGTGCTAGGGGCCAGGAGGGAGGTTGATGTCTGCGCCTGTATGCTATCTATATAGCCCACTGTGCTGGTTCAGCGGATATGATTGTGAGGTTGTGTCCCCTTGTTGTTCTAGGGAGAGTAAGTTATTGTCCATATTCCCCTAAGGGTGAGAAAGAGTGTCATTATCAAGCATGGTAAGTGGCTGTGACACTTGATTAAAGTTACTCAAGTTTCCATTAGGTGTACTTTCAATCAGCTTAATGCCATTGTTCTCAGATGCATTACCTCGCTCTTCAGTTTCACTGCTTCCATATTGTGGCGCCGAATCACGCACCTCCAATTCCTGGCGGGGGTCCGGGACTGCCACTGGTGATTTCATCCTCCGCTCGTGCCTCGCTGCCAGACTGCCAGACTGCCAGACTCCACAATTCTGCACCACTCAGCACCACGACCATTCCGCGTTGCGTGCCGTCGTTTTAAGCAGAGTCTCCTCCTTCCCCAAAAAAGCCAGCAATGGTAGTCACTGTGAAAAGACTGACTGCCAAATTCCAGATGGCAAAACTCTGCACTGCGAACGCTCCGCGTTCCATGCCGGGGTTTTAAGCAGAGTCTCCTCATTCCAAAATAAAAAAACAGCAATGGTAGTCACTGTGAAAAGACTGACTGCCAAAACTCCAGACGGCAAAACTCTGCACTGCGAACGCTCCGCGTTCCGTGCCGGGGTTTTAAGCAGAGTCTCCTCCTTCCAAAATAAAAACAGCAATGGTAGTCACTGTGAAAAGACTGACTGCCAAAACCCCAGACTGCACAACTCTGCACCACTCAGCACTGCGAACCACCTATACAGGACTCCCAAATCTAGGTGTAGCCTCCATCTCTACCTGTTGTATTCTGACACCTACTGTATTTGAAACCTAGACCTCTCTTCCACTATACAGGACTCTCAAATTTAGATGTAGCCTCCATCACTGCCTATTATATTGTGAAAACTACTGTATTGTGAAACCTAGGCCTCTCTCCCACTACACTATGTTGGACTAACAAATCTAGGTGTAGTCTCCATCTGTGTCTATTATATAGTGAAACAGAATGTATTGTGAAACCTGGGCCTCTCTCCCACTGTACAGGACTCTCAAATCTAGGTGTAGCCTCCATCTGTGTCTATTATATAGTGAAACGGAATGTATTGTGAAACCTGGGCCTCTCTCCCACTATACAGGATTCTCGGATGTAGGTGTGGTCTCCATCTTTGTCTTTTGCACTTGGGACCCACTGTACTGTGAGGCTAGGGCCTCTCTCCCACTATACAAGATTCTCAATCCTAGGCATTGAGCCAAAATAAAGGATTGCTAGTCGCGAGACATATAACCCACTAACCAAAAAGCTCAAACTTCTGCATTCTTTACTCACACAAAAACCCACACAACCACCTCTCGCACAGCAAACCGCATGCACTTCACCACACCACAACAACAAACAAACAACACATAAGCTGCACCAACAGCACACAAGGACTGACATCGATCCGATACTCACACCCGAGCTCAGAACACGGTGAACACTGAACTGAAGCTGCCAACAGGACACCACTTCTCTCGCTTTCCTACTCCCTCTTCTTCTTACTAACCCACCCCGCCTTCTCGTTTTCAGATACGCCCGAGCACGTTGGTAACAGCGTGCGGTACAAATACCTTTAACATTTAACATATGTCCAGTTACACTGGTTCACTGTTTGAATATTATCCTCATGGCTTTCACAAGTTCCACACTTCCTACCACATTGCCCGGTGGCCTCCCACTTCTCCCGTTCACCTGATACCTTTGTGCGTCCACAGAGACTTTGCAGGGCTCAACACACACTCTGTTAAGTTTTCTTGTTTCGGAGCATCAGGCTCTGCATTTGTTCCGCTCCTGGCATCTATGTAGGATGCTGTGGTCGGCCAGTGGGAGCTTTCAGCTCTCTCGGCTGCACTGGTCTAGGCATTGTTAGACGGGCACTTGGCCCACCACGGTACTGCCGTGGTCATGCCACCATGCCACATTGGATGGTGCTTCTCACCCCGTCCTCCCAACGGTTTTTCTGTTGTATACTCTGCCTGGCCCCTGGCGTTTCAGACCGGCATTCCTCGCAGTTTGAATTGCCGCAGTCTCTGCTGCTTCCCTCTGTCCTGCCTCTACAAGGCATGATTACATCAGGGGGTTTCCACTGCACACAATATTCATTCTTCTTTTGTGAGCCACTGTAAAGACTGAAGGGGGGTATCTGAACTCCGGCTCTCTATATGGCAGAGTAGAAGCACAGAGTACCCCAGCCAATATTCTCTATATGGTAGCTATGGACCAGCAATCAAGGCTTAAGCTCTCAGGAGATGATGTGGGCTGGTTCTTAAGTACAGTGTAGTCCCCAAGCCCCGACAAAGCACTGCCCACACACCATGTTAGTGATAACACAGTTCTTTTTATAAATAAATGTCAAGTTATATACACACACAATAACACACTTTGTGCTCAGGCAATAGTATAATGATAAATGTACAATTTCTATGTGTTATCACAATTTCTCTTTGACTTCATTAAAATGCACCAACTGCTGACAGTTTCAAATGGCATACAAATCAATAGCAACAGGTATCAACCATAGACTTGGGAGGAAAACAAGTGGGTTAAACAATTGGCAGAATACTGGGCCCCTACCACTAGGCACAGTTCTGTGTGAGGATCCCCCCACCTGGGCAACCTGTAAATAAAGTATACTGACAAGCCCAGTACATATATTGTTTAAAATAATCTTGGTTCCTTATAAAAAGGTTCTACTACTCCAATGTTCATGGCTTAGCAGAGTTCGACGTCGGGTTGTCGACGGATCCTTCTTGAGTGAGCTCCCTTTAAGGCAAGAGCCACGGATCGTTGAAATCCCTTGAAGAAAAGGTGAACGATGTGGTCGAGGCGCAAGCTTCGGTCTTTGTGGTGCTCATCGATGATTGGTTGGGGACGTCCTGCAAAGATGAGGCATGCAGTGCACCTCGACGATGATAGTTCATTGCCGCAAAGAGTCAGTGAAGAACAGCGGCCCAGCAAGGGTGGATTCTCCTTGGTGCATCGGCAGCCTTGACTTTCTCCGGCGGGACAAATCGGTCGACGGTGCTGGCAAGGGAGTCCTTGATTCAAAAGTGTCTTAGGTAATGGAGTGTGGCGGCTCCGGTCGACGAAATTACAGCGTTACCTCCGAACCTCGGTCGACCTTGATGGACTTCAATGTCCGGGTGGTTCGCTTCAGATTCCTCAACGGTCCCCGTCTCTGGTCGGCAGCCTTTTGAGGACTGTCTTCCAGGGAGCCTTGGTGAAGGTCAGCTGGTGCACGATGGCCCCTCGCAGCTCGGGAAGAGGTCTCCTAGTCAGGTCCTCTCTTGGATCCGTTTCTTGAAGACACAGCAGCTTTCAGACTGCGAAGGGGACAGCAGTTAACCTTCTTCTTCCTGCTCGGCTTCGAGATCAAGCATCAAGTTTCGATTTCAGTTTCTGAACAGTTTCCATCAGGGAGAGTTCCCCAGATATACTGTTCTGTCTCTCACTCACACTGCTGGGCCAGGCTCAGCAGCTAATAATTCAGAAGAGCATTCTGGCAGGCAGGCAGCCAATCAGGCGCACAGTGCATTGAGGCCATTCTTCTCCATCCAGACACTCACAACAAAGAATGTGGATTGGAATAAGCACCCAGCATTCAGCACTCCACACTGCATTCAGGCCAGTTTCGGGCAGGGCTGTCTCAGTCATTCTGTCATGTACCAGAAACCAGACACCAATAACATGAAATGTATATTGGTAACACACTCCATTCACCCAGGTCCCGCCCCAAGGGCGTACCCACAACATACAGCCACTGGGAAGGCTCCAGCCAGTCTGGCCTGGACTTCCCCACAATACCATATATGGAACTTCCACCCAACAGGCAGTCAGGGGAAGAAACAGAGCCAGGTCTTCCCAGGTCTTTGGGAAAACAAGGTAACAGGTAATAGAAAGCAAGAGGTCACAGGGGTCATCTTGTCTCCTATCAGGAATCAACTGATTCCAATGGCAGGGCCTGGGTATCCCAAAATGGAGGATACTCTGAGCACCTGTCAAATTCAGCATGAAGCTGCCACCAACCCATATCCTGCTCTGTGGGCCACACACAGGTGCCCAAAATCATACACTAGGGGTACAGGGTTGTATCCCTACCCATTGGTGCAATAAGGGTATCCCAAGGGTCTGTTCACCATTACCAAAAAGAGGAAGAGCTGTACTGCCAGGAGTCCCACATAGACTCCTGTGCAGAAAATAACACAGAACAAACATGATAAAAGGAGTACAGGACAAGGACATGGAGGTTCTGTCCCTCCAATGCATTTCCAGCATCACAGCCACTTGTCCCAGTTACATACGAATCTCTTCTTGAAGAGATATTCCCTCTTCCTTCAGTTGGCATGCTTCATTCAACATTGCCTGAAGCCAAAGGCTGTTAGAGAGATTCTTGCAGAGTAGGCTCACCTCTCTAGCCTCAAAGGGGTGGTGCCCCTGGCGGAGAAGGGAAAAATACCCTTGATTCGTCACAAACCCTATTCCATCTTTGCAGGGGCCTACCTCGATGATGTTCTGGTTCATAGCAGCAGTTGTGAGGAACATCTAGACCACCTGTATGGGATAGCTAGGGCATTAAAAAGGCGAGAACTCCGGACCAACCCAAAGAAATCATCATCATCAATAATACTTTATTCGGCTAAAATACTATAAAAGTCACATTGATATTGTCATGTCCCATGGGTGCAGATGGTCCTTGTGGCAGCAGTGGAAAGGGATTGGGTTGATCTTCCCTGGTTCTCCCAAAATGGCGCTGTGGAGACCGTGCTGTTTTCCAGCTTCCAGTGGTACCTCTCTGTGGTTAGCTCTGCCCCCGTTGTCATGGAACAGATATCTCTCACCAGGAGCTGAGCATTGTCGCGTTGCTACTCCCTCTATAGCTACGCTCCATGAGTTTCGCTAATCTGATTCTGGATATTCTTAATCTATTCTACTCCCGCGACTGCTCCGATCCTCATGAAGTCACATTAACTATCAAGCCTCTAGATGTAAATAGGGAGTAGCTTTAGAACTTAGGGGTTTGGGAACATTCGATCCTCTCTGTAAATCTTACCGTTTCATTCAGCCTTCTCTTCTGCTATTGCAGACTCGGCTACCTTCGGTGAACGCTATTCCCAAGGCAACCAAACTCACTTTCCGCGTACCTGGAAGTCTGCTAGCAACCTGACACAGCCGTCCGTGCCGCTTCGCCACAACCTGCAGTCTTTCCAGACACTGGTAGAGAAACCCTAACTTCTTTTCCTTTTGAGGATAACATTTGTGATTACTTCCTTCCCATTCACACCTTTCCTTTTCTGGGTCTTGTAGTGCATGTCCGCTTCTCTGAGGAGTTCTTCGACATACGAAGATTCCTTTCAGCCCATGAATCTCATGCTCTCTGTGCTCATCTGATAAACTTAGTTCCAATCCTCCCCCAACTCATAGACATACATAAACATCCTGACCTGATCCCTTACATTTACAGATTTGAAAAGGCAAAACAGAATGAGTCCGCAACGTTCAGGGATCCACTGCGCATGTCCATGATCTTCCTCCAGCAGAAGTCAGCACGGAGGAGACATCACAGCCTTTCCTGAAGACAGGGTTTTCTCCCCCAGAGGGTTTCCTTGGAAACCCAATGGGTCTCATTACAAGTTTGGTGGGCACGTCTACCGCCAAACTCACTACCAGCACCGCCACCCGTGAATGGGCCCTTACTGTCCCATTACGAGTTGAATGGGCCGGTAATTGCCCATTCGCGGGTGGCAATATAACCGGGCTCCCGATCCCCATTCTGCCCCATAGGGCACAATGGGGGGTCGGGAGCATGGTTGCACCGGCACCGTTCATAACGGTGCCGCTGCATCCATGAGTTTCACTTGCGGGTGCCTGACAGCCCGCCAGGTAAAACCTGGCGGGCTGTCAGGCACCCGCGAGTGATACTCGTAGTTTGGTGGTATGGTGTCCACGGTGCTGGTGCCGTACCGCCAAATTTGTAAGGAGCCCCTATGTCTACTTGTTAGTACTCTTTTCAGGTGGACTTAGGGTCACCAGGGGGATTTTTCATTCTTCTCCAACGGTTGCTTTGATCCAGGTAGGTGGTCTTCCTTCATATTCAGCCTCAGCTACGCAGTACCATAATGTGTATAGACTTATGGGTGAGAAACCCCGATACTGGATGTGCGCTACCACTCATAAGTACAATTGCGTGAACAATAGAAAAGTGTGCAGCAGTAGTGAGGAAAAGTAGGTGACTTCTCACAGGCACCTAAAAAATGAACCAGTAAAAAGCTGTGTAACCTCACACTCCGCGCTCACTGTCAAAGTAGAATAAGAAACCAATTGTATAAGACACGCCGGACAGTTTGTAAGCAATTGTTCACCTCACATAGTTTCAACAAACAGGTTATTAAATCAATTTATTTGAACACACTCTGATATCATAACACAAATAACGTGAATTTATGACATTTACCAATTTGGCATGCTCCATAAGCTTAAAGACCATTATTGTCACACTCAAGAGTCATTGTAAAGTCCTAAAATTGCCGCCTTCAAGAAAGCTAAGTGTAGCCTCAAATAACATACAAAGAAAATTTGGTGGTCATTAATCTGACTCAAAAGACTCCTATTTGCATTGTAAAATTAGAACCTCAATTTTAACATGCTCCATAAATTTAAATTAACAAAGAACCGCTGCCAACACGTGTTTCAACCCGCTGGGGTCGTCATCAGGGCGTGAAACTGGTATTGTTCAACTGAACCATTTACTACCACAATTGCACATCGAGAGAGAGGGAGAAGAAAGCAGGAGAGTAAGAAAAAGTGGGGAAGAAAGTGAAAACAAATGTTAGATACATGATTGTGTATACATTGAACTCAAAAAGCAGCCTTGATAATCATCATGGCTTACTACTGGTGTTAGATGACTCGAATAAAAATGCACCTTCAATTATAAGATGATTCAAATGTCTATCACTCGTTTGTGAAAACAGGGCATAAGCAAAAGTGCTGTTAGTGCGTTGGCCATCAACGTGACTCAGCTTGTAAAATCCAACGATTTTAATAATTATTTAAAAAATGAATGAGGTTGGTAATTTCACCCAGACCACAGAGATCATTTGCGAACTGGATTGAATATCTGGTGGTAAGTACCTGCATTGTAATGCTGGAGAGTAACTCGAGCGGCGTAACTTGACGTCCAAGAAGTGACGTTTTAGTTGGCTCCTAAAAGAAGAAGTGAATACATGGTATATTTTAAAGTGCAAACTCTTAAATATATATAGATTGCATTCTGTTTAATATGTTCAAGAATAAACTGTCGTTCGGCGGACGCATGTATGTGGCTGATACTTGTTATATCCGCCCTACGTCCCGCAGCGCGGTGACGTAGGGCATGTTAATAAAAGCCCCGCCCCCTGAGTGGGAGGCAGTTCCGGGCGAAGCTGAGCCAGCGTGTGTGTGTGTTTCTTTGCGCTCCCCTGCCAAGGCCGCGCCCAGGCCATGCGGCCTTCTTGGACCGGAGCCAGCCCCTCATGCTGGGCCTCCGGCACAACGCAGGACATAACAATGGCGACGAGGAAGTGAGCGAGCATCCACGCGCTCCGGAGACCACATGGTCGCTCCGTACAAATTTTTGGACACCCGGTGGGGGCCTCACGACCACGTGACCCCCACCCCCAAAAAAAAAAAGAAAAAAAAAAAAATTTTTTTTTTTTCTCTTTTCATCCCCTTTTTCCACACCTCATCCTCGCAGGGTGAAGAAAAAAAAAGAGTTTTTTTTCACGTGTCGTCCCAGGCACCACCAGCACGTCGTCTCCTGCACCAATCCATCGGAGCACATGTGCCGGTAGGACGCTGCATCACCACAGGGCACGCACGAACCTGAAAGGCAGACACTCGGCGACTGAGCGCACGCATCACCATGGCGACTGGGCTATCTACCCCTGGACCTTCCACACCGTCCAGAATGGCGGCAAACCTGTCCATGGCGTCACCACCGCCTCGCACGCAGGGAAGTTCGTCGACGTTGATCCAACCATTCGACCCATTCACGGACCCATCGTCCAGTGGGCCCAGATGGCAGCTATGGCTACAGAAGTTCGAGATGGCCATGGAATGTAAGGACGTCACGTCATCCAGAAAAATGAAGGCTCATCTACTCCTTAGTGTGGGCGACGAGGTGCTGCGCATCTTTAACTCCCTGGAGGTGGACGACGGCCAAGATGCATACCAGAGCGCGAAGGACGCTCTGACAGCACATTTTCTCCCGCAATTGAATCCAGACTATGAAACCTTCATCTTCTGCACGACCATCCAGGCCACCGACGAGACCCTCGACGCCTACCACACGAGGCTGAGGAAGCTGGCCATGTCGTGTGAGTTTACGAACACTGAAAGGGAGATTAGGAGGCAAATCATAAATGGAATTCACTCGGAGAAGCTGAGGCGTCTCGTGCTCAGTGAGAAGGGTATCCCTCTACAGCGCATCCTGGAACTGGGCCGACAAAGGGAGCTTGCCCACTCCAGGGCCGCAAACATGGAAGTGACCCTACAAAAACTCCAGCCGTCACTGTCCACAGCATTGGTGGCTCAAATCTCGGACAGACAATCAACGAGGAGCGAATATGGCAGCGGTTACACCCAGAACAGGTGGCAGCCTCGAGCACCAGGACCAACTGAATGTGGATGGTGTGGTGGCCAAAGGCACGGAAGGCGAAATTGCCCGGCGCAAGGCACCACGTGTGGAGCATGTGGCCGGAAGGATCACTACGCGAAAGTGTGCAGATCCGTGAGTACGCCGTTGCAGCCCCCACAAGGATCCCAGGAGAAAGGGTCATCGAAGAAAAAGAAACAAGCCAGCGCGAGGAGGGTAGCGGTAGTCAACTCCTCGACGGAAGAAGATGGAGATGATCTCTCAGCCCTACGACAAACAGCAGGCACGGAGAACGAAGGAAAGGGCCGAAAGGTATACTTAGTATCGACACTAAACCAAGGGCCAGCCCAGTCGAAAAGAACCGCCAGGCGACGAAAATGCATGGTCAACATACAAGGCCAGGACATACAAATGACCATCGACACGGGGGCGTCGGTAAACGTCATGCCAACCACCGTTTTCCGAACCCTCGCTCCACGACCCGAGCTAAAATCCACAGACACTCGACTATTTGCCTACGGCAGTCGAAAACCTCTACCAGTCATCGGGAGGTTCCGCACCACGCTTGAGCATGGTGAACAGAAGTTGTGGTCGAAGATCTACGTCGTCAAGGCGGGAATTGAAAGCCTGTTGAGCGGAGATGCGGCTGAAGACCTGGGCATGGTAAAATTCATATGCCACGTTGACGACACATCCGAGGTCGAGAACTTTCTCAGGCAGCACCCCATGCTACAGAGGGGGATAGGCTGTCTCAAAGGAAAGACCATCAAACTACATATTGATCAGTCAGTGCAACCACGCGCAGTAAGACACCGACGGACACCTTTCCACATGAGGGAACAAGTCGAGAAGGAGTTAAGGTCACTCGAAGCCGCTGGTATTATCGAAGAAGTCACGGGACCAACGCCGTGGGTTTCCCCGATGGTGGTCACCCGGAAGCCCAAACAGCCAGGGAAAGTTCGGATCTGCATTGACATGCGCCTGCCCAATGCAGCCATAAAGAGAGAGCGACACATAACGCCGACAATCGATGAAATCATCACTGACCTCACGGGATCGTGTGTGTTCTCGAAGGTAGACCTAAAGGCGGGGTACCACCAGCTGAAGCTACACAGAGAATCGCGCTACATCACCACGTTCTCAACCCATTTGGGCCTGAGGAGGTACAAGCGCCTGAGTTTCGGCATATCGTCGGCCGCGGAGGTTTTTCAACAAACCATCCAGGAGGTCATCAGAGGCATACCAGGGGTACTGAACGTGAGCGATGACATCCTGATACATGCACCGGACATCAAGGAACACATCGTGAGACTGAAAGCACTACTGGGCAGGTTGGAAAGCGCCGGACTCACAATCCATCGAGAAAAGTGCGAATTCCTAAAACCAGAAATTACGTTTTTTGGATACCGGTTCGACCGCACCGGCATATCGCCTGATCCCCAGAAAGTGGCGGACATACAAGCTGCCAACCCCCCCATGACTCCCACCGAGGTGCGCAGTTTCCTGGGTATGGCCACCTACTGTGGCAGATTCATTCGGAACTTAGCAACACTATCCGAACCACTGAGGGAGCTAACAAAGGCCAGCACCAAGTGGGACTGGGGACCCGAATGCCAGGAGGCATTTGAGAACATAAAAGACTCCCTGTCAACGGACACCAGGATGGCCTACTACGACACGGACCTCCCGACAGAACTATTTGTGGATGCCAGCCCAGTCGGACTCGGAGCAATCTTGATGCAGGTCACGAAAGAGGGTACAAAAAGGTTGATTGCTTATGCATCCAGGGCACTCACTGCAACGGAACAAAGGTACTCCCACATAGAGAAGGAGGCAATTGCCGTTCTATGGGGATGTCGACATTTCCACATGTACCTATATGGGCGCAAGTTCACGGCGATCACCGACCACAAGCCCCTGCTACCAATCTTCATTGGGTCATCGGCACACCCACCAGCCAGAATCACCAAGTGGCTGCTACACCTCCAGCAATATGATTTCGAACTTGTCTACCAACCGGGCAGCGGCAACCCCGCGGACTTCCTGTCGAGACACCCACGACCAGCCACCCAGCAGGAAGTGTTAGTCGCCGAAGAAACGGAGGAGCACATCTGTCAAGTGGTCCACACCATGAGGCCCAGAGCGATAAACATCGAGGACATTACGACAGAAACCCAGAATGACCCATGTTGCGATCTGGTAAAGGATGCCATCTTGTCAGGCAACTGGAAAGACTTCATGTCGCATACACGCAATAGAACCGAGGGGGCCAAGGCGTTCCTAGCAGGCATGTTCACGGTTCGACAAGACCTCTCGATCACTGAGGAAGGGCTCCTGCTAAGGGGTGACCGCATCATCATACCCCCAAGGCTGCAAGACAGGATAGTTGCCCTAGCGCATGAAGGACACCAAGGGCTTGCAAGGACAAAGGCACGGATCCGACACAGGGTTTGGTTCCCTCACATTGACGATCGAGTGGAGGACTTAGTGAACACATGTCTACCCTGCCAAATAACGAGTGGACCCCCTGACCCAGAACCGATCCTATCGGCCGAGCGTGGCCGGGCACGATGGGAAGCGATCAGCATTGACTTTTGCAAAATCAGAGAGGGGCTACATCTACTGGTGGCAATCGATGACCACTCACGATATCCAGAGGTCGAGATACTGGAGTCCACCGCCGCGGAAGTGGTCATCCCGGTGATAGAAAAGATGTTTGCCACCCATGGTCTGCCCACGACCATTAAGAGTGACAATGGACCCCCATTCACAGGGGAGGAATTCAGGTCATACCTACAGGAACTGGGCATCAAATACCACCATCTCATGCCAAGGTGGCCGCAAGCTAATGGGGACGTCGAGCGTTTCATGAGAACTATCAACAAGGTACTCCGAGTATCTAAGGCAAACGGCAGCCCATGGAGGATCGACCTGTTCCGTTTCCTAAGGAACTATCGTGTCACCCCCCACAGCACCACGGGCATACCACCCGCTGACCTTATGTTCGGAACTGTCATCAACTCGTCGATTCCCCATCATCCAAGCAGAACCCCTGACGACATCGACCATGCACGTGTGGAAACGAGGAGAACACGTGCCAATGCTCACATGAGCGCCAAGAGAAGAGCAAGGCCCTCGAACCACAGAGTGGGCGACCAAGTCATCATGTTGCGAAACCCCACAAAATCCAAGATGGACACCAGGTATGACGAACTGCCATGGACTATCAGCAACCGGCGTGGGACCATGATAACGGTCACACGGGGAGGTCGGGAAGTAACAAGGAACGCCTCCTGGTTCAAGCCCGTGCCCCAGCACCTCTGGACGGATGGCGAAGGGCACCACGACGACAACGAGCAACAAAGCAGCGACGTGCCGGCGCAAGACCCCCAGGAAGGATCTGCGGGGGATTGCAGCTGGCAATCACCGAGACTACCCAGCAGTGAGGACACATGTACTGAAGGTGAGCAGACTGACGAGCCGAGCGGGGACAGCCCCCAAGCGAAGCGGTACAGCCTGAGAAAGGCCACGAGGCCGCCTGCGAGGCTGAATGACTATGTATGCTAATCTCCCCAGCAGTGGCAGAAGTGTTATAGTTGAGCATGCGGTTTACGTTTATGTTGTTTAGGTCATGTTGAAATAAAGGAGGAATGTTATATCCGCCCTACGTCCCGCAGCGCGGTGACGTAGGGCATGTTAATAAAAGCCCCGCCCCCTGAGTGGGAGGCAGTTCCGGGCGAAGCTGAGCCAGCGTGTGTGTGTGTTTCTTTGCGCTCCCCTGCCAAGGCCGCGCCCAGGCCATGCGGCCTTCTTGGACCGGAGCCAGCCCCTCGTGCTGGGCCTCCGGCACAACGCAGGACATAACAATACTAAAGCACATGTTACCATATCTCACCCGCCAAGTGACAGGCGTTTATTAAGGTGACATGTGTGATCATCAAGGAGCTGGTGAGCCTGGTAGATGAATAGGGCTGGTTCCGAATGATCTAAAACGAGCTGATGGTTATATTGATTGGTGAGTTGGGGGGCAAGTCTGGTGGGCCACTAGATGGTAGGATCCAGTGAGTAGCCTGCTTGAATGCAGCATGCGAAACGCCGGTTGGCTATGGGAGCGGGGGTGCAGTCGCCTTCAGCCCAAATCTCCTTTGAGTCGCGTGAAAAGTCACGTGGTACACACGGGTTGCCATGGCAACCTCATCGCGGCCAACAGAGTAAATATTCAATATCAGCAGAGTGTTTATGATTCAATGCATAAAAGATGGCCACTTTTAGGACTTTACAATGACTCTTGAGTGGGACAATAATGGTCTTTAAGCTCATGGAGCATGCCAAATTGGTAAATGTCACAAATTCACGCTATTTGTGTTATGATATCAGAGTGTGTTCAAATACGTTGATTTAATAACCTGTTTGTGCAAACTATGTGAGGTGAACAATTGCTTACACACTGTCCGGCGTGTCTTATACAATTGGTTTCTTATTCGACTTTGACAGTGAGCGCGGAGTGTGAGGTTACACAGCTTTTTTCTGGTCCATAACGTGTATAGACTCAGCATAACAGATCTACACGTACATGCATGAAAACACTTTAAAACAAAGTCAATCACAATTCATTACAAAAAAGACGGAATGTGAGTAGGATCAAGTGCCAGGTAGGCTGAGAAATGCAACTAAAACAAATCTCTATTTAGAGGCCAGAGGGGAGATTGTGCGTGCAGCCCTTCTGCCTCTTATATTGCTTAATCAAGTCAGTTATCGGCTCTCATTTCGCTCATCCGTTTTCTTCTTAGGAGCCAGGCTTTACAAACACATTGAGCAACACAAGTTACACTATGCAGCCTTCGATGCACCTTTCCATAATTCCAGTGCCTCCGTTAAGGAGTGAGCTCCTGAAACCTTAAGGAAGGGGCGTACATATTTTAGTCTCAGTGATAACAGAAATGTACCACTGCCATCTCTCAAACTGCATATAGGGCAGGCCTTTGAGCCTCCTCCTGCCCAGCGCTGAGTTATGGCAGCCACTGGTAATGTCCTAAACCGCACTCTTACAAAATGCCATCTTGCAAATGGTGGCATCAAGTAGTTAAGATGACTTTCTATAACAAATTCAATTTTAATACTAAGATACGTTGGGCCACTGTACAATCAATCATATTTTTCCTTGAGATGATGGTGGCTTCTCTTTTAATCCTTCTACGGGTCCTTTTGTCTATGTGATGTGGCTCCTCCCACAGTCTGGCCTCATTCAATTCGAGCAAACTTTTTCACATGGGCCACCCAAGGAATACCTTTGCCTCCCTCATGATCTAGGAGTTGGTTCAAAGGCTTAGAAGGTTATCTCTCCTTCCACCACCTTGACCATTGCTACCATCTACCGGCCCCCAGGCACTTCTTCTCTGTTCCTCTCTGAGTGGTGGGACTTCTGTTCCTCCCTACTCACTACCACGTTCAACCGGCTGCTACTAGGTGACTTCAACTTCCACCTAGACTCCCCATGCACAGCAACCACCCTCTTCACTGACCTCTGCTCCTCCGTATCCCTCTCCATTCTTCCCTCTAGTCCTACCCATTCAGTTGGACACATGCTAAACGCCATCGCCACTCCAACCTCACTCTCTCTCCTGGTCTGACCACTCTCTCCTCACCTCTCACCTCGGTCCCTATGGCTCTTTGACACCTCCTCATAAAGCTCTGCCAACCTCGTTCATGAAAAGCCGTCTGATTAAACGAGTGTCAGCTGCTGCCTACTCTTCCACCTTCATGTCCACTTGCCCACCCATCTCAGACTCTACCTCTGACTCTGCCCTCACTAACCTCTAGCTGTGCATTACCAACACCCTGGACATCCTTGCCCCAGTCATGAGGATCAGCCTGAAACCTGCCTCCAAGAGTAACACCTGGTATGCTTCTGAACTTGCAGACCGAAAATGTAAGTGCAGGGCTGCTGAACGGAAGTGACACACTTCAGGCTCACCCTCTGACAAACTGGCCTGCTGCCTGATCCAGAGACACTACAGACTCTCCAACTGTGCCACAAAAAGATCCCACATCCATGCACAAGTGCCCAATGCGTCCAACAACACGGCTGAACTCTTCAAAATCTGCAGAGAACTTGCCAACCCGTCCGTAATATCTTCTGCCCTTACTCTTTCCCGGGCCCTTTGCAATGTGCTCGCCTCTCATTTCATTTCCAAAACCCAGAACATTCGGAACACCCTTGTCACGCACTCTACCAACCCAACCCTCCCTGATCTGCCACGCTACCACTCACTCTCCTTCCCCCTTCTCCTCCTACGCTCCCGTCTCCCCTGAAGAAGTCACCAGAGTTGTCAACTTCATGAAGGTCTCTTCCAAACAGGTTGCCCCATGCTCTTCCAGGACCAACAAGGACAACATCTCCTCTCTCGCCCCTCCTCTTGCTGATCCCTGCAACCACTCCTTTGCTACTGGTTCTTTTCCATCCTCCCTCAAGCACTCCCTTGTGCGCACCTCCTTAAAAAAACCTCTGCAGATCCTTCCTGCCCAGCCAACTACTGCCCCATTTCCATCACCCGATTCCAGCGGAAACTGCTGGAGAAGCTGGCCGTACCCCAACTCATCTCTCATACCAAACTTGTTGGCAGTCTACACGACCACCAGTCTGGATTCCGAGCTTCCAGAGGCACCGAAAATGCTCTTCTTAACACCGGTGAAGAACTGCTGGCATCCCTTGATTCCAACTCCCCAGCTGTCCACATCCTCCTTGATCTCTCTTCTGTATTTGACACAGTGAACTTTTCCATCCTCATGAAAAGGCTCCATGATACCCTTGGTGTCTCAGAGCGAGCACTGGACTGGCTTACCTCCTTCCTAACTGACAGTTCCTCGAAAATCATGCTGGGCCCTTTCTCCTCCCCTACTTCCTCTTCCACCTGTGGTGTCCCCCAGGGCTCCATTCTTTCCCCCTGGATCTTCATCATATACCTTTCTCTGCTGGCACGCCTCATTGCCTCCTTCTCCCCCAACTTCCAATGCTACGCTGACGACACACAACTCTTCTTCAAACTTCCTACTGACGCCCTTGCAATGTCCTTCATCATTGACTATCTCTCTGCCTTCCAAGCCTAGCGCACTGCTAATGATCTCTGCCTCAATGCCAGCAAAACAGAGATTCTCCCTATTGGGTCCCCTGCACCCTACTTCTTCCCGTCACTCTGGCCTTCCTCCATGGGCTCTCTCCATGCCCCCTCCTCTGAAACCAGGAATCTCGGAGTCAGTCATCTTTGACCCCTCCCTTTCCTTCCTCCCTCATATTCAGGACATTGTCAAGAAGTCCCACTTTCAACTCTTCCTTCTCAAAGGAACTCTTTCCTTCCTCCCCTTCCCCCAGAAACTCAATGTTACCCGTGCTCTGGTTCTCTCCAGGCTAAACTACTGCAATAGCCACCTCCCTAATCTTCCTTCTTCCACCCTGCAACCCCTGCAGCTAACCCAGAATAGGGCAGCAAGACTTATCCTTAGCCTCAAGTCCAGGGACTCCATCTCTCCTGCACTACAAAGCCTTTACTGGATCCCGGTCTCAGCATGGATTAAATTAAAATCCCTCTGCATCATACACAAGGCTATCTGGGGCCGGGGTCCACTCTATCTTCAACTCTTCCTGAACAAACACACTCCTTCTAGACACCTGGCACAACTCCCTGCACGTGAAGTGGTTTGCTAAACAGAGAGCTGGTGGTTGATCACTTTCCTCGGCTGGCTCCCTTCTGTGGAATAACCTCCCTCTTCCTCTGCGTCTTGAGCAGGACCTCCTCAAGTTTTGAAAAAACCTCAAGACCTTTCTCTTTACCTCTTCCTTCTCCTCCTCTCTTCCTTGCTAATCATACAGTAGCGTAACTGATGTACAGAGCCCTTATGTATCGTGGCCCTGACACACGCACAACTCTCATCCCAGCCGCTATCTATTAACTGCAGTTGCTTAGGCTCACCCTCGCCACGGGAGGTTGCACTTACGTTTTTTCCCTCTTAGCACTTCACCCCGAGCACTTCTCCATGAGCACCACAGCACCTATCCTTACCCCCCTACCCTCTGCACCTGCACATTCTGAACACTCACAAGGCATAGTAGGTTTGTCTCCCCTCCCTTTCATTCAATGATTTATCTTGTTGTAATTCATTGTCTACCTCCCCTGTCCCCACCCTATTGCCCTGTGGGCGCTTGTTTTGCTAATTGTATAAGCGCTTAACAAGTGACCGATAAATAAATAAATAAAGCCTCGTGATATTTCCACAGTGCCTTTGAGCTCCAAAGCCTTACCCAGGAGGAGAGGCCAAATCGCATATTGGGCGTGCACCAAATTTCAGGTGAACAAGTGTGTTGGGGGGGTGGGGGGGAGCTCTAGCAATTGTTTCAAGAATGTGTTCTCCTCCCTGGTCAGGCTAGAAGAGTTTGAGGTGCCCCATAGCTCTGAGCCATAAGGAATGGCCTGTTTTCCGTAAAGCTCAATGGCTGAGTGGACTGCCCATCTCCCATGTCTATTAAAAAAAAGATAATGTTGCTCGACCATATTCCCCTAGTGTGAAATAGTCATAAAATGTAACTTGTACTAAAACAAGGCATTGGGCCTCATTACGAGTCGGACTTAGTGGGCAGAGCGAGACCCACGAGCACAACTCGTAGTATGGCGGTACGGTGACAACGGTGCCAGTAAGCTCACCGGCAGCATTGTCACAGTACTGCCAGGGCCGTAATGAGGCCCATTCTATTTCATTTTTAATCTAATCTGTTTAGAAAATGTTGGCCTAATCATCATGACTTTCGTTTTATGCCCTGGGGTGTTGTGCTTAACAGGACAGCGTCATCCGCGTAAAATAGAGCAGGGAAAATGTCCCATCCCATCCTGGGATGTTGTATAATGTCCTCAGACAGGGCTGCTATAATGTCCTCTATGTATATGTGTTGTGTAGTGCTTGGTGTGAATGCAGGTGCTTAGGAATGCTGAGAGAATGTAGGGCTGCACCGCAACAGTCTGCAATGCAGCTGTTTTGAATTTGAGGTGAGCGTGACTTACTCCGGCGAGAAAACAGTATATGTGGGGCCAACACTTGGCGAGTAGTGGGTTTTTGGAAATTTGTTCAACAGTGTAATGGAGCAGAAATGTGGACATTTGTCCTATGGTGGGGTACCTACACAGCCCAACTAAACCTATATCCTTTAATGGACCAGATAATGGGCATGTGTAGAGATTTATGGGTTAGAACTGAATACCCATATGTGGGGTGTTTGGTGTTTGTTGTAAGTTGAGAAATGCAGTTTGGTAACCAGTGCATGTTGTAGGAAGTTGCGCGCCTGGTGATGGTTGGTGTAGTAGTGTGGAAGATGTAGTTGGGTGTGGATGTTAGACTTATAGGAGAGAGACTAACTATTTTTGCAAATTTTACAGGTTAGAGCTCATCATAGCTGCTAGGGACTAACCGGTTTTGAGAATGTACAGGTTAGAGCTGATCGCAGCTCTGGACTTGTAGGATGTGAATCTGATCTTGTTAATCCAGAAGATTGAGTTCTTTGAAAATGTGCATGTGCGCAGCTGTGGACATTTAGTTAATGAGCCGGAAAAAGCTAGGGACTAATGCATTTTTCAGAATGTACAGGTTTAGAGATGTGTTCAACTATGGACTTCTAGATTGTCTTCATCGTATTTAAAGGGGGAACTTGTTCTTTGTAAAACAGTTGAGAGTAAAGACTTTGGGCCTCATCACGAGTTTGGTGGTAACCGTTAAATCCAGCGGTCGCGCTATTACCGCCGGATTTAAGGGTCCACCAAATCAGGGCTTCGGCGGATTTCGCCACAGCTCTGAGCTGGGGGGAAATCCGCAGTAAATGTGCACTATTACCGCCGGCGGGAAATCCGCCGGCGGTAAGAACGTGAAAATTCCCCATTGATCCCAATGGGGAATGGGGCATTCCCGAATGGGCTCAGTGGGGAATGGGGAATTCCATTACCACCAAACTCGTGATCAGGCGCTAATAGCGCCGGGGGATTTGGTGGTAGGGCTAATACCGCCGGCGTTACCGCTCAACTCGTGATGAGGCCCTTTGGGTAGGGTGACCTGTGTAGCAGATTTCAGGTTATAAGATATTTTTCAGTGCTGCATGTCGAGCACGGTGCAAAATATTAAAAATACTTGGAGTTAGGTATGTGTGGTGTGGGACCTCCGTGTTGTGAGGGCTGGTTACTGGTTCGTGGAGACACCGCACCAACACAATTGTGCGTGAGGAATTGAGTGGGATCTCTCCTCCGGTGTGAGGTTTGGTCAGTGGGTATTTTGAAGGCATGCAGAATTAAAGTGAAGTAAGGAATTGGTCAGATGTGAATATGAATAAGGGGGGCCGCCTTCCTATTCACGTGACTAAGAGAAGAAGAGTATTGGTAGAAAGGCGGGGTGCCTTCTGTAAGAATGAGTAGCTGCTGTTGGAGGCACAGCCAGTATGTTGGGGGGGTGCCTGCTGCCTTTCTTCTGAGCTGCATCTCTCCCAAAAATGATGCCTTGTTTGAGTGTTCTTTGTACGTTTCCTTTTGTGGATGTGTGTGTGTGTGATTGTGAGTAGAAGGGAGATGTGTTATAATGTGCTTGGTGTGAATGCAGGTGCTTGGGAATGCTGAGAGAATGTTTGGTTGTGAGTGTAGGATTGCCTAACTTGAAGGTTCCAGAGGATGTTAGTTGGAGAGCCCCAGCCTGGGTGATGGGACCCAGTGGTTCATGCTTGCCATCTTAATGTAACTGGAATAAAGCTTACTTGTGGAACCTACCCAAGATGACTAAGGACCTTTGATTATTACAATATGCAAAAGAGCAGAGGTGCAAGGACGCAGCCCTGTTTCACACTCCTGTGTATAGGAAAGGGGGCTGGGGTCTCGCCGGCTGTGCCCTATCTAAGCACGGCCTGGTTATTACTGTGGGCCTCATTACGACCCAGGCGGTAAGGTCCCGCCTGGGTCGTACCTTTACCACCATGGCGTAAACTATGTTTACGCCATGGTGTTAGGCGGACTTACCGCCCCATTCCGAGGTTGGTGGGCGGTAAGTCCCCAATCCCCATTTACCCTTCCCCA
The DNA here is from genome assembly GCF_040938575.1 of Ambystoma mexicanum. Taxonomy (NCBI): domain Eukaryota; kingdom Metazoa; phylum Chordata; class Amphibia; order Caudata; family Ambystomatidae; genus Ambystoma; species Ambystoma mexicanum. The sequence goes on from NC_090924.1 coordinate 1,487,373,223, forward strand.
TTCCCATTTTTGCCCCATAGGGCATAATGGGCGTGGGGAAGGCGTTAATTACGCCACCGTAAATTACGGTGGCGTAATTAACAACATGGTTCCTTAGCGTCATGGATTGTAACACCTGCTAAAAGCAGGTGTTAAATCCGCCATGGCGCTAAGGGACCTCGGAATCAGGCGGTAAGGGTCGGCGCTGTTTACGCCGCCGTAAACCCCTTACCGCCTGGGTCCTAATGAGGCCCTGTATAACTCATGGCACTTTTCTTTTTTGTAGGACCAACCAAAATATATCTCTAGGGACTGCATCAAATGCGGTCCTCAGGTCCACAGAAATTGAGTATACATTCATATTTTTTAGCATAGTGTATTTCTCAATTATTAGAAATAGTCTAACACTTTGTCCCACTGTGCTTTTATGCTTCTGAAAGCCAGCCTGTAGGTCATTGATTATATTTTTCTCATCGGCCCATATTTGGAGGAGGTACAGAATGACCTGCTGAGCTCAGTAGCAACATGGGTCTATAATTCTGTTGTTAATCGGACTATAACTACTACCTGCCATGTAGGAGGTACTGTGCTCCATTTTATTAGTGCATTAAAGAGTTTACAGAAAGCAGGGCCCCAAACAGCAACCTGATCCTTATATAGGTCAGGTGGGACAACATCTGGGCCTGAAGCTTTTGGGAGTTAATAGCTTTTATCGATTCTGTCAGGTTAAGAGGAAATGCATCCTTCTGTTGTGGGATACCAATAGCTGGCAATGTTCTATTTGTGCAACCCTCTCAGGTTTTGCAGTAAAGGGTAGCAAAATGTTGCTCCAATACCCCTGCAGGGATACCGCATTGGAGTGTTCTGGCCAGAGTATTGGCCTCCCCTGAGATCAGTCTCCAAAAGGCTACTGAGTGGCCCTCTTCCGGTGCTTTGCATATTCGGTAAAGCCCTTCTCTTCAGTTATGTCTTCGCTACATATCTCATGATAGTATTACATATTTAGAGTTTTATATCTTGATCCATAACCCTGGCCCACTTTATTCTTTTTTGGGTGTGCCCTGTTACCACCAAGCCCAGACAGTGAGGAGTGATTGTCTATTCTAAAATGTGCACAAAGCGGCTTGTGGTCGGTATCTGCTTTATTTAAAACCTCAAAGTAGCAAACTTAGGTATTCCAGTTTTCTGGAGTTACCGAAAAAAATCCAGTAATTGACCCCTGTGAATGTTTTTATATTCCTCGGGGACTCCGATAAACAGGGGTATTACATATAGTTTATTCATTACTGCCCAGTGTCTATGAGTGCCGGCGGGGATTCCAAACGCTGTAGTTCCAAGACAGACGCATTGCTGGTGAGCTATCCTCCCAGCCCTGGCTGTGCTCATCTGTTGGAGCTGACATTTCTATAGTCTGACTTACTATAACCACTATTGCAACCTTGTGGTCGATATTTCGTTTATATTGCAATGCCAATCTCATGCTTCACTCAGGCACTTGCAGGTACATTGGACGAATATCCATGAGCATGTGAATCCATGCCAGACACCATGCCAGACACCATGCCAGACACCATGCCTGTGGCATTTATTTTCATCCATGAAAATATCTCCTTCACAATCCTGCCAAAGCGCTCTGAGCTGGGGTTCGAAGCACAGGGTTTTAAGACCAGAAGAACTGTACCCAAAGCATGTCTCCCCATGCACAATGCCCAATTCACAGAAAACCCGCCAAATAAAGCCAAAATCAATGCCAGGCTTTCTCGCCAAAAATGCGCTCAAAAGACCTAAAAGTAAAATTCCCGGAAACATGTAAAGATGAAGCTTTTGTAAAAGAAATGCAAATATTTAAATAATAATCAATGAAGAGAAGAAAAGGGAAGGGCTGCAAAGAGTATAACTAGAAGTCATAATACATCTAATTAGTGGGTTGAAATGGTGTGTTTTCCAGTGTATATTCTGGACAAATTGGGTAAAAAAAAATCCATGCACTTTACATTGGTTTTGTAGGAAACCATGAACAATTCCAATCGATGCCAGTTCAGCACAGTGCATCGCAGCATTTGAAAGCACCCTTTCATGGGGGCTCTTTACAAAGAAAAAATATGAGGCCCGTCTCAACAATGGTTGCCAGCATTGCTCTGTGGGACAGACACATTGGCCCTCATTAGGAGGTTGGCGGAATGGGTTTACCAGCACCGGTAATGGGGCCGGTAAACCCATTCCGCCCTATTACGAGGTCTCCTCGTGGGACCCGCAATGGGTGCCTGGTAAAACCAGGCATCCTTACCGGGTCCCGCGAGGAGACCAGGGAGCTAACAACGGGCCCGTTACAAACGGGCCCGTTGTCAGCTCCCTCCCCATTCCCATTGAGCACTATGGGGACTGAAATGGGAATGGGGATGGACCGGGTCCGGGGTTATCGGACGAGGAATTACTGGGTCCACAAAGGTTGGCATGGCCCGGTAAGTCCTCATTTGAGGAACCCGGGCCCAGTATGCGGTAAGGAGGCAACCATGCCACTAAATGCGGCATGGTTACCTCCAACCTCCTAATGAGGGCCATTGTCATCCTAGCATCACCCAAACAATAAATGAAAATGTGTGTGTTTTCATTGGAAAAAACAGTTATCCATGGGAGTCATTTTGAGTTGGGCGGTAAGGGATATCGGGCACCGGTAAGGAGACCGGTGCCGGTAATCCCTTACTGCCAATTCCGAGGTCCCTTAGCAGGAACTGCAAGGGACATGTGGACATGTGGTCGGACTATGGGTCCTGCTAAGGGACAAGGGCGCTAATTAGCACCTTCCCCATTCCCATTTGAGCCCTTATTGTGTACTGTTGGGGACGAGCTGCGCATTTTGGAAAGCACCGAACCAGCATTTCCATTTGTCCCTGCCTTGAATTGGCCGCACTGCGAGCATTCCGCTCTTGCCGCCTAGAGCCCGCACACAGCTGCCAGAGCGGGGAGGAGCCTCAGTGTGTCACGTGTTGGATCACGTGACTGGGAAGGAAGGATATCTTCCCGACGCGGTCACCCTCGCGGCGTAAGCCCTGGTGGCAGAAGGGCTGGTGCTGTTTGGCTGTTCGGCGTGGGCGGCAGCGGACTGCAATATAGAGACTGCAGAGCCTGCATATCGAGGTGCTCTGGTAAGTGGCGCACCACTCGAAGGATTTTAATAACACTTAAAAGTGACTTGTGGACTGCTTTCATTATTTTTTATTATTGCATTCATAATCAAACTTACAGGATTTACGGACCAGCTTTCCTATCATGCAGTCAAGATTGCCGGCGATAACAATGGCCTTGCCCCCAAAATCTCAATTGGCACGCAACTCGTGCTCACGAAATTCTATAGCATTAACTGTACAACATCCACCACTGTCTTTGTGCTCAACGCCAATAGCCAGCAGAACGCGCAGAGGTCGCAAGGCTGTTCCTCTCGGGCCTCCTTTGCAGGACATTCGACAATTTTATAAAGGATGCGCAAAGCCGCAAGTTGTAAGTCTCCCAAAACCTTTGCCTATGATTCATATGGTTCATGATCAAACTTTTGTTGATTTAAATGTTCATCCTGTTTTGTGTAATGATACCAAAGATGTGCCAATAGTCACCAAGCCAGCAACATCTATTTTGCCTGGGCCGGTTCAATATGGTTCCCTTTCGGATAGCATACTATTACATAACATACCGTCTTCTGCTCCCATTCCACCTGTAGGAGCTCAAACTCCTATTGTTGCAGCAAAAAATGTTACTGCAAATTTAAATTTGAGTCATGCTGACCTGTCTTCCAAATTACTTTCTGTGGACGTTTCTCCTCGTCTTTCTGAATCTCCCATTATGTTCTCAAATTGTGAGTCAAATTGTTCTGCTATTGATGCTTCTTATCTTGCTCCCACCCCACGACAACATTTACAATCCCCAATTTTATCAGGTAAGGTGGACTCAGAAATGACAAATAAAAACTTGGTCAACCTGACATTAGCTGCTATGCACACCTCACTCCAAACATTAACAAAACTATTTGACTCGTGGACAGATAAGTCCACTGAACATACCCAAAAATTAGACAAAATCTTGGAATGGCAGGAGCATGCACCTATCTTATTTTCTAAATATGCTAATGTGCAGAAAGTATGTGAACCAAGCGATATGCCTGTAGTATTGAAAGCTTCTTTAGGTACCCAAACTTCTGGACCATTACAAACTTCGGTGAATCATCATACTGAACATAGTACACCTCCCAATTCTTCTTTATATTCTGCCGTCCCATACATTGAAGGCATAATTCACAGCGCCGTGGTTTGTCCAAGTGCTTTTGCACAAGGCCAACCCTCCACTCAGACTGACTCTGGCACCTCATCAACCGCTAATGTCCCTTACGAAATATTCACAGATAGAGCGCAGACAGGTGCTGGTAAGGGGGTTCCTATCAAGAGGACGGGGTCAAAAATAATACAAACAAAAAAAACAAAAAATCAAACTATCACCAATCTAGACCATGCATCCAAAACTAAAAATTTTATTCGTCAGATTCATTTGCCTAAAAAAAATGCTTTAATTGCTGCTTCAGCAGTATCAAAAAAATACCAACAAATGGCTTTGTTGCGCACCTCGACCATTTCCCTGACTAATAACTCCAAGAGTGCGCCAACTGTGCCGTCTTATGCCCCTTTGGATGCTCTGGTGACAGCAATTAACGCACCTAAATTATTAAACCCTATACCGTTAAATGAAAGAGATATTACCCCGAATCCCTCATCCTCTAAAGTAAGCAGTCCTTCATCAGAGTTCCATCGCATGGAACTTCGGCGGGCTGTTGATGCCTATATGTCAGATCAGGGTTTTCGCAAACATGAGACTTTTCCTGTAACTCAATCAATTCAGAACAAACAGGTAAAGACCGTGGTTGAACCAAATCGTCAACCTGCGACTCACCCACTGTCTGCCTTTAGTGAGCCCAAGGCATCTTCTATCAAGCATTGTTCTGAAACTAATATTTTGCCCATGCCCTTACCTGATAAGTCTGGGAGATCACTCTTGGCTGAAATCGTCCCTGAATTATTCACCCTACTTAAAGCCGCGATTTCTAAGGATCTTCAAATGTCACCTAGTACAGCTTTAACTAGTGACAAAAAATCTACCTCTAGTCACTCGGTTTCTTTGGATTCCAACAACAAATCCAGTACCATTCACCCCCCTCCAAAACGTTTAGCTAATTTCTGTCTAGTCCTAAAATGTAGACCGTTGCCATATAAGCAGTTCGTTTTGAACAGAAACTCTATTCTGAATATCTTTGCAGACATAGTGGCACTTGAGGATATTAGTTCGAACGACTTAACATTAGTAGATTTTTTTGATAATTCTAACTTACATATTGTGAGACTTTGGATGCAATCTCGTGTAATCCAAAACGCAATATGGTTAGCAAGAAAGGATCTGTTCGATCTTGGTTTCGAAGTATATTCTGAATTCAATCTTAATCCACAGGTTGCTCAACAGCAACATTTCCTGAGTCAGTCAAAACATGTTACACATGAAAGTCATTCTTATGGGTTTAAAGATTCTAGAGCTCTTATAGGGTCTGAATACCAGCAGTAACTAGATCAAGCTCAGACCCCAAGTGAATTCACATGTCTAAGTTGGAACTCTAGAGGTTTCTCTCACCTCTTGAATAATGATCTGAGTTCACTAAGCAAATACAATCTGATACTGTTACAGGAAACATGGCTGACCAACACGCCAATTTGGGACACACATGATGTTTTAATGATCACTGCTAGTAAGAGTACTTGTGGTAGACCATATGGTGGTCTATTAACAGCCATTCAAGCGAACACCAATACCAGTCTCACTTCTTGGTCATCACCCAATCCCTTTATTCAAATGTCTCGGCTCAATTTGGTTGCCACCTCGTATGCCATTATAAATGTATACTGGAATCCGGCGGGGATAACGGATGAATGCTTTCTGAATACGTTGAGCGATATGATCAGCCTCATTTGTCTAGACAACACAGTACATAAAATTTTGATTGCTGGTGACCTAAATTTGGATTGTATAGCTGGGAAAACCTCAAATACCCAATTTAGAACCAAGAAATGGTTACAATTTGTAAAATATCACAATCTTTTTAGACTCAATGGTGCATTTAAATCCGATATCCCCCCGGGTTCAACGTGGCATAGAGGGCAGTCTTCTTCCATCATAGATTATATGTACATGAACCTTAGTTGTTTCTCTGATGTGATAGACTTCGAAATTATAAAATCTGATGTGAGTGACCACAATCAACTGACGGCCAAATTTTTGTTTAAGGGTGTCCCAAACTCACAGAGAGATAAATATCAACATTCTCAATTGACCTCTAATAATGCAGGTAACAAAGTAAGATGGACGGACAAAACTTTAGATCGCTTTTATACACAATTGAATCACGAAGCTAACAAAATCCAACTGAACGTGGTAAATTCTAACATCTGTTATTCTGACATGATTCAAGTTTTTCGACCTGTATTGCCGAGCACTTTATCAAAATCTAAGATCCGTCCTTCCTTTCTTCATAATTTCAATTTGGATGTCAGAAATCATAAGAGATTATTCAGACTTCAAAAAAGGGAAGCCATGAAACTACCTCATAGTATGCGTCATAGTCAGCTAACAAAAATTAAAACCAGTTACAGAAACTGGATTAAATCCAGGCGTGCCACATTATACCATCTTGACAGCCAACTGTTATTGGCCACTATTCAAAGCCAGAATATTGCTAACACCTGGTCCCTGCTCAACCATGCCACTATTGGGCCACAGGTAATAGTACAAGCCAATGAAGTCACCGAGGCAGACTGGATCTACCATTTCTCAGCCTTATACAGTATTCCAAAAGGGGGTTCTGCACCAGTATCTGACAAGTTCACGACGAATTTTCATCTAAATTTTGACTTGGATGATATTCACCTGTTTATCAAGACGTCCAGTCGATCTGGCGCTTGCGGCCCTGATGGTCTATCTAACAGAATGTTTAAAGATCATCCAGAAATCTGGGCCAAAATATTATTCCAAATCTTTTCTATCATTATAAAAACGCAAACTCTACCCCCTTCCTGGACTCACTCAATAATTATTCCTATTTTTAAGAAAGGGAACAGGAAAGATCCTACATGTTACAGACCCATAGCGTTATTGGACGCCCCCGGTAAGATCTTCTCTCGTCTAATTTTAAGAGAGTTTCAAAAATGGACCATGCAGGCTGGACTTAACGATCCTTTTCAAGCAGGCTTCGTGGCACAAGTAGGCACTATCCCTAACATTTTTACCTTAAATACACTTCTTTCTGAGCATACTGCTCAGAGACAGCCTTTGTTTCTAGCCTTTGTTGACTTTAAAGTCGCTTTTGACTCAGTCGACAGAGCGCTTTTATTTTCAAAATTAATCAAACACAATTGTCCCTCTTCTCTGACATCATTAATAGTTCTCCTTCACACAAATACTACCATGCAGGTGAGACTTACTCTGGGGGGCGATTTGACGGCCAAATTCACAACACACAGAGGATTGAAACAGGGGTGCATCTTGGCCTCCTCTTTATTCAATTTCTTTATCTTTGATTTGGGTATTGCTCTCAAGCAGATAAGCAGTGACTCTCCGACAATGGGTTTGACCAAAATCCAATATCTACTTTATGCAGACGACCTAATCCTCATTTCAAAAACTCAAAGTGGTTTACAAAATCCTTTAAATGGTCTGGAATCGTATGTAGATACAAACCATTTAAATATAAACATGAATAAAACACAAATAATGGTTTGCAAATGGCACTTGGGAGCGAAAGTCAAACCATTCAGATGGAAATTGCACAACTCTGCCCTTGACAAGGTATCCATATATAAATATTTGGGGATTTTGATCACCGACACCCCTGCAAACCCCGGTCAAGATATTGAACTTAAGGGCAAACTACAGACTTTAGTTGCACAGGCCAAAATACTAATGGGCAAATTCGGCAAATTTACAATAAAACATGTGGTAACTTTCTATATGCAGAAAGTTCTTCCAATCTTAACTTATGGGTCAGAAGCCCAAGCCCCCAAAAAAGAACTTTGGTGGGATAGATTGGAATCGGCCTTCTGGAAGCAAGTACTACATTTGCCGGCAAGCACCCCGCTTCCATTGATAAGGTTTGAACTGGGCTCTCTTTCCATCTTCTCATACGTCACTTGGAAATACTGTGCATTTCTCCGAAAATGTCTTCTTTCTCTTAATCGCACAGACATTTTGGGCAAAGTGGCTGTCCATCTATTAAGCAGAGATCGAATGTTCACCCAAAAATGGTGTAAGGCAACTTTAAATGCACTAGCTGATGCATCAATTTCGCTGGAGCTTTTATTAACAAATGAAAGCAGTGCAAGGAAAAAAATTCAACATCACGATTGGTGTACCAACCAAAATAAATGTTTAAATTATAAAGACTTCAAACGAAATTTATTTGGTCATAAACGTCATAGTGTTATGGCTGATTATTTGGTCAAATTTCCATGCTCCAAAATACGTCAAAAGCTGCTTCGTTTTCGCTTGAATTTGTGGCCAACTCGAGATGTCCTGTCTCGTAGAAACTTAATCCCGAAGGCTGATAATTACTGCCGATTTTGTAAAGTTTTAGACCAAAAAGAGACTTTGGAACATTGCATAGTGTACTGCCCTCAACTGGCGGCCACTCGTATGCTATATTTTAAAAACTATCTGGAAGACCAAAACAGGTATATTTATAAAGATCTGTGGCAATTTATCTTTTTATCACCTAAGCTAGTCATAAAGATAGCCACGATACAATTTTTGGATGCTGTATTTCCTGCTAAATGCTATAAGCTTCAGTCAAATTCTATTGAATACCAAAAAGAGTATCAATTGAACAGCCTTGATTGTTGAATCCATTTACCACACGTGCTGCTGCTCTTGTATAAATCTGTTGGTAAATAATTATGAAATGCAATTCTTTTGTATGTTGAAAATTTGAAAGGTTGATTGTATTAACCAAACAAATAATAAATAAATAAAAAAATAAAAAAATGCGAATGGGGAATGGTTGGGTGAATGGGGACTTACCGGGACCGCACAGGTCGGAATATCCCGGTAAGTCCTCATTTACCCAGTCCGTGTCCGTGCCATGGCTACCTCCAATCTCGGAATGATGGCCCATGATTTTCTGAAGGGGAAAAACACTGATAAAGACAGATTGACTGGAGGTTCCTCTACGGGCGTGGGCAGAAGTAGATAAGGGCGTCTACAGATTATCGGTCACACGATGCCCTGATTCAGACCTGGGTTTATTTTCCCACGGGCGCCTCAATCTCACGTAAGAGACCCTTTATTTCTAAGAGTAAAATATTGACCTCATTTATCCGTTGGAACATTTTATACATTTTCCTGTCTCTCCCATTTGGGGAGATGGAGGTAACAGCCTCTCTTTTAGACATTCTTTACAATGAACAAATAAAACCAAATGCTTACAGGTGAAAAGACATGCACACTTTACTCTATTTTTACAGAATTAATGAATACACTGTTAGGCTATAGTTCTATCAAAATGCTTCAGTCTACAATTCTATAACAATTAGCAGCCCAAAATAAAAAAATGACTTATGCAATATGTACTTTGCAGTACTTAATGAATGTGATATCATAATAAAAAAGAATTCCCTTAAAAGAGTTCCATGTAAAATGATGTTCTCCTGTCACCACCTCATTTAGTCAATTGCGGACTGTTTGGGTAAACTCAGTGCAGGGAGGTGCAGAAAGGTGCAGAGAGGTGCAGGGAGGTGCAAGGTGGTGCAGGGAGGTGCAGGGGGGTGCAGGGTGGTGCAGGGAGGTGTAGGGAGGTTCAGGGAGGTGCAGGGTGGTGCAGGGAGGTGCAGGGTGATGCAGGGAGGTGCAGGGGGGTGCAGACTCACATGCGATCATCAGCGCCCCATTAGTCAGCAGCGGCTTCCATCAAATAGTAGATGTACCAGCTGACTTAAAGGGCCACCAGAGTCCCCCCTGCCCCCCCGCCCCCTGACCCGGCAGTGGATGACACTGGAAATATGCTGTTGATTTCACAGAGGAGTGCATAACGCCATCCCCTGCACCTGCCACACCACTGCCACGCTCCCCCAAGATTTGCACTAGCCCCAAAGGGGGGGCACACAGCAAGTGCAACCGGGTCCAACAGCCCCCCCCCCTCGCACCCCTGGTTTAGAAGAACTCAGTCAGTAGCTGGCTGCATTGTGCGGCCGGCACACGTGCACACATCCAGCACCTGGAGTGGTTTGTCAGTACCTAGGAGAAGTCTTCAGAGGGATCGTGACAGATTATACAATGTGGTGACAAGGTGTCACTGCTTTCAGCTCTAGTTACCTTCAATGTGGAGACCCCAATCCGGCAATCAGGCACTCCTGCGTGAGGCTAACACCTGCACCCTTGTCCCCACGTGGGCTTCCGCTTGGGCACAAAGAGCAGTGAAATATCGTGGGTATTTTGCGGGCACTGGTCTCATCCACCCCAGACCGAGAAAGTAAAGGCCACAGCTCTACCACCTCCCCTTATGACCAAACAGAATCTCTGAGCCTTTCTCGGACTAACCGGCCTTTAGTGAAGGCTGGTCCTAACTGGTCTTCCATCACGACCAGGATCACTGAGAAGATGGACGCTCCCACCCAAATAAGCGTGTGTGGACCCGGCTCGGTCATTAACATTTGACCTCCTGAAGTGGATGCTCTGCGATGAACCCTTCCTTAACATACCCCGACTTTACCCATGAGTATATTCTGTGGATGGAGACATCTCCAGGAGGCTTAGGGGCTGTCCTCTCACAGTTGCATGATAGCAAAGAACATCAGGTCCTGTGTACCAGTAGAAAACTGCTCGCTTGCAAACTGGCCTATGCCACTGTAGAGCTGGGGGCCCTAGCTATTAAGAGGGCCACAACCAGTCTGCGATACTATCTGGCAGGCAGAAAGTTCCGGCTTATCATCGATCATTCCCCCCAACATGGATGTGTTGTCTTGGAAAAGACTCCAAATCACGGGCCTACAGCCCTCTTGCTTCACTGTAGAGCACCAGAACGAACAGAAGCAAGAAAATGTGGATGTTTTCATTCAGTCCCTCATAGATAGATCGACTAGAGGAGGGCTGAGTCTAAGGAAAACGTTAAGTGACATATCCGGGGAGTTTGTCCCTTCTCTCCAATGGGGAGCCACTCTTTTGAGGATTAGGGAGGTGATCCCACTAGGCAAAACCCTTACTAGGGAACAAGGCAACCAGGATCCCACTGGAGGTGACCAATCACCCTGGGGACAAGGAATGCCCAAATATCACCAACTCTCCCCTCCTCCTTCCTCATAGTCTGGCATGTATATTGGTTGTATGGGTTTGACCAGGGCCATCAGATACAGGGCCCCTAAAAGGTGGAAGGCTTGGTTCCTAAAATGTATCTTTTTTAAATGTTTTATTGTATATGGTTTATTCAAAACTATACACAATTCATCAATTGTCTCGGGAGGTTAGCTCGGGGCAACATGCTCGCCTTGGAATCAAGATGACATGCTTAGAATCCGGATCCGTGCTTAGAAACCTCTGGGTATTAAGTGCATTATAAATAACCTATCATATCAAATATTAAAACCACAGCACCATACAAAAAAGGGACAAAAGAAGACAGAAAAGGAGAAACATGACTAACATTTCACATTAAACTAGATTTGTTCATATTAAACTTAAAACAAATCTCCTAAAATTACATCATAAACTCACTAGATTAAAATCTGCTTTGATTGATCCTTTAAAACTGAAATTCCAAAATGAACTCCTGTTACTATTACAGTTTACTCCAATTATCTAAAAAAAGAAGGTGTCTCAGTGCTTCAGTTTACACATTTCCTATAAAAACATCTCAATAAACAAGGTGCAGTGCAATCAATCAATCTTTCCTAATTAAGACCCACAGAGCTGTATCTTCCAGCCCAGACCCTAATCTTCAAGTAGCCCAATATAGTTAAGCCAACTGAGGTTGGGTGGTCCCTTAAAGATGGAGTCCAAACAAAATCATCATTAATCTATAGATATAAATATATATATATATATATATATATATATATATATATATATATATATATATATATATATATTCACTAACAAAAACCATTGTTAAAGGGACGTTATGGTTAAGTTGCGCTACTACAAACCTATCCCCTTTACTGAAAAAACTATGCTAAAGGAAGGGTCTGGTTACAGTGCCCTACTAAAAAGCTATCAAATTCAATGAAAAAAACCTTGGTAAAGGGACGTTATGCTTCAGTTGGCCTAAGAACAACCTAGCAACTTCAGTGCAAAAACGTTTCTTACAGGGACGTTACAGTTACTTTGCACTAACAACTACCTATCCATACTATGGTTACAAGTAAAACCGAAAACCCCCAGAAATTCAACAGTTATGTTAAGCTAAGCAACCATAACTCGCGCCACCATTGTCCACTAGTAATACTAACTCCCATGACATCAAAGATGACATCACAAATGTAAAGGGGATAGGTTTGTAGTAGAGCAACTTAACCATAACGACCCTTTAACAATGTTGTTTGTTGGTGAATTTCAGAGATTTGTAGTAGGGCACTGTAACCGGAACATTGCTTTAGCATAGTGTTTTCTGTAAAGGTGATAGGCTTTTGGTACTGCAACTGAACCATAACGTCCCATTAACAACGGTTTGTCACAGATTCCTTGGCTGCCCTTATGATAACTTGTGGAAAGCCCAAATTCACCTGTGTATGTATATAACTGTGCTACCCCTTCCCTTTCCTAATAGTGTCGGTGTATCTTAGAAATTAAAGGTGAACATGTTAAGTGTTGGTGAGTGTGTGAATGGTTTTTCTTTTTGTGTTAACATTGAATAGTGAATCTGTGCCACACAGTACTATCCGAGATGACTGCAGGTAAGCAATATGGAGGTTTCCTAGGGAGACTGCACCTGGCCGACGTATGTGCAATCACAATACAGGTATCGGTAGGACTCCAGTACTGGCCGCATGGCCGCATCTTCTAATGCACTTTTATTTAGTTGTGGAAGCGCACGTGTATCCATCGTACAGCTATGCGCATACGTAGGGCATCCTCTGTGTGTTGGTAACACCGCCCCTGTCGCCAGCCCTACGGATTCATACGGTAGGCTACCACATTTCAAGTAGTCCTTGCGACTACGTGGGTTGCTGTGCAAACCTACCAATTTATGGCTGCAGCATGCCTGGCTGAATGAGGCCCACTGGAAGACAAGGACCAGCAACTTCCAGTGTATGGTGGGCATGTTAAATATTGCATTAATTTGATTGATGTGCTGCTTGCCTTTCCATGACCCGTGAAACAGACACACCGTCTCTGCACTGAGCACTGTGACGGAAAGTGTCAAAGGTGCGCCTGAGGGTCGTAGAGTTGAAGAACACATTTAACTGCAGGTGTGACAGTTTGTAGTGAGTCTGCAAAATGGCAAAGCTGGTGAGGCTTAGTCACGCACATACTGGTGCATGTAAAGAGAAGTAAGAAAACAGCAGATTCTTCGGAGCGCAAAGAATATCAGTGGGGATTAGAGGCGGTTAAAACAGTACTGTAGCCGCATGGGTCTCGCTGAATAATTATCTCCCTGCTCCACGTAATGTAGCTGTGTTTCTTGCTGTTGTAAACATTCTTGTATTTCAGAATGTATTCATCTCTGTGAATGCTAGTCCTGCGGCTAATGCCGTGCGATTAAGTGTCCATACTGCATGTGACGAGAACTGAAATGGAAGCACAAGTGACCAGTGGGCAGGGTACTGCCATTCCAACAATGCAGTAGGGTAATTTCAAGTACAGCATTTTCTACATCTGCTGCGGCCAACAACAGGGGCACTCCTGTAGGGCAACAGAGCTTTAAAACATCCTTCAAGACCATATGCTGCGCTACAGACCCTTACCCGGCAAAGGGCATTGTATTGTGCATGTACTGCAACACACTACTCTACAGAGGGAAGCTACTTGGAAGTGCTTGGGAAGGGTCCGTCCGGGAGCATGATAATGACTGGTGCCTATTTAGGTAAGGGCCACCCAACATTTCCCTCTCTGTGTACATCCTCTATGTTATCCCTAAAGGTGCGGCCCCTTCCGTACTGGCCCTTGCCTTCCGTTCCTTCTGTGGCATGTGTTAAAAGACCAAAATAAATAGAAATGAACTGGAAGAAGAAAATTAAGAAAGCTCCTTTCAGAGTTGAACTATGGAATTGCCAATGTACAAATGTAGGGCATTCTTCCGTACTTTCAAGAAGGGCACCGCGCACCGTATACGCTCCACAAAATGTGCGCTAAATAAAGGGAGGCATGGCGCTGTGGAAAACACTGTCATGAAATCGGGTAGAAAGGGCTCGCTGTAGAAAGAGGTTTCTTTACGTGTTGCAGTGCGTTCTGAAGAGTTTAAGTGTGCAACACTTACTTAAAAAAAAAAAATTTCCGTACTTTCAAGAAGGGCAGCAAGGCAATTTAGATAAGGTGTGCAGAAATTGGGATGGCAGGAATAGTAAGATGAACGTTATTGGTGGGAAAAACTCTTCACGTCATATTACCATTTTTGAAGTACGCCATTGGCACATGTCATAAAAAGGCACAAATAGACTTCTTCACAATGTACCGCGCTTTCTCCATTTGTGGGCCAAATGAAAAATAACGCAGCCTCATCACTGTCTGCGTAAAAGCGATAAAAAATTATGCAGGAAATTGGAAACAAATGCATGACCTGGGCAAGTGCCTCCTTCATCACAAACAGCACTGAAACTCGTGTAACATGTTGTGCAATTTTGCCTCCACAATGAAGAACAATAATGTTGCCATTATTACGCGTCACCAAAGACTCACACAGGCAAACCAAAATCAGTCACTTCATTGTAGGTACTCCATAGCACTACACATCCACAGGATAGATTCCAAAATGAGCAGCCACTGCATAGTGTTTTTCATTCACTTTCAATCAATGTATTTAGAACTCCCCCCAAAACTATACGCTGTGGCTCGTGAAACACCCTCTGCATTTCTGTCGACAAATGCACTGTGTACCACAGTCTGTGCATATAAACCACAACCAGAAACCTTATTGACAGTGCCTTAAGTGGCACTACAAATCGAGCAGGGGCTCATCAAGGGGGCGTGGCCTAACAGCGGGGGTCTTGATGGACCGTTAGGCCACGCCCCCTTGATGAGCCCCAGCTCAATGGGCTACTGGTACCCCTGCCAGGCAGCCTTTTGCAGAGATTAGGGGAGAGGGTGCTAATCTCTGCATTTATTTTCTATAGGCTTGCCTGGCAGGGGACAGCGCCTCGCCTATTCAGCCTTAATGCTGGTGCTGCCCCTCGCCAGCTGGGGAGGGGCAGCATCACCATTAAGGCTAAAAGGGTGAGGCCAATGGAAGCAGAGGCCTTTTTCCTAAAGACTGAAACTCCCGCGAATCTGCAGGAGCTTCAGTATTTAGAAAGCAAGGCCTCTGCTTCCAGCGGCCTCACGTTTTCTCCATAATGGTGGCGCCGGCCCACGTGCATCCCTTGATTAAAAGGATGCCTCTCAGGTGCGGCGCCACCATTACGGCTGGAAGGCATTTTTTCTGAAGCCTATGGCTCTCGCACACAAGCGAGAGCTTCAAGCTGTAGAAAAAAATGCCTTTTCGTGTAGTGGCCGGGGCTGCCAGGGGAGATTAGTGGGCCCCGGCAGGGCCCCGCCTCAAAACGTAATTTCCGGGCCTGCCGTGGTTCAGCCCCGGCAGGCCCTGGCCCACTTAAAGCCATGCTTATTGACCAATCCCGTAGCCTCCAGAGGGCCATTTCTATGGCTGCCAACTACAAAAGGGGCATATGTGACAACTGCAACCCTGCAACTATCACGATGTCCACTGACTTTTCGTACTGTGCGCACGCAGTAGTGGGAGAATACATTTCGGCCAGGTTAGGGGACTTCATTAGTAGTGTCGGCTCTGAAATTGGCCTTTTTTGATGTTTTTATAAAGGTGCTTCCATAGAAACACCTTTTTTTGCAGTTTTTATAAGTATGTTTGTGTTTGGTAGGTCAGCTCACATTCTTACAATAGGGTCTTCAGTGCAGCCTGTAGATTGTGAAACAAAATATAATTGCCACTGGTCGACAAAGAAATGCTGTTTGCTTTGAAAAGGTGTATATATCGAGAACCAATGTTGTCATTCTCACAGGAGAACATCCCAGCAGCACTCAAGAAGTCACACTTCTGTTGATGACCTCTGGCTGGCGACAGGAATCATTGGAATAGTCCCATACTATTCTTGGTGGTTTACATGAGAAAAGCACCTTAGCAGTGGGGAAAATGCACTTCACTGCTTTCATCAACTTCTTCAGTTGACGGTACACACTGGAACAAGCCATGGAACCCAAATGCAACGCTCCATAGTGCACAACCACACCTTGTACAGTTGCGAAAGTGGCCACTCGTCGACATTCTGCAAGCAAACCGCCAGAACTGCATACATCGCCACAGCACCACAAAGTCTCCACTCCCTCCAAATCGAAATTGCCAAAAAAGCCTTTTCCAACAGCATACTGTAACAGATCTTCCACAAAGGCATCACCAACTATCAAAACAGTGCGTCGCTCCATCTCTGCCTGCCACCCTCACTACACAGAGTAATGGAAACAAATGTTGCCGCCCTTTCCTGTGATGCACACCCTGAGCACCTGATTGGACAATTCCCACAGTCCCATTTCCATTGGCCAGCATGGTGAGAAGCGCAGAATGTGGCACGTGCGCTTTCCCAAATACTACGAGGGCCAAGCCCCAGTAAAGCAGGAGCAGTCCTTCTTCACGTTCCACTATTTTTTGACCATCACTGCCTGATTTGGGTACTGTTAAATAGTCACACATTCATCCACCAATGGCATCCAAGACATTGGGCCTCATTACGACCCAGGCGGTAAGTTACCGCCTGGGCCGTGACTTTACCACCATGGCGTAAACTATGTTTACGCCATGGTGGTTGGCGGATTTACCGCCCCATTCCGACCTTGGCGGGGCGGTAAGTCCCCAATCCCCATTTACCCTTCCCCATTCCCATTTTTGCCCCATAGGGCATAATGGGAGTGGGGAAGGCGTTAATTACGCCACCGTAAATTACGGTGGCGTAATTAACTCTATGGTCCCTTAGCGCCATGGATTTTAACACCTGCTAAAAGCAGGTGTTAAAAGCTCCATGGTGCTAAGGGACCTCGTACTCAGGCGGTAAGGGTCGGCGCTGTTTACGCTGCCGTAAACCCCTTACCGCCTGGGTCGTAATGAGGCCCATTAGCATCTAACACTGTCACTTCTGTACAACACTGCATTATGCACCGTTGCACATTGAGCCTCCAAGTGTCCAGCAGAAAGTTCAGTAAAAGAAGATTTGTGCATCAACATTCATCCACGTGAGCACCCATAAACACAAAGGGGAGGTATGAAAATGTTTTCTGCAGTATGTTTACAACTCCGTCATAAGTGCCTGTGTGCACGGTATCTGCCAGTGAGCATCCAGTACGGTCTTAAAAGGTTACTGTTTTTTCCTCCCATCCACCATCGTTAAGTGGCACATCAATTGTATTTGCTTGCAACGGTTCCATTTACCCATATCACCCATTGTAATATCGAAATAGGAACTCTCTTCTTTCCTTCCGACAATACTATGTATTTGTTTCCCCACTAACACATCTCCTAAATAAATCGTAAAAATATGCCACCAAAACCACCACTGAATGTATGTTACCAACCTAAAGCAATGTCCGAAAAGCTCACAGTCTCCACAGCTGTGGATCGCTCTAGGCTAGACTATTGCAACAGCCTTGTTCTAAATCTGCCTGCTTGTACTCTCTACACACTGCAACTCTTCCAGAAGAAGACGGCGTGCATTGCGCTTGGCCTCAAGCCCAGGGATTGTATCTCTCTGGGACTGAAATGTCTGCATTGACTCCAAGTAGCAGCAAAGAATAAGGTCAACACAGGCTGCATTATGCACAAGGCCATCCGGGCCCTGAGGCCTCAATACCTGAAACTCTCACTTCCTAAATTTCTTTGTGCTCGAGCTCTTCCCTCATCTGCCTCCAACTCCCTCAGGGTCACTCGCTTCAGCAGGCAATCAGTTGGCGGCAGATCTCTTTCTTCGGCTGGGGCGTCCCTCTGCGACAGCCTCCCTGCATCCCTGAAGCGAGACGAGAACCATTGCCGGTTCTGGAAGCACCTCAAAACCTTTCTCTTCGCCTCTGCTTTTTCTCCTCCTATCCTCTGCTGACTTCCTGGCTGAAACTGATTCTGCACTTGTTACCTGGCCACCCTCTGATCTCTGGCCCAGGCAACCTCCCTCCACCAGACACACCCCTGCACTGCCTTTCTGGCAAACCCCGCACTTGGGGACTGTTTTCTGGATCCCTAACAGTTCAACCACCACCTGATGTCTGCACTTATTCTTGCACTTATCGGGCCGTATTTTTACTTATTGTCATTGTTTCTTCTTCCCATGTACTGCACTTTCTTCTCCCCCTCCACATGTACTTGGGCAATCTGAGTGTCGCCTGGCCTAGTAGGTTCATTGTCTCTGTCTGCCCTCTGTTCCCCCGCCCTTGCCTCGGCAACCCTTCAAAAACTTGTGTATATGCGCAGTACAAATGGCATATCATACAATATCACATCATATGATATTATACACACATTGCATGCATACAACAGGATGCTTGCCACTTACCTTGTACACTTCACAATTTTTCTTTCCGCAGCACCCCACTTACTGCAAACCTATGAAACATTATCACAGAAAAGCAACACTAAGTATGTGTTAGCAACTGCAAAGAAGTACATACAGTGCATGCATACAAACAGGATGCCTGTCCCTTAGCTTGCACACTTCCACCATAGTCTTCTGCATTTCTCTGTACAAAGAGACTTTTTGCCACAGGTTTTCCATACACACCACAACCCGAAATGTTATTGAGCAATCCCTTTGCCTCCACAGTCCCATTTCCATGGCTACCATCCTGAAAAGGGCAGATGTGGCACCTTTAATCCTGAAACTAAACGGAATCTGTGGAGTTATCATGCTAGGAAGGGGGGATGTGGGTGGAGGGAGAGGTGTGAAACAGGTTAGGGGATTGGGTCTTTATTGTTCCCTTGGAAAAACATTTTTTTAAATTATTTACATGCTTACAAAGAACTTTTTTTTGTTTTTGCTCTTTATTTGAGTTTCTCTTTTGGTTGCCTCCTTACAATGTTACAGGATTGTCTTCAACACTTTTTGCCCAGTGTAAAACAAAACAGCATTGCTAATGTTGGTAAAAAAAATGCCATTTGCATGGAACCAGTGCAAATTTCGCTGATTAATGATATCATAGTCGGTGGAGAACATCCCAGCAGTAGACATAAATTGACACATGCTTCTGTTAATACAACACCTTCAGACCTCTGGCTGGGGACAAATTACACCGGCATGGTCCCACGCTCCTCTTGGTGGTATGATATGATATGATTGTTTATTTATATAGCGCCTATACACAATGGCCCTCAAATCGAGTTTGGCAGTAGCCATGCCGCTATTGGCGGCATGGCAACCGCCGAAATCGCGTCCGGGTCCGGGTCCTCAGAATGAGGAATAACCGGGCCATTCTGAGTTCGGAAGGCCCGGTAATTCCTCCCTCCAAGGACCCAGACCCGGTCCTTCCCCATTCCCATTTCAGCCCCCACAGGGCTGAATGGGAATGGGAGAGGGAGCAAACAACGGGCCATTACAAGTTGGCCCGTTGTTTGCTCCCTCTTCCCCTTGCGGGAGCCGGTAAGCACGCCTGGTTTAACCAGGTGTTGCTGCCAGGGTCCCGCGAGGGGACCTCGTAATGAGGTGGTACGGGGTAAACGGCACCGGCACCTTTTACGGCGCCATTTACCGCGTAACGCCAGCAACGTAATGAGGCCCAATGTGTTTCAAAGCGCTTCAAGGCAAGGGAGGGAACAAGGGAAAATACAACCACATTCTTACAGGCCATGAACAGTAAGGATGTGAAATTAACTATCGTACTCGGCCTGACGACATTTCAGATAGTGCAAGAGCTAAGACATAGATAAGGAAGGGAAGGGGCGAGTGGGAAGGAAATTGAAACAGACAGGCGACTTCCGTACTAGGCCTGATGCCATTTTTGGTAGAGTCGGAGAAAAACAAAAGGTGAGAGAGAGGGGTGCAGAAAGGGAGGGGAGGAACAAAACAAGCGACTATCATACTAGACCTGACGACATTTCAGATAGTGCTGGAGGGGTGGTGAGGAGGGAAAAAACAGTAAAGAGAGGGTGGAGAAAACAGACGAGGTTGCATAGAAGAAAGTAAGGGGAGGAGAGATAGGAAAAGGGAAAGGAGGAGAGAACAGAGAGTAAGCAGTCAAAAAGAGTGGAGAAGCAAGAGTGGAGAGCGAATACAATTGCAGAAGTCAGTAGTAACTCATAATGTTGCAAGCCAGGATATAAGATTAGATGAAGTATGCTTGAGAAAACCACCTTGGCAGTGGGAAAAATCTGCATCACTTCTTCCATCAACTTCTTTAGGTGATGGAGCAAACATCCACACAACATGCACTCCAAATGTACAGCTCCATAATGCAGTACAACAACATCCACAGTACAGACAAACACCACACATTGGCAAAGGTCAACCATACCGCCGAAACTGCCCTCATGGACCGTGCCCCAGAAAGCCACCACTCCTTCCAACACAAAATTAGCAGCCATGCCTCTTTGCGCAGCATACATGTGCAGATCTTGCACAAAGGTATCACCCACTATTAGGACTCTGTGCCTCTCCATCGCTGCCTACCACCCTCACTACACAGACTGGTGGAGAAAAATAGTACCGGCCGTTCCTTTGAGGCAAACCCTCGACACCTGATTGCCTAATTCCCACAACTCCATTTCCATGCCCACCATGCTTGAAAGGGCAGGATGTGGCACATGCGCTTTCTCAGCTACAGTGAGGGCCTCTCCCCAGTAAAGCAGGGACAGTCCTTCTTCCCTTTCCACTCCAGCCATGCATACAAGGCGCTAGGCCCTCACCACAGAGAACACACCATAGTACACCTTATGTTTAAATGCTCATATCATATGCAATTCACTCCCCATCTGCAATTGAGGCTGCCAACTTTCACCCTAGCCACATGTTTTCATGCATGGCTGCATAACGCTGAATCAGGTGTGCTGGACGGTATGCAGGTGCCTGTGTACATTGGCCATATTTTACATGTGTGGTGCTGAGCACTTCCTTTCATGCTGCAATATCTTACAGCACTTCCCAAAGTAAGGGTCTTATAAGGGCCTAAACACAGCAAATGCAAATGGTCACATGTGGCTCCCTAATGTGCAACGAGTGCAATGATCTACACCATACGCTAACGTACGTATAGCAGCTCACTTCTGCTGTTCTAGCAAGTCTACAATGTCCCCCAAAAACCACTGTGTCAAAGTCACCAACTTCAAATACATGCAGAGTTACAACTGCATGCCTGCATTGCGTTGTGGTGGCTGTGGTGAAGGGCTAGGCTGTTGAGTGCATGGCCTACGTCCTACAGCCTTTGGCCATGCACCCAACAGTCTAGGCCTTGCCACACCCACCACAACATAACAGAGCCATGCAGGCGAACATGTAGCCAGGTTCCAGAATTCACAAAGGCAACATAGGCACCGGCACTTATACACAACCGCCGCCCCATAATACAGCGATACATGCAAACATGTTCCAGTTACCATAATCCACACACATACCACACTGGTTGGCACCCCTACCCATTTCCATTCACAAAGCATTCTATTACTGCCAATTGAACAACAAATTCTTGACAACATTGGTCCTGCTCCCACACTCTAGTAAATGCATAGAACCAATACTGCATAGTGCACGACAACACTTACTAATCTGCGCAATGAAGAGTAGCAAAGCACATATAAGAACCAGTTGAACCGTACCCCCTTCTATATGGACACTAATCCAACACTGCAACCTGTGGACACGGTACACCACTGCTCACTGCAGCATCTCCACCCATGCAGCCACAACTGTAAGAAGCAACTGCATACAAGCAATTGTGCAGAGTGCAGTACAACACTTACTAATCTTCTCAATGCAAACTACCCAAGCACAAATTGCATCCACTTCAACCATACCCTCTTCTATATGGACAGTATTCCAACACTGCACCCACTGGACACGCTGCAGCACTGCTCACTGCAGCATCTCCAGCCATGCACCGACAACTGTAAGTTGTTCTAACACTCACCACACCCATGGAACCAACAATGTATGCAATGCAACCAAACCACACACTCAAAGCTACAATGTGAAACCTACTTGCAACCAGTGGACATACTTGTTGGTGCAAGGGCTCCAGCCATGCATGCAATGCAACATTTGAAGGGTCTTATAAAGGGCAAACCCTAGCAAACGCAAATGGTCACATGTGACTCCCTAATGTGCAATACGTGCAATGACCTACACCATATGCTAATGTACGCATAGCAGACCACTTCTGCTGTTCTACCAAGTCTACAATGTCCTCCACAACCATTGTGTAAAGGACCCCACCTTCGAAGACATGCAGAGTTACAACTGCATTGATGCATTATGTTGTGGTGGCTGTGGTGAAGACCTAGGCCTAGATTATTGGGTGCATGGCCGAAGGACCACAACATAACAGAGCCATGCAGGCGAACAAGTAGCCATGTGCCAGAATTCACAAAGGCAACATGGGGACCAGCATTTCTACCCAACCGCTGCACCATAATGCAGAAACATACCACAGTGTTTGGCACTGCTACCCACTTCCATTCACAAAGCATTGTATTAATGCCAACCAAAACACTAACGGGGTAATTCATAGATTTCAGCGCAGAGGCAGCGCACGCGAGCAGCGCAGAGAGGGATCGTGCACCAGCGTGCGCCAGCCGTGTGCGCTAAACAGCATTCGGGTGCACCGCGTATTCATGGAATTCCCAAGGCAAACAGAGCCCTGGCGCAGAGAACATCCCGCAGCGCCAGTTACGCCCTCAAGAACGTCCCTCGCGCAAGGAAAAGCCATCAAAATCCCCAATCCAGCGCAAAGGGCTGCGCTAATCCTGGACCATCTTACAGGGCTGCTACACAGCAAATGCAGAGCGGGGAATGTGTATTCCTGGGGTGCGCTGGAATTATCACACGCGGTAGGGCCTGTGCGAGCGGGGTACATGTATTATTCGGGTTCGCAGGGAGTTTCACACGCGGTAGGGTCTGTGCGAGCGGGGTACGTGTATTACTGGGGTTCGCAGGGAGTTTCACATGCAATTCGGCCTGTACGAGCAGGCTACGTGTATTTGGGGGGTACATGGGGAGTTTCACACGTGGTAGGCCCTGTGCGAGCGTGGTACGTAGATTTCGGGGGTGCGCGGGAAGTTTCACATGCGATTGGCCCTGTGCGAGCGGGGTACGTGTATTACTGGGGTTCGCGGAGAGTTTCACACGCAATTGGGCCTGTGCGAGCAGGCCACGTGCATTTGGGGGTATGCGGGGAGTTTCACACGCAGTAGGCCCTTTACGAGCGTGGTACGTGGATTTCGGGGGTGCGCGGGAAGTTTCACACGCAATTGGCCCTGTGCGGGTGGGGTACGTGTATTACTGGGGTTCGCTGGGAGTTTCACACGCGAATGGGCCTGTGTGAGCAGGCTACATGTATTTGGGGGGTACGCAGGGAGTTTCACATGCAGTAGGCCCTGTGCGAGCGTGGTACGTGGATTTCGGGGGTGCACGGGAAGTTTCACACGCGTTTGGCCCCGCGCGAGTGGGGTATGTGTATTTCGGGGGTGCGCAGGGAGTATCACACGCGAATGGGCCTGTGCGAGCAGGCTATGTGTATTTGGGGGTTACGTGGGGAGTTTCACACACGGTAGGCCCTGTGCGATCGGGGTACGTGTATTACTGGGGTTCGCGGGGAGTTTCACACGCGGTAGGGTCTGTGCGAGCGGGGTACGTGTATTGCTGGGGTTTGCAGGGAGTTTCACACGCGGTAGGCCCTGTGCGAGCGTGGTACGTGGATTTCGGGGGTGCGCAGGAAGTTTCACACGCGATTGGTCCTGTGCGAGCGGGGTACGTGTTTTTCGGGGGTGAGCGGGGAGTTTCACACGTGAATGGGCCTGTGCGAGCAGGCTACGTGTATTTGGGGGGTACGCAGGGAGTTTCACACGCGGTAGGCCCTGTGCGAGCGGGGTACGTGTATTACTGGGGTTCGCGGGGAGTTTCACATGCGGTAGGGCCTGTGCGAGCGGGGTACGTGTATTACTGGGGTTCGCAGGAAGTTTCACACGCGATTGGGCCTGTGCGAGCAGGCTACGTGTATCCAGTGGGGTGCGCGGGGAGTCCCACACGTGAATTGGCAGTGTGGGTCCTCCCAGGTATGCCCTCTACCACCTCCACAGGCCCTGCAGGCAGCCCACACCACAGGGGACTACCCTGCACCCCTAGTCATGTCCCGCAGGCAGCCCATCCACCGTGGGCATGCCCCCCAGCCAGGCCACATGTCACCTTGCACCCCCACCACCCAGCAGTGAGGGGCACCTGCCAGCAGGCCCCCATTTATGTCCCACTCATGTCCCCCTGACCCCCCACCCCCAGCAGTGAGTGGCACCTGCCAGCAGGCCCCCACTCATGTCCCCCTCACACCCACCACCCAGCAGTGAGGGGCACCTGCCAGCAGGCCCCCATTCATGTCCCACTCATGACCTCCTGCACCCCCACCCCCAGCAGTGAGGGGCACCTGCCAGCAGGGCCCCACTCATGTCCCCCTGCACCTCCACCCCCCAGCAATGAGGTGCACCAGCCAGCAGGCCCCCACTCATGTCCCCCTGCACCCCCACCCCCCTGCAGTGAGGGGCACCTGCCAGCAGGCCCCCACTCATGTCCCCCTGCACCCCCACCACCAAGCAGTGAGGGGCGCCTGCCAGCAGGCCCCCACTCATGTCTCCCCCCTACATGACATAAAGATGCACAATCATGGCCCACTTCTACACCAAAATACCACAGTACGCCACCCCATTCTTGAGACGCAATGATTTCCCAATCCACCCCACAATGACATGCCTATCTCAAGACACAAACCAAAAGTCATCTATGTACATCAACACATGTCTGTCACACACACACACTGGTTGGCATTGATTGTGTAAACCCACATTTTCATATGCATGCACCCAATGAGCGAATCACACACATGGAAGTAAAATATCAAAATGTATTCTGGACAAAAATAAAGCAATGAAATGAAAGCATAAACAAATAGCAAACATGAAATGAATAGCATGTCCAAAAGATGAGTAAATGAAAAGTATAACCAATCTAAAGAAATCCAAAAGAAAAATAGTCCAAACTCTCCCTCCACCAAAGCAAATCCAAAGGAAACGTAAAAAGAAAAATCCATTAATCTATGTTCAAATCCAAATGAAAAGTTCAAATAAATCCATTGTCCAACTATGTAAAATCCATTGTCAAGGGTCCATGAGCCCAACGAAAGAAATTAAACCTACCTAAGAAACTACCTAAGAAAAAAACTATGTACAAATGTGTGGGGCATAGTCCAATCACCCCAAATCAAAGGAAAATGAAAATGAAACCTAACACTAAAAACTATTTACAATGGCAGCGGGCTAGTCCGACGGCTCACTCATCGATGTCCCGGGCCAGGGCATCATTGAACTCCCACTCAATGTCCTGGAGGCGGTCCTCTTCCATGGTCCAGAGGGTTCGCAGGGATGATGACATGTTGACCTCCAACTATCTGCGAACTGCCTCGAGGCACTCAGCCCGCCTCAGTGCCCTCCGCATGGAGTTCTCTGCCCTGACCATTGTGAGCCGTGCCTCCTCTGCCCGCTGCCGCTCCGCATCTATGGCATGGCCCAACCGCTGCCACACGGAAGACACTTGTAATACTGGGTCCTCCTGCCCTCTGGCCAATGCCTGCCCCTCTGATGTTGATGGCCCCGAGCCATCATCGCTTCCACCTTGTTGCTGCTGCTGTGCCTGTGCCCCTGCTCTTGCTGTCTGCACGTCCTCCTCTGGCTGGGGTGCAGTTGTCATGGTAGCCACCCCTGCTGGACGTACGACTCTCGACTGTGGCAGGGATGTGTCCCCCACCAGCCTGGCCGCTGGGTCAGAGGCAGCTCCACAGGGTACCCAGGTGATACATGGGTGGGAAGATGGCATGGAGGACGACTGGCGCGTAGGGTGTTCAGGTGAGGAGGGGGTCAGAACAAGGTCCAGAAAATGGAGGAATCCAGCCCTGGTGACCAGTCCCAGTAGGTCAACGCGGTCAATGAGGCATTCGAGATGACGTGCAGTGTCTTCACGTAAACAATGCAGGACACCTCGCATGCCCCGTTGATGCAACGCCATCCCACTCAGGACAGGCTCAACCCGGTCCCGGATAGCCACGTCCGCAGGGAGAGGAAGGCCAGTTATTGTAAGCGGATCCCCTCCCTGAAAACGGGTCTGGACGTAGGCATCCCTACTGGTGCGGGATGATGCAGTCACAGGATCGGGGACAGGATTACACACAGGCACCTCCACGGCGGCCTGTGCTGCCTCCTGTCCCTGCACTGCACCACTAGCACCAGTGGAATCCCCACCTCCAGACCCCGTGTGTGTCCCTTCCACGGCCTCCTCCTCCACCAAACCACCCACCAACCTGGATGACTCCGTGCTATCTTCCTCCGTCGGACCCTGTGGGGTCTCAGCTACCCCTTCTGCTGCCGAGGAGTCCACCTCCGACCTCCGCCTCTTGGACCTACCCTCGGCAGCTGCGGCCTGGGACGCGGCACCAGACTCCTCACTCCCCAACAAGATGGCAACCTGGGAGGTGAGCCGGGCCTTGCGTCTCCGGCTGGTGGTGCGATCCCTGCTGCTTTGCTCCACAGAACCCTCTCCGCCCTCTTCATCAGTTGACGCTGCAGACAGGGAGAGATAGATCACAGGCATCAGGCCACTGGACAATGGACTGATACACACATGACAGTTGTACATGAGTGTCAGTGTCAAACTTCAGACATGGCATCACACTCCCCAACACACATGTCATTTCAACTCACACACATGAGCAATTCAACAGCATAATTGCACCAGGCAGCACCATCCATTCACAAACAACAGCACGAGCAGCCGAAGGTGAGCCTGATGTCACATGAAACACGGGGAGTGCCAAACACATGCACACAGGCCACCACACTTACATGCATGTGTACATCTCCACCAACTGTCGCAGTGATGAGATCGCCATTCATTTCACATCTGCCATTCAGCCTTCTACATGTCAGTGTCACATGCATCCATGTTGCATCACAGTTGCACACTTGTCAAATACACACACATGCACATGTACACAGTGCAGATACATGCAGCTGGAATCACCATCCATGTGTGACAACCATGCCAACGTACATACACAGTAATTCAAACATGTGTGCTCCCACACCTGCATTTGGCCTGCATGCTTACCAACACATATACCAACCATGTGTCTCACACATGAGAGGACTCACATGTGTCAGCCTCACGCCCCTGTACATACACATCCATACATGGCCCTACGAAAACACATGTGTAACCAGCACACTACTGGCACACCACAACACACACAGCGTCCAATCAGTAGGCATGCACACTTACCGCTCAACTCCAGACGGGTCTGCCTCTCAAAGGACCTGGACATGGAGCGCTGGGTGTGTGCGTTCCAGGACCCTCATTTGGTGGTCCGACAGGTGGCCCCGGCGCCTCTTGGCATCTGCTACCTTCAAGTTTGATGTCGCGGACTGCCACCCCCTCCTCGTTGATGGCAGTCACGATGTCCATCCAGATCCTGGTCCGTCCTTCATTGTCGGCGCGCAAACTTCCAAAGAGGGCATCATACTGCCCCAGGACTTGCTCCGCCAGGACACCAACTTCCCTGGCACTGAAGCTGGTGGCCCTCTGCCTCTCTGGCTGGGGGTTGCCAGTGGCATCAGTGACGTTAGGCACGCAGGCGTTGCCCACAACACGGGTGCATAGTGAATCAGCACGTGAGAAAACTGCACGTCACCGTGCTATTGGAGGAAAGGGCCTTAGCGCGTAAGCGCGTCAGTGATGTTAGGTGCGCAGGCGTTGCCCACAACACGGGTGCATAGTGAATCAGCACGTGAGAAACTGCACGTCACCGTGCTATTGGAGGAAAGGGCCTTAGCGCATAAGCGCGTAAGTGATGTTTCACGTGTGGGCTGGCTTAAAAGGTACACGCTATTTCCTTGTACGTGCTTTTTGTGGAGAGCGAGCGGGTGTATCTTGTACTTCTTGTCGGTTCACACGCGATTACTTCACAATGTTTCCAGTTCATGCTCCCTGTTTCCTCAGACTGCGTTCTTTTCTTCTTTTGGTGGGGGTGTTGCCTACGCGCACACACGTGTCTTTTTCACATTCTTTTCCAAGGCAGACGGTGAGTCGCGCACATATTTTTTAACTGTGGTTGCCCCCGTGTGTCGCGTACCCCTTCAGAGGTCATTGTAGGCTGCGTGTAACACGTGTACGCTTATTTTTGTGTTTCTGGGTGCCACAGTGTAGTGCGGGTTTATTTTTCCACGCACGTGGTCTACCAGGGGTTACGTGCACATGTGCTTTTGTTTTTGGGGTGCCTGTGCATTGCGTGACCCGTCATCTTCCCCCAGGGGTCACATACAGCCTTGCTAGAGCTCTAGGGTACAAATTCCATCTAGTACCCTACCCCTTTCACCCCAATTGCCCAGGACAATTGTTTACTGCAACTCCCGTACGCAAAACAACATCAGTGCCATGGTTGGGAGGCGACCAAGCAGTAAGGGAGGCAAAGGTGGGCGACCTCCAAAAGGTGGGTGTGGTGGGTGTGGTAGGGGACGTGGCCAGGATTTGCAGGGTGCCCCTAAACCCCCGTGTGTGGAGGACCAATCAGAGACACCCATGCCCCGCCGCCCCATGGTTGTGGGAAACGTAGCTGACACCATCCCAGCTCAGCCCTTGTTGGACTGGCCCATTTTGGCACCTGAACCGGCACGGGATGACTCCCAGGCTTACTTCCAGGTCAGCAACTCTAAGCCACATGTGGCGGTGCAAGTTGCTGTCACCAGGCCACGTGGATCTGGGGCAGCAATGTCTTCTGCTGCCCCAAGTAGGCAGGGTGGGGAGGCTGCAGGGGCAGCTGCAGCTCTATCCACCCCAGCTCTGAGTCTCCCAGCAGGGACAGTGTCGGTCCAGGTCCATCAAACCGACGTTGGCCCTGCCAACATCACCCTGCAGCCAATGCCTGCACCAAGACATATGGTCATTGTGCATTGCACACTTCTAGTACCCAGTCCACCTGCGCTTCTGCCCCTACTGACCAGAGCGGCGTAAGCCACTCAGGATCCGCACCACCTTTGAAAAAGAAGAAGAAGGGTGTTCTGGCACTACAGGCTGAGACCCCAGACATGGTTACACACTCCGGCACGTCAAGGAAGCGTTTCTTTAATGACGCCGAACTTGATGCACTTGCGGCCTATGTGTCGGCACATAGCCGCAAAATGGTGGTGACTGCAGGGTGCAAGACCACACCTGGTCAACGTAGGGCACACTGGCAGACCATCGCGGACCACATTAGTGCCCTTGGATTTGTGAGGCGCACAGCTGATGATTGCTACAAGCAGTGGAATGACTTGAAGCGCAGAGCAAAGAACAAGCTGGCCTCAAATCATACCTCTACTCTGGTGACCGGCGGTGGGTCTCCACCAGGGGACAACCAACTCACTGAACATGAGTCTGTTGCTGGAACCTTCGTCACAGAGGAACAGATCCAAGGCGTGGGAGACCTACCAGATTACGACGCATTGTCCGGTGAGTGCCCATGCATGTGTGTGTAATCCATGTGTATGTTGTTTGGGTGACGGGTTCTGATTGAGTGCCAGGTGAGGCTGTGTACTCCCATGTGCTTCCTCCAAAACATTCACTGGCCTTGGATTTGGGTATGACAGTATCCCTTTTGCCCACAGTAGCCAATTAGCGCCACATTAGTGCAGTTGCCCTTGAACTGTCATCTTGCAACAACATTGTTCTGAATTTTTCAGTGTTCATTCAGGCTGATTGTTTCAATTCTCCCATTTTTGGAACACATTTTTCAGCCCTAATGCCATATATGTGACATGCTTCTGTCATTGATTTCACCCCACATTGGCCCACATTTGTTACCTTGTTATGTGAATGATTAGACCATTCAGGCTGATTGAGTATTGACATGCTCACATTAATTTTTGGGGCCTCTTTGAATGTGGAACATGATAGTTGTTTCCTGTCATGTTGAAGTGACCAACCATTGATGTGTACATCTGCCTGCGATCACTGTATTATTGTACATTGGATGTGTTGCAGTGTGTGGCACATGCGTATTTTGTCACACTATTTAGCATTTTTCATCTCATCATGTCTTTCTCACATGGATGGGTGACAGTACTCATTCACTGATATATGGCTGTACTTGCAAATGTACCACTCTTGATTCCATCTCATCCTCCCTCACCTCTCTAGGTTGGCTCTCCTTCTACTCCCAACTCAAATTCAAGTTCCTCTGTCTTGTCTTCAAATCCCTCTATGATCTTACTCCCCTTACCTCTCCTCTGTTCTTTCCTTCTACACCCCCTCTCGTCCTCTCCGCTCTGCTAATCTTTTCCTACTCTCTCCTCCTCCTCCACCCTGTGCCCCCTCCCACTTCCGCTCCTTCCAACTCCTTGCCCCTCTCCACTGGAACCGCCTCCCCCTTCACATCCGCTCTTCTCCCTCCTACCCTTCCTTTCGCTCTTCTCTAAAATCTTACCTCTTCTACTCACCTCCCTAACACCCCACCTTTCCCTACCTCCTCCCTTCCCCTTTACCCTTACCTCTTACTCCTCCTCTTCCTACCCTCTCCATCCCTCTGATCCCCTCCCTCCCTTCCCCCGCTTGACTCTTGTCTCACCTTCTCCGCTCCTCCCCCTCACACTCCTGCTCTTCCCCCATACTTACTTCCTCTTACACCTACCACTCCCTTGCTCACCTTCCCCCTCCCACACCTTCCTCACTGCTACATTACTGTAAGTTGCTCTATATCCTGTTATCTGGTTGTGGTTTATTTGTCATCTAATGCTTGCTGTATATTTTTGCTGTATATTTACTGTTCTTATGTAAAGATCTTTGGATTAAAGGGCTATATAAATTCAATAAAATACAAAATACAAATCTGTGTGCTGGCATGTGTCATGTATGTGTATTGGACATGCCACTCACAGGCTAATGTGTGATGCCAGTGCTACCCAGCATGCAGCAAATGTGTTGCTTTTTCATCTTGGTGTCCTCAGTGTCTGCTTTTTGCCTCCCCTTCCAACTCAGTGACAGTGCATGCATGGGAGGGTTATAGTCATGTGGGACATGTGTAAATCATGTACTGGTTCTGTAGCTTGTCAGGCCTATTTGTGTGCCATGGTGCTAATGCCTGTTTCCATTTGTTGTCTTTCATGTTTTTGCAGGTGATGACGCACTTGATGCTGTTGAGGTTGAGGAGATGGTGCAGACCCAGGAGGAATCTCAGGCACGACCGGGCACCAGTGGGGGACGTGGTGTGGTGGTGGGTGAAAACCCAATCTTACTGCAGACCATACTGTCCAGGGGTGTCTCTGGGTGCACCTCCCCAGACCTCTATGATTCAGGTGCTGAATCGGATGATGAGACTTATGTGCCGTCGCAGGTGAGTGTTTCTGGCAGGGATTCTGTTCTGTCCAACCCACCTGCACCAGGGGAAGAACCCTGTATGGGGATGTCAGTGTTGGTAAGTCCGCCTTTGGCGGTTACGGATGCAGGGTCACACTCCACAACATCTGATCCTGTTCCTGGGCCAGCAGATCAGAGGGGGAATGCAGTCCTGCAGCCTCAGGCAGTGCCAGCACAGCAAGGTGCAGATCGCCTTGCCCCGAACAGGTGTAGTGCCCGCCGACACGGTGGCCGTACGCCACCAGGCAATACTGTATGGGAAAACTCCATGTACGGTATAGCAGCCCAACAGGGAGCATCGGTTGAAATGATGGCTCAGGCAATAGAGAGGGTGGCCACTTCCATCCTCCCCCCTGAAAGGCAGATGGAGCAACTACAGCAGGCAACAGACTCCATTTGCCAATCACACAGGGAAGACATGTTGGTGTCCAACAGGGACCGACGGGCGGCACTGGAGACTCTGCGGTAAGCCATTTCTGTAGAGTCACAGGGCCACAGGGAAGCCCTGAGGTTAGAACTCCAGTTCCTCAGGCAGACTCTAAGTGAACTTGAGGCTTCCCGAAATTTAAGGTCGGAACAGCAGCTGGAGCAGCTCACACGTTCGCTCTCAGCTGAGCTGCAGGCAAACCGGGAGGAGATCCGGGCATCACGCGAGGCCATGCGTGCAGAAATGCAGGCAACTCATGAGGTGCTGCATGGGGATCTCCGCACTATCATCCTCCAGAATCAGACCTTCAACACCCGCATGCTTGCTGCCATGGAGGACCATACCAGGGCTTTGCGTGGGCTGCCTCCCATAGCACCACCACCTCCTGATGCAGAAGTAGAGGGTGAAGAGAGCGACAGCAGCAGTTCTCCCACAATAGCGTAGCCGTGCAGGCCATGAGCCCATGGATGTATTTTATTTTCTCGCAACTTCCACGCAGGTGGTGTTGGTGCAACCTGTCCTCGAACCTCCTGGGTGGCCTCCCCCTCCTGGCCCCCACATGGCCATTTTTGATTATTATTATTTTTTTTTTACAGTGTGTTGCCTTGTGTGGCTCCCGTGGGCATCCACTGTGTATTCCAGCTGGGCACATGCAGGCTTGTCCTGTCTTTGGGTTAGATGCTTGGGTTCCTGACACACACAGCCCTCTTGCTTCCCCTTTCCATGGGCTTGCAAAGTGTGTGACCAAGTGACAGTGACTTACACAGTGACATTGGGCTCCCATGAGCTGTGTGGGCAGTCTGTAGTCAAAACTGTGTGTACATCCCTAGTGGGGATTGTTGTTGTATTGAGCACTGCATGGTGTATTGATATGTGCTTGTGCATCCATGTCTTCCTCCTTATTCACAGGCACCTTCTTCATGTCTTCACAAAGCCGTCTCCTTTGCGGATGCAGTTCATGTTGTATGCAGTACACTGACACATTTGCCTGACGTCAACACTCTGAAGTTGGAAGACGTGGATGTGCTGGCTTATTCAGGTTGTAAAACCTGCACTACTTTGATTTGGTACTGTCATATTTTGGCAATGTTTCATCCTGTGTTGCTGGTAAGTATTTGGTCATGTGTGCTGTTTGTTATTGATTACTGGGAGCATATTGTCTGTGGCCTCTTTCCATTTTGGACAGTGCACATTGTAACACTTGTGTCATGTGTTGTGCATTCCTTTGTTTGCTTTCACATTGCATGACATGCCATGGTGTGTTGGGTAGCGGAGATGGGGAGGGGTTGGGTGACATGGCACTGTTTTCATGTTCTAGTTTGCAAGGGGGTAGTCATTCATGCAGCTGTGACACAGCATTGGTTGTCTTTCGGTAGGTAGGGATGCACACAATGTAACACTTCCAGGTGACCAATCTCAGGCTGGTATGGTTGTGACAGTTGACTGTCCCTTATGTCATCATCATTGATTGTCAGCTAGTATGTGCCAGGGCTGTGTGTACTCCACAGGGGTGTGATTTTAGGTGAAGTAATTAGCCACCAGCTGCATACGGGCTGCCTCACCACGTGCCCTTTCCCCTCACATGCGCAGCGGCCGTGTATGCGGTTGTGGTTGGGGATGTGGGGGCACCATGTCCACCGGCAGACCCTGGCGGGTTGCAATGTTGTGCAGGACACATGCTGCCACTATGATCCTGCACACTACTGGGGGCAGCTGCCCACCGGAGCGGTCAAGAGAGCGAAAGCGTGACTTGAGCACTCCGAATGTGTGCTCCACTATGCCCCGGGTTGCAATATGGGCTGTGTTGTATCTTACCTCGGGTGGTTTGGTTCCGATTTGGCGTCATCATGTGGGTGCTCAGAGGGTAGGCACCGTCCCCTGGGGAGGTGATGATGGGTATCATTAGTGGGGTTGTGACATTACTCAGTATCTGACATGCATGCATGTGCAGAGGCATTTATACTCACCAAGCAGCCGTGTATCGCCATGCCGCCCAGCTTCTAGGGCCCGGTTTAGGGATGACATTCTGTAAATGAAACTGTCATGGGTGGACCCTGGATAGTTGGCATATACTGAGGTGATGATTCCCTTGGCATCACATACTACCTGCATGTTGATGGAATGCCAGTGCTTGCGGTTTCGATAGATGTGCTCAGTTGCCCTGGGAGGATGTAGAGCCACATGGGTGCAGTCAATGGCACCTAGAACTTTGGGGAAGTGTGCCACCCCGTATAAATCCTGGACGGCAGCCTGCCTTTCTGCAGGTGTTCCGGGCAGGTATATGTGCCTGCGGACTGATGGGCGTGCAGTCATGATGGCCAACACCTAGTGTAGGCAGCGTGACTGTGTGGCCTGTAAAACGCCCCCAACTATGGCAGTTGTCTGCTGAAATGAACCAGTGGTCAAGAAGTGCAGTACATTGAGCACCTTTTCCAAGGGGCTCAGTGCTTGGGAGCACAGGGTGGGTGATGTGAGGTCATCCTCCCACTCACTCACCAGGCCGAGTATTATGTGAGGTGGAAACCTGTACCTCCCATACACCTGGTCATCAGGCATCCCAAAAAGGCTGGTCCTGGGTGTAAAAATTCTGGCCCTGGTTATCCTCCTCCTCCTGCGGTGTCCCACGACCACTGCTGCGAGGAACCGTATATTCATCGTAGCGTCTGAGCTTGTTTGTTGTTTGCGTGCACTTTTATGCTGCGCGGGTCCGCGTACGCCTGCTTCCTGCTGGCGTACGTGTTTCTGGATTAGCGCGTCTTTTTTTTGGCGCGCGCGTTTCCCCTGTTCGATTCCATGAATACGTGTTGCAGGCGCGCGTGTGGGCGTTCCGCGCATTTGCCTCCTGTACTTCCCCCGTAACGCCCACATTTTCACGCGTTGTTCTCCATTCCGCGTGTTATGCCCCGTGTTCCGCCTACTTTTGTTGTGTGCACCGCGCTATGTGCGCTTTCACTGTGCGCATAGCGCACGCCGTAAGATGACGTGTGCGCCCGCCACGCAGGATTTTAGCGCACATCCCAGTATTTACACACGCACGGACTTCCATGAATCGATGTGCGTGGCTTTCGCACGCTTTCACTGCGATTTTCGCACTTGCGCTGCGATTCGCATGCTTTCGCACGCTTGCGCAGAGATTTTCGGCCACATTAATTCCATGAATCGGCCTGTAAATCTTCACAACATTTGTTCTGCTCCCAACACTCTACTACGTACATAGAACCAATGCTGCATAGTGCACTACAACACTTAGGGCCTCATCACGAGTTGGGCGGTAACACCAGCGCTATTACCGCTGGTGCTATTAGCCCTTCCGCCAAAACCCTGCAGCGCTATTAGTGCCGGATCACGGGTTTGGTGGAACGGTTAGTGCCCATTCCCCATTGGGCCCATTCGGGAATTCCTCATTCCCCATTGGGCCCAATGGGGAAAATGTGCGCTCTTACCGCCGGTGGATTTCCCGCCGGCAGTAATAGCACTGAAAATCGGGAAATCCCCCAAGGCCATGATCTGGCAGACCCTTAAATTGTAGCGGTAATAGCACTACCGCCACATTTAAGGGTTACCGCCAGACTCGTGATGAGGCCCTTAGTAATCTGTGCAATGTAGACTACCCAAGCACATATAAGAACCAGTTTAACTGTACCCTCTTCTATATGGACACTATTCCAACACTGCACCCAGTGGGCACACTGCAGCACTGCTCACTGCAGCATCTCCACCCATACACTGACAACTGTAGGATGTTCTAACAATCGCCACACCCATGCAACCAACAATGGCCTTATTACAACACCGGCGCTAAACCATGGCGCTATTAGCACCATGGTTGCTGCCGGTATTGTAACGAGTCTGCCATGGTGAAATGGGGAAGTACCACCCCATTCCAAGGTTGGCGGGGCAGTACTTCCCCATTTCACCATGGCCCTTCCCCATTCCCATTTTTGCCCCATGGGGCATAATGGGAATGGGGAAAGGCGGTAATTACGGTACCGCAATTATCGCCAGGGTCCCTTTGCGGGTCCCTGCAATAACGGCAAGTTCCAGCCGCCGTTATGGGAATTGGGCGCTAAGGGATTACCGGTACTGGTACCCTTACCGGTACCGGTAATCCCTTAGCGCCAGGGTCATAATGACCCCCCAATGTGTGCAATGCAGCCAAACCACACACACAAAGCAACAATGTCACACCTACTTGCAACCAGTGGACATAACCTTTCAACCAGTGGGCATATTTCTCTGTGCAAGGGCTCCAGCCATGCATCAAAGGGGCTACGGACTTACCACACACAACACACCAAAGTACATACTATGTTTAAATGTTCATGTCATGTGGAATGCACTCCCTTTCTGCAATTCAGCTTGCCACTACTCATCTCAGAAAGAGATTGCTGCAGGAGCTGTTATGCCATAACAAAGGCTGCCTGCAATCACCACACAATACCGCTGGAACACCACTGTCTTTTTCTAATGAGATATATCAGATGAAGCACTTCTCACTCCCCCACCTCACTCCCCCACCCTTTCCATCCCTTCTTCCCACCACCAGATGCTGTAAAGTATGTTTTCCAAGCCCTTTTGCCACTGCATTGTCCTCAGATACAACATGCGGCGGTATCGAAAACTTATGAGGCACAGAACGTCACTGCACACTGCAGTGGAATCACATTTTTTACCATGCAGCGAACAGGAAAATGGGACGCCGGAGCAGAGCCAAATATGACTAACTTTAGTGGGCAAACTGTTACGTACAAGAGCCCCAGCCATGCACACAAGGCCGTAGGGGCTTGGCACACACACCACACCACTCTCGTCTGATACACCATGGCAGCATTTCCCAAAAACTTTGACGCACAGCACGCTTCTCTCCAGCCAACGGCCAGCCGCGTTCAAAGTTCGCCGACAGCACAGCGTACTGCATGCCAATTAGTCTTTTGTCCGCGGAGTGAACAGGGAAATGGGTCCGCGGAGTGGACCCAGATATCATACATTTTTTGAGACGTACATTTCAGTTCTTTACAACAAAAGTACTGGTCGGATTTCCACCAAAGACACAGAAGCACGCTTTCTGCCCCAAGCCCCCGCTGCAAATTTGGTGCAAATCCGTCCAGCCGTTCGGCCTGTAGCCGTGTGCAAAGTTATTCCCCATTCAGTCTATGTAGAAAAAAAATGGGACCCCCCTATGACTTCCCCCCCTGCACGAAACCTCACCAAACTTGCCAAAAAAATTCAGAGTGGGCCATATACTTTTTTGCAAAGTTTGGTGAGGATTCATCCAGGGGGAGCGCAGATATAAGCCACCGAAAAAGTGGTCTTCTTCTGGGTTTAGCAACTTAACCATAACTACACAGTTTCTACTGTGGGCCGTGTAATAAAAGTCAAAATGTGTGAGTTTGTGGCTCAGGAAGAAATTGCTCCTTATACAATTCTACACTGTTTCACCAATCTGCACCTCATTTTGCATAGTTACCTATTCGGACCATCCAGACCTTACTGGCTTCATCATTTATGGATTAGGTATTTATAATGCGCCTATACAGCAAAAGGTGTTTCAAGGTTCAACAAGACATAAGGGGAGGGTGTGTGGGGCAGGAGGGATGAAGAAAAACAAAAATGGTCCTACTAGGCTTGTCATTCGTGCTAGGCAAGTGCTAGGGGGAGGCCAGGTTGATATGTGCAAGGGGTAAGCAGAGAGTGCAAGGGAAGGCGGTCCAAGTGCTAAGTGCGAGGGATGGCTAAATGGACTCAATGGGCCAGGTTAGTGCAGAGGAAGGGAGCCCCGAAGGGTATGTGCAGGTTAGAGGAGGGGGGTCAGGGGAGAACAAGCGCAGGGGTAGACTGGTCAAGGAGGGCCTGGTGCCCTGTAACAATCAGAAG
Source organism: Ambystoma mexicanum (assembly GCF_040938575.1). Taxonomy (NCBI): domain Eukaryota; kingdom Metazoa; phylum Chordata; class Amphibia; order Caudata; family Ambystomatidae; genus Ambystoma; species Ambystoma mexicanum. The sequence continues at coordinate 1,487,411,344 of NC_090924.1, forward strand.
GAACCAGGCAGCCAGTCAAGAAGAGGCAGAGGGGAACATTAGCGGGGGAGAGGGAAGGAGGAAGAGAAGAGTAGGGTCTTGAGAAGCTTACAGAACTTAAGGAGATCCGGCTCAAGTCTGAGATGGGCAGGGAGGCCATTCCAGAGGGAGAGAGATCTACCCCCCACCCTCTGCTTGGAAAAGCGTTTGATCTGCAGAGAGTTGGCGCTAGAAGACCAAAGGGCTCTAGGAGGGATGTGTTTAGGGAAAGACAGTTGGATGTAGCAGGGTCCCTGGCCCCAGAAAGCCTTGTGGATGATGCAGAGGGTCTTGAACTTGATCCTCGCAGCAACCTGAAGCCAGTGGAGAAATTTTAGGGCTGTAGAGATGCGATCCCTGGGCATGAGGCCAAGGATAAGTCTCACAGTCCTATTCTGATTAATGGAAGGGGGCGGAGGGAGGATTTTGGACACTCGGCCCCTTTCCCTGGATTTCTACAAAAGGCCTCATTACAAGTATGGTGTTAAGTGGTAAAATTGTCAGTAAATCCGTTACCATTGCACCAAATTATGGGGTCAGGCCTGGAGTGGAGGATTTACCTCTTGAAAAATCCTGGAGGAAAATCCTCCCACTGACCGCCGAAAAATCGGCAGAATTACTGCTGCAGAAATTCCACAGCGGTAATTCCACCAAAAAAGCCCCTTGAGTCCAATGGACTCAAAATAAATGGGGATTTACACTGCCACCGTCACTTGTAATCCAGCGGTAATTCCGCCAGCCCAAGTGGCGAGAACAATAATTGAGTTGGGTGGTATTCCAGCAGATTTACTGCCATGATACCGCCAAACTCGTAATGAGGCCCAAAATGTGTTTGTGGCTTGGCGAAGCATTGTTCCCAATACAATGCCACACCATTTCACCAATCTGCCCCACATTTTGCATAGTACCTTTCAGGACCCTCCCGACATTACTGGCTATGTCACATTTGGACACCCCACCATTTCCCTGCATTTCAGCAAAAGTCAAAATCTGTTTGTGGCTTGGTGAAGTATTGTTCCCAATACAATTCCACACCGTTTCACTAATCAGCACCACATTTTGCATAATTGCCTGTTAGGACCATCTGGACCGGTTCGCAGAACAGGCACTTTTTGCTAGATACATCTAATCCCAATTTCTCAATATAAAACATTGAGCCTCATTACGAGGTTGGCGGTAAACCGCGGGTGTCACCAGCAGTTTGCTGCACACCCTGAATCCCTGAACTTGCACCTGACTTCCCGGTGCCACTGGGCCATTACAAGTCCTGCCGGAGCGGGAAGTCAGGCGGCAGATTTGGTAACTCCCCATTCCCTTGGAGTCCCATAGGACTCCAAGGAATTGGGGAGACGGAAGCACCATTGCTAATGTTGCCAGTGCTTCCGTGACGACTCTGCCTACTGGGGCCAGTGCACCCAGCAGGGTCAGACTTCCTGGGCGTTATGGCCCCTGCAGGCAGACTCGTAGTGTGGCGTTCCAGACTCAAGGGTACCGGTAAGTTTACTGGCACCCTTGTTTTCGGAGAGCCATACTCGGAATGAGGCCCACTGTCACTAAACTGAGAGCAGTACACATGTATCAGTGTTTCACATAGTATTTACAACCAAAAAAATGAAAAAATGAATATTTGCTTACAATTTTTCTGTGCCTCAAAGGTATCTCCATGGTATGCAACAATTTCCATCGGAAGAGCATGATAATATCTCTGTAATGTCGATTAGGAAATAAGTTCAAATAACGTGCAACGGTTCCTGGCTTTTTATGTTCCATCGATAGATGTATCAGAAAGGGAATCCTATGAACTGTGTCCACTGTATTTGACCAGTCCCACTGCCATAATACAAACTTTACTTTTGATGGATAGGACTCCAAATCACTCTGGGCCTCATTACGACCCAGGCGGTAAGTTACCGCCTGGGTCGTACCTTTACCACCATGGCGTAAACTGCATTTACGCCATGGTGGTTGGCGGACTTACCGCCCCATTCCGAGGTTGGCGGGGCGGTAAGTCCCCAATCCCCATTTACCCTTCCCCATTCCCATTTTTGCCCCATAGGGCATAATGAGAGTGGGGAAGGCGTTAATTACGCCACCGTAAATTACGGTGGCGTAATTAACAACAAGGTCCCTTAGCGCCATGGATTTTAACACCCGCTAAGGGACCTCGGAATCAGGCGGTAAGGGTCGGCGCTGTTTACGCCGCCGTAAACCCCTTACCGCCTGGGTCCTAATGAGGCCCTCTGATTGCATCCAGTTTCATCATAGCTCTCAACTCACACGCTTTTGGCGGGTGTCACCCGCCTTGTAAAGGGGTGACTCACCCGCCAAGCCTCCTGCACGCCCATTCATTCCAATGGGTGTCTCACCCGCCAAAAACAAAATCGGGTGATTTCACCCGCCGTTGCAACACAAATGGTTGAGAACTATGGTTTCATCCAATATTGCATTACACTGGACACACATTTTCTTAATGAGATTCGCATTGCCCATAAATCCTTTCACATTCTTCTGAACCTCACTATAGAGAGATGCCTCCTGAGGGAACCTCATTTTCATTTATAAAGCCAGAAATAGCCACTTCATCTTCGCCTGAAGCGACGATTACCAAGTTCATATTGTATGGCTACCAAACCACTTCTCCAGATTTTTATCAAGATGTTTATACAGCCATGTTCCCCAAGGTTTCAAACCATATGTCATTTTCGGGGTCGTTCTCCCCTCATAAAAATGTAGAACTGGCCTAATCGAAAAGAGTCCACATTTCCTATTGATTTTAAGCATCTGTTGAGATAGCAGCATTGACTTCTGCTCAAGTAGAGTAATAATCACCTTTTTCTGCAGTTGACTTGTCACAGTAAAGCCCTTACAGGGGGCATTTGTTCACTTACTCAGGGTGATCTTATTCAGAGACCACTTGTATAGCCCTGTTTTTTTCCTTTTGATATTTCTAGTATTTTGGTTTTATTTGGGTTTATTATTAGACCATTGTCATCTGCAAACAATTCAAATGCCTTCAAGAGACGCTGGAGACCAATCTGCGTTCTACCAAAAAGAAGAAAGTCGTCCGCATAGACAATCCATGGTATACTCAATGTTCCAAATTTAGGGGTGTGAGAATCTTGAAGGTGTCTCATTCACTAATCCCCGGAGACCTGTCATCCAGGTGGCCAGGACATTCCAGTTCCAGGGGGTGGACAAGTGGGGGAGGATCACCTGTATGAGGGGTCTTTGGGCAGTGGAAGTGGGACACCGAAGGTTGAGATACGGTATCCCCTTCCATGTAACCCCTTTGCCCCATCATACCCCATAAGATATTTGAAAGCTTCACCCTTTTACGACACAAACACTTTCTTACACCGTAAAGGACAACAGACTAACAACCGAACCATTTACCCGGCATGTCTCAACACAAGGGTCAGGCAGAATCAGGCAATCGACAACTACACACACCTGACAGCCCTTTCCCTTCCCCACAGGGATAAAAGGAGGAGCACGAGATCACACGAAGTGCAAAGACAACCGCACAAGGAGACAGCTTTTCCAGGACGGCAGTTCAAACGGAGAAAGAAAGCGATGAGACCAGAAAAGACGGCAAGAAGGGACATACCCTTGCCTGTTTCAACTCAAAGCCGCAAAGCCTCTGTGAAAGGAATTATAAGACTGGTAATGACAGCTGGTTTGTTGCTATAAATGATGGCAATGGTGCACGAAGCCCTCCCGCACTGATAATCAAGGCGGGAGACATGCCTGCTATCGTGGGATCATCCTTGACTCCAGAGACAAGAAACACCAAGGATTTCAACACAGCGGGTGAGTCAGATGAAGCTGATAGTAAGCTGGGCTGTGTTGAATCGCAGGTTGAAATCGGCAACATTTTGTGAATGCGAGGACTAGTGAACAAAGAACTTGTGTGTGTTTGAACTTTTGGGAAAGCCCAGTGAAGGGCCAGCAGAGTAGTCAGGTGATGCAGGAGTGCTCATTCGAAGGACTCTGGCTGGCCACTTTGTTGAAACTACAAGTACCAGGGGGCCTTAGGAGAGGCCGATGTGAGGTGTCATAGTGGTCCTACAAGGGTCACGTCAAATCCCTTGTACAATCGTAAGTCTCTGACCCATTGCCGAGAGAAAGCTAGGGCAAGGAACCCCTGCTTTCTGATGAGATTGTGAACATTGTGAACTGTGGCAAGTGTGAACCCGACAGAGGGATGCCAAGAGAAAACTAGAGGAAGGGAAGCCTCTGTGAATCCTGAACTGTGTGACTGGCTATGTGAACCCGAGGGAAGGATGCTGAGGGGAAAGCCAATGAGAGTGAATGCCGTACTGAGATAAAGCAAGTTGAAGGGGGTAAATGACAAGAGTGAACCCGGCCGAGGGTTGTCCACAGTGAATGATAGTTGAACTTGTGATTGAAATCCATGGTATCGATCGAGGGAGACCCACATTGCAAGAAGGATCAGAGCCCGGCAAAGGGGGATCCTAAGGCGAAGAGTAGTCGCCCAACGTCAAGATATATTTTGGCACATCAGGTCCTCTGAGGCAAGAGACTTTGGCCCTCATTACAACTGAGGTGCTAAGTGCACCAACTTTACCACCAGGGTGTAAACTACGTTTACACCATGGTGGATGGCGGATTTACCGCCCCATTACAAGGTGAGTGGGGCGGTAAATCCCCATTTCCCATTTTCCCTTCCCCATTCCCATTTTTGCCCCATAGGGCATAATGGGAGTGGGGAAGGCGCTAATTACGGCACCGTAAATTACGGTGCCGTAATTAGCACCAAGGTGCCTTAGCACCATGGAACTTAACGCCTGCAAAAAGCAGGCGTTAAGGTGGGAATCAGGCATTAAGGGTTAACGGTGGCGTTAACCCTTAACGCCTGAGTTGTAATGAGGGCCTTTGTGTGAAAGAGAGTTGGCCACAGAAGGCCCTGATATTTTGGAACTGAACTGCAACATCATGCTAGCGAGGCCCAGGAGTGTGCTGTGCCCAGAAGTCTCATCTTGTCCCGTGCTTAAAACATGGAGAAGGGTGACCCCAGCAATACCATCCTGACTTATCATTTTGTGAACACTCCTTTCTTTTCTGGTGAACATTATCCTACACTATTTTGTAACTTAGCAGTAAGGATTGGCACTAGGTTTCTTAGTATAGGCCCTTTTTAGTTGACAAGACGCCACTAGGAATGCCTTATTATTATTTGATGGTCGTAGCTTCCTGTTGCCACCATGAGTTCCTTACAGGGGACATTAAGGCACTGGGACACTGATAATTGTTCACATCGGATACATAGAGATTACAAAGGCAGGGACCAATACGCATCCCTGCCTAAAACCAATTCTTAGGTTTATCCTACGGGAGAGACCCCCTCCTTATTCAGTCTATCTCTTATTCCAGCTATTCTGAACTTCAATGAGCAACTTCAACAAGCCCTGTGGGATATGCCCACCCCACCAATTTAGCCCACAGTCTGGAACGGTCCGCAGTATCAAATGCTGCTGATAGGTCGATTGATGCCACAAAAGTCTTCATTTTCTGTCCAAACTTGTGCTTGGATATGTCTAACTGCCAACCCAGTAAGTAGGAGTAGGCCTGTGAGAAACAGACACAGAGGTGGAGGTGGGTGGATACAGCAGTCCTGGAAGAGATTGCTGTTATTCGACAAAGGCGGAGTCCCCAAGTGCTGCAGAGCCACTGAGGGTGAAAGAAACAGGCATCTGGAAGTACAGCTGCTATGACTTCCAGCAGGGGAAATCCAGCTGGAGTCAGAGTCTATGGGCCTCATTACGACCCAGGCGGACTTCGCGGTGCTAAATGCACCGCGAAGCATGGCGGAAAGCCGCCGATAGCGCCATGGGGGTTGGCGGATTTACCGCCCCATTCCGACCTCGGCGGAGCGGTAAATCCCCAATCCCCATTCTGCCCTTCCCCATTCCCATTTTTGCCCCATAGGGTATAATGGGAGTGGGGAAGGAGTTAATTACGCCACCGTAAAATACGGTGGCGTAATTAACAACGAGGTCCCGTAGCGCCATGGTTTTCTCCGGCTGGTAAAACCAGGCGGAGAAAACCTCCATGGCGCTACGGGAACTCGTAGTATGGCGGAGAGGTACGCCATGCACTACGCTGGCGTAATACCCTCTCCGCCAGGGTCCTAATGAGGCCCCATGTCACGCCGGGAAAAGAGGACGACGCAGATAGCCAGGGCCAAAGAAGCCTATAGCATGCGAGAGGTTAACCAGGAGAATGACGGGAAGAGTTTTGTAGCCCAGGAAGGGACAACCAAAGTAACCCAGGGAAGGAGCCAATGAAACCAAAGCTGTGACAGGGCGAGAGAAGTCTGTGGCCTGAGTGGGGGGAAGCAAAAGAATACCCTGAGAAGGGGCCAACACAACTGAGGATGCGACTGAGCTAGAGAAGCCTTTAGGCTATGAGGGGCGAACCGAAAAAATACCCCGAGAAGGGGAAAACTAAACCAAAGCCAAAACTGGGCTAGCAAAATCTGTGGCCCATAAGGGGCCCATGAGGAGCTAATCTATGGCCTACCATACAAAGGGGTGGACAGACCCGAGAAAGAAACCAAGGGAAATATGCCCATAACCCACCCGAGGCTGAAAGGGAATCACCCAGCGATGAGCAAAGAGAGAGACCAACCAGGGCTGAAGAAGCCCATCACGTATCCAAGTTCGAGCCACAAGAGAATCCAGGAGGGCTCTGGAACAAATATAAGTGGATCCGGGAGGTCAAGATGCTTTATCCCTGGAAGCAGGAAATTCCCCATAAACCTTATTAAGAGGCTGTTTGACAAACTTTTCTAGAGACACTTTATTTCTGGAGAAACTGTTTTGCTTTGAACTTTAAGAGATATTTTCTTTCTTTTCCTTTTAAGCACCCATCCTTTTGTGGCGCTCCCATAGACTTTGCGTATCATTGGGAGTAGGTCAGACACCAACTACCTCCCCGCTATGAGAAATCAGAAGGTGTCTCACCTGCTAGTCCCCAGGGATCTGTCATCCAGGTGGCCAGGACACGTCCATCGCTTTTGAATCCTGTTCCTGGGGGTGGACCAGCGGGGGAGGATGACCTGGGGGAGGGGTCCTCAGGAGTGGGATACTGAATGGTGAGACGCGGTATCCCGCTCTTACCTGCAACACCTTTAGCCCATCCTACCCGATGGGATGTTTAGAAACTCAACAACACTTTTACACGGACAGCCCTCTTTGGGAGAAAATAGACTTACACCCAAGCCGTGTACCTGACATGTCCCAATACTATGGTCGGACGAGGTCAGGCAATTATCAACAATCCCTCACACCTGACTTCCATTACACTTCCACACACGGATAAAAGGCGGAGCATGAAAGCACACTCTGAGCGAGGCAAAGCACATGAAGATACAGCATTTTCGAGTCGACATTTGAATGAGGGGAGAAAGACGGCCATGCATGAGAGGTTTGTGAGAGGGGCGACACCCTCGATTTTTTTGGCAGGAAGTCCTTATATTCAAGAAACCTTCAAGGCAGAAAACGTAAGACCAGGAAACCAGGCTGAAGAATCCTGCATTGTGTGTTAGAGATACCGAGGGTTCTCCCGCGTTACTGACCAGAGCGGGGAGGAACAACAGACGCCATGGTATCGTTCTTGGCTTCAAAAACAAAGACGCGACAGAGAACAACACAGCGGGTGAGTTGGGGAGACCGAAGGTACACCGGTTTGTGTTGAAGTCAAGGTTGCAAGCAGCAACATTGTGAAAATGAACATTGTTAAACGCATGTGATGAAAGACGCAAGTGAAGCTAAATTGCTGGTGAATATTTGAACATTAAAAGGAAAAATGCGATACCATTGAAAGAGTAGTCCAGCACTGTAAATGTGCTCAGTCAAAGGTTTCTGTACGGTCTCCTGACAAGAGAAAGGAAAGTAGAAGATTGATGTGAAGTGTAAATTGTGTGAAGTGAATCGAAGTGGTCCTACAACGGTTTAAGAAAAACCCATTGCACATTCGAAAGTCTTGGATTCTGGTATCAAAGGGATCTGAGCATGGATGAGGCGGATCCATTGTCTGAGACCAAATTGTGAACAGAGTAGAAAAGGTGTCTGAGCCTGGACAAGGGGGACCCGTGGTTCGAGCCCGAAGGAGGGAGACCAGTCTTGAACTTGTGAAAGTGAGACCTTGACAAAGGAAAGGAACATTTGTGTTTTGCTTGTTATATCAGGCCCTCTGCCATAAGAGTGTGATTGTGAGAGAGACTTTGGCGTAAGGCCTTGATGCCTAAGTGTTGAGCTGTTATCTCGATGCCGAGAAGCCAGAGTGTATGTGATGCCTGCACCTGCTGTCTTGCCCCGTGCTGAAAACGTGGGGAAGGGAAGCCAACTGATCAACTAACCTGACATTTTATTTCTTGAACACTTTTCTTTTGCCTACATTATTGTCCCACACCCTTTTGTATTTAGAAGTAAGGATTGGCAATAGGTTTATAAGTATATACCCTTTTGTTTTGACTGAGACTTGACTAGGACTGTGTTATTATTTGATGGTTGTAGCTTTTTTTCCTCTAGATTTGTTTCTGTAGATTTCCTACCCCCACATAACCAGCTACTGAAAACTAAAGATGGAGTAAAGGTTGTGTGCCACGTACTCCACCAGCCGCCACAGTCCATGGCAGCCAGCATGATCACCCAAATATGGACTCATTATATGTTGTATGAAAAATACACTGGGCCTCATTACGACCCTGGCGCTAAGGGGTTAACGCCGCCGTAAAAGGCTGCGGCGCCGTTAACGCCTTAGCGCCTAATTACGAGGTCCCTTTGCGGCTCTGTGCCTTAACGGCTGGTTTTACGAGCTGTTAAGGAACGAACCCGCAAAGGGACCTTGGTGCTAATTACGGTACCGCAATTTGCGGTACCGTAATTACCGTCTTCCCCATTCCCATAGAGCCCTATGGGGGCAACAATGGGAATGGGGAAGGGCCATTGGTGAATGGGGAATTACCGCCCCGCCAACCTTGGAATGGGGCAATAATTCCCCCATTCACCATGGCGGAATCGGTAAGTTACCGGCGTCAACCATGGCGCTAATAGTTTTTGAAAAACTGTGGCTTTGAAAAACCTTGCTCCACCAGGGCGACTCCTTACAATCCCGATAATTATACGTGCAAGATTAAAAGTTTCAAAATCCGGTCAATGAAGTCGCAGGTCAACTGTATAAGGACGGTATAAAGCCTAACCGTCCCATACGCTGAAGCAATTAATTAATGAAAATACAGGACTCTGCGCCAACAACTGCCGACGCGTGTGACTGTTTGTGTTCCAGGAACTGATTGATATTGGGGATTGTACCCCGTTACTACTACATGGACAAATAGTCATAAGAACTGGTTACATCAAATTTCGGCCCGGATTTGAAAAAGGCTCAGTGGAGCCGAAACATGTTATCAATTATGGGCTCAATGGTCATGGATGATCAATAAAGCATAATCTAAGATTTAACTCAACTTGAGTTGTTGGCGCAGAGTCCTGTATTTTCATTAATTAATTGCCATGGCGCTAATAGCACCATGGTTAACGCTGGGGTTGTAATGAGGCCCACTGTCTCAGTTAATTAAATAAAATAGAATCCTATGCATATACCATTACTCCTGTTGTGGTCAGAGTGGTGTAACCTCAAAGAAAAGTCTGAAAAATACAAACATTAGATAAGGATGTTTAAGAAGTTCAAAATTAAATCCATTCCAACATAAAACTCAAATCAAGACGGTCACCCCACTAGTTCAAACAAATGAAACACTTCTGTTCCAGGAAGCAGTTTACTCCAGAGTAAAGCCAGAAAAAAGATAGATTTCACATACAAATTGAGGTACAACTAACAATGTATTGTTAATGTAACACAGTGACATATTGCATGAAGCTCAATATTCTGTTGATCCGTATTTCAATCAGTTTATGAACTCAGATTGGTACGGTTTATATTTGACATGTCAGTTTATCCAGTATCATTTTAATTTGGGAAACATTTATGTCCACTACTCTACTACTACTAATACTAGGCAAAGGCAACAGTGTAATACACTAGTGGGGATCCTGAGGAGAAGAGTGTTCCACTAGAGATAGGCGACAGTGTAATACACTAGAGAGGATTCAGAGGAGAAGAGTGTTCCACTAGAGATAGGCAATAGTGTAACATACTAGAGGGGATCCTGAGGAGAAGAGTGTTCCAGTAGAGATAGGCGACAGTGTAATACACTAGAGGGGATCCTGAGGAGAAGAGTGTTCCAGTAGAGATAGGCGACAGTGTAATACACTAGAGAGGATTCAGAGGAGAAGAGTGTTCCACTAGAGATAGGCAATAGTGTAACATACTAGAGGGGATCCTGAGGAGAAGAGTGTTCCAGTAGAGATAGGCGACAGTGTAATACACTAGAGGGGATCTGAGGAGAAGAGTGCTCCACTAGAGATAGGCAATAGTGTAATACACTAGAGGGGATCCTGAGGAGAAGAGTGTTCCACTAGAGATAGGCAATAGTGTAATACACTAGAGGGGATCCTGAGGAGAAGAGTGTTCCACTAGAGATGGGCGATAGTGTAATACACTAGAGGGGGTGCTGAGGGGAAGTGTGTTCCACTAGAGATAGGCAATAGTGTGATACACTAGAGGGAATCCTGAGGAGAAGAGTGTTCCACTAGAGATAGGCAATAGAGTAATACACTAGAGGGGGTGCTGAGGAGAAGTGTTTTCCACTAGAGATAGGCAATAGTGTAATACACTGGAGGGGGTACTGAGGAGAAGTGTGTTCCACTAGAGATAGGCAATAGTGTAATACACTAGAGGGGGTGCTGACGGGAAGTGTGTTCCACTAGAGATAGGCAATAGTGTAATACACTGGAGAGGATCCAGAGGAGAAGAGTGTTCCACTAGAGATGGGCGATAGTGTAATACACTAGAGGGGGTGCTGAGGGGAAGTGTGTTCCACTAGAGATAGGCAATAGTGTAATACACTAGAGGGGGTCCTGATGGGAAGAGAGTTCCACTAGAGATAGGCAATAGTGTAATACACAAGAGGGAATCCTGAGGAGAAGAGTGTTCCACTAGAGATAGGCAATAGTGTAATACACTAGAGGGGGTCCTGATGGGAAGAGAGTTCCACTAGAGATAGGCAATAGTGTAATACACAAGAGGGAATCCTGAGGAGAAGAGTGTTCCACTAGAGATAGGCAATAGTGTAATACACTAGAGGGGGTCCTGATGGGAAGAGAGTTCCACTAGAGATAGGCAATAGTGTAATACACAAGAGGGAATCCTGGGGAGAAGAGTATTCCACTAGAGAAAGGCAATAGTGTAATACACCAGAGGGGATCCTGAGGAGAAGAGTGTTGCACTAGAGATAGGCAATAGTGTAATGCAATAGAGGGGATCTGAGGAGAAGAGTGCTCCACTAGAGATACGCAACAGTGTAATGCACTAGAGGGGATCTGAGGAGAAGAGTTCTCCACTAGAGATACGCAATAGTGTAATGCACTAGAGGGGATCTGAGGAGAAGAGTGCTCCACTAGAGAGAGGAAATCGTGTAATACACTAGAGAGGATCCAGAGGAGAAGTGTGTTCCACTAGAGATGGGCAATAGTGTAATAAACTAGAGGGGGTCCTGATGGGAAGAGAGTTCCACTAGAGATAGGCAATAGTGTAATGCACAAGAGGGAATCCTGGGGAGAAGAGTATTCCACTAGAGAAAGGCAATAGTGTAATACACCAGAGGGGATCCTGAGGAGAAGAGTGTTGCACTAGAGATAGGCAATAGTGTAATGCACTAGAGGGGATCTGCGGAGAAGAGTGTTCCACTAGAGATAGGCAATAGTGTAATGCAATAGAGGGGATCTGAGGAGAAGAGTGCTCCACTAGAGATACGCAACAGTGTAATGCACTAGAGGGGATCTGAGGATAAGAGTTCTCCACTAGAGATACGCAATAGTGTAATGCACTAGAGGGGGTATTGAGAAGAGAAGTGTTCCACTAGAGATAGGCAATAGTGTAATACACTAGAGAGGATCCAGAGGAGAAGACTGTTCCACTAGAGATAGGCAATAGTGTAATACACTAGAGGGGATCCTGAGGAGAAGAGTGTTCCACTAGAGATAGGCAATAGTGTAATACACTAGAGGGGATCCTGAGGAGAAGAGTGTTCCACTAGAGATGGGCGATAGTGTAATACACTAGAGGGGGTGCTGAGGGGAAGTGTGTTCCACTAGAGATAGGCAATAGTGTGATACACTAGAGGGAATCCTGAGGAGAAGAGTGTTCCACTAGAGATAGGCAATAGAGTAATACACTAGAGGGGGTGCTGAGGAGAAGTGTTTTCCACTAGAGATAGGCAATAGTGTAATACACTGGAGGGGGTACTGAGGAGAAGTGTGTTCCACTAGAGATAGGCGATAGTGTAATACACTAGAGGGGGTGCTGACGAGAAGTGTGTTCCACTAGAGATAGGCAATAGTGTAATACACTAGAGGGGATCCTGAGGAGAAGAGTGTTCCACTAGAGATAGGCAATAGTGTAATACACTAGAGAGGATTCAGAGGAGAAGAGTGTTCCACTAGAGATAGGCAATAGTGTAATACACTAGAGAGGATCCAGAGGAGAAAAGTGTTCCAGTAGAGATAGGCAATTCTGTAATACACTAGCGAGGATCCAGAGGAGAAAAGTGTTCCACCAGAGATAGGCAATCGTGTAATACACTAGAGAGGATCACGAGGAGAAGAGTGTACTGCTAGAGATAGGCAATAGTGTAATACACTAGAGGAAGTCCTGATGGGAAGAGTGTTCCACTAGAGATAGGTAATAGTGTAATACACGAGTGGGGATCCTGGGGAGAAGAGTGTTGCACTAGAGATAGGCAATAGTGTAATACACCAGAGAGGATACTGAGGGGAAGAGTGTTTCACTAGAGATAGGTAATAATGTAATACAATAAAGGGGATATGAGGAGAAGAGTGCTCCACTAGAGATAGGCAATAGTGTAATGCACTAGAGGAGATCTGAGGAGAAGAGTGCTCCACTAGAGATACGCAATAGTGTAATGCACTAGAGGGGATCTGAGGAGAAGAGTGTTCCACTAGAGATCGCAATAGTGTAATACACCAGAGGGGATCCTGGGGAGAAGAGTGTTGCACTAGAGATAGGCAATAGTGTAATACACTAGAGGGGTTCCTGATGGGAAGAGAGTTCCACTAGAGATAGGCAATAGTGTAATACACAAGAGGGAATCCTGGGGAGAAGAGTATTCCACTAGAGAAAGGCAATAGTGTAATACACCAGAGGGGATCCTGAGGAGAAGAGTGTTGCACTAGAGATAGGCAATAGTGTAATGCAATAGAGAGGGTACTGAGAAGAGAAGTGTTCCACTAGAGATAGGCAATAGTGTAATACACTAGAGAGGATCCAGAGGAGAAGACTGTTCCACTAGAGATAGGCAATAGTGTAATACACTAGAGGGGATCCTGAGGAGAAGAGTGCTCCACTAGAGATAGGCAATAGTGTAATGCAATAGAGGGGATCTGAGGAGAAGAGTGCTCCACTAGAGATACGCAATAGTGTAATGCACTAGAGGGGGTACTGAGAAGAGAAGTGTTCCACTAGAGATAGGCAATAGTGTAATACACTAGAGAGGATCCAGAGGAGAAGACTGTTCCACTAGAGATAGGTAATAGTGTAATACACTAGAGGGGATCCTGAGGAGAAGAGTGTTCCACTAGAGATAGGCAATAGTGTAATACACTAGAGGGGATCCTGAGGAGAAGAGTGTTCCACTAGAGATGGGCGATAGTGTAATACACTAGAGGGGGTGCTGAGGGGAAGTGTGTTCCACTAGAGATAGGCAATAGTGTGATACACTAGAGGGAATCCTGAGGAGAAGAGTGTTCCACTAGAGATGGGCAATAGAGTAATACACTAGAGGGGGTTCTGAGGAGAAGTGTTTTCCACTAGAGATAGGCAATAGTGTAATACACTGGAGGGGGTACTGAGGAGAAGTGTGTTCCACTAGAGATAGGCGATAGTGTAATACACTAGAGGGGGTGCTGACGGGAAGTGTGTTCCACTAGAGATAGGCAATAGTGTAATACACTAGAAGGGATCCTGAGGAGAAGAGTGTTCCACTAGAGATAGGCAATAGTGTAATACACTAGAGAGGATCCAGAGGAGAAGAGTGTTCCACTAGAGATAGGCAATAGTGTAATACACTCGAGAGGATCCAGAGGAGAAAAGTGTTCCAGTAGAGATAGGCAATTCTGTAATACACTAGAGAGGATCCAGAGGAGAAAAGTGTTCCACCAGAGATAGGCAAACGTGTAATACACTAGAGAGGATCACGAGGAGAAGAGTGTACTGCTAGAGATAGGCAATAGTGTAATACACTAGAGGAAGTCCTGATGGGAAGAGTGTTCCACTAGAGATAGGCAATAGTGTAATACACGAGAGGGGATCCTGGGGAGAAGAGTGTTGCACTAGAGATAGGCAATAGTGTAATACACCAGAGAGGATACTGGGGGAAGAGTGTTTCACTAGAGATAGGTAATAATGTAATACACTAAAGGGGATATGAGGAGAAGAGTGCTCCACTAGAGATAGGCAATAGTGTAATGCACTAGAGGAGATCTGAGGAGAAGAGTGCTCCACTAGAGATACGCAATAGTGTAATGCACTAGAGGGGATCTGAGGAGAAGAGTGTTGCACTAGAGATAGGCAATAGTGTAATACACCAGAGGGGTCCTGAGGAGAAGAGTGTTCCACTAGATATAGGCAATAGTGTAATACACCAGAGGGGATCCTGAGGAGAAGAGTGTTCCACTATAGATCACAATAGTGTAATACACTAGAGGGTGTCCTATGGAGAAGAGTGTTCCACTAGAGGTAGGCAATAGTTTAACACACTAGAGGGGATCCTGAGGAGAAAACGGTTACACTAGAGATAGGCAATAGTGTTATACACTAGAGGTCAACCGAGTGTCCATTGCTTCCAGTGGCACTGCATAGCTGGAATCACTGGGCTGAGCATATCCATGGAGCTGAGAGGTGAAGGAGGAAGGTCAGCACCTATGTGTCCATTGCTTCCAGTGGCACTGCATGGCTGGTATCACTGGGCTGAACATATCCATGGAGCTGAGGGGAGAGAGCAGGAAGGCCGGCACGTATGTGACCATTGCTTCCAGTGGCACTGCATGGCTGGTATCACTGGGCTGAGCATATCCATGGAGCTGATGGGTGAGAGCAGGAAGGCCGGCACCTATGTGTCCATTGCTTCCAGTGGCACTGCATGGCTGGTATCAATGGGCTGAGCATATCCATGGAGCTGATGGGTGAGACCAGGAAGGTCGGCACCTATGTGCCCATTGCTTCCTGGGCACTGCATGGCTGGTATCACTGGGCTGAGCATATCCATGGAGCTGAGGGGAGAGAGCAGGAATGTCGGCACCTATGTGTCAATTGCTTCCAGTGGCACTGCATGGCTGGCATCGCTGGGCTGAAGATAACCATGGAGATGAGGGGTGAGAGCAGGAAGGCCGGCACCTATGTGTCCATTGCTTCCAGTGGCACTGCATGGCTCGCATCACTGGGCTGAAGATAACCATGGACCTGAGGGGTGAGAGCAGGAAGGCCGGCACCTAGGTGTCCATTGCTTCCAGTGGCACTGCATGGCTGGCATCACTGGGCTGAGCATATCCATGGAGCTGAGGGGTGAGAGCAGGAAGGCCGGCACCTAAGTGTCCTTTGCTTCCAGTGGCACTGCATGGCTGGCATCACTGGGCTGAGCATATCCATGGAGCTGAGGGGAGAGAGCAGGAAGGCCGGCACCTAGGTGTCCATTATTTCCAGTGGCACTGCCTGGCTGGCATCACTGGGCTGAGCATATCCATGGAGCTGAGGGGTGAGAGCAGGAAGGATGGCACCTAAGTGCCCTTTGCTTCTAGTGGCACTGTATGGCTGGCATCACTGGGCTGAGCATATCCATGGATCTTAGGGGAGAGAGCAGGAAGGTCGGCACCTATGTGCCCATTGCTTCCAGTGGAACTGCATGGCTGGCATCACTGGGCTGAAGATAACCATGAAGCTGAGGGGTGAGAGCAGGAAGGCCGGCACCTAGGTGTCCATTGCTCCATGTGGCACTGCATGGCTGGCATCACTGGCCTGAAAATAACCATGGAGCAGAGGGGTGAGAGCAGGAAGGTTGGCACATACGTGCCCATTGCTTCCAGTGGTACTGCATGGTTGGCATCACTGGGCTGAAGGTAACCATGGAGCAGAGGGGTGAGAGCAGGAAGGCCAGCACCTATGTGCCCATTGCTTCCAGTGGCACTGCATGGCTGGCATCACTGGGCTGAGCATATCCATGGAGCTGAGGGGTAGAGCAGGAAGGCCCGGCACCTATGTGTCCATTGATTCCAGTGGCACTGCCTGGCTGGCATCACTGGGCTGAGCATATCCATGGAGCTGAGAGGTGAAAGCCGGAAGGCCGGCACCTATGTGCCCATTGCTTCCAGTGGCACTGCATGGCTGGCATCACTGGGCTGAGCATATCCATGGAGCTGAGGAGAGAGAGCAGGAAGGTTGGCACCTAGGTGTCCATTATTTCCAGTGGCACTGCCTGGCTGGCATCACTGGGCTGAGCATATCCATGGAGCTGAGGGGAGAGAGCAGGAAGGTCGGCACCTATGTGCCCATTGCTTCCAGTGGCACTGCATGGCTGGCATCACTGGGCTGAAGATAACCATGGAGCAGAGGGGTGAGAGCAGGAAGGTTGGCACCTATGTGTCCATTGCTTCCAGTGGCACTGCATGGCTGGCATCACTGGGCTGAAGATATCCATGGAGCAGAGGGGTGAGAGCAGGAAGGCTGGCGCCTAGGTGTCCATTGCTTCCAGTGGCACTGCATGGCTGGCATCACTGGGCTGAGCATATCCATGGAGCTGAGGGGAGAGAGCAGGAAGGCCGGCACCCGTGCCCATTGCCTCCAGTGGCACTGCATGGCTGGCATCACTGGGCTGAGCATATCCATGGAGCAGAGGGGAGAGAGCAGGAAGGTTGGCGCCTATGTGCCCATTGCTTCCAGTGGCACTGCATGGCTGGCATCACTGGGCTGAGCATATCCATGGAGCTGAGGGGTGAGAGCAGGAAGGCCGGCGCCTATGTTCCCATTGCTTCTAGTGGCACTGCCTAGCTGGCATCACTGGGCTGAGCATATCCATGGAGCTGAGGGGAGAGAGCAGGAAGGTCGGCACCTATGTGCCCATTGCTTCCAGTGGCACTGCATGGCTGGCATCACTGGGCTGAGCATATCCATGGAGCTGAGGGGTGAGAGCAGGAAGGCCGGCGCCTATGTTCCCATTGCTTCTAGTGGCACTGCCTGGCTGGCATCACTGGGCTCAACATATCCATGGAGCTGAGGGGTGAGAGAAGGAAGGCCGGCACCTAGGTGTCCATTGCTTCCAGTGGCACTGCATGGCTGGCATCACTGGGCTGAGCATATCCTTGGAGCTGAGAGGTGAGAGCAGGAAGGCCGGCACCTAGGTGTCCATTGCTTCCAATGGCACTGCATGGCTGGCATCACTGGCCTGATCATATCCATGGAGCTGAGGGGTGAGAGCAGGAAGGCCGGCGCCTATGTTCCCATTGCTTCCAGTGGCACTGCATGGCTGGCATCACTGGGCTGAACATATCCATGGAGCTGAGGGGAGAGAGCAGGAATGTCGGCGCCTATGTGCCCATTGCTTCCAGTGGCACTGCATGGCTAGCATCACTGGGCTGAGCATATCCATGGAGCTGAGGGGAGAGAGCAGGAAGGTCGGCGCCTATGTGCCCATTGCTTCCAGTGGCACTGCATGGCTGGCATCACTGGGCTGAGCATATCCATGGAGCTGAGGGGTGAGAGCAGGAAGGCCGGCGCCTATGTTCCCATTGCTTCTAGTGGCACTGCCTGGCTGGCATCACTGGGCTGAGCATATCCATGGAGCTGAGGGGTGAGAGCAGGAAGGCCGGCGCCTATGTTCCCATTGCTTCTAGTGGCACTGCCTGGCTGGCATCACTGGGCTCAACATATCCATGGAGCTGAGGGGTTAGAGAAGGAAGGCCAGCACCTAGGTGTCCATTGCTTCCAGTGGCACTGCATGGCTGGCATCACTGACCTGAGCATATCCATGGAGCTGAGGGGTGAGAGCAGGAAGGCCGGCGCCTATGTTCCCATTGCTTCCAGTGGCACTGCATGGCTGGCATCACTGGGCTGAGCATATCCATGGAGCTGAGGGGAGAGAGCAGGAAGGTCGGCACCTATGTGCCCATTGCTTCCAGTGGCACTGCATGGCTGGCATCACTCGGCTGAAGATAACCATGGAGTTGAGAGGTGAGAGCAGGAAGCTTGGCACCTAGGTGTCCATTGCTTCCAGTGGCACTGCATGGCTGGTATCACTGGGCTGAACATATCCATGGAGCTGAGGGGTGAGAGCAGGAAGGCTGGCACCCATGTACACATTGCTTCCAGTGGCACTGCATGGCTGGTATCACTGGGCAGAACATATCCATGGAGCGGAGGGTTGAGCGCAGGAAGGCCGGCACCTATGTGTCCATTATGCCCAGTGGTACTGCATGGCTGGCATCACTGGGCTGAGCATATCCATGGAGCCGAGTGGGTGAAAGGAGGAAGGTAAGCACCTAGGTGTCCATTGCTTCCAGTGGCACTGCATGGCTGGTATCACTGGGCTGAGCATATCCATGGAGCGAAGGGATGAGAGCGGGAAGGCCGGCAGCTATGTGTCCATTATGCCCAGTGGCACTGCATGGCTGGTCTCACTGGGTGAGCATATCCATGGAGCTGAGGAGTGAGAGCAGGAACGCCGGCACCCATGTGCCCATTGCTTCCAGTGGCACTGCATGGCTGTCATCACTGGGCTGAAAATATCCATGGAGCTGAGGGGTGAGAGCAGGAAGGCCGGCACCCATGTGCCCATTGCTTCCAGTGGCACTGCATGGCTGGCATCACTGGGCTGAGCATATCCATGGAGCTGAGGGGTGAGAGCAGGAAGGCCGGCTCCCATGTGTCCATTGCTTCCAGTGGCACTGCATGGCTGGCATCACTGGGCTGAGCATATCCATGGAGCGTAGGGATGAGAGCAGGAAGGCCGGCACCTATGTGCCCATTGCTTCCAGTGGCACTGCATGGCTGGCATCACTGGGCTGAGCATATCCATGGAGCGCAGGGATGAGATCAGGAAGGCCGGCACCTATGTGCCCATTGCTTCCAGTGGCACTGCATGGCTAGTATCACTGGGCTGAGCATATCCATGGAGTGGAGGGATGAGAGCAGGAAGGACGGCACCTATGTGCCCATTGCTTCCAGTGGCACTGCATGGCTGGCATCACTGGGCTGAGCATATCCATGGAGCTGAGGGGAGAGAGCAGGAAGGCCGGCACCTAGGTGCCCATTGCTTCCAGTGGCACTGCATGGCTGGCATCACTGGGCTGGGCATATCCATGGAGCGTAGGGATGAGAGCAGGAAGGCCGGCACCTACGTGTCCATTACTTCCAGTGGCACTGCATGGCTGGTATCACTGGGCTGAAGATATCCATGGAGCGCTGGGATGAGAGCAGGAAGGCCGGCACCTACGTCTCCATTGCTTCCAGTGGCACTGCATGGCTGATATCACTGGGCTGAAGATATCCATGGAGCTGAGAGGTGAAGGAGGAAGGCCAGCACCTAGGTGTCCATTGCTTCCAGTGGCACTGCATGGCTGGCATCACTGGGCTGAGCATATCCATGGAGCTGAGGGGAGAGAGCAGGAAGGCCGGCACCTAGGTGCCCATTGCTTCCAGTGGCACTGCATGGCTGGCATCACTGGGCTGGGCATATCCATGGAGCGTAGGGATGAGAGCAGGAAGGCCGGCACCTACGTGTCCATTACTTCCAGTGGCACTGCATGGCTGGTATCACTGGGCTGAAGATATCCATGGAGCGCAGGGATGAGAGCAGGAAGGCCGGCACCTACGTGTCCATTGCTTCCAGTGGCACTGCATGGCTGGTATCACTGGGCTGAAGATATCCATGGAGCGCAGGGATGAGAGCATGAAGGCCGGCACCTACGTGTCCATTGCTTCCAATGTTACAGGTGGGTGTTTTGCTACATTTATGAAGGGAGTGTTTGCCCATTTTTGGGGAGTAAATGTTGTTAATACACTGCTCCTGTAGGGCTGGGATTAGGAGCTACCTTTTTTGTTTTTTTAATAAATGCATTCCATATGGCACCTGTTCAACCAAAGGTTTATGGGTTCAAATAGCAGGTGGGCATGACAACATATAAAAATACAGCAGCAGAATGAAGGAAAGAAACAGAAGAGATGGGTCTTCAGGAAGCATCCGAAGGTCACATGGTCTGTGGTGCCGTACAATCTAAGACATAGCGCATTCCAGATACGGGGAGCTAAAATGAAAAAGGCTCCACCCCCTGGCCACCTTCTGAAACAGGGCATCCTCGTCTAGAGGGCTAGAGATAAAGGTACAGGAAGTCCTAGGATGTACTGCAGAAGAGAGGATGGCTGGGTTGCACAATCAGCTAGACAAAGCCCCGTAAACCTGTATGTGTTCTCTGGTGGATAGTAAGACGTCCCTTCTGAGCAAACCCTTTCCACATTCAGTGCACTCATGAGGTTTCTCAGATGTATGTGTTCCCTGGTTGCTATTAAGATTCCTCTACTCAGAAAACCCTTTCCACATTCAGTTGTGAGGGGTCAGAAATGCAAGACAGACACAAATGTAAAGTTTTCTCAATGTTTGCCATTTATTAAAATAAAAAGGGGTGAGATAAACGTCTGTCTTTCCCTTGCCCAATGAGAATGTCCCTACCTAACAAACTAAAACTAAAGAAAGATGACCTAGTGTCCAAGGTTCTCTGACCCTCACACTAATCCAGTCAACAAAAGTTTACAAAGAATATTTGGCTGTCTTCAGTTCAACAAAACAGTGCAAAAGTTCAAACTTATAATTTTTAGTTAATACTCCTAAGGTTTTGTTCCCTTCCCCTAGATCAATTCAGGGGTATCCTTGTAAAAATTCAGATTTTACACAGTTCTATTCAGTTCAACAAAAATAATCATTTTCAAGCACTGCGTCCTTTCACCTGGCAAAGTACATTTCTCTTTTACAAACACTTGTTACAAATTTTTGTCCTCCACAGTATCCTTCACAAAACACTAGTTCATGAATCAGGGCAGTTGTTTTCCTCAGGATACAAAGTAATTAGCATGTCAAACTTATTCTTCCAATGGAATACTTTTGTCAGGTTAGCACAGCAACTACCTCTGTTGATGCAATAGTTTGTCAAAAGAATAAAAGAGGCAACAGTTTGTTTCCACCACACCTTTTTGCCACAACCACACTTCTTCAAATCATCTTCTTTCCTGGTTTACTCGCCTGCCAGGAAGAACACTCCTACCACTTGGTCTTAATGGCAATATTTGTTCCAGGATTCCCCACACCAGTATCCCATGTGAGGCGGGCTGAAGAGTGACTGCCTCTTTTTATAGTCCCTTGACTCCTGGCGATCTGGGTTACAGGTTTCCCCAAAATGACAACTCAAGAAAGGAGAATTGCGCCCAAGCTGCCTCTTTACTCCTTCTTGATAGCCTCTTGGAAATGCGGGTTACAGGTTTCCCCAAGTTGGTATTCCATAAAAAGAGAATTGCACCCTTGTTGCCTTTTTACTGCTTTTTGATAGCCTTTTGGCTGTTGACAATGCAGACTGCAGGTTTCCCCAAGTTGGCATCCGATAACAGGCGAATTGTGCCTCTGTTGCCTCTCTACCTTATTTATACAGTATTCAAAATTATTGGTTATTGCCAAATGTCCTGCTCGGAGTGCCCCAGGATCACTGTTATCTTCAGGCCAACTCACCTGTCTTTGTTGGCATATCTGCTCCACTTTCTGCTGCTGCGGCAGACCTTCTGCGTTCTGCCTACTCTGTTGACAGCTACTGTGTAGCTTCAGCGGTCTTCACAGCTCTTCTCTGGAGCTATGCCAGCTCCATTGGACTTCCATGTCTTGCCTGCTTCCGAAGCAACTCACGTCGGTTTGGGAGCATGTCTCCCATAAGGCTGGGCTTCTCTTTCTGTTGCCGTCCATGACGCTGCTTCCTGCAGCACACACTCTGCAATACTACAGGTCTTCTCTTCCTGCGTCGGCTTAAGCTGGCACTCTTCCTTCTGCTTCTGTAGCAATCACAGAACTCTGGTCTACGTCTGCCTCTACTACTCCTTCTGCTTTCCTGAGCTGTAGCTCATTCTGGGGTTTAAATGTCCTGCCAGGTGCCTTGCTTTACAACTAGACTGCACATTCTGTTCAATAGCACTTTTGTTCCTTACTAAATTGGAGTCCCTCTTCCTCTTCCCAGTACCACAGGCATTATGGATCCTGAAGTCCATAGTGGTGTTGGTCTTTTGATATTTAGTTCGTTTTGGTTGCTTTGTGAAATGAGAGGTGTCAGAGTTAGGGGATATAGAAGGTTGTTGATTTAACATTCGGGTTAGGACCTCTTTCTGAGGCAGAATCATGACAATTAAGAGGATGTCACATTGAATTCCTGAATTCCCAAGGTACAAACCTTACTCTGCCTAAATTACTTTTCAGGGCATGTTCTTTACGTAGTTTCATGGGAGGGGATTGCGCACTGACAGCATGCCATTAGGTATTTGGGAATAAAACGATCCTCATCCTTACTAGAAAATGAATACTGCGTCTACCCCGAAGGAGTCACCACTTCCTGCTGACAGCCAACTCCTCCCATGCAATCCTCTCTTATAATACCATCTTCAGGGTTAGTGTCAGGTAGCCGCTGCCTTGCCCTGGCCACATTGAGGAGATCTTAGGCTGGGGTTCAGTGATGACTCTGGAGGATCCATCACACAGTACACTCATGCGGTTTCTCACCTGTATGTGTTCTCTGGTGGTGAATAAGACATCTCTTTTTTGAAAACCCTTTCCCACATTCAGTGCATTCATGAGGTCTCTCACCTGTATGTGTTCTCTGGTGGCTAGTTAGAGATCCCTTCTGAGTAAACCCTTTCCCACATTCAGTGCACGCATGAGGTTTCACACCTGTATGTGTTCTCTGGTGGCTAGTAAGTGATCCCTTCTGAGTAAATCCTTTCCCACATTCAGTGCACTCATGGGGTTTCTCACCTGTATGAGTTCTCTGGTGTTGAATAAGACATCTCTTCTGAGCAAACACGTTCCCACATTCAGTGCACTCATAAGGTTTCTCTCCTGTATGAGTTCTCTGGTGTTGAATAAGGTCTTTTTTTCTAGCAAACCCTTTCCCACATTCAGTGCACTCATGAGGTTTCTCTCCAGTATGAGTTCTCTGGTGGTGAATAAGATCTCCTTTATGACTAAACCATTTCCCACATTCGGTGCATTCATAAGGTTTTTCTCCTGTATGTGTTCTCTGGTGGATTTCAAGAGATCCCTTCTGAGCAAAACCTTTCCCACATTCAGTACAGACATACGATTTCTCACCTGTATGTGTTCTCTGATGTCTAATAAGATGTCCCTTCTGAGCAAACCCTTTCCCACATTCAGTGCACTCATGAGGTTTCTCACCTGTATGTGTTTTCTGGTGGTGAATAAGCTGTCCCTTCTGAGCAAAGCCTTTCCCACACTCAGTGCACTCAAAAGGTTTCTCTCCTGTATGTGTTCTCTGGTGGCTAACAAGAAGTCCCTTCCAAGCAAACCCCTTCCCACATTCAGTGCACTCATGAGGTTTCTCTCCTGTATGAGTTCTCTGGTGGTGAATAAGATCTCTCTTCTGAACAAACCCTTTCCCACATTCAGTGCACACCTGACGTTTCTCAACTGTTTGCATTTCCTGGTGGCAGAGAAGTGTATCATGCAAATGGAGGCTATTCTCAAATTCAGTGCACTGATAAGGATTTTCCGCCATTTTCTCATGTGGTCAATAAGTAGGCTCTTGAGATGGCAACGTTTCAAATATTCTGTGCATGTGTAAGGTTTCTCGCCAGTTTATTGCGCCAGGTGCTTCATAAGAGGACACTTTCCACTGATTCTTTATCCAAATTCAGAGCACAAATTAACTTTCTTGTGTGAAGATCACTTCTGGTGATAAACACGATATTTCCTCAGATTGATGCTCTTAAAATATACAGCGCGAGGAAACGCTTTGTCCATTTACATTGACAAGCGTTTCACAAAATGCTTTAAAGAAACTACCTTTACATAATGTGTATAAGATAACACTCACATCTGTTCCATCAAGAATAATAGTGAAAACAAACATGCTTTTCTTGCTGCACATCAAACAGTGTTGTTTTCATGCTAAATATCCCTCTCGCCCAGGATTGACAGAAAGAACACTCTTGGTTACTTGATGTTACCACAAAGAGGTTGCATGGACAGCCACCATGTGTCAAATAGGTTTCCCAATCCGAGTTCCTGAATAGTCTGAAAAGGCAACTGGACCCCAAGCTTGCACACTTCTAAGATGCTTGGAAATTGCATATCCCAAAAATGAACCTTTTCACTGCATTAGTCCAGAGAATCTAACATCACTGTTGTTGGATTTTTGGGCCGTCCGTCACCTATTGAAATAAAAGGAGAGGCGCATTATTAGTTTCAACACGTTCACAATCACAGGCCTCACATGTGACAGGCAGACTGGTCCTCAGTAGTAGTGATGTGCCCTGGTTAATCACATTGTATCTCATAAGACTTTGAATACTAGGGTGCCATCTATTGGGGATACTAGGGTGCAATCTATTGGGGATACTAGGGTGCCACCTATTGGGGATACTAGGGTGCCATATATTGGGGATACTAGGGTGCTACCTATTGGGGATACTAGGGTGCCACCTATTGGGGATACTAGGGTGCCATCTATTGGGGATACTAGGGTGCCACTTATTGGGGATACTAGGGTGCCACCTATTGGGGATACTGGGGTGCCATCTATTCGAGATACTAGGGTGCCACCTATTGGGGATACTAGGGTGGGGATACTAGGGTGCCACCTATTGGGGATACTAGGGTGCCATCTATTCGGAATACTAGGGTGCCACCTATTGGGGATTCTAGGGTGCCATCTATTCGGAATACTAGGGTGCCATCTATTGGGGATACTAGGGTGCCACCTATTGGGGATACTAGGGTGCCACATATTGGGGATACTAGGGTGCCATCTATTGGGGTTGCCACCTATTGGGGATACTAGGGTGCCATCTATTCGGGATACTAGGGTGCCACCTATTGGGGATACTAGGGTGCCATCTATTGGGGATACTAGGGTGGCACCTATTGGGGATACTAGGGTGCCATCTATTGGGGATACTAGGGTGCCACCTATTGGGGATACTAGGGTGCCTTCTATTGGGGATACTAGGGTGCCATCTATTGGGGATACTAGGGTGCCACCTATTGGGGATACTAGGGTGCCATCTATTGGGGATACTAGGGTGCCATCTATTGGGGGTGCCACCTATTGGGGATACTAGGATGCCATCTATTCGGGATACTAGGGTGCCACCTATTGGGGATACTAGGGTGCCATCTATTGGGGATACTAGGATGCCACCTATTGGGGATGCCACCTATTGGGGATACTAGGGTGCCATCTATTCGGAATACTAGGGTGCCACCTATTGGGGATACTAGGGTGCCATCTATTCGGAATACTAGGGTGTCACCTATTGGGGATACTAGGGTGCCATCTATTGGGGATACTAGGGTGCCATCTATTCGGGATACTAGGGTGCCACCTATTGGGGATACTAGGGTGCCATCTATTGGGGATACTAGGGTGCCACCTATTGGGGATACTAAGGTGCCATCTATTCGGAATACTAGGGTGCCACCTATTGGGGATACTAGGGTGCCATCTATTCGGAATACTAGGGTGCCACCTATTGGGGATACTAGGGTGCCACCTATTGGGGACACTAGGGTGCTACCTATTGGGGATACTAGGGTGCCATCCATTGGAGATACTAGGGTGCCATCTATTGGGGATATTAGGGTGCCACCTATTCGGGATACTAGGGTGCCATCTATTGGGGATACTAGGGTGCCATCTATTCGGAATACTAGGGAGCCACCTATTGGGGATACTAGGGTGCCATCTATTGGGGATACTAGGGTGCCACCTATTGGGGATGCTAGGGTGCCATCTATTGGGGATACTAGGGTGCCACCTATTGGGGATACTAGGGTGCCATCTATTGGGGATACTAGGGTGCCATCTATTGGGGATTCTATTGGGGATACTAGGGTGCAATCTATTGGGGATACTAGGGTGCCACCTATTGGGGATACTAGGGTGCCATCTATTGGGGATTCTATTGGGGATACTAGGGTTCCACCTATTGGGGATACTAGGTGCCACCTAGTGGGGATACTAGGGTGCCATCTATTGGGGATACTAGGGTGCCACATATTGGGGATACTAGGGTGCCATCTATTGGGGATACTAGGGTACCACATATTGGGGATACTAGGGTGCCATCTATTGGGGATACTAGGGTGCCACCTATTGGGGATACTAGGGTGCCATCTCTTCGGGATACTAGGGTGCCACCTATTGGGGATACTAGGGTGCCATCTATTGGGGATACTAGGGTGCCACATATTGGGCATACTAGGGTGCCATCTATTGGGGATTCTAGGGTGCCACCTATTGGGGATACTAGGGTGCCATCTATTCGGGATACTAGGGTGCCACCTATTGGGGATACTAGGGTGCCATCTATTGGGGATACTAGGGTGCTACATATTGGGGATACTAGGGTGCCATCTATTGGGGATACTAGGGTGCCACATATTGCGGATACTAGGGTGCCATCTATTGGGGATACTAGGGTGCCACATATCGGGGATACTAGCGTGCCATCTATTGGGGATACTAGGGTGCCATCTATTGGGGATACTAGGGTGCCACATATTGCGGATACTAGGGTGCCATCTATTGGGGATACTAGGGTGCCACATATCGGGGATACTAGCGTGCCATCTATTGGGGATACTAGGGTGCCACCTATTCGGGATACTAGGGAACCATCTATTGGGGATACTAGGGTGCCATCTATTCGGGATACTAGGGTGCCATCTATTCGGGATACTAGGGTGCCACCTATTGGGGATACTAGGGTGCCACATATTGGGGATACTAGGGTGCCATCTATTGGGGATACTAGGGTGCCATCTATTCGGAATACTAGGGTGCCATCTATTGGGGATACTAGGGTGCCACCTATTGGGGATACTAGGGTGCCATCTATTTGGAATACTAGGGTGCCACCTATTGGGGATACTAGGGTGCCACCTATTGGGGATACTAGGGTGCCGTGCCATCTATTGGGGATACTAGGGTGCCATCTATTGGGGATACTAGGGTGCCACCTATTGGGGATACTGGGGTGCCATCT
This sequence comes from Ambystoma mexicanum, assembly GCF_040938575.1. Taxonomy (NCBI): domain Eukaryota; kingdom Metazoa; phylum Chordata; class Amphibia; order Caudata; family Ambystomatidae; genus Ambystoma; species Ambystoma mexicanum. Next base: position 1,487,438,821 of record NC_090924.1, read on the forward strand.
ATTGGGGATACTAGAGTGCCACCTATTGGGGATACTAGGGTGCCATCTATTGGGGATACTAGGGTGCCATCTATTTAGGATACTAGGGTGCCATCTATTCGGGATACTAGGGTGCCATCTATTGGGGATACTAGGGTGCCACCTATTGGGGATACTAGGGTGCCACCTATTCGGAATACTAGGGTGCCACCTATTGGGGATACTAGGGTGCCATCTATTGGGGTGCCACCTATTGGGGATACTAGGGTGCCATCTATTCGGGATACTAGGGTGCCACCTATTGGGGAGGGTGCCATCTATTCGGAATACTAGGGTGCCATCTATTGGGGATACTAGAGTGCCACCTATTGGGGACACTAGGGTGCCATCTATTCGGGATACTAGGGTGCCATCTATTGGGGATACTAGGGTGCCATCTATTGGGGATACTAGGGTGCCACCTATTCGGAATACTAGGGTGCCATCTATTGGGGATACTAGGGTGCCATCTATTGGGTGTGCCACCTATTGGGGATACTAGGGTGCCATCTATTCGGGATACTAGGGTGCCATCTATTGGGGATACTAGGGTGCCATCTACTGGGGATACTAGGGTACCACCTATTGGGGATACTAGGGTGGCATCTATTGGGGATACTAGGGTGCCACCTATTGGGGATACTAGGGTGCCATCTATTCAGAATACTAGGGTGCCACCTATTGGGGAGGGTGCCATCTATTCGGAATACTAGGGTGCCACCTATTGGGGATACTAGGGTGCCATCTATTGGGGATACTAGGGTGCCATCTATTGGAGATACTAGGGTGCCACCTATTGGGGATACTAGGGTGCCATCTATTGGGGATTCTAGGGTGCCATCTATTGGGGATACTAGGGTGCCATCTATTCAGAATACTAGGGTGCCACCTATTGGGGATACTAGGGTGCCATCTATTCGGAATACTAGGGTGCCATCTATTGGGGATACTAGGGTGCCACCTATTGGGGATACTAGGGTGCCATCTATTCGGAATACTAGGGTGCCACCTATTGGGGATACTAGGGTGCCATCTATTGGGGTGCCACCTATTGGGGATACTAGGGTGCCATCTATTCGGGATACTAGGGTGCCACCTATTGGGGAGGGTGCCATCTATTCGGAATACTAGGGTGCCATCTATTGGGGATACTAGAGTGCCACCTATTGGGGACACTAGGGTGCCATCTATTCGGGATACTAGGGTGCCATCTATTGGGGATACTAGGGTGCCATCTATTGGGGATACTAGGGTGCCACCTATTCGGAATACTAGGGTGCCATCTATTGGGGATACTAGGGTGCCATCTATTGGGCGTGCCACCTATTGGGGATACTAGGGTGCCATCTATTCGGGATACTAGGGTGCCATCTATTGGGGATACTAGGGTGCCATCTACTGGGGATACTAGGGTGCCACCTATTGGGGATACTAGGGTGGCATCTATTGGGGATACTAGGGTGCCACCTATTGGGGATACTAGGGTGCCATCTATTCAGAATACTAGGGTGCCACCTATTGGGGAGGGTGCCATCTATTCGGAATACTAGGGTGCCACCTATTGGGGATACTAGGGTGCCATCTATTGGGGATACTAGGGTGCCATCTATTGGAGATACTAGGGTGCCACCTATTGGGGATACTAGGGTGCCATCTATTGGGGATTCTAGGGTGCCATCTATTGGGGATACTAGGGTGCCATCTATTCAGAATACTAGGGTGCCACCTATTGGGGATACTAGGGTGCCATCTATTCGGAATACTAGGGTGCCATCTATTGGGGATACTAGGGTGCCACCTATTGGGGATACTAGGGTGCCATCTATTCGGAATACTAGGGTGCCACCTATTGGGGATTCTAGGGTGCCATCTATTGGGGATACTAGGGTGCCACCTATTGGGGATACTAGGGTGCCACCTATTGGGGATACTAGGGTGCCATCTATTTGGAATACTAGGGTGCCACCTATTGGGGATACTAGGGTGCCACCTATTGGGGATACTAGGGTGCCGTGCCATCTATTGGGGATACTAGGGTGCCATCTATTGGGGATACTAGGGTGCCACCTATTGGGGATACAGGGGTGCCATCTATTGGGGATACTGGGGTGCCATCTATTGGGGATACTAGAGTGCCACCTATTGGGGATACTAGGGTGCCATCTATTGGGGATACTAGGGTGCCATCTATTCGGGATACTAGGGTGCCACCTATTGGGGATACTAGGGTGCCATCTATTCGGGATACTAGGGTGCCATCTATTGGGGATACTAGGGTGCCACCTATTGGGGATACTAGGGTGCCACCTATTCGGAATACTAGGGTGCCACCTATTGGGGATACTAGGGTGCCATCTATTGGGGGTGCCACCTATTGGGGATACTAGGGTGCCATCTATTCGGGATACTAGGGTGCCACCTATTGGGGAGGGTGCCATCTATTCGGAATACTAGGGTGCCATCTATTGGGGATACTAGAGTGCCACCTATTGGGGACACTAGGGTGCCATCTATTCGGGATACTAGGGTGCCATCTATTGGGGATACTAGGGTGCCATCTATTGGGGATACTAGGGTGCCACCTATTCGGAATACTAGGGTGCCATCTATTGGGGATACTAGGGTGCCACATATTGCGGATACTAGGGTGCCATCTATTGGGGATACTAGGGTGCCACATATCGGGGATACTAGCGTGCCATCTATTGGGGATACTAGGGTGCCATCTATTGGGGATACTAGGGTGCCACATATTGCGGATACTAGGGTGCCATCTATTGGGGATACTAGGGTGCCACATATCGGGGATACTAGCGTGCCATCTATTGGGGATACTAGGGTGCCACCTATTCGGGATACTAGGGTACCATCTATTGGGGATACTAGGGTGCCATCTATTCGGGATACTAGGGTGCCATCTATTCGGGATACTAGGGTGCCACCTATTGGGGATACTAGGGTGCCACATATTGGGGATACTAGGGTGCCATCTATTGGGGATACTAGGGTGCCATCTATTCGGAATACTAGGGTGCCATCTATTGGGGATACTAGGGTGCCACCTATTGGGGATACTAGGGTGCCATCTATTTGGAATACTAGGGTGCCACCTATTGGGGATACTAGGGTGCCACCTACTGGGGATACTAGGGTGCCGTGCCATCTATTGGGGATACTAGGGTGCCATCTATTGGGGATACTAGGGTGCCACCTATTGGGGATATTGGGGTGCCATCTATTGGGGATACTAGAGTGCCACCTATTGGGGATACTAGGGTGCCATCTATTGGGGATACTAGGGTGCCATCTATTTGGGATACTAGGGTGCCATCTATTCGGGATACTAGGGTGCCATCTATTGGGGATACTAGGGTGCCACCTATTGGGGATACTAGGGTGCCACCTATTCGGAATACTAGGGTGCCACCTATTGGGGATACTAGGGTGCCATCTATTGGGGTGCCACCTATTGGGGATACTAGGGTGCCATCTATTCGGGATACTAGGGTGCCACCTATTGGGGAGGGTGCCATCTATTCGGAATACTAGGGTGCCATCTATTGGGGATACTAGAGTGCCACCTATTGGGGACACTAGGGTGCCATCTATTCGGGATACTAGGGTGCCATCTATTGGGGATACTAGGGTGCCATCTATTGGGGATACTAGGGTGCCACCTATTCAGAATACTAGGGTGCCACCTATTGGGGATACTAGGGTGCCATCTATTGGGGTGCCACCTATTGGGGATACTAGGGTGCCATCTATTCGGGATACTAGGGTGCCACCTATTGGGGAGGGTGCCATCTATTCGGAATACTAGGGTGCCATCTATTGGGGATACTAGAGTGCCACCTATTGGGGACACTAGGGTGCCATCTATTCGGGATACTAGGGTGCCATCTATTGGGGATACTAGGGTGCCATCTACTGGGGATACTAGGGTGCCACCTATTGGGGATACTAGGGTGGCATCTATTGGGGATACTAGGGTGCCACCTATTGGGGATACTAGGGTGCCATCTATTCAGAATACTAGGGTGCCACCTATTGGGGAGGGTGCCATCTATTCGGAATACTAGGGTGCCACCTATTGGGGATACTAGGGTGCCATCTATTGGGGATACTAGGGTGCCATCTATTGGAGATACTAGGGTGCCACCTATTGGGGATACTAGGGTGCCATCTATTGGGGATTCTAGGGTGCCATCTATTGGGGATACTAGGGTGCCATCTATTCAGAATACTAGGGTGCCACCTATTGGGGATACTAGGGTGCCATCTATTCGGAATACTAGGGTGCCATCTATTGGGGATACTAGGGTGCCACCTATTGGGGATACTAGGGTGCCATCTATTCGGAATACTAGGGTGCCACCTATTGGGGATTCTAGGGTGCCATCTATTGGGGATACTAGGGTGCCACCTATTGGGGATACTAGGGTGCCATCTATTGGGGATACTAGGGTGCCACCTATTGGGGATACTAGGGTGCCATCTATTTGGAATACTAGGGTGCCACCTATTGGGGATACTAGGGTGCCACCTATTGGGGATACTAGGGTGCCGTGCCATCTATTGGGGATACTAGGGTGCCATCTATTGGGGATACTAGGGTGCCACCTATTGGGGATACTGGGGTGCCATCTATTGGGGATACTAGAGTGCCACCTATTGGGGATACTAGGGTGCCATCTATTGGGGATACTAGGGTGCCATCTATTCGGGATACTAGGGTGCCACCTATTGGGGATACTAGGGTGCCATCTATTCAGGATACTAGGGTGCCATCTATTGGGGATACTAGGGTGCCACCTATTGGGGATACTAGGGTGCCACCTATTCGGAATACTAAGGTGCCACCTATTGGGGATACTAGGGTGCCATCTATTGGGGGTGCCACCTATTGGGGATACTAGGGTGCCATCTATTCGGGATACTAGGGTGCCACCTATTGGGGAGGGTGCCATCTATTCGGAATACTAGGGTGCCATCTATTGGGGATACTAGAGTGCCACCTATTGGGGACACTAGGGTGCCATCTATTCGGGATACTAGGGTGCCATCTATTGGGGATACTAGGGTGCCATCTATTGGGGATACTAGGGTGCCACCTATTCGGAATACTAGGGTGCCATCTATTGGGGATACTAGGGTGCCATCTATTGGGCGTGCCACCTATTGGGGATACTAGGGTGCCATCTATTCGGGATACTAGGGTGCCATCTATTGGGGATACTAGGGTGCCATCTACTGGGGATACTAGGGTGCCACCTATTGGGGATACTAGGGTGGCATCTATTGGGGATACTAGGGTGCCACCTATTGGGGATACTAGGGTGCCATCTATTCAGAATACTAGGGTGCCACCTATTGGGGAGGGTGCCATCTATTCGGAATACTAGGGTGCCACCTATTGGGGATACTAGGGTGCCATCTATTGGGGATACTAGGGTGCCATCTATTAGAGATACTAGGGTGCCACCTATTGGGGATACTAGGGTGCCATCTATTGGGGATTCTAGGGTGCCATCTATTGGGGATACTAGGGTGCCATCTATTCGGGATACTAGGGTGCCACCTATTGGGGATACTAGGGTGCCATCTATTCGGAATACTAGGGTGCCATCTATTGGGGATACTAGGGTGCCACCTATTGGGGATACTAGGGTGCCATCTATTCGGAATACTAGGGTGCCACCTATTGGGGATTCTAGGGTGCCATCTATTGGGGATACTAGGGTGCCACCTATTGGGGATACTAGGGTGCCATCTATTCGGGATACTAGGGTGCCACCTATTGGGGATACTAGGGTGCCACCTATTGGGGATTCTAGGGTGCCACCTATTGGAGATACTAGGGTGCCACCTGCTGGGGATACTAGGGTGCCATCTATTCGGGATACTAGTGTGCCATCTGTTGGGGATACTAGGGTGCCATCTATTGGGGATACTAGGGTGCCTTCTCTTGGGGAAACTAGGGTGCCACCTATTGGGATACTAGGGTGCCATCTATTGGGGATACTAGGGTGCCACCTATTGGGGATACTAGGGTGCCATCTATTAGGGATACTAGGGTGCCATCTATTGGGGATACTAGGGTGCCATCTATTGGGGGTGCCACCTATTGGGGATACTAGGGTGCCATCTTTTCGGGATACTAGGGTGCCACCTATTGGGGATACTAGGGTGCCATCTATTGGGGATACTAGGGTGCCACCTATTGGGGATGCCACCTATTGGGGATACTAGGGTGCCATCTATTCGGAATACTAGGGTTCCACCTATTGGGTATATTAGGGTGCCATCTATTCGGAATACTAGGGTGCCACCTATTGGGGATACTAGGGTGCCATCTATTGGGGATACTAGGGTGCCACATATTGGGGATACTAGGGTGCCATATCTTCGGGATACTAGGGTGCCACCTATTGGGGATACTAGGGTGCCATCTATTGGGGATACTAGGGTGCCACATATTGGGCATATTAGGGTGCCATCTATTGGGGATACTAGGGTGCCATCTATTCGGAATACTAGGGTGCCACCTATTGGGGATACTAGGGTGCCACCTATTCGGGATACTAGGGTGCCACCTATTGGGGATACTAGGGTGCCACCTATTGGGGATTCTAGGGTGCCACCTATTGGAGATACTAGGGTGCAACCTGTTGGGGATACTAGGGTGCCATCTATTCGGGATACTAGTGTGCCATCTGTTGGGGATACTAGGGTACCATCTATTCGGAATACTAGGGTGTCACCTATTGGGGATACTAGGGTGCCATCTGTTCGGAATACTAGGGTGTCACCTATTGGGGATACTAGGGTGCCATCTATTGGGGATACTAGGGTGCCATCTATTCGGGATACTAGGGTGCCACCTATTGGGGATACTAGGGTGCCATCTATTGGGGATACTAGGGTGCCACCTATTGGGGATACTAGGGTGCCATCTATTCGGAATACTAGGGTGCCACCTATTGGGGATACTAGGGTGCCATCTATTCGGAATACTAGGGTGCCACCTATTGGGGATACCAGGGTGCCACCTATTGGGGATACTAGGGTGCCATCTATTGGGGACACTAGGGTGCTACCTATTGGGGATACTAGGGTGCCATCCATTGGGGATACTAGGGTGCCATCTATTGGGGATATTAGGGTGCCACCTATTCGGGATACTAGGGTGCCATCTATTGGGGATACTAGGGTGCCATCTATTCGGAATACTAGGGTGCCACCTATTGGGGATACTAGGGTGCCATCTATTGGGGATACTAGGGTGCCACCTATTGGGGATACTAGGGTGCCATCTATTGGGGATATTAGGGTGCCACCTATTCGGGATACTAGGGTGCCACCTATTGGGGATACTAGGGTGCCACATATTGGGGATACTAGGGTGCCATCTATTGGGGATACTAGGGTGCCACCTATTGGGGATACTAGGGTGCCATCTATTGGGGATTCTATTGGGGATACTAGGGTGCCATCTATTGGGGATACTAGGGTGCCACCTATTGGGGATACTAGGGTGCCATCTATTGGGGATTCTATTGGGGATACTAGGGTGCCATCTATTCAGAATACTAGGGTGCCACCTATTGGGGAGGGTGCCATCTATTCGGAATACTAGGGTGCCACCTATTGGGGATACTAGGGTGCCATCTATTGGGGATACTAGGGTGCCATCTATTGGAGATACTAGGGTGCCACCTATTGGGGATACTAGGGTGCCATCTATTGGGGATTCTAGGGTGCCATCTATTGGGGATACTAGGGTGCCATCTATTCAGAATACTAGGGTGCCACCTATTGGGGATACTAGGGTGCCATCTATTCGGAATACTAGGGTGCCATCTATTGGGGATACTAGGGTGCCACCTATTGGGGATACTAGGGTGCCATCTATTCGGAATACTAGGGTGCCACCTATTGGGGATTCTAGGGTGCCATCTATTGGGGATACTAGGGGATACTAGGGTGCCACCTATTGGGGATACTAGGGTGCCATCTATTTGGAATACTAGGGTGCCACCTATTGGGGATACTAGGGTGCCACCTATTGGGGATACTAGGGTGCCGTGCCATCTATTGGGGATACTAGGGTGCCATCTATTGGGGATACTAGGGTGCCACCTATTGGGGATACTGGGGTGCCATCTATTGGGGATACTAGAGTGCCACCTATTGGGGATACTAGGGTGCCATCTATTGGGGATACTAGGGTGCCATCTATTCGGGATACTAGGGTGCCACCTATTGGGGATACTAGGGTGCCATCTATTCAGGATACTAGGGTGCCATCTATTGGGGATACTAGGGTGCCACCTATTGGGGATACTAGGGTGCCACCTATTCGGAATACTAAGGTGCCACCTATTGGGGATACTAGGGTGCCATCTATTGGGGGTGCCACCTATTGGGGATACTAGGGTGCCATCTATTCGGGATACTAGGGTGCCACCTATTGGGGAGGGTGCCATCTATTCGGAATACTAGGGTGCCATCTATTGGGGATACTAGAGTGCCACCTATTGGGGACACTAGGGTGCCATCTATTCGGGATACTAGGGTGCCATCTATTGGGGATACTAGGGTGCCATCTATTGGGGATACTAGGGTGCCACCTATTCGGAATACTAGGGTGCCATCTATTGGGGATACTAGGGTGCCATCTATTGGGCGTGCCACCTATTGGGGATACTAGGGTGCCATCTATTCGGGATACTAGGGTGCCATCTATTGGGGATACTAGGGTGCCATCTACTGGGGATACTAGGGTGCCACCTATTGGGGATACTAGGGTGGCATCTATTGGGGATACTAGGGTGCCACCTATTGGGGATACTAGGGTGCCATCTATTCAGAATACTAGGGTGCCACCTATTGGGGAGGGTGCCATCTATTCGGAATACTAGGGTGCCACCTATTGGGGATACTAGGGTGCCATCTATTGGGGATACTAGGGTGCCATCTATTAGAGATACTAGGGTGCCACCTATTGGGGATACTAGGGTGCCATCTATTGGGGATTCTAGGGTGCCATCTATTGGGGATACTAGGGTGCCATCTATTCAGAATACTAGGGTGCCACCTATTGGGGATACTAGGGTGCCATCTATTCGGAATACTAGGGTGCCATCTATTGGGGATACTAGGGTGCCACCTATTGGGGATACTAGGGTGCCATCTATTCGGAATACTAGGGTGCCACCTATTGGGGATTCTAGGGTGCCATCTATTGGGGATACTAGGGTGCCACCTATTGGGGATACTAGGGTGCCATCTATTCGGGATACTAGGGTGCCACCTATTGGGGATACTAGGGTGCCACCTATTGGGGATTCTAGGGTGCCACCTATTGGAGATACTAGGGTGCCACCTGCTGGGGATACTAGGGTGCCATCTATTCGGGATACTAGTGTGCCATCTGTTGGGGATACTAGGGTGCCATCTATTGGGGATACTAGGGTGCCTTCTCTTGGGGAAACTAGGGTGCCACCTATTGGGATACTAGGGTGCCATCTATTGGGGATACTAGGGTGCCACCTATTGGGGATACTAGGGTGCCATCTATTAGGGATACTAGGGTGCCATCTATTGGGGATAATAGGGTGCCATCTATTGGGGGTGCCACCTATTGGGGATACTAGGGTGCCATCTTTTCGGGATACTAGGGTGCCACCTATTGGGGATACTAGGGTGCCATCTATTGGGGATACTAGGGTGCTACCTATTGGGGATGCCACCTATTGGGGATACTAGGGTGCCATCTTTTCGGAATACTAGGGTTCCACCTATTGGGTATATTAGGGTGCCATCTATTCGGAATACTAGGGTGCCACCTATTGGGGATACTAGGGTGCCATCTATTGGGGATACTAGGGTGCCACATATTGGGGATACTAGGGTGCCATATCTTCGGGATACTAGGGTGCCACCTATTGGGGATACTAGGGTGCCATCTATTGGGGATACTAGGGTGCCACATATTGGGCATATTAGGGTGCCATCTATTGGGGATACTAGGGTGCCATCTATTCGGAATACTAGGGTGCCACCTATTGGGGATACTAGGGTGCCATCTATTCGGGATACTAGGGTGCCACCTATTGGGGATACTAGGGTGCCACCTATTGGGGATTCTAGGGTGCCACCTATTGGAGATACTAGGGTGCCACCTGTTGGGGATACTAGGGTGCCATCTATTCGGGATACTAGTGTGCCATCTGTTGGGGATACTAGGGTACCATCTATTCGGAATACTAGGGTGTCACCTATTGGGGATACTAGGGTGCCATCTGTTCGGAATACTAGGGTGTCACCTATTGGGGATACTAGGGTGCCATCTATTGGGGATACTAGGGTGCCATCTATTCGGGATACTAGGGTGCCACCTATTGGGGATACTAGGGTGCCATCTATTGGGGATACTAGGGTGCCATCTATTCGGAATACTAGGGTGCCACCTATTGGGGATACTAGGGTGCCATCTATTCGGAATACTAGGGTGCCACCTATTGGGGATACCAGGGTGCCACCTATTGGGGATACTAGGGTGCCATCTATTGGGGACACTAGGGTGCTACCTATTGGGGATACTAGGGTGCCATCCATTGGGGATACTAGGGTGCCATCTATTGGGGATATTAGGGTGCCACCTATTCGGGATACTAGGGTGCCATCTATTGGGGATACTAGGGTGCCATCTATTCGGAATACTAGGGTGCCACCTATTGGGGATACTAGGGTGCCATCTATTGGGGATACTAGGGTGCCACCTATTGGGGATACTAGGGTGCCATCTATTGGGGATATTAGGGTGCCACCTATTCGGGATACTAGGGTGCCACATATTGGGGATACTAGGGTGCCACATATTGGTGATACTAGGGTGCCATCTATTGGGGATACTAGGGTGCCACCTATTGGGGATACTAGGGTGCCATCTATTGGGGATACTAGGGTGCCACCTATTGGGGATACTAGGGTGCCAACTATTGGGGATTCTATTGGGGATACTAGGGTGCCATCTATTGGGGATACTAGGGTGCCACCTATTGGGGATACTAGGGTGCCATCTATTGGGGATTCTATTGGGGATACTAGGGTTCCACCTATTGGGGATACTAGGTGCCACCTAGTGAGGATACTAGGGTGCCATCTATTGGGGATACTAGGGTGCCACATATTGGGGATACTAGGGTGCCATCTATTGGGGATACTAGGGTACCACATATTGGGGATACTAGGGTGCCATCTATTGGGGATACTAGGGTGCCACCTATTGGGGATACTAGGGTGCCATCTCTTCGGGATACTAGGGTGCCACCTATTGGGGATACTAGGGTGCCATCTATTGGGGATACTAGGGTGCCACATATTGGGCATACTAGGGTGCCATCTATTGGGGATTCTAGGGTGCCACCTATTGGGGATACTAGGGTGCCATCTATTCGGGATACTAGGGTGCCACCTATTGGGGATACTAGGGTGCCATCTATTGGGGATACTAGGGTGCTACATATTGGGGATACTAGGGTGCCATCTATTGGGGATACTAGGGTGCCACATATTGCGGATACTAGGGTGCCATCTATTGGGGATACTAGGGTGCCACATATCGGGGATACTAGCGTGCCATCTATTGGGGATACTAGGGTGCCACCTATTAAGGGATACTAGGGTACCATCTATTGGGGATACTAGGGTGCCATCTATTCGGGATACTAGGGTGCCACCTATTGGGGATACTAGGGTGCCACATATTGGGGATACTAGGGTGCCATCTATTGGGGATACTAGGGTGCCATCTATTCGGAATACTAGGGTGCCCATCTATTGGGGATACTAGGGTGCCACCTATTGGGGATACTAGGGTGCCATCTATTTGGAATACTAGGGTGCCACCTATTGGGGATACTAGGGTGCCACCTATTGGGGATACTAGGGTGCCGTGCCATCTATTGGGGATACTAGGGTGCCATCTATTGGGGATACTAGGGTGCCACCTATTGGGGATACTGGGGTGCCATCTATTGGGGATACTAGAGTGCCACCTATTGGGGATACTAGGGTGCCATCTATTGGGGATACTAGGGTGCCATCTATTCGGGATACTAGGGTGCCATCTATTCGGGATACTAGGGTGCCATCTATTGGGGATACTAGGGTGCCACCTATTGGGGATACTAGGGTGCCACCTATTCGGAATACTAGGGTGCCACCTATTGGGGATACTAGGGTGCCATCTATTGGGGGTGCCACCTATTGGGGATACTAGGGTGCCATCTATTCGGAATACTAGGGTGCCATCTATTGGGGATACTAGAGTGCCACCTATTGGGGACACTAGGGTGCCATCTATTCGGGATACTAGGGTGCCATCTATTGGGGATACTAGGGTGCCATCTATTGGGGATACTAGGGTGCCACCTATTCGGAATACTAGGGTGCCATCTATTGGGGATACTAGGGTGCCATCTATTGGGCGTGCCACCTATTGGGGATACTAGGGTGCCATCTATTCGGGATACTAGGGTGCCATCTATTGGGGATACTAGGGTGCCACCTATTGGGGCTACTAGGGTGCCATCTATTCAGAATACTAGGGTGCCACCTATTGGGGAGGGTGCCATCTATTCGGAATACTAGGGTGCAACCTATTGGGGATACTAGGGTGCCATCTATTGGGGATACTAGGGTGCCATCTATTGGAGATACTAGGGTGCCACCTATTGGGGATACTAGGGTGCCATCTATTGGGGATTCTAGGGTGCCATCTATTGGGGATACTAGGGTGCCATCTATTCAGAATACTAGGGATACTAGGGTGCCATCTATTCGGAATACTAGGGTGCCATCTATTGGGGATACTAGGGTGCCACCTATTGGGGATACTAGGGTGCCATCTATTCGGAATACTAGGGTGCCACCTATTGGGGATTCTAGGGTGCCATCTATTGGGGATACTAGGGTGCCACCTATTGGGGATACTAGGGTGCCATCTATTCGGGATACTAGGGTGCCACCATTGGGGATACTAGGGTGCCATCTATTGGGGATACTAGGGTGCCACCTATTGGGGATACTAGGGTGCCATCTATTTGGAATACTAGGGTGCCACCTATTGGGGATACTAGGGTGCCACCTATTGGGTATACTAGGGTGCTGTGCCATCTATTGGGGATACTAGGGTGCCATCTATTGGGGATACTAGGGTGCCACCTATTGGGGATACTGGGGTGCCATCTATTGGGGATACTAGAGTGCTACCTATTGGGGATACTAGGGTGCCATCTATTGGGGATACTAGGGTGCCATCTATTCGGGATACTAGGGTGCCACCTATTGGGGATACTAGGGTGCCATCTATTCGGGATACTAGGGTGCCACCTATTGGGGATACTAGGGTGCCACCTATTCGGAAAACTAGGGTGCCACCAATTGGGGATACTAGGGTGCCATCTATTGGGGGTGCCACCTATTGGGGATACTGGGGTGCCATCTATTCGGGATACTAGGGTGCCACCTATTGGGGAGGGTGCCATCTATTCGGAATACTAGGGTGCCATCTATTGGGGATACTAGAGTGCCACCTATTGGGGACACTAGGGTGCCATCTATTTGGGATACTAGGGTGCCATCTATTGGGGATACTAGGGTGCCATCTATTGGGGATACTAGGGTGCCACCTATTCGGAATACTAGGGTGCCATCTATTGGGGATACTAGGGTGCCATCTATTGGGCGTGCCACCTATTGGGGATACTAGGGTGCCATCTATTCGGGATACTAGGGTGCCATCTATTGGGCATACTAGGGTGCCATCTACTGGGGATACTAGGGTGCCACCTATTGGGGATACTAGGGTGGCATCTATTGGGGATACTAGGGTGCCACCTATTGGGGATACTAGGGTGCCATCTATTCAGAATACTAGGGTGCCACCTATTGGGGAGGGTGCCATCTATTCGGAATACTAGGGTGCCACCTATTGAGGATACTAGGGTGCCATCTATTGGGGATACTAGGGTGCCACATATTGGGCATACTAGGGTGCCATCTATTGGGGATTCTAGGGTGCCACCTATTGGGGATACTAGGGTGCCATCTATTCGGGATACTAGGGTGCCACCTATTGGGGATACTAGGGTGCCATCTATTGGGGATACTAGGGTGCTACATATTGGGGATACTAGCGTGCCATCTATTGGGGATACTAGGGTGCCACCTATTCGGGATACTAGGGTACCATCTATTGGGGATACTAGGGTGCCATCTATTCGGGATACTAGGGTGCCACCTATTGGGGATACTAGGGTGCCACATATTGGGGATACTAGGGTGCCATCTATTGGGGATACTAGGGTGCCATCTATTCGGAATACTAGGGTGCCCATCTATTGGGGATACTAGGGTGCCACATATTGGGGATACTAGGGTGCCATCTATTTGGAATACTAGGGTGCCACCTATTGGGGATACTAGGGTGCCACCTATTGGGGATACTAGGGTGCCGTGCCATCTATTGGGGATACTAGGGTGCCATCTATTGGGGATACTAGGGTGCCACCTATTGGGGATACTGGGGTGCCATCTATTGGGGATACTAGAGTGCCACCTATTGGGGATACTAGGGTGCCATCTATTGGGGATACTAGGGTGCCATCTATTCGGGATACTAGGGTGTCACCTATTGGGGATACTAGGGTGCCATCTATTCGGGATACTAGGGTGCCATCTATTGGGGATACTAGGGTGCCACCTATTGGGGATACTAGGGTGCCACCTATTCGGAATACTAGGGTGCCACCTATTGGGGATACTAGGGTGCCATCTATTGGGGGTGCCACCTATTGGGGATACTAGGGTGCCATCTATTCGGAATACTAGGGTGCCATCTATTGGGGATACTAGAGTGCCACCTATTGGGGACACTAGGGTGCCATCTATTCGGGATACTAGGGTGCCATCTATTGGGGATACTAGGGTGCCACCTATTCGGAATACTAGGGTGCCATCTATTGGGGATACTAGGGTGCCATCTATTGGGCGTGCCACCTATTGGGGATACTAGGGTGCCATCTATTCGGGATACTAGGGTGCCATCTATTGGGGATACTAGGGTGCCATCTATTGGGGATACTAGGGTGCCACCTATTGGGGATACTAGGGTGCCATCTATTCAGAATACTAGGGTGCCACCTATTGGGGAGGGTGCCATCTATTCGGAATACTAGGGTGCAACCTATTGGGGATACTAGGGTGCCATCTATTGGGGATACTAGGGTGCCATCTATTGGAGATACTAGGGTGCCACCTATTGGGGATACTAGGGTGCCATCTATTGGGGATTCTAGGGTGCCATCTATTGGGGATACTAGGGTGCCATCTATTCAGAATACTAGGGTGCCACCTATTGGGGATACTAGGGTGCCATCTATTCGGAATACTAGGGTGCCATCTATTGGGGATACTAGGGTGCCACCTATTGGGGATACTAGGGTGCCATCTATTCGGAATACTAGGGTGCCACCTATTGGGGATTCTAGGGTGCCATCTATTGGGGATACTAGGGTGCCACCTATTGGGGATACTAGGGTGCCATCTATTCGGGATACTAGGGTGCCACCTATTGGGGATACTAGGGTGCCATCTATTGGGGATACTAGGGTGCCACCTATTTGGAATACTAGGGTGCCACCTATTGGGGATACTAGGGTGCCACCTATTGGGGATACTAGGGTGCTGTGCCATCTATTGGGGATACTAGGGTGCCATCTATTGGGGATACTAGGGTGCCACCTATTGGGGATACTAGGGTGCCATCTATTGGGGATACTAGAGTGCCACCTATTGGGGATACTAGGGTGCCATCTATTGGGGATACTAGGGTGCCATCTATTCGGGATACTAGGGTGCCACCTATTGGGGATACTAGGGTGCCATCTATTCGGGATACTAGGGTGCCACCTATTGGGGATACTAGGGTGCCACCTATTCGGAAAACTAGGGTGCCACCAATTGGGGATACTAGGGTGCCATCTATTGGGGTGCCACCTATTGGGGATACTGGGGTGCCATCTATTCGGGATACTAGGGTGCCACCTATTGGGGAGGGTGCCATCTATTCGGAATACTAGGGTGCCATCTATTGGGGATACTAGAGTGCCACCTATTGGGGACACTAGGGTGCCATCTATTTGGGATACTAGGGTGCCATCTATTGGGGATACTAGGGTGCCATCTATTGGGGATACTAGGGTGCCACCTATTCGGAATACTAGGCTGCCATCTATTGGGGATACTAGGGTGCCATCTATTGGGCGTGCCACCTATTGGGGATACTAGGGTGCCATCTATTCGGGATACTAGGGTGCCATCTATTGGGGATACTAGGGTGCCATCTACTGGGGATACTAGGGTGCCACCTATTGGGGATACTAGGGTGGCATCTATTGGGGATACTAGGGTGCCACCTATTGGGGATACTAGGGTGCCATCTATTCAGAATACTAGGGTGCCACCTATTGGGGAGGGTGCCATCTATTCGGAATACTAGGGTGCCACCTATTGGGGATACTAGGGTGCCATCTATTGGGGATACTAGGGTGCCACCTATTGGGGATACTAGGGTGCCATCTATTGGGGATTCTAGGGTGCCATCTATTGGGGATACTAGGGTGCCATCTATTCAGAATACTAGGGTGCCACCTATTGGGGATACTAGGGTGCCATCTATTCGGAATACTAGGGTGCCATCTATTGGGGATACTAGGGTGCCACCTATTGGGGATACTAGGGTGCCATCTATTCGGAATACTAGGGTGCCACCTATTGGGGATTCTAGGGTGCCATCTATTGGGGATACTAGGGTGCCACCTATTGGGGATACTAGGGTGCCATCTATTCGGGATACTAGGGTGCCACCTATTGGGGATACTAGGGTGCCACCTATTGGGGATTCTAGGGTGCCACCTATTGGAGATACTAGGGTGCCACCTGTTGGGGATACTAGGGTGCCATCTATTCGGGATACTAGAGTGCCACCTATT
Source organism: Ambystoma mexicanum (assembly GCF_040938575.1). Lineage (NCBI taxonomy): Eukaryota > Metazoa > Chordata > Amphibia > Caudata > Ambystomatidae > Ambystoma > Ambystoma mexicanum. The sequence goes on from NC_090924.1 coordinate 1,487,455,902, forward strand.
GGGGATACTAGGGTGCCATCTATTGGGGATACTAGGGTGCCATCTATTCGGGATACTAGGGTGCCACCTATTGGGGATACTAGGGTGCCATCTATTCGGGATACTAGGGTGCCATCTATTGGGGATACTAGGGTGCCACCTATTGGGGATACTAGGGTGCCACCTATTCGGAATACTAGGGTGCCACCTATTGGGGAGGGTGCCATCTATTCGGAATACTAGGGTGCCACCTATTGGGGATACTAGGGTGCCATCTATTGGGGATACTAGGGTGCCACCTATTGGGGATACTAGGGTGCCATCTATTGGGGATTCTAGGGTGCCATCTATTGGGGATACTAGGGTGCCATCTATTCGGGATACTAGGGTGCCACCTATTGGGGAGGGTGCCATCTATTCGGAATACTAGGGTGCCATCTATTGGGGATACTAAAGTGCCACCTATTGGGGACACTAGGGTGCCATCTATTCGGGATACTAGGGTGCCATCTATTGGGGATACTAGGGTGCCATCTATTGGGGATACTAGGGTGCCACCTATTCGGAATACTAGGGTGCCATCTATTGGGGATACTAGGGTGCCATCTATTGGGCGTGCCACCTATTGGGGATACTAGGGTGCCATCTATTCGGGATACTAGGGTGCCATCTATTGGGGATACTAGGGTGCCATCTACTGGGGATACTAGGGTGCCACCTATTGGGGATACTAGGGTGGCATCTATTGGGGATACTAGGGTGCCACCTATTGGGGATACTAGGGTGCCATCTATTCAGAATACTAGGGTGCCACCTATTGGGGAGGGTGCCATCTATTCGGAATACTAGGGTGCCACCTATTGGGGATACTAGGGTGCCATCTATTGGGGATACTAGGGTGCCATCTATTTGGGATACTAGGGTGCCATCTATTGGGGATACTAGGGTGCCACCTATCCGGAATACTAGGCTGCCATCTATTGGGGATACTAGGGTGCCATCTATTGGGCGTGCCACCTATTGGGGATACTAGGGTGCCATCTATTCGGGATACTAGGGTGCCATCTATTGGGGATACTAGGGTGCCATCTACTGGGGATACTAGGGTGCCACCTATTGGGGATACTAGGGTGGCATTTATTGGGGATACTAGGGTGCCACCTATTGGGGATACTAGGGTGCCATCTATTCAGAATACTAGGGTGCCACCTATTGGGGAGGGTGCCATCTATTCGGAATACTAGGGTGCCACCTATTGGGGATACTAGGGTGCCATCTATTGGGGATACTAGGGTGCCACCTATTGGGGATACTAGGGTGCCATCTATTGGGGATTCTAGGGTGCCATCTATTGGGGATACTAGGGTGCCATCTATTCAGAATACTAGGGTGCCACCTATTGGGGATACTAGGGTGCCATCTATTCGGAATACTAGGGTGCCATCTATTGGGGATACTAGGGTGCCACCTATTGGGGATACTAGGGTGCCATCTATTCAGAATACTAGGGTGCCACCTATTGGGGATTCTAGGGTGCCATCTATTGGGGATACTAGGGTGCCACCTATTGGGGATACTAGGGTGCCATCTATTCGGGATACTAGGGTGCCACCTATTGGGGATACTAGGGTGCCACCTATTGGGGATTCTAGGGTGCCACCTATTGGAGATACTAGGGTGCCACCTGTTGGGGATACTAGGGTGCCATCTATTCGGGATACTAGTGTGACATCTGTTGGGGATACTAGGGTGCCATCTATTGGGGATACTAGGGTGCCTTCTATTGGGGATACTAGGGTGCCACCTATTGGGATACTAGGGTGCCATCTATTGGGGATACTAGGGTGCCACCTATTGGGGATACTAGGGTGCCATCTATTAGGGATACTAGGGTGCCATCTATTGGGGATACTAGGGTGCCATCTATTGGGGGTGCCACCTATTGGGGATACTAGGGTGCCATCTTTTCGGGATACTAGGGTGCCACCTATTGGGGATACTAGGGTGCCATCTATTGGGGATACTAGGGTGCCACCTATTGGGGATGCCACCTATTGGGGATACTAGGGTGCCATCTATTCGGAATACTAGGGTTCCACCTATTGGGTTTACTAGGGTGCCATCTATTCGGAATACTAGGGTGCCACCTATTGGGGATACTAGGGTGCCATCTATTGGGGATACTAGGGTGCCACATATTGGGGATACTAGGGTGCCCTATTGGGGATACTAGGGTACCACATATTGGGGATACTAGGGTGCCATCTATTGGGGATACTAGAGTGCCACCTATTGGGGATACTAGGGTGCCATATCTTCGGGATACTAGGGTGCCACCTATTGGGGATACTAGGGTGCCATCTATTGGGGATACTAGGGTGCCACATATTGGGCATACTAGGGTGCCATCTATTGGGGATACTAGGGTGCCACCTATTGGGGATATAGGGTGCCATCTATTCGGGATACTAGGGTGCCACCTATTGGGGATACTAGGGTGCCATCTATTGGGGATACTAGGGTGCTACATATTGGGGATACTAGGGTGCCACATATTGCGGATACTAGGGTGCCATCTATTGGGGATACTAGTGTGCCACATATCGGGGATACTAGCGTGCCATCTATTGGGGATACTAGGGTGCCACCTATTCGGGATACTAGGGTGCCATCTATTCATGATACTAGGGTGCCACCTATTGGGGATACTAGGGTGCCATCTATTTGGAATACTAGGGTGCCATCTATTGGGGATACTAGGGTGCCACCTATTGGGGATACTAGGGTGCCATCTATTTGGAATACTAGGTTGCCACCTATTGGGGATACTAGGGTGCCACATATTGGGGATACTAGGGTGCCACCTATTGGGGATACTAGGGTGCCGTGCCATCTATTCGGGATACTAGGGTGCCATCTATTGGGGATACTAGGGTGCCATCTATTGGGGATACTAGGGTGCCACCTATTGGGGATACTGGGGTGCCATCTATTGGGGATACTAGAGTGCCACCTATTGGGGATACTAGGGTGCCATCTATTGGGGATACTAGGGTGCCATCTATTTGGGATACTAGGGTGCCATCTATTGGGGATACTAGGGTGCCACCTATTGGGGATACTAGGGTGCCACCTATTCGGAATACTAGGGTGCCACCTATTGGGGATACTAGGGTGCCATCTATTGGGGTGCCACCTATTGGGGATACTAGGGTGCCATCTATTCGGGATACTAGGGTGCCACCTATTGGGGAGGGTGCCATCTATTCGGAATACTAGGGTGCCATCTATTGGGGATACTAGAGTGCCACCTATTGGGGACACTAGGGTGCCATCTATTCGGGATACTAGGGTGCCATCTATTGGGGATACTAGGGTGCCATCTATTGGGGATATTAGGGTGCCACCTATTCGGAATACTAGGGTGCCATCTATTGGGGATACTAGGGTGCCATCTATTGGGCGTGCCACCTATTGGGGATACTAGGGTGCCATCTATTCGGGATACTAGGGTGCCATCTATTGGGGATACTAGGGTGCCATCTACTGGGGATACTAGGGTGCCACCTATTGGGGATACTAGGGTGGCATCTATTGGGGATACTAGGGTGCCACCTATTGGGGATACTAGGGTGCCATCTATTCAGAATACTAGGGTGCCACCTATTGGGGAGGGTGCCATCTATTCGGAATACTAGGGTGCCACCTATTGGGGATACTAGGGTGCCATCTATTGGGGATACTAGGGTGCCATCTATTGGAGATACTAGGGTGCCACCTATTGGGGATACTAGGGTGCCATCTATTGGGGATTCTAGGGTGCCATCTATTGGGGATACTAGGGTGCCATCTATTCAGAATACTAGGGTGCCACCTATTGGGGATACTAGGGTGCCATCTATTCGGAATACTAGGGTGCCATCTATTGGGGATACTAGGGTGCCACCTATTGGGGATACTAGGGTGCCATCTATTCGGAATACTAGGGTGCCACCTATTGGGGATTCTAGGGTGCCATCTATTGGGGATACTAGGGTGCCACCTATTGGGGATACTAGGGTGCCATCTATTGGGGATACTAGGGTGCCACCTATTGGGGATACTAGGGTGCCACCTATTGGGGATACTAGGGTGCCGTGCCATCTATTGGGGATACTAGGGTGCCATCTATTGGGGATACTAGGGTGCCACCTATTGGGGATACTGGGGTGCCATCTATTGGGGATACTAGAGTGCCACCTATTGGGGATACTAGGGTGCCATCTATTGGGGATACTAGGGTGCCATCTATTGGGGATACTAGGGTGCCACCTATTGGGGATACTAGGGTGCCATCTATTCGGGATACTAGGGTGCCACCTATTGGGGATACTAGGGTGCCATCTATTCGGGATACTAGGGTGCCATCTATTGGGGATACTAGGGTGCCACCTATTCGGAATACTAGGGTGCCACCTATTGGGGATACTAGGGTGCCATCTATTGGGGGTGCCACCTATTGGGGATACTAGGGTGCCATCTATTCGGGATACTAGGGTGCCACCTATTGGGGAGGGTGCCATCTATTCGGAATACTAGGGTGCCATCTATTGGGGATACTAGAGTGCCACCTATTGGGGACACTAGGGTGCCATCTATTCGGGATACTAGGGTGCCATCTATTGGGGATACTAGGGTGCCATCTATTGGGGATACTAGGGTGCCACCTATTCGGAATACTAGGGTGCCATCTATTGGGGATACTAGGGTGCCACATATTGCGGATACTAGGGTGCCATCTATTGGGGATACTAGGGTGCCACATATCGGGGATACTAGCGTGCCATCTATTGGGGATACTAGGGTGCCATCTATTGGGGATACTAGGGTGCCACATATTGCGGATACTAGGGTGCCATCTATTGGGGATACTAGGGTGCCACATATCGGGGATACTAGCGTGCCATCTATTGGGGATACTAGGGTGCCACCTATTCGGGATACTAGGGTACCATCTATTGGGGATACTAGGGTGCCATCTATTCGGGATACTAGGGTGCCATCTAGTCGGGATACTAGGGTGCCACCTATTGGGGATACTAGGGTGCCACATATTGGGGATACTAGGGTACCATCTATTGGGGATACTAGGGTGCCATCTATTCGGAATACTAGGGTGCCATCTATTGGGGATACTAGGGTGCCACCTATTGGGGATACTAGGGTGCCATCTATTTGGAATACTAGGGTGCCACCTATTGGGGATACTAGGGTGCCACCTATTGGGGATACTAGGGTGCCGTGCCATCTATTGGGGATACTAGGGTGCCATCTATTGGGGATACTAGGGTGCCACCTATTGGGGATACTGGGGTGCCATCTATTGGGGATACTAGAGTGCCACCTATTGGGGATACTAGGGTGCCATCTATTTGGGATTCTAGGGTGCCATCTATTCGGGATACTAGGGTGCCATCTATTGGGGATACTAGGGTGCCACCTATTGGGGATACTAGGGTGCCACCTATTCAGGATACTAGTGTGCCACCTATTGGGGATACTAGGGTGCCATCTATTGGGGTGCCACCTATTGGGGATACTAGGGTGCCATCTATTCAGGATACTAGGGTGCCACCTATTGGGGAGGGTGCCATCTATTCGGAATACTAGGGTGCCATCTATTGGGGATACTAGAGTGCCACCTATTGGGGACACTAGGGTGCCATCTATTCGGGGTACTAGGGTGCCATCTATTGGGGATACTAGGGTGCCATCTATTGGGGATACTAGGGTGCCACCTATTCGGAATACTAGGGTGCCATCTATTGGGGATACTAGGGTGCCATCTATTGGGCGTGCCACCTATTGGGGATACTAGGGTGCCATCTATTCGGGATACTAGGGTGCCATCTATTGGGGATACTAGGGTGCCATCTACTGGGGATACTAGGGTGCCACCTATTGGGGATACTAGGGTGGCATCTATTGGGGATACTAGGGTGCCACCTATTGGGGATACTAGGGTGCCATCTATTCAGAATACTAGGGTGCCACCTATTGGGGAGGGTGCCATCTATTCGGAATACTAGGGTGCCACCTATTGGGGATACTAGGGTGCCATCTATTGGGGATACTAGGGTGCCATCTATTGGAGATACTAGGGTGCCACCTATTGGGGATACTAGGGTGCCATCTATTGGGGATTCTAGGGTGCCATCTATTGGGGATACTAGGGTGCCATCTATTCAGAATACTAGGGTGCCACCTATTGGGGATACTAGGGTGCCATCTATTCGGAATACTAGGGTGCCATCTATTGGGGATACTAGGGTGCCACCTATTGGGGATACTAGGGTGCCATCTATTCAGAATACTAGGGTGCCACCTATTGGGGATTCTAGGGTGCCATCTATTGGGGATACTAGGGTGCCACCTATTGGGGATACTAGGGTGCCATCTATTGGGGATACTAGGGTGCCACCTATTGGGGATACTAGGGTGCCATCTATTTGGAATACTAGGGTGCCACCTATTGGGGATACTAGGGTGCCACCTATTGGGGATACTAGGGTGCCGTGCCATCTATTGGGGATACTAGGGTGCCATCTATTGGGGATACTAGGGTGCCACCTATTGGGGATACTGGGGTGCCATCTATTGGGGATACTAGAGTGCCACCTATTGGGGATACTAGGGTGCCATCTATTGGGGATACTAGGGTGCCATCTATTCGGGATACTAGGGTGCCACCTATTGGGGATACTAGGGTGCCATCTATTCGGGATACTAGGGTGCCATCTATTGGGGATACTAGGGTGCCACCTATTGGGGATACTAGGGTGCCACCTATTCGGAATACTAGGGTGCCACCTATTGGGGATACTAGGGTGCCATCTATTGGGGGTGCCACCTATTGGGGATACTAGGGTGCCATCTATTCGGGATACTAGGGTGCCACCTATTGGGGAGGGTGCCATCTATTCGGAATACTAGGGTGCCATCTATTGGGGATACTAGAGTGCCACCTATTGGGGACACTAGGGTGCCATCTATTCGGGATACTAGGGTGCCATCTATTGGGGATACTAGGGTGCCATCTATTGGGGATACTAGGGTGCCACCTATTCGGAATAATAGGGTGCCATCTATTGGGGATACTAGGGTGCCATCTATTGGGCGTGCCACCTATTGGGGATACTAGGGTGCCATCTATTCGGGATACTAGGGTGCCATCTATTGGGGATACTAGGGTGCCATCTACTGGGGATACTAGGGTGCCACCTATTGGGGATACTAGGGTGGCATCTATTGGGGATACTAGGGTGCCACCTATTGGGGATACTAGGGTGCCATCTATTCAGAATACTAGGGTGCCACCTATTGGGGAGGGTGCCATCTATTCGGAATACTAGGGTGCCACCTATTGGGGATACTAGGGTGCCATCTATTGGGGATACTAGGGTGCCATCTATTAGAGATACTAGGGTGCCACCTATTGGGGATACTAGGGTGCCATCTATTGGGGATTCTAGGGTGCCATCTATTGGGGATACTAGGGTGCCATCTATTCAGAATACTAGGGTGCCACCTATTGGGGATACTAGGGTGCCATCTATTCGGAATACTAGGGTGCCATCTATTGGGGATACTAGGGTGCCACCTATTGGGGATACTAGGGTGCCATCTATTCGGAATACTAGGGTGCCACCTATTGGGGATTCTAGGGTGCCATCTATTGGGGATACTAGGGTGCCACCTATTGGGGATACTAGGGTGCCATCTATTCGGGATACTAGGGTGCCACCTATTGGGGATACTAGGGTGCCACCTATTGGGGATTCTAGGGTGCCACCTATTGGAGATACTAGGGTGCCACCTGCTGGGGATACTAGGGTGCCATCTATTCGGGATACTAGTGTGCCATCTGTTGGGGATACTAGGGTGCCATCTATTGGGGATACTAGGGTGCCTTCTCTTGGGGATACTAGGGTGCCACCTATTGGGATACTAGGGTGCCATCTATTGGGGATACTAGGGTGCCACCTATTGGGGATACTAGGGTGCCATCTATTAGGGATACTAGGGTGCCATCTATTGGGGATACTAGGGTGCCATCTATTGGGGGTGCCACCTATTGGGGATACTAGGGTGCCATCTTTTCGGGATACTAGGGTGCCACCTATTGGGGATACTAGGGTGCCATCTATTGGGGATAATAGGGTGCCACCTATTGGGGATGCCACCTATTGGGGATACTAGGGTGCCATCTATTCGGAATACTAGGGTTCCACCTATTGGGTATATTAGGGTGCCATCTATTCGGAATACTAGGGTGCCACCTATTGGGGATACTAGGGTGCCATCTATTGGGGATACTAGGGTGCCACATATTGGGGATACTAGGGTGCCATATCTTCGGGATACTAGGGTGCCACCTATTGGGGATACTAGGGTGCCATCTATTGGGGATACTAGGGTGCCACATATTGGGCATATTAGGGTGCCATCTATTGGGGATACTAGGGTGCCATCTATTCGGAATACTAGGGTGCCACCTATTGGGGATACTAGGGTGCCATCTATTCGGGATACTAGGGTGCCACCTATTGGGGATACTAGGGTGCCACCTATTGGGGATTCTAGGGTGCCACCTATTGGAGATACTAGGGTGCCACCTGTTGGGGATACTAGGGTGCCATCTATTCGGGATACTAGTGTGCCATCTGTTGGGGATACTAGGGTACCATCTATTCGGAATACTAGGGTGTCACCTATTGGGGATACTAGGGTGCCATCTGTTCGGAATACTAGGGTGTCACCTATTGGGGATACTAGGGTGCCATCTATTGGGGATACTAGGGTGCCATCTATTCGGGATACTAGGGTGCCACCTATTGGGGATACTAGGGTGCCATCTATTGGGGATACTAGGGTGCCACCTATTGGGGATACTAGGGTGCCATCTATTCGGAATACTAGGGTGCCACCTATTGGGGATACTAGGGTGGCATCTATTCGGAATACTAGGGTGCCACCTATTGGGGATACCAGGGTGCCAGCTATTGGGGATACTAGGGTGCCATCTATTGGGGACACTAGGGTGCTACCTATTGGGGATACTAGGGTGCCATCCATTGGGGATACTAGGGTGCCATCTATTGGGGATATTAGGGTGCCACCTATTCGGGATACTAGGGTGCCATCTAGTGGGGATACTAGGGTGCCATCTATTCGGAATACTAGGGTGCCACCTATTGGGGATACTAGGGTGCCATCTATTGGGGATACTAGGGTGCCATCTATTGGGGATATTAGGGTGCCACCTATTCGGGATACTAGGGTGCCACATATTGGGGATACTAGGGTGCCATCTATTGGGGATACTAGGGTGCCACCTATTGGGGATACTAGGGTGCCATCTATTGGGGATACTAGGGTGCCACCTATTGGGGATACTAGGGTGCCATCTATTGGGGATTCTATTGGGGATACTAGGGTGCCATCTATTGGGGATACTAGGGTGCCACCTATTGGGGATACTAGGGTGCCATCTATTGGGGATTCTATTGGGGATACTAGGGTTCCACCTATTGGGGATACTAGGTGCCACCTAGTGAGGATACTAGGGTGCCATCTATTGGGGATACTAGGGTGCCACATATTGGGGATACTAGGGTGCCATCTATTGGGGATACTAGGGTACCACATATTGGGGATACTAGGGTGCCATCTATTGGGGATACTAGGGTGCCACCTATTGGGGATACTAGGGTGCCATCTCTTCGGGATACTAGGGTGCCACCTATTGGGGATACTAGGGTGCCATCTATTGGGGATACTAGGGTGCCACATATTGGGCATACTAGGGTGCCATCTATTGGGGATTCTAGGGTGCCACCTATTGGGGATACTAGGGTGCCATCTATTCGGGATACTAGGGTGCCACCTATTGGGGATACTAGGGTGCCATCTATTGGGGATACTAGGGTGCTACATATTGGGGATACTAGGGTGCCATCTATTGGGGATACTAGGGTGCCACATATTGCGGATACTAGGGTGCCATCTATTGGGGATACTAGGGTGCCACATATCGGGGATACTAGCGTGCCATCTATTGGGGATACTAGGGTGCCACCTATTCGGGATACTAGGGTACCATCTATTGGGGATACTAGGGTGCCATCTATTCGGGATACTAGGGTGCCACCTATTGGGGATACTAGGGTGCCACATATTGGGGATACTAGGGTGCCATCTATTGGGGATACTAGGGTGCCATCTATTCGGAATACTAGGGTTCCCATCTATTGGGGATACTAGGGTGCCACCTATTGGGGATACTAGGGTGCCATCTATTTGGAATACTAGGGTGCCACCTATTGGGGATACTAGGGTGCCACCTATTGGGGATACTAGGGTGCCGTGCCATCTATTGGGGATACTAGGGTGCCATCTATTGGGGATACTAGGGTGCCACCTATTGGGGATACTGGGGTGCCATCTATTGGGGATACTAGAGTGCCACCTATTGGGGATACTAGGGTGCCATCTATTGGGGATACTAGGGTGCCATCTATTCGGGATACTAGGGTGTCACCTATTGGGGATACTAGGGTGCCATCTATTCGGGATACTAGGGTGCCATCTATTGGGGATACTAGGGTGCCACCTATTGGGGATACTAGGGTGCCACCTATTCGGAATACTAGGGTGCCACCTATTGGGGATACTAGGGTGCCATCTATTGGGCGTGCCACCTATTGGGGATACTAGGGTGCCATCTATTCGGGATACTAGGGTGCCACCTATTGGGGAGGGTGCCATCTATTCGGAATACTAGGGTGCCATCTATTGGGGATACTAGAGTGCCACCTATTGGGGACACTAGGGTGCCATCTATTCGGGATACTAGGGTGCCATCTATTGGGGATACTAGGGTGCCATCTATTGGGGATACTAGAGTGCCACCTATTCGGAATACTAGGGTGCCATCTATTGGGGATACTAGGGTGCCATCTATTGGGCGTGCCACCTATTGGGGATACTAGGGTGCCATCTATTCGGGATACTAGGGTGCCATCTATTGGGGATACTAGGGTGCCATCTATTCGGGATACTAGGGTGCCATCTATTGGGGATACTAGGGTGCCACCTATTGGGGATACTAGGGTGCCATCTATTCAGAATACTAGGGTGCCACCTATTGGGGAGGGTGCCATCTATTCGGAATACTAGGGTGCAACCTATTGGGGATACTAGGGTGCCATCTATTGGGGATACTAGGGTGCCATCTATTGGAGATACTAGGGTGCCACCTATTGGGGATACTAGGGTGCCATCTATTGGGGATTCTAGGGTGCCATCTATTGGGGATACTAGGGTGCCATCTATTCAGAATACTAGGGTGCCACCTATTGGGGATACTAGGGTTCCATCTATTCGGAATACTAGGGTGCCATCTATTGGGGATACTAGGGTGCCACCTATTGGGGATACTAGGGTGCCATCTATTCGGAATACTAGGGTGCCACCTATTGGGGATTCTAGGGTGCCATCTATTGGGGATACTAGGGTGCCACCTATTGGGGATACTAGGGTGCCATCTATTCGGGATACTAGGGTGCCACCTATTGGGGATACTAGGGTGCCATCTATTGGGGATACTAGGGTGCCACCTATTGGGGATACTAGGGTGCCATCTATTTGGAATACTAGGGTGCCACCTATTGGGGATACTAGGGTGCCACCTATTGGGGATACTAGGGTGCTGTGCCATCTATTGGGGATACTAGGGTGCCATCTATTGGGGATACTAGGGTGCCACCTATTGGGGATACTGGGGTGCCATCTATTGGGGATACTAGAGTGCCACCTATTGGGGATACTAGGGTGCCATCTATTGGGGATACTAGGGTGCCATCTATTCGGGATACTAGGGTGCCACCTATTGGGGATACTAGGGTGCCATCTATTCGGGATACTAGGGTGCCATCTATTGGGGATACTAGGGTGCCACCTATTGGGGATACTAGGGTGCCACCTATTCGGAAAACTAGGGTGCCACCAATTGGGGATACTAGGGTGCCATCTATTGGGGGTGCCACCTATTGGGGATACTGGGGTGCCATCTATTCGGGATACTAGGGTGCCACCTATTGGGGAGGGTGCCATCTATTCGAAATACTAGGGTGCCATCTATTGGGGATACTAGAGTGCCACCTATTGGGGACACTAGGGTGCCATCTATTTGGGATACTAGGGTGCCATCTATTGGGGATACTAGGGTGCCATCTATTGGGGATACTAGGGTGCCACCTATTCGGAATACTAGGGTGCCATCTATTGGGGATACTAGGGTGCCATCTATTGGGCGTGCCACCTATTGGGGATACTAGGGTGCCATCTATTCGGGATACTAGGGTGCCATCTATTGGGGATACTAGGGTGCCATCTACTGGGGATACTAGGGTGCCACCTATTGGGGATACTAGGGTGGCATCTATTGGGGATACTAGGGTGCCACCTATTGGGGATACTAGGGTGCCATCTATTCAGAATACTAGGGTGCCACCTATTGGGGAGGGTGCCATCTATTCGGAATACTAGGGTGCCACCTATTGGGGATACTAGGGTGCCATCTATTGGGGATACTAGGGTGCCACCTATTGGGGATACTAGGGTGCCATCTATTGGGGATTCTAGGGTGCCATCTATTGGGGATACTAGGGTGCCATCTATTCAGAATACTAGGGTGCCACCTATTGGGGATACTAGGGTGCCATCTATTCGGAATACTAGGGTGCCATCTATTGGGGATACTAGGGTGCCACCTATTGGGGATACTAGGGTGCCATCTATTCGGAATACTAGGGTGCCACCTATTGGGGATTCTAGGGTGCCATCTATTGGGGATACTAGGGTGCCACCTATTGGGGATACTAGGGTGCCATCTATTCGGGATACTAGGGTGCCACCTATTGGGGATACTAGGGTGCCACCTATTGGGGATTCTAGGGTGCCACCTATTGGAGATACTAGGGTGCCACCTGTTGGGGATACTAGGGTGCCATCTATTCGGGATACTAGTGTGCCATCTGTTGGGGATACTAGGGTGCCATCTATTGGGGATACTAGGGTGCCTTCTATTGGGGATACTAGGGTGCCACCTATTGGGATACTAGGGTGCCATCTATTGGGGATACTAGGGTGCCACCTATTGGGGATACTAGGGTGCCATCTATTAGGGATACTAGGGTGCCATCTATTGGGGATACTAGGATGCCATCTATTGGGGGTGCCACCTATTGGGGATACTAGGGTGCCATCTTTTCGGGATACTAGGGTGCCACCTATTGGGGATACTAGGGTGCCATCTATTGGGGATACTAGGGTGCCACCTATTGGGGATGCCACCTATTGGGGATACTAGGGTGCCATCTATTCGGAATACTAGGGTTCCACCTATTGGGTATACTAGGGTGCCATCTATTCGGAATACTAGGGTGCCACCTATTGGGGATACTAGGGTGCCATCTATTGGGGATACTAGGGTGCCACATATTGGGGATACTAGGGTGCCCTATTGGGGATACTAGGGTACCACATATTGGGGATACTAGGGTGCCATCTATTGGGGATACTAGAGTGCCACCTATTGGAGATACTAGGGTGCCATATCTTCGGGATACTAGGGTGCCACCTATTGGGGATACTAGGGTGCCATCTATTGGGGATACTAGGGCGCCACATATTGGGCATACTAGGGTGCCATCTATTGGGGATACTAGGGTGCCACCTATTGGGGATATAGGGTGCCATCTATTCGGGATACTAGGGTGCCACCTATTGGGGATACTAGGGTGCCATCTATTGGGGATACTAGGGTGCTACATATTGGGGATACTAGGGTGCCATCTATTGGGGATACTAGGGTGCCACATATTGCGGATACTAGGGTGCCATCTATTGGGGATACTAGTGTGCCACATATCGGGGATACTAGCGTGCCATCTATTGGGGATACTAGGGTGCCACCTATTCGGGATACTAGGGTACCATCTATTGGGGATACTAGGGTGCCACCTATTGGGGATACTAGGTTGCCATCTATTCAGGATACTAGGGTGCCACCTATTGGGGATACTAGGGTGCCACATATTGGGGATACTAGGGTGCCATCTATTGGGGATACTAGGGTGCCATCTATTTGGAATACTAGGGTGCCATCTATTGGGGATACTAGGGTGCCACCTATTGGGGATACTAGGGTGCCATCTATTTGGAATACTAGGTTGCCACCTATTGGGGATACTAGGGTGCCACATATTGGGGATACTAGGGTGCCACCTATTGGGGATACTAGGGTGCCGTGCCATCTATTCGGGATACTAGGGTGCCATCTATTGGGGATACTAGGGTGACATCTATTCGGGATACTAGGGTGCCATCTATTGGGGATACTAGAGTGCCACCTATTGGGGATACTAGGGTGCCATCTATTGGGAATACTAGGGTGCCATCTATTCAGGATACTAGGGTGCCACCTATTGGGGATACTAGGGTGCCACATATTCGGGATACTAGGGTGCCCTATTGGGGATACTAGGGTACCACATATTGGGGATACTAGGGTGCCATCTATTGGGGATACTAGGGTGCCACCTATTGGGGATACTAGGGTGCCATCTCTTCGGGATACTAGGGTGCCACCTATTGGGGATACTAGGGTGCCATCTATTGGGGATACTAGGGTGCCACATATTGGGCATACTAGGGTGCCATCTATGGGGGATACTAGGGTGCCACCTATTGGGGATGCTAGGGTGCCATCTATTCGGGATACTAGGGTGCCACCTATTGGGGATGCTAGGGTGCCATCTATTGGGGATACTAGGGTGCTACATATTGGGGATACTAGGGTGCCATCTATTGGGGATACTAGGGTGCCACATATTGCGGATACTAGGGTGCCATCTATTGGGGATACTAGGGTGCCACATATCGGGGATACTAGCGTGCCATCTATTGGGGATACTAGGGTGCCACCTATTCGGGATAGTAGGGTACCATCTATTGGGGATACTAGGGTGCCACCTATTGGGGATACTAGGGTGCCATCTATTCGGGATACTAGGGTGCCACCTATTGGGGATACTAGGGTGCCACATATTGGGGATACTAGGGTGCCATCTATTGGGGATACTAGGGTGCCATCTATTCGGAATACTAGGGTGCCATCTATTGGGGATACTAGGGTGCCATCTATTTGGAATACTAGGGTGCCACCTATTGGGGATACTAGGGTGCCACCTATTGGGGATACTAGGGTGCCACCTATTGGGGATACTAGGGTGCCATCTATTTGGAATACTAGGGTGCCACCTATTGGGGATACTAGGGTGCCACCTATTGGGGATACTAGGGTGCCATCTATTGGGGATACTAGGGTGCCACCTATTGGGGATACTAGGGTGCTGTGCCATCTATTGGGGATACTAGGGTGCCATCTATTGGGGATACTAGGGTGCCATCTATTCGGGATACTAGGGTGCCATCTATTGGGGATACTAGAGTGCCACCTATTGGGGATACTAGGGTGCCATCTATTGGGGATACTAGGGTGCCATCTATTCGGGATACTAGGGTGCCACCTATTGGGGATACTAGGGTGCCCTCTATTCGGGATACTAGGGTGCCATCTATTGGGGATACTAGGGTGCCATCTATTGGGGATACTAGGGTGCCACCTATTCGGAATACTAGGGTGCCATCTATTGGGGATACTAGGGTGGCATCTATTGGGCGTGCCACCTATTGGGGATACTAGGGTGCCATCTATTCGGGATACTAGGGTGCCATCTATTGGGGATACTAGGGTGCCACCTATTGGGGATACTAGGGTGCCACCTATTCGGAATACTAGGGTGCCACCTATTGGGGATACTAGGGTGACATCTATTGGGGGTGCCACCTATTGGGGATACTAGGGTGCCATCTATTCGGGATACTAGGGTGCCACCTATTGGGGAGGGTGCCATCTACTCGGAATACTAGGGTGCCATCTATTGAGGATACTAGAGTGCAACCTATTGGGGATACTAGGGTGACATCTATTCGGGATACTAGGGTGCCATCTATTGGGGATACTAGGGTGCCATCTATTGGGGATACTAGGGTGCCACCTATTCGGAATACTAGGGTGCCATCTATTGGGGATACTAGGGTGGCATCTATTGGGCGTGCCACCTATTGGGGATACTAGGGTGCCATCTATTCGGGATACTAGGGTGCCATCTATTGGGGATACTAGGGTGCCATCTACTGGGGATACTAGGGTGCCACCTATTGGGGATACTAGGGTGCCATCTATTCGGAATACTAGGGTGCCACCTATTGGGGAGGGTGCCATCTATTCGGAATACTAGGGTGCCACCTATTGGGGATACTAGGGTGCCATCTATTGGGGATACTAGGGTGCCATCTATTCAGAATACTAGGGTGCCACCTATTGGGGATACTAGGGTGCCATCTATTCGGAATACTAGGGTGCCATCTATTGGGGATACTAGGGTGCCACCTATTGGGGATACTAGGGTGCCATCTATTCGGAATACTAGGGTGCCACCTATTGGGGATTCTAGGGTGCCATCTATTGGGGATACTAGGGTGCCACCTATTGGGGATACTAGGGGGCCATCTATTCGGGATACTAGGGTGCCATCTATTCGGAATACTAGGGTGCCACCTATTGGGGATTCTAGGGTGCCACCTATTGGGGATACTAGGGTGCCACCTATTGGGGATACTAGGGTGCCATCTATTCGGGATACTATGGTGCCATCTATTGGGGATACTAGGGTGCCTTCTATTGGGGATACTAGGGTGCCATCTATTGGGGATACTAGGGTGCCTTCTATTGGGGATACTACGGTGCCACCTATTGGGATACTAGGGTGCCATCTATTGGGGATACTAGGGTGCCACCTATTGGGGATACTAGGGTGCCATCTATTAGGGATACTAGGGTGCCATCTATTGGGGATACTAGGGTGCCATCTATTGGGGGTGCCACCTATTGGGGATACTAGGGTGCCATCTATTCGGGATACATGGGTGCCACCTATTGGGGATACTAGGGTGCCATCTATTGGGGATACTAGGGTGCCACCTATTGGGGATGCCACCTATTGGGGATATTAGGGTGCCATCTATTCGGAATACTAGGGTTCCACCTATTGGGTATACTAGGGTGCCATCTATTCGGAATACTAGGGTGCCACCTATTGGGGATACTAGGGTGCCATCTATTGGGGATACTAGGGTGCCCTATTGGGGATACTAGGGTACCACATATTGGGGATACTAGGGTGCCATCTATTGGGGATACTAGGGTGCCACCTATTGGGGATACTAGGGTGCCATCTCTTCGGGATACTAGGGTGCCACCTATTGGGGATACTAGGGTGCCATCTATTGGGGATACTAGGGTGCCACATATTGGGCATACTAGGGTGACATCTATTGGGGATACTAGGGTGCCACCTATTGGGGATACTAGGGTGCCATCTATTCGGGATACTAGGGTGCCACCTATTGGGGATGCTAGGGTGCCATCTATTGGGGATACTAGGGTGCTACATATTGGGGATACTAGGGTGCCATCTATTGGGGATACTAGGGTGCCACATATTGCGGATACTAGGGTGCCATCTATTGGGGATACTAGGGTGCCACATATCGGGGATACTAGCGTGCCATCTATTGGGGATACTAGGGTGCCACCTATTCGGGATAGTAGGGTACCATCTATTGGGGATACTAGGGTGCCACCTATTGGGGATACTAGGGTGCCATCTATTCGGGATACTAGGGTGCCACCTATTGGGGATACTAGGGTGCCACATATTGGGGATACTAGGGTGCCATCTATTGGGGATACTAGGGTGCCATCTATTCGGAATACTAGGGTGCCATCTATTGGGGATACTAGGGTGCCACCTATTGGGGATACTAGGGTGCCATCTATTTGGAATACTAGGGTGCCACCTATTGGGGATACTAGGGTGCCACCTATTGAGGATACTAGGGTGCCACATATTGGGGATACTAGGGTGCCATCTATGGGGGATACTAGGGTGCCACCTATTGGGGATACTAGGGTGCCGTGCCATCTATTGGGGATACTAGGGTGCCATCTATTGGGGATACTAGGGTGCCATCTATTGGGGATACTAGGGTACCATCTATTCGGGATACTAGGGTGCCACCTATTGGGGATACTAGGGTGCCATCTATTCGGGATACTAGGGTGCCATCTATTGGGGATACTAGGGTGCCACCTATTGGGGATACTAGGGTGCCACCTATTCGGAATACTAGGGCGCCACCTATTGGGGATACTAGGGTGCCACCTATTGGGGATTCTAGGGTGCCATCTATTGGGGATACTAGGGTGCCACCTATTGGGGATACTAGGGGGCCATCTATTCGGGATACTAGGGTGCCACCTATTGGGGATACTAGGGTGCCACCTATTGGGGATTCTAGGGTGCCACCTATTGGGGATACTAGGGTGCCATCTATTCGGGATACTAGGGTGCCATCTATTGGGGATACTAGGGTGCCTTCTATTGGGGATACTAGGGTGCCTTCTATTGGGGATACTACGGTGCCACCTATTGGGATACTATGGTGCCATCTATTGGGGATACTAGGGTGCCACCTATTGGGGATACTAGGGTGCCATCTATTAGGGATACTAGGGTGCCATCTATTGGGGATACTAGGGTGCCATCTATTGGGGGTGCCACCTATTGGGGATACTAGGGTGCCATCTATTCGGGATACATGGGTGCAACCTATTGGGGATATTAGGGTGCCATCTATTGGGGATACTAGGGTGCCACCTATTGGGGATGCCACCTATTGGGGATATTAGGGTGCCATCTATTCGGAATACTAGGGTTCCACCTATTGGGTATACTAGGGTGCCATCTATTCGGAATACTAGGGTGCCACCTATTGGGGATACTAGGGTGCCATCTATTTGGGATACTAGGGTGCCCTATTGGGGATACTAGGGTACCACATATTGGGGATACTAGGGTGCCATCTATTGGGGATACTAGGGTGCCACCTATTGGGGATACTAGGGTGCCATCTCTTCGGGATACTAGGGTGCCACCTATTGGGGATACTAGGGTGCCACATATTGGGCATACTAGGGTGACATCTATTGGGGATACTAGGGTGCCATCTATTCGGGATACTAGGGTGCCACCTATTGGGGATGCTAGGGTGCCATCTATTGGGGATACTAGGGTGCTACATATTAGGGATACTAGGGTGCCATCTATTGGGGATACTAGGGTGCCACATATTGCGGATACTAGGGTGCCATCTATTGGGGATACTAGGGTGCCACATATCGGGGATACTAGCGTGCCATCTATTGGGGATACTAGGGTGCCACCTATTCGGGATAGTAGGGTACCATCTATTGGGGATACTAGGGTGCCACCTATTGGGGATACTAGGGTGCCATCTATTCGGGATACTAGGGTGCCACCTATTGGGGATACTAGGGTGCCACATATTGGGGATACTAGGGTGCCATCTATTGGGGATACTAGGGTGCCATCTATTCGGAATACTAGGGTGCCATCTATTGGGGATACTAGGGTGCCACCTATTGGGGATACTAGGGTGCCATCTATTCGGGATACTAGGGTGCCACCTATTGGGGATACTAGGGTGCCACATATTGGGGATACTAGGGTGCCATCTATTGGGGATACTAGGGTGCCATCTATTAGGGATACTAGGGTGCCATCTATTGGGGATACTAGGGTGCCATCTATTGGGGGTGCCACCTATTGGGGATACTAGGGTGCCATCTTTTCGGGATACTAGGGTGCCACCTATTGGGGATACTAGGGTGCCATCTATTGGGGATAATAGGGTGCCACCTATTGGGGATGCCACCTATTGGGGATACTAGGGTGCCATCTATTCGGAATACTAGGGTTCCACCTATTGGGTATATTAGGGTGCCATCTATTCGGAATACTAGGGTGCCACCTATTGGGGATACTAGGGTGCCATCTATTGGGGATACTAGGGTGCCACATATTGGGGATACTAGGGTGCCATATCTTCGGGATACTAGGGTGCCACCTATTGGGGATACTAGGGTGCCATCTATTGGGGATACTAGGGTGCCACATATTGGGCATATTAGGGTGCCATCTATTGGGGATACTAGGGTGCCATCTATTCGGAATACTAGGGTGCCACCTATTGGGGATACTAGGGTGCCATCTATTCGGGATACTAGGGTGCCACCTATTGGGGATACTAGGGTGCCACCTATTGGGGATTCTAGGGTGCCACCTATTGGAGATACTAGGGTGCCACCTGTTGGGGATACTAGGGTGCCATCTATTCGGGATACTAGTGTGCCATCTGTTGGGGATACTAGGGTACCATCTATTCGGAATACTAGGGTGTCACCTATTGGGGATACTAGGGTGCCATCTGTTCGGAATACTAGGGTGTCACCTATTGGGGATACTAGGGTGCCATCTATTGGGGATACTAGGGTGCCATCTATTCGGGATACTAGGGTGCCACCTATTGGGGATACTAGGGTGCCATCTATTGGGGATACTAGGGTGCCACCTATTGGGGATACTAGGGTGCCATCTATTCGGAATACTAGGGTGCCACCTATTGGGGATACTAGGGTGGCATCTATTCGGAATACTAGGGTGCCACCTATTGGGGATACCAGGGTGCCAGCTATTGGGGATACTAGGGTGCCATCTATTGGGGACACTAGGGTGCTACCTATTGGGGATACTAGGGTGCCATCCATTGGGGATACTAGGGTGCCATCTATTGGGGATATTAGGGTGCCACCTATTCGGGATACTAGGGTGCCATCTAGTGGGGATACTAGGGTGCCATCTATTCGGAATACTAGGGTGCCACCTATTGGGGATACTAGGGTGCCATCTATTGGGGATACTAGGGTGCCATCTATTGGGGATATTAGGGTGCCACCTATTCGGGATACTAGGGTGCCACATATTGGGGATACTAGGGTGCCATCTATTGGGGATACTAGGGTGCCACCTATTGGGGATACTAGGGTGCCATCTATTGGGGATACTAGGGTGCCACCTATTGGGGATACTAGGGTGCCATCTATTGGGGATTCTATTGGGGATACTAGGGTGCCATCTATTGGGGATACTAGGGTGCCACCTATTGGGGATACTAGGGTGCCATCTATTGGGGATTCTATTGGGGATACTAGGGTTCCACCTATTGGGGATACTAGGTGCCACCTAGTGAGGATACTAGGGTGCCATCTATTGGGGATACTAGGGTGCCACATATTGGGGATACTAGGGTGCCATCTATTGGGGATACTAGGGTACCACATATTGGGGATACTAGGGTGCCATCTATTGGGGATACTAGGGTGCCACCTATTGGGGATACTAGGGTGCCATCTCTTCGGGATACTAGGGTGCCACCTATTGGGGATACTAGGGTGCCATCTATTGGGGATACTAGGGTGCCACATATTGGGCATACTAGGGTGCCATCTATTGGGGATTCTAGGGTGCCACCTATTGGGGATACTAGGGTGCCATCTATTCGGGATACTAGGGTGCCACCTATTGGGGATACTAGGGTGCCATCTATTGGGGATACTAGGGTGCTACATATTGGGGATACTAGGGTGCCATCTATTGGGGATACTAGGGTGCCACATATTGCGGATACTAGGGTGCCATCTATTGGGGATACTAGGGTGCCACATATCGGGGATACTAGCGTGCCATCTATTGGGGATACTAGGGTGCCACCTATTCGGGATACTAGGGTACCATCTATTGGGGATACTAGGGTGCCATCTATTCGGGATACTAGGGTGCCACCTATTGGGGATACTAGGGTGCCACATATTGGGGATACTAGGGTGCCATCTATTGGGGATACTAGGGTGCCATCTATTCGGAATACTAGGGTTCCCATCTATTGGGGATACTAGGGTGCCACCTATTGGGGATACTAGGGTGCCATCTATTTGGAATACTAGGGTGCCACCTATTGGGGATACTAGGGTGCCACCTATTGGGGATACTAGGGTGCCGTGCCATCTATTGGGGATACTAGGGTGCCATCTATTGGGGATACTAGGGTGCCACCTATTGGGGATACTGGGGTGCCATCTATTGGGGATACTAGAGTGCCACCTATTGGGGATACTAGGGTGCCATCTATTGGGGATACTAGGGTGCCATCTATTCGGGATACTAGGGTGTCACCTATTGGGGATACTAGGGTGCCATCTATTCGGGATACTAGGGTGCCATCTATTGGGGATACTAGGGTGCCACCTATTGGGGATACTAGGGTGCCACCTATTCGGAATACTAGGGTGCCACCTATTGGGGATACTAGGGTGCCATCTATTGGGGGTGCCACCTATTGGGGATACTAGGGTGCCATCTATTCGGGATACTAGGGTGCCACCTATTGGGGAGGGTGCCATCTATTCGGAATACTAGGGTGCCATCTATTGGGGATACTAGAGTGCCACCTATTGGGGACACTAGGGTGCCATCTATTCGGGATACTAGGGTGCCATCTATTGGGGATACTAGGGTGCCATCTATTGGGGATACTAGGGTGCCACCTATTCGGAATACTAGGGTGCCATCTATTGGGGATACTAGGGTGCCATCTATTGGGCGTGCCACCTATTGGGGATACTAGGGTGCCATCTATTCGGGATACTAGGGTGCCATCTATTGGGGATACTAGGGTGCCATCTATTCGGGATACTAGGGTGCCATCTATTGGGGATACTAGGGTGCCACCTATTGGGGATACTAGGGTGCCATCTATTCAGAATACTAGGGTGCCACCTATTGGGGAGGGTGCCATCTATTCGGAATACTAGGGTGCAACCTATTGGGGATACTAGGGTGCCATCTATTGGGGATACTAGGGTGCCATCTATTGGAGATACTAGGGTGCCACCTATTGGGGATACTAGGGTGCCATCTATTGGGGATTCTAGGGTGCCATCTATTGGGGATACTAGGGTGCCATCTATTCAGAATACTAGGGTGCCACCTATTGGGGATACTAGGGTTCCATCTATTCGGAATACTAGGGTGCCATCTATTGGGGATACTAGGGTGCCACCTATTGGGGATACTAGGGTGCCATCTATTCGGAATACTAGGGTGCCACCTATTGGGGATTCTAGGGTGCCATCTATTGGGGATACTAGGGTGCCACCTATTGGGGATACTAGGGTGCCATCTATTCGGGATACTAGGGTGCCACCTATTGGGGATACTAGGGTGCCATCTATTGGGGATACTAGGGTGCCACCTATTGGGGATACTAGGGTGCCATCTATTTGGAATACTAGGGTGCCACCTATTGGGGATACTAGGGTGCCACCTATTGGGGATACTAGGGTGCTGTGCCATCTATTGGGGATACTAGGGTGCCATCTATTGGGGATACTAGGGTGCCACCTATTGGGGATACTGGGGTGCCATCTATTGGGGATACTAGAGTGCCACCTATTGGGGATACTAGGGTGCCATCTATTGGGGATACTAGGGTGCCATCTATTCGGGATACTAGGGTGCCACCTATTGGGGATACTAGGGTGCCATCTATTCGGGATACTAGGGTGCCATCTATTGGGGATACTAGGGTGCCACCTATTGGGGATACTAGGGTGCCACCTATTCGGAAAACTAGGGTGCCACCAATTGGGGATACTAGGGTGCCATCTATTGGGGGTGCCACCTATTGGGGATACTGGGGTGCCATCTATTCGGGATACTAGGGTGCCACCTATTGGGGAGGGTGCCATCTATTC
This sequence comes from Ambystoma mexicanum, assembly GCF_040938575.1. Classification (NCBI taxonomy): domain Eukaryota; kingdom Metazoa; phylum Chordata; class Amphibia; order Caudata; family Ambystomatidae; genus Ambystoma; species Ambystoma mexicanum. The sequence continues at coordinate 1,487,479,783 of NC_090924.1, forward strand.
GAAATACTAGGGTGCCATCTATTGGGGATACTAGAGTGCCACCTATTGGGGACACTAGGGTGCCATCTATTTGGGATACTAGGGTGCCATCTATTGGGGATACTAGGGTGCCATCTATTGGGGATACTAGGGTGCCACCTATTCGGAATACTAGGGTGCCATCTATTGGGGATACTAGGGTGCCATCTATTGGGCGTGCCACCTATTGGGGATACTAGGGTGCCATCTATTCGGGATACTAGGGTGCCATCTATTGGGGATACTAGGGTGCCATCTACTGGGGATACTAGGGTGCCACCTATTGGGGATACTAGGGTGGCATCTATTGGGGATACTAGGGTGCCACCTATTGGGGATACTAGGGTGCCATCTATTCAGAATACTAGGGTGCCACCTATTGGGGAGGGTGCCATCTATTCGGAATACTAGGGTGCCACCTATTGGGGATACTAGGGTGCCATCTATTGGGGATACTAGGGTGCCACCTATTGGGGATACTAGGGTGCCATCTATTGGGGATTCTAGGGTGCCATCTATTGGGGATACTAGGGTGCCATCTATTCAGAATACTAGGGTGCCACCTATTGGGGATACTAGGGTGCCATCTATTCGGAATACTAGGGTGCCATCTATTGGGGATACTAGGGTGCCACCTATTGGGGATACTAGGGTGCCATCTATTCGGAATACTAGGGTGCCACCTATTGGGGATTCTAGGGTGCCATCTATTGGGGATACTAGGGTGCCACCTATTGGGGATACTAGGGTGCCATCTATTCGGGATACTAGGGTGCCACCTATTGGGGATACTAGGGTGCCACCTATTGGGGATTCTAGGGTGCCACCTATTGGAGATACTAGGGTGCCACCTGTTGGGGATACTAGGGTGCCATCTATTCGGGATACTAGTGTGCCATCTGTTGGGGATACTAGGGTGCCATCTATTGGGGATACTAGGGTGCCTTCTATTGGGGATACTAGGGTGCCACCTATTGGGATACTAGGGTGCCATCTATTGGGGATACTAGGGTGCCACCTATTGGGGATACTAGGGTGCCATCTATTAGGGATACTAGGGTGCCATCTATTGGGGATACTAGGATGCCATCTATTGGGGGTGCCACCTATTGGGGATACTAGGGTGCCATCTTTTCGGGATACTAGGGTGCCACCTATTGGGGATACTAGGGTGCCATCTATTGGGGATACTAGGGTGCCACCTATTGGGGATGCCACCTATTGGGGATACTAGGGTGCCATCTATTCGGAATACTAGGGTTCCACCTATTGGGTATACTAGGGTGCCATCTATTCGGAATACTAGGGTGCCACCTATTGGGGATACTAGGGTGCCATCTATTGGGGATACTAGGGTGCCACATATTGGGGATACTAGGGTGCCCTATTGGGGATACTAGGGTACCACATATTGGGGATACTAGGGTGCCATCTATTGGGGATACTAGAGTGCCACCTATTGGAGATACTAGGGTGCCATATCTTCGGGATACTAGGGTGCCACCTATTGGGGATACTAGGGTGCCATCTATTGGGGATACTAGGGCGCCACATATTGGGCATACTAGGGTGCCATCTATTGGGGATACTAGGGTGCCACCTATTGGGGATATAGGGTGCCATCTATTCGGGATACTAGGGTGCCACCTATTGGGGATACTAGGGTGCCATCTATTGGGGATACTAGGGTGCTACATATTGGGGATACTAGGGTGCCATCTATTGGGGATACTAGGGTGCCACATATTGCGGATACTAGGGTGCCATCTATTGGGGATACTAGTGTGCCACATATCGGGGATACTAGCGTGCCATCTATTGGGGATACTAGGGTGCCACCTATTCGGGATACTAGGGTACCATCTATTGGGGATACTAGGGTGCCACCTATTGGGGATACTAGGTTGCCATCTATTCAGGATACTAGGGTGCCACCTATTGGGGATACTAGGGTGCCACATATTGGGGATACTAGGGTGCCATCTATTGGGGATACTAGGGTGCCATCTATTTGGAATACTAGGGTGCCATCTATTGGGGATACTAGGGTGCCACCTATTGGGGATACTAGGGTGCCATCTATTTGGAATACTAGGTTGCCACCTATTGGGGATACTAGGGTGCCACATATTGGGGATACTAGGGTGCCACCTATTGGGGATACTAGGGTGCCGTGCCATCTATTCGGGATACTAGGGTGCCATCTATTGGGGATACTAGGGTGACATCTATTCGGGATACTAGGGTGCCATCTATTGGGGATACTAGAGTGCCACCTATTGGGGATACTAGGGTGCCATCTATTGGGAATACTAGGGTGCCATCTATTCAGGATACTAGGGTGCCACCTATTGGGGATACTAGGGTGCCACATATTCGGGATACTAGGGTGCCCTATTGGGGATACTAGGGTACCACATATTGGGGATACTAGGGTGCCATCTATTGGGGATACTAGGGTGCCACCTATTGGGGATACTAGGGTGCCATCTCTTCGGGATACTAGGGTGCCACCTATTGGGGATACTAGGGTGCCATCTATTGGGGATACTAGGGTGCCACATATTGGGCATACTAGGGTGCCATCTATGGGGGATACTAGGGTGCCACCTATTGGGGATGCTAGGGTGCCATCTATTCGGGATACTAGGGTGCCACCTATTGGGGATGCTAGGGTGCCATCTATTGGGGATACTAGGGTGCTACATATTGGGGATACTAGGGTGCCATCTATTGGGGATACTAGGGTGCCACATATTGCGGATACTAGGGTGCCATCTATTGGGGATACTAGGGTGCCACATATCGGGGATACTAGCGTGCCATCTATTGGGGATACTAGGGTGCCACCTATTCGGGATAGTAGGGTACCATCTATTGGGGATACTAGGGTGCCACCTATTGGGGATACTAGGGTGCCATCTATTCGGGATACTAGGGTGCCACCTATTGGGGATACTAGGGTGCCACATATTGGGGATACTAGGGTGCCATCTATTGGGGATACTAGGGTGCCATCTATTCGGAATACTAGGGTGCCATCTATTGGGGATACTAGGGTGCCATCTATTTGGAATACTAGGGTGCCACCTATTGGGGATACTAGGGTGCCACCTATTGGGGATACTAGGGTGCCACCTATTGGGGATACTAGGGTGCCATCTATTTGGAATACTAGGGTGCCACCTATTGGGGATACTAGGGTGCCACCTATTGGGGATACTAGGGTGCCATCTATTGGGGATACTAGGGTGCCACCTATTGGGGATACTAGGGTGCTGTGCCATCTATTGGGGATACTAGGGTGCCATCTATTGGGGATACTAGGGTGCCATCTATTCGGGATACTAGGGTGCCATCTATTGGGGATACTAGAGTGCCACCTATTGGGGATACTAGGGTGCCATCTATTGGGGATACTAGGGTGCCATCTATTCGGGATACTAGGGTGCCACCTATTGGGGATACTAGGGTGCCCTCTATTCGGGATACTAGGGTGCCATCTATTGGGGATACTAGGGTGCCATCTATTGGGGATACTAGGGTGCCACCTATTCGGAATACTAGGGTGCCATCTATTGGGGATACTAGGGTGGCATCTATTGGGCGTGCCACCTATTGGGGATACTAGGGTGCCATCTATTCGGGATACTAGGGTGCCATCTATTGGGGATACTAGGGTGCCACCTATTGGGGATACTAGGGTGCCACCTATTCGGAATACTAGGGTGCCACCTATTGGGGATACTAGGGTGACATCTATTGGGGGTGCCACCTATTGGGGATACTAGGGTGCCATCTATTCGGGATACTAGGGTGCCACCTATTGGGGAGGGTGCCATCTACTCGGAATACTAGGGTGCCATCTATTGAGGATACTAGAGTGCAACCTATTGGGGATACTAGGGTGACATCTATTCGGGATACTAGGGTGCCATCTATTGGGGATACTAGGGTGCCATCTATTGGGGATACTAGGGTGCCACCTATTCGGAATACTAGGGTGCCATCTATTGGGGATACTAGGGTGGCATCTATTGGGCGTGCCACCTATTGGGGATACTAGGGTGCCATCTATTCGGGATACTAGGGTGCCATCTATTGGGGATACTAGGGTGCCATCTACTGGGGATACTAGGGTGCCACCTATTGGGGATACTAGGGTGCCATCTATTCGGAATACTAGGGTGCCACCTATTGGGGAGGGTGCCATCTATTCGGAATACTAGGGTGCCACCTATTGGGGATACTAGGGTGCCATCTATTGGGGATACTAGGGTGCCATCTATTCAGAATACTAGGGTGCCACCTATTGGGGATACTAGGGTGCCATCTATTCGGAATACTAGGGTGCCATCTATTGGGGATACTAGGGTGCCACCTATTGGGGATACTAGGGTGCCATCTATTCGGAATACTAGGGTGCCACCTATTGGGGATTCTAGGGTGCCATCTATTGGGGATACTAGGGTGCCACCTATTGGGGATACTAGGGGGCCATCTATTCGGGATACTAGGGTGCCATCTATTCGGAATACTAGGGTGCCACCTATTGGGGATTCTAGGGTGCCACCTATTGGGGATACTAGGGTGCCACCTATTGGGGATACTAGGGTGCCATCTATTCGGGATACTATGGTGCCATCTATTGGGGATACTAGGGTGCCTTCTATTGGGGATACTAGGGTGCCATCTATTGGGGATACTAGGGTGCCTTCTATTGGGGATACTACGGTGCCACCTATTGGGATACTAGGGTGCCATCTATTGGGGATACTAGGGTGCCACCTATTGGGGATACTAGGGTGCCATCTATTAGGGATACTAGGGTGCCATCTATTGGGGATACTAGGGTGCCATCTATTGGGGGTGCCACCTATTGGGGATACTAGGGTGCCATCTATTCGGGATACATGGGTGCCACCTATTGGGGATACTAGGGTGCCATCTATTGGGGATACTAGGGTGCCACCTATTGGGGATGCCACCTATTGGGGATATTAGGGTGCCATCTATTCGGAATACTAGGGTTCCACCTATTGGGTATACTAGGGTGCCATCTATTCGGAATACTAGGGTGCCACCTATTGGGGATACTAGGGTGCCATCTATTGGGGATACTAGGGTGCCCTATTGGGGATACTAGGGTACCACATATTGGGGATACTAGGGTGCCATCTATTGGGGATACTAGGGTGCCACCTATTGGGGATACTAGGGTGCCATCTCTTCGGGATACTAGGGTGCCACCTATTGGGGATACTAGGGTGCCATCTATTGGGGATACTAGGGTGCCACATATTGGGCATACTAGGGTGACATCTATTGGGGATACTAGGGTGCCACCTATTGGGGATACTAGGGTGCCATCTATTCGGGATACTAGGGTGCCACCTATTGGGGATGCTAGGGTGCCATCTATTGGGGATACTAGGGTGCTACATATTGGGGATACTAGGGTGCCATCTATTGGGGATACTAGGGTGCCACATATTGCGGATACTAGGGTGCCATCTATTGGGGATACTAGGGTGCCACATATCGGGGATACTAGCGTGCCATCTATTGGGGATACTAGGGTGCCACCTATTCGGGATAGTAGGGTACCATCTATTGGGGATACTAGGGTGCCACCTATTGGGGATACTAGGGTGCCATCTATTCGGGATACTAGGGTGCCACCTATTGGGGATACTAGGGTGCCACATATTGGGGATACTAGGGTGCCATCTATTGGGGATACTAGGGTGCCATCTATTCGGAATACTAGGGTGCCATCTATTGGGGATACTAGGGTGCCACCTATTGGGGATACTAGGGTGCCATCTATTTGGAATACTAGGGTGCCACCTATTGGGGATACTAGGGTGCCACCTATTGAGGATACTAGGGTGCCACATATTGGGGATACTAGGGTGCCATCTATGGGGGATACTAGGGTGCCACCTATTGGGGATACTAGGGTGCCGTGCCATCTATTGGGGATACTAGGGTGCCATCTATTGGGGATACTAGGGTGCCATCTATTGGGGATACTAGGGTACCATCTATTCGGGATACTAGGGTGCCACCTATTGGGGATACTAGGGTGCCATCTATTCGGGATACTAGGGTGCCATCTATTGGGGATACTAGGGTGCCACCTATTGGGGATACTAGGGTGCCACCTATTCGGAATACTAGGGCGCCACCTATTGGGGATACTAGGGTGCCACCTATTGGGGATTCTAGGGTGCCATCTATTGGGGATACTAGGGTGCCACCTATTGGGGATACTAGGGGGCCATCTATTCGGGATACTAGGGTGCCACCTATTGGGGATACTAGGGTGCCACCTATTGGGGATTCTAGGGTGCCACCTATTGGGGATACTAGGGTGCCATCTATTCGGGATACTAGGGTGCCATCTATTGGGGATACTAGGGTGCCTTCTATTGGGGATACTAGGGTGCCTTCTATTGGGGATACTACGGTGCCACCTATTGGGATACTATGGTGCCATCTATTGGGGATACTAGGGTGCCACCTATTGGGGATACTAGGGTGCCATCTATTAGGGATACTAGGGTGCCATCTATTGGGGATACTAGGGTGCCATCTATTGGGGGTGCCACCTATTGGGGATACTAGGGTGCCATCTATTCGGGATACATGGGTGCAACCTATTGGGGATATTAGGGTGCCATCTATTGGGGATACTAGGGTGCCACCTATTGGGGATGCCACCTATTGGGGATATTAGGGTGCCATCTATTCGGAATACTAGGGTTCCACCTATTGGGTATACTAGGGTGCCATCTATTCGGAATACTAGGGTGCCACCTATTGGGGATACTAGGGTGCCATCTATTTGGGATACTAGGGTGCCCTATTGGGGATACTAGGGTACCACATATTGGGGATACTAGGGTGCCATCTATTGGGGATACTAGGGTGCCACCTATTGGGGATACTAGGGTGCCATCTCTTCGGGATACTAGGGTGCCACCTATTGGGGATACTAGGGTGCCACATATTGGGCATACTAGGGTGACATCTATTGGGGATACTAGGGTGCCATCTATTCGGGATACTAGGGTGCCACCTATTGGGGATGCTAGGGTGCCATCTATTGGGGATACTAGGGTGCTACATATTAGGGATACTAGGGTGCCATCTATTGGGGATACTAGGGTGCCACATATTGCGGATACTAGGGTGCCATCTATTGGGGATACTAGGGTGCCACATATCGGGGATACTAGCGTGCCATCTATTGGGGATACTAGGGTGCCACCTATTCGGGATAGTAGGGTACCATCTATTGGGGATACTAGGGTGCCACCTATTGGGGATACTAGGGTGCCATCTATTCGGGATACTAGGGTGCCACCTATTGGGGATACTAGGGTGCCACATATTGGGGATACTAGGGTGCCATCTATTGGGGATACTAGGGTGCCATCTATTCGGAATACTAGGGTGCCATCTATTGGGGATACTAGGGTGCCACCTATTGGGGATACTAGGGTGCCATCTATTTGGAATACTAGGGTGCCACCTATTGGGGATACTAGGGTGCCACCTATTGGGGATACTAGGGTGCCACATATTGGGGATACTAGGGTGCCATCTATGGGGGATGCTAGGGTGCCACCTATTGGGGATACTAGGGTGCCGTGCCATCTATTGGGGATACTAGGGTGCCATCTATTGGGGATACTAGGGTGCCATCTATTGGGGATACTAGGGTACCATCTATTCGGGATACTAGGGTGCCACCTATTGGGGATACTAGGGTGCCATCTATTCGGGATACTAGGGTGCCATCTATTGGGGATACTAGGGTGCCACCTATTGGGGATACTAGGGTGCCACCTATTCGGAATACTAGGGCGCCACCTATTGGGGATACTAGGGTGCCATCTATTGGGGGTGCCACCTATTGGGGATATTAGGGTGCCATCTATTCGGGATACTAGGGTGCCACCTATTGGGGAGGGTGCCATCTACTCGGAATACTAGGGTGCCATCTATTGGGGATACTAGAGTGCCACCTATTGGGGATACTAGGGTGCCATCTATTCGGGATACTAGGGTGCCATCTATTGGGGATACTAGGGTGCCATCTATTGGGGATACTAGGGTGCCACCTATTCGGAATACTAGGGTGCCATCTATTGGGGATACTAGGGTGGCATCTATTGGGCGTGCCATCTATTCGGAATACTAGGGTGCCATCTATTGGGGATACTAGGGTGCCACCTATTGGGGATACTAGGGTGCCATCTATTCGGAATACTAGGGTGGAACCTATTGGGGATTCTAGGGTGCCATCTATTGGGGATACTAGGGTGCCACCTATTGGGGATACTAGGGGGCCATCTATTCGGGATACTAGGGTGCCACCTATTGGGGATACTAGGGTGCCACCTATTGGGGATTCTAGGGTGCCACCTATTGGGGATACTAGGGTGCCACCTATTGGGGATACTAGGGTGCCATCTATTCGGGATACTAGTGTGCCATCTGTTGGGGATACTAGGGTGCCATCTATTGGGGATACTAGGGTGCCTTCTATTGGGGATACTACGGTGCCACCTATTGGGATACTAGGGTGCCACCTATTGGGGATACTAGGGTGCCATCTATTAGGGATACTAGGGTGCCATCTATTGGGGATACTAGGGTGCCATCTATTGGGGGTGCCACCTATTGGGGATACTAGGGTGCCATCTATTCGGGATACATGGGTGCCACCTATTGGGGATACTAGGGTGCCATCTATTGGGGATACTAGGGTGCCACCTATTGGGGATGCCACTATTGGGGATACTAGGGTGCCATCTGTTGGGGATACTAGGGTGCCATCTATTCGGAATACTAGGGTGCCACCTATTGGGGATACTAGGGTGCCATCTATTGGGGATACTAGGGTGCCCTATTGGGGATACTAGGGTACCACATATTGGGGATACTAGGGTGCCATCTATTGGGGATACTAGGGTGCCACCTATTGGGGATACTAGGGTGCCATCTATTCGGAATACTAGGGTGCCACCTATTGGGGAGGGTGCCATCTATTCGGAATACTAGGGTGCCACCTATTGGGGATACTAGGGTGCCATCTATTGGGGATACTAGGGTGCCATCTATTGGAGATACTAGGGTGCCACCTATTGGGGATACTAGGGTGCCATCTATTCGGAATACTAAGGTGCCACCTATTGGGGATTCTAGGGTGCCATCTATTGGGGATACTAGGGTGCCACCTATTGGGGATACTAGGGGGCCATCTATTCGGGATACTAGGGTGCCACCTATTGGGGATACTAGGGTGCCACCTATTGGGGATTCTAGGGTGCCACCTATTGGGGATACTAGGGTGCCACCTATTGGGGATACTAGGGTGCCATCTATTCGGGATACTAGTGTGCCATCTGTTGGGGATACTAGGGTGCCATCTATTGGGGATACTAGGGTGCCTTCTGTTGGGGATACTACGGTGCCACCTATTGGGATACTAGGGTGCCATCTATTGGGGATACTAGGGTGCCACCTATTGGGGATACTAGGGTGCCATCTATTAGGGATACTAGGGTGCCATCTATTGGGGATACTAGGGTGCCATCTATTGGGGGTGCCACCTATTGGGGATACTAGGGTGCCATCTATTCGGGATACATGGGTGCCACCTATTGGGGATACTAGGGTGCCATCTATTGGGGATACTAGGGTGCCACCTATTGGGGATGCCACTATTGGGGATACTAGGGTGCCATCTATTGGGGATACTAGGGTGCCACCTATTGGGGATACTAGGGTGCCCTATTGGGGATACTAGGGTACCACATATTGGGGATACTAGGGTGCCATCTATTGGGGATACTAGGGTGCCACCTATTGGGGATACTAGGGTGCCATCTCTTCGGGATACTAGGGTGCCACATATTGGGGATACTAGGGTGCCATCTATTGGGGATACTAGGGTGCCACATATTGGGCATACTAGGGTGACATCTATTGGGGATACTAGGGTGCCACCTATTGGGGATACTAGGGTGCCATCTATTCGGGATACTAGGGTGGCACCTATTGGGGATGCTAGGGTGCCATCTATTGGGGATACTAGGCTGCGACATATTGGGGATACTAGGGTGCCATTTATTGGGGATACTAGGGTGCCACATATTGCGGATACTAGGGTGCCATCTATTGGGGATACTAGGGTGCCACATATCGGGGATACTAGCGTGCCATCTATTGGGGATACTAGGGTGCCACCTATTCGGGATAGTAGGGTACCATCTATTGGGGATACTAGGGTGCCACCTATTGGGGATACTAGGGTGCCATCTATTCGGGATACTAGGGTGCCACCTATTGGGGATACTAGGGTGCCACATATTGGGGATACTAGGGTGCCATCTATTGGGGATACTAGGGTGCCATCTATTCGGAATACTAGGGTGCCATCTATTGGGGATACTAGGGTGCCACCTATTGGGGATACTAGGGTGCCATCTATTTGGAATACTAGGGTGCCACATATTGGGGATACTAGGGTGCCATCTATTGGGGATACTAGGGTGCCACCTATTGGGGATACTAGGGTGCCACCTATTGGGGATACTAGGGTGCCATGCCATCTATTGGGGATACTAGGGTGCCATCTATTGGGGATACTAGGGTGCCATCTATTCGGGATACTAGGGTGCCGTCTATTGGGGATACTAGAGTGCCACCTATTGGGGATACTAGGGTGCCATCTATTGGGGATACTAGGGTGCCATCTATTCGGGATACTAGGGTGCCACCTATTGGGGATACTAGGGTGCCATCTATTCGGGATACTAGGGTGCCATCTATTGGGGATACTAGGGTGCCACCTATTGGGGATACTAGGGTGCCACCTATTCGGAATACTAGGGCGCCACCTATTGGGGATACTAGGGTGCCATCTATTGGGGGTGCCACCTATTGGGGATACTAGGGTGCCATCTATTCGGGATACTAGGGTGCCACCTATTGGGGAGGGTGCCATCTACTCGGAATACTAGGGTGCCATCTATTGGGGATACTAGAGTGCCACCTATTGGGGATACTAGGGTGCCATCTATTCAGGATACTAGGGTGCCATCTATTGGGGATACTAGGGTGCCACATATTGGGCATACTAGGGTGACATCTATTGGGGATACTAGGGTGCCACCTATTGGGGATACTAGGGTGCCATCTATTCGGGATACTAGGGTGCCACCTATTGTGGATGCTAGGGTGCCATCTATTGGGGATACTAGGCTGCGACATATTGGGGATACTAGGGTGCCATTTATTGGGGATACTAGGGTGCCACATATTGCGGATACTAGGGTGCCATCTATTGGGGATACTAGGGTGCCACATATCGGGGATACTAGCGTGCCATCTATTGGGGATACTAGGGTGCCACCTATTCGGGATAGTAGGGTACCATCTATTGGGGATACTAGGGTGCCACCTATTGGGGATACTAGGGTGCCATCTATTCGGGATACTAGGGTGCCACCTATTGGGGATACTAGGGTGCCACATATTGGGGATACTAGGGTGCCATCTATTGGGGATACTAGGGTGCCATCTATTCGGAATACTAGGGTGCCATCTATTGGGGATACTAGGGTGCCACCTATTGGGGATACTAGGGTGCCATCTATTTGGAATACTAGGGTGCCACCTATTGGGGATACTAGGGTGCCACATATTGGGGATACTAGGGTGCCATCTATTGGGGATACTAGGGTGCCACCTATTGGGGATACTAGGGTGCCACCTATTGGGGATACTAGGGTGCCATGCCATCTATTGGGGATACTAGGGTGCCATCTATTGGGGATACTAGGGTGCCATCTATTCGGGATACTAGGGTGCCATCTATTGGGGATACTAGAGTGCCACCTATTGGGGATACTAGGGTGCCATCTATTGGGGATACTAGGGTGCCATCTATTCGGGATACTAGGGTGCCTCCTATTGGGGATACTAGGGTGCCATCTATTCGGGATACTAGGGTGCCATCTATTGGGGATACTAGGGTGCCACCTATGGGGGATACTAGGGTGCCACCTATTCGGAATACTAGGGCGCCACCTATTGGGGATACTAGGGTGCCATCTATTGGGGGTGCCACCTATTGGGGATACTAGGGTGCCATCTATTCGGGATACTAGGGTGCCACCTATTGGGGAGGGTGCCATCTACTCGGAATACTAGGGTGCCATCTATTGGGGATACTAGAGTGCCACCTATTGGGGATACTAGGGTGCCATCTATTCAGGATACTAGGGTGCCATCTATTGGGGATACTAGGGTGCCATCTATTGGGGATACTAGGGTGCCACCTATTCGGAATACTAGGGTGCCATCTATTGGGGATACTAGGGTGGCATCTATTGGGCGTGCCACCTATTGGGGATACTAGGGTGCCATCTATTCGGAATACTAGGGTGCCATCTATTGGGGATACTAGGGTGCCATCTACTGGGGATACTAGGGTGCCACCTATTGGGGATACTAGGGTGCCATCTATTGGGGATACTAGGGTGGCATCTATTGGGGATACTAGGGTGCCACCTATTGGGGATACTAGGGTGCGATCTATTCGGAATACTAGGGTGCCACCTATTGGGGAGGGTGCCATCTATTCGGAATACTAGGGTGCCACCTATTGGGGATACTAGGGTGCCATCTATTGGGGATACTAGGGTGCCATCTATTGGAGATACTAGGGTGCCACCTATTGGGGATACTAGGGTGCCATCTATTGGGGATTCTAGGGTGCCATCTATTGGGGATACTAGGGTGCCATCTATTCAGAATACTAGGGTGCCACCTATTGGGGATACTAGGGTGCCATCTATTCGGAATACTAGGGTGCCATCTATTGGGGATACTAGGGTGCCACCTATTGGGGATACTAGGGTGCCATCTATTCGGAATACTAGGGTGCCACCTATTGGGGATTCTAGGGTGCCATCTATTGGGGATACTAGGGTGCCACCTATTGGGGATACTAGGGGGCCATCTATTCGGGATACTAGGGTGCCACCTATTGGGGATACTAGGGTGCCAACTATTGGGGATTCTAGGGTGCCACCTATTGGGGATACTAGGGTGCCATCTATTGGGGATACTAGGGTGCCACCTATTGGGGATTCTAGGGTGCCACCTATTGGAGATACTAGGGTGCCATCTATTTGGGATACTAGGGTGCCTTCTATTGGGGATACTAGGGTGCCATCTATTGGGGATACTAGGGTGCCTTCTATTGGGGATACTACGGTGCCACCTATTGGGATACTAGGGTGCCATCTATTGGGATACTAGGGTGCCATCTATTGGGGATACTAGGGTGCCACCTATTGGGGATACTAGGGTGCCATCTATTAGGGATACTAGGGTGCCATCTATTGGGGATACTAGGGTGCCATCTATTGGGGGTGCCACCTATTGGGGATACTAGGGTGCCATCTATTCGGGATACTAGGGTGCCACCTATTGGGGATACTAGGGTGCCATCTATTGGGGATACTAGGGTGCCACCTATTGGGGATGCCACCTATTGGGGATACTAGGGTGCCATCTATTCGGAATACTAGGGTTCCACCTATTGGGTATACTAGGGTGCCATCTATTCAGAATACTAGGGTGCCACCTATTGGGGATACTAGGGTGCCATCTATTGGGGATACTAGGGTGCCACATATTGGGGATACTAGGGTTCCCTATTGGGGATACTAGGGTACCACATATTGGGGATACTAGGGTGCCATCTATTGGGGATACTAGGGTGCCACCTATTGGGGATACTAGGGTGCCATCTCTTCGGGATACTAGGGTGCCACCTATTGGGGATACTAGGGTGCCATCTATTGGGGATACTAGGGTGCTACATATTGGGGATACTAGGGTGCCATCTATTGGGGATACTAGGGTGACACATATTGCGGATACTAGGGTGCCATCTATTGGGGATACTAGGGTGCCACATATCGGGGATACTAGCGTGCCATCTATTGGGGATACTAGGGTGCCACCTATTCGGGATACTAGGGTACCATCTATTGGGGATACTAGGGTGCCACCTATTGGGGATACTAGGGTGCCATCTATTCGGGATACTAGAGTGCCACATATTGGGGATACTAGGGTGCCATCTATTGGGGATACTAGGGTGCCATCTATTCGGAATACTAGGGTGCCATCTATTGGGGATACTAGGGTGCCACCTATTGGGGATACTAGGGTGCCATCTATTTGGAATACTAGGGTGCCACCTATTGGGGATACTAGGGTGCCACCTATTGGGGATACTAGGGTGCCGTGCCATCTATTGGGGATACTAGGGTGCCATCTATTCGGGATACTAGGGTGCTATCTATAGGGGATACTAGAGTGCCGCCTATTGGGGATACTAGGGTGCCATCTATTGGGGATACTAGGGTGCCATCTATTCGGGATACTAGGGTGCCACCTATTGGGGATACTAGGGTGCCATCTATTCGGGATACTAGGGTGCCATCTATTGGGGATACTAGGGTGCCACCTATTGGGGGTGCCACCTATTGGGGATACTAGGGTGCCATCTATTCGGGATACTAGGGTGCCACCTATTGGGGAGGGTGCCATCTATTCAGGATACTAGGGTGCCATCTATTGGGGATACTAGGGTGCCACCTATTGGGGATACTATGGTGCCACCTATTGGGGATACTAGGGTGCCATCTATTGGGGGTGCCACCTATTGGGGATACTAGGGTGCCATCTATTCGGGATACTAGGGTGCCACCCATTGGGGAGGGTGCCATCTATTGGGGATACTAGGGTGCCACCTATTGGGGATACTAGGGTGACACATATTGCGGATACTAGGGTGCCATCTATTGGGGATACTAGGGTGCCACATATCGGGGATACTAGCGTGCCATCTATTGGGGATACTAGGGTGCCACCTATTCGGGATACTAGGGTACCATCTATTGGGGATACTAGGGTGCCACCTATTGGGGATACTAGGGTGCCATCTATTCGGGATACTAGGGTGCCACCTATTGGGGATACTAGGGTGCCACATATTGGGGATACTAGGGTGCCATCTATTGGGGATACTAGGGTGCCATCTATTCGGAATACTAGGGTGCCATCTATTGGGGATACTAGGGTGCCACCTATTGGGGATACTAGGGTGCCATCTATTTGGAATACTAGGGTGCCACCTATTGGGGATACTAGGGTGCCACCTATTGGGGATACTAGGGTGCCGTGCCATCTATTGGGGATACTAGGGTGCCATCTATTGGGGATACTAGGGTGCCATCTATTCGGGATACTAGGGTGCCATCTATAGGGGATACTAGAGTGCCGCCTATTGGGGATACTAGGGTGCCATCTATTGGGGATACTAGGGTGCCATCTATTCGGGATACTAGGGTGCCACCTATTGGGGATACTAGGGTGCCATCTATTCGGGATACTAGGGTGCCATCTATTGGGGATACTAGGGTGCCACCTATTGGGGGTGCCACCTATTGGGGATACTAGGGTGCCATCTATTCGGGATACTAGGGTGCCACCTATTGGGGAGGGTGCCATCTATTCGGGATACTAGGGTGCCATCTATTGGGGATACTAGGGTGCCACCTATTGGGGATACTAGGGTGCCATCTATTGGGGGTGCCACCTATTGGGGATACTAGGGTGCCATCTATTCGGGATACTAGGGTGCCACCCATTGGGGAGGGTGCCATCTATTGGGGATACTAGGGTGCCACCTATTGGGGATACTAGGGTGCCATCTATTGGGGGTGCCACCTATTGGGGATACTAGGGTGCCATCTATTCGGGATACTAGGGTGCCACCTATTGGGGAGGGTGCCATCTATTCGGGATACTAGGGTGCCACCTATTGGGGATACTAGGGTGCCATCTATTGGGGGTGCCACCTATTGGGGATACTAGGGTGCCATCTATTCGGGATACTAGGGTGCCACCTATTGGGGATACTAGGGTGCCATCTATTGGGGACCTGCCCTTTAGGTGTTAGAGTAGCCGGTCTCTGATGATTAAATATAATGTGATAGAGGCCATTTGCAGCGGGAACAGTGGGATTCATTATATTAAGACTGTTTTCATACCCAAGAGTACGAGGATAAAACACAGGCTCGGTGAACAAACATTTCAAGTGGGTACCTTAAGCATCAGGGCCATGCACAAACGTTCTACCCTTTTATGTCTTCATAAATTACTAAACTAGTACTTGAAAGGTCCCCATTTCCACATACAAACGATAAAGGCATGTGTTTGACAATAGGTCAGCAGTTTGTCACAAGTTGGAAACATGTTTCACCAGCCTATTTTCTAGTCACAGATGACTTCATTAGATTAGGGCAAATGTATATTGCCCCAAACACAGAGACCAATAGAATCCAATTCATGGCAATAAAGCAAAGTGTACCGGAGACGTCCCCCCCAACTCCCCAATATCGTCCCATTTTCCTTCCTCATTGTTTCTACATATGTCCTATTGCATGTACTGAAGTTAATTGGCCAAAGGGATATCACTTTTGTTGTCCTTTTTAAAATACCACTGGGTAGTGTTCCGGGGGGGGGGGCACACTGTTTCATTGTTGAGTGGGTGTAAATGGGTCTGTCACTTGCCAGTTTCCAATAACCCGATCCAGACCCCTTTTTGTGGATTCTGATAATTGCACCCTAGGTTGAATCTCAGCAGCCCCTGCACCCTGTGCACATGGCCCGGCACCCGCTGCACATGCCCCTGCACCCTCTGCACATGCCCCGGCACCCGCTGCACATGCCCCGGCACCCGCTGCACATGCCCGTGCACCCTATGCACATGCCCCGGCACCCTCTGCACATGCCCCGGCACCCGCTGCACATGCCCCTGCACCCTATGCACATGCCCCTGCACCCTCTGCACATGCCCCGGCACCCTCTGCACATGCCCCGGCAACCGCTGCACATGCCCCGGCACCCTCTGCACATGCCCCGGGACCCGCTGCACATGCCCCGGGACCCGCTGCACATGCCCCGGGACCCGCTGCACATGCCCCGGCACCCGCTGCACATGCCCCTGCACCCTCTGCACATGCCCCTGCCCCCTCTGCACATGCCCCGGCACCCGCTGCACATGCCCCGGCACCCGCTGTACATTCCCCTGCCCCCGCTGCACATGCCCCTGCCCCCGCTGCACATGCCCCTGCCCCCGCTGCACATGCCCCTGCACCCTCTGCACATGCCCCGGCACCCGCTGCACATGCCCCGGCACCCGCTGCACATGCCCCTGCACCCGCTGCACATGCCCCTGCACCCTCTGCACATGCCCCTGCACCCGCTGCACATGCCCCTGCACCCGCTGCACATGCCCCTGCCCCTGCTGCACATGCCCCTGGTGCACATGCCCCGGCACCCGCTGCACATGCCCGTGCCCCTGCTGCACATGCCCCTGCACCTGCTGCACATGCACCCGCTGCACATGCCCCTGCACCCTCTGCACATGCCCCTGCACCTGCTGCGCATGCCCCGGCACCCGCTGCACATGCCCCTGCACCCTCTGCACATGCCCTGGCACCCGCTGCACATGCCCCTGCACCCGCTGCACATGCCCCGGCACCCGCTGCACATGCCCCGGCACCCTCTGCACATGCCCCGGCACCCGCTGCACATGCCCCGGCACCCGCTGCACATGCCCCTGCACCCTCTGCACATGCCCCCGCACCCGCTGCACATGCCCCGGCACCCGCTGCACATGCCCCTGCACCCGCTGCACATGCCCCAGCACCCTCTGCACATGCCCCGGCACCCGCTGCACATGCCCCGGCACCCGCTGCACATGCCCCTGCACCCTCTGCACATGCCCCGGCACCCGCTGCACATGCCCCTGCACCCGCTGCACATGCCCCGGCCCCCACTGCACATGCCCCTGCCCCCGCTGCACATGCCCCTGCCCCCTCTGCACATGCCCCGGTACCCGCTGCACATGCCCCGGCACCCGCTGCACATGCCCCTGCACCCACTGCACATGCCCCGGCACCCTCTGCACATGCCCCTGCCCCCGCTGCACATGCCCCGGCACCCGCTGCACATGCCCCTGCACCCTCTGCACATGCCCCGGCACCCGCTGCACATGCCCCTGCACCCGCTGCACATGCCCCGGCACCCTCTGCACATGCCCCGGCACCCGCTGCACATGCCCCTGCACCCTCTGCACATGCCCCGGCACCCTCTACACATGCCCCTGCACCCTCTGCACATGCCCCGGCACCCGCTGCACATGCCCCTGCACCCGCTGCACATGCCCCTGCACCCGCTGCACATGCCCCTGCACCCGCTGCACATGCCCCGGCACCCGCTGCACATGCCCCGGCACCCGCTGCACATGCCCCTGCACCCTCTGCACATGCCCCGGCACCCGCTGCACATGCCCCGGCACCCGCTGCACATGTCCCTGCACCCGCTGCACATGCCCCTGCACCCGCTGCACATGCCCCGGAACCCTCTGCACATGCCCCGGCACCCGCTGCACATGCCCCGGCACCCGCTGCACATGCCCCGGCACCCGCTGCACATGCCCTTGCACCCGCTGCACATGCCCCGGCACCCTCTGCACATGCCCCGGCACCCGCTGCACATGCCCCGGCACCCGCTGCACATGCCCCTGCACCCTCTGCACATGCCCCTGCACCCTCTGCACATGCCCCGGCACCCGCTGCACATGCCCCGGCACCCTCTGGACAGGCCCCGGCACCCACTGCACATGCCCCGGCACCCTCTGGACAGGCCCCGGCACCCGCTGCACATGCCCCTGCACCCGCTGCACATGCCCCGGCACCCGCTGCACATGCCCCTGCACCCTCTGCACATGCCCCGGCACCCGCTGCACATGCCCCTGCACCCTCTGCACATGCCCCGGCACCCGCTGCATATGCCCCGGCACCCGCTGCACATGCCCCTGCACCCGCTGCACATGCCCCGGCACCCTCTGCACATGCCCCGGCACCCGCTGCACATGCCCCGGCACCCGCTGAACATGCCCCTGCACCCTCTGCACATGCCCTGGCACCCACTGCACATGCCCCTGCACCCGCTGCACATGCCCCGGCCCCCGCTGCACATGCCCCTGCCCCCTCTGCACATGCCCCGGTACCCGCTGTACATGCCCCTGCACCCGCTGCACATGCCCCGGCACCCTCTGCACATGCCCCTGCCCCCGCTGCACATGCCCCTGCCCCCTCTGCATATGCCCCTGCACCCTCTGCACATGCCCCGGTACCCGCCGTACATGCCCCTGCACCCGCTGCACATGCCCCGGCACCCTCTGCACATGCCCCTGCCCCCGCTGCACATGCCCCTGCCCCCTCTGCACATGCCCCGGTACCCGCTGTACATGCCCCACATTGCGAATATCCAAGAAGGGATTGCCACCATTTACCGACTACACACATTATTTTAGGTGATCTACCGAGGAGATCCCACACCCCCTACTCTAGGGGAATCTGCTCAACAGATCCAGGATCTGAAAGGGAGATCACTCCTGAATCAGCATCTGTTGCGTGACCCACATGACATCGATACTGAAATACAAGTTATGTAAGTGTGAATAGTGTGCATAGTCACCTCAGGAAGTGCGGGCCACAGTCTGTCCGTCAGTCAGTCAGTCCGTCAGTCAGTCTGTCCGTCAGTCAGTCAGTCCTAGGTTATTTATTGTGCAGCAGAATACATGCATTGGTTCCGAGGTCATCAGAGGTGAGAAGATACTTCTAAGCCCCAGAGTCATGTGGTAGGACCCATTCTGCCCCACAGGGGGTAACGGGAGTGCATGTGATACCATTTCATGTCAGCATTCCCCTCATGGGCTCGACCGAGTTGACAGTAGTGCTAGAACATATAGTGCCTTGAAACATGTAAGCAAGCAATGTGCTATACGCTTAAAGAACTGCGCAACATGACATATTTAGAATATAGTGCCTAGACAAAGTTTATAGTGGATAGCAAAGTAGTGCTTCAAACCGCAGAGATGAACTGAAAGCGCTTTATTGCTAGAGGTCTTCATTGGCCTAATATTGCAAAGCAGCCCCATTCATTATGCAAAACATGCATGCAAACACAACCAAAGAGACAATTATAAGCAGGAATGTGTAAGACCCACATTTGCTTAAATGACTGCATTATTACAGGCAGTTTGCCGACGAGAAGAGGCTGACGGTGCACAAGACGTCTACATATGCCTTGGCTTAAGTCAGAGATTGATAGAGCAGCCAGACACTGAGCGCGATGCTTCTCGGAGTGACCTAGGAAGGGCCTGATATTGTCTCCGATTGATGACGATTCCAGAGCGCCTTGCAAAGCTAAGAACTGCTGACACAGACACTTACCGAAGGGGTGTGCCCCTCCATATTGTTTACTTACATTGTATTGAGGGGGAGGGAGTTACCATCCAGGTTTCATAGCTTAGCCTTTAGATGCCAAGGTCCTGCCTAGCGGGCGACGTCTAATTACGGTAATGAGATTTCCAGATGACCACTATCAAAACGCCAGGACAGGGAAGAAAGACATACACTTGGCCTCGCTTGAGTCGGTTATACTAGAGGTAAGGTCAGGTAGAGTTAGGTTTGGAGCAAGGAAGATATTAGTTTGGGCCTTCCTGATGACACACGAAAGGCCTCATTATAAGTGTGGCGGTCCGGAAGCAACAGCGTCGCTAAGCTCACCGGTACCCTTGTTTTCGGATTACCACAATACGAGTCTGCCTTCCGGGCGCAGCGGCTCTGGCAGGCAGATTTGCCACGGAAGCACCGGCACCGTCAGCAACGGTGCTGGTGCTTCTGAATCCCCATTCCCATAGAGTTCTATGGGACACCATGGGAATGGGGACTTACAAAACCCGGAAGTCAGGCACCGGATTCCGTGTTACAGGGTTACCGTCAACCTCATAATGAGGCCCAAACACCTTTAGTTCCTTTAGATCGGCGGAGAAACCACTCTAGCAATAGGGAAAGATAGGCCTTATTCTTATAATTTAATTAAAAACAAGTTAGAGGGCCTCATTAGAGGTCTGGCAGTGTTACATCTGGGGTCAAGCGGGTACTGCCCGCATGATCAGCACACCTCTACTTGGCCAGAAGGGTGGCTTCTCCTTGCCTGCAACGCGGATGTGCCTCGTTCTCCAGCTCCTACGTATCATTCCGGAATGATGGTTTGGTTGTCCACCCGGAACCTGAAGATACCTGGGAGAAAATATCTTATACCTCGGTTTGAAGGTCCTTACAGAGTCGAATCTGTTGTGGATCCGGCGCCGGTTCGCCTGTCCTTACCTGCCTCTTGTCGAGTGCATCCAGTCTTTCACGTCTCGTTGTTGAAGCCCTGTCCTGCGGGGACCTGGTTTCCTTCCCCACCGCCCAGCTCCTGTCATGGTGAACTAGGAGGAGGAGTTTGACGTCTCGGCTATCCTGGGTGTTAAGCTGTCTAGAGGTCAACTCTTCTATCTGGTGGATTGGAAGGGCCCTGAGGACCGCACCTGGGAGCCGTTAGCACACATTCACTCGCCTGTCCTGCTGCGGGCCTTCCATGCCTCCAGGGGGTTGCCATGGCCTTTGCGAGCAGATACTGTTACATCTGGAGTCCTGTGGGTACTGCACGCACAAAAAGCACACCTCTATTTGGCCAGAAGACTGGCTTCTCCTTGCCTACAACGCTGGCAGTTGCCTTGGAGACGTTGTATTCCCGTCTCCAGGATACAGGCTTTCCGCGCTGGTCACGTGAGGAGCCAGCTGACTCCAGCACGTCTGTGCAGGCCCCGCCTCTCGCCAAGTCCACAAAAGCGCTCCTCTCCTGCCTAACGCTGCTTCTAATTGTAGCGTTACTTCATTGGAAACTTACCTTGTTATCGAATTCTGACCCCGGACTTCCTATCGACATGCTTCAGTCTCATCCTTGGCCTTGTTCAACCGGAACCTGCTCTTGACCCGGACCGGCCACGGACTACTTTTGCCTAACGTCTCATTACGTCTGCTTCAAGCTCTGGGTTTTCCGGCGGAACCACTGCCCTAGTGTGCGTCCTTCTCCAGTGCTCCTCTCCCTGGGGACATTTCCGCACTTTGCTCCTGCCTATCTGCGCTCTTTGCACCCGCCATTCCGCCTGGCTCATACTACGGGTGTACACTGTTAGCAAGGTAAGCCCGTCCTTCCTCATTGACATTCTACAACTGAGCCTGTTTCACTGGCCTTCCATTGTATTCTAATGGTATTTCAAGACTGCTGTGTAATTTGAGAGCCGACCCTTATAACAGACCTCCAGAGACTTTGAGGGACATTCAAGTTTGTATTTAGGATTACTACATGTGCATTTCCGGACGCTACCCTGCTCAGTGCACCACCCCGACTCTAGTAGCGTCCCGCGTCCCAACTGGGTAGTTCCCCTATACTAACCTACCCATTTTTTGTTTTGTCCTGTCATTGTTTCCTTACCTCATTCCCTAGTGACCCTCTGCTTATAGGGTAAGCCATCACAGATGCATAATCATGGTTTTTGCACTCTGAGGTATTGGGAGTAATAGTTCCTTCCCTTCTTCCTTATTACGTTGGTTATCCTTTGCTTTCCATCTCACACTGCTATTGATACCCATTCCAGGGTTTTTCAGGTACACTCACCACTAGTAAGAATACTGTATAAGGGAACCCTTTTCTGCTGTATTAATCAGTTTCTTTTGCCTTTCAGCCTTGGTGAAACAGTGTGGGAATCCCTGCTCTTTTGGATAATCAACTCCTCTGTCTGTTATCTGAGCACAACAGAGGGGTATATTGCATTAAAGAGATCCTCAAGTTGAGGAGGCCCGGTTCTGGGTGTCTCCCTTTTGGGAGGTCACTACAGCTTGGGCTGAACATTATTCCGGAGCAGCTCCCTCTTATCTGCGGGTTTGAGGTCCGAGCAACGCCTGGCCTGCTCAGCTTGTTGGTGAGTAACAAATTGGTAACCCAGCCAGTGCTGCGGACGGGAAGTCAGGTGCTGGTATATTTTTTAATCTACATGTGGGACTCTATGGGAGTGGGGACACAGAAGCATTGGCACTGTTGCTAACAGTGCCGGTGCTTCCGTGAAGGCTTTGCCTACCATGACAACGGCCACGGCAGGCAAACACGTAGTTTACTGGTCTGGAAACAAGGGTGTCAGTGAGCTTACCGGGAACCCTTGTTTCCGGACCGGCAAACTTAGAATGAGGCCCAGAATGTGCCTGATTCCTCCTTCAGACCTGCCACATCCCTCTGCTCTTCTGATGTTGATTTCAGCACAGGGGAATGAATCAGATTAATTGGCATTCAGATAATTCTTATAAAAAGGAACCTTTGTTTAGAATCTACAATGACATAAATTAACTGTCTTCCCCATCTCAAGTAAAACATGGTGATGTATCTTTAATACATAGAGGAAGTGGAACTGAATTTAAAAGTAGAAAGTTAATGATTAACGTAACAATGCTACTGGGGACTTTAAGTCCCATAATCCTAGAAGTACTGAGACTAGGAAGAGGGCTGAAGAGCAATGCTGCAGTGAAGGTCAGGCAATTAATACTGCAGTGAAGGTCAGGCAATTAATACTGCAGTGAAGGTCAGGCCATTAATACTGCAGTGAAGGTCAGGCAATTAATACTGCAGTGAAGGTCAGGTAATTAATGCTGCAGTGAAGGTCAGGCAATTAATACTGCACTGAAGGTCAGGCAATTAATACTGCACTGAAGGTCAGGCAATTAAGCCTAACAACTGAGAAACCTGAGGCGTTCATCCCATGCTATTCCCAGAGTTCCCTGACTCAGGTGGCCAGGGGAGGGCCATCGCTCTTGTATTTCAGGCAGGGTTTCAGTGAGGTATCTGCAGGATTCATCACACTGGCACCAGAGCCCGTTTTCGTGCCAGAGGCGGGGGGAGGGGTTTCCATGTATCAAGGCCTTCCCTCCCCATATCATATTCCCTCAGTGCACCACCCGCAGTGGGATTTTTGTACTGTGGACAAACCGCCTTGCCCCCAGGGAAAGGTCTCCCCCCAGGGGAGAAGGGACGGCATTGTCAGATTCATCACATACCTTTGCCCTTTCTCTCTGGCTTCCCGCTCAAAGGTTCTCCCTAATATTTTGTAGAAGAGGATTGTTACTTTTCACATTTATTTTCACCCTGAGTTTTCCAATTCCAGATGGGTAGGGACTCAGCCATCTCCATTTCCTCACAGAAATCTGTAGGAGAATATTTTCTGACAGAAGGGTTGCGATCAGCTATAATTTACCTGAAATCTGTTCCAATAATAACTCCTTCCGGGAGACCAGGTATGTTGGCCGAGTTCTTGAGGACCTCTTTATCCTGCATGATGAAGGAGACTGGAGTTCTACAGTAGATCTCTTGGTCACCAAGAACACGGGTCACCCTAATTTGCTTTCCCCTTTTCAGTCCTGTGATTTGCATAAGATCATGTCTGTTTACTCGTAGAGTCAACTATTGCTAAGCAGAGTTGGCATTTACGTGAACAGGTTCATGACTTTTAAAGGGCTATGGATAACAGAAACAATTACTGATGGTATCAATGTCTTCGTCATTTTCAGGAAGAAATGTGTATTTGTCACCTGTCACCCCGCTGATTTTTGGGGCCAATTCTGGCTAAATGGCCCTTTTCTCCACATGAAAAACAGGTGATAAGGGGACTGCTGGAAAGAGGTCAAAAGGACATTCTGAAATCCAAAAGAAAAAGATTTCCTTTTCAAATTTTCAAGTAAGTTCCTCTGTTTCTAGAGATTTATTTAAGTCTATCCGAGGGGTCTCACTAGTTCTAAGTGGCTTTTTTCTGAACCCTGCTCAGAGCTAGTGGATATAAGAGGGACTAATATGGGTTTGGAAGAAATTACTTGCAGGGGTTTCTTCAGACTTGGTTTTATACCCATTTATATTATTGAGTTCTTCACTAGTATGTGATCGGCAGGAAGAGCAGGACAGTGAATTAGCTGAGGATTTAATTGAGTTCTTTACTAGTATGTGAGCGTCAGGAAGAGCAGGACAGTGAATTGGCTGAGGATATTGTCACACTCACCTGTGTCTCTGCAGGAGCGATGGACGAGCCTCACTTGACCCCTAGTCTTCACTTCCCCTGTTTCACCGGAAGGAATACCTGTCAAATACAATGTGTACACTCAGACCTGAATTCACCTTATTCCCCTGGGCCCTTCCATGTGGTATTAGTGCCTTGAGTCTGGGTTTAGCGCTACTGGAGACTTGGTGGTTAGGTAAGTTTGCACGGAGGCTTTTGGTAAGTATGCACCGCGTAGAGAGAGAGAGCGCAGTGAAATAAGTGTCCGCGTTATTGAAGCGAGCGTAATGAATAATGTCTCTTCTTTCTTACAGGGGTTTGTGCGCTCATGCAACTAACATGGATTCCAGTGTCGCAGGAAGATTCAGTGAGTATGTTACAGGTGCCGGTGTAGAAGTCCCCTCTTGACTGGAGATAGCTGCGGCGTGGAGTAACAACCAGGTAAGCTGAAGCTGAATGATCCGGTGCAAGTAAGCAGAAGCAGGATGATCTGGAGCAGGTAAGTATAAACAGGATCATCCGGAGCAGGTAAGCAGAAGCAGGATGATCCGGAGCAGGTAAGCAGAAGCAGGATGATCCGGAGCAGGTAAGTAGAAACAGGATCATCCAGAGCAGGTAAGCAGAAGCAGGATGATCCAGAGCAGGTAAGCAGAAACAGGATGATCCGAAGCAGGTAAGCAGATGCTGGCTGATCCAGAGCACGGCAAGTGTGTTGCTGATACAGCTCATAGTAAGCAACACGAAGCACTGGAAGAATCTTGGGTGTGGCTTATATAGCCAGCCACACCCAAACACTAGAGAGCTCATGAGTTATCATGCACTTCCTGTTTGGCAACAGGAAGTGGTAACCAGGAAGCTACTACAAACACTAGGAAGGAATGAAAGGAGGGATTTGTTATGGGTTCTTTGTGTGCCTATGCCAGGCCTGCCAAACCTCCACCCAGCTTT
Organism: Ambystoma mexicanum; assembly: GCF_040938575.1. Lineage (NCBI taxonomy): Eukaryota > Metazoa > Chordata > Amphibia > Caudata > Ambystomatidae > Ambystoma > Ambystoma mexicanum. The sequence goes on from NC_090924.1 coordinate 1,487,505,848, forward strand.
CCCCAACTACCTGCCTGATACCCAGGACACTCTTCCCCCTCAAGACCCCTCCCAATGGTGTGTATGAGGGCTTTGGTTTCTCAGGATGGTCCAGATGGAATTTCTGCACCAATTGGGTGGCATGCACGTGCGTGCTGGGTTCCCATGATCTTTCCTGGGGTCCGTACCCCTTCCAGTCAATCAAATAATACAGGGTCTTTCGTACTTGTTTGGAATCTAATATGTTCTTTACTTCATATTCTGGTGCTTCTTCACCCATTTGTATGGGTGCGGGAGGTGTGGAAGTTTGGGTTCCTGGGTGTGCTGGTTTTAATAGTGACACGTGAAATACGGGATGTATACGCATATGTTGAGGTAACGCCAGTCTCATGGATGCTGGATTAATTACTTTTTCTATTGTATACGGGCCGATGTATCTAGGCTGAAATTTCTAAGCAATGTGTCTAGTTGCCAGCCAGACCGAGTCTCCCACTTGATAATCTGGGGCTTTTCGTCAATGGCGATCAGCGTTTTTTTCTGTGTTTCTTTGGCTTGCTGTAGGTTCCTGCTGGCTTCTCTGACTGCTTTCATGATGCTGGCATATAGATTCTTTACTGCAGGTATTTCAATATTTTCTGGCGGATCATAGACCGACGTTCTGGGGTTTCGACCATATATAGTAAAGAAGGGTGTTGCTTGGGTTGATGAATGTGTTGAGTTGTTGTAGGCGTACTCTGCCATCCAGAATTTCTGTCCAGCTTTGGCTTGTTTGGTGTAATAGACAGCCAAATACTGTTCCATGGTCTGGCTCGTGCGCTTGGTTTGGCCGTCCGTTTGAGGGTGGTGACTAGAAGACAGACAGACTTCTACTCTTGCCAGGCCACAACATTTTTTACAAAAACGAGATACAAATTGGCTGCCTCTGTCAGAAACGATTATGGTAGGGAATCCATGTAACTTGACGATTCGGTCTAGAAAAACCTGCACCAGGGTCTGAGCTGAGGGAATACCTTTTAGAGATATGAAATGGGCCATTTTGGAGAAGAGGTCCACTACTACGAGGATGGCATTATAACCTGAGTTAGGAGGTAGATCAGTGACAAAGTCCATTGATACTGTGTGCCAGGGTGCTGGCGGAATGGTGATTGGCTGAAGGAGGCCGGCTAGTTTTTGCCTGGATGTTTTGTATTGTGCACACACCTCACAGGTGCCTATGTAGGTGGCAATATCTTCCCAGCAAGTTGGCCACCAATAAGATTTGCTTACTTTCTTCATGGTTTTGGCTATACCCGGATGGGCTTCTAACAGCGAGTCGTGGTAGTCTGATATGATTGCTTGTTGCAGATCCGTAGTTGGAACGTAGAGGCGTTTTTGGTAGTATGGTAGTTTGTCTTGAACGGTGAACTGATCTCCCTTGGTGTCCCTAGCCAGTAGGTCTTCTTCAGGCATATTTTCTTTTATTGTTTCCTGCAGAGTATTTAACGGAGATAGGCCGATGCAGAGGCCATGAATTTTATGGCAGGGTATGATCTCCACCGGGTTAGGGGCATTGTAGACTTCCTCTCCTGTGCCAATTCGGGATAATGCATCCACTTTTCTGTTCTTAACTCCGGGGCGGTAGGTGATTACAAAGTCGTATTACATTAAGGATAGGGCCCAATGGAGCTGCCTAGAACACTGAGCTTTTGCTGAGCGTAAGTATTGCAGGTTCCGATGATCTGTTATTATTGTGATGGTGTGTTTTGCTCCTAGTAAGTAATGTCTCCATTCACACAGTGCGCTTTTGATTGCTAGGAGTTCTTTCTAAGAAATTGCATAGTTTAATTCTGCTGGGGAAAATGTCCTTGACCAAAAGGCAATAGGGTGAAGGCATCTGGTTTCAGGATTCTGTTGAGACAATACGGCCCCCATGGCAATGCTTGAAGCGTCCGTTTCCACGATGTACGGTAAATTGGGCAGAGGGTGTTGCAGAATTGGGGCTGAGGTGAATTTTTCCTTGAGAGCTCGGAAAGCTTCTTCCGCTGCTGGTGTCCATTCGAACTTTCAGTGTTTGCGCACCAAGGACGTTATTGGATGTACAATATGTGAGAATCCTGGTATGAAGCGTCGATAAAAGTTGCAAACCCTAGGAAACTCTGTACTCCCTTTACAGACGTGGGTGAGGACCAAGTGAGGATTGCTTTTCTATTGTCCATCTTGATCCCCTGCGGTGTCAGTACATATCCCAGAAATTCCACCTCAGTGACATGGAAGGAGCATTTTTCTAGCTTTGCGTAAAGTTGGTTTTCACACAGGTTGCAGAGTACAGCTCGCACGTGGGTTACGTGCTCTTGGGAAGTGGTGGAGTAAATCAGAATGTCATCGATGTAGACGACTGCGCAGACATCGAGGAGTTCCCGTAACAAATCATTCATAAAATGCTGGAATGCAGCCGGGGCTTTGCAAAGCCCAAAGGGCATGACCTGGTATTCGTACAGGCCATAGCGGGTACAGAACGCAGTCTTCCACTCGTCCCCTTTCATCATGCGTACCAGGTGATATGCACCATGTAAGTCTAACTTGGTGAAAATCTTTGCTTGTCTCACCTGATCTATGAGTACTGGTATCAGAGGTAACGGGTACTTATTTTTTATGGTGACTTGATTTAGGGCCCGGTAATCAATACACATTCTTAATGTCCCCCTCTTTCTTCGGTACGAAGAAGAGTGGGGAGGCGGCTGGTGACTTAGATGGTCTAATGAAGCCATTGGCCAGGTATTGATCCAAGTATGTCCATAGATGAGTGTTTTCTTCCTCGGTTAATGCATAAATGCGGCTGCACAGTACTTGTGCCCCTGGTTGCAGGTCGATCTGGCAGTCGTAAACTCAATGTGGTGGTGGTGTATTAGCTTGCTCCTTCGCGAACACATCCTGGAACTCCTGGTATTCCTCTGGTAAAGTGCCCCCCAAGCCTATACCTGCTATCTTATCCTGTGAAGCTAACAATGGGCTTCCTTTGATCCCTTTGATGTCGTAAGAAGAGGCGCATTCTTAAGAAAAGAGTAAGGTTCAAGCTCTCCAATCGATCTTTGGGTTGTGCGTCTCTAGCCACGGTATCCCAAGAATCAGCTGGAATTAGGGTGCAGCGATAAGGTCGAATCTAATACTTTCTCTGTGGCCATCTTGGCAGATTAAGGTGATGGTGGAAGTACACTGTGTTACTGGTCCCGAAAGGAGTTGTGTGCCATCCACAGCTGTCACGCTTTCTGCGGTGTCCTTACGGTGGAATGCTAATCCCAAGGTCTTTGCAGTGTTTATGTCCAGGTAGTTCCCAATAGCCCCACTGTCTATGAAAGCCTTGATGGCATGCATTCGGGTGGGCTGTGAAGGGTCTACCAAAACCACAGGAATACTGAAATGTGAGATCTGAGTGCTCCATTCCTGGCTCGACAGACCGACCTCTACATCTGCCGGGCGTTGGAGTTTTCCGCTACCGCACCTGTGTCTTCCCCTATGTTATCTAGTACCCCCATTGTCTTCCGTGGGGGTTTAATCGTGCAGTTCCAGAGGAAGTGACCAGATTGGCTGCAATATAAGCAAAGTTTTTCCTGACGCCTCCGTTCTCTCTCCGCCTTGGTGAGTGGTCCCCTGAGAACACCCAATTGCATGGGCTCTGAGTGTATTCCTGAGGCCTGTCGATGGGACACTTACTTTGGTCGGACATACACTGGTCTATGCTCTGATCTGGTTCGGTCGGCCTTGCGATCCTGTAATCGGTGGTCTAGTTGCATAGTTAGGCCGATGTATACACTGCAATATTCGGGAGGATTAACTACTTGCACCAAGACATCTTTTAATTCTCCTATCAGTCCTTGATAAAATAACGTTATTCGTTTCTCCTCTGGCCAACCTGATTCGGCTATTACGCGATTGAATGTGGCGACATATGAGATAAGATCCTGACCACCCTGTCGCAGAAAGAGTAGCTCATCATCCAGGGCCTGACCTTGAGTCCGATGGACAAATAGTTTTTCCAGTTCACGCTGAAAACTCGTATATGAGCGGCAGGAAGAGCAGGAAAGTGAATTGGCTGAGGATATCAATGAGTTCTTTACTAGTACATGATCAGCAGAAAGAGTGGCACAGTGAATTGGCTGAGGATTTCATTGAGTTCTTTACTAGTATGTGATCGGCAGGAAGAGCAGGGCAGAGAATTGGCTGAGGATATCATTGAGTTCTTTACTAGTATATGAGTGGCAGGAAGAGCAGGAGAGTGAATTGGCTGAGGATTTCATTGAGTTCTTTACTAGCATGTGATCGGCAGGAAGAGCAGGAAAGTGAATTGGCTGCGGATATCATTGAGTTCTTTACTAGTATTTGAGCATCAGGAAGAGCAGGAAAGTGAATTGGCTGAGGATATCAATGAGTTCTTTACTAGTACGTGATCAGCAGAAAGAGTGGCACAGTGAATTGGCTGAGGATTTCATTGAGTTCTTTACTAGTATGTGATCGGCAGGAAGAGCAGGGCAGAGAATTGGCTGAAGATATCATTGAGTTCTTTACTAGTATGTGAGCGGCAGGAAGAGCGGGACAGTGAATTGGCTGAGGATATCAATGAGTTCTTTACTAGTACGTGATCAGCAGAAAGAGTGGCACAGTGAATTGGCTGGGGATTTCATTGAGTTCTTTACTAGTATGTGATCGGCAGGAATAGCAGGGCAGAGAATTGGCTGAGGATATCATTGAGTTCTTTACTAGTATGTGAGCATCAGGAAGAGCAGGACATTGAACTGGCTGAGGATATCATAGAGTTCTTTACTAGTATGTGAGCGTCAGGATGAGCAGGACAGTGAATTGGCTGAGGATAGCATTGAGTTCTTTATTAGTATATGATCGGCAGGAAGAGGACAGTGAATTGGCTGAGGATATCATTGAGTTCTTTACTAGTATATGAGCGGCAGGAAGAGCGGGACAGTGAATTGGCTGAGGATATCAATGAGTTCTTTACTAGTACGTGATCAGCAGAAAGAGTGGCACAGTGAATTGGCTGAGGATATCATTGAGTGCTTTACTAGTATGTGAACAGTAGGAAGAGCAGGACAGTGACTTGACTGAGCATTTCATTGAGTTCTTTACTAGTATGTGATCGGCAGGAAGAGCAGGGCAGAGAATTGGCTGAGGATATCATTGAGTTCTTTACTAGTATGTGAGCATCAGGAAGAGCAGGACAGTGAATTGGCTAAGGATATCTTTGAGTTATTTACTAGTATGTGATCGGAAGGAAGAGCAGAACAGTGAATTGGCTGAGGATATCATTGAGTTCTTTACTAATATGTGATCGGCAGGAAGAGCAGGACAGTGAATTGGCTAAGGATATCATTGAGTTCTTTACTATTATGTGATCGGCAGGAAGAGCAGGACAGTGAATTGACTGAGGATATCATTGAGTTCTTTACTAGAATATGATCGGCAGGAAGAGGACAGTGAATTGGCTGAGGATATCATTGAGTTCTTTATTAGTATGTGAGCGGCAGGAAGAGCGGGACAGTGAATTGGCTGAGGATATCAATGAGTTCTTTACTAGTACGTGATCAGCAGAAAGAGTGGCACAGTGAATTGGCTGAGGATATCAATGAGTTCTTTACTAGTATGTGATCGGCAGGAAGAGCAGGGCAGAGAATTGGCTGAGGATATCATTGAGTTCTTTACTAGTATGTGAGCATCAGGAAGAGCAGGACAGTGAATTGGCTGAGGATATCAATGAGTTCTTTCCTAGTATGTGATCGGCAGGAAGAGCAGGGCAGAGAATTGGCTGAGGATATCAATGAGTTCTTTACTAGTATGTGAGCATCAGGAAGAGCAGGACAGTGAATTGGCTGAGGATATCAATGAGTTCTTTACTAGTACGTGATCAGTAGAAAGAGTGGCACAGTGAATTGGCTGAGGATATCAATGAGTTCTTTACTAGTACGTGATCAGCAGAAAGAGTGGCACAGTGAATTGGCTGAGGATATCATTGAGTGCTTTACTAGTATGTGAACAGTAGGAAGAGCAGGACAGTGACTTGACTGAGCATTTCATTGAGTTCTTTACTAGTATGTGATCGGCAGGAAGAGCAGGGCAGAGAATTGGCTGAGGATATCATTGAGTTCTTTACTAGTATGTGAGCATCAGGAAGAGCAGGACAGTGAATTGGCTAAGGATATCTTTGAGTTATTTACTAGTATGTGATCGGAAGGAAGAGCAGAACAGTGAATTGGCTGAGGATATCATTGAGTTCTTTACTAATATGTGATCGGCAGGAAGAGCAGGACAGTGAATTGGCTAAGGATATCATTGAGTTCTTTACTATTATGTGATCGGCAGGAAGAGCAGGACAGTGAATTGACTGAGGATATCATTGAGTTCTTTACTAGAATATGATCGGCAGGAAGAGGACAGTGAATTGGCTGAGGATATCATTGAGTTCTTTATTAGTATGTGAGCGGCAGGAAGAGCGGGACAGTGAATTGGCTGAGGATATCAATGAGTTCTTTACTAGTACGTGATCAGCAGAAAGAGTGGCACAGTGAATTGGCTGAGGATATCAATGAGTTCTTTACTAGTATGTGATCGGCAGGAAGAGCAGGGCAGAGAATTGGCTGAGGATATCATTGAGTTCTTTACTAGTATGTGAGCATCAGGAAGAGCAGGACAGTGAATTGGCTGAGGATATCAATGAGTTCTTTCCTAGTATGTGATCGGCAGGAAGAGCAGGGCAGAGAATTGGCTGAGGATATCAATTAGTTCTTTACTAGTATGTGAGCATCAGGAAGAGCAGGACAGTGAATTGGCTGAGGATATCAATGAGTTCTTTACTAGTACGTGATCAGCAGAAAGAGTGGCACAGTGAATTGGCTGAGGATTTCATTGAGTTCTTTACTAGTATGTGATCGGCAGGAAGAGCAGGGCAGAGAATTGGCTGAGGATATCATTGAGTTCTTTACTAGTATGTGAGCATCAGGAAGAGCAGGACAGTGAATTGGCTAAGGATATCTTTGAGTTATTTACTAGTATGTGATCGGAAGGAAGAGCAGAACAGTGAATTGGCTGAGGATATCATTGAGTTCTTTACTAATATGCGATCGGCAGGAAGAGCAGGACAGTGAATTGGCTAAGGATATCATTGAGTTCTTTACTAGTATGTGATCGGCAGGAAGAGCAGGACAGTGAATTGACTGAGGATATCATTGAGTTCTTTACTAGAATATGATCGGCAGGAAGAGCAGGAAAGTGAATTGGCTGAGGATATCATGGGATGAGTCATGTTCCCAAGAAGATGACTAGTTGGAATCCAAAGGTAAGCACTAGATGCGACGGCGCACGACCTTAGTAAATGTCTCAATTAGGTTTCTAACCTTAGTTGTTCTTTTCTCCTGCAGGTATAGTCTGGCGGCGCTTGGAGAAGAGTTGCGGTGCGCGGACCTGGTGGCGGGTGAAGGATGCCATCCACCACAACGAACCTTGCCATGTAGAACTTCTGAGTTGGTGTCCAAGGTGAAGGTCAGGTAAGGCGTCAAGTCGGTGGTTGTATTCCACGAGCCAGGTAAGTGCGCTCTGGTCGATCGCAGATGGAGTCACTGCGAGCAGGTAAGAGACGCTTCAGCAACGATACAGCTGGTTCTGAAGGAGAAAACAGGTAAGTTGCGCCTCCGCAATGGTTTGGCTGGCTATGCATGTAAGATGCTTCTCCGCGATGGTTTCACTGGACGACAGGTGAGAAGCTTCTTCGAGATGGTTTTGCTGGACGACAGGTAAGATGCTTCTCCGAGATGGTTTGCTGGGAGACAGGTTCGATGCTTCTCAGGCGGTGGTTGAGCGTTACGCTGCTAAGGCAGAATAACGCGAAGCCTAAACCTGCGGACGGGGCAGGCTTAAATATCCTGGTCCTGGCCACGCCCCCTTGCTCTGCTAGATGGTGCCACCCTGCCATTCCCAAATGATGCTGCACGTGCAGCTTCATTGATTCCTATGGCCACGCCCGGCCCAGATACACGTGGTCGACTGAAATGAGATGGAATGACATGTGCCCAAGGGAAAAAGTGTGCAGAGCACACTTTCTTATGAGCCTGCGGCCAAAGGTGCAAGGACTGGGTCCAACTGCACCCTTTAGGGGATCTGAACTGGGGTTCCTGTCCAGTGGCCATGACAGAAGGACATTGAATTGGCAGAGGATATCATTGAGTTCTTTACTAGTATGTGAGCGGCAGGAAGAGCAGGAGAGTGAATTGGCTGAGGATATCACTGAGTTCTTTACTTTTATGTGAGCGGCAAGAAGAGCAGGTGAGTGAATTGGCTGAGGATATCATTGAGTTCTTTACTAGTATGTGATTGGCAGGAAGAGCAGGACAGTGAATTGGCTGAGGATATCATTGAGTTCTTTACTAGTATGTGAGCGTCAGGAAGAGTGGGACAGTGAATTGGCTGAGGATATCATTGAGTTATTTACCAGTATGTGATAGGCAGGAAGAGCAGGATAGTGAATTGGCTAAGGATATCATTGTTCTTTACTAGTATGTGAGCGGCAGGAAGTGCAGGACAGTGAATTGGCTAAGGATATCATTGAGTTATTTACTAGTATGTGAGCGGCAGGAAGAGCAGGAGAGTGAATTGGCTGGGGATATCACTGAGTTCTTAACTTTTTTGTGAGCGGCAGGAAGAGCAGGAGAGTGAATTGGCCGAGGATATCACTGAGTTCTTTACTTTTATGTGAGCGGCAAGAAGAGCAGGTGAGTGAATTGGCCGATGATAGCATTCAGTTATTTACTAGTATGTGATCGGCAGGAAGAGCCGGACAGTGAATTGGCTGAGGATATCATTGAGTTCTTTACTAGTATGTGAGCGGCAGGAAGAGCAGGAGAGTGAATTGGCTGAGGATATCACTGAGTTCTTTACTATTATGTGATCGGCAGGAAGAGCAGGACAGTGAATTGGCTGAGGATATCATTGAGTTCTTTACTAGTATATGAGCATCAGGAAGAGTGGGACAGTGAATTGGCTGAGGATATCATTGAGTTATTTACTAGTATGTGATAGGCAGGAAGAGCAGGATAGTGAATTGGCAGAGGATATCATTGAGTTCTTTACTAGTATGTAAGCGGCAGTAAGAGCAGGAGAGTGAATTGGCCGAGGATATCATTGAGTTATTTACTTGTATGTGAGCGGCAGGGAAAGCAGGACAGTGAATTGGCTGAGGATATCATTGAGTTCTTTACTAGTATATGAGTGTCAGGAAGAGTGGGACAGTGAATTGGCTGAGGATATCATTGCGTTCTTTACTAGTATGTGATTGGCAGGAAGAGCAGGACAGTGAATTGGCTGAGGATATCACTGAGTTCTTTATTAGTATGTGATCGGCAGGAAGAGCAGGACAGTGAATTGACTGAGGAGATCATAGAGTTCTTTACTAGTATGTGATCGGCAGGAAGAGCAGGACAGTGAATTGCTGAGGATATCATTGAGTTCTTTACTAGTATGTGAGCGTCAGGAAGAGTGGGACAGTGAATTGGCTGAGGATATCATTGAGTTATTTACTAATATATGATTGGCAGGAAGAGCAGGACAGTGAATTGGCTGAGGATATCACTGAGTTCTTTACTAGTATGTGTTCGGCAGGAAGAGCAGGACAGTGAATTGGCTGAGGATATCATAGAGTTCTTTACTAGTATGTGTTCGGCAGGAAGAGCAGGACAGTGGATTGGCTGAGGATATCATTGAGTTCTTTACTAGTATGTGAGTGTCAGGAAGAGTGGGACAGTGAATTGGCTGAGGATATCATTGAGTTCTTTACTAAAATGTGATCAGCAGGAAGAGCAGGACAGTGAATTGGCTGCGGATATCATGGAGGTATTTACTAGTATGTGAGCAGCAGGAAGAGCAGGACAGTGAATTGGCTGAGAGTATCATTGAGTTCTTTACTAGTATGTTATAGGCAGGAAGAGCAGGACAGTGGATTAGCTGAGGAAAGCATTGAGTTCTTTACTAGTATGTGAGTGGCAGGAGGAGCAGGAGAGTGAATTGGCTGAGGATATCATTGAGTTCTTTACCAGTATGTGATCGGCAGGAGGAGTAGGACAGTGAATTGGCTGAGGATAACATTGAGTTCTTTACTAGTATGTGATCGGCAGGAGGAGCAGGACAGTGAATTGGCTGAGGACATCATTGAGTTCTTTACTAGTATGTGATCGGCAGGAGGAGCAGGACAGTGAATTGGCTGAGGACATCATTGAGTTCTTTACTAGTATGTGATCGGCAGGAGGAGTAGGACAGTGAATTGGCTGAGGATATCATTGAGTTCTTTACTAGTATGTGATCAGCAGAATGAGCAGGACAGTGAATTGGCTGAGGATATCATTGAGTTCTTTACTAGTATGTGATCGGCAGGAGGAGTAGGACAGTGAATTGGCTGAGGATATCATTGAGTTCTTTACTAGTATGTGATCGGCAGGATGAGCAGGACAGTGAATTGGCTGAGGATATCATTGAGTTCTTTACTAGTATGTGATCGGCAGGAGGAGTAGGACAGTGAATTGGCTGAGGATATCATTGAGTTCTTTACCAGTATGTGATCGGCAGGAGGAGTAGGACAGTGAATTGGCTGAGGATATCATTGAGTTCTTTACTAGTATGTGATCGGCAGGAGGAGTAGGACAGTGAATTGGCTGAGGACATCATTGAGTATGTGATTGTCAGGAAGAGCAGGAGAGTGAATTGGCTGAGGACATCATTGAGTTCTTTACTAGTATGTGATTGTCAGGAAGAGCAGGAGAGTGAATTGGCTGAGGACATCATTGAGTTCTTTACTAGTATGTGAGCGTCAGGAAGTCAGGAAGAGCAGGACAGTGAGGCTGAGGATATCATCGAGTTCTTTACTAGTATGTGATCAGCAGGAAGATCAGGACAGTGAATTGGCTGAGGATATCATTGATTACTTTACTAGTATGTGAGCGGCAGGAAGAGCAGGACAGTGAATTGGCTGAGGATATCATTGAGTTCTTTAATAGTATATGATCGGCAGGAAGAGCACGACAGTGAATCGGCTGAGGATATCATCAAGTTCTTTACTAGTATGTGATTGGCAGGAAGAGCAGGACAGTGGATTGGCTGAGGATATCATTGAGTTCCTTACTAGTATGTGATAGGCAGGAAGAGCAGGACAGTGAATTGGCTTAGGATATCATTGATTGCTTTGCTAGTATGCGAGTGGCAGGAAGAGCAGGACAGTGAATAGGCTGAGCATATCATTGAGTTCTTTACTAATATGTGATTGGCAGGAAGAGCACAACAGTAAATTGGCTGAGGATAGTATTGAGTTCTTTACTAGTATATGATCGGCAGGAACAGGACAGTGAATTGGGTGAGGATATCATTGAGTCGTTTACTAGTATGTGATCGGCAGGAAGATCAGGACAGTGAATTGGCTGAGGATATCATCGAGTCATTTACTAGTATGTGAGGTGCAGGAAGTGCACGAAAGTGATTTGGCAGAGGATATCATTGAGTTATTTACTAGTATGTGAGAGGCAGGAAGAGCAGGACAGAGACATCCTCAACTGGGTCACAAGCACTGGAGGATGCTCAACCATCTGCACCCAAATTACCTGGCCCGAGTGATCTGGGAGCAGCGGAAGACACATGTTAATTGACCTCTCTTGTATACGCCGTCATTGAGGGGGAGCGCTATTAGAGAGGAACAACAGTATTTCCAGAAGATTAAAGTATCAAATATTTGCATTCTGTCTTTTCGTTCGTGTATTATATTCTGGAGGCTGGTGCATGTAACTAATCTTAGAACCTGTAGAAAATAGAACTTAACTAACTTAACTTTTTGGAAGGAAGGAGCCACATGAACCCTGTCGGTGAACAGAATGACAATGATTAAGCTTGGACAGTTAACTTATTAACATATGTGGCTCCTTCCTGATAACCTTAGCCCGGTCACGCCTCTTTGATTTTTTTTTTTTGTTTTCCTACTTCTTTCTTTCTACTGACTACGTTTTAATGTTTTGGAGGATTTCTTACTAATGTAAATATAGCATAAAAAAGTTTAAATTGTAAACAAAAAATATGCTTAATAACAAAACAAAAAAAGAACTTAATGAATATATTTACAACGTAAGTATTTACTTTAACTTATGTGTTATTGTGCGTTGGTTTGATTAACCTTTCATAATTATATGTACACATGCTATAGATAGAGAGAACAAATTGCCTGCCCATATCCGATGCCACAAAGACTCAAAGCTATATGGGCCTTTATCGACTAAAAGGGGAGCCAAGAATTTGCATCGAAGATCATACGTTTCAATGTTTCCAAGTTTCCTTAAACCTCATTTTACAAAAAATATAGATTTGAAGCTTGCACTTATCGCCATATCTTCCTAAAAGGCAAGATATTTAGTCGAAATCTCAAAATTACGTTCCTGAACCCAGCATTAGGGAACTAAATCAGATTAGGTGGAAAAATAGCACATCTTTTATCAGTGGCGGATCTGTAAAATCCTGCAGATTCCTCACCGAAACCCTGCCTAAAGTTTCCTCCCAGGTGGCCTGGGGAAGGCAGACACTTCCTGAGACCCCAAACCTGGGGGTGGTGTACTACAGGGCAATAACCTGGGTCGAGACAAGGCCCAGGGTAGTGGGGAGATTCCGTGGGATGAGACGCAGTATTTTTCCTCTAACAGGAAGACTACCACTTCGCCAGAAGAGGTTATGGCGTACTGCCATTTTGATGTCACTCAACGTGCTATGGAATCAAAGGTGGTCCTTCATCTCCACACGCTGAACGATTCGGTCCTTGGTACGACGTGCCTTGCAACCTCGACTGCGACCGCAGAACCTTCTCCTTGAGGAAGAAGGTAAACAATGTTGCTGCTTGCTTCCTAATGGCCTTTGGGTGCATGAACTACCACGACCCACAGACCTGTGTGTCGTTGTCTTCGTCCAGACAGTACAAGCAAATACGGTGCGGATCGGAGACAGACATATGTCTACTGCAGTATACGGAAGGCTTGAAAGCGGAGGTCTTTGACAGTCTGGATGGCGAAAGACTTAGAAAAGCTTGATGAACATGTGCCTGATATGCAAACAGAGTGTGGGGAAAGAAGGAACTGAGGTCACGGGGGGCAGCACCGCTACTTATACTGTCCCAGGCGTCACATGTGGACAGTCCCGACGCAGAGTGGTCCCCACTGGCAGAAATGTTTCTAGAGAACAGCAGCGCTGGGATATGAATATCATAAATGAGGAATCCGTGGCAGGAAAGAATACATTAGAAATGGATGTACAATACGGCGTATCAAGGACTTTCCTCTGTACAATTCTCTCTAAAACCTTTAATGTTTGTCAATACCCTAAGTTGCAAATTCCAATCCTATAGGATATGCCTGGTGCTGCCTTAACATTATAAAACTTAATAAGGTGCTTCATCTGTGCAGCATAAAGCATGATTTTGGGTTTCAAGAGACCGTACAGTTGGGTTAGATTCCTTCTACAAAAGACCTAGAAACCCAGATAGGTTACGTGTCTGGTCAATTCGAGGCAGCGGTCTTTGATCATCCGGTTAAACTTGGAGGGAAGTCGTGAGTTGGGTAGTCTTAGTATTTTAGTTTTGATCTTATTTTGAGATAATTTTCATCAACATAACTAGCAAAATTGTATTTTGTATTTTATTAAATATAAAAAGTGCCTTTCCCCAAAGGAGCTGAACAATAAAAGAATTTAAAAAAACAGTACAATCAAAATGGTACAAGTGAGTAAGAAGTTCCAGCAACAGAGAAAAAGGCAAAGAAGCAATATTTCTTCTTTTTTAAGACGCGCGAGACAAAAGAAGGTAGAAAGAAGGGAGAGTTTAAGACAAGGCACGGGGGCTTAGGAACAGTTAAAAGAAATAGGTTCTGAGATTGTAAGGGACGTGAAGTATCATAGGAGAGTAGGGAAGAAAGATAGGGCAGGCCCAAGCCATAGGTACATTTGAAGACAATCGAAAGAAAGTGATACAGAAGATTGGATTCGAAAGGAAGTAGTGAAATTGAGAGCCGGGAGGATGTAATAGAAGATCTGGGGGTACAGAGAAAAGAAGACAAACAGAAGACTTATAGAAAGAACAAAGACGGAAAAGGTGACAAGCAGGAAGACCAAGCTGTAAAGATGAACAGCAGTCAATACAGGAAAAGAAAGAGAAAAAAGAAGTTTAGCAGCGTGAAACGTAAGATACGGGTGGGTGCAGTGAATGCTAAACAAGGCATAGCGACAGGAGCGAGCAATATGAAGAGAGGAAGAAAGAGAAGGATCAAAGATAATGCTACGGTTGTGTGCTGAAAGGGAGAAAGAGAGAGAGGATGGGGAAAACACAAGAGAGGGAGGGGTAGAGTAGGAGAGATAGTAGAAGAGGGGAAAAACAGGACCTCATTTTTGGAACCCTGCTATCCATAACATACCTACCCACACAGAGGGTAACGCTTTGGATCTCTTATTCATCTCCACCTCTCTCTCAGCCACTAATACTACCATCACACGATCCATATCTGATCACCCAAGTGTTTCCACACCATCTCTTTTACACCCTCTGATCTTTCCTCTGCACTTGCTTCACTTATTACTAAAGGGAAACGTAAACCTTATGCCATTCCCCCTTCTCTCCGACCTACGGTTCTCACTCTCCTCCTTCACACCCAATGCCTCTTCCACCAACACTGTCTTCTCCAGCTTTCAATCCCTGCTATAGGACTCATTCTCCTCTCACTTCCTGTTAGGGAGAATTGACATGTCTGTGCCAATTCCCTTCAACCTTAGGGACCCCCTGGCTCTTTTGCTGGATTTAGGACGTTTTAATTTTAACCCTGGAGTGAGTGAGACCTTTTTCTCACTCTCCTGAGTTTTTAACAGATTTGGATTTTGTGTTTTCTCTTTTTTAGGAGTCTGACAAACTCCATAGTAATCTGATTTTTGTATGGTGACACACAGCACCCTCAGTGCAGTGACACAGAGAAATCCCTTTAGATTTCTCATAAGCTGTAAATACCTTTCTTGTGTCAACTGCTGTTCCCAAGAATAGTAAAGTAAAATTGGCTTGACTTGCCTTGCCTTTTCTATTTGTAGGTCCAGCACACACCATCCTATGTGGTGTGCTTGGGGGTTTAGTAGCCCCTTTTCCTACATTCTCATCTAACATTTTTTGTTACACTCATTACTTTCAAGGGCTGGTGGAAGTGGTTTAATTCTTCCTACAATTGTGTTTTTCAATCGCAGGCTGAACTCTCAGCTGCAGTACAGCACCCATGGGTGACCATTTTGTCAAAATGGCCCCTGTCTTCTTTATTCGCCATACTCTGTTTGTGAGGTCTTTCTTAGGTTTTAATCTGTGCGGTGAGACAGGTTTCAGCCCTTTGTTTGTCTTTCCTTTGGGTGTGTCTGGAAGGACAGAATGTGAGGGAGGGTCCCGAAACTCCCCTGTTCTTTGTTTCTAGGAATGCCTGATTGGCTGGCTGGCTGTCCTGACCATCTGTGTGATTGACAGCCTAGGTTGTGCATGAATGAAAGAAACCAGCTTAAAAGGTGAGGGTTTTGGGACTACAGGTAGAGTTGACCATTGGGAGAAGCATGTGACGAAGAAACCATGAACAAAGCGTGCTGCAGCCTCCTGGACTTTTGAATTGCCCGGTGAAGCACTGCTGCTGTGCTGAAATCCTTTTTCATCTTGACAGAGAAGCTCCGGAATGAACGACTTCTCTCTTTGGGTTAGTGGGACCAACTAACCCGAAGACCAACTCCACTGGACCACCATCAATGACCTGCAGTGCCTCTCAGTTGCTTCGGAAGCCCACTGCCAGGGGTTGAGCTGTGGTAGTCGAGTGCTACGTCTGCCGCAGAAGAAATATGCATAGAAGCTCCAGAAGACTCCTAAGGACCATCCAGAAGCAGGACCTCCAGATCCAGAGACCCCTCACCAGAGTGCAGGACCGAGGGAGCAAAGAGTCCAACCTGTATCCAAGATACACGACGGTGCTGTTTACGAAGTGCTGAAACCGCGAAGTGCTGCTGAACTGAAAAGAGCCAGTAGCTGCCGACGACCTCCCAAGTACTGCTGCAGGAGCCCTCCAGACATCCTCCCTCTTGTCCCCACGACTGAGGCTCAGGAACAAGGGTCTGCACCGCTGGAGCAGGACAGAATCCAGCTGGACCACTCTTCTTCCAACCAGAGGGACTCTTTAGGCTTGGGGCACTTACCTTATTCCTTTGAAGCCACACCCTACTCAGTTGGGAATTGCATGGTCTCACCCTTTAGAGTGATTCCAAATCCCCTTTCCTAAGACTTAACAACTTGTGGCCTTAATAATGATTCTTTTTTACAAACTCTCCAACTTTGTGCAAGACTTTGATTTAAGAATTGCCTCAGATCCATAGACTGTGTCCATAATTACTTTGGCTGTCCTGGCTCCTTGAAGACTCTTCTAGCCCATTGATTTTGATACTTTTTGTCCCTCAGAGGTGGTAACTTGTTGTGGACTGTTACTGCTGGGAAAGGCTTACCTAGATTTCACTGGAAGATTTAGTTGTCCTCACATATACTGAGAAACTGTCTAACCTTTTTCCTTCTGTAACCTTTCCTTTCTGCAACCTCAGAATCTGCAAAGTTTACTAGTGAGATATATAAATGCCATTACTGTCCTTGTGATTGAAGTCACCTCAGGGTGTAGGAATCGTGTAAGAAGCATATCCAAAGATTATCTACCAAATTGTTTTGATTCTGAAAAGTGATTTTAAAGTATATTTACATTGTTACTACAAATTGCCTTTTTAAAGAATCCTTATTTATTTAATTAAAATCAATTTTTAAATAACTATTTACAACTGAAACCTTGAGTGTAAGTGTTACTTGGCTACTTATATTTACGGATTTCATTTGTACAGCTCTACAGCTCACATTTACCCCTCTTGAGATAGGCCTGGCTGCTCGGTCACACTACCAACTTGTGTAGTACAGACCTATACCAACAGGTGGGTTACCTAATATCAAGCAGATAAGTGTTGTGTAGTCTCACCCAGTGTGACTGCACCAAGTCTTACCTAACACTGGTGGCAGCGGTGGGATTGGCGTAGAGTGGTTACATTGGCTATTTGCTGTACTTGTGCCCAACTAAACCAGCCACAAGACTAAACGCCACCAAAAAGATATCTAACTGTAACATGTAAAATGTGAATTGATTGTAAGGTTGTTAAATCACCAAAGCCTGGGTAGTAGGCCTGTCACCCCTACTCACCCAAATAATGTGGCAGATAATGAGGATGCCAGCTTAGAGTCAAACTCCAATCTGCAAGAGGACTCAGCAGAAGGGATCCACCCTCTTCCACAGCCTGCCCCTGGACCTCAGTCACTTCCCATTGTGACCCCACAAGGTCCAAATCTACGCCCAGAATATATTTCACTTGAAAGGCTAAGATTAGAGTTGGAGTTAAAGAAACTGCAAGTGCAATCTGAAAACAAACATCAAGAGGTGAAACTAAGACAAAGAGAAATTCAGCATAAAATGGAAACCAGAAGGATGTCCCTTGATTCTGCTTCCCTTTCAG
The DNA here is from genome assembly GCF_040938575.1 of Ambystoma mexicanum. Classification (NCBI taxonomy): domain Eukaryota; kingdom Metazoa; phylum Chordata; class Amphibia; order Caudata; family Ambystomatidae; genus Ambystoma; species Ambystoma mexicanum. The sequence continues at coordinate 1,487,523,416 of NC_090924.1, forward strand.
GGTCTTTAAGGTCTGCTAGTCCCAAGAGGCCTTGCCTGCCTAAAGAATCAGTGAGTATGTATGAACCTAAACTTGATGTGTTGGATTGGCTGGGTACGTTTGAATACACCTATAGTCTGCAAGGAATAAGTGGGAATGATTTCATGTCATGGCTCATGTCTAGGCTGCCCCTGAATGGTTGTGATGCTGTTATGGAGTTGGGTGCCAGTGACATAAAAGACTATGGGCCTATTATGACTCTGGTGGTAGCCATGCCGGTAAAACCGGCACGGCTGCCGCCAGAGTAATTTTTTTGTGGTGCCCGGGAATGGGCAATTACCAGGGCATTACAGCCCCGACGGACCCGGTAATTACCCATTCCCGGGTGCCGGAAAATATTATTCCCATTCCCATTTGAGTCCCATTGGACCCAATGGGAATGGGGAGGTCGGCTGCACCGGCACCATCTGTGAATGGTGCCGGAGCAACCGACATGGTCTGCTCGCGGGTGCCGGTCCACCCGCCAGGTCAGACCTGGCGGGCGAAAAGGCACCCACGAGCAGAACTCGTAGTTTGCCGGTCCAGTAACAACAGTGCCGGTAGCTTACCGGCACCGATGTTACCGGACCGGCAAACTTGTAATAAGGCCCTATGAGTCAGTTAAGCTGGCATTAATAGCCAGGTTTGGGAAGACTCCTTCCCAGTACCTTAAGAGGTTTAGGACCTTCAAAAAGACGGATGGAACCCCTTGGGCTACCTGGGAATGTGAATGTTTGAAGAACTTAGATGGTTGGGTTAAGAGGTACAGAGTACACACCTTTGAAGGAATGAGAAATCTTTTTTTTGCTTGAATCTATTTTTGATGCCTGCTCTTCTGAGCTGAGACAGCACTTGGATGACTCTAAGGAAATTGATCCTAAAAAGCTAGCACAAGCTGCTGACCTATGGGTTGCCAACAGGGCTACTCAAAGACTCTGGGGCTACTCACAAGAAGGAAGAAGGGAAGCAGCACAAGAAAGAGGGTAAAGAGAATTCTAATTCCAACCATCCAAAAGAGGGCACAAATAAAGCAAGGGTAAATTCCATGGGAAATCTGGTAGGTCTAGTGAACCCTCCGATGCCAAACCAGAGGTAGGTCAACAGAAACTCCAATTCCACAGGACATTTGGAAAATATGTTGTATGTGGGTCTGTAGACCATGTGAAAGGGGATCCCAGATGTAAGGGTAAACCTTCAGGGGTCCACAATGCCTCATTACCCTTCATCCCTGAGAGAGAAGCACAAATGGTAAGTGCACACTGTTAGGAAAGACTTCATTTTATGTGTAATTTTCCCACCAGTTGTACACCCCCAAACGTTTTGCTGCTGTTTAGACACTATAGACTTACTTTGCCAGAGAAGCACAGCCTTCAGCTGCACTCCTCTGGGCTTTCGCTCACTTTTTATGGGGAAACTGACACGCCGCTATGAGAGTCAGTACTGAAAGACTTTGTTACCCTTAGTCCTTTTCTTTTTTTTCTAATCCTTGCAACCACAAGGAGCCAATGAAGGGATTTCAGAGCTGGAGAGATACGATCCCAGGGCATGAGGCCAAGGACAAGTCTCGCAGTCCTGTTTTGGATGAGTTGCAGAGGGCTGAGAGTAAAGGCAGGTAGATTTAGAAAGAGGCTGTTACAGTAGTCCAACCTAGAGATAATCAGAGCTTGGGAGACAGTGAGCTTCTGAGGGAAGGAGAGGAAAGGAAGAATACCTCTGAGGAGGTGCAATATGAAGTTTGCCTTTTTGGAGACATCGGAGATGTGGGCGGAGAAGGAGAGTGTGGAGTCAAAGATGACCCGAGGTTCTTACCTTCGCTGGTAGAGGCAGGAGGAGGGCCAAGGGAGGCCGGCCAGAGAATGAGGGGAAAGGATGGAGGGGGTGTACCATTGAGGAGGATCTCAGTCTTGTTGGCGTTTAAACAAAGATCATTTGCGGCACACCAATTTTGAATGGCGATTAGGCAGTCAGAGATGAGGGAAGGAGAGGAGGCTGCCGAGGGAAGCCTGAAAATGAGTTGGGTGTCGTCAGCACAGCACTGGAAATTTGAGCAGAAAATGGAAATGCAGTAGGCAAGAGTTGCCAGGTATTGATTGAAGAACCAGGGTGAGAGGTTAGACCAGTGGGGAACACCGCAGGTAGAGAGGGAGATAGAGGATAGGAAGGACCCAAGTTGTATCTGGGGGGGGGGGTCGATCAGAGAGAAAAGAGGTCAGCCAGGCCAGAGCCTGATCAGTGATACCCAGGTTGTCACGGAGACGATTTAGCAGGGTGGTATGGATCCTGTCCGTTTTGGCGCGAAAGGAACTTTGGATAAAAAGAGGCCGAACACACCGATACCATGTCGATCTCTGGAGTTCTCAATGAATGAAGGATAGGATCCAAGTATCCTCAAACTAAGAAGCCGAGTCGAGGAAACGCTGGAAGGTTTGGCACCCTGAGCCCGCTGCTGTCCCGTGGGACCCCTCTGCATTGGGTCATTTTAGAAGGTCTGCGAAGACACTTCGATCCATTGGAATAGTGGGACCAACTATTCTCGGCACCTTCAGCAAAACCTGCAAGTAAGCCTTCTCGGAAGTGTCCCTGGGCCAACCAGTGGGCTGACCAGTTTACGCAAGACCTTTGCTCTGTCTCCGCCGTCATTTCGAGGTGGTCCTCAAAACTTGGTATACTGCTAGCCCTGTGTCCGCGGCACCCTCACACCGAATTACGTACACTTGCCATTCCAAGGTCTGAAGTGAGACGAGTGTGCCAGGACCGGAGTATAGGCGGTTACCGTGTTGCCCTGACGCAGCAACAACCTTTGCAAGTTCGCTGCATTTGTGACCCTCTTGCCCCTGAAGCCTGCTGCAGTGAAACTAGGGCGATTCATCCACCCAGAGCGGAGAAATCGCCACTGACTGGCGAAGTTTGGTCCGGAGTGTGCCTGGAGCCGGTGAGTAACACAAACCTTAACCGGTTGCCCCTAGTGCCTCCATCCATTATTACGCACGAGTGGCCCCTCGGGGTCCCTCTCCTTTCCACTGCTAGTGCGTACTAGCGACTCCATCCCGCACTCTGGAACTGCCTCTGTCTTCAAGTGGAGGTCCTCCCTGAATAGTGGGAACTTATTCTTCATCGCCTCATCCACCTTCCTGAGCTGCTAGAGACCCCTGGAGAGACCCCGTTTTGCCCATTGGAACAACCGTGTGCACTTGCATTGCATGTACTATTGAGCACAAGGCTCCTCTCTTCTTAGGGTATGGACTGCCTCTTAGTTAGGTTTACTGTCGATGTCGAAGGGGCCTAAAGACTATCTGCATTGCCTGTTTTCTCCCCATCTAGGTTGGGGACATATTTTGTGCATTTAACCCTTTAGACTCCAATGGTCTTGTATATATCTTGTATAGATTGAGTTGTGTTGGTTTACTTAGTATTGCTGTGATTCTTTTGCTTTGGTCTGAGTTACAAAGGCCTTGTAATAAATGTGTTTATATTTTTTATATAACACCTGTCTGGGAGTAATTTGTAAGTGTCCTTGCTCTGTGTGTTCATTGAGGTCTTTCAGTCACCCTCCCCCCTCCTGAGACTTAGGGCCTCATTACGAGTAGCCCGGTAAAAACGGGGTCATTACCGGCATGGCGGAACGAGCGGGTCCGTGCTCGTATGACCCCGCTAATAGCGGGTGATTACGAGTGCGCGAGCACGCGTGAACCCCCATGCCGGTAATGGCCATACCGTCATGCCGCTAAAGGCCCTCCAACCCCCAGATAGCGGCATCACGGGACCCGCCGATACCGCCACTGCCTAGGAGGAACTCCTAAATACCGACCCGGTAATACCAACATGCTAATACCGGGCCCGTAAAACCGGACCCGGAAATAACGTCATCGCGTAGGAATGGGAAATTGGCCGGCGGCCATCTTTAAAAACACAATCCATTGCAATACTCCCAAACCACCAGTCGAATCCTGTTGTGCTCTGTGGAAATACCCTGAGGATGTCCAAGGCTACCCGGAAGACCACCCCCCGGCAGCGGAAACATCGTTTCTCGGACGCAGAACTGATCATGTTGGCGGACACTCTCGCTGCACATGCAGACATCATGAAAGCAAATGACATGAAGCATGAGGCCCAGCTAAAAAAAAAAGGAAATCTGGCAGGAGGTTGCCCGGAAGGTGTCGGCCATGGTGACCACCCCACGCACTGTTCGTGACTGCCGTAAGACGTGGGACAACCTCCGCTTGAGGGTGAGAAATATCATGTCAAGTAACAGGAGGGCGACCATGGCGACAAGCGGGTGTCCCCACTCACCTGCAAAGCTGATGCCCTGGGAGGAGACTGCGAGCAGCTTCATCGATCCTGAGTCGATAGAGGGATTCGGGGAGATGGAGATGGGTGCGGCATCATCCCCAGAAGGAGGTGAGTGACCCTGCACATCCCAGTAGGGGAAACCATGACGTGGCACAAGTGATGTGGAGGAGAGACTAGGCAAGGCAATGCATGTCCCTACACCCACATCAACATATCCAAGTCCAGATTGTGGGCCAAACCCTGCCACACAGAAATGCCTTCTCAGTGACAATCCCATAACCAACACACGGCCAACACACCTGGACCGTGCCCATGTAACACATCACACAAACCCCAAATCAACAGCATGCCACCTGCCATGCATTGAATGCCAATATGCCCCCTCAGAACACCAAGCGTGACACACCTGTAAGACATGGATGCATGTATGTATGAATATTGAACAGCACAATTGTATGCCTCTGGCCTGTGACACCATCACTGATGACCTGCATCTCTTCTACCCCCCAGGCACCGATGAGGAAGATGCCAGTCAGGAGAAGACCGCAAGGGCATCCCCATCACAAAATAAGAAAAAAGGCCTCCGCCACCACCCCCCCGCCAGACAAGCAGGCCACACCCACAGGCAGTGTGCCTGACCGGGTAGAAAGACAGCCACCTACACCTGCTGCCAGTGTGCCGGTCACACATCAGGACCAGCAGCACACACCCACACCAGTTGAAGGGGGGTCCCTTCCTGCGCCACCCACCACTGAGGATGTCTTGGATGCCAATGTGGAGCTTGAGGGAGTCACAGTAGTGACTTCTACACCCACCCCAAGCCCCCTGCCCACCCACCACCCCATATGGAGCCCGCAACCACCTACAGCAGTGATGATCCCTGCCTCCATGACTCTGACCTGAGGGATTCGGACCTGTGCCCCTTCGAGGGGGACAGAACCCAGGATGTAGGCCCCGTGCATGCACCATCCACCACTCCAGCTCCCACCACTCCAGCTCCCCCCACTCCAGCTCCCACCACTCCAGCTCCCACCACTCCAGCTACCCCCACTCCAGCTCCCACCACTCCAGCTCCCACCACTCCAGCTCCCCCCACTCCAGCTCCCCCCACTCCAGCTCCCACCACTCCAGCTCCCACCACTCCAGCTCCCCCCACTCCAGCTCCCACCACTCCAGCTCCCCCCACATCAGGTCCCCCCAATCCAGCTCCCCCCACTCCAGCTCCCCCCACTCCAGCTCCCACCACTCCAGCTCCCACCACTCCAGCTCCCACCACTCCAGCTCCCACCACTCCAGCTCCCCCCACTCCAGCTCCCAGCACACCAGCTCCCACCACTCCAGCTCCCCCCACTTCAGCTCCCCCCACTCCAGCTCCCCCACTCCAGCTCCCACCACTCCAGCTCCCCCCACTCCAGCTCCCACCACTCCAGCTCCCACCACTCCAGCTCCCCCCACTCCAGCTCCCACCAACATCCTGGAGTCACACCTATCGAGGGTGGAGTCCCGACAGGAGGCAATGTTGGATCTCCTACGGCAGTATGTTGCCGATGGTGAGGACACAAGGAGGGGTATTGCAACTGCCATTGCGGGGACCACAGCGGCCGTCGCAGAGAACACAGCCGCCGTGAATGCGTCAGCTGTGACCATGAGGGACTGTCTGAGGGCAGTAACCCAAGTCCTCACTTCCATCCTGCTCCATATGCAGCGGCCACGCCTTGGAGCAGGCGTGGAACCTGCCTCAGACACATCCACAGCCACCACACCTGCATCCTCAGTCCCCGCAAGCCCTGTGCGCCAGACTCGGAGAAGTGCACGGCACTCGGAGATGCCACCCCCGGACAACAAAAACTCCCGGAAGTAGAGTGCCCAGACAATGGGAGTGGGCCCCAACGTTGTGGGTGAAGGGGACCATTTCATGGAGTACATTTGGGGACTTTTGGGGTTTGTTGGGTGGGTTTGGGAGTTCAATGGAGTTTTTTGGGGGTTTGTTGGGTGGGTTTGGGAGTTCACTGGGGGGGAGTGGTCACATTTTACTCTGTTAGAACAAATACACCTGTTGTGCGCAAAATAATTAAATAGCTGGACATTGTTTATTTTGTGTATATCCATTTAATGTGTGACAGTGTTCAGTGGCCGACTTCCAACAATCCCAGTGTGCATGTCCACATGGACCCAGTGTGTCAGTGACAGATGTCTATCATAGTCCCTGTGGTTCAGAAGTATTTGTGAATCAGTGCTTGGCGTACTGCATGGCCATCCCGTGCATCACGTACTGGCAGGGGGGCTACTTCACCTCCGTCTCCATCCTCATCATCCTCACCCGGTGCATGCATGTCAAAATGTCAGGTGGCAGTGGTACATTTCTCGGGACGCACATGTTGTGCAGCATGACACAGGCCATGGTGATCTTTGCCACCTTCTCAGGACTATATAGGAGTGCCCCACCAGACCTGCTTAGGCAGCGGAAACGCGCCTTCAACAGGCCAAAGGTCTGCTCAATCACAACACAGGTACGGTGTGCACACGATTGTACTTCTCTTCATGGCTGTTCTGCGGGTTCTGCACAGGGGTAAGTAGCCACGGCCTCAAGGGATATCCTCCATCACCTGCAAGCAGATACACATAGGTGTGTGTCACTCTGAGCTGCCGCCTTCAGGAAGCACAATCATGGCCGCAGCTATTTGGTGTGGACATGCACATGTCCCTGTATGTAAGCAAGATTGTTACATTGAAGCATACTATACTTCTATGAGGTGTGGTAGTCTGGATGGCGTTCAATAGATGATGCAGGGTGTAATCATGCATGCTCAGGCGGATGTACTGTGGTTGTACAACAATGTTTAGCCTCCTGTTCATGCTGTGTATTCTACACTGTGCATGGTCACACTAGCCACATTGGCACAGTTGAAATCCTGTTCAGTCATGCATTGCTTGTCATACCCATGGTGGCCTGGTCATGCCTCTTACTTGTTGTGTTTGATATGCATTGATGGTAAAATGTGTGCCAGTTATGTGTCATGTTCTGTTTGGGAGATTCAGGTCAGGAGTGTTTAGCTCTGCATGCATTCTACAATCAATGACATGTCCCACCCAGGTGGAGTATGCACCCCCCCTTTCCCACCCAGGTGGAGTATGCACCCGTACACATCAGTGCCCCAAAGCACTGACATGGGCCATTTGGGCAACTCACCAAGCAGCCAGGCACGTGGTCCAGCATGTCGCTCCCTGTGACGGGGTAGCGTGGAGTTGCGCAGCACCATGGCATCATGTGTTGATCCGGGATATCGGGTGCAGCAATGTGTGATGATCTTGCTGGAGTCACATACCATCTGCACATTGATGGAGTGGTATTGCTGCGATTGCGATACACCGCCTCTATGGCATGGGGGAATACCTATTCAACATTGGTGCAGTCCAGGGCACCAACACAATTGGGCATGCCTACCAGTGCATGGAAGCCTACTTTGGTGTCGGCTATCTCCTGGGCAGTCTGTGGTAGGGATATGTGGGTGCTTGCGTGCTTCAGGAGGGCATCCAGCACTTGGTTCAACATGCATGAAAAAAGTGGTTGTGAAATGCCATGCAGCTGCCCCACTGTGTGTTGATAGGTTCCTGTGGCCAGGAAGTGGAGCACAGACACCACCTTTAGTAGCGGGGGGATGGCAGTGCGTATTTCTATGAGGCTGGCAATGTCGTTGTGTATCTTGTCCACTATGGTGGTGATGAAGTCCCAGTCCAACCGGTACAGGGTGTGGATCTGCTCAGGGGTTAGATTGAATGGACTGGGTCTGATGCGAGGGATTGGTGGCTGCCTACGAGGCACTGCTGGCTGCGCGTTTGGTAATTGCTGGGCCTGTCTCACCCTCCTTCTCCTCCTGCGTCTCCTCTGTGCTGCCTGTTGTTGCTGCTGTTGTTGTTGTTGGTGGTGTTGTTGCTGTAGTTGTAGCAGTATTGGCATGTCCTCCAGCACCATGATTTCAACAGCTAGTGGTAGCATTTTGGTGTTGGAAGGGGTGTGGTGTGTGGGTGTGCTCATTTTATACTGGCCCAGCCTCCATTGACTCCACCTGTGGTGATTGTATGCACCTGTGGCAGTTGGCTTGATTGCTGTTTGCGGGTGGTCCGCGATGCCTGTATGGCCGGCATCGTGCAGCCCGTGATTGCCGGCTTCTGGATGCCGGTATTTGCATGTCCGCGTGGGTTGGGATGTCCTCCTATTACCGACATGCCGGTATTTGCTCCCCGAAGGGGCGCGTGTACGCGCCCATGCCACTATTAGAGTGACCGTTATTTAGGGGACCACTAATAGCGGGTTGCCGGATCATAATACACCGGAGCGGTAAGCGATGCCGGTAATCCTTTACCGGCATCGTTTTTTCATTACCTCCAACCTCGTAATGAGGCCCGTAGTCTTGACCCTCTGCTATAGCTACCTTGATTGGTCTGGCTTGTCCAGAAGTTACCCTGTTCCAAGAAACTAGGTTGGCCTTCTGAACATCTGCCCACCAAGTCAGAGTTCAGAAATCCGACTTAACACACACTTTCAATTACTGGCTGGGGATACCCATTGGAGTTGAAGCCATTGTATCTTTAGTGTCCCTGGTTCTCACGGAACAAGAGAATGTGGATGTTTATAACTCCATTTCAGATAACACCAAAGAATATAACAGTGGTCTTATAAATGGTTAGGAAGCTCCTGCCATTAGTGACACTGGGGCAAGCATAACAGTGGCTGATGAACGTTTCTTCAAGCCTGAAGATGTAGCTAAGGCACACAAAGGTCCCACTAAACTTGCCGGAGGCCCTATCCAAATGGTTAACTATTCTGCCAGCTCTCATCCAGTGTAATAACATGACTGTTAGGATCCCTGTTAGTGTACAGAATGAAGTGCCAGGGAGAGTCCTGTTGGGGAATGACTTGAAGGCTCTTGGAGTAGTGTTTAGTACCCCCAGGCCTCCCAGCATAAAGATGCAGGAGCAAACAAGATTGTCCAGAGACACCCTTAAGAGACTCTCTGTTTGATGTTAAGGAGATTTCCAATACCTCCAGACATCAGGAAGAAATCCAAGATCTCTCAGAAAAAGAAAGGTCTGAAACCTAAATCTGTTCATAGGACAAGGACATCCCGAAGAGGACTATCCCAGGTCACCCCAGCGACCCCTTCCCCAGCTGATGCTGAGTGGGAGGACCACCCAAATTCTGTTGAATCAGCTACTGGTGACACAGAGCTGGAAGAAAACCTTCCCTGCGTTGGAGATCTGGATCGTAGAGACCGTCCTGAGCTGCAGACTTTACTTTCAGAGGTGACCCTCTAGGGCAGACTTCAGCAGAGGACAAATAGGGTGTCCCTCTCTAGAAGGTCTGCATCAGCAGACAGCTTCCCAGCTGGAAGGGCAAGAGTCAGGGAAGTATAGGCTTTACTGGGAAGATGGCCTACTCTACAGTGAACCTACCCCAGGGGACTACAGGTGACTGGTAGCACCCCAGGAGGTGAGACAATGTTCCTACAGTTGGCATATGAGATCCCTCTGGCTGGTCACTTGAGTTTCAAGAGGACCAAAGAGAAGCTATATCTGTACTTCTACTGGCCTAAGATGGGGACTGATGTAGATAAATCATACTTCTCGCAAGGGTGGACCCAAGAATGTGGCACCTTTATTGCCCCTCCCTGTGGTAGGAGTCCTTTTTGAGAGAGTGGGGAATGACATTGTTGGTCCCTTAGAACCTCCAACCTCCTCAGGCAACTGATATATATTGGTTGTGATAGACCATGCTACCAGGTATCCTGAGGCCATGCCCATGAGAACTGTTGCTGCTCAGGCAGTGGCTAAGGCCCTCCTTGGTATTTTTACCAGTGTAGGTTTTCCTAAGGAAGTCATCTCTGACAGGGGATCAAACTTTATGTTCCACTACATGCAGACCATGTGTAAAAACTGTGGAGTGACCTGCAAGTTCCCAACAGCCACCATCCCCAACCCAATGGGTTGGTAGAGAGGTTTAACAGAGCTATGAAGAGCATGATAGATGCTTTAGAGGAACCACTCAGAAGAAAGTAGGACCTTCTACTGCCATGCCTTCTCTTTGCTTATAGAGAAGTTCCTCAAGCAGGGGTTGGTTTCAGCCCCTTTGAACTTCTTAATGGTCATCCAGTCGGAGGCCCTTTAAGCCCTGATCAAGGAATGGTTGTAGAGTGCTCCTTCCCTACAGCCAGTGAGAGTCACAGCCTGTGGGCCTCATTCCGAGATTGGAGGCAGCCATGGTGCTATTAGCACCATGGCTGCCTCCAATACCAGTACCGACTCCGACCTGGTTCAATGGGGACTTACCGGTGTAGTCCCACCTTTGCAGGACCGGTAAGTCCCCAATGAAAAAGGCAATCCCCATTCCCATTCCAGCCCCCATAGGGCTCAATGGGAATGGAGAGGGAGCTAATAACGGTACCGCAATTTGGGGTACCGTTATTTGCTTCCTGGTCCCTTTGTGGCTCCTGCTAAGGGTACCTGGTAAAACCAGACGCCCATAGCGGGACCCGCTAAGAGACCTCAGAATAGGGTGCAAAGGGATTACCGGCACTGATGTCCTTAACGGTGCCCGGTATCCCTTTGCGGCAAGCTCTGAATGAGGCCCTATGTGCTAGGCCTCAGGAAGAGCATGGCACTGCCGATTACAGAAACTTCAGAAAACCTGAAAGCAGGTCAGGCTCTGGTCAAACATTGGCACGATCAAAATGGTGGAGTTTACTACAGACCAGCATGTATTGGTTATGGTACCTACAAGGCAGAGGGCCTTACAGGACAAGTTGATTGGGCCATTCAAGGTTGTAGGCAAGCTTGGAGAGGTCAACTATTTAGTGGACTTGTGCAAACCCAAGGAGGCCCCTAGGGTCTATCACAATAACCGTATGAAGGCTTATGTTTCCAGACCAGAACTAGGAGCTTTGCTCTTAACCTCTGATCAAGAGGAGGAGGGTGAGCCTCTCCCTGATCTCCTCAGGGGACAACCTTCAGATGAGACAATTGAAGGAGTGAAACTCTCTTCAGTTTTGACTCTGCAAAAACAGGAGAAGTGCAAGGCTATGTTGAAATCAGTTTGCCTCCCAGGTTTTCACTGACATCAGGCTTGACCCACTAGGGCCAGCATGATATTCTCACTGGTGACAGTCTCCCAGTCAAAAGCAGATGTTACAGGATGTCAGATCAAGTAAGAACTCATATAAAGGAGGGGGTGAAGAAGTTGCTTGAACTTGGGGTTATTGAGCCATCTACAAGTTCATGTGCTAGTCCAGTAGTACTAGTACCAAAGGCAGGAACAGAAGAGTTGAGATTCTACGTGGACTATAGAGCTCTAAATGCATTCACTAAGACTGATGTCCATCCCTTGCCAAGGACAGATGGGTTCAGCCAAGTTCCTCAGTACATTTGATGTGACCTCACGCTATTGGCAAAGAGCCCGGACAGACCATGCCAAGGAGAAAACTGCACTCTCCACCCCAGGATGCGTATACCAGTTTAAGGTTATGCCTTTTGGACTTAACAATGCACCTGCTACATTCCAGAGGATGGTGAATCAAGTTCTGAATGGGATGGAGGACTTCTGCATGGCACACTTGGATGACATTGCAGTGTTCAGCCCCACTTGGGAAGACCAACTTCACCACCTAGGATATGGTTTGCAGGCTCTGGAACAGGCACATCTGACCATAAAGGCAAGTAAATGTCAAATTGGTCATAGTGTAGTGGTCCAACCTTGGGCATGAGGTAGGAGGAGGTGAAATAAGGGCATTGCCTAGCAATGTACAAGCTGTACAAGACTGGGCCACCCCTGCTACTAAGACTCAAGTGAGAGCCTTCCTAGGTCTCACTGGGTATTACAGGAACGTCAAAGAGAACTATGGGGCCATAGCTTCTCCCTTAAATGTAATCTCCTCACCCAAATTCCCCAAGAAGGTCAGGTGGAATGAGGAGTGCACTAAGGCCTTTGAAGGACCAAAGAAAGCCCTTTGTCAAGCACCAGTCTTGAGAGCTCCTGATTATAACCAATCCTTCATTGTACAGACAGGTGCTGTTTTGAGCCAACTGGATGAGAAAGGCAGGGAACACACTATCTACAGCATCAGCAGGAAGCTGAAGGAACCTGAGACAAGGTGGGTAACTATTGAGAGAGAATGTTTTGCCATTGTGTGGTCTCTGAGTAAGTTTAGGCCATACTTGTATGGATCTACTTTCATCATTCCCGAGAGCGCCAGGGGACCACTTCGGTGGTGATAGTCGCGGTACAAATGTCCTTTAACATTAACATTAACATTCAGACAGACCACCAACCCTTGAGGTGGGTAATGCAGATGAAGGGGGAGAATCCAAAACTACTGAGATGGTCAATCTGCCTGCAAGGGTTTGATTTCACCATTGAGCACAGGTCAGGGTGTAATCACCAAAATGCTGATTGTCTCTCCAGAAAGTATGACCGACTGGAGTAAGAGATTCATCCAGAATTGGATTAAATCCTCCTGTCCCTTAGTCTGGGGGCTGGGGGTGTCAGGAAGAATTCACATTTCTGTGCCAATTCCCTTCAACCTTAGAGACCCCCAGCTGGACTTAGGACTTATTAATTGTAACCCTGGAGTGAGTGAGACCTTTTTCCCACTCCCTCATGTGTTTTTACCTGATTTGGATGTTGTGTTTTCACTGTTTTTGGAGTCTGCTAAACTCCATAGGCATCTACTTTTTGTATGGTGACACACAGCACCTTTAGTGCAGTGTCACTGAAAAATCCTTTAGATTTCTCATAAGGTTTAAATACCTTTTTTGTGTGAACTACAGTTCCCAAGAATAGAAAAGTGAAATTGACTTTACTTACCTTTTCATTTGGTAGGTCCGGCACACGCCATTTTATGTGGAGTGCTGCGGGGTTACCTAGTAATCACTTGTCTTACCTTCTCATGTAAAAAATGTTAATTTTACCTTCACTACTTTAAATGGCTGGTAGCAGTGGTTTAATTTTCCCTACCATTGTGCTTTTCTACCACAGGCTGAACCCTCAGCTGCAGTATAGCACCCACGGGTGACGATTTTATCAAAATGTCTTCTTTTGTCGCCATTTTCAGTTTGTGAGGTCTTTCTTGGGTTTTACTCTGTGTGTTGAGACTAGGTTTGAGCCCTTTGTTTGTCTTGCCTTTGGCCGGCTTCAGCCCTGTAACCCACCTCTGGCTTCAGTGTGTCAGGAAGGACAGAATGTGAGGGAGGGTCCCGAAACTCCCTTGTCCTTTGTCCTTAGGAACCCCTGAATGCAACTTGTCTTGAATGGCTGGCTGGCTGGCCACTTCCCACTACTTACCTTCACCCCTAAGTCTCAGCATCCTCAGACATGGGTCACCCAATTCATACGCTCTCTCTGCACAGACATACATTGGCTGCTGCACAAATGGAGGCGTACTCACTCGCATAAGGACCTCCAACTCTACCTCTCTGCACTGAACTCTCTCAAGTCCACTCTCAACAGAGCTAAATGGGAATTCTGCCTAACCCTCATTGACTCTCACTCCAATCATCGTCGGCTGCTACAGGGCACCCCAAACTCACTCCTCCTAAATCTATGACGACAACTCCACTCTCACAGCTAATGACCGAGCTGAATACTTTGCTCCAAAACTTTTCAAAATGAAAGATTCCCTCCTGACATTCCTCCCACTCCCTCCTCTGACATTTTACACTCGGCCTACTCTACCATCATCCTCTGCCTCTATCTCCCACCAATACTGAAGACGTATCTCAGCTGATGAAGGCTAACCCCTCCTGTGCCTACTCTACCATCATCCTCTGCCTCCATCTCCCACTTTAGACTAATACTGAAGACGTATCTCGGCTGATGAAGGCTAACCCCTCTTGTGCCTACCCTACAATCATCCACTGCCTCTATGGCCCACATAAGTCCCACTTATACTGAAGACGTATCTCTGCTGATGAAGGCTAACCACTCTTGTGCCTACCCTACAATCATCCACTGCCTCTATGGCCCACATAAGTCCCACTTATACTGAAGACGTATCTCTGCTGATGAAGGCTAACCACTCTTGTGCCTACTCTACCATCATCCGCTGCCTCTATCGCCCACATAAAACCCACTAATACTGAAGACGTATCTCTGCTGATGAAGGCTAACGCCTCTTGTGCCTACTCTACCATCATCCACTGCCTCTACCTCCCACTTTAGACTAATACTGAAGACGTATCTCTGCTGATGAAGGCTAACCCCTCTTGTGCCTACTCTACTATCAGCCTCTGTCTCTATCGCCCACATAAGTCCCACTTATACTGAAGACGTATCTCTGCTGATGAAGGCTAACCCCTCTTGTGCCTACTCTACCATCATCCTCTGCCACTATCGCCCACATAAGTCCCACTAATACTGAAGACGTATCTCTGCTGATGAAGGCTAACCCCTCTTGTGCCTACTCTACCATCATCCACTGCCTCTACCTCCCACTAATACTGAAGACGTATCTCTGCTGATGAAGGCCAACCCCTCTTATGCCTACTCTACCATCATCCTCTGCCTCTATCTCCCACTTTAGACTAATACTGAAGACATATCTCGGCTGATGAAGGCTAACCCCTCTTGTGCCTACCCTACAATCATCCTCTGCCTCTATGGCCCACATATGTCCCACTTATACTGAAGACGTATCTCTGCTGATGAAGGGTAACCCCTCTTGTGCCTACTCTACCATCATCCTCTGCCTCTATCTCCCACTTTAGACTAATACTGAAGACATATCTCGGCTGATGAAGGCTAACCCCTCTTGTGCCTACTCTACCATCATCCTCTTCCTCTATCGCCCACATAAGTCCCACTAATACTGAAGACATATCTCTGCTGATGAAGGCTAACCCCTCTTGTGCCTACTCTACCATCATCCTCTTCCTCTATCCCCCACATAAGTGCCACTTATACTGAAGACATATCTCTGCTGATGAAGGCTAACCCCTCTTGTGCCTACTCTAACATCATCCTCTGCCTCTATCTCCCACCAATACTGAAGACGTATCTCAGCTGATGAAGGCTAACCCCTCCTGTGCCTACTCTACCATCATCCTCTGCCTCCATCTCCCACTTTAGACTAATACTGAAGACGTATCTCGGCTGATGAAGGCTAACCCCTCTTGTGCCTACCCTACAATCATCCACTGCCTCTATGGCCCACATAGGTCCCACTTATACTGAAGACGTATCTCTGCTGATGAAGGCTAACCACTCTTGTGCCTACCCTACAATCATCCACTGCCTCTATGGCCCACATAAGTCCCACTTATACTGAAGACGTATCTCTGCTGATGAAGGCTAACCACTCTTGTGCCTACTCTACCATCATCCGCTGCCTCTATCGCCCACATAAAACCCACTAATACTGAAGACGTATCTCTGCTGATGAAGGCTAACGCCTCTTGTGCCTACTCTACCATCATCCACTGCCTCTACCTCCCACTTTAGACTAATACTGAAGACGTATCTCTGCTGATGAAGGCTAACCCCTCTTGTGCCTGCTCTACTATCAGCCTCTGCCTCTATCGCCCACATAAATCCCACTTATACTGAAGACGTATCTCTGCTGATGAAGGCTAACCCCTCTTGTGCCTACTCTACCATCATCCTCTGGCACTATCGCCCACATAAGTCCCACTAATACTGAAGACGTATCTCTGCTGATGAAGGCTAACCCCTCTTGTGCCTACTCTACCATCATCCACTGCCTCTACCTCCCACTAATACTGAAGACGTATCTCTGCTGATGAAGGCCAACCCCTCTTATGCCTACTCTACCATCATCCTCTGCCTCTATCTCCCACTTTAGACTAATACTGAAGACATATCTCGGCTGATGAAGGCTAACCCCTCTTGTGCCTACCCTACAATCATCCTCTGCCTCTATGGCCCACATAAGTCCCACTTATACTGAAGACGTATCTCTGCTGATGAAGGGTAACCCCTCTTGTGCCTACTCTACCATCATCCTCTGCCTCTATCTCCCACTTTAGACTAATACTGAAGACATATCTCGGCTGATGAAGGCTAACCCCTCTTGTGCCTACTCTACCATCATCCTCTTCCTCTATCGCCCACATAAGTCCCACTAATACTGAAGACATATCTCTGCTGATGAAGGCTAACCCCTCTTGTGCCTACTCTACCATCATCCTCTTCCTCTATCGCCCACATAAGTGCCACTTATACTGAAGACATATCTCTGCTGATGAAGGCTAACCCCTCTTGTGCCTACTCTAACATCATCCTCTGCCTCTATCTCCCACCAATACTGAAGACGTATCTCAGCTGATGAAGGCTAACCCCTCTTGTGCCTACTCTACCATCATCCTCTGCCTCTATGGCCCACATAAGTCGCACTAATACTGAAGACGTATCTCTGCTGATGAAGGCTAACCCCTCTTGTGCCTACCCTACAATCATCCTCTGCCTCTATGGCCCACATAAGTCCCACTAATACTGAAGACGTATCTCTGCTGATGAAGGCTAACCCCTCTTGTGCCTACTCTACCATCATCCTCTGCCTCTACCTCCCACTTTAGACTAATACTGAAGACGTATCTCGGCTGATGAAGGCTAACCCCTCTTGTGCCTACTCTACCATCATCCTCTGCCTATATGGCCCACATAAGTCGCACTAATACTGAAGACGTATCTCGGCTGATGAAGGCTAACCCCTCTTGTGCCTACTCTACCATCATCCTCTTCCTCTATCGCCCACATAAGTGCCACTTATACTGAAGACATATCTCTGCTGATGAAGGCTAACCCCTCTTGTGCCTACTCTAACATCATCCTCTGCCTCTATCTCCCACCAATACTGAAGACGTATCTCAGCTGATGAAGGCTAACCCCTCTTGTGCCTACTCTACCATCATCCCCTTCCTCTATGGCCCACATAGGTCCCACTAATACTGAAGACGTATCTCTGCTGATGAAGGCTAACCCCTCTTGTGCCTACCCTAGAATCATCCTCTGCCTCTATGGCCCACATAAGTCCCACTAATACTGAAGACGTATCTCTGCTGATGAAGGCTAACCCCTCTTGTGCCTACTCTACCATCATCCTCTGCCTCTATCTCCCACATAAGTCCAACTAATACTGAAGACGTATCTCTGCTGATGAAGGCTAACCCCTCTTATGCCTACTCTACCATCATCCTCTGTCTCTATCTCCCACCAATACTGAAGACGTATCTCAGCTGATGAAGGCTAACCCCTCTTGTGCCTACCCTACAATCATCCTCTACCTCTATGGCCCACATAAGTCCCACTAATACTGAAGACGTATCTCTGCTGATGAAGGCTAACCCCTCTTGTGCCTACCCTACAATCATCCTCTGCCTCTATGGCCCACATAAATCCCACTAATACTGAAGACGTATCTTTGCTGATGAAGGCTAACCCCTCTTGTGCCTACCCTACAATCATCCTCTGCCTCTATGGCCCACATATGTCCCACTTATACTGAAGACGTATCTCTGCTGATGAAGGGTAACCCCTTTTGTGCCTACTCTACCATCATCCTCTGCCTCTATCTCCCACTTTAGACTAATACTGAAGACATATCTCGGCTGATGAAGGCTAACCCCTCTTGTGCCTACTCTACCATCATCCTCTTCCTCTATCGCCCACATAAGTCCCACTAATACTGAAGACATATCTCTGCTGATGAAGGCTAACCCCTCTTGTGCCTACTCTACCATCATCCTCTTCCTCTATCGCCCACATAAGTGCCACTTATACTGAAGACATATCTCTGCTGATGAAGGCTAACCCCTCTTGTGCCTACTCTAACATCATCCTCTGCCTCTATCTCCCACCAATACTGAAGACGTATCTCAGCTGATGAAGGCTAACCCCTCTTGTGCCTACTCTACCATCATCCTCTGCCTCTATGGCCCACATAAGTCGCACTAATACTGAAGACGTATCTCTGCTGATGAAGGCTAACCCCTCTTGTGCCTACCCTACAATCATCCTCTGCCTCTATGGCCCACATAAGTCCCACTAATACTGAAGACGTATCTCTGCTGATGAAGGCTAACCCCTCTTGTGCCTACTCTACCATCATCCTCTGCCTCTACCTCCCACTTTAGACTAATACTGAAGACGTATCTCGGCTGATGAAGGCTAACCCCTCTTGTGCCTACTCTACCATCATCCTCTGCCTATATGGCCCACATAAGTCGCACTAATACTGAAGACGTATCTCGGCTGATGAAGGCTAACCCCTCTTGTGCCTACTCTACCATCATCCTCTTCCTCTATCGCCCACATAAGTGCCACTTATACTGAAGACATATCTCTGCTGATGAAGGCTAACCCCTCTTGTGCCTACTCTAACATCATCCTCTGCCTCTATCTCCCACCAATACTGAAGACGTATCTCAGCTGATGAAGGCTAACCCCTCTTGTGCCTACTCTACCATCATCCCCTTCCTCTATGGCCCACATAGGTCCCACTAATACTGAAGACGTATCTCTGCTGATGAAGGCTAACCCCTCTTGTGCCTACCCTAGAATCATCCTCTGCCTCTATGGCCCACATAAGTCCCACTAATACTGAAGACGTATCTCTGCTGATGAAGGCTAACCCCTCTTGTGCCTACTCTACCATCATCCTCTGCCTCTATCTCCCACATAAGTCCAACTAATACTGAAGACGTATCTCTGCTGATGAAGGCTAACCCCTCTTATGCCTACTCTACCATCATCCTCTGTCTCTATCTCCCACCAATACTGAAGACGTATCTCAGCTGATGAAGGCTAACCCCTCTTGTGCCTACCCTACAATCATCCTCTACCTCTATGGCCCACATAAGTCCCACTAATACTGAAGACGTATCTCTGCTGATGAAGGCTAACCCCTCTTGTGCCTACCCTACAATCATCCTCTGCCTCTATGGCCCACATAAATCCCACTAATACTGAAGACGTATCTTTGCTGATGAAGGCTAACCCCTCTTGTGCCTACCCTACAATCATCCTCTGCCTCTATGGCCCACATATGTCCCACTTATACTGAAGACGTATCTCTGCTGATGAAGGGTAACCCCTCTTGTGCCTACTCTACCATCATCCTCTGCCTCTATCTCCCACTTTAGACTAATACTGAAGACATATCTCGGCTGATGAAGGCTAACCCCTCTTGTGCCTACTCTACCATCATCCTCTTCCTCTATCGCCCACATAAGTCCCACTAATACTGAAGACATATCTCTGCTGATGAAGGCTAACCCCTCTTGTGCCTACTCTACCATCATCCTCTTCCTCTATCGCCCACATAAGTGCCACTTATACTGAAGACATATCTCTGCTGATGAAGGCTAACCCCTCTTGTGCCTACTCTAACATCATCCTCTGCCTCTATCTCCCACCAATACTGAAGACGTATCTCAGCTGATGAAGGCTAACCCCTCTTGTGCCTACTCTACCATCATCCTCTGCCTCTATGGCCCACATAAGTCGCACTAATACTGAAGACGTATCTCTGCTGATGAAGGCTAACCCCTCTTGTGCCTACCCTACAATCATCCTCTGCCTCTATGGCCCACATAAGTCCCACTAATACTGAAGACGTATCTCTGCTGATGAAGGCTAACCCCTCTTGTGCCTACTCTACCATCATCCTCTGCCTCTACCTCCCACTTTAGACTAATACTGAAGACGTATCTCGGCTGATGAAGGCTAACCCCTCTTGTGCCTACTCTACCATCATCCTCTGCCTCTATGGCCCACATAAGTCGCACTAATACTGAAGACGTATCTCGGCTGATGAAGGCTAACCCCTCTTGTGCCTACTCTACCATCATCCTCTTCCTCTATCGCCCACATAAGTGCCACTTATACTGAAGACATATCTCTGCTGATGAAGGCTAACCCCTCTTGTGCCTACTCTAACATCATCCTCTGCCTCTATCTCCCACCAATACTGAAGACGTATCTCAGCTGATGAAGGCTAACCCCTCTTGTGCCTACCCTAGAATCATCCTCTGCCTCTATGGCCCACATATGTCCCACTTATACTGAAGACGTATCTCTGCTGATGAAGGGTAACCCCTCTTGTGCCTACTCTACCATCATCCTCTGCCTCTATCTCCCACTTTAGACTAATACTGAAGACATATCTCGGCTGATGAAGGCTAACCCCTCTTGTGCCTACTCTACCATCATCCTCTTCCTCTATCGCCCACATAAGTCCCACTAATACTGAAGACATATCTCTGCTGATGAAGGCTAACCCCTCTTGTGCCTACTCTACCATCATCCTCTTCCTCTATCGCCCACATAAGTGCCACTTATACTGAAGACATATCTCTGCTGATGAAGGCTAACCCCTCTTGTGCCTACTCTAACATCATCCTCTGCCTCTATCTCCCACCAATACTGAAGACGTATCTCAGCTGATGAAGGCTAACCCCTCTTGTGCCTACTCTACCATCATCCTCTGCCTCTATGGCCCACATAAGTCGCACTAATACTGAAGACGTATCTCTGCTGATGAAGGCTAACCCCTCTTGTGCCTACCCTACAATCATCCTCTGCCTCTATGGCCCACATAAGTCCCACTAATACTGAAGACGTATCTCTGCTGATGAAGGCTAACCCCTCTTGTGCCTACTCTACCATCATCCTCTGCCTCTACCTCCCACTTTAGACTAATACTGAAGACGTATCTCGGCTGATGAAGGCTAACCCCTCTTGTGCCTACTCTACCATCATCCTCTGCCTCTATGGCCCACATAAGTCGCACTAATACTGAAGACGTATCTCGGCTGATGAAGGCTAACCCCTCTTGTGCCTACTCTACCATCATCCTCTTCCTCTATCGCCCACATAAGTGCCACTTATACTGAAGACATATCTCTGCTGATGAAGGCTAACCCCTCTTGTGCCTACTCTAACATCATCCTCTGCCTCTATCTCCCACCAATACTGAAGACGTATCTCAGCTGATGAAGGCTAACCCCTCTTGTGCCTACTCTACCATCATCCCCTTCCTCTATGGCCCACATAGGTCCCACTAATACTGAAGACGTATCTCAGCTGATGAAGGCTAACCCCTCTTGTGCCTACTCTACCATCATCCCCTTCCTCTATGGCCCACATAGGTCCCACTAATACTGAAGACGTATCTCTGCTGATGAAGGCTAACCCCTCTTGTGCCTACCCTAGAATCATCCTCTGCCTCTATGGCCCACATAAGTCCCACTAATACTCAAGATGTATCTCTGCTGATGAAGGCTAACCCCTCTTGTGCCTACTCTACCATCATCCTCTGCCTCTATCTCCCACATAAGTCCAACTAATACTGAAGACGTATCTCTGCTGATGAAGGCTAACCCCTCTTATGCCTACTCTACCATCATCCTCTGTCTCTATCTCCCACCAATACTGAAGACGTATCTCAGCTGATGAAGGCTAACCCCTCTTGTGCCTACCCTACAATCATCCTCTACCTCTATGGCCCACATAAGTCCCACTAATACTGAAGACGTATCTCTGCTGATGAAGGCTAACCCCTCTTGTGCCTACCCTACAATCATCCTCTGACTCTATGGCCCACATAAGTCCCACTAATACTGAAGACGTATCTCTGCTGATGAAGGCTAACCCCTCTTGTGCCTACCCTACAATCATCCTCTGCCTCTATGGCCCACATAAATCCCACTAATACTGAAGACGTATCTTTGCTGATGAAGGCTAACCCCTCTTGTGCCTACCCTACAATCATCCTCTGCCTCTATGGCCCACATAAGTCCCACTAATACTAAAGACGTATCTCTGCTGATGAAGGCTAACCCCTCTTGTGCCTACCCTACAATCATCCTCTGCCTCTATGGCCCACATAAGTCCCACTAATACTGAAGACGTATCTCTGCTGATGAAGGCAAACCCCGCTTGTGCCTGCCTACCCTACAATCATCCTCTGCCTCTATGGCCCACATAAGTCCCACTAATACTGAAGACGTATCTCTGCTGATGAAGGCTAACCCCTCTTGTGCCTACTCTACCATCATCCTCTGCCTCTATCGCCCACATAAGTCCCACCAATACTGAAGACGTATCTCTGCTGATGAAGGATAACCCCTCTTGTGCCTACCCTACAATCATCCTCTGCCTCTATGGCCCACATAAGTCCCACTAACACTGAAGACGTATCTCTGCTGATGAAGGCTAACCCCTTTTGTGCCTACTCCACCATCATCCTCTGCCTCTATCGCCCACATAGGTTGCATTTATACTGAAGACATATCTCTGCTGATGAAGGCTAACCCCTCTTGTGCCTACTCTACCATCATCCTCTGCCTCTATCGCCCGCATAAGTCCCACTAATACTGAAGACGTATCTCTGCAGATGAAGGCTAACCCCTCTTGTGCCTACACTACCATCATCCCCTTCCTCTATCGCCCGCATAAGTCCCACTTATACTAAAGACGTATCTCTGCTGATGAAGGCTAACCCCTCTTGTGCCTAGTCTACTATCATCCTCTTCCTCTATCGCCCACTTTAGTCCCACTAATACTGAATATGCATCTCGGCTGATGAAGGCTAACCCCTCTGGTGACTACTCTACCATCATCCTCTGCCTCTATCGCCCACATAAGTCCCACTAATACTGAAGACGTGTCTCTGCTGATGAAGGCTAACCCCTCTTGTGCCTAGTCTACCATCATCCTCTTCCTCTATCGCCCGCATAAGTCCCACTAATACTGAAGACGTATCTCTGCTGATGAAGGCTAACCCCTCTTGTGCCTACTCTACCATCATCCTCTGCCTCCATCTCCCACTTTACTCACACTGAAGGCTGTTAGGGAGAATTTTGAGTTTAGTGCTGAATTCCTCCCACCTTAGAGACCCCCAGTTCTGAACTTTGGGACTTTGAACTTTTAAATTCTATGTGTTGTCTGTGTGTGTTTCTTTAGGTTATGGAATCTGACAAACTCCATAGGCATCTTTTCACATTGTGACACACAGCTCCTTCAGTCTTTCAGATTTCCCAAAGGTGTAAATACCTTCTCTTGGATAAACAGTAAAGTGACATTGGGCCTCATTACAACCTGGCAGCTTCGGATCGCGGTGATTCCGTGACGGCGGTAATAAAGTTTCCGTGTCCGCAAGGTTGCGGAAAGACCGTCCGATTACGTGCTCTTGGTCGCGCGCTCCACACGGATGCGGAAACGTTGTTACCGCCGTAACGGAAAAAGCCACGGAAATGGACATAGCGCTGCCACAAGTAGCGCAAAACCCGTGTCCGCCTCCGTCGCAACGGAAACGGAACCGGAAATACCATGATCGCCAAAAACCGGAAACAGAGAGGCGGCCATCATATAAAGCACAATCCATTGCCATCCAGAGTCAGCACAAGCACAATCCATACTGTGAGAAGGCAAAAGGGACCACCAGCATGTCTGCCAGGATTCCAGCGCAGAGGCAGCACAAACAGCGCTTCAGTGAGACGGAGCTAACTGTGCTCGTGGAGCACATAGTGGAGCATGCAGAGATGCTGTTCAGTGCCGATCAACGGCGTGCCACACAGCTGCGGAGGAAGGAAGTGTGGCCAAAAGCAGCACGCAAGTGCACCGCTGTGGGCGTGACAGTGAGGAGCGTCAAGGACTGCCACAAGCGGTGGGACGACCTCAGGCTGAGGGTTCGTAACCTCATCTCCACACACCGCCGACGCAGCAGTGGGACAGGTGGAGGACCCCCTTCCCCACTGAGGCTGCAAGCATGGGAGGAGCGTTGCAGCAGTGTCCTCCACCTTGAGGGCATTCATGGGATCGGGGAGGCTGAGGCAGGAGTGAGCCCACCTGCAGATGCTGGTAAGTGGTCAAACATTAATGCCATAAAAGAATATGTTGATGACATTACAGTGCCAAAGGACCCATTAATAACCGCCCCCCCAGGCAGTGCATGACTGGCCCAAAGGACCCGTTAATAATCCCCCCCCCCCCGCAGGCAGTGCATGACTGGCCCAAAGGACCCATTAATAACCCCCCCTCAGGCAGTGCATGACTGGCCCAAAGGACCCATTAATAAACCCCGCCCCCCCCAGGCCATGCATGACTGGCCCAAAGGACCCATCAAGATCCGTATGGCACCCAATATCACAACAATGCATACCCCAAGCAATCAGTTGCATGTAACGAACACCATACAATGACCAACCTGTATGATGCATGTGATGCACCAATCAGCCACCACCACAACACTAATTGCATGTCCTGTGTCCCCACAGCCGTATCCAGTGACAGTGACACTGCACAACAGGCCAGGCAATCAGCACCGGCACGTGTCCAAGCCACCACCCCCACACAAGAGGATGTTGCCAGCAGTTCGGCATCTCAGCCCCCACTACCAACTGCAACAGATGTGCCGGCCACCACCACCGACATCCCCACCGTCTCCACGCTGCCTGAGGCAAGACAGGTGCCACGGGAACCCATCATGGCCACCCAAACCAACGCAGAAGGCAGCTGCACTGCAGAGGAGGCGGCCTGTAGTGACAACAGTGCCCCAGCAGAGCACTCTGATACTCTGCCACAGGGGGAGATGCCCACATTTGATGACCTGGGATCCTTCCAACAGCTGGAGTTTAGCCCCACTTCACTCAGAAGTCCCATGAGGTCACCCACCCCATCCATGGCAGAGCTTAATTCCTGCATGCAGCGGATGGAGGAGCAGCAGGCTACCCTCACCCAGCTGGTGGAGAGGCAGCTCGAGGAATCTAGGCTGCAGAGGGAGTGCTACAGCACGTCAGTGGGTCGCCTATCAAGGTCCATTGGACTTTTGCTAGCACTATTGTCACCCTGGCACGCCATGTGCGGGAGGGTAATGACAACACCTCCAGGCTCATAGAGTCCATGTTGATTGGGCAACAGGCAAATATTGCACGTATGCCATCTATACCTGATTCTGTGCTATCCAATACCACCACCCCATCCAGCTCCACTACTGCCAGTCCAAGGAGGCGCTCGAGTCGGCTAACGGGGCTCTTGGACAAGGATGCACAGGCACAGAAGCGCACACGAAAGTGATGGCATGTGTGTGGGGCACTGCAGGACACACGTGGACTTGAAGGGTGTGAGGGGTGGGTATGTTTGGGTAGTGGGTGGGCACGGGTGTACAGCTTCCCTAACCATTGCACCTCCTTCCCTGTTGTTAATTCATCAATATATCATCATTTGAAATCAAAACATACATGTGTGGACATCTATCATTTCATTTGCAGTACAACAAATCATTTATTGTCGTCACCATGTCCATGCATTGCTGTGAATGTGCTGTGTCTCAAAAGTAAATGCAAATCAGCTCATCCCATGCTCTTTGGCCATCATATGGACCCCCAGGGGGAGGCGGTGCCATCCCATCCCCATCTCCATCCCCATCCCCATCCCCATCCCCATCTTCCTCATCTGCGTCTGGTGGCATTGGGATGTTCCTGCACAGGCACAGATTGTGCAGCATGGCACATACGAGCGTGATTTTACCCGTCTTCACCGGGCTGTACAGCAGTGATCCCCCAGATCTGCTCAGACAGCGGAAACGGGCCTTCAGCAGTCCGAATGTCCTCTCAATCATTCCACGTGTGCGGACATGTGCCCTATTGTATGCCACTTCATGCCTGTTCCTTGGTCTCCGTACAGGTGTCATCATCCATGGCGTGAGTGCATATCCAGCATCACCTACATGGGATGAAGATGGGGGGACATGTCAGTGTTTGTGGTATCATGTCTTAATCTGAAGCTGTGCTTTCTTGTATCATTGTTCATTCATGCATATGTGCCATGCAGTGGTTTGAAGTGTTCATTGGGCATCACAGTGGATGTCCCCAACTGGATATTGGCCTACACATTTATGTCCATGTGTACTGTGCCCTGCGGGTGACATTGGATTGTGAGTATGTCATAATGCAGTGATGTGCACACATGCAGAGTGACTTCACTGTACAGAAGTAGTCAATGCACGACGTCTCATTTACAGGCATCTCGTGCATTGGGAGGGCAGTGTTCCATTTGTGGGTGGGTGTCTGCAGTGGCACAATGTGTATGGGACAGTGACAGGATGGGCTGTGGCAGGGTGTGTACAGGCACACTGTGGTGACCTGTCATGTCTTCCTTATGTGATGTTTGGGATCCGCTGTCTATTTGGTAGATGGAAGGGGGGGTGATGCATGTGCAGTCACAGCGGCACACTCACAATGCTCATTGGCCTGGACACATACATAACGCTTCAACAGGGTCAGCGCATTGTCAGCTGTACTCACTCAATAGCCATGTGCTTTGTCCGGCATAGCGTTCCATGTACCGTGGCAACGTGGAATTCCGCAGTACCATTGAGTCATGGGTTGAGCCTGGGGAACATGCGCAGCAGTGTGCAATCAGTTGCGTGGCATCACATACCATCTGTACATTCAACGAGTGATAGTGTTTCCTAATGCGGAACACCATCTCAATTGCACGTGGTACTGTCAGCTCAATGTGGGTGCAGTCAACTGCGCCTATGCAATTTGGCATGCCTGCTATGGCATGGAAGGCCAACTTGGTGGCAATGACCTCGGGGAGGGTACAGGGTAGGGCTATGTGTTCCGACACATGGCGCAACAGGGCATCCAGTACCTGTACCAGGATTTTTGAGAATCAGGGTTGTGATATGCCATGCAGCTCACCGACCGTGTGTTGATAGGTGCCAGTGCCAAGGAAATGCAGCACAGACACAACCTTCAGGGGGGGGGGAGTGGCAGTGGGGGTGTCTATGTGGCTGCTGATGTCGTCCTCAATCATGGCGGTGATGTACAGGATTGTTGGGCGGTCCAGCCGGTATAATGTGTGGATCTGTCCTGGGGTAAGGTTCCTGGGTGAGGCCCTGATGCGTGGTATTGCAGGCTGCCTGCGGGGTAGTGGCGGCTGCACAATGGGGTTTGCCATAGGTGCAGGGTTGGCTGGTTGGCGCCTGTGCCTCCTCCACCTCCGCCTCTGCACCATTACTGCCATCATGTGCAGTGCTGCCTGTTGGTTGAGTAGGCCCAGTCCCAATGCTACTAGAGCTGCTGCCTGCATGGTTCTGTGTTGTGTTGGGCTGGGTGTGGCCCTTTTGTGGGCTCCCAGTGTGCTGCTGGGTCCAGCTGGGCTGATTTGGTGCACCTGTGCCCTGATTCTGTTCAGCAGGCACTGTTTAACGTCATGTTCGCAGTGGCGGCGGTACCGCCACCGTAATCACGGTTTTAACGCCATTTTTCTGGCGGTGTTTACATGTCTGCGCTAGTTGTGATGCTCGCGGTGTTTCGTGTTGCCAGTAACGGAGGGGTTTCCGTGCAGGTGGACTTTACGGGACCCTTAACTCTGTGGTGGCGGTTTGAGGAGGTGCTATTTCCGTGGCTGCTGGTCATGATTGGGCGGACGTGGAAACGGTGCCAGTATGGTTTTACCGCCGGCGTTAACTCCGGACCGGTGTACTTGTAATGAGGCCCATTATCTTGTCATAGGGCGCTGGAGGGGTTACTTATGTAACATTTTTATGTTACCCTTTCCTCACTGAATGGCTGGTGGCAGTGGTTTACTTTTTACTACCATTATGGCATTTTACAGCGGGCTGTGTTCACAGCCACAGTAAAGCACCCATGGGTGGCATTTTTGTCAAAATGGCCCGGTCTTCTTTTTTCACCATTTCTTTGTGGAAAGGTCCTTGAGATTTACTCTGCGTGCCAAACCAGGTTTGGTCCCTTTGTTTGTTTTGTCTTCGGCGGGATTCACGCGTGAAGCCCACCTCTGGCTCCAGGGTGTCTGGCGGGGCAAGTGGCAAGGGAGGTGCCCGAAACTCCCTATGCTTAGTCTCCTAGGAGACAGGAATGCACTCTGTAGTGATTGGCCGGCTGACTGTCCGGCTAGGCTGGAATGAATGGGAGAGAACTGAATAAAAGGCAAGGCTTTTAGCCTGGAAGGCAGAGTCGACCACTGGATGCAGGAACCGAAGAAGAACTTGAAGGGGACGCCTGTTGCAACTCCTGGACTGTTGGTTTGCCCGGTGAAGCCCTGCTGCTGTGCTGAAACTCCAAATTCGTATTGACAGAGAAGCCCCTGCAAGGACGACTTCTCCCCTTGAGTTGGTGGGACCAATCAACTCCAATGTAAGCCACCTGGAAATCCTCTAGGAGATGGTTGAATTTCCACAGAGTTGCTGCATAAACCGAAAGGCCAGGGAGAGGAACACCAGTTTGTGTATGTTGCTTTTAAGCTGGCCAAGAGCTCCAGGAAGATCCTCCGGACTCCCAGGAAGCAGGACTGACCGAGCCTGAGCCCCCTCAACAGAGTGCGGGACCCCAGAAGCATGGAAATCCCATCTCTACAGCCAGGAACCATAGTGTTGCTATTTGCGGTAGACGCAAGAAGCTGAAACACCTAACAGCCACTTGTTTGACGTTTTCTGGTTGCAAGCGGTGACCATGCCATTGCAGTGCAGGAGTCCCCAGAAGTCCTCCCTCTTGTCCCCATGACTGAGGCCCAGGAACAGTGAGATCTGCAGGACCTGCACAGGAACAGAAGTCATCTGCTGCACTTTTTCTTCAATCCAAAGGTACTGTAAAGTCTGAGAGAACTTACCTCTTATTGTAGAGTTGCTTGCATCTTCTACTACTAACAAGTCTAAACAGGTTGTGACCCTACATTGATTCTTCTGTTTCTTCAAAGACTTCTAAAACATTGTTCAAAGACTATTCTTACTTACCTGAAAGGAAGTGCTTCAGCCCATATAGACTTTTGCCCATTGACTTTGACTTAGCCTGTTACACTGAAAGACTCTTATTGGAGGATCCAAAAGTATTTGCCTGTTTGAGAATATTTGTTGTCTCTTGTATGTTCTAATAACCTTGTCCTTTGACTTATTACTATATGATCCTAAATGCAACAGTGACATATTAATGTCCCCAGCACCCTAGCAATTGAAGTCACCTGAGGGTGTAGGTAGTGTCTGTGGGCCATCCCAAAATGGTATCTACTGATTTAGAAATATTAAGAGTGTGAATTTTCTGGTATATTTGATTGTTACTATTATATTGCCCCCTTCTGAAGAAGGCACTCTAACTGACTGATAAATAAATTAATAATTGTTTATTCAAGAAACTTTGTGTGTAAGAGTTTATTTGAATACTTGGCACTGTGAATCTCTGTGTAGCTCCCCTACTGCTCACTTTGACCCATCAGCCACACTACCAACCTGTGGAGCGCAGACTTATACCAAACGTTGGGTTCCTATTGCCAGGAGGTCAGGGTTGTTTTATTGCACCCAAAGGGTACTACATACAATCTTGTCTAACAAAGGCTAACCCCTCTTATACCCCATCAGACCCTCTTGCTCCTCAGTTAGTCAAACCTATTGCCTCCTTTGTATTTGTATTTATTTTGTATTTATTTTATTTGTATAGCGCACCAGGCCCGAGGGCAACCGGGCGCATATCTTCAAACAGTAAGTACATGAATGGCAGGGTTACAGTTACAGTTAGTCAGTCACTTACATGAACAAGGGCAGTGCAGGAGATAGTAGTCAGGAATAATGAAGGTGGCAGCGATCAGATGGCCTGAGAAGACAGTTGGTCGGATGCAGTAGCTAGCCAAAGCTTGGCTTTATGTTTCAATAATTTAAGTGAAGGCAAGGTTCTAATGGTGAGGGCAGTGTGTTCTAGGGTTTGGCAGCCAGGACTGGGAAGCTAGCACCTCCGGCTGTCTGAAGCTTGTATCTGGGGATCGTGAGGCAGTGAGCTTGGTTGGATCTAAGTGACCGTGAAGGAGTGTACTGAGCGAATCGAGAGGCTAGGTTGTTGTTTACACATTTGTGAGTAAGGGCCAAGGATTTCAGTGATATCCTTTGGGCAACTGAGAGCCAGTGTAGGCTCTTCCTAGTTTCTGAGATGTGTGAAGATCTGGGAATGTTGAGGGCCGCTCTAATAGCATTATTTTGGGTGATCTGGAGTTTGTTGAGGTTGCGTTGGTTGGTGCCTTGATAAAGTGCATTGCAATAATCAAGTTTGGACATAACCAGCCTCCTGGCAAGGATAATGCAATTCTGAGTGGAAAGGAATAGGCGGCAGGTTGTGATCAGGTTGCATGTGTAGGCTGAGGCAGCGCTACTGCGTTGGTTTGCCTGTTTAGGGAGAGTGTAGAATCTAGGTAGATTCCCAATGTTTTAGTATCTTTGGATACTTTGATGGAATTGCCATCGCTATTAAAAGAGCTGAACAAGGGGTTTGTTGTGTGCCCAAGATGAGGAGCTCTGTCTTGTCATCGTTGAGACAGAGCTCATGTTGGGCCATCCAGGCTTGGATAACTTGGTAGAGGTCATTCAGAGCTTTAGAATCTGCAATGTAGTCACCAGTGATAGGGATGAGTATCTGGGTGTCATCAGCGTAGTTGGTATAGGTGACGCTGAGATAGTCAAGCACATCAAACAAATGTTTGGTAAATACATTGTAGAGTGTAGGGGATACACAGGACCCTTGTGGAACTCCGCAGGGGACTGGGGTAGGGTCCACCGATGAGGTAGGGGAAAATACTCTCATGTGCCTATTGTCCAGGAAGGAACTAATGCAATTAGTGGCATTTTCAGAAGAGTGGGCAGCTGATTTCAGATGATGGCAGAGGATTTGGTGATTGACCAAATTGAAAGCTGCAGATAGGTCCAGGAGAAGTAGGAGGGCCAGTTTGCCGTTGTCTTTTAGTTCCTCAATTTGAGTTTTGAGATCTAAAAGGGCTGTTTCTGTCCCGTGCTTAGGTCTAAAGCCAGATTGTCTTGTACCGAGGAGATTGTTAGTTTCCAGATAATTCTGTATCTGCAGGTAGGCTGCTCTATCTAATATTTTTAGAAGGAACGGGACCGTGGTGATGGGTCTGTAGTTGGAGGGTATCGATGGATCCAATGTCGTTTTTTTTAGCAAAGGGATGACCCATGCGTCCTTCAGATTGTTAGGGACAATTCCAGATTGAAACGAGGAATTGATGAAGGCGGTTATGAAGGGAGCAAGGTCATGTGCCGATTCCTTGATGATCGGTGCAGGGCAGGAATCACCTTGGCACTTGGAAGGTTTTAGGGTACTGATGATTTTTTTCGACCTCTGGGATGGTGAGAGGTACAAAACAAAATGGAGAGTGGGAGAAGGAGGTGGCTGTTTTGAGCGCAGGGAATTTAGTTAGGGAGGATGTGAGGAGGGAGTTTTGTTTGGCGTTGATTTTGGATTGTAGGGCGGTTATTCTGGTGAGGAGAGCATATTGGATGTTGTTGCACCACGCACTGTCTTTGCTGCAAGTATCAGGGATGGGTGAAGGGGATTCTAATTCTTTGAGAATTTTAAATACTCATTCGTGTTTGATTCAGCTTGCGATATACGCTGGTTATAGGTCTCTTTTTTTGCTTGCAGGATTGCTTCCTTGTAATTGAGGGATGCGATGAAAAGGAAGTCTTTGTTGGCCTCAAAGGGAAGACTTTTCCAAAGTGCTTCAGCCTTACGTTTTTCTTTGCGCAGAGCTCTAAGTTGCGGAGTAAACCACAAATTCAGATGGGCTTGTTGTTTGGCTTTCCGTAGTTTGAGCGGTGCTATGGTGTCAATGGCTTTGAGCAGTGTTTGGTTGAAGGTGTCCACTAAAACGGTAGGGTCGTTATGCTGTGAAGCACAGTTGTTCAGAATGGGTAGGATGAGTGGGAGTAGTTTGTTCCTAGGGATGTCATTTTTGTTCCTTGTGGGAATAGAG
The DNA here is from genome assembly GCF_040938575.1 of Ambystoma mexicanum. NCBI lineage: Eukaryota > Metazoa > Chordata > Amphibia > Caudata > Ambystomatidae > Ambystoma > Ambystoma mexicanum. The sequence goes on from NC_090924.1 coordinate 1,487,555,505, forward strand.
GGGGCTATAGTAGGTTTGGGGTGAGGATTGGTGGCTGGTAAGAGAAAGATAATGATATGGCGTTAGGCAGAAACCTGTGCAGTTCCCCTAGGGACCACTGCAAAAGGCTTAGGACTACAGGTGTTGGCAGTAAACCCAATTGGTAGCAGTCTGTACCACCCAGATTTACCTGGTAGCTGTGGCTGAGCAGTCAGACTTCTCTCAAGAAGAGTTAGACAGTATATAGAGTATACACATTAGGTACAGAAATACAGTAGCACAAGCAAACACTGACCAGAGCTTTGGTATAAAAATATATAATTATTTATTTAAAAACACACTTTGTAAAATACACTAACACTAATATGGCAAGCAAGTTCCAAACACAGTCACTTAGAAATATATACACCTCCCTTATTCCTTATTAGACAAGTCTTAGTTAACACCACTTATTTCCAGACAAAGGTGAGCGCTCAACTAAAGATGGCACCTCAATAAGTTATCAAAAACGGAGGGAAAAGACAGAAATTAGGAAAGCACACAAAACAATACTTTAGAAGTACTCAGCAAGGCAGGAAAGTCAAAGACTACTTGTGAGCACAATGTTCAGAGGCCCGGCTCCCTCTTAGAGAGAGTAGAACACAAATGCGCCCAAGATCACACAGTTTAAAAGGCTTAAAAAGTCTTGCAGAGAGTTCAAAAAGGAAGGAGTTCAGCTCAGAAAAGTTCAGTTAGCCAGCCTAGGGCCAACCCAAGTGGTAAGTTGAGGATTTAAGAGACACCCCACACAGACCGTAGCCAGGTGGACACAGTACCTTTAAAGTGGAGAGGATCCTCCAGCGGGGGCAGTTGTTCCTGGCAGCGGGTGCAAGTCACGGCATCGTCCAGAGGAAGAGAGGATCTCGACGTGGAGGAAAGCTGAAGGTCGTTGCACTGCCAGGGAAGAAACCAGCCGCGGAGTTCTCCTGTTAAAAGGTACTACCCTTTTATTCGCGGTAGTGGAAAAACGTGATATCCCGGTTGCCGGGGTGCTTGGCACAGGCAAGGCGGCCACGAGATGATCTGGGAAGGCGAAAGGCAGGCAAACTGGTTATCCCCACCAGTCAAAGGAAGAAGACTCTTCGGGATGAAGATCTCCTCGGTCGCTGGAAGAAGTGGTGAGTCGGTTCAGCAGGGCTCCACCGGTGGTGTCGTCGTTGCAGGTCGGCTCAGCTTCTCCCTCTTCAGATTCTTTGGTCCTGTGGTGACGTCTCAAGTCCCAGTCCCCAAAGCCCTGCTTTTATGCAGAAAACCCCCATTCACCAGTCCTAGCTGTCAATCAAACATGCTAAGTGGTGAGCCGGGCGGCTCACCACTGGGCCAATCACACAAGAGTGCGACTTGAGTTGCCAAGGCAACTCAGTCCAGGGTGCCTAAACCCCCTCCCACACATCCTGTAGACCCACACAGAGTGGTACCACTTTTGGAGGCTTCTGTGCAGAAGCCCGCCAAAAGTGGAACAAAGGGCTCGACTTGGGTTTGGAGTTACAGAGGCAAACACCTCATCTAAAAACCACCAGGACCACTCGCCTCCTTCACAGATGATATTACTTTCATCCTGACCGACAACACTAAGCCCAACTCACAGGTGCTGTTACTGGGTGACATCAACCTCGGCCTATCCGACCCTAAGGATCCTATGGCCACTGAGGTTGCTAGTATCTTCTCCAACTTAGGCTTCCAGCAACGCATTCTCGAACCTACCCACAACAAGGGTAGAACGCTCAATTGGATTGTAGATTTAAAGTGTAATACATCGATAAGTTCTAACTGTGCCTGTGCCTGGTCTGACCACCATATGTTAGGGAGAATTCTCTTATAAGGCTAATTTCCCAAACCTAGTGAGTCCCACAGCAGCTTTGCTGGATTTTTGGGGTTTGTTTTTTTCTCCTGCTAAGAGTGAGACTCTTTTCCTCCCACTCTTAGGCATGATTTGAGGTATGTCTTTGACTTTTTGTGTGCTTATGGACTATGTTTTTTTTTTACTCCATAGGGTAGCATCTTTTTTTGTGTATGTGTTACACAGCACCCTCAGTGCAGTAACACAGGGGTGTCATAGTGACCCCCAAACATAGACTCCATACCCTGGGACTGACTACTGTCTCCCAGGGCATGTAAAGTCACCATTGACTTTACTAGTCCAAAATTGTGAACAGAACCAATACACACCATCATATTGTGGAAGGGGTTAATTCGATTGCCCCTGGGTCTGTTTTCAAGGGGGCACTGTCCAGTCCCCCCTTGTCGAGTTTCTGGCTGGTGGCAGTGGTTACCACGCAAAATATTTCACCAGAATATTTCCTATGGGATTTTCCCATTCATTTTAAACGCACCACTTTTTGGTACAATGTTAAAGATACCGCCGGTTTATTTATTTAATATTAAATCACCGGTTGGGTCTTTTTGCCAGAACTCTTTTCTAAAATGGTGTTCGTGTCCGTCTCTGTAACTCCAACCAAGGTCGGGCCCTTTGTTCCACTTTTTGGCAGGCTTCTCCACAGAAGCCCTCCAACTGGTGCCACTCTGTCTGGGTTCCACAGGATGTGTGAGTGGGGGAATTGGCACCCTGGACTGCGTTGCCTTAGCAACCCAAGTCGCACTCTGTTCTGATTGGGCCAGTGGTGAGCCGCCCGGCTCACCACTTAGCATGTTTGAGTGACAGCTAGGCTGTTGAATGGGGTTTTTTCTGCATAAAAGCAGGGCTTTTTGGACTGGAACTTCAGAAGTCGCCACAGGACCTAAGAAATCCAAAGAGGGGAGAAGCTGAGCCATCTGCAACGTCGACACCACCGGTGGAGCCCTGCTTCAACGACCTCACCACTTTCCCGACGACAAGAGAAGATCTTCTGCTGAAAGAGTCTTCTTCCTCTGAGCTGGTGGGATCAACCACTTCGCCATTTCGCCTTCCAGGACGTCTCTTGGTCGAATCGCCCGTGCCAAGCACCCCGGCGGCCGGATAGCCAAGCTGCACCACTGTGACCGCGAATACCAGGAACGCACCTTTTAACCGACGAACTCCGCGGCTGGCTTCTTCCCTGGGCAGTGCAACGACTCCAAGTTTCCTCCTCGACGAGATCCTCTCTTCCCCTGGTCGAAACCACAAACTGCACCCGCTGCCAGGAACAACTGCCACCACTGGATCTTCCTCAACTTTAAAGGTACTGTGTTCCACCTGGCTTCCCTTTCTTCGGTTTGCTCAAGGTGGCCCTTAAATCCTTGCCTTTCCAACTGGGTTGGCCCCCAGACCTTCTAACTTTATCTTTTGAACCACCCTAACCTCTTTTGAACATTTCTACAAAGACTTGAATGCATTTCGCAACTGTGTGATCTTGGGCACATTTCACCTTGCTCCATTTAAAGTGGGCCTGGCCCATGAACTTTGGCTCTACAGTAGACTCTGCCTTCACTAACTTGTTTTTGTCTCTTAAAAGTGTTGGGAACTGTCTTATCTTTATGACATGCCTTTTTCTCTCCCTTTTATTTAATTATTGGAGTGCCATCTAAGTTACGCGCTCACCTCTGTTTTGACAAAAAGTGGTGTTTTAACTTAGACGTGTCTAAATAATTCTTAAGGGAGGTGTGTATACTTTTCTGATTGTGTTTTTGAACTTGCTTTGATTAATAGTGCTAGTGTATTTTCTAAAGTGTGTGTTAAATAAATAATGATATACTTTTGATACAAAGCTCTGGTCAGTGTTTGCTTGTTCTACTGTGTTTTTGGCCCTATTGTGTATACTCCACATACGGCCTAACTCATCTTGAGAGAAGTCTGACTGCTCAGCCACAGCTACCAGGTAAATCTGGGTGGTGCAGACTGCTACCAATTGGGTTTACTGCTTACTCCTGTAGTCTTAATCTTTTTGCAGTGGTCCCCAAGGGAACTGCACAGGATTCTGCCTAACAGAGAGGGAGAGAGCGCGGCCCCAGGGAAGCCGCAAGCAAAATAACAAGAAGGCAGGTTACGGAGCGGCGGAGAACCGACTTCCATAAGTGGGGGGAGGGCAAGGCTCAGCAAAAGGCAGGAGCACGGAGGAAAGACAGAGAAACAACTAGCGTCTTACCCAGAGAAAAACTGGGTTGCAACGCACTGGACTGTACACCAGAAACAACTAAGTAACTGGCAGAGCCATCTTGGAAAAAACACTAGACCGTGTCTAGTGGAACGTGAACAATGTGACGGCCAGCTAGTGGAGTCGCCATTGATGCCAGCATTTCCAAGGGCGAAGCATGACAGTATGACCCCTCTTCCTCGGGGGACCTCTGGTTTTCCTGGATGCCGCAGATGAAATAGTCTTATCAAACGTGGGGCACGGATGTGACTCCTGGGTTCCCAAGTCCTTTCAGCCTAGGGTAGCCCTTCCAATGTACAAGCTATTGGAAAGTACCTCTCTTGTACCAGGAGTCTATAACTCTTGAGACTTCGTATTCATCGGATTCTTAATGTTTGGGTGCTCTAAGTCTGGGAATCTTGCGTCCATATGGGTCTATACAGTATTCTTTCAAGAGAGAGGAATGGAATACCGGGTGTACACTTCTCAAGCTGGTCTGCAAATGAAGGTGGGAAGCTACAGGATTGATCTTATAACTTATGGTATAAGGTTTGAGAAACCGGGGGTGGGGGGCAAACTTTCCTTCATGAACCCACCTAGAAAGGAATTTGGTGGAGAGTCATACCTGTGTTCCCTTGTCCCAAGAAGGGTTCTTGCTCCTCTTCTCGTCAGCTCAGGTCTTGTAGCCTTTCCTACGTTTCTCTAAGGACAGAAGTGCAGTTTTATGGGTCTGTCTGAGGTCGCACAGTAGGTGGTCGATAGCAGGGGTCTTGCAGGTGGTCTTGTAGGTGGTCGATAGCAGGGGTCTATTAAGACTGGGTACTGTACCTATGCAGGGTAAATGTACCTGCTCAGTGGCCTACAGCCTGTACACCTGTCTTGCACCTTTTATTATTAGACTGGGTCCTGTGCCTATGCAGGGTAGATGTACCTGGTCCGTGGCCTACAGCCTGTACACTCGAACCTTCTATTATTAGACTGGATCCTGTGCCTATGCCGGGCAGATGAACCGGCTCCATGGCCTACAGCCTGAACTCCTGCCTCGTACCTTCTATTATTAGACTGGGTCCTGTGCCTATGCAGGGTAGATGTACCTGCTCAGTGGCCTACAGCCTGTACACCTGCCTTGCACCTTCTATTAGACTGGGTCCTGTACCTATGCAGGGTAGATGTACCTTCTCCGTGGCCTACAGCCTGTACACCTGCCTTGCATCTTCTATTAGACTGGGTCCTGTACCTATGCAGGGTAGATGAACCTGCTCAGTGGCCTACAGCCTGTACACCTGCCTTGCATCTTCTATTAGACTGGGTCCTGTGCCTATGCAGGGTAGATGTACCTGCTCAGTGGCCTACAGCCTGTACACCTGCCTTGCATCTTCTATTAGACTGGGTCCTGTACCTATGCAGGGTAGATTAATCTGCTCCGTGGCCTACAGCCTGTACTCCTGCCTTGCATCTATTAGACTGGGTCCTGTACCTATGCAGGGTAGATGAACCTGGTCCATGGCCTACAGCCTGTACACCTGCCTTGCATCTTCTATTAGACTGGGTCCTGTACCTATGCAGGGTAGATGTACCTGCTCCGTGGCCTACAGCCTGTACACCTGCCTTGCATCTTCTATTAGACTGGGTCCTGTACCTATGCAGGGTAGATGTACCTGCTCCGTGGCCTACAGCCTGTACACTCGCACCTTCTATTATTAGACTGGGTCCTGTGCCTATGCAGGGCAGATGTACCTGCTCTGTGGCCTACAGCCTGTACACCTGCCTTGCATCTTCTATTAAGACTGGGTACTGTACCTATGCAGGGTAGATGTACCTGCTCAGTGGCCTACAGCCTGTACACCTGTCTTGCACCTTTTACTATTAGACTGGGTCCTGTGCCTATGCAGGGTAGATGTACCTGCTCCGTGGCCTACAGCCTGTACACTCGCACCTTCTATTATTAGACTGGGTCCTGTGCCTATGCAGGGCAGATGAACCTGCTCCATGGCCTACAGCCTGAACTCCTGCCTCGTACCTTCTATTATTAGACTGGGTCCTGTGCCTATGCAGGGTAGATGTACCTGCTCAGTGGCCTACAGCCTGTACACCTGTCTTGCACCTTTTATTATTAGACTGGGTCATGTGCCTATGCAGGGTAGATGTACCTGCTCTGTGGCCTACAGCCTGTACACTCGTACCTTCTATTATTAGACTGGGTCCTGTGCCTATGCAGGGCAGATGTACCTGCTCCGTGGCCTACAGCCTGTACACCTGCCTTGCATCTTCTATTAAGACTGGGTACTGTACCTATGCAGGGTAGATGTACCTGCTACGTGGCCTACAGCCTGTACACCTGTCTCGCACCTTCTATTATTAGACTGGGCCCTGTGCCTATGCAGGGTAGATGTACCTGCTCCGTGGCCTACAGCCTGTGCACCTCCCTTACTTCTTCTATTAGACTGGGTCCTGTGCCTATGCAGGGTAGATGTACCTGCTCCGTGGCCTACAGCCTGTACGCCTGCCTTGCATCTTCTATTAGACTGGGTCCTGTACCTATGCAGGGTAGATGTACCTGCTCCGTGGCCTACAGCCTGTACACCTGCCTTGCATCTTGTATTAGACTAGGTCCTGTGCCTATGCAGGGTAGATGTACCTGCTCAGTGGCCTACAGCCTGTACACCTGCCTTGCATCTTCTATTAGACTGGGGCTTGTGACTATGCAGGGTAGATGTACCTGCTCCGTGGCCTACAGCCTGTACACCTGCCTTGCATCTTCTATTAGACTGGGTCTCGTATCTTTGCAGGGTAGATGTACCTGCTCAGTGGCCTACAGCCTGTACACCTGCCTTGCATCTTCTATTAGACTGGGTCCTGTACCTATGCAGGGTAGATGAACCTGCTCCGTGGCCTACAGCCTGTACACCTGCCTTGCATCTTCTATTAGACTGGGTCCTGTACCTATGCGGGGTAGATGAACCTGCTCCGTGGCCTACAGCCTGTACACCTGCCTTGCATCTTCTATTAGACTGGGTCCTGTACCTATGCAGGGTACATGTACCTGCTCCGTGGCCTACAGCCTGTACACCTGCCTTGCATCTTCTATTAGACTGGGTCCTGTACCTATGCAGGGTAGATGTACCTGCTCCGTGGCCTACACCCCGTACACCCGTCTCACACCTTCTATTATTAGACTGGGTACTGTACCTATGCAGGGTAGATGTACCTGCTCAGTGGCCTACAGCCTGTACACCTGCCTTGCATCTTCGATTAGACTGGGTCCTGTACCTATGCAGGGTAGATGTACCTGCTCCGTGGCCTACAGCCTGTACACCTGCCTTGCATCTTCTATTAGACTGGGTCCTGTACCTATGCAGGGTAGATGAACCTGCTCAGTGGCCTACAGCCTGTACACCTGCCTTGCATCTTCTATTAGACTGGGTCCTGTGCCTATGCAGGGTAGATGTACCTGCTCAGTGGCCTACAGCCTGTACACCTGCCTTGCATCTTCTATTAGACTGGGTCCTGTACCTATGCAGGGTAGATGAACCTGCTCCGTGGCCTACAGCCTGTACACCTGCCTTGCATCTATTAGACTGGGTCCTGTACCTATGCAGGGTAGATGAACCTGCTCCATGGCCTACAGCCTGTACACCTGCCTTGCATCTTCTATTAGACTGGGTCCTGTACCTATGCAGGGTAGATGTACCTGCTCCGTGGCCTACAGCCTGTACACCTGCCTTGCATCTTCTATTAGACTGGGTCCTGTACCTATGCAGGGTAGATGTACCTGCTCTGTGGCCTACAGCCTGTACACTCGCACCTTCTATTATTAGACTGGGTCCTGTGCCTATGCAGGGCAGATGTACCTGCTCCGTGGCCTACAGCCTGTACACCTGCCTTGCATCTTCTATTAAGACTGGGTACTGTACCTATGCAGGGTAGATGTACCTGCTCAGTGGCCTACAGCCTGTACACCTGTCTTGCACCTTTTATTATTAGACTGGGTCCTGTGCCTATGCAGGGTAGATGTACCTGCTCCGTGGCCTACAGCCTGTACACTCGAACCTTCTATTATTAGACTGGGTCCTGTGCCTATGCAGGGCAGATGAACCTGCTCCATGGCCTAAAGCCTGAACTCCTGCCTCGTACCTTCTATTATTAGACTGGGTCCTGTGCCTATGCAGGGTAGATGTACCTGCTCAGTGGCCTACAGCCTGTACACCTGCCTTGCATCTTCTATTAGACTGGGTCCTGTACCTATGCAGGGTAGATGTACCTTCTCTGTGGCCTACAGCCTGTACACCTGCCTTGCATCTTCTATTAGACTGGGTCCTGTACCTATGCAGGGTAGATGAACCTGCTCAGTGGCCTACAGCCTGTACACCTGCCTTGCATCTTCTATTAGACTGGGTCCTGTGCCTATGCAGGGTAGATGTACCTGCTCAGTGGCCTACAGCCTGTACACCTGCCTTGCATCTTCTATTAGACTGGGTCCTGTACCTATGCAGGGTAGATTAACCTACTCTGTGGCCTACAGCCTGTACACCTGCCTTGCATCTATTAGACTGGGTCCTGTACCTATGCAGGGTAGATGAACCTGCTCCATGGCCTACAGCCTGTACACCTGCCTTGCATCTTCTATTAGACTGGGTCCTGTACCTATGCAGGGTAGATGTACCTGCTCCTTGGCCTACAGCCTGTACACCTGCCTTGCATCTTCTATTAGACTGGGTCCTGTACCTATGCAGGGTAGATGTACCTGCTCCGTGGCCTACAGCCTGTACACTCGCACCTTCTATTATTAGACTGGGTCCTGTGCCTATGCAGGGCAGATGTACCTGCTCCGTGGCCTACAGCCTGTACACCTGCCTTGCATCTTCTATTAAGACTGGGTACTGTACCTATGCGGGGTAGATGTACCTGCTCAGTGGCCTACAGCCTGTACACCTGTCTTGCACCTTTTATTATTAGACTGGGTCCTGTGCTTATGCAGGGTAGATGTACCTGCTCCGTGGCCTACAGCCTGTACACTCGCACCTTCTATTATTAGACTGGGTCCTGTGCCTATGCAGGGCAGATGAACCTGCTTCATGGCCTACAGCCTGAACTCCTGCCTCGTACCTTCTATTATTAGACTGGGTCCTGTGCCTATGCAGGGTAGATGTACCTGCTCAGTGGCCTACAGCCTGTACACCTGTCTTGCACCTTTTATTATTAGACTGGGTCCTGTGCCTATGCAGGGTAGATGTACCTGCTCCGTGGCCTACAGCCTGTACACTCGCACCTTCTATTATTAGACTGGGTCCTGTGCCTATGCAGGGCAGATGTACCTGCTCCGTGGCCTACAGCCTGTACACCTGCCTTGCATCTTCTATTAAGACTGGGTACCGTACCTATGCAGGGTAGATGTACCTGCTCCGTGGCCTACAGCCTGTACACCTGTCTCGCACCTTCTATTATTAGACTGGGCCCTGTGCCTATGCAGGGTAGATGTACCTGCTCCGTGGCCTACAGCCTCTACACCTGCCTTACTTCTTCTATTAGACTGGGTCCTGTGCCTATGCAGGGTAGATGTACCTGCTCCGTGGCCTACAGCCTGTACGCCTGCCTTGCATCTTCTATTAGACTGGGTCCTGTACCTATGCTGGGTAGATGTACCTGCTCCGTGGCCTACAGCCTGTACACCTGCCTTGCATCTTCTATTAGACTGGGTCCTGCACCTATGCAGGGTAGATGTACCTGCTCAGTGGCCTACAGCCTGTACACCTGCCTTTCATCTTCTATTAGACTGGGTCCTGTACCTATGCAGGGTAGATGTACCTGCTCCGTGGCCTACACCCCGTACACCAGTCTCGCACCTTCTATTATTAGACTGGGTACTGTACCTATGCAGGGTAGATGTACCTGCTCAGTGGCATACAGCCTGTACACCAGCCTTGCATCTTCTATTAGACTGGGTCCTGTACCTATGCAGGGTAGATGTACCTGCTCCGTGGCCTACAGCCTGTACACCTGCCTTGCATCTTCTATTAGACTGGGTCCTGTACCTATGCAGGGTAGATGAACCTGCTCCGTGGCCTACAGCCTGTACACCTGCCTTGCATCTTCTATTAGACTGGGTCCTGTACCTATGCAAGGTAGATGAACCTGCTCCATGGCCTACAGCCTGTACACCTGCCTTGCATCTTCTATTAGACTGGGTCCTGTGCCTATGCAGGGTAGATGTACCTGCTCCGTGGCCTACAGCCTGTACACCTGCCTTGCATCTTCTATTAGACTGCGTCCTGTGCCTATGCAGGGTAGATGAACCTGCTCCGTGGCCTACAGCCTGTACACCTGTCTCGCACCTTCTATTATTAGACTGGGTCGTGTGCCTATGCAGGGCAGATGAACCTGCTCCATGGCCTACAGCCTGAACTCCTGCCTCGTACCTTCTATTATTAGACTGGGTCCTGTGCCTATGCAGGGTAGATGTACCTGCTCAGTGGCCTACAGCCTGTACACCTGTCTCGCACCTTCTATTATTAGACTGGGTCCTGTGCCTATGCAGGGTAGATGTACCTGCTCCGTGGCCTACAACCTGTACACTCGCACCTTCTATTATTAGACTGGGTCCTGTGCCTATGCAGGGCAGATGTACCTGCTCCGTGGCCTACAGCCTGTACACCTTCTATTAAGACTGGTTACTGTACCTATGCAGGGTAGATGTACCTGCTCCGTGGCCTACAGCCTGTACACCTGTCTCACACCTTCTATTATTAGACTGGGCCCTGTGCCTATGCAGGGTAGATGTACCTGCTCCGTGGCCTACAGCCTGTACACCTGCCTTACATCTTCTATTAGACTGGGTCCTGTGCCTATGCAGGGTAGATGTACCTGCTCCGTGGCCTACAGCCTGTACGCCTGCCTTGCATCTTCTATTAGACTGGGTCCTGTACCTATGCAGGGTAGATGTACCTGCTCCGTGGCCTACAGCCTGTACACCTTCTATTAAGACTGGTTACTGTACCTATGCAGGGTATATGTACCTGCTCCGTGGCCTACAGACTGTACACTTGTCTCGCACCTTCTATTATTAGACTGGGCCCTGTGCCTATGCAGGGTAGATGTACCTGCTCCGTGGCCTACAGCCTGTACACCTGCCTTACATCTTCTATTAGACTGGGTCCTGTGCCTATGCAGGGTAGATGTACCTGCTCCGTGGCCTACAGCCTGTACGCCTGCCTTGCATCTTCTATTAGACTGGGTCCTGTACCTATGCAGGGTAGATGTACCTGCTCCGTGGCCTACAGCCTGTACACCCGCCTTGCATCTTCTATTAGACTGGGTCCTGTACCTATGCAGGGTAGATGTACCTGCTCAGTGGCCTACAGCATGTACACCTGCCTTTCATCTTCTATTAGACTGGGTCCTGTACCTATGCAGGGTAGATGTACCTGCTCCGTGGCCTACACCCCGTACACCAGTCTCGCACCTTCTATTATTAGACTGGGTACTGTACCTATGCAGGGTAGATGTACCTGCTCAGTGGCATACAGCCTGTACACCAGCCTTGCATCTTCTATTAGACTGGGTCCTGTACCTCTGCAGGGTAGATGTACCTGCTCCGTGGCCTACAGCCTGTAAACCTGCCTTGCATCTTCTATTAGACTGGGTCCTGTACCTATGCAGGGTAGATGAACCTGCTCAGTGGCCTACAGACTGTACACCTACCTCGCACCTTCTATTATTAGACTGGGTCCTGTGCCTATGCAGGGTAGATGTACCTGCTCCGTGGCCTACAGCCTGTACACCTGCCTTGCATCTTCTATTAGACTGGGTCCTGTGCCTATGCAGGGTAGATATACCTGCTCTGTGGCCTACAGCCTGTACACCTGCCTTGCATCTTCTATTAGACTGGGTCCTGTACCTATGCAGGGTATATGAACCTGCTCTGTGGCCTACAGCCTGTACACCTGCCTTGCATCTTCTATTAGACTGGCTCCTGTACCTATGCAGGGTACATGAACCTGCTCCGTGGCCTACAGCCTATACACCTGCCTTGAATCTTCTATTAGACTGGGTCCTGTACCTTTGCAGGGTAGATGTACCTGCTCCGTGGCCTACAGTCTGTACACCTGCCTTGCATCTTCTATTAGACTGGGTCCTGTACCTATGCAGGGTAGATGTACCTGCTCTGTCGCCTACAGCCTTTACACCTGCCTTGCATCTTCTATTAGACTGGGTCCTGTACCTTTGCAGGGTAGATGTACCTGCTCTGTGGCCTACAGCCTGTACACCTGCCTTGCATCTTCTATTAGACTGGGTCCTGTACCTATGCAGGGTAGATGAACCTGCTCAGTGGCCTACAGCCTGTACACCTGCCTTGCATCTTCTAGTAGACTGGGTCCTGTGCCTATGCAGGGTAGATGAACCTGCTCCGTGGCCTACAGCCTGAACACCTGCCTCGCACCTTCTATTATTAGACTTTATCCTGTGCCTATGCAGGGTAGATGTACCTGCTCTGTGGCCTACAGCCTGTACACCTGCATTGCACCTTCTAGTATTAGACTGGGTCCTTTGCCTATGCAGGGTAGATGTACCTGCTCCGTGGCCTACAGTCTGTACACCTGTTTTGCATCTTCAATTATACTGGGTCCTGTGCCTATGCAGGGTAGATGTACCTGCTCCGTGGCCTATAGCCTGTACACCTGCCTTGCATCTTCTAATAGATTGGGTACTGTACCTATGCAGGGTAGATGTACCTGCTCAGTGGCCTACAGCCTGTACACCTGCCTTGCATCTTCTATTAGACTGGGCCCTGTACCTATGCAGGGTAGATGTACCTGCTCAGTGGCCTACAGCCTGTACACCTGCCTTGCATCTTCTATTAGACTGGGTCCTGTACCTATGCAGGGTAGATGTACCTGCTCAGTGGCCTACAGCCTGTACACCTGCCTTGCATCTTCTATTAGACTGGGTCCTGTGCCTGTGCAGGGTAGATGGACCTGCTCAGTGGCCTACAGCCTGTACACCTGCCTTGCATCTTCTATTAGACTGGGTCCTGTGACTGTGCAGGGTAGATGAACCTGCTCAGTGGCCTACAGCCTGTACACCTGCCTTGCATCTTCTATTAGACTGGGTCCTGTGCCTGTACAGGGTAGATGAACCTGCTCCGTGGCCTACAGCCTGAACACCTGCCTAGCACCTTCTATTATTAGACTTTATCCTGCGCCTATGCAGGGTAGATGTACCTGCTCTGTGGCCTACAGCCTGTACACCTGCCTTGCATCTTCTATTAGACTGGGCCCTGTGCCTATGCAGGGTAGATGTACCTGCTCAGTGGCCTACAGCCTGTACACCTGCCTTGCATCTTCTATTAGACTGGGTCCTGTGCCTATGCAGGGTAGATGTAGCTGCTCAGTGGCCTACAGCCTGTACACCTGCCTTGCATCTTCTATTAGACTGGTCCTGTGACTATGCAGGGTAGATGTACCTGCTCCGTGGCCTACAGCCTGTACACCTGCCTTGCATCTTCTATTAGACTGGGCCTGTGCCTATGCAGGGTAGATGTACCTGCTCCGTGGCCTACAGCCTGTTCACCTGCCTTGCATCTTCTATTAGCCTGGGTCCTGTGCCTATGCAGGGTAGATGAACCTGCTCAGGTGCCTACAGCCTGTACACCTGCCTCGCACCTTCTATTATTAGACTTTACCCTGTGCCTGTGCAGGGTAGATGTACCTGCTCCGTGGCCTACAGCCTGTACACCCGCCTATCATCTTCTATTAGACTGGGTCCTGTGCCTGTGCAGGGTAGATGTACCTGGCAGTGGCCTACAGCCTGTACACCCGCCTCGCATCTTCTATTAGACTGGGTCCTGTGCCTGTGCAGGGTAGATGAACCTGCTCCGTGGCCTACAGCCTGAACACCTGCCTAGCACCTTCTATTATTAGAATTTATCCTGTGCCTATGCAGGGTAGATGTACCTGCTCTGTGGCCTACAGCCTGTACACCTGCCTTGCATCTTCTATTAGACCGGGTCCTGCACCTATGCTGGGTAGATGTACCTGCTCCGTGGCCTACAGCCTGAACACCTGCCTAGCACCTTCTATTATTAGACTTTATCCTGTGCCTATGCAGGGTAGATGTACCTGCTCTGTGGCCTACAGCCTGTACACCTGCCTTGCATCTTCTATTAGACTGGGCCCTGTGCCTATGCAGGGTAGATGTACCTGCTCAGTGGCCTACAGCCTGTACACCTGCCTTGCATCTTCTATTAGACCGGGTCCTGCACCTATGCTGGGTGGATGTACCTGCTCCGTGGCCTACAGCCTGAACACCTGCCTAGCACCTTCTATTATTAGACTTTATCCTGTGCCTATGCAGGGTAGATGTACCTGCTCTGTGGCCTACAGCCTGTACACCTGCCTTGCATCTTCTATTAGACTGGGCCCTGTGCCTATGCGGGGTAGATGTACCTGCTCAGTGGCCTACAGCCTGTACACCTGCCTTGCATCTTCTATTAGACTGGGTCCTGTGCCTGTGCAGGGTAGATGTACCTGCTCTGTGGCCTACAGCTTGTACACCCGCCTCGCATCTTCTATTAGACTGGGTCCTGTGCCTGTGCAGGGTAGATGTACCTGCTCAGTGGCCTACAGCCTGTACACCCGCCTCGCATCTTGTATTAGACTGGGTCCTGTGTCTATGCAGGGTAGGTGTACCTGCTCAGTGGCCTACAGCCTGTACACCCGCCTCGCATCTTCTATTAGACTGGGTCCTGTGCCTGTGCAGGGTAGATGTACCTGCTCAGTGGCCTACAGCCTGTACACCCACCTCGCATCTTCTATTAGACTGGGCCTGTGCCTGTGCAGGGTAGATGTACCTGCTCAGTGGCCTACAGCCTGTACACCTGCCTCGCACCTTCTAACATTAGACTGGGTACTGTACCTATGCAGGGTAGATGTACCTGCTCAGTGGCCTACAGCCTGTACACCCGCCTCGCATCTTCTATCAGACTGGGCCCTGTGCCTGTGCAGGGTAGATGTACCTGCTCCGTGGCCTACAGCCTGTACACCTGCCTTGCATCTTCTATTAGACTGGATCCTGTGCCTGTGCAGGGTAGATGTACCTGCTCAGTGGCCTACAGCCTGTACACCTGCCTTGCATCTATTAGACTGGGTCCTGTACCTATGCAGGGTAGATGTACCTGCTCAGTGGCCTACAGCCTGTACACCTGCCTTTCATCTTCTATTAGACTGGGTCCTGTACCTATGCAGGGTAGATGTACCTGCTCTGTGGCCTACAGCCTGTACACTGGCACCTTCTATTATTAGACTGGGTCCTGTGCCTATGCAGGGCAGATGTACCTGCTCCGTGGCCTACAGCCTGTACACCTGTCTCGCACCTTCTATTATTAGACTGGGTCCTGTGCCTGTGCAGGGTAGATGTACCTGCTCAGTGGCCTACAGCCTGTACACCTGCCTTGCATCTTCTATTAGACTGGGTCCTGTGCCTATGTAGGGTAGATGTACCTGCTCAGTGGCCTACAGCCTGTACACCTGCCTTGCATCTTCTATTAGACTGGGTACTGTGCCTATGTAGGGTAGATGTACCTGCTCAGTGGCCTACAGCCTGTACACCCGCCTCGCACCTTCTATCATTAGACTGGGTACTGTACCTGTGCAGAGTAGATGAACCTGCTCCGTAGCCTACAGCCTGTACACCTGCCTTGCATCTTCTATTAGACTGGGTCCTGTGCCTGTGCAGGGTAGATGTACCTGCTCAGTGGCCTACAGCCTGTACACCTGCCTCGCATCTTCTATTAGAAAGGGTCCTGTGCCTGTGCAGGGTAGATGTACCTGCTCAGTGGCCTACAGCCTGTACACCTGCCTCGCATCTTCTATTAGACTGGGTCCTGTGCCTGTGCAGGGTAGATGTACCTGCTCAGTGGCCTACAGCCTGTACACCTGCCTCGCATCTTCTATTTGACTGGGTCCTGTGCCTGTGCAGGGTAGATGTACCTGCTCAGTGGACTACAGCCTGTACACCTGCCTCGCATCTTCTATTAGACTGGGTCCTGTGCCTGTGCAGGGTAGATGTACCTGCTCCGTGGCCTACAGCCTGTACACCTGCCTCGCATCTTCTATTAGACTGGGTCCTGTGCCTGTGCAGGGTAGATGTACCTGCTCCGTGGCCTACAGCCTGTACAGCTGCCTCGCATCTTCTATTAGAATGGGTCCTGTGCCTGTGCAGGGTAGATGTACCTGCTCCGTGGCCTACAGCCTGTACACCTGCCTCGCATCTTCTATTAGACTGGGTCCTGTGCCTGTGCAGGGTAGATGTACCTGCTAAGTGGCCTACAGCCTGTACACCTGCCTCCCAACTTCTATTAGAATGGGTCCTGTGCCTGTGCAGGGTAGATGTACCTGATCCGTGTCCTACAGCCTTTACACCTGCCTCGCATCTTCTATTAGAATGGGTCCTGTGCCCGTGCAGGGTAGATGTACCTGCTAAGTGGCCTACAGCCTGTACACCTGCCTCGCATCTTCTATTAGACTGGGTCCTGTGCCCGTGCAGGGTAGATGTACCTGCTCAGTGGCCTACAGCCTGTACACCTGCCTCGCATCTTCTATTAGACTGGGTCCTGTGCCCGTGCAGGGTAGATGTACCTGCTCAGGTGCCTACAGCCTGTACACCTGCCTCGCATCTTCTATTAGACTGGGTCCTGTGCCCTTGCAGGGTAGATGTACCTGCTCCGTGTCCTACAGCCTGTACACCTGCCTCGCATCTTCTATTAGAATGGGTCCTGTGCCCGTGCAGGGTAGATGTACCTGCTAAGTGGCCTACAGCCTGTACACCTGCCTCGCATCTTCTATTAGACTGGGTCCTGTGCCCGTGCAGGGTAGATGTACCTGCTCAGTGGCCTACAGCCTGTACACCTGCCTCGCATCTTCTATTAGACTGGGTCCTGCGCCCGTGCAGGGTAGATGTACCTGCTCAGTGGCCTACAGCCTGTACACCTGCCTCGCATCTTCTATTAGACTGGGTCCTGCACCCGTGAAGGGTAGATGTACCTGCTCCGTGGCCTACACCCTGTACACCTGCCTCGCATCTTCTATTAGAATGGGTCCTGTACCCGTGGAGGGTAGATGTACCTGCTCCGTGACCTACAGCCTGTACACCTGCCTCGCATCTTCTATTAAACTGGGTCCTGTGCCTGTGCAGGGTAGATGTACCTGCTAAGTGGCCTACAGCCTGTACACCTGCCTCGCATCTTCTATTAGAATGGGTCCTGTACCTGTGCAGGGTAGATGTACCTGCTCCGTGTCCTACAGCCTGTACACCTGCCTCGCATCTTCTATTAGACTGGGTCCTGTACCCGTGCAGGGTAGATGTACCTGCTCCGTGGCCTACACCCTGTACACCTGCCTCGCATCTTCTATTAGAATGGGTCCTGTACCTGTGCAGGGTAGATGTACCTGCTCCGTGGCCTACAGCCTGTACACCTGCCTCGCATCTTCTATTAGACTGGGTCCTGTGCCTGTGCAGGGTAGATGTACCTGCTAAGTGGCCTACAGCCTGTACACCTGCCTCGCATCTTCTATTAGAATGGGTCCTGTACCTGTGCAGGGTAGATGTACTTGCTCCGTGTCCTACAGCCTGTACACCTGCCTCGCATCTTCTATTAGAATGGGTCCTGTACCTGTGCAAGGTAGATGTACCTGCTAAGTGGCCTACAGCCTGTACACCTGCCTCGCATCTTCTATTAGAATGGGTCCTGTACCTGTGCAGGGTAGATGTACTCGCTCCGTGTCCTACAGCCTGTACACCTGCCTCGCATCTTCTATTAGAATGGGTCCTGTACCTGTGCAGGGTAGATGTACCTGCTCCGTGGCCTACAGCCTCTACACCTGCCTCGCATCTTCTATTAGACTGGGTCCTGTGCCTGTGCAGGGTAGATGTACCTGCTAAGTGGCCTACAGCCTGTACACCTGCCTCGCATCTTCTATTAGAATGGGTCCTGTACCTGTGCAGGGTAGATGTACTTGCTCCGTGTCCTACAGCCTGTACACCTGCCTCGCATCTTCTATTAGAATGGGTCCTGTACCTATGCAAGGTAGATGTACCTGCTAAGTGGCCTACAGTCTGTACACCTGCCTCGCATCTTCTATTAGAATGGGTCCTGTACCTGTGCAGGGTAGATGTACTTGCTCCGTGTCCTACAGCCTGTACACCTGCCTCGCATCTTCTATTAGAATGGGTCCTGTACCTATGCAAGGTAGATGTACCTGCTAAGTGGCCTACAGCCTGTACACCTGCCTCGCATCTTCTATTAGAATGGGTCCTGTACCTGTGCAGGGTAGATGTACTTGCTCCGTGTCCTACAGCCTGTACACCTGCCTCGCATCTTCTATTAGAATGGGTCCTGTACCTGTGCAAGGTAGATGTACCTGCTAAGTGGCCTACAGCCTGTACACCTGCCTCGCATCTTCTATTAGAATGGGTCCTGTACCTGTGCAGGGTAGATGTACTTGCTCCGTGTCCTACAGCCTGTACACCTGCCTCGCATCTTCTATTAGAATGGGTCCTGTACCTGTGCAGGGTAGATGTACTTGCTCCGTGTCCTACAGCCTGTACACCTGCCTCGCATCTTCTATTAGAATGGGTCCTGTACCTGTGCAGGGTAGATGTACCTGCTCAGTGGCCTACAGCCTGTACACCTGCCTCGCATCTTCTATTAGACTGGGTCCTGTGCCCGTGCAGGGTAGATGTACCTGCTCAGGTGCCTACAGCCTGTACACCTGCCTCGCATCTTCTATTAGACTGGGTCCTGTGCCTATGCAGGGTAGATGTACCTGCTCCGTGGGTCCTGTGCCTGTGCAGGGTAGATGTACCTGCTCAGTGGCCTACAGCCTGTACACCTGCCTCGCATCTTCTATTAGACTGGGTCCTGTGCCTATGCAGGGTAGATGTACCTGCTCCGTGGGTCCTGTGCCTGTGCAGGGTAGATGTACCTGCTCAGTGGCCTACAGCCTGTACCCCTGCCTCGCATCTTCTATTAGACTGGGTCCTGTGCCTGTGCAGGGTAGATGTACCTGCTCAGTGGCCTACAGCCTGTACACCTGCCTCGCATCTTCTATTAGAATGGGTCCTGTACCTGTGCAGGGTAGATGTACCTGCTCCGTGGTCTACAGCCTGTACACCTGCCTCGCACCTTCTATTAGACTGGGTCCTGTGCCTGTGCAGGGTAGATGTACCTGCTCAGTGGCCTACAGCCTGTACACCTGCCTCGCATCTTCTATTAGAATGGGTCCTGTACCTGTGCAGGGTAGATGTACCTGCTCAGTGGCCTACAGCCTGTACACCTGCCTCGCATCTTCTATTAGACTGGGTCCTGTGCCTGTGCAGAGTAGATGTACCTGCTAAGTGGCCTACAGCCTGTACACCTGCCTCGCATCTTCTATTAGACTGGGTCTTGTACCTATGCAGGCTAGATGTACCTGCTCAGTGGCCTACAGCCTGTACACCTGCCTCGCATCTTCTATTAGACTGGGTCCTGTGCCTGTGCAGGGTAGATGTACCTGCTCAGTGGCCTACAGCATGTACACCTGCCTCGCATCTTCTATTAGAGTGGGTCCTGTGCCTGTGCAGGGTAGATGTACCTGCTCAGTGGCCTACAGCCTGTATCTTCTATTAGACTGGGTCCTGTACCTGTGCAGGGTAGATGTACCTGCTCTGTGGCCTACAGCCTGTACACCTGCCTCGCACCTTCTATTAGACTGGGTACTGTGCAGGGTATATGTACCTGCTCAGTGGCCTACAGCCTGTACACCTGCCTCGCATCTTCTATTAGACTGGGTCCTGTGCCTGTGCAGGGTAGATGTACCTGCTCCGTGGTCTACAGCCTGTCCACCTGCCTCGCACCTTCTATTAGACTGGGTCCTGTGCCTGTGCAGGGTAGATGTACCTGCTCCGTGGCCTACAGCCTGTACACCTGCCTCGCACCTTCTATTAGAATGGGTCCTGTACCTGTGCAGGGTAGATGTACCTGCTCCGTGTCCTACAGCCTGTACACCTGCCTCGCATCTTCTATTAGACTGGGTCCTGTGCCTGTGCAGGGTAGATGTACCTGCTCAGTGGCCTACAGCCTGTACACCTGCCTCGCATCTTCTATTAGAATGGGTCCTGTGCCTGTGCAGGGTAGATGTACCTGCTCCGTGGTCTACAGCCTGTCCACCTGCCTCGCACCTTCTATTAGACTGGGTCCTGTGCCTGTGCAGGGTAGATGTACCTGCTCCGTGGCCTACAGCCTGTACACCTGCCTCGCACCTTCTATTAGAATGGGTCCTGTACCTGTGCAGGGTAGATGTACCTGCTCCGTGTCCTACAGCCTGTACACCTGCCTCGCATCTTCTATTAGACTGGGCCCTGTACCTGTGCAGGGTAGATGTACCTGCTCAGTGGCCTACAGCCTGTACACCTGCCTCGCATCTTCTATTAGAATGGGTCCTGTGCCTGTGCAGGGTAGATGTACCTGTTCAGTGGCCTACAGCCTGTACACCTGCCTCGCATCTTCTATTAGAATGGGTCCTGTGCCTGTGCAGGGTAGATGTACCTGCTCCGTGGTCTACAGCCTGTCCACCTGCCTCGCACCTTCTATTAGACTGGGTCCTGTGCCTGTGCAGGGTAGATGTACCTGCTCCGTGGCCTACAGCCTGTACACCTGCCTCGCACCTTCTATTAGAATGGGTCCTGTACCTGTGCAGGGTAGATGTACCTGCTCCGTGTCCTACAGCCTGTACACCTGCCTCGCATCTTCTATTAGACTGGGCCCTGTACCTATGCAGGGTAGATGTACCTGCTCAGTGGCCTACAGCCTGTACACCTGCCTCGCATCTTCTATTAGAATGGGTCCTGTGCCTGTGCAGGGTAGATGTACCTGTTCAGTGGCCTACAGCCTGTACACCTGCCTCGCATCTTCTATTAGAATGGGTCCTGTACCTATGCAGGGTAGATGTACCTGCTCAGTGGCCTACAGCCTGTACACCTGCCTCGCATCTTCTATTAGAATGGGTCCTGTACCTGTGCTACAACACAAATCATAACTATCACTTCCCTGCCACACATGAGTGCACGCAGGGGCCGACAGGCCGGGGAAAGACGGAAGATGGCAGACAGCGGACAGGTAAGTGTTTGCATGCATGTGTGTATATTGTGGGAAAGAAAGTGTGTGTCTGCGTGTGTGTTTATGTATTTGTATCGGGGTTCATCTGCTATGATAATGGCGGGGGGGGGGGGTTGTGCGCTTTCAAAGGGGGGGGTTATGATGTGAACAGCCCTGATTTCACAGGGACGGATGGGAGAAGGGGGAGGGGAGTGATATATTGCGAACATTAAAGGCTGCACCAAAATGGCCAAAATAACTGTCTTTTTTGTGTGAGCATTTTAATATTGGAGTATATCACATAGAACCGACTGTGACTGCTGCCAGGTCAGATAATCAAGCAATGGGCTGTGACAGGTGCGAAGCAGTGGCGGGGGATGGTTGCATTTCTACATTTCCTTTGACTGGACTGAAGGACACATTTGTCCACACAGGGTCCCTAAAATATGTTGAAAAGGTTTAAAGCCTGACTTTTTATTCACGGTTTATGGATAAATGTGTTATAATAAGCACACTTTGAACCTCATCCAAGCTCTCTGTTGAGGTGTTGGGATTCCTCGCTATCCTTCTATGCTCTGCGCAAAAAAGGGCCATTTTCAAAACATTTTCCGAGCCACTTTTGGTTCCTAGTTCACCCCTGGGCACGAGCGGAGGAAAAAGAGTAGAGGCAGGGAAAAGGGGACAGGGGACAGGGAGAGCATGTGAATGCAGTTCAGAAGACAGAAGCAAAACACATGGATGCAGAGAGGCATACATCTATCACAGCATTTACTTACAGTTTGTAGCCTTTTCTTCTTCCTTTTCGCAGAACCCGACCACACACCAATAATGTATTCAGGTCTGGAGAAAGCAAACATTATCATATGATTAATATAACATAGGAATTATCTCAATTAAATACTCCAGCATTTACATGACATCCAGAGCAAATATAAAATTGAAATGACCAGAGAAGGAGCTGCCAATCTCACCCCAACTCCCGCGCCCCACCATCACATTCCCCACATGATTTAGCTGACAAACATTCAGAACCTATGCGGGTATTCGTTATACCCACCAGGCGGAGCAAATAGGGTGGTTGAACTCCTTCAGTCTGACAGTATATACACCATAAAGGAGACCTTGTTTTCCCAGCTTCAAGTCCCAATTGGCCAACAAGATTTGTTTTTTCAAAACCCAGGTATTGTTAGATACCCTTCCGCTCTCCCATTATGACATCCAACAATGGGATCGAATAGTCTTAAAAATAAGGCCTGCACACATCTTCATTAGACCCAGTGCCGTGAATCCGCCTTTCCCTGAACCTTTTTCCTTTGCTACCACACAAGTTTCAGTTCCTGCCCCATCGGTTGTAGAGATCAACCCACCCAGACCTTCTCCGCCATCAGGATCCAGTTCAGGGGAATCAGACGACTTCAAAACCCTTTCGGAGGTTGAGACCCTTTTTTTTACTGATTCAGAAAGTGTCACAGAGGGAACCCTTACTCCCCCGGAAGATATGGCCTACCCTGAAGATATCATGGCACTAACTGGCCACCCATCAGATGCTGGCCAAAACCAAGAGAATTTAACAGAATGAGTTGCGTTACAGGCCAGACCCAACTACCTAAAGGGATACTGCAAACTTATCAGGAAGGTGAATATCTAGGGAATGTCCTTTAGAATTTTGAGCGATTAGCTGAGCAATTGGGGTGGGAAGAACTTTGGGACCCCTATTGAAAGGCAAGCTACAGAACACCTACTTAACTTAGCCCAAAGAGCAGCTACCTTTATATCCATAAAAGAGGGACTTCTTAAAAGGGTATGCCACACCTGTAACTTCTATCGACAGAAACTAAGGGCTATTAGATTAAACACCTCTTGAATTGGGGGAAAGAGTTAAGAACACGGTAGCCCTCTGGATTAACAACAAGACCATGGAAGTATTGGTCGACATTATCATTCTGGAGCAATTCACCAATTCTCTACCTCCCTTTTCACAGAAAGCAGTATTACAGCTAAACCGACCTACCCTAGTCATGACTAGTGAAATTGCCCAAAATCCCTCAGACGCAGCAAAACATTTTAACTATGTACACATAGGTTCGCAAGCCCAGGTACTAGATAGAGGGTTCCCTAAACCCAAAGAATGGACCCCAAAAGAAAAAATAGAACTAAGAAGACCAGACCCGAAGGGTAGAAAGGAAAGCATGAGAGAAGAACTTAAATGGATTAAACTGTCACCCCTAATTTGTTTTTCGTGTACAGAAACTGGCCATCTCGCTCGACATTGCCCAAAGAAATCAAAAAGAAGAACCAACGGAAATAGGCTGCCTCAGAGGGGGTGAGTGGGAAGGAACAGCGGTTGATCTAGAACCCTTCAGCATATGTCTATGCCATTCTTCAGCTGACTTTACATATGAAAAAGCCAGACTAAATGGAAGGCCAGTAAAGGCGCTAATTGATTCAGGCAGCAAACAGACGCTATAAAGGCTGATTCAGTGACAACAGCAGATCTAGAAAATGCAAGTCTAGTTAGAGTCACATGTGTACACAGAGATCATGAAATCTACCCCAAACCTCTCCAGTGTGGGATTGGACGTAAAATTAATTTCAGGAACCTACCATTAGCCAAGAGGTACCTTTCAAACCTCAGAAATATGCAATAACATAATCACCACCTCGATCTCAGTTTATAGGATACATTTGGGAGACAAACACGAACAACCCGCCTCTACCAGAGGAAACGAAACTCACGTAATATGCGAGAGCACCTGGATACATCTTTTCCTTGTTCTAACCACAATCCTGAGAGGACCTCAGAAAAGACCAAGTATATCCATCTTGCATAGGAGATGGGGATGTAAGAAATCAGAAGGTGTCTCACCTGCTAGTCCCCGGGGGATCTGTCATCCGGGTGGCCAGGACACAGCCATTGCTTTTGGATCCAGTTCCTGGGGGTGGACCTGTGCGAGAGGTTCCCTGGGTGAGGGGTCTTCAGGGAGTGGGAGTGGGATGCTGGATGGCGAGAGGCGGTATCCCTCCCCCTGCAACACCTTTACCCCATCCTACCAGGTAGGATATGTGGGAACCTTAACCCCTCCCCCCTTTCCCTTCTCCAGCACTTTCACACAGGCAGCCCGCTCTGGGAGAAAACAGACTCACGCACACGCAGTGTACTTGACATTTCCTGCTAATATGGTCAGGCGAAGTCAGGCAATGACTGACAATCACTCTCACCTAACTTCCATTAAACTTCCCCACACTAATAAAAGGTGGAGCACGAGAGCACACTCTGAGCGAGGCAAAGCACAAGAAGGAACATCAGTTTTGAGTTGGCAGCTGAACGATGGGAGAAAGATGGCAAACCCAGAAGGGTTTGTAAGGAGAGAAATACCCTTGACCTTCACCACAAGACGCCGTTAATTTCATGAAAACTTCAAGGCAGAAAGTGTAAGGCCAGGAAACCAGACTGCAAAATCCTGCATTGTGTGTTTAAGATACCGAGGGCCCTCCCGCGTAACTGACCAAGGCAGGGAGGAGCAGCAGCAGCCACAATGGTATCGTCCTCGGCTCCAAGATCAAAGAAGTGTCAGAGAGATCTACACAGCTGGTGAGTTGGGGAGACCAATGCAAGGCCGGTCTGAGTTGAAGTCAAGGTTGGAAGCGGAAACATTGTATAACGGGCACTGGAACGAACATTTTTAAAGCGTGTGATGAACGATGCGAGTGAAGCTAAACGGTTGATGAATGTTTGAACTTAAGAAGGCAAGATACAATACCATTGACAGAGTGGTCCAGCACAATGAATGTGCTCAAAGGTCTCTGTAAGATATCCCGCCAAGAGAAATGAAAGTAGAATTTTGATGAAAACAATTGTGTGAAGTGAATCGAAGTGGTTCTGCAATGGTTTTAAGCAAATCCAATCGCACATTCGAAAGTCTTCGATTTTGGTAAAAAGAGGATCCGAGCCCGAACGGAGGAGGTCTATGGCCCGGGCCCGAACAAGTGATACCGAATGTAAGAAT
Organism: Ambystoma mexicanum; assembly: GCF_040938575.1. NCBI lineage: Eukaryota > Metazoa > Chordata > Amphibia > Caudata > Ambystomatidae > Ambystoma > Ambystoma mexicanum. The sequence continues at coordinate 1,487,580,707 of NC_090924.1, forward strand.
AGAGATATCAAGGGGATCCAAGCCCGAACGAGGGAGACCAAGTGTGAACATTGTGATAAAAGGAGGTCTCAGCCTGAAGAGGGAGACCCACGATGAACATTGAAAGCGAGAAGTTGTGCATGTAAAAATCCAGATAGGGATGGAACTTTAAGACTTTGGGCCTGATCACGACTTTGGCGGTAACGACGGCGGTATTACCACCGGCGGTATTAGCCCTACCGCAGAACTCCTCAGCGCTAATAGTGGCGGATCACGAGTTCGGCGGTAATGTAATTCCCCATTGAGCCCATTCGGGGATGCCCCATTCCCCATTGGGCTCAATGGGGAAAATTTGCGCTCTTACCGCCGGCAGATTTCCCGCCGGCGGTGATAGCGCAAATTTTCAGTGGATTTCCCCCCAGCTCAGAGCTGGGGCGAAATCCGCCAAAGTCCTGATTTGGCGGACCCTTAAATCTGGCGGTAATAGTGCTACCGCCGGGATTTAAGGGTTACCGCCAAAGTCGTGATCAGGCCCTTTGTTTGTTACGACAGATCCTCAGCAGCAAGAGACTGGAGGTCATTACAACCTTGGTGCTAAGTACACCAACTTTACCACCATGGTGTAAACTATGTTTACACCATGGTGGATGGCGGATTTACCGGCCCATTCCAAGGTGAGTGGGGCGGTAAATCCCCATTTCCCATTGTCCCTTCCCCATTCCCATTTTTGCCCCATAGGGCATAATGGGAGTGGGGAAGGCGCTAATTACGCCACCGTAAATTACGGTGGCGTAATTAGCATCATGGTGGATTAGCGCCATGGATTTTAACGGCTTCTAAAAGCAGGCGTTAAAATCAGAATCAGGCGTTAAGGGTTAACGGTGGCGTTAACCCTTAACGCCTGAGTTGTAATGAGGGCCACTGTTATTGGAAAAGAGGCTTTGGCAGAAGGCCCTGATGTCTGTGCTTTGAACTGTATCCTCATGGTTGAGAAGCCAGAGTGTGTGCGAAGCTCGAATGTGCCACCTTGCCCCGTGCTGAAAACATGAGAAAGGGAAGCCAACTGCTTAACCCATCGGACTTATTATTTCTTGAACACTTTTCTTTTTGCATACACCATTGTCCCACACCCTTTTGTATCTTAGAAGTAAGGATTGGCAATAGGTTTATTAGTATAGGCCCTTTTATTTGACAGAGACTGTACTATGACTGCTTCATTATTATTTGATGGTCGTAGCTTGCTCTAATCCTTAGATTTAGGTTTAGATATGCGTTCAACCAACCTATTTGAAGTTAAAAAAAACACCCTTGAATTGTGATCACTTGTGTCTGTCTTCACTGTTTGATACCATGCCTTCCTTACACAACCCAGAAGAGAAACGCTTGGTAGGTGTGGAGATAGGCAACAAACCATTCATTTTCATGGTAGACACAGGTGCAACAAAACTGTGTATCAGTGAGGGGAATTTCCCTTTGTCAGGTGAGGTTATAGACATACATGGCTTCTCTGGGGCTGTGAAATCAGTTCCATTTACAGATGAATTGACCATCAAGGTTGGGGACAAAGTGGTATGGGCCTGTTGTTGTGCCCGACAACGTCCCCTGTCAACTTGTTAGGACGAGACGTGCTCAGCAAGCTGAACATGACCATCTCATTCAATGAGAGAGGAGTGGTGTGCTCCACCCCAGGAAGGGGTGTTGGTGTCAAAAGAGAAGGTGGTCTTGATAGGGACCGATGCATAGGGAGGAGAGTGGCACATATCGGGAGGATAGCTCAGGGGCAACATGCTCGCCTTGGAAGCAAGACGACATGGAGCAACACAGGTTTGATGCCCAAGTCCGCGATTGCAACCGCCGGGCTCGTAATGAGGCCCATTGTCAGACGGGAGCGACAATCCCAGTGGAGTTGGCAGAGGGACCCACGGTGAACAGTGAATCCAAGAACTTACAAAATGTCAAAAACCTGAGAAGAAAGGAACTTTAGTGCTTGTTTATTACATCAGGCCCTCTGCAATAAAGAGACTTTGGTACAGAAGCCCCTGATACCTGTGCTTTGAACTGTATCCTCATGGCAGAGAAGCCAGAGTGTCTGTGATGCCCGCACGTGCCACCTTGTCCCGTGCTGAAAACTTTGGGAAGGGAAGCCAACTGCTCAACTATCCTGACATAGGCCCTCATTACGGGTTTGGCGGTAGCCATGGTGCTATTAGCACCATGGCTGCCTCCAAACCGGGCTCCTTTACCTGGTTCCTGCAATGGGGACTTACTGGCTCATTCCGACATAGGAGGACCCCGGTAGGTCCTCCTTGCAGGAACCATTCCCCATTCCCATTTGAGCCCCCATAGGGCTCAATGGGAATGGGGAGGGAGGTAATAACGGGCACATCACAAGTGACCCGTTATTACCTCCCACTTCCCCTCGCGGGACCCAGAAAATACATCTGGTTTTACCAGATGTCTGGTCCGGGTCCCGCAAAGGGAACCTCATAATCGGCCCTGGCGGAATAAAGGGGGCCGGTCCCGTACCGGCCCCCTTCATTCCGTCAGCACCAGGGTCGTAATGAGGCCCATAGTCTTTCTTGAACACTTTTCTATTGCATACATTGTTATCCCACATCATTTGTATTTAGAAGGATTGGCAATAGGTGTATTAGTATATGTTAGGCAGAATTACATGCAGTACCCTTTGGGAACACTACACACAATTAAGACTACAGGTGTAAGCACAATCTCACCTTTGGTACAAGCCTGTACTACACAGTTATGTGGTAGCAGTGGCTGAGCAGTCAGACTTATCTCAAGTGGGATGTGACCAGTACAAGATGTTACACAAAGGACTTGCAATCACAGTAGTTCAAGCAAACACTATTCAAGGTTTCTTGGTAAAAAAATATACATTTATTTACACATTTAGTTAGAAAACATTCCACTAGCAAGAAGCAGCTCAATATCACACTATAATACACAAGTACACAGCCAATAAGTTTCTGAACAAGTTAGGCTCCCCTGAAATGGTAGCAAAATGTCACTTCAGTAACTTTCAAAAGGGGTAGAAAGACCAGAAGGGGCCTCATTACGACCCCGGTGCTAAACCATGGTGCTATTAGCACCATGGTCCATGCCGGGGTCTGCCATGGTGAATGGCGGAATTACCGCCCCATTCCAAGGTTGGCGGGGCGGTAATTCCCCATTCACCATGGGCCCTTCCCCATTCCCATTTTTGCCCCATAGGGCTCAATGGGAATGGAGAAGGTGCTAAGTACGGTGCCGCAAATTGCGGCACCGCACTTAGCACCGAGGTCCCTTTGCGGGTTGGATTTTAACGCCTGAAAAAAGCAGGCGTTAAAATCGCCAACCCGCAAAGGGACCTCGTAATCAGGCGTTAAGGGGTTAACGGCGCCGCCACCTTTTGCTGCGCCATTAACCCCTTAACCCCAGGGTTGTAATGAGGCCCAAGGTTATAAGAATCAAAACAGAATTACTTTCGGAGGCAGGGCAAATAGTTTCAGTTCACTACAAGAGGCAATTCAATTCAATTCAATAGGCCTGGGCCAAAGTCAATGGTTCAATGTCTTGGATAGGATAGCACAGTGCATGTAGTAACCGGTTAAGTCTTTGCCAATGTTCTTAGAAGTAGTTTGCCAGCAAAAGAGTTATATGTCGGATTAGGAGCCACCAAGACTCCAAAGTTGGGAAGGTTTCACAAACTTTCACAGCGGCAGAAAGGATTTCCACATTGCATTTGCACAGTACCTTATTGATGAAGAAAATCTGTAGCTGAGGCAGTTGGTCCTGGCAGTTCCTGCAGATCTCGCTGTTCCTGAGCTTCCGTTGTGGGGACAAGAAGGAGGACGTCCGGAGGTTCCTGCACTTCCCAGGGAAATAGCCACAAGCTTGGCTAGATGTCAGTTTTAATGTGTGAGTGCCAAGTCCACAAACTGGTATCCTTCTCACTGGCTATCCAGTTTTCAACAGCACTCTGAAGAAAATTCGACCAGTATGGAGACTGTGTCCAGGTGGCTTGCGAGTTGGTTGTTCCCACCAGCTCAAGGGAAGAAGTTGTCCTTGAAGGGGCTTCTCTGTCGAGGGAGTTTCAGGCAATCCGGACCTGCAGGAGGGCTTTACCAGGCGAACCAAAGGTCCAGGAGTTGCAGCAGCCGTCCTCTTCCAGCTCGTCTTCGGTACTTTTGTTCCAATGGTCGACTCTGTCTTCCAAGTCCCAGAGACCTGCTTTTAAACAGTTTTCTCCCATTCATTCCAGCCTGTCACTCACCCAGCAGGGTGGCTGTCCTTGCCGGACAGTCAACCAGCCAATCATGCCAGAGTGCATTCATGTCTCCTAGGAGACTAAGCACAGGGAGTTTCAGGCACCTCCCTCACATCCTGTCCACCCCAGACACTCAGGCGCCAGAGGAGGGCTTCAGCACTGAAGCCTGCCAAAGGCCATCGAACAAAGGGACCAAACCTGGTTTGGCGCGCAAAGACAAACACGAGAAGGACCTTTCCTAAAAGAAACGGCAAAAAAAGATGACCAGTATCTGTTTTTACAGAGGGGTCTTGGGCGCCATATTGAAAAACGTCGCAGACCCGATTTTTAGTTACCGGTGTTCGCGGCCGGGAAAAATCATGATAGTTTGTTCTAAAACAATTGCCACCATCCATTTCAAGAGGAAAGGGTAACATGTGACTGTTACATGAGTGTTGAGACATAGGGGATGCTAGGCAACCCCTGCATCACTCTATAGGAAGATAGTTTTCTCCTTGACATGGTCTGTCAGTGCTATTTGCCAATTGCCTGAAGTGAGATCAAATGTGCTGAGGAACTTGGCTGAACCAAGTTTGTCCACCAGTTCATCTGTCCTTGGTAAAGGATGGGCATCAATCTTTCTGACTGCATTAAGAGACTATAGTCCACACAGAATCTCTACTTCTTGGATCCTGCCTTTGGCACTAGTACAACTGGACTAAACCATGGACTGGTGGATGGCTCTATTACCCCGAGATCAAGCATCTTGTAGACCTCTTCATTTATGTGGGTTCTTACATGATCTGACATCCTGTAACCTCTGCTTTTAACAGGTAAACAGTTACCAGTGAGAATATCATGCTTGCCCCAAGGTTTCAAGTCTGGTGATAGTGAAAACAGGGAGGCAAACTGATTTAACAGAAACTTGCACTCCTCCTGTTGTTTCAGTGTCAGATTTGAAGAGAGATTGGGCCTCAAACCGAGTAGGGCGGTAAGGGATACCAGGCACCGGTAAGGAGACTGGTGCCGGTAATCCCTTACCGCCCTACGACGAGGTCCCTTAGCAGGTCCCTCCTTTAACGCCTGGTCTGACCAGGCGTTATGGACCTAACCCGTTAAGGGACTTCAGAGCTAATAACGGTATCGCAATTTGCAGTACCGTTATTAGCGCCTTCCCCATGCCCATTGATCCCATTTGTTTTGTTTGGGCAAAAACAAACAGAAAGTTCTTTCTCTCAATTTTTAACGTTGGGCGATTCCCTTTCGCCTTAGGATCCATCTGTGTTGAGTTTCAATCCCTCTTTCAGGGTTGGCCTCCCTCTGTCGGGTTCACTACGGCCTTTCAATCACAGGTTCAATCAATCATTCACTGTGGACATCCCTCTGCCAGGTTCACTCTTGTCATCACAATGTTCAACTTGATTCATCACAGTGCGGGATTCACTCTTGCTTTCACCTTGGCATCCCTCCGTCGGGTTCAAATAGCCATTCTAACACAATGTTCACAATCTCATTAGAAAGCGGGGTCTCTCTTCCCCAAGCTTTCTCTTTGCTTAGGGTCAGAGACTTTCAATTGCACAAGGGATTTGACGTGACCCTTTTAGGACTACTCTGACATATAATTTCGGCCTCTCCTGAGGCCTCCTGGTACTTGTAGTTCCAACAAAAAAAGAGGGCCAGAGTCCTTCGAATAAGCACTCTTGCATCACCTGACCACTCTGCAGCTGGCCCTTCACTGGGCTTCCCAAAGGTTCAAACACCCACAAGTGCTTGCGTTCACAATATGTTGCCAATTGCAACCTTCAACTCAACAAAGCCCGGCTTGCTATCAGCTCTCTCTCCGAATCACCGGCTGTGTTGAACTCCCTGGCGTTTCTTGCCACTGGAGTCAAGGATGGTGCCACAGTAGCCAGCCTGCCTCCCCGCCTGGACTATCAGCGCGGGAGATCCCTGTGCACCGTTGACATCCGTTCTGCTGCACACCTACTGTATATCCCGGTCTTGGGATTCCTTTTATAGAAACTTTGTAGGTCTGAGTTGAAAAGAGCTGGAAACCACACACACCTGACTTCCATTCCTCTTCCCCATAGGAATAAAAGGCAGAGCATAGCAGCACACTCTGAGCAAGGCCGAATGCACAAGGAAGCAGCTATTCCAGGTCGGCAGTTCAAACGGAGGAGAAAGGCAGCAAGACCTAAGAGGACATCAAGGAGGGAGTTGTCCTTACCCTTTTCAACCCAGAACCTCGAAGCCTCCAACAAAAGAAACATAAGACCGGGAATCGCAGCTGGCGAATGGTGTGATGGATGTCAGCGGTACGTGGAACCCTCCCGCACTGATAGCCAGGGTGGGGAAGCGCGGTTGCCATCAAGGTACCATCCTAGACTCCAGCGGCAAAAGAAATGCCTAAGTGTTCAGCAAAACTGCTGAGTCGGAAGAACCTGATAGTGGACCGGACTGTGTTAGCCTCAAGGTTGCAGTGGCAACATTAAGTAGATGAACAGACAGAGCTCTTTGTGAAAACGAACTTGGTACCAGAGATAGAGTGGTCCAATGCCACGTGGACGCTCAATAGAAGGTCTCAAGCTGGTACCCCTCTCCTGAAACTACAAGTACCAAGAGGCCATAGGGAAGGCTGGCGTGAAGTGTCAAGTTGGTTATACAAGGGTCGAGTCAACCCCCTTGTACAATCAAAATTCTTTTATGCGTACTGTACAATTGTGAACCCAATGGAGGGAATTGTGAAACAGGCATTTGCACACGGCTGAGGGGAACGCCATGAGAACTGTGATTCTGTAACACCACACTTGCCATAGGCTAACAGAGTGACCCGGCTAGGCGTGATCGCCCTTCGGAAGTCTCTGTTTACAACTGGCAAAAGCTTTGGGAGGTCTGAGCCCGGATGAGGGGGACCTAACATGACCAGTGTGCAATTGTTTAAAAGGACATTAGGGGCCTCATTACGAGTTTGGAGGTAGCCATGGTGCTATTAGCTATTAGCACCATGGCTGCCTCCAAACCGGGCTCCATTACCGGGTTCCTGCAATGAGGACTTACCGGGTCATTCCGGCATAGGAGGACCCGGTAATTCCTCCTTGCAAGAACCATTCCCCATTCCCATTTGAGCCCCCATAGGGCTCAATGGGAATGGGGAGGGAGGTAACAACGGGCACATTATGAATGGGCCGTTTTTACCTCCCTCTTCCCCTCGAAAAGACCCGGAAAAGACGTCTGGTAAAACCAGACGTCAGATCCGGATCCCGTAAAGGGAACCCCGTAATCGGCGCTCCCGGAATGAAGGGGGCCTGTCCCGTACCGGCCCCCTTCATTCCGGGAGCGCCAGGGTTATAATGAGGCCCAAAGACTCTTTGGGCCTCATTACGACTTTGGCAGTAGCCATGCCACTATTGGCGGCATGGCTGCCGCCAAAATCGGGTCCGGGTTCCCTGAATGGGGAATTACCGGGCCATTCCGAGTTCGGAGGGCCCAGTAATTCCTCCCTCCAGGAAACCGGGCCCGGACCTTCCCCATTCCCATTTGAGCCCCCATAGGGCTCAATGGGAATGGGGGAGAGAGCTAACAACGGCCTGATTACGGCCGGCCCATTGTTAGCTCCCTGGTGCCCTCGCGGGACCCACTCTGCACGTCTGGTAAAACCAGACGTGCAGAGTGGGTCCCGCGAGGGGACCTTCGTAATGAGGCGGAACGGGTTTAACGGGTACGCCTCCTTTAGCAGAGCCCGTTAACCCATTCTGCCTCAGTTGTAATGAGGCCCTTTGAATATTACAAATGAAGAGATGATTGAATGGTGGTAGTCAACCCGAAGGAAGGATGTCAAAAGAAAAGCATAGGTAAGTGAGTCCCACTCTGTGAAGAAGCAAAATTAACTACATTGTGACGACAAGTATGAACCCGACCGAGCGATGTCCACAGTGAGTGGTTGGTCTGAGCCCTATTGAGGGAGGTTGACGATTGAGAGAAGCATCGGAGCCCGGCAGAAGGGGATCCAAGGGTGAAGGTGTCACCCCCCTTAGGAGGCGCTGGTCCCTCTGGCATCGTTGGGCTCGGAGGTATGTGTCACCCATCTTTTCTCCCAAGATGGCGGTACACTCTGCATGCAGCAGTCTTGTCTGTCGGGTCTCGGATGGCAGAGTGGCTCCACCCCCTCTGCATCACACAGCATATCTGGCTCTCTCCACTACCTGCGGACGCGTTACTACTCTCCTTTATCAACGCTACGTAAGTACGAACCTAGGCTTTGTCTTTCTGCTTATACTGTCTTACAATACTTATATCTAATCTCAACCTTGGGCCTCCTATTCTCAGACCACATCGACTGCCACCTTTGGGTCCAAAGTCTTCCCTCTGTTGTTGTCAGAACAAACTCACACACGTAGGCTCCTCCTCGGATCACGCCGCAGGGCAGTTCTATTTTTTCCCCTTCTGATTCAGAGGTACGGAAGGTAGATTCAGTTTCACCTGTTTTACCACTTGACTCGTATATGTATATCTAAACTCTTCTCTTCACTCAGCTGACACTAAACCGCAACGGCTTCCGACGGTCATTGGAATACTCCCCCGATTCTCAAAACTGCATCTTTAAACCCCAGACGACCCCAATTCTCCTCTCAGGTATATTTCCAGCCCGCAGTTTTTCATATTTTTACTCCTCCTCTGTAGCCTTTCTTAAATCCACTATTATTTTGTCAGTTACTCTCTCCAGGAAACGACTTCTTAGTACTGCAAGCCGTGATTCACTACAGTCCTCTGCGAGGGTAATCCTGTGACATTGTTCCCGCTTTCATTTACACAGTAATCTCCCTCTCTATAACCATTTACCTTGTCCTTCTCACTTCTTTGATTAGAGACCTCTGATTGACTAAACCTTCAAGATCAAGTCGCTGCATAGAAACCATCCGAAGCAGACGGCCTTCCAGACGACACAGGGTTTTATTCCCCAGAGGGTTTCCCTGGAGTCCTTCTCTCCTTCTGGGTTATTCCTGCCCTGGGGAAGGAGATAGGGAATTCAGGGGGATTCCTATAACATCACATCCTCCGAGGTTACTTCACTGGATAAGACAAATGCAAGAGGTCTGCTCCTTTGGTGAGTCCTTTACTGATGGTACTATCCTTGCCTTAATATAATCTCAAATTAACCGTGTTTTACAGAAGGGTAACTCCTGACGAGAAGATTGATAGAAGGAACTTTGGTTTTTGTCATATTACCCCCTCTGAAGAAAGAGACTTTGCATGAAGAGAGACCTGGGCACAGAAGGCCCCGATATAGGGAAAAGGAACTGTAAGAGTCCCGCCTTGTCCGTGCTAAAATACGTGGGGAAGGGACAATCCGGCCATAACATCCTGACTAATCATTTTGTGAACACTTCTTTCTTTTGTTGATCATTATCCTGCACTATTTTGTAACATAGCAGTAAGGATTGGCAATAGGTTGCTTACTATAGGCCCTTTTTATTTGACTTGACTCCACTTGGACAGTGTTATTATTATTTGATGGTCGTAGCTTGCTCCCTTTTTAGATTTCGATTAGGCGTTTATCTCACCCATTTTACAGTTTAATAAACACCCCTGAACTGTGATCACTTGTGTCTGTCTTACTTTGATACCATGCCTTTCTTACAGGAAGCAGAGGGTGAATGGGAGCTGCTATGTTTGCTCTCTGATTTCCCCCGCGTGTCGGGAGCGCCCAACATGTTAGTACCCCAGGCGATGTCAACCCTAGATGCCAAGTGTTTGGCCATCTAGCACTGTGTCGGGTTCGCAGTTTGTTCCGGGGACACCGAGAATGAGTTGTGCTGATGGACAAAGAAAAAGAAAAGTGAGCAAAAAATGACAATGACCCACAATGTAAGCCGTGCCCGTTGCTAGAAATTGACAATGTATTGTTTCTATTAAACAGATGGCAGGAAGCAGTAGTGAGCTGCACAGCAGGGGGAATGGTGGGGTTTGATGAAGAAGTGATATGGAATGTCAACAAGAACCGTCTCACTGTATGGGATACATGCATCCCGAAACTGACATGGATTGAAACAAAAGAAACCCTGGTGAAGATGCAGGGGGCTAACGAGTATGAGCTCTGTTTGAGGACATGAAACTGTGGGTACCAACAGCAAATGCAATAAAATGATATATATTCCTGTTCTAAGCAAGGGCAGAGCAGCGCTTATGGGTATCGATTGGGGTGTGCGGCCAGACTTAACTATAGCGCCAAAATCAGTCAAAGCCCAGGTGAAGAAACCCCCAATCCCAGCCCCCACAAATAAGAAGAAAGAAGCACTTACTAAGAAGACAGTCAAATTATCAATCCGAATATTCCTCCAAACAATCGAAAGAAATCCCAGACTAATACCGCCTGTATACAAAGACATTTATTTTTCGTGTACCTCGTGCTACCATGGGTCCAGGCCACAGTCAGCGCAAAATGGCTTCAAACAATCAGGTGAGAAATGATCCATCTGGCAAATGACACAGAGCAAGGACTGAGTGATATCAAGAGCAAAATATGTGCGATCCAGTTGATGACCCTTCAAAAACGATATGTGTTACACCTGGTGACGGCCTTGGAAAGGGGCGTGTGCAAAAAAAGCAGACTGTCATGTTGCACACAAATCCCCCCCAAACGATGCAGAAAATGGGTCCCTGTCACACATTATAACAGCCCTGCACAAGTGAAAGACAGGCATAGAAAAAGAAGATGGAGTTGAAGCTGAAGAATGGTTTGATACAATGTTCTGTGGGCACCAACATGGCTTGGAGCAGTGGTGAAGATAATGGTCCCTACTGTGGTGCTTCTCGCTGCCGCGTAAAGACACTTCCTAACAGTGTGATGATGATGGTTTCGATAGGGGCATGTATGGCACCTCCTAGTACACAAGATGGGCCCACTCAAACAGATGACCCCAAGAAGCCTTGCATGGTAAGAATTGAGATGCCCATAGCCCCCCCCCCCCCCGGGACTATAACTCAGGGCTCGAAATGCTACCACTGGGGAACGAGGAGTTAGTGCGTAGCGTTCTGCAAATCAACTTCCACATAAGATGGAAATATATCATATTATATCATATTTCCATTATTTGTGACTCGTTAGGTTTTAAATGTCGGATAGATGTGTCCTAATGTTTAATTATAGCTTGTCCCAAATGCACAGTCAACTAAATTCACATAGATATATTTGTTTGGCATCAGTTGACCTGGGGAGACAAAAGTAGCTCCTTGTAGCTATTGGTGTCAACCTAACCAGTCTCTTCTAGGCTATAACCAGAAGCTAAATGGCTCCCAGCTCCCCTCAATTTCGAACCCATATAACTTCAACCCCACCTGACCCAGAGAACGATACAGAACACTGGGTTGACCACGCAGGGGATGCGGCATGTATCTATCTCACATGCGCCCCAGAGCAATATGACCAAGCAGGGGAAAGCTTTAGTCATGTGTGTAGGTATGGGTGCCCAAAGAGGGTACGTGTAGGGCTCAAGAGGCAACTGAGTTAGTAAATGTGGGATTAACTAAAGGGGGGAATGTTGGGATGCATGTCCCACTTGCAAGCCCCTTAGGCGATTTAGGTTGCGGAAAATATATTATTGTTCACAGTGTGTGATTGTAGGTGGGTGTATTACGCAAAAGGGGATACTTCATTGGGCATTCATGTAGTGAGTAATGGAGCTTTAAGGAGAGTCAGAGGAATGATTTGTATGGGTATGACAGAATATAGCTATGACGAGATACAGATGAATAACGTATTCACCAGCCCTAGTCCCCATAGCGAGAAATGCTGAAAGGGGCCCCCAGACATCTGCTGCGGGGCCGTAACCTGCCCTTCATCAGATACACAGGAGAATGGGTTAATGGAAGGTTTGTGGAGGAAAAGCAGAGACAAGGCCACATTTCCCCTGAAAGACTCGTTCCTTAGGAGAGGAGAGATCCACAGAGACTTGGGGTCTCATGCAAGGGGGGGCAGGGCACTGCTGATAATACACCTTGCCCTGGTGCTATGTTATGTTTCCCAGATGTTTCTAGAAGGTTTGGGTGTGACGTCATAGAAGTGTCCCTCACCTGCAGTAATTACCGCTTGAGAGGCGCCTCCTTCTCAATCTATGAGGCCAGGGAGGGGTCCCAGGGACACAGCCACCCACTGCTCAGAGCCTCCCAGAGGGACTGAGGAGGGCTGAGGTGCTGTGAGTCTGCATCAAAGGAGCTGGAATGCTGAGCCGATAAATGGACATGCGCAGGGCTGAGACACGGATCTCCAGAGCATGCGCAGAGTGAGATACACATGCTCTTTCCTGAAAGTTCGAATCTCGGAGCATGCGCAGAAACGGGATAGCCGAAGAAACATGCGCAGACACGCAAATACCAAATAGACACGCTCAATCCTGAGGAACATTCCTCAGAGAAACGGGATACTGGAAACAGCATGCGCAGTGAGGCGCCGCTCCCAAAGTACATTCACAGGCAACGGTAGCACATCCATCACCAGAGCCTCCCAGAGGGACTGAGGAGGGCTGAGCTGATGAGAGTCCTCATCAGAGGCGCCGGGCCACAGGGGAGACAGGCGTGATGAACGGACATGCGCAGAGAGGGGATACTGCGAGGAGCATGCGCAGTTCGGATACACGGGGAGCCGGGATGCAGAGCTGATAAACGGACATGCGCAGTGCGGATGCACCCTTTTCAAAAGCATGCGCATGAAGGGGACAGGAAGGAAGAGAGGAGCATGCGCAGTGAAGACCTACCCCAAAGGTCGATATAGGAATCTGTAAAGGAAGGTTTCTACTAGGTTTATTGAGCTTCTTGTACGAGTCCAGAAGTACAGTAGTCAGTAACACCGGCACGCCCCTCATCCTAAGAATTCACACTGACTCAACATGCCACGGGCAGTGACGTCACGCCTCGAGCAACTCATTACAACAGAGCGCATGCTCCGAGAAAAGACACTAATACAATAAAACGACAAGCAGTGGCAAAGCCAACACTTTGGTCCCTTGTTGCCTGGCAAAAGCCTAATGCTTATGCACAAGCCTTTGGCAATGTTTCTTTGTAACAGGGCTTTGGGAAGGACAGGCAGAGTGGTGAAGACCTTTTATTGCTCCAGCAGCCAGTTTACAGCTCCACTTGCAGTGCGCACACCCATAAGGACAGTGCGTTGCCTTTTAGTGAATGGGGGTGTGGGTCTAAATGCGGCCCCCAGAAGTTATGCAAGCCCAGTGGGGTGAGGTGGGGGGAGCAATCGGACCGGAAAACGGTGCAGCTGAGTTTTTTTTTCACATAATGGACCTGATCCACACAGCGTTTTTCAACGGGATAAACCCATCGAAAATTGTGTTGCGAATCTGTGTTTGGACACTTCCGTGGACATCGAGGTTTCTGCATTCCAGTGCCAGTAGTGTAGGCCCCGCACCAGGCCTCCGCTCCATGGCTGGCCAGACAGGCGCACATACATTCTGTCCTGTTTGAATGCATAATAGGCTCCCAAAGCACAGCCATACCGGTGGGACAACCCAGTGGGTTAATGCATATGCTGCAGGAATCTAAGTGAAACACACAGATCGAGGCTGGTAATTGTGAATAATAAATCTGCGATTTAACACCACTTTCAAGTTACGAGAGAACAGAAGTAGCCCAGGTGGCTCTAGTGTCCAGCGCTGCTGCAGGATAATTGCGAGGCTCCAAACAGCGTTCAGAAACGGTTTAGAATTGAATGAGGACTGAGGCACCCAGTGTTGCATAGTGCCCCTCTCGGGTGCATGGTAGCTCCCAGGATGTTGTCATGGGTCACGTGGCTGTAGCCACGTGACCAACATAATAAAAGTACCGAGCCGCTTCCGGCTCGGCAGTCACACCATACTCTGGCTCTGGTGTGGTTCTTTCCGTGCACCTGCCTGGCGCAACACTGTGTGGTGTAGGCCCAAGGACCGAGCCCACCACGAGGCCGGCGCCCTTGCTGGGCAACGCCGACCTCCACCGTCTGCGGGCCATGTGATCATGGCGATTGGGGACGACCCCCGCCTGGGTGCCCCCAGAGCAGGGGCTGTTGTGTGCTGGGTGCCCCCAGCTCCGTGTGGGCTCCAGTGACCTGGAGCGCAGTGGGGTGATCCCCCCTGCCTTACCCGCGGCGCGATCGTCGGGTGATACCGACATGTGTATGGGGCTGCCCGGTGATCCGGAGTAGCCCCCCCAACAATGGCGAGAGGGCAGCCTTTTGCATGAGAGAGATGGGGCCTAAAAGAGCATTTCGTGATGCCAACAGAGCCTACAGTGCAGTGAATATTTGCTGGCTTACATGGCCATCTTTAACCGGCTGGTAGCAGAAACCAACTGGCCGATATAGATGGAATAGTTGGTGTTTTTCGCACCAGACACAGAATGGCCATGAAAGAAAGATATGATGTTCAAATGTCACGCTGACAGCACACGCAGTGACAGGACACGAAACAGGAACACGCAAACACAGTCTGGCAGGCATTTTTCTATATGCTGACACAGAAGGAGACATTCTTATCTTAGGGAATGTATGTAACCATGGAGAGATATGTGCGTCATTGGAGACTATAACCAGAAGGGCTGGAGAGAAAGGAGTGAGCTAGTTTGAGGGAGTTCGGGAGAGTTGCCAGAGAGTTGGAGAGAGCCACAGAGGGAGTTGCTGAGGGGTTGCTGAGGTTGCTGGCTGTTGGCTGGAGATGGTGGTGATGAGGCTCTGATGAGATCGAGAGCTTGGCAGTTGGCAGTTACCAGATCTTGAGGCCTGGCAAAGACAGAGCTGGAAACACATGCAGAATGGAAAGTATGGTTTTGGCCTAGGCTGACTGATGGATTAGAACAGACACACACACACACAAAGAGCTTTGAGTGAAGGGGAAAACCAGACAGGGGATTGTTTAGAGTGAGAGTGTGAAGATGGTGTGGATTGGGGTGGATTTGCCCATAGAGGTGATGGATGCTAGCGCTTGCATTAGACTGCATTAGAACCACACATTAGGCAGCACAGGCTTGCATTAGAAACCTGAAAGGCTTATAGTCATTGCATGATAGCTTTGCACCAGAAGTATAAAAGGTGCAAATTAAACATAGCATTAGGACTGCCTGCATTGTTATACTTAGCTGTGTGTATATAAATAAATGTATCCAATTGTTATAATTAAATCAATTCTTTGGGCCTCATTACACGGTAGGCGGAGGACCAAGGTGCTAGTAGCAAATCATGCAATGACTATAAGCCTTTCAGGTTTCTAATGCAAGCCTGTGCTGCCTAATGTGTGGTTCTAATGCAGTCTAATGCAAGCGCTAGCATCCATCACCTTGTATTTATGCACTGTCTTTGGTTCAGTAATTCTTAAAACTCTGTACCTTGTCTTCCAGGTTGTCAGAGTATCGGAGTTCTGAACCTCTGCAGTTGTTGGTCACGGGCGACGAAGAAATGAGGCAGGTCTGAGGTGCGGAACTCGGAACGGAGTTCCACTGCTAGAAACCTTTGCGGAAATAGGGTCAGGTACATTGAATCTGTTGTCTTAGGATTTTCTGCTAACTAGGTAAGTCTGTTAACATGAACTTTCTCTTGCTTTGCAGGTCTGTGGAACGGAGCACCAGTAAGCACTCTGCCGCTGTCAGCAGAACCAACGTGAAACACGTGCGAAGGCACGTGCGGGGCTTAAGTAGTCCTCCACGCCCAACTACTGGTTTTCACATGTAATTCAGCCTGTGGCTCACTTGGCCGCCATTTTAGGGGAACACCCAACCCCCATTGAGTCTCCATGGGTCCCACTATTGTTCATGTGCTAAAAAGCATGAGGAATGCCTGGCACGCCAGGACAGTAACCACCTAGCCCCCACATGTCCTCTCAAAGTAATCTTGCTACCCTGTAGTAATGGCCTCAAACCATGGGCTTTTGAGGTGGTCATGACACATATAGATGCCCGGTGTTTTACTTTCCTTGTTCTTTTCTATTCCACTTCAACCAGATATGCAGTATCTTACCGCCTTCACTTATCGTGGAGTCAGATTTCCACACACTAGTTTACCACATGGGTACTGGGAGCCCACTCATGTGTTCAGCAGGGTGATCAAGATGGATTTAAGTAACATACACATGCTTAGTACTGTTAATTAATATGTGGCTGACCTCCTAGTATGCAGCACCTCGGAGGAGCAGTGTAGAGATGACTCTGGGCCTCATTACACGGAAGGCGGTAAGGGTTAATGGTCACCGGTAATGGTACCGGTGACCGTTAACCCTTACCGCCTTACTACGAGGTCCCTTAGCGGGTTGGTACTTTAACGCCTGCTTTTAGCCGGTGTTTAAAACCAACCCGCTAAGGGACCTTGGTGCTAATTACGGCACCGCAAATTTGCGGTACCGTAATTAGCACCTTCCCCATTCCCATTATGCCCTATGGGGCAAAAATGGGAATGGGGAAGAGCAATGGTGGAAGGGGGAATTACCGCCCCGCCAACCTTGGAATAGGGTGGTAATTCCCCTTTCCACCAAGGCGGTGCCGGTATTTTACCGGCATGGACCAAGGTGCTATTAGCACCTTGGTCCACCGCCTACCGTGTAATGAGGCCCTCTGTGTTTCTATTGACATTACTGACAGAGAAAATGTACAAGGAATGCAAGAGAAAGTTGCAGTATTGTCAGTCAGTAGGAGGTGGTGAACTTGGGGCAAATGATATAATTATAGGGAAGGAAGATCACTCCAGAGAGGGTACAGGAGATTCACAATTCACCACAGCTACGCACAGTCAAACAAATGTACAATTCTCTAGGATTGAATACAGGTCAACCACCCGAGGGGAAAATCAGAAATCGGGAATCTTTTGAGCCTATTAAAAATGAATTATTCTGAACTTCGGAAAGGGATCCCCAGCATTTCTACTGTAAACTATTCTAAATTTGGGGGAGGAAACCATAGTGCCTCTACTGTGAACTATTTTGAACAAGGGAAAGTGATCCCCACTACCTCTACTGTGAACTATTTAGAACATGGGAAAGGAAACCCAGTACCTCTACTGTGAACTATTTTGAACTTGGGTAAAGGTACCCCTGCTTTCTGAAGAGAACGTTTTGTGACCAAAGGCAAGTGTGAATCTGACGGAGGGATGCTGAAAAAAAGCTAGGGGAAGGGAAACCCTGTTTTCTGAAGAAAATGTTTTGTGAACAAAGGCAAGTGTGAATCTGACGGAGGGATGCTGAAAGAAAGCTAGGGGAAGGGAAACCCTGTTTTCTGAAGAAAATGTTTTGTGAACAAAGGCAAGTGTGAACCCGACGGAGGGATGCTGGAAGAAAGCTAGGAGAAGGGAACCGCGCTTTCTAGTGAGATGAGCAACTCATTAACTTTGTTAGAAACTCATGAACTGTGTAAGAAATTCATGAACTGCGTTAAAGATGGCTACGTGAACCCGACGGAGGGAAGCCAAGGGAAAAAGTAAGACAAGTAAATCCTGTATCGTGATAAAGCAAAGTGAAGTGTGAGATCGGCAGATGTGAACCCCGACAGAGGGATGGCTGCAAGTTGGGGTGAAAAGTAATACACCTGTGAACGCAATTTTCTAGGATTGTGTAAGTATTGCAGGGCCTGGGTCTTTGACTATTCCACATTCATAAGGCCACTGCTCCAAGGATTAAAAGATGCACAGAAAACTAAGGGTCCCATAATATAGACACCTGAGATGGTGGATACATTCAGAAAACTCAAGGAAGCACTGTGGCATGCTCCGGTTTTGGCAACCCTGTATTACAAGAACACATTTTATTTATTCTCATATTGCGATTGCACAGTGATGATGGCTGTCCTCAAACAAAAGAAATCACAGGGTCATAAGCCGTTTACATATTACATATCACTTCCCATGTGAACAAGCACTTGCCACAGCTGCATTCACCAATGAGAAATCCACCACAATTACCATGGGCTGTGCGGTGATGCACTATGTGCAGCATTCACTTGTTGTGTTACTGGAAAAATCAAAGTCTACACTGACTACTCAAAGAGCATCAGGGCATGAGGTCATGCTATGCAATCCAACATGAGGTGGTGAGGTGTAAGGTTTTTTACCCAGCAACATTTATAGCACAACCATTAGTGCAAGGAGAGTATGTGCACAATTGTGCCTCCTGCATGGACACCGTGGATGGTGACACACGGGTGGGGCAGGAATCCATAGAAGGGGAAGAGATTCTAGACCAAAACTCGGGCTGTCAGTAAATGGGAACAGCGGTGGTGTGCTACCATGAAGGAGAGTTTCATGTGTGGGCTCAAATTAGGTTGCCTCTGCATTGTTCAGCGCAGGCAGCTGAGTTTACAGCCCTGATAAAGGACATAGGAATGTCCAAATCTGTCAAGATTCTGCCTGCGTCACATTCACAGTGCACCTGAGATTGGCCCAATGGAAAAGGAGGTAGCTCTGCAAAATCGATGGTTCCCCTATACAACATGCAGCACTTCTGTCCAAATTAATGGATGTACTGAAGCTCCCAGTGGAGCTGGGATTGGTAAAGTGCACAGCCCATACAAATGGGACAGATTTAATTTCTCAGGGCAACGAAAGAGCAGATGTAGCAGCAAAAGAAGCAGCATATTTTCCATTGAATACCACTGTCTTCATGCCCTTCAATAAAGAGCAAATGCCTTTGTTGGCATTATTGCGAGGGCAGCGCACAACACTTGCTGAAGGAGTGAATACTGTGCCCATCACCAAAGTAACACAATCACAGGGTGGGGGGTACCACAGTCAGAAAAAGACTTACGGACAGGGAGGATTTGCTCATTGTCACAGATTTAGTGTGGAGACAGGACAACACCGGAAAAACAATAATGCCGCAGGTGCTGCTCTGTATGGTATGGCTCAGCTGCAGTTCATGGCACATGACTCAAAGGAGCACAATGCAGCTGAAATAAGCAAGCAATGGTTTGTGCCTAATCTGTATGAACTGGCCACGAGGTTTGTAAATAATTTTTTGACGTGCCAGTGATTACGGCTGGTCATACTCTTAAAACAGTGAGAGGAACTTTTCCACACCCAGAGGGGCCCATTCGGCATCTGCATATCGATTACATCGACATCCAGGACATGCGCAGCTCTTATAGGTATGTGATATGTGAAGGCATCATGGAGAAGGACACAGACAACTGATTCAAATCTCAAAATAAACACTTTTATTAACTTAAATGTCAGGATGTGTAAGGCCTAACTTGCCCTAATCTAAGGTGGGATTTACGTACCTCAAGAAAACTAAGGATTGTCTGAGTCAAAGAGTTGTACTGAAGAATCTGTCTGTGTCCAAAACCTTTACTTGCCTGACATCTGACTCTATACAATGTGTAGGGACGTCAGCATGAACAAGAAAACAGTGTTTAAACCAAAGTTCTGCACCTTCCCTGAGTGTAATGTAGTTTAAACACAGTCTCAAAATTAGCCTTTGTATACAGAAGGGAAAATAGTTTGAATCAGGACTATTTTGAACTTGGAGAAGGGGACGCCAGTGCATCTACTTTGAGCTATTTTGAACTTGTGGAATGGCCCCCAGTGCCTTTAATGTGAATTATGTTGCCCATGCGGAAGGGAACCCCAGTGCTTCTACTGTGAACTATTTTGAACTTGGGAAGGGAACCCCAGTACCTCTACTGTGAACTATTTTGAACTTGGAGAAGGGAACCCAAGTGCCTCTACTGTGAATTATGTTGACCTTGGGGAAGGGAACCCTGGTGCTTCTACTGTGAACTATTTTGAATGTGGGGAAGGGAACCCCAGTCCCTCTATCATGAAATATTTTGATCTTGGGCACTGGAACCCCAGTGTTTCTGTTGTGAACTGCCTTTAACCTGGGGAAGGAACCCTGGGTCCTGATTCAAACTATTTTCCCTTCTGTCTACAAAGGATAATTTTCAGACTGTATTAAAACTACATTACACTTAGGGAAGGGGCAGAACTTTGGTTTAAACACCATTTTCTTTTTGATGCTGACATCCCTACACATTGTATATAGTTAGTTGTGAGGGCAAGGATAGGTTTTGGACACAGACAGATACTTGTCTTACTTTTTTCCTTGGCTTCGCTCTGTCAGGTTCACTTAGTCATCTGTAACACAGTTCATGAATTTCTCACAAAGTTCATGAGTTTCTAACAAAGTTTATGAGTTGCTCATCTCACTAGAAAGCAGGGGTTCCTTTCCCCTAGCTTTCTTTCGGCATGTCTCCATCGGGTACACACTTGCCTTTGGTCACAAAACATTCTCTTCAAAAAGCAGGGGTTCCTTGCCCTAGCTTTCTCTTGACAATGGGTCAGAGACTTTCGATTGTGCAAGGGATTTGATGAGACCTTTGTAGGATCACTCTGACACCTCACGCCGCCCTTTCCTAGGGCCTTCTGGTACTTGCAGTTTCAATAAAAAAGGGATCAGCGAGAGTCTTTTGAATGAGCACTCCTACGGTGCCTGACCACTCGGCAGCTGGCCCTTTTCTGGGCTTTCCTTTCTAATGAAGAGGCATAGTGCTTGCTCTCCCGTGGTGCTGTGAGTGTCTCAGAGGTAGGAGAGGGATCCCTCAAGGTCATGCAGTTAAAGTGAGTACAGCCAGTAAGCGAGAAGCCTGCAGTGGAAGCCAGTGAGTTTCAGAGACCAGGAAACCCGGTGTGAAACTGACCGCGAGCGCTGTGAAGGAACTGGTGGTTGTGCAGGTATACAATGTAGTGGAGTGATCGTGTGGGTCTGAAAGATGGAGAACACGTTCTTGAAAGTCTCTGTCTGAACTGTTTAATGAATTAACAATCACGTGAAGTGTTAAAGGGAACGTGCGACTAGAGAAAAGGAAAGGTTCCAACTTGCATTTCAATGGTGTAACGAAAAGAAATCTTTATCGCTCAACCTTAAAATACCTACAAACTTATTTTGAACATTGAACTGAATTAAAATAAAGCAGATGGCTCTTTTTTTGTAAATACTGGATTGACTACAGGTCAACCACTCGAAGGTGAAAATCAGAAATTGGGAATCTTTTGAGCCTATTAAAAATGAATTATTCTGAACTTCGGAAAGGGATCCCCAGCATTTCTACTGTAAACTATTCTAAATTTGGGGAAGGGAACCACAGTGCCTCTACTGTGCCTCTACTGTGAACTATTTTGAACAAGGGGAAGTGATCCCCACTACCTCTACTGTGAACTATTTAGAACATGAGAAAGGAAACCCCAGTACCTCTACTGTGAACTATTTTGAGCTTGGATAACGGTACCCCTGCTTTCTGAAGAGAACGTTTTGTGACCAAAGGCAGGTGTGAACCCGATGGAGGGATGCCGAAAGAAAGCTAGGAAAAGGGAACCCAGGCTTTCTAGTGAGATGAGCAACTCATGAACTGTGTAAGAAATTCATGAACTGTGTTAAAGATGGCTACGTGAACCCGACGGAGGGAAGCCAAGGGAAAAAGTAAGGCAAGTAAATCCTGTATCGTGATAAAGCAAAGTGAACTGTGAGATCGGCAGATGTGAACCTGACAGAGGGATAGCTGCAAGTTGGGGTAAAAAGTAATACACCCGTGAACATTATGCAACAAGAATGGACCCCGCCGAGGTTTGTACGCAGGAGGAAGTTGTTTGAAAAGACATTAAGCCTCTTGAATATTGCAAGCTGCATTTGAAAGGCCATAGTGAACCCGACGCAGGGAGGGCCAAGTTGCAAGAAGGATCGGTCCATCAGGACCTCTAAGGCAAGAGACATTACAGAAAAGAGACTTGACCCCTGAAGGTTCTGGTATCGTTGACCTGGAATTGCAAGCCTCATGCTGGAGAGGCCCAGGAGTGTGCTCTGCTCAGAGGTCCCGCCTTGCCCTGTTCTAGAAAACATGGGGAAGGAAGTCCCAGCCATACCATCCTGTCTTATCATTTGGTCAACACTTCTTTTCTTTCCAGTAAACATTATCCCACACTCTTTTTCTAACTTAGTGGTAAGGAATGGCAATTGTTTTCTTTTAGTATAGGCCCTTTTATTTGACATGACGCCTTATTATTATTCGATGGTAGTAGCTTGCTGGCATCTTAGATTTAGGTTTAGATAAGCCTTTATCTCACCCATTATAAAGTTCAATAAACACACTTGAAATTTGATCACTTGTGTCTGTCTTTACTGTTGCCGCCAGGTGTACCTTACATGTCTTAGAACGGCAATCCCGAGAAGCCTTAGAGATCAGTGCTGCTTTCACTTTCACAGGACCAAAGAGGGCGGAGGCAGATTACATTCACGTGTGCTGCTCCATGTGCTGCTAATGAGCCTGCTTCAGCACAGGACAGATCAGCATTTAAGCAGCTGCCTGCAAGAGCACAGGGCTCTTGCAGTGGGTTCTCTCCCAGCACTTTGATTCTTGGATTTCTGCTGTGTCTTGTTGTTTCCAGAACCTGCTCCTGCTCCCCATGCCTTGCAGGCCTGCTACTCTGCCTGCTCTCCCCTGCCCTACAGCCTTGCACCTCTGTGCCCCCTGCCCTAAAACCCTGTTCCCCTGCTTGCAGTCCTCTGTTCCCTGTCTGCATCCCCTTGCCCTCAACCACCAATTATCTTGTTCCCTGCCTACAATTACCTGGCTTTAGCTTCCTAGATTCCTGTCCTGAGTTTCCTGTTATCTGCCTGCAGTTCTGCCCTTATTATTCCAGTCCAGAGTTACAGTTCCTGGTTAGCAGTCTGATGTCCAGTCCTTGCTATCCTTGTCCAGAGTTTCAGTTCCCTGAATTCCTTGTTACCAGTCTGCAGTTCAGTCTTTGTTTTCGCAGTCCAGAGTTTCAGTCCTGAATTTTCTTGTTCCTGCTCTATAGTTCAGTCCGCTCTTCCTTGATTCCGGTCCTTAGTTTCTAGTCTGTAGTTCCAGTCTCCTGTACCTTTGCACTTAGATCCTTTTCTTCTTGCTTTTCCTCTTTCATTCCTGGTCTCTGTCCTGAACCTTGATTACTTTGACTGGCGATTCTTCCCTGGATATTTCTGTTACTATTCTTGTGCGAACTTGTGCTGTGTAATTCCTTCGTTCAGAGTTTGGCTGATGGATCTCCAGCAGGCAATCTCTGCCCCTTTCACTTGTCACGTTTTAGTATTGTACCTTGTGCCTTATTGTTAACCGTGCACTGGTTCCTGCTTCAGGAGGCAGTCATTGTTCAGTTCCTGCTGGACCCGTACAGGCTTCAGTCTTGTGAGTATTGTTTCCTTGTTTGTGCCTTAGGGTTAAGACAAAGACACCTATTCCTGCTGCTCCTTTCAATGACCATTCAGAGTGTGGCCCTGTAATATTAACCAGCTCAGAAGGCTAGAGTTTCCCCTGACCCTGTGGGAAACTCTTTCCCCATTGTGCGTACACCCCAAGTGGCAAACTAAAGTGTTTGGGCCTCATTACAAGTTTGCCGGTCCGGTAGTAACGACAGTGATAAGCTACCGGTGCTGATATTACCAGACCGGCAAACTACGAGTTCTGCTTGCTGGTGCCTATGGGACTCAAATGGGAATGGGGAGTAATTATTACCGGCACCCAGCAATGGGGATGTACAGGGTCCGCCGGGGCTGGAATGCCCCGGTACATCAACATTTCCGGGTGCCAGCAAAAAACGACTGCGGCGTTTTGCGGTACCGTAATTAGCACCGAGGTCCCTTTGCGGGTCCCATCCTTAATGCCTGGAAAAACCAGGCGTTAAGGGAGGACCCGCAAAGGGACCTCGTAGTAAGGCGGTAAGGGTTTACCGGTACCCTTACCGGTAAACCCTTACCGCACAACGTGTAATGAGGCCCTTTGTCTTTTTTGTACCCCCTGCCACTTTATGTTCACTGCCTTTGTTTCCTGTCTGTAGTACTTGCCTATCCTTTCTTGTCGAATCTTTAAACTGTTGCCTCTTGTGCACTTTTCTCCCCTCAGCTTTGTGGGCATGTCTCTGCCCCCAAGCACTTGAAAATAGGACGCATCCTGCAGTGGGTAATAGTCGTAGATATCAGTTCTGCCCCTCCCTTAGTGAGAGAGTGCGTGGCAACCACATATATGTTAGAATAGATAATTGCGTAGACGGTAGCAGACTTCCATTAGATGGGAGTGGTCTGTAGTGCAGGCAATTGCATAGTAA
Source organism: Ambystoma mexicanum (assembly GCF_040938575.1). Lineage (NCBI taxonomy): Eukaryota > Metazoa > Chordata > Amphibia > Caudata > Ambystomatidae > Ambystoma > Ambystoma mexicanum. Next base: position 1,487,605,024 of record NC_090924.1, read on the forward strand.
TTTATTAGGGGATTGGAGAAGATCTTTGAGATATTAAGGACGGCACTGGATATTGTTGTAGATGGTGCATAGTAGGTTAGATTAATTGTGGCATATTATTTTGGCAGAGGTGCAAGGGCTGTGTCAGGTTTGTAAAACATGTCACCAAAGTCAGAGGTATTGGACCCTATTTATTACCCGATAGACAGTGGCAACCTTTACTGGATGACTAGATGTCATCTATGATAGGAAACCCCTTCTAACATGGTCGCCTGCATTGACATACTCAGTGTTAGAGTATAAGCGAGTTGTAGAGGCGTATCTATTTAAGTGAGTAGATAACAGACTCAATCGTCTTTCAAAACCTTCACGGCATCCGAGCAGAGAACTGCTATTGAAGACTCCAGCATCAAGATATCTTCAGAAATTACAGACGATGTTCGCACCAACCGACATTAATAAAAGTTACAATGGTAAGCGGTACCGCACCCTCTGAAAGCTCCCTTTTTAGGTACTTAGTTTCGCAGTGGGTACCAAACTTATGCCCAGACTCCTTACCTACGTCCTAATCAGCAATTAACAGATGACATCATAACAAACAAGAGCAGCATGGTAAAAACCATGCTTCAGCTCACTTTCCTCGATACTAACGACAACAAGACCCTATGGTATACTTGTCACCATAAGAGAGTACTGGTTGCAATACTTTGGGCCTCATTCCAAGTGCGGCGCTAAGGGGTTAACGGCACTGGTAAGGATGCCGGTGCCGTTAACCCCTTACTGCTGCATTCCAAGGTCCTTTAGCGGGTCCCGCTGAAGAACCAGGGAGCTAATAACGGGCCCGTTATTAACAGGCCCGTTATTAGCTCCCTTCCCATTCCCATTGAGCCCTATGGGGGCTCGAATGGGAATGGGGATGGCTTCCCTGAATGGGTAAATACTGGGTCCTCCAAGGTTGGAATGACCCGGTAAGTCCCCATTCAGGGAACCCGGACCCGAGTTTGGAGGCAGCCATGCCGCAAATAGCGGCATGGCTACCTCCAATCTTGTAATGAGGCCCTTAGTTTATCTTATCCCTTTTTTGGATTCTTAGGTAAGAACCCCAATCTCCCTCATATTATTGCACCAAAGAGAGGAGAACCTAGCGACTGCAGCCGCAACCGCAGGTGGTCCCTCTCCTAGTGCGGATTGACCATCCTAACAGGTAATACTGATAGAACATTGGGCGAGGAAAAGGAAAGACTTAGGGGGTCATTACGAGTTTGGAGGTAACCATGGCGCTATTAGCGTCATGGCTGCCTCCAAATTCATACCGACTCCTCCCTGGAGAATGGAGGTATTACCGCCCCATTCCAAGGTTGGAGGGGGCGGTAATTCCCCATTCACCAGGGCCCTTCTCCATTCCCATTTGAGCCCCCATAGGGCTCAATGGGAATGGGGAAATTGTTAATAACGGTACCGCAAATTGCGGTACCGTTATTACCTCCAAAGTCCCTTTGCGGGTCTCGTCCTTAACGCCTGGTAAAACCAGGCGTTAAGGGAGGACCCGCAAAGGGACCTCGGAAAACGGAGGTAAGGGATTACCGGCATCGGCACCCTTACCAGTGCCGGTAATCCCTTACCTCCAACCTCGTAATGAGGCCCTTAATCTACGTTTAATTCTATGGGCTTCATTCCGAGTTTGGAGGTAGCCATGGAGCTATTAGTGCCATGGCTGCCTCCAAAATCGATCCGACTCCGGTCTGGTGAAGGGAGTAATTACTGGTCCAGTCCTAGGTCGGCGGGACCGGTAATTCCCCATTCACCAGACCCATTCCCCATTCCCATTTGAGCCCCCATAGGGCTCAATGGGAAGGCGGCAATAACGGTACTGCAAATTGCGGTACTGTTATTGACCCCGGTATCCCATTGCGGGTCCCGTCCATAACACCTGGTAAAACCAGACGTTAAGGGAGGGACCCGCAAAGGGACCTCGGAATAGGGCGCAAACGGATTACCGGCACCGGTGTCACTACCAGTGCCGGTAATCCCTTTGCGCCCAGGTCATAATGACCCCCTATCCCTTTGTCATCCTTGTTGCAGCTCTTCCATCATAGAATACCTGCCCACTTAACTCCAGCACACTCAAAATTAAATTACATCAAGGTAAGGGGGGAGCAGGAGGAGGCAAGCGGTTTAGTGGTCCAATAACCCATAACCGACTTCCACTCCTATATCCTGTTGACAGCCTACGTGGTTTCCGAAGGCAAGGTCTGTATTCCACTTAATTACCTGACAGGCTGGAACAAGATTGCTGCTGTAAGTAATAGAGCTTAGTGTTTAATTTAGTGAGTTTGGTGGCCCAAGGAGGAAGGGATATATTAGGTTGTAAGAAGAATTGTGTGGGCCTGTGGAGAGGGCCAGAGAGTTTTGTTATTGTGTAGAATATTGAAGGTGGCTGAGATTGTGTTGAGGTGTGTATATGAGAGGTAGAGTGAGTGTGAGCTGAGCGAGGAATGGTGTATTGATTGAATATATATGGTTGATGTGTAAGGTATTTTAGTATATATTTTATGAGACTATTACAAGTGAAACAAGTACAATTGTTTGGTAAATTGGGAGGGATTTAAATTGGGGATGAGGAAGATGAGGGAGAAAAGAGGGAGGGGCACTCACGACTGTAGAAGTCAGTTGGAGCGGACATAAAAAGTGGGATGAATGGGGTTGATAAGGAATGTGGAAACACCTCTGGTGTACCTCTGTACTAAATTATCCCAAAATCAAGATAAAATAGATAAATATCATTATTTTTGGATGCGGGACACCGCTGGGCAGCTTTTCTGAGAATGGCTAGGGGACCAAAAAGTTCGATTGTCACATAATAAAAAAAAATGTTTGCATATTTATTGGCTACATATAAAGGCACTAAATTAAAGAGCAGGAAACATTCTAGGCTTATGGAAATTTTATGAAGAGAAAAAGAAGAGGCTCACCAAAGAGGTGTTAAAAAGTAGTGGCACAGCGGTGTTACCCACCAAACTCCCCTCTCCATATGGGTTGTACTCGATACTGAAGCTTGCAGCACGGAACACAAACCCGTGTCTGGTGTCACCAAGTAGGGGCAAGACAGGAGCTGGGAAGAAAAAGCCAGAGGCTAGTATCACTACAACTAAGAAAATGGCAGCAAGTAGCTGGCATAGAAAAAAGTACACAGCAGCAGTTGGAAGATGTACTCAAGGAAGCAGAGAGCGAGATAGAGAAGGCAGTTCAGAGGGAGGAGGAGGAATGAGTGGCAGTGGAGATGCCCAGGGATGGACGTTCCTGAATATAATGTTTACATTTGACAAAAGGACGCAGGAGGACAAGATGGAGGGGCCGGGCGAGAATTAGAGGAGTCAGGCGGAGACAAGGAGAGAGAAAGGGAGGATGAGAGAAGGGGCCTCATTACGACTCAGGCGGTAAGGGTTTTACGACAGCGTAAACAGCGCCGACCCTTACCGCCTGAGTACGAGGTCCATTAGCGCCATGGCGGATTTGACACCTGCTTTTAGCAGGTGTTAAAATCCATGGCGCTAAGGGACCATGGAGTTAATTACGCCACCGTAATTTACGGTGGCGTAATTATCGCCTTCCCCACTCCCATTATGCCGTTTGGGGCAAAAATGGGAATGGGGAAGGGTAAATGGGGATTGGGGACTTACCGCCCCGCCAAGGTCGGAATGGGGCGGTAAGTCCGCCAACCACCATGGCGTAAACATAGTTTACGCCATGGTGGTAAAGTCACGGCCCAGGCGGTAACTTACCGCCTGGGTCGTAATGAGGCCCAAAGAGAAAGAAAGAAGGGGAGAGGCACCCATAGAGAATGGAAGAGACTGTTCCCAGACCCTCAGAAATCAGACGGGAAGGGTAGCAGTAGCAAGCACTGCAAGTGGTGGGGCCGCCGCAGTGCTGCTGACGCAGCTGTCCCTGCTATATAAGGGCAGGGGAGGAGCACAGTGTATACCATGGCAGAGCATAGATCAGGAAAATCGGATGTGCGACTTGCCGTCCCTTACAAAGGAGGCAGGAACATGGATATATGCATTGGAGAAGGAGATACCAGGGGTTACCCTGGCAGTCAGTGACATGAAAGCCTATTTATCACATTATTGGGCGAGTGAGGGGACAAAATATGGGAACAGGCTGAATATGGCAGAGTTAAATTGAATAGTAACCTCCACGATGGTGCTCGCTTTAACAACTGCTGCGTACACGTGTGAAAGGTATTGAGAGATATGTACCCAGACACATCAGACATGCAGGCCATTTTGGCACACAAAATGAGCCCAGACAAAGACCCATCACAATATATAAAACAAATACAGGAAATGTGGACGTTGGCTACACGACAAGCGTGGGACACAAACATTCCAATACTTTATTACATATTGCTCCGGGGTCTGCCCGCAGATATGAAAGATCTTTAGAGAAGGTAGCAGGGATCAAGGCAAAAGGGTGGCATGAAATACAGTAACACATAGTACACTTTTGTAAAAGGAAACAGGAGAGAGAAAAGGACACGGTACACGATACGGTGAAAGCGGAGGCGAAACTGGTGCAAAAGAAGTAAGAACACATTTCTATAGAATGGGTTGTACTTACAAACATCATTCCAGGGCAGTCTGAAGCAGCCCCAGCCCCAGCCCAGGGAGGGGAGTTTCCCGCAGGGGTCTTGCAACAAGTTGGATTCCTCAACAGGGAGGGGTACATCCACAGCAAGGGGGGGTATCCCCAACATGGAGCATATCAATCCACAAGGGTAATACCCTCCAGGGGGCACTATCCGCAGATGGGGCATTATTAACAGGGTAGATGATATTCACAGAGGGGGAGGGGTTATGGATATGGATGAGTGGGACCCTGATTTCCAGGACCATGCTTCCTGTGTGGGCAGAGGGAACACTTTTACACAAATGTGTAAGATGGGAGCAAGCTACGACCATCAAACAAGAATAATACAGTCCAAGTAGAGTCCAGTTAAATAAAAAGGGTCTAAACTAAAAAACCTATTTCCAATCCTTACTGCTATGCTACTAAGTAGTGTGGGATAATGTTCACAAGAAAAGAAAGAGTGTTCACGAAATGATGATAAGTCAGGATGTTAAGGCCGGGGTCTCAGTTCACCACATTTTTAGCACGGGACAAGGCGGGTCTCTGGAGCACAGCACACTCCTGGGTTTCTGTGGCACAAGCTCACAGTTCCTTTCCACAATATCAGGGCCTTCTGTACCCAACTCTCTTTCATGCAAAGCCTCTTGCTTCAGAGGGCCTGATATGCTATAAACAAGAAACCCAAAAGCGCCTTCTGGTAATCTTCATGTCAGGTGATTACTCTTCACCCTTGGAGCCCCCTCAGCCAGACTCTGATACTTCTCTCAACGATAGCCTTCCTCAGTCGGACTCAACCAACAACTTCACTGTGGACATCCCTCAGTCGGATTCACGCTTGTCATCACAATGTTCACAGGTGTGTCACTATTCACCCCAATTCGCAAGCATCCCTCAGTCGGGTTCACGTTTGCCCTTATCACACAGTTCACTTTGTTTTCTTACAAATGTGGGATTCCCTTCCCTTAGCTTTCTCCTGGCATCCCTCCGTCGGGCTCACACTTGCCACAGTTCACAATTTCATAAGCTCATCAGAAAGCAGGGTTCCCCTCCCCTAGCTTTCTCTCGGCATCCCTCTGTCGGGTTCACACTTGCCACGGTTCACAGTCCAACAAAAAGCCATTCTAGACCCCTTAGGTTCTTCCCTTTACCTAAGTCCGGGTCTCAGCCACAATGTGTCAAAGACTTTCGGCCGTACAAGGGATTTGGCTTGACCCTCATATGACCACCTTGACACTTCACGCCAGCCTCCCCTGAGGCTTCTTGTAACTTGTAGTTTCCACAAAGTTAGTTCAATACATTATCCTTGTACAGGAGATGGGTACCAGTCAGAGTCCTTTGAATGAGCACTCACATGGTGCCGGACCACTTTGTTTCTGGTACCAATTTCACTCACAAAAGACCTCTTTTCTATTATCTCTTTCTTCACATACAATGATGCCACTTCAACCTTGACCTTAACACAGTCCGGTCCACTATCTGTTTCTTCCAACTCACCGGTTGTGCTGAACTCGTTGGTGTTTCTTTTGCCGCTGGAGTCAAGGACGGTACCACGATGGCAACCACTTCTCTTCTCCCCAGGCTATCAGTGCGGAAGGGTCGCATGTACGGCTGTCATCCATTACAGCACTCGCCAGCTGTGACTCCCGTTCTTAGGTTTCCTTTCTCTGAGGCTTTACAGATCTGGGTGGAAAAGGGCAAGGGCAATTCCCCCCTGTTCGTCCTTTCAGATCTGCCCGCCTTTCTCCTCTGTTTGAACTGCTGTTGTGGAATGGCTGCTTCCTCGTACATTCGGGCTTGCTCAAAGTGTGCACTTGTGCTCTGCCTTTTATCCCTGGGGGGAAAGGAAAGGGCAGTCAGGTGTGTGTAGTTATCGGCAATTGTCTGACTCTGCCTGACCCTGCCTGACCCTGGAGTTGGGACTGTGAGGTAAAGGACTCTGGGGTTATCCATTGTCTTTCACGGTGTGAGAAAGTGTTTGTTTCAGAAAATGGGGGGGTGGGTAGAGTTTCCAAGTATCCTACTGGCTAGGATGGGGAAAAGGTGTCATAAGGAAGGGGATACCACATCTCACCCTTCGGTGTCCAACTACCACTCCTCGGATACCCCTCATCCAGGTGAATCTCCCACACTGGTCCACCCCCTTGACTCGGAAGGTAGAGATGTACTGCAAATTAATGCAGTGGATGGTAGTGTTGTACTTGACAATGGGTAATACATTGCAATGGTGTGGCAGGGATAAGGAGTGAATGTGGGTCGAATCATAGGGCGGATCAGGAATTTTAAGATTAAGCAGGTTGTTAGAGCAGAGGTTGGGGTTAGGAGAGTAGCAAGGTTGTTAGCCGAGTAGATCTGGGCAAGTCCAGGGGTCTATTTGAATACAAGCAGTGGCAAGTTGGAATGGGGGTGACTTTTAAAGAGAACAAACTAGCATAGATGTAGTGTTTGGAAGTGGGAGAGGAGCGTGGGAGATTATGGATAGTGCATGTGACAACAGTGATTATTTTGTCCAGCAGGGGCAAATAATAGAGTGAAAGGCCAAGGAGGGACTAGCAGGTTAGGGGGTAATAAAATAGGGGAGAGAAGGAGATGGGGCGTTTGGCGGCCGGGAGCTATATGGCTTCAGTCAGTGTGGAGGTAATTAATGAACTAACATTTTATCACACGCTTAATACTGGAGACCATTCTCTAAGCGTGGGATCAGGTTTCGAACCGGTGTTGCTCTGTGTTATCTTGCTTCCAAGACAAGTGCATTGCTCCTGAGCTATCCCGCTGGCCCAGTAATCATGACATCCAAGTTCCATCCATGGGCAGATTGCAGAGAGTACGTCAGAAGGGAATGCAGCGACAGAACAGGAGTGAGAGTCAGAGGAGAAGATGTGTTGCCCTCAGACAGGTGACAGGAGTACCCAAAGGAGGAGTATGTGGGGCATCAGGGGACCTCAACAGGTTATGAGGCTGGACCAGATGTAGCTACGTTCCACGGGATGGACAGGGAATGGTGAGAAGGTATAGAGGCAACCCAGTTGAGCGGTATTTTGGATTCCAAGTTCAGCAGGGGGTGGTAACAGAGGTGGGTGGGCCACCGTATTAAAGGCCACGGAGAGATCCAAAGTGATTACAATAGAGGAGAGTGCTCAGAGTTTAGATAGTTGGAGACATGGGTGACAGGATATTTCATAGAATCACCCTGTCAGAATCACAACTGGAAAGGGCCACAGAGGTCTCCAATTAAGCAATGTGGGTGTTCTCTTAAAGATGAACCTTTCAAGGTTTTTAGAATAATGAGGGATGAGAGATACAGGCAAAAAGTTAGCCGGATTATAGGGACAGCTGAACGTTTCTCTAGGATCAGGGCACAGTAGCACAGGCTGGCAAAATACTGATAGTAGGAAAGGGTTTAAAGGGGAGAGAGTGATAGGAATGATAAGAGGAGGTAGTTCCTTGACCCTATGTAGTAGAAAGGGGTTGAGAGAGGCACAGCAGGGGAGTGGTTGTCCTCTGGATGTGGCTCAGATCAGTTCAGAGGTTGGAGAGGAGGAACATAGGTGTGAAAATGGCAAAGGAGGATCAAGACACAGGTGGTGGGAGATAGAGTATGAACCTTAGAGAAAAACTGAGCAAATTCATCAGCAGAGAGTAAGGAGCAAATTGCCCCATTAACCCCATACTTAACTCATATTCATAAATTATAAAAAATATTTTACTTCCAAAGTATTCCAAACTTGATAAATCCCAATTATCATTGAGATTTTATTCCCTAAAAGCAAACTCTGCCACCGTTCATTTCTACTAAGAGGATGAGTAGTAAACAAATATCTTAATATGTTTTGTCTGACAGAGAGTAATTCAGTGAATTCCACAAACAAGTGTCTTAGGCACTCAACCGATCCTGAGTCCTTGCAAACCCTACATGGTCTCATATATTTAGTCATACTACTTCTTGCCACCAGAACCTCCCCTGCATGGAGCAGGTTAAATCGGAACTGCATGTTAATGAGTAGAGGTGGCATCCAGTACCTGAGTTATTTGTTGTCTGCAGGTATTGGTTTTGTAGTATGATTATAGAAGGTTCTGCAGTGTGTTTGTTTTTGGTAGGTGGTTACAATAGCCTGCTGGGTGTGTGTTGTACAGGAGAGTTGTGAGGGTGTGGAAAAGAGTCAGGGAGTTGGCTAGTTGGTTTCGAGTGATCTCTGGGTGTTGAACAGTTTTAGTGTTGGTTCTTCATTCGTACTGTTCCGTGTTTGCTTTGGTCCAGGTGTATAGTTTTTAGAGACGCACGTGTAAACTAAATTTAAACAACTAAATCTATATAATTTCAGTATGGCTAAATTGAAAAACAGCATTAGCTAACTCAGTACGATTTTAGTGTGGCTAAATACAAAAGGTCCGGATGCCAAATCAGTGCAGTACTAGTGTGGGCAAATTCAAAAGCAGCGTAAACTAACTCAGTACAATTCTAGTGCTGTTAAATTCAAAAGCAGCGTAAACTAACTCAGTACAATTCTAGTGCTGCTAAATTCAAAAGCAGCGTAAACTATCTCAGTACAATTCTAGTGCTGCAAAATTCAAAGCAGCAGGCAGCAAGTTAGTAAGTTAGTACAGTTGTAGTGTGACTAAATTTAAAAGCAAAAAAGAGAACTCAATCAGGCATAGTGCACTGAGTCCTATATGTCCTCCTATCAAAAATGACTTCAATAGTGAGAAACCATTTTTGTTAGTAGAGATTCGATTTATTTCAATATAATTCCTTTGTAATCCTTTACCATGTACTGTCAACACAAACTAACTGGTGCACGTGCATGTGTTTCACCCCTCTGGGGTTTTGTTAAGGCTATTTTCCAAATCAAGTTCACAATTTTGTATATTAGAACATCAATCAATAAATCCCCATCACAAACTAGACAATCAATTCCTAATTACAATGTGACACATTTGCATAACCGTTTCCATTATACCAGACATGCCAACATTCGGGAGCCCCTGAGAGAGAGATTTGCACCACAACAATCGGGAAAATGTATTTTTCCCATAGGATTGCTTTGGGGTTATCACTATTTTAGGTGGCAGACAGTAAAAAATAGCCAGATGGTTCAATAAAAAATCAGGAGTCTGCCGCCTAAATCGGGAGGGTTGGCATGTATGTTATGCACCATTTGAAGGTGTTGGTCTGAGCGGTAAAGGAAAACAGAACAGACATGGGGAAAGAATCGAAGTTAAAAACGACATCAAATAATGATATATCATATAGTTTGTTCTTCCGTGTATCTTACCCAGCGGTATTGCTATAGAGTTATGGCAAGGTATCACCAATGATCTTATATAAACAAAGAATCAATTGAAAACATATAATGTTGTAATATTGGGGCAGAAGGGAGCAGAATTGAGGGGTCGGAAATAATTAATAATAATTGAATTGTCTAATTAAAATAAGGACAAGAGGGGATTAGAAACTAAATCCTTAAATTTAATTTAATGAAAGGCGGGTCCGGATAAATTCTTTAAACGTAAGGGCAGGTGTAGGGGTAAAAGTAAGTTTAAGGGCAAGGGGCTTTGGCTGGGTACAGCCCTAAAGGCCTCGATTTATCTGCGGTTTGGTGTGCAAGGTTATACCTGGCGAAGAGGAGCAAAGCAAATTGGCTTCCTCTCGCCTGTCTTGTTGGGCCACTCCACCCCCGCTTGGTGTTGCTGCAAGGGGCGCATGACCCTCAACAGCATCAATCACAAACTTGCTAACCCTACCGATTTAGGCGGTAGGATACTGCTTTTTAAGCAGTCTTACTGCCTAACATGTTTCGTGGCTGCACTACCGATTTTCAGGCCTGTCTGCCTGAGGCCCCAGAGCACTGGGGGCGTGACGGCCCATCTTAGATTGATGACAGAGGCGCTGGCGTGTGCCTGGCCAGGCGCACGCCTCTATCATCAATCAAAATCTGAGATGGGCGGCCGTCACGTGACTCCGGCTCTGCCCTGCGCACCAAGCAAGGCTTGGTTGTGTGAGTGGCAGTGCCTGCAGCGTCAAGTGCCATCCTTCGGGCAGTCTTCCGGTCACGGTGCCTCAGCAAAATTTAAGTGGCAGTCACTGTCTGGACGACTGTACTCACTCTCTGTCAGGTAAGTTAGTTCTTGTTCTTGTGTGTCACAGCGCTGCGCTGCAGAAATCGTGTTCCCCACCCCCTGAAGTGTCTGAACCCCCATGCATGAAATTTCACGCCCATTGGAGCCGGCAATTAAGGGATTAGTTTAAATTTTGCCTCGCTGCGCCGGCAAAGCACTACACAAAAGAAAGGGGGGCGCCCCCCTCAATACAAGCAGAAACGTGTTTTTAATTGGGCCGGGGCCTGCGCTCATTTAGCAGGGGCCTAGAACGGTGGGATGAGGGAGTGAGGCGGACTGCGAGGAGATTAAGGCAGGGCAGTGGTAGGCGGGTACCAAGGAAATTACTACCGTTCGTACCGCAAGCCCACGTTTTTGTGTTGCCTCTGGTGTGAGATGAGCTTCTAGAGTTTTTTTTTGGTTTCCACGCTTCCCCCGGCTTGGTGGGTTTGCCTCTGTGCCCCAAATGTCAGTGTAAAAATGGCCAGCAACCAACCGTGGCCATGTGGAGGATTCTGCCCGGATGTATTAAGACACCTGGTACACACCACATGGCCACAGAATCCTCCACACGGTTGCTGGCCATTTTTTTTAACAGAGCCATAAGTGGGAGGAGGAGGTTGAAGAAGAATGTGAAAGGTTTAGAGTGCGGCATCGGAAGGCAACATGAATGGCCCGGCCTTTGAAATGATTTACGCATGATTGTTGATGTGCTGCAAGTCTTAAACTAGCTCGGAGATTAACTAAGAACAAAATTGAGGGAAACAACAAAATACGACTAAACGGCACTTGATAAGCAATGTGTTCGAGCTGGTATAATCATGTGTAGTGCTTCATCTCCCTGTGTTTTCTGCCAAGTATGCGGCTTTCAGCTTCAGAAACCAAATGCAAACAGGGGATGTAAATAGTTTTTCAATAAATAACCTACATTAAGTGGACAGAACGGGTGGAAGCAAATGCCAAAACCTAAACAAATGAATAAATAAGTGGAGCCTGGTTGGCAATAATAGATGGTTTCGTAGCCACCGCCCGTTTCAGATGAGAGGGAGACAACATGTATGTGTGTACTTCATTAGACCGTGTCACATGTATATACATTGCTCAGGAGCCTCGCACACACAATCAGCGTGCTCGTGGTAAGGGAGTCTGGAAAATAGCGAGGTAGAATAGACAGGCTGACAGGCGTACATACAAGCTCGCCCAAACAACGCATTATCCCAGCACTGAAAGAGCTGAGCTCGTATTGTGGGGTTGGTTGCAGAGCCAGTGATATGTTAGGGTTTTTTCCCTGTTCCCACTGTGCGATGCTCCCTACCGCGTCTCACGTGCAGGCATACCTTCCGGCTGCCCCCATGCTCACGTCCAGAGTCCGCCGCCTCCCCCCCCACACCAGGGGGGGCGCAGGCATGACGCTCTTGTGCATCGGCCTTCACCCTGGCACCCGTCAGACCCAAAATGATATAAATTAGTTGTAAGTGTGTAGAGGTCTGTCAGAGTTTTATGATGTTTGAGCAAAGCAACAGGCCCGATATTACACTCAGGCAAATTGCAAGCAGCAGAAGGCACCAAGTTGGCCCTAAAAACTTGACTTCTGGCCTTAAAGTAAGGTGGGGAGCAAAATGGCATTTTTCTTGGGGCAGCATACATCTTTGTGCCAGTCCGACAAAGCAACATTCTCAAAAGTACGGCAAAGCAACATTCTCAAAAGTACAAAAAACTGCATAAAAAGCTGCTCACACCTTGTATTTCAGATCTTTTAATATAAAAGGCTCAGCTTGTGACCTTATTTCTTTTAAGGGCGCAAGGCAAACTACACCTCTAAAGGCAGGGGCCCTACTAGGGATTGTGTGAACAGTTCTGGTTTGGCCCAATCTATTCAATGTGTGTGACCGTGCAGTTAGGGCTGTACTGCCCTTTTTGTGGAGGGACCATGCCTGATTTGAACATGACCTTTCACTTTCTGTAATGGCATGGCAGTCAGAAAAAGGATGGTCTGGAGGGTTGCCCAAAGCAACACCAGAGATTATGCCTCATTGAAAACCGTTCAGTCATCTGTTCAGTTTTGCACTGGTCCGAGAGGAAACCGGCCCGATTTCAGGCAATAGCATGGCATTTTTGGGTATGGATGAACAGTGAACACCTGCCTATGCAGACCTATCCTGTGTTGTTCTCCGAATCCATATTTGAGCCGAGAGATATGACAAATTCAAATCTGGACACATCTTTAATCAGGCGTGAGTAAACGTGTGCCCATTATGGAAGAATGTTGCGCTCTGAGCTGAATAAATATTTGATTGGGTCTGAGCGAAACGACACCTTTGCCCCCAACCTCGCCCCTTTCGATCCTTTTCGGTAAGATAGCTCAGCGGGTTGAGCGCTTGCTGCTGCGATCTGAGCGTGATCTGCAGGTCGCAGGTTCGAATCCCAGCAAGGCCAACTCAGTCTTTCATCCTTCCGAGGTCGATAAATGAGTACCAATTTCGGTTGGGTGATATTGTATGTAAATATGTGCTCTGTAAAGCGCTTTGGATTAAGGTGCTATATAAATAACACACCATTATCATTACACTAAACCTTGCTTGCCTTTCGAGAAAGGCTAATATTGCATCCTTCTGGAAATTGACAAAATGTGCTGGGGGACACCACCCTCCCTTCCCGGGTGGGGGAAGGTGATTTGTCAGTGGTGGGGGTGAGATTGAGGGGGATGAGCTAGGTGTCATATAATGTTCATAGCCTGAATATAGGATGCTGGCGGCTTTGCTTAAAAACTGCGTATTTTGACAACTAAAGAATGACCAATTCATCAAATTGTGCATTCCTTCTGAGCCTGCTCATTTCACGTCAGAACAGTCACCATGACAGTAAAATGTTTGCAACGCATGAGGCATGGGACTCACACATCTCATTGCTCGTGGTTCAGTCAGCAAGGGCTTGGTCAGTGCTATGTACTCACCTCATTGCCTTTTCACACCAGTTCCTCCACAGCAGGCCCTTGCTGACATAGAAGGATTTATAGCTGTTAAGTGGATATTTTGTGTTTCAGCTCCCTGCTGGGTGGGCATATCAAGATAATCTTTGTCAATTAACCCCCTCCCCCGCTTTATTTCTTTGTCTCCCTTGTAATGTATGCACCTGACAGATGCCTCTGACTGTTTTCCACTCAAGGGGGGTACCTGACCATTATGTTGACGTGGATGCCCACACATCCTCAGCTGTGCCTGGGCAAGGGCAGTGAGTCTTTGTGGCAAACTGAAAGTTGCCTGTTTGTTTGTTTTTTGTGAGAAATAAAAATTCTGGCCAGTTAATAGCCTGGTGTTAACTCCATATAAGAATACAATTTAAACAGTTCATATCTGGACATCACACGTGCCATTGGTTGCATTTGAATGCTCCAGCGGCACTTAACCTGAGTGAAAAGTGATACAGAGTTTGTTAGAATACCTAAGGTTGAGGGATAAAGTCAACATATTTTAGACCATGAGACCAGAGAAATCTGAATAAGCCTTGAACGGCCTTCAAGGGGCACACAGAGACCCGTGTCCCTACAAAGGCCTGCACTCAATTCATGTCTGCTCTTGTGAGAGTACTCAGTATATATGATGTTAAAATATCATTACCTCCATGTCCTTCTTCCTCGTCACAGTACTTCTTGAAGGTGGTCTGCCTGACTTCTAACAGAACCCTGTCACAATTTATTTTCACAATTCCCTCTCCCCCTACCTCCTGAGCTGTGAGGGGCTATGACTATGAAAACGTGGGTAAGGGTCCTATTGAAAGGCAGATCACTTTCAATAAGTACTCTGACAAGGAAGAGTTGGGCTATGAGTAATGAAGATTAACCATTCATAATCAGAGCATTAGAGCAGGATTTGGAATAAAAGACCGGGGTGCTAGACATTACAAAGGAATTCTGGGCAAACACTTGCATATCTTGGCATTTGTACTTTGCTAAATGGTTTCAAGATATAGGGCCTCATTACACGGATGGCGGTGAACCATGGCGCTATTAGCGCCATGGTTCATGCCGGTAAAATACCGGCACCGCCTTGGTGGAAAGGGGAATTACCGCCCCATTCCAAGGTTGGAGGGGTGGTAATTCCCCCTTCCACCATTGCCCTTCCCCATTCCCATTTTTACCCCATAGGGCATAATGGAATTGGGGAAGGCACTAATTACGGCAACGCAAATTGCGGTACCGTAATTAGCTCCCTGGGTCCCTTTGAGGGTTGGTTTTTAACGCCTGCAAAAAGCAGGCGTTAAAATCCCCAACCTGCAAAGGGACCTCGTAGTAAGGCGGTAAGGATTTACCGGTACCGGTAGAATACCGGTACCGGTAAACCCTTACCACCTACCGTGTAATGAGGCCCATATTCTTTTAACCCAGCTTACCCAGGCCTGTCAAAGGCCTTTGTGCGACAACAGTCAAGACCTTTCACAGGCCCCCGGTAGTGTATCTGTATCGTGTGATATCTGACTGACTGTCTAAGAAACTGAGTGATATGTTATGTTAGACTCTAATGCATCTTTCACTGGGCTGTCCCAGTGCTAAATTGTCAGTGTGCGATGTCTCTACTTTCCCGCTGTTGTTGCTGCGTAAGCTCACCACATCTCCTTAGCTGGTGTGTTTTTCCAGTTTAAGGCACAGTGGGTTCTTTCATGGTTTCGCTGTCTCGCTAACTTGTGAGAAGTAAATGTAAAATCTTCTGTCTTGCACTTTATTTTGCATCCTTATAGAAGCTTTCATGATGTTGCACCTCTTGAGATCCTTTGTCTTCGTACCCAATATTATAAAGTATTATTGTAGCTTTTATATCCCTCAGAACTGGACTCAGGAGCCCTGCATGAAACCAGATTGTGACAGAGGGAGAAACCAGGCAAGAT
Source organism: Ambystoma mexicanum (assembly GCF_040938575.1). NCBI lineage: Eukaryota > Metazoa > Chordata > Amphibia > Caudata > Ambystomatidae > Ambystoma > Ambystoma mexicanum. The sequence continues at coordinate 1,487,620,606 of NC_090924.1, forward strand.
AGTTCAGAAATTATTTTTGACCATGTCAAAGCCAGCTCGGTGGGACAATGTGTACAAGACATCATGGGAAGAGACATAACCATTTCTAAAGCCTTCAAGACTGGGCACAAAGGAGGCTCTCTGCACAATATGTAGGTGTGATTTCTCCATAAGACACGGTGGCATGGCAGATTTGAAGAAACATATTGCCACTTCAAAACACAAGTCACGTGCCTCTGCAGTTAGTGGAACAAGTAGTATAATAGCTTCTATGCAAACATCATCACAACTCTCTCACAAAGTCATAAAAGCAGAAGTTTCTTTTTCAAGGGCTATTTGTCAAGCGCAATTTGCCAATTAGTGTAAATGATGAATTTTCTAAGATGGCTGCTGTCATGTTTCCAGATAGCAAAATTGTTCAGTCATACTCATGTGGCCGAACCAAAGGAAGCCGTATCATCAGTGCAATTGCTGCTGATGCCGTGCAGGATTTAAAGGGGTTCCTTGCTGTCAATAAAAAGTGGTATTCTCTTGCAACCGATGGAAGTTCAGATGAGGAGGATACGTTTTTTCCAGTGGTTATAAGTCATGAAGACCAAACATCTGGGCTAGCTGTACATTCTTTTTTGGACATGCCAGCTGTTAATGAAGCGACAGGTGAAAATATTTACATTGCTGTAAAAAGATCATTGGAAGAGAAAAATCTTCGTTTTGCACAGTGTGCCTCATTGGGCCTCATTACACAGTAGGCGGAGAACCATGGCGCTATTAGCGCCATGGTTCATGCCGGTAAAATACCGGCACCGCCTTGGTGGAAAGGGGAATTACCGCCCCATTCCAAGGTTGACGGGGCAGTAATTCCCCCTTCCACCATTGCCCTTCCCCATTCCCATTTTTGCCCCATAGGGCATAATGGGAATGGGGAAGGTGCTAATTACGGCACCGCAAATTGCGGTACCGTAATTAGCTCCCTGGGTCCCTTTGCGGGTTGGTTTTTAACGCCTGCAAAAAGCAGGCGTTAAATACCCCAACCCACAAAGGGACCTCGTAGTAAGGCGGTAAGGATTAACCGGTACCGGTAAAATACTGGTACCGGTAAACCCTTACCGCCTACCGTGTAATGAGGGCCATTGTCTAGTGACAATGCTTCTGTTATGACTGGGAAAGGCAAGGGAGTTCTTGGGCATCTGAAAAAATATAGGGCAGCTATGTATATGATGGGGTGCCCATGCCACCTTTCCACCTAGCTGCAAAAAATGGAGCGAAGGTTCTCATTTGCTTCAATCCAGAAGAATTTGCTATTGACTTATTTTACCACTTTGAAAAAAGTGCAAAAAGTAAATCTAAATTGAGGGAATCCCTACTTTTTCTGATCAGGAAATTCGTAAGGTGCTCAAACATGTAAGTACAAGATGGCTGAGCCGCAGTAAATGTCTTGAAAGAGCTCTAAAATTGTGGGATGGTTTGAAATCTTACTTTCTTACAAACTACGAGGATGATGAGCCAAGTGAGGAGCCAGCAAGAAAACGGCAAAAAAATCTAAAAGGTGGAGACAGAGAACAACGACCAGTGAAGGTTTTCAAAGACCCTATACTGAAGTGCTATGTTCTGTTTCTCCATGCTATCATGCCCAGTTTTGATAAGTTTAATGTCCTACTCCAGACAGAGGCTCCTATGATACATGTGCTGCTCCAGTCTCAGATCAAACCATATGAGTCAATTCTGTCATGCCTGGTAAAGCCAGAGATCATTGAGCAGCATAAGGATGACATTTTAGAAGTTGCTTTTAATGACCCGCGCAATCATCGAAGTGATTCTGATTTGTTCATTGGCTATGGGGCACGACAGGCGATAAGGCATTCTGATATCGAGGGGACACCTACAGTTGGAGCATTTAGGAAACAAGTGAGAGAATTTTATATTAAGGTGCTAACATACATAAAAACTAAGTTTCCCCTCTATGATCCAGTGGTAAGGAATGCCATATTTTTGTCTCCAAACATGCGGATGACCTCCTCATTTACAAGTATTGAGGAGTTGTGTAATGTTTTCCCTGATGTTGTTCCTGAAGAAGATATGCAGCAACTTTCTCAAGAATTCTTAGACTATCAGTCTACTACACTTCTGCCAACCTGGCAAGATGGAATTACAAGAATTGATCAGTTCTGGGAAGATCTTTCCAAATTGAGGGATCCTGCAGATAACCCTCTTCGCTTCAAGTTGCTGCGTGTTCTGTCAAAGTACATTCTGTTAATACCTCACAGCAATGCATTCTGTGAAACTATGCTCAATATGGTACGGAAAGTGACAACTGATATGAGGAGTCAGCTGGGACGGAGTCACGAAGGCCATGCTTCTGACTGTGTGTATGCAGCCCATACAGGTATTAGGAATACACTCTGTGGCATTTTATCAGCAAAGGTCAATGGGCCTCATTACACGGTAGACGGTAACCATGGCGCTATTAGCTCCATGGTGGCCGCCGGTATTTTACCGTGTCCGCCTTGGTGGATGGCGGAATTACCGCCCTACTCCAAGGTGAGCGGGGGTGGTAATTCCCCATTCACCAAGGCACTTCCCCATTCCCATTTTTGCCTCCATAGGGCTCAATAGGAATGGGGAAGGCGCTAATTACGGTATTGTAATTAGCACCAAGGTCCCTTTGCGGCACCCTACTTTAACGGCTGGTAAAACCAGCCGTTAAGGTCGGGTCCCGCAAAGGGAACTCAAAGTAAGGCGGTAAGGGTTTACCGGTACCGGTGCCCTTACCGCCTACCGTGTAATGAGGCCCAATGTGTTTAGCAATACTGACCCTGACAAGTGGAAACCATCTGACAAGTTAATCAAGAAAGCAAAATCGTCTACATACCAAACATTATTGGCTAGGAGGGAGAGCAGTGGCCCTACAGCAAGCACAAGTTCAGGACCAATCCGTCTAATTGTTAGAGAGACATTCAAGAAAAGAGTCCCAAAAGAAGAAGAAATATGTCACACGTTATAAGAAAGTAAATAGTGTACTAAATATGCTAGAACACACGGGTTTCACCATGTTTACAATTCCCACTTTGTACGGCCAGTATGTGCTCTGCTCTAATACACAATGGGCCTCATTACGACCCAGGCGGTAAGTTACCGCCTGGGCCGTGACTTTACCACCATGGCGTAAACTACGTTTACGCCATGGTGGTTGGCGGACTTACCGCCCCATTCCGAGGTCGGCGGGGCGGTAAGTCCCCAATCCCCATTTACCCTTCCCCATTCCCATTTTTGCCCCATAGGGCATAATGGGAGTGGGGAAGGCGTTAATTACGCCACCGTAAATTACGGTGGCGTAATTAACTCCATGGTCCCTTAGCGCCATGGATTTTAACACCTGCTAAAAGCAGGTGTTAAAAGCGCCATGGCGCTAAGGGACCTCGTAGTTGGCGGTAAGGGGTCGGCGCAGCTAACGCTGGCGTTAACCCCTTACCGCCAGGGTCGTAATGAGGCCCAATAAGTATTATATGTTGTTTTATCTTATTTTGGCCCTAATTCCCTGATGCTTATTTATTTAACTATAAAGTTAGGTTTTCTAACACTACTTCTACTCATCTTTTGTTAAAAATGTCGGCTTTGTTAGGCCTCTGCAAAAGATGATCTAATGGAAACCATGGTACAGTTTGTTGTTTATAAAGTTATTGAATTTAGCTACTGACTGAGAATATTATCACTTTATTTATTTTGCTTGTTTTTACTTAACAGAGATGTTGTTTGTTTTAAGAAAAAACGATTAATATGTTTTATTCCTAAAGAAGTAGTACACGTCCTAATCTAATAAAGTGTTAACCAGGTTTCATTAACTTCTAAAAATCCCAAATTATTGGAGAATGTATACATCATTGTTATGGGTATGTTTGAAGGGTAAAACATGTGTTAATAAGGAAGAATCTGGTCACAGTGTGCACAGCTCACTTATTTGGTACATTTTTTTCTAATGATGGTTCAGAGGATCTGGACAGGCCACACCAGGCAGTCGTTTCCTGTGAGCTCTTCAAAGCCATGTCACTTGAGGTCATTTTCTGTGAGGTCACAAGGTCAAAGTTCACGTCACATTTCCTGTGATGTCATGTCCTATCATTTCATTGGGTCAAATTGATGTGACATCATTTCCTGTGATGTCATCATTTATGCTAATTACTATTTTTGAACCTTTAAGATTCCTACAGATTTTTGGTCACAGAATGTTGGCATGCATGCAATCAGGGGTTGGGGGAGGATCTGTCCATACTTGCCAACCCAACAGATTTAGGCAGCAGGCTACTGCTTTTTAAGCACTTCTACCGCCTCCAGATTTGGGTGACAGATCCTACTGCTTTTTACAGTGGCGGGTAATTTATGTGACTCTAAGGCAGGCTGCAGGACAAAGCATGAAAAACATTAGTTTGTCTGTCTGTGTGGTGGGCTGGTGGGTGATTACTTTGATTGGGCTCAGACCAATCCATTGACCTGACAGCTACTTGACTCTGTCCTGCATGCTTGCTGGTACAACCCTTAGGTCAACCACCAGTGAAGGCAAGTGGCAGAGAGTAACACCATCACACAGCATCTGCCTATCAGACTGAGGGGGTCTCCATGTCATTCAGTGTTCAACTTGCACTGCAGGAATACATATGTATTGACCAGGCTGCTGCTACAGGGCAGTGGAGTGATTTAATGGTGCCAACATGGTATGTTTTGTATTTTCCTGTGATGTCATTGTTATGCAAATTATTATTTTTGAAACTTTAAACATCCTACATCTTTTTGGTCACAGAATGTTGGCAAGTATGTCTGTCTACCTATGGAGACGGAAATCGGTAGTGGGGTCTTTTTCTTGTTTCTATTGTTTTAACGGTTACTGTGGGGACATCACGTGATCGCGGGGGCGCGGTCTCGCGAGATCTTGGCCAAACGGGCTCTCGCGAGCCCGCGCTCCGCGAGAAGCGTTTGGCGCCAGTAGAGAGGCTGGCAGTGACAAGACCAGTTGCACTGGCGAGCGCTGCTCCTTATGAGGAGCCTTATAACATGAAGCCAGTTAACATGTTGAGTACCACTTCCAGGGCATAAGTCCAATGCCACAGGAGGCCTCATGGGTCCCTGGAAGTTACAGCGTGCAGTCCATGCACACCTTGCCTCCAGTGAAGTAACTGGGGAAGCCCAGCCTGAGACTGTGAGTACATGCCCTGCCACTTGCATGGTCAGTTGCAGTTAATTGTTATATCAGGCAATAAAGCCAGTTAGAACCTATCCAAGCGTCCTGTCATCCTTTGAGGCCACAACATAACTGGCGACGAGGATATCTCAAGACCCAGGGACCCACCATGCAAGGCGCCACACCGCCCCCTGCGTTCCTCCCCTCACCAGGGACCCTGGCAATTCCGAGGATGCAATGGGAGCCCCTTTTCTCCACGTATCTGGAGGCCGTAGGCGGCACGGGATATGCCCATGCAAGGAAGAAGGCGATGCTGCTGAACGCAATGGGGGTTGAGGGACAGCACATTTTTGCCAGTTTGCCAGCCATACCAGTGGAGGATGACGACGACAACGTCTACAAAGAGGCAATACGTTGCATTGTAAAGCGGTTCACCAATAACGAGAACGTGGTGCTACACAGGCTAAGATTCTACACTTGCAAACAAAAAGGGAGTGAACCCGTGGATGACTACATCACCAGGATGAGGGAGCTGGCATCCTTATGCGCTTTCGGCGCCAACGCGGAACAGGTCATCTGCGACATGCTGGTCGTGCACACCAACTCTAGGAAGGTGCAGGACAAGTTCATACAAGAAAAGGTAGTGACCCTCGACAAAGCCATCCAAATTGCCAGGGCGGAAGAAGAAACCTCCAGCAGGCGCAAAGAGGTGGGAAGTCATCCACCCGTACCCGAGCTTGCAGCGCTACAATGGAGAGGGCGCAGAGAGAAGCAGCCCCGCGACACTCCCAGGGAAAAAGGTCCCAGGCAAAGGGAGGTGCCGAAATGCTACAGATGTGCCAGCACCAAGCACATGGCGAATGATCGTGACTGCCCCGCCAGGAATAAGGAGTGCTCCAAGTGCGGCCGCATCGGCCACGTGGCCCCGGCATGCACGTGGCAGGAAAGAACTATCTCCCGCATCGATGGCGACCACGCCTCAAGCGACGATGACGAGCTACAGGACAGGCCAATGGTCATCATGGTAAATGCCCTTCACGCCAGGAGAGAAAAGCCCCATTGCACCATCAAAGTGGACGGCATGGAAGCACATGTCATGGCAGACTCAGGATCGGACCTCACAATCCTCCCCATCGACATGTACAAGGAGATGATGGGACAAGCAAAAGTGGAAATCATGTCGACCAGGCAGAAACCGACGTTCTTCGGCGGAGCAACCGTCAACCTACTGGGGTACATCAGAGCCCAAATTGAATTCAAAGGGAGAACCACCACCACCAAGGTGTACTTCTCACCCAGAGGTCCAGCTGTGCTCGGGTGGGACGATCAACACAGACTTAGCATCAAACTAGATCCCAGCACTCCGGAACAGGTACTTATGGTCTCCTCAGGAGCAGCGCAAGATTACAAGGAGATGTTCCCAGACCTGTTTTTCGAGAGACCGGGAAAGTGAGGAACTTTGTTCACAAGATTCGATTGAAACCCAATGCGGTACCTGTGAAACAACAAGTTAGACCGGTGCCTGCCACGGCGAGACCTGCGTTGGATGCCCATCTCCGGAAGATGGTCGAAGAAGGGACCATTGAGACAGTGGAATCCTCAGAGTGGCTGAGTCCGGTAGTTTTAGTCAAGAAGAAATCCAGCAACAACCTCAGAATATGCATCGACCTGAGAAGCCTGAATCTAGAGGTCATCACCGACCGCTTCCCGCTCCCCAGTATCAGCGAAATTGTCCTAATGATGAAAGAAGCAGCAATCTTCTCGAAGTAAGACATGTGAGACGCCTATCACCAAATTCCATTACACAAGTCTTCACGCCCCCTTACGGCGTTCATCACTCCTTTCGGCACTTTTCAATACACCCGCATGCCGTTTGGGCTGTCCTCAGCAGCGTCCGCATTTCAGAGAATGATGAATTCCCTACTTAAAGGACTCACAAACGTGTCACTCTTTCAGGACGACATCCTTGTGTATCCCAAGGACAATGAGACCCATGACTGAGCACTCAGGGCTGTCCTGAGCAAGCTTCAAGAGACGGACGTTCATCTTCGCCACGAGAAATGAGTCTTCCGGGTCGAGCAAGGTGGAATACCTTGGGTACTGTATCTCGAGCGAAGGGGTGAGCCCCAAGAAGAACCTTATGGAAGCCATAGCAGACGCCCCGGCCTCGATGTCCAGAGAACTCCGCTCATTCCTGGGCCTGGCGGAGTACTACGCAAAATTTGTCACAAGGTTCCCCGAAACCACGTCTCCCATGAGGGAACTTCTGAAGAAAGGTGCAACATACTCCTGGGGCCCAGAGCAAGACGGAGCCTTTTCAAAAATCAAAAGTAGGATTATGCACGCACCATGCCTGAAACCCTTCAACCCTGAATGGGACACCTGCATCATCACGGACGCCAGCGCGTATGGACTGGGGGCTACCCTAACCCAGAAGAGGGGCGACACTGAAAACATTGTGGCATTTGCATCTAAAGCACTATCATCAGCGGAGAAGAACTACTCCACCGTAGAGAAAGAAATGCTGCCATGTGTCTGGGCCGTCGACTACTTCAGATCTTACGTTTGGGGCACAAAATTTAAATTGGTCACCGACCACAAACCCCTCATCCACATGTTAAGCCCAGGCGGCACCAAGACTGCTACCCCAAGACGGGCCAGGATCGCCGCAAAACTTCAAGAGTATACATACGAGATAGCCCACATTGCCGGCTGGAAAAATGCACAAGCGGACTGGATTTCCAGGCTCTTGAACCAAAATACCCCTGGGACCACATTCCTAGAAGACGAATGTGTCGTAGCCTCCATAGGCGACTTGAGGAATGGCGAGTACATGGACCTGAGTGAGCGCCATTGGCAGGAGGAATTCGAGCAGGATGATGCCCTATTGCGCATGGCAACCTGGGCCCGTGAAGGTTGGCCTGATGAAAAAGCGATTCCCGAAGGCCTACGTCCCTACTGGAAGGTGAATGACGAAATCACTGCCATGAACGGTCTCATTCTGAGAGGCGACCAAGTGATCCCACCCAGTGGAATTCGCAAAGTAATACTGTGCAGAGCACATTCAGGCCATCTCGGGTGCAACATGACCAGGCGCAGGATTTGCGACGCCTACTGGTGGCCAGGCATGGATCAGGACATACGACAAATGGCGCCTGTCTGTGAGACAAGCCCCCATGTTGCCCACCGAGATCCCCAAGGGAGTTTGACACAAACTAGGCTTGGACTTCATCGGCCTGCTGGATAGCATGCCTCCAGACCATAAATACGGGATAGTCACAGTCGACTATTTCTCAAAATGGGTCGAAGTCGATTTCACTTCGGACATCACCACAAACACAGTCATTGAAGCACTCACCGCCATATTCCAGCCTGAAGGCCTCCCGGAGGAAATTGTGACAGACAATGGTGTCCAGTTGGTCTCTCGAGAAATGGAGAAATTCCTCAGACTCAACAATATTCGACAGCGAAGAGCAAGTCTCTACAACCCACAGGCCAACGGCCTGGTTGAGCGGGCGCACCGCTTCATCAAAGGAGTGCTGCAACTAGCGCATGCCTCGGGCCTCAACCCATACAAGACTGTCAAGGAGGCCGTCGCGGCCCACCGCATCACCCCTAACGCAGTCACTGGCGTGTCACCATTCCATCTGCTGAGGGGGAGAAGGGCAGCATCCACACTGGTACCCCCATGGCTCCATCAAGTGAGGGCTGACGAAGACGTGGATATGGGAGATGTAGGCTTTAGCATGCAGCGGAACAAGGAAGCCATGAAGGCTCAAGGAGACACGCGGCGGGCTGCTCGACACACAGCAGTCAACAGAGGCGACTTGGTCAAAATTCGTCTTCCCCACAAAGACATGGTGACTGGTTCCAGGTACAGCAGTCCCATAGAGGTTGGTGCCAAAGGGTCAAACCACATCTGTACCAGTGACGGAAGAAAATGGAATCTAGAAAGAGTGGCAATGTACCGCAGGAAGGAATCCATGGAACAGCCACACTGGGAGACCGGAGAAGATCAAAACCAACAAGAACAATCCGAAAGCCATCGCCAGTCGGAAAGAGGTCCCTCAGAGTCAACCTGCGGCAGTGAAGTCTCCAGGAGAAACTCCCCAGCCCCACTCATGGAGTTACAGAGCAGGGCAAAGCAAGGAGAACTCGAATCACCTGCACCTCCCCAAGAGTACTCTCGCACCCCTGCCCCGCATCCAGATCAAGGCAGACCACAGAGAGCGAAAAGGAAACCCATCAAGTTTGCAGACTTTGTCATGGAGTGACCGTCCATCCTTTTCCCAGCAAAGGAAGTGTGTGGGGACATCACGTGATCGCGGGGGCGCGGTCTCGCGAGACCTCGGCCAAACGGGATCTCGTGAGCCCGCGCTCCGCGAGAAGCGTTTGGCGCCAGTAGAGAGGCTGGCAGTGACAAGACCAGTTGCACTGGCGAGCGCTGCTCCTTATGAGGAGCCTTATAACAGGAAGCCAGTTAACATGTTGAGTAACACTTCCAGGGCATAAGTCCAATGCCACAGGAGGCCTCATGGGTCCCTGGAAGTTACAGCGTGCAGTCCATGCACACCTTGCCTCCAGTGAAGTAACTGGGGAAGCCCAGCCTGAGACTGTGAGTACATGCCCTGCCACTTGCATGGTCAGTTGCAGTTAATTGTTATATCAGGCAATAAAGCCAGTTAGAACCTATCCAAGCGTCCTGTCATCCTTTGAGGCCACAACATAACTGGTGACGAGGATATCTCAAGACCCAGGGACCCACCATGCAAGGCGCCACACCGCCCCCTGCGTTCCTCCCCTCACCCGGGACCCTGGCAATTCCGAGGATGCAATGGGAGCCCCTTTTCTCCACGTATCTGGAGGCCGTAGGCGGCACGGGATATGCCCATGAAAGGAAGAAGGCGATGCTGCTGAACGCAATGGGGGTTGAGGGACAGCACATTTTTGCCAGTTTGACAGCCATACCAGTGGAGGATGACGACGACAACGTCTACAAAGAGGCAATACGTTGCATTGTAAAGCGGTTCACCAATAACGAGAACGTGGTGCTACACAGGCTAAGATTCTACACTTGCAAACAAAAAGGGAGTGAACCCGTGGATGACTACATCACCAGGATGAGGGAGCTGGCATCCTTATGCGCTTTCGGCGCCAACGCGGAACAGGTCATCTGCGACATGCTGGTCGTGCACACCAACTCTAGGAAGGTGCAGGACAAGTTCATACAAGAAAAGGAAGTGACCCTCGACAAAGCCATCCAAATTGCCAGGGCGGAAGAAGAAACCTCCAGCAGGCGCAAAGAGGTGGGAAGTCATCCACCCGTACCCGAGCTTGCAGTGCTACAATGGAGAGGGCGCAGAGAGAAGCAGCCCCGCGACACTCCCAGGGAAAAAGGTCCCAGGCAAAGGGAGGTGCCGAAATGCTACAGATGTGCCAGAACCAAGCACATGGCGAATGATCGTGACTGCCCCGCCAGGAATAAGGAGTGCTCCAAGTGCGGCCGCATCGGCCACGTGGCCCCGGCATGCACGTGGCAGGAAAGAACTATCTCCCGCATCGATGGTGACCACGCCTCAAGGACGATGACGAGCTACAGGACAGGCCAATGGTCATCATGGTAAATGCCCTTCACGCCAGGAGAGAAAAGCCCCATTGCACCATCAAAGTGGACGGCATGGAAGCACATGTCATGGCAGACTCAGGATCGGACCTCACAATCCTCCCCATCGACATGTACAAGGAGATGATGGGACAAGCAAAAGTGGAAATCATGTCGACCAGGCAGAAACCAACGTTCTTCGGCGGAGCAACCGTCAACCTACTGGGGTACATCAGAGCCCAAATTGAATTCAAAAGGAGAACCACCACCACCAAGGTGTACTTCTCACCCAAAGGTCCAGCTGTGCTCGGGTGGGACGATCAACACAGACTTAGCATCAAACTAGATCCCAGCACTCCGGAACAGGTACTTATGGTCTCCTCAGGAGCAGCGCAAGATTACAAGGAGATGTTCCCAGACCTGTTTTTCGAGAGACCGGGAAAGTGAGGAACTTTGTTCACAAGATTTGATTGAAACCCAAGTTAGACCGGTGCCTGCCACGGCGAGACCTGCGTTGGATGCCCATTCCGGAAGATGGTCGAAGAAGGGACCATTGAGACAGTGGAATCCTCAGAGTGGCTGAGCCCGTCAGTTTTAGTCAAGAAGAAATCCAGCAACAACCTCAGAATATGCATCGACCGGAGAAGCCTGAATCTAGAGGTCGTCACCGACAGCTTCCCGCTCCCTAGTATCAGCGAAATTGTCCTAATGGTGAAAGAAGCAGCAATCTTCTCGAAGTAAGACATGTGAGACGCCTATCACCAAATTCCATTACACAAGTCTTCACGCCCCCTTACGGCGTTCATCACTCCTTTCGGCACTTTTCAATACACCCGCATGCCGTTTGGGCTGTCCTCAGCAGCGTCCGCATTTCAGAGAATGATGAATTCCCTACTTAAAGGACTCACAAACGTGTCATTCTTTCAGGACAACATCCTTGTTTATGCCAAGGACAATGAGACCCATGACTGAGCACTCAGGGCTGTCCTGAGCAAGCTTCAAGAGACGGGCGTTCATCTTCGCCACGAGAAATGAGTCTTCCGGGTCGAGCAAGGTGGAATACCTTGTGTACTGTATCTCGAGCGAAGGGGTGAGCCCCAAGAAGAACCTTATGGAAGCCATAGCAGACGCCCCGGCCCCGATGTCCAGAGAAGAACTCCGCTCATTCCTGGGCCTGGCGGAGTACTACGCAAAATTTGTCACAAGGTTCTCCGAAACCACGTCTCCCATGAGGGAACCTTCAACCCTGAATGGGACACCTGCATCATCACGGACGCCAGCGCGTATGGACTGGGGGCTACCCTAACCCAGAAGAGGGGCGACACTGAAAACATTGTGGCATTTGCATCTAAAGCACTATCATCAGCGGAGAAGAACTACTCCAGCGTAGAGAAAGAAATGCTGCCATGTGTCTGGGCCGTCGACTACTTCAGATCTTACGTTTGGGGCACAAAATTTAAATTGGTCACCGACCACAAACCCCTCATCCACATGTTAAGCCCAGGCGGCACCAAGACTGCTACCCCAAGACGGGCCAGGATCGCCGCAAAACTTCAAGAGTATACATACGAGATAGCCCACATTGCCGGCTGGAAAAATGCACAAGCGGACTGCATTTCCAGGCTCTTGAACCAAAATACCCCTGGGACCACATTCCTAGAAGACGAATGTGTCGTAGCCTCCATAGGCGACTTGAGGAATGGCGAGTACATGGACCTGAGTGAGCGCCATTGGCAGGAGGAATTCGAGCAGGATGATGCCCTATTGCGCATGGCAACCTGGGCCCGTGAAGGTTGGCCTGATGAAAAAGCGATTCTCGAAGGCCTACGTCCCTACTGGAAGGTGAATGACGAAATCACTGCCATGAACGGTCTCATTCTGAGAGGCGACCAAGTGATCCCACCCAGTGGAATTCGCAAAGTAATACTGTGCAGAGCGCATTCAGGCCATCTCGGGTGCAACATGACCAGGCGCAGGATTTGCGACGCCTACTGGTGGCCAGGCATGGATCAGGACATACGACAAATGGCGCCTGTCTGTGAGACAAGCCCCCATGTTGCCCACCGAGATCCCCAAGGGAGTTTGACACAAACTAGGCTTGGACTTCATCGGCCTGCTAGATAGCATGCCTCCAGACCATAAATACGGGATAGTCACAGTCGACTATTTCTCAAAATGGGTCGAAGTCGATTTCACTTCGGACATCACCACAAACACAGTAATTGAAGCACTCACCGCCATATTCCAGCGTGAAGGCCTCCCGGAGGAAATTGTGACAGACAATGGTGTCCAGTTGGTCTCTCGAGAAATGGAGAAATTCCTCAGACTCAACAATATTCGACAGTGAAGAGCAAGTCTCTACAACCCACAGGCCAATGGCCTGGTTGAGCGGGCGCACCGCTTCATCAAAGGAGCGCTGCAACTAGCGCATGCCTCGGGCCTCAACCCATACAAGACTGTCAAGGAGGCCGTCGCGGCCCACCGCATCACCCCTAACGCAGTCACTGGCGTGTCACCATTCCATCTGCTGAGGGGGAGAAGGGCAGCATCCACACTGGTACCCCCATGGCTCCATCAAGTGAGGGCTGACGAAGACGTGGATATGGGAGATGTAGTCTTTAGCATGCAGCGGAACAAGGAAGCCATGAAGGCTCAAGGAGAAACGCGGCGGGCTGCTCGACACACAGCAGTCAACAGAGGCGACTTGGTCAAAATTCGTCTTCCCCACAAAGACATGGGGCCTCATTACGACCCTGGCGGTAAGGGGTTTACGCCAGCGTTAGCTGCGCCGACCCCTTACCGCCAATTACGAGGTCCCCTAGCGCCATGGTGCTTTTAACACCTGCTTTTAGCAGGTGTTAAAATCCATGGCGCTAAGGGACCATGGAGTTAATTACGCCACCGTAATTTACGGTGGCGTAATTAACGCCTTCCCCACTCCCATTATGCCCTATGGGGCAAAAATGGGAATGGGGAAGGGTAAATGGGGATTGGGGACTTACCCCCCGCCAAGGTCGGAATGGGGCGGTAAGTCCGCCAACCACCATGGCGGTAAACTTACCGCCTGGGTCGTAATGAGGCCCATGGTGACTGGTTCCAGGTACAGCAGTCCCATAGAGGTTGTTGCCAAAGGGTCAAACCACATCTGTACCAGTGACGGAAGAAAATGGAATCTAGAAAGAGTGGCAATGTACCGCAGGAAGGAATCCATGGAACAGCCACACTGGGAGACCGGAGAAGATCAAAACCAACAAGAACAATCCGAAAGCCATCGCCAGTCGGAAAGAGGTCCCTCAGAGTCAACCTGCGGCAGTGAAGTCTCCAGGAGAAACTCTCCAGCCCCACTCATGGAGTTACAGAGCAGGGCAAAGCAAGGAGAACTTGAATCACCTGCACCTCCCCAAGAGTACTCTTGCACCCCTGCCCCGCATCCAGATCAAGGCAGACCACAGAGAGAGAAAAGGAAACCCATCAAGTTTGCAGACTTTGTCATGGAGTGACCGTCCATCCTTTTCCCAGCAAAGGAGGTGTGTGGGGACATCACGTGATCGCGGGGGCGCGGTCTCGCGAGATCTCGGCCAAACGGGATCTCGCGAGCCCGCGCTCCGCGAGAAGCGTTTGGCGCCAGTAGAGAGGCTGGCAGTGACAAGACCAGTCGCACTGGCGAGCGCTGCTCCTTATGAGGAGCCTTATAACAGGGAGCCAGTTAACATGTTGAGTACCACTTCCAGGGCATAAGTCCAATGCCACAGGAGGCCTCACGGGGGCCCTGGAAGTTACAGTGTGCAGTCCCTGCACACCTCGCCTCCAGTGAAGTAACTGGGGAAGCTCAGCCTGAGACTGTGAGTACATGCCCTGCCCCTTGCATGGTCAGTTGCAGTTAATTGTTATATCAGGCAATAAAGCCAGTTAGAACCTATCCAAGCGTCCTGTCATCCTTTGAGGCCACAACAGTTACATTCGATAAAGTTAGGGTATACAGGGTTCATTGATTAAAATCAAGGTTTTGGGTTCAGAATGTATTACATTAAGGGCAGATTTTCAGAATTAATTTGTTATGAGAAAGAAATGGTTCTCCTTAGGTTTGGAATACTTGTTTTTCTTTTCAGTAGTGCAAATAAAACATTCATTGTGTGGGATCTGATATATGTATTCTGATAAAGGTTTGTAATAAAACAGGAGTCTAATAACAAAAATAGTAATCATTTTTAAAAAAGCATTCCAGTATTAGTGTCTCTTCTCTGAATATGCCCTTCCTTTACAGATTTTTGGGTTTACTTAAAGAGTAGGTCCTCACTGCGAATGCTTTGTGGTAGCCCCTTTTTGCGCATGCTCTGAGGATCAGTGTCTCGTGTCTGTTTATCGGCTCTGCCTCTCGTCTCCTCTGCAGTGTTGCCAGGTCCGCTTATTATAAGCGACTTTGGGCTTGTTGTTGCCCAAAGTCGCTTATAATATTTGGAGCTCGCTTGTCACGGTTTTTGTCCGCTTGTTGGACATTCTGTGCGCATGTAATTGGGCTTGTTTATATTGTAGTTAAGCCCATTACACGTCGCACAGAGCGTCCTGCACTGGGCTGCTGGCAGCACTTGATGGCAATTGCTGCTTTGTCTTGCTCTCGGGTGCGCCCTGTATTTTGCATATGCATAGGTGTTTGGCACTGATGGGATCGTTACTTGCCCACCAGGTGGCCCATCAATGCCAAATGCCTAAGCATATGCAAAAAGAAAGAGCACTTTAAAAGTTTTGTCATGCAGACAGCATACATGCCAACATTCTGTGACCAAAAATCTGTAGAAATCTTAAAGTTTCAAAAACAGTCAGGCGAGGAGGTAATGATAGGAATAGGGCGCGTAAGCAGCCCATTGTCATTGAATGAGCCCACCGCCGCAGGTGCATTCAATGACAATGAGGCACCTGCCACGCCTTCTGCCATCACGCCAGCTCGGGGGAGCCCTTGAAAGACTCACCAGAGTTGACGTGGTGGGGGTTAATGGCGCCTTTTGTGAAAGGCACTCGCGGCGGAGGGGCGCCCTTAGCCCACCGCCATGGGCGCCTTTTACATCAAAGGCCTGCATGCTGCGCCTTCTCCCGCTACACCAGCTCGGGGATGTCCTTGAAAGACTCCCCCGAGCTGGCGTGGTGGGGGGCTAATGGCGCCTTTGGCCAAAAGGCACCCGCGGTGGAGGGGCGCTTTTAGCCCACCGCCGTGGGTGCCTTTGACATTAAAATCCTGCATGCTGCGCCTTCTCCCGCTATGCCAGCTCGGGGAAGTCCTTGAAAGACTCCCCCGAGTTGGCGTGGTGGGGGGCTAATGGCGCCTTTTGCCAAAGGCACCCGCGGCAGAGGGGCGCTTTTAGCCCACCGCCGTGGGTGCCTTTGACATTAACAGCCTGCATGCCACGCCGTCTCCCGCTACACCAGCTCGGGGAAGTCCTTGAAAGACTCCCCCAAGCTGGCGTGGTGGGGGACTAATGGCGCCTTTTGCCAAAGGCACCCGCGGCAGAGGGGCGCTTTAGCCCACCGCCGTGGGAGCCTTTGACATTAAAAGCCTGCATGCCGGGCATTCTCCCGGTACGCCAGCTCGGGTAAGCCCTTGAAAGACTCCCCCGAGCTGGCGTGGGCAAAAAAAAAAAAAAATGTAAACAAAAAAAAGTGTTTTTTTTTTCACAAAAAAAATCGGTATTTGGTGTCAAAAAATCGATAGGCGGTTGGACTGCTTAAAAAGCGGTATCCTACCGCCTAAATCGGTAGAGTTGGCAAGTATGAGACATACACACTGACATGTAAAGAAGGGGATTGTTTTAGTTTATATACAATATTATCTTGGTGATAACCCTAGTGCTGACGCATTATCCACTAAAATCCTTTATTTATTTATTTTTTGAAAACTTTTTTTGCAAGACTGGGTTAGAGGATTATCGGAATCTATCTACACAACATTTTCTCAGAGAGATGTATTTAGGAAGGCCATGTTTCTTTTCAGCGTCCAATTGGCCATGTTACAATATTATATAGCGCCTTGGATTAAGGCTCTATATGAAACAATAAATACAAATACAATGTATTTCAGGGCCGTATTGTTTTGCAATCTGGGACTTCTAGTCACCATGCAATAAAATATTGTTGTTCTAACACACGATGTAGTGTTCTGTCTATGTATGTTTTTCTTGCATAGCTCTCAACCAATTGTCTTGCAAAGGCGGGTGAAATCACCCGATTTTGTTTCTGGCGGGTGAGACGCCCATTGGAATGAATGGGCGTCCAGGAGGCCTGGCGGGTGAGTCAGCCCTTTGCAAGGCGGGTGACACCCGCCAAAAGCGGGTGAGTTGAGAGCTATGTTCTTGATGTGTTATGTTTCTTACTTTTGAGACCTTTCCACAACTTTTTAGGTGCACGCTTGTTTTTTCAGCTTATTTGGATGGCAGTCAGCTTGTTTTGGGCTTGTTTTGGAAGGGCATTCAGCTTATTTTTTCCTTCCGACCCGGCAACACTGCTCCTCCGATGCAGACCCTCAGCACCTCAGCCTTCCTCAGTCCCTGTTCTGAGAGGTGCACGTGTTCCTCTTTGTGCTGTAAATCTACGTTGGGAGCAAGTCCTCATTGCGCATGCTCTGAGGAAAATATCTCAGTACTGCGCATGTCTGTTTATCTCCTCTGCATCTCGGCTCCTCCGATGAGGACCCTCAGCAGCTTGGCCCCCCTCAGTCCCTCTGAGACTCTGGTGAAGGATGGGATTCTCTTGATGTGAGACTTTTTTGGGAGTAGATTCTCACTGCGCATGCTCCTTCCAAAATCCCCTCTGTGCGCATGCTCTTAGGACGTGCACCCAGCACTGCGCATGTCTGTTTATCAGCTCTGCTTCCGGCTGCAGTGTCTCAGCTTTGCGCATGCTCTGTTTATCGCCTCAGCCCCTCTCCCCTCCTCAGCCCCTCTCCCAGGCTGGTGTACGATCCCGTGACCTCCTCGCTTCCCCTTCCTCATTTATATCCAAAATGATATATGTCCGATATGGAAACCGCCCCACAGACCATGAATCAGTAATTACGGCATCATTTACTGTAGATGAGGGACAGGTGGCCCTGTCCCTGCTTCTCCTTCACAGCCTTCCCTTAAGCCTTTCTCCTGTGGGTGTGATGGGGGTGTGATATGGGGGTGGGGGTGAGATCAGCAGCGCATTCTGTAGACCTTTCCATTATATATTGCCTCTGGGTGTCATGTACTGCAGGTGAGGGACAGGTGGCCCTGCCTCTGCTTCTCCTTGATAACTTTCCATTAACCCTTTATCCTGTGCATGGGATGGAGGTTGGGGGGGTTATGATGGTTGGGCTGGGGGTGAGATGAGCAGTTCTTTCTTTGTACATTTACATTATATATTATTTACGTCATTTAAATGCTTGGAGTATGTAATTTAGATCATTTTTATTGTAGATTAATTAATCATGTGATGTCTGTTTTCCCCAGACCGGAGCACTTAATTGGCGCGTCCTCGTGTTCAGCAAAAGGCCGGAGCACAGACTTCAAACGGTAAATAGCTGCTGTGATATGTGTCTGCCTCTCTGTGCACGCTGTTCTTTGCTTGATCATGATCATGATTTTGATAGTTTATTTATAACGCGCTTAATACCCAGAGGTTTCTAAGCATTGAACCGGGGATCGAACCTGTGTTGCTCAGCATCGTCTTGATTCCAAGGCGAGCGCGTTGCCCCTAAGCTATCCTCCCAAGACTTCTGTCTCCTGACCTGCGTCCCCCTGCCCTCCTGTCCCCTCTTCCCTTTATCTACTCCTTTTCCTCCCCTCGTGCACAGGGTTGAACTAGGAACCAAAAGTGGCCCTGAAAAAGTTTTAAAAGTGACTTCATGTTGCGAGGAAAAAAAAAAGGATAACAAGCATTCCCACCACCTCAACAGAGAGCTCGGATGAAGGTAAAAGTTTGCATTTGCGTCATGGGTGGAACATACCCCCTGCCAAGGTGGCTGGGGGGGCGGGAGTGAGGAGTACATTTGGGCTTGTGCACCAGAAGGTGAAATGGAAATGGAAAACCCCCCTTTCCTGTGTGCAGCGGAGCACTTATGACTTCATTTGAGCGCCACTTCTACACCAGCTGCGGCTGCCCCCTGCTGGTGTAGCCGCAGCACTCTAATGAAGCTCCAGCACGGGAACAAGATGCTTTTTACTAAATTGGACCGCCACTGCTATACCAGCAGGAGGCAGCCTTTGAAGGCTGCCTCCTGCTGGTATAGCAGTGGCGTTCTATTGAAAGCTCTGTAAAAAACCAAGACCTTTCCCTTCTCCTCCGCCTTCCCTCTCTCCCTCCTATGCTAACCATCCCAACAGCCGCTGAGATTGGCTGTCTGGCCCCTCAAGAGCCCATTAGGGTCCTGGCCATCAGCCCAATCACTACCAGCTTTGGCCCCCCCTGCACTGCCCTCTGGGCCCACACCTCCCGGTTGGGTGGTCTATCTCAGCCCTGCACTTACTTGTGGGCGTAGACCTCCCGCTTTGGCTCTGGTGTCTCTGCCCATGCACTTAGCTGTTGCATTCCTTCAACAGGCAACTCTGGCACTCCCCCTCAGGATCCTCCTTGGATTCCCCTTAGCACTTGCACCCCAGGCCCCACCCCTTCCTTTTTGTTTTCCATGGCCTAGAGGGACTGCTGTCTGTTTGCTTTTTTATTTATTGATTGTCATTTCCATTGTTTATTTGTTCCCCTTCTCCCTTCCCTTTTGCCTTTTGGCGCTTCGCAAAATATTCTTGTTATATAATCGCCTTATAAATAACGATAAAATAAAATGGAAAAGCGCAGTGCACGCGCCAGCACGAGAGCATGGCGCTTTTTCATTTTAATAGGGTGCCTTCAGCATGCCAGCTCCGGTGAGCCCTTGAAAGACTCCCCCAAGCTGGCGTGGCTGGGGAGGCCACCTGGATTGTCCATGCCTAAACCCCGACTCTGATTTTATAGGACGTTTATCCATAATCAGTGGCTAAAAAGTCATGTTTTAAACATTTTCAGCTGTATTTAGGGGCCCTGTGAAGATACATTTGTCTTTACATCCAATCAAAAGAAATGTTAATGTTAAAGGTATTTATACCGCGCACCGTCACCAATGGAATCGGTCCCCAGGCGAAATGTGGAGATCTAAGAATCTCTGCCCTCCCCACCGCACCCCTTTAGCACCTGTCACACCCCATAGCTTAATAAGGTGACTGGGCCGCAGTCAAAACCACTTCACTGGAAGTCCCCTGCCCCCCTCCTCATCCATGCTGTGCACAGAATAATGCAAAAACAAGGGGGTTCCTGGGAGTCCCGGTTTGGAGAGTCTTACCCAGATCCTTTAGCTCACTATCTCTTTCCCTCAGGAGAACTATCCACCAGTCTTTGTCCTGCCCTGGGGCTGTCCAGCACCGAAATGCTAGGCAAAGTTAAAGTAACTTGTGGTTTCACCCTAAGGG
The DNA here is from genome assembly GCF_040938575.1 of Ambystoma mexicanum. Lineage (NCBI taxonomy): Eukaryota > Metazoa > Chordata > Amphibia > Caudata > Ambystomatidae > Ambystoma > Ambystoma mexicanum. The sequence continues at coordinate 1,487,640,806 of NC_090924.1, forward strand.
GGTCATTACAAGTTTGGCGGTAAGGGATTCCGGGCACCGGTAAGGAGACCGGTGCCGGTAATCCCTTACCGCCCAATTCGGAGGTCCCTTAGCGGGAACCGTAAAGGATGTGTGTTCTGACCACACGTCCTTTACGGGTCCCGCTAAGGGTCCAGGGTGCTAATAACGTGCTTGCTATTCGCGAGCCCGTTATTAGCGCCCTCCCCATTCCCATTAGCCCTATGGTGGCTCAAGTGGGAATGGGGAGTGGTTGCTTCAATGGGGACTTACCGGTCCCTCCAGGGTCAGAATGCACCGGTAAGTCCCCATTGAACCAGACTGGTGCCGGACCCGATACTGCAGGCAGCCATGGCGCAAATAGAGCCATGACTACCTCCAATTTCTGAATGAGGCACTAAGTTACTAGAGTAATCCAGACATGAATACCCTGGCTCACTGCTCTTAGAGAGGCACAGCTCCACCTCACAGATGAGGTCCAACCAGACCGGAACACGTGTCTGGGGTTGCTGTCGGCACTCTAGTTCAGAGGAGAATTGCCTGGCATTTTGGTGCAGGACTGCCCCAGGGCAGTACAAAGACAGATATGTTATGAATATTTCTCCTCTGTGAAAGAGGAAGTGAACTAAAGAATCTGGCTAGGACTCTCGAAACCAGGACTAATGGGCGGTAGAGCGACTCCCGGGACCCCCCCTTCTTTTCGGACACAGAATAATGAACAGATGGCTTTTCAAGGGCAACTTTAGCATGCCTCAATTAGAGTGTTTGCGTTATAACACAAGACCCAGTTTATTAACAGCAGGTGTGTTGTTGCAGTACAGCTGCAGGAAAAAGAGAAAATACATCAACCCAGCATAGGCACAGAATTCCGATTAGCATCCTCATGGAATCGGTATGTGCCCAAAAATGGATACAGAAGACAGGATGGAAGCAACAAGGAATATACTCATTTCATAGCATAAGTAGAGTATCTGCAGCAACACCAAAGACATGTATACCATAGCATAAGTAGAGGATATGGCATCAACATGGAGGATACACATACCATAGCATAAGTACAAGATATTGCAGCAACATGAAAGATATACACATACCATAACATAGGTAGAGGATATGACAGCAACATGCAAGGTACCCTTACCATAGCATAAGTAGAGGATATGGCAGCGACATGGCTGGTAGAGGGACTCCCAGGACCCCTCTTGTTTTCATATAATTAAAGTAACTTTGGGTCTCACCCTAAGTTACTAGGGTCATTCAGACGTGGAACCCTGGCTCACTGCTCTTAGGGAGGCAGGGATCCACCCTACTGATGAGATCCAATTAGACCGAAACACTTGTCTGTGGTTCCTGATGGCACCCTTGTTCAGAGAAGAATTGCCTGGCATTTCGGTGCTGGATTGCCCCAGGGATGGACAAAGACCGATATGTTATGGATATTTCTCCTCTGTGAAAGAGATAGCGAGCTAAAGAATCTGTCTAAGACTCTCAAAACTGGGACTAATGGCCGTTAGAGGGACTCACGAGATCCCCCTTGTTTTCGCAGTGACATGGAAGATACGCATACCATAGCATAAGGAGGGAATATGCAACATGGAAGATGCACGTACCACAGCATAAGTACAGGATATGGCAGCAACATGTAAGACACACATGCAATAGCATAAGTAGAGGCTATGGATTAGCAATTACCAGAAACATTCACTTTCTGAAAATAGATTAAGAGTAGTAAAGGACCAGGGTTTTGAAGTGGTGTTGCCATGAGTGAGCCACAACTTTGTATGCACACAAGGCCTGCAATAAGCAGTATTACATAGCAATTTGCTTTGCAGTTCTGTATGTTTCCTCATTACATTGACACTTGTGTAGCACAGTTAACTATTTAACCCTTTAAGTGCCAACCAAATGGAGGGGGGATTACCTCATGCAGCCGTTCGACGGAGCCCCAGGGAGGCCTGCATGGGTCGACCCCCCCACCCATTTGGGGTGGGGGGTGAGAGGGGCTCTCCAAAATGTCGGACAGGCCCCCGTATAGGTGGGGCAGTAGGTTTTGGGCACCCTGGGGGCAGAATGGCACAGTATTGTGCCCATCTGCGCCAATGGGAGTTGGGTAAACAAATGAAAAAAGTGAAAATGGTAGACAGCATTTTATGGGGGGCTGTAGGGCACCCCAAACCGCAGGTCACTGCACCTACGCATTGTAAAGGCCGATCCATCGCTTGGATCACTGGCCACAGCTGCGCATCAACCATCACCAACATCTCTCCTCTCCCGTGGACAGACCACCACCTCATCCAATTTGCTATTCCCACCTTTCCTAACCGAAAGATCCTCTCGAATGCCCCACCTTCCAAAGTCAGTTGCTCGAAAAATCTAACTAAAGTCAACATTGCACCGCTCCTCGACACCCCAGAACTTAAACCTCCTATTAACAACGACCCATCTCTCTGGCCAACACCGATGCTCAGGCGCTTACCCAAGCTATTGAATCCATAGCTCGGCTAGAAGACAAAAAAGGGAAAAAAATCAATGCACTCTAATTCCTGGTTTACGGAAAAACTATCCACACTACACTCCAACAAGTGGCGAGCCCTAGCCAAGTGGCAATCTTTGCCCAATCAGTCCACACTAAATGAATTTAAAGAAATCTCATCCAAAAAGCCATATTCCTAGCCAAATCAGAATCATTTACCAAAGAATCTCCAAAGACAATTCTAAATCTAGGGAAATTTTCACCATCTTTAAAGATCTCACCACCCCGTCCACCACCGTGGATGAGATCACCAAAGACAAAGCTTGGTGCTGCAGCATTCAGGACGCTCTCATCAACAAAGTCAAAATGCTCCAAGAAAAATAACAGCTCAGCGCAAAGCCCTTCCCAACCATGACATCCCACATCTAACCCCCCCACCTAAACCTCTCTCTCAAATACCCCTCTTCGTCTTCAGAGACGTTACCGAGACAGAGGTTACCAACCTTTTCAAAAATATCAAACCTTCCACTTGTAAAGGGGACATTTTTCCCCCTACCATCATCAAAGAATGTGCATACTCTCTCACCCCCCCCCATCACAGCATTAATTAATGCATCATTCTCCTCTGGCATAATACCACAAAGCCTGAAAGAAGCGTGGGTTCGCCCACTCATTAAAAAACCTACCATAGACCTTGCATGCCCCAATAACCACTGCTCCATCACCACAGTCCCTTTCCTCCTCAAAACGCTAGACAAAGCCACCCACATCCAAATCCAACATTATCTGGAATCCAATGTCATCGTAGGCACAAGACAATCAGGCTTCCGCAAAGGCCATGGCACAGAAACCGCACTCCTAGATCATAAGAACCAAATCACAAAAATAATGGATACAGACAAACCTGCCCTCCTGCTCCTCCTTGATCTCTCCGCTGCATTTGATCTTGACCACGATATGCTCACCTCCTACTTGTCCAACGCCGTCCACTTCTCTGAAAAAGCGACCTCATGGATAACCTCCTTTTTAGAAGGTAGGGCTATGAAGGTCTACTCTGACCAAGCCAACGCAGACCCCACTACCATAAACTGTGGAGTCCCCCAGGGCTCATGCACTGCACCCACCTTCTACAACCTGTTCACCAAACCTCTCTTTGACTTACTAGATGTGCTCGGCATAGCATACACAAATTATGCCGACGACACTCACATCCTCCTCCCCCTTACTGGAGACTACAACCATGATGCAGAAGCTCTCCTCCAGATATATCCCACCATCCAAACCTGGATGGAAATCAACCGTCTCTGCTTAAATGTGGATAAAACTGAGATCATCATCCTTGGTCCCAGAGAAACCCTCTCCAAACTCAACTCTAAATACACTCACTTCACCATCGACGACACTAACATATCAGTCTCTACATCTGTAAAGACCCTTGGAGTCTACTTAGACTCTACACTCTCGATGTTAAGACAGGTCAGTGCCATCTCCTCTGCCTCTGCGCATACCACAAAACTCATAACTGCCATAAAACCCTTTCTAACCTCTCAAAACTGCCTATCCATTGCCAGAGCCACAATAGGAGCCAGACTTGATTATTGCAATGCCCTCCTGGCAGGCACTTCTACTAAAAACATCAACAGGCTCCAGATAACGAAAAACAACGTGCTCCGCGCAGCCCTTCACATTCCAAAAAGGGACCATATATCCCAGGCAAGACACGAAGCCCATTGGCTCCCAGTCAACGAAAGGATCAATTTCAAAATTCTCACATTTACCCACAAATGCATTAATCTCTCCGCCCCATCCTACCTAAACTATTTCCAAAAACATCTCTAGCTGCCCCACTAGGAGTCACCACGCCAACCAACTTTGCATACCTTCCATAAAAAGAGCCAACGCCGGCGGCTTCAGCTTCCCCTACATAGCACCTAAACTCTGGAATGCCCTCCCCAGCACACTCAGAGCAGAACCTTCACTACTCGCCTTTCGCGAAACCCTCAAAACCACACTATTCATATAACCTTCTCCACTCTCGCGCCGAAGCCCTCCTGCCCGGCTACCCCTCAGCCAACTCCACATGTGGGATACTTGTTAACTGCTCTGTTTTCTGTGACCTCAAGATGAACCGTAAATGTAAATATATACTATCCTCTGTACCCTGTAACACCAAGATGAACCACAAGTGCAAATGTCTATGCAATTACTAAACCTTCCTTTGTAACCAGCAATGTCTTATATATGTAACACACGCCACAATGCCCTTGGGCTGATGTGCGCTTTCAAAATGTGAATAAATAAATAAATAAAAACTCTATTTGCGTAACAGGTTTCCCTGTGCTATCCTGTTGCCAAATTATCTCAGCCGGCGATAAGGAGCATGCCCTTTTCGTCCACAATTCATGCTCTTCTTGTGAAATGTGTCTCTGTAGCTCTACACTTTGTGTTACTGGCAGTCTGGTAAAATGTTCTTTCTTCACCATATAGCGCGCATGCGTGCCTCTGTTTGGGGTGGTTGTAATGTCTAATATATCAGGGAAATATGCTGCTCTTTTTGCTTCTGTGGCTTCATTACCTCAGGAAATCATGTCTACCCCTCTTGTATGCACTGCACACTTCACCATTGCTACTTCTGATCGACTTTGAAGCTCTTCTGTCAGTCTCTCTAACAATGGTGCATATAATTCTTAATATGGGGCACCTCATCATAATAGTCTGTGTAATGTGGTGCAATTATGTACGTTATCTCCATCATGCATTGATTACGCTATAAATTTAGCAGGATTCACTCTGCTGCACCTGACAGTTTTTATCAATGGATATTATTACTTCATAGCCAGACACTCTTTGTGTGTTCAATGTGCTTTTGAGTTTTTCAAGAATGGCAAACGGGTTCATAGTGATAGTACTGAAAAAAAAGTGTTGACAAATAAAAGTAAAAGTTTCGACATCAAATAGAAATCATGAAAAAAGTCATTCCGTCGAAACAAAGTACATATTAATTAATTATACTTGGTACAACATGAGAGGGTTAATTGTCTCGAACAAATGTGCACATTATGAATGGGGGACCCCCAAACCCCTTACCAATCCCCTCCCACCAACCCTCAAACTTCTCCACGAAGAGACAAAACCAGATAGTACTAGGAAAGCCGATCAAGTAAGGGTTAAAACACTAGCAACTACCGACGAGTAAAGAACCTTATGTGAACACTGACACACAGCTGACAGTTGAAAACAAACTAAATAACACAACAAGATAATGCTGCAAAGCAAGAAACAAAGCACTCAGCACCTTGCCTAGTGTGCTGAATTGGTGGAGTGCCTTTCAATAATTGGGTATTTTTCTTGTATCAAATCCCACCCCTAATTACAACCATATTCATGCACGGTGAAATATATAGAAAAACAAGATTACCCCATGTACCACAACATTTCCAGTGTATAATTTATACTGTTTTAATGCTGAAAAAACTTGCAAACAAAGATTACCATGTGTTGAATAACAGAATTAAACACAACAATTATACATTGAATCGTAAACATGGAGAGGGGAGATGAAACAATTATTTACATCATTCATCAAACATATGGTTACACATAACCAAGGTTAAAGAATAAAGGAAACAGATGCTGATAAGTGCAAGTGTGAACAAACCAAAAACCCGGTGCTCAGAATAAGGGGAAAGAGCAAGAGAGGAAAAGCTCCTCTGATTTAAAAAAGGGATTAGAAAGGATAAATGAAACAGTTTCATAGTGACAGTTTCATGTATTCTAATTTGAGCAACAATCTAAACAAATCAAATAGAGGTTGGAAATCCCTCAAATATCTAGTATTAGTATACAATTTATTTCCAAATGAGTCCAAAGGTTTTTTTAGAATTTGTTTTTCCGTAGATCTTCTCATAAGACTCATATAAGGGAAACCCCCACTGGGTTTGCCAACGCATACAGGGGAAAGGGGAAACAGAAAACATATATGGATACTCCAGATTTAGACAGAAACAGTTTTCAATATGTCGTGTCTGCTGCCAAGTTATTTCCAGAATAGGGGAACACATGTCCAAATGTTCAAAGGCCGAGAATCTGGAAGCCAATCCCCCTTATCTTTTTTTTTTTTTTTCTTTTTAGCATTTCGGTGGTTGTGTGTTACCACCTTCTTCGGGGCAAATTCATGATACCCTATAGGGAAAAAGAGAGAGAACACAAAAAGGAAAAGCTAAGTTTCCAACTGAAAATAATGGGCAATAATGGTCAAAATGCATGCTTGAGTGTACATCTGCCATTCCACCCCAAGCTTGCTTTAAAATTTAGAAAAGCCTTGAAAGGTTATGCCTAGAACACGTATGTGTGACCAAACAAACAAAGGGGAACCCCTAGGGAGGAAGAAATTAAGATTTAACCATTCCTCACCTAGAGGGGTTCAATTTATCCAGTCCCCATGGATGTTGGACTGGAAAAAGAAGAAACTGGCGTGCTGGTCAGAGCCGACTCCTTTTCATGTTAGAAGAGTTGAAAACAAACTGCCAGTGTGTGAGAGAACCGGAGAACGAAGACACCTGCTAACACGAACATCGTATTGCGTGACAGAAAACATACAGGTAAAAAGAATGAATAATGACAAAGAAATGACAAAGAAATGACAAAATGACAAAATATGACTTATAAGATAGACATGAAAACAAAATTAACCAGTAATTTCGATATTTCGATATTTCAGATACGTGATGAGTGCCACGGTCGAGTATGTGAAGTCTCAAATGGGTGGAACCCAGTTAGTATATGGAGGTTATACATACAATCGTGAAATGGTACGCAAAGAAAAAACGTACTGGAAATGTACAGAGTACCACAAAACAAAGTGTACTGGAAGAGCTATTACTGAAGGGGAAAAGATAAGAAGCAGCACAGAGCACAATCATATGCCAGATAATACTGCTATACTGATAAAAAAGACTATAAATGAAATAAAGAAAAATGCTGAAACACATCAAAAAGATGCAAGTGGATCGATAGTAAACCGAACATGTGAAAAAATCCCGCTACATGTTGCGGCTCAGATGCCAAATACAAAACTGCTGCAACGTAGAATTAATAGAAAAAAAACAACTAAAAGGAAACCTACCAATGGCACCACATACTATGCTGAAATGGATATGCCGGAAATATTTAAAAAAAACGGAAAAGGGGGAACAGTTTCTCTTCGCCACAATAGAAATAAACCAAGAAAAAATACTATTGTTTACAACTAATGACAATTTATTAAATCTTGGAAATTCAACAGTATGGCATGGCGACACAACCTTTAAAGCATGTCCTGACCCATTTCTACAGTTCTATAGTATACACGGCAGCATAAACGAGACAGTAATGCTGCTGGTATATGCATAAATGCCGACTAAAACTAAGAAATTGTACAAATGTCTATTTGGAAAACTAAAAGAGGCTATTCCAGAAAAAAAACTAATACAGTGGTAATGGACTTCGAACAAGGACAAATGAAAGCATTTAAAACAATATAACCTGAGACAAATATCCAAGTATGTTTTTTTTCATTTTGGCCAGCCCATTTGGAGAAAAATACAAAAACTGGGACTGCAATCAAAATACATAGAGAACAGCGAATTTCAGCACAACATAAAACGAATATTTGCATTAGCATTTGTTAAAGAAAACCAAGTAATTACATATTACGAAACACTAATTGACACAGAATACTTTCAAATAAATGAAGAACAATTTGCAGATTTCCTAGACTACGTGGAAAGCACCTGGATAGGGCAGCTAACACGAAATGGAACAAGGAGAAAAGCAAAATATGCAATTTCAGTATGGAACTGCTACCAAGCAGTGAAAGAAAACAGAGCAAGAACCAACAACATTCAAGAAGGATGGCACAGCAGAATAAACATTTTAACATAAACAACCCAAATCTGTGGCATTTTATAAAGCACCTAAAAATTGAACAATCAGCACAAGAAATTAAAATAGCTCAAACAATTTCAATGGAACATACACATAAAAAAATACAGAGATTATAAAGAACGTATAATGAGTATTGTGAACAAATTTGAAACAATGGAAGCTATAAACTATTTACAAGCACTATCATACAACCTAAAATGTTGAAAATATAAGTAAAAACTCACCGAAAACACCAGGTTTCTGTGTAATCCAAAATCCTCACCAAGGAATTGCCAATCCAAGCAATCCAGAGTACAGAATCCACAAGAAAGAAATCACCAAAAAATTCCAAATTGTCCATAGTGATTCAATCCAAGTAATCGGCAATCCAAAATCCTCGCCAAAAATCAACCATCAAAAAAACGAAATCCATCCAATATTAGAAAAAAAGATCCAATCGACGATGCAAAATGCGAAGTCCTAAGAAAAAAATACACTCCAAGTAGAAGAAACAAAAATGGTGCAAAAGAAATGGAAAGAGCTCCATCAGAAGCGCCCGACATGAAGAAAGGAACTCGCAAAATGGCACCCACGCACAAATTACGTAAGTGTCATACATTGCACGTTGAACTTCAAAAATATACAAAAACAGAAAATCAATAACATTACAATAAATGATCGAATGGCGCCATCTACTGGTCGAAAAATATAACATTTTAAAGTTAAGAAAAGTTATTTATTACAGTATATATATACTTATAAATTAAATAAAATGTTAATAAATTGTAAAAAAAAGATTATTAGAATGTTATACACATTGTTAAAAAATAAAAAAAAACATAATTTTAATTATAAGCCTCTGTGAAATTATTAACCAGAAATCATAATCATAATTTAAAAATAATAGTCGAAAAAAATTCACAAAAATGCCTATTCGAAAAAATGACTATTAGGAAAAATGTATTCTCAAAAATTACATTCGAAACTTTGGGCATGTTCGACATATAATGTTACTGAACAGCACATCGTTCTAGTTGCTGATTTCTTAATTGCAAAAGCGCTGCAGCTAATGCTTGCTCACATGGATAATGGCCTCTCATTACTGGGTCTAAGATCCTGCTGTAAAATGCCAATGGTTTGCACCCCAATTAACTCTTTTGTGTGAGGGCAGCTGTCATCACAGCTCCATTTGAATGGGGGAACAGGAAAAATGCTTCATTATAATTTGGGAACCCTAGCACAGGAGCTGTGCTTATTGCCCATTTTAATTCGTCAAAGGCACCTGTCCACACAAGGTCCCTTTTGTGCTCCTTTAAGCCCCTTTAAGTGTGGCCGAACAGATATACTGTAATCAAAGAACCATGCACAGCAATAATTGCAGAGCCCCAAGAATTGCAGTAACTCTTTGGTTGTATTTTGACGGGGCATTCTAGTGAAATCTTCTGCCCTTTCCATCTTTTGATATTATCTGGCCTAAGTACAATACTTCCACCTGACAATGTTGCAATTTGTCCTGGTCCACTTTTTACCTTAATTTCACTAAGTACTTTCTGCACTCTTCCTCTGTGGAGCTACGCACCAATAAGTCATCCACGTAATGTATCACTGTGCTGTCTGTCTGTTCATTTCCCAAGTCAATATGTAGCCCCCTGTTGAAAAGACTAGTGGATTCACAGTACCCCTGTGGGAGGCGTCTGTGCTGTAATCTGATTCCCCGATTTGAAGACTCAGTCAAATACTGCAAATCTTCATGCAGGGAAACAGAGAAAAAAGCATTTTTCAAGTCAATGGCCCTCATTACGGGGTTTCCCCAAAACCCGCATGTAGGCGGTGTGTTTCTGGCAACCCTGTAACAGCCGTATGCTGCTTGATATCCCATTGCCACCGGGATGTCACAAGTGGCGGTGGTAATGGTTACTCCCCATTTCCATAGAGTTGTGTGGGACTCCATGGAAATGGGGACACGGAAGCACTGACATGTTGCTAATGGTGCCTGGTGCTTCGGTGACAACCATGACGGTGGGAGCCCAAAATCCCCACAGGTCAGGCCTGCCGGATGTGGCCCCTACCGGGATCATAATAGAATGGCGGTCCGGAAAGGGTGCTGGTAAGTTGCTACCGGCACCCGTATTTCCGGCCCGCCATACTTGTAATTAGGCCTAATCACTGTAAAACATTGGGCCTTTGGTGGTATGTTACATAATATTGTAGCTGGATTTGACACCATGGGAATTCTGCTCCAACAGTATTGTTCAAAGGGTGTAAGTCCTGTATAGATCTCCAAAACCCCCATTGCTTTTTTACTGCATATGCCACCGTATTGCATGGCGATTCTGAAGGCACTAGCATTCCTTGTCACTTCAGGTCGGCAATAGTTTCATAGGCACCCTCATCAGCTTCTTTTGACATGGGTGTGATGCTGGAAATGCATTGGAGGGACAGGGTCTCCCTGTCCTTGTCCTGCAGTCTTTTTTCATTTGTGTTCTGTATTGTTTTCTGCCCAAGAGTCCATATGGGACTCCTGGCAGTGCAGCTCTTCCTATTTTTGGTTTAGTGTACAGACACATGGGATACCCTTATGGCACCCATGGGTGGAGGTACAACCCTGTGCCCTAGTGTATGTCTTTGAGCACCTGTGTGTGGCCCACAGAGCAGGGTATGGGCTGGTGGCAGCTCCATGCTGAATTTGACAGGTGCTCTGAGTATCTTCCATTTTGGGATACCCAGGCCCTGGCATTGGAATCAGTTGATTCCTGATAGGAAACAAGATGGCCCCTGTGGCCTCTTGCTTTCTATTGCCTGTTACCCTGTTTTCCCAAAGTCCTGGGAAGCCCTGACTCTGTCCCTTCCCCCTGACTGGCTGTTGGATGGAAATTCCATATATGGTGTTGTTGTCGAAGCTGGACCGGATGGAGCCTTCCCAGTGACTGTATGTTGTGGGTACACCCTGTGGGTGGTACCTGGGAGAATGGAGTGTGTGACCAATATGCACTTCTTGTTGTGGATGTCTGGTATCTGGTGTTTGACACAATGACTGAGACTGGTATGAATGCAGTGTGTAGTGGTAAATGGCTGGGTACTTGTTCCAATACACATTACTTGTTGTGAGTGTCTGAGAGGGAGGAGAATGACCTGAATGCACTGTATGCCTGATTGGCTGACTGACTGCTGAATGCCTTTCTGAGTGATTGGTTTGATTGTTTGATGCTGGGTGATTGAGTGTGACCCAGCAGAATGAATGGAAGATCAACTAGTATATCTGGGGCCTCTCACTGCTAGAAATCGTTCAGAAGCTGGAGTTGAAACTAACATTGAAGCTGAAGCTGAATCTCGAAGCCGAGCCTGAAGAAGGTTGACTGATGTCTCCCTTCACCGAAATCCCAAAGCCGCCGAGCCGTCGAGACTGATCCAAGAGAGGACCTAGTTAGGCACCCTCTTCCCATGCTCCGAGGGACCATCGAGCCCCGTTAACCTTTGCCGAAGCTCCCTGGAAGTCAGCCCCTCAACAGGCTGCCAACCAGAGACGGACCACCAAGGAGAACGAAGATCAGCACCGGACATTCCGTCCACCATTGTTGAACAGGGTTCGCAGGTTTGCATAACCACTGGAGGCCCGTTGAAGCCGTGTTGGCCAGAAGCGGGGACAAATTGACGCTGTGCCATAGATGACCGGAGCCACATGCTCCTTTGCCTAAGACTTTTGATTCACTGATGCGCTCGTCCGCACTGCCACCGCCTTATACTGCTGGACAAGGCCAGGCCGTCGACTCGCCGAGGAGCATCCGGCGGTGGTTTTCCTGCCACCCAAAGATTTTAGAGACGCCGGACAACTCAACACCCTTGCTGGGCCACAGTTCTTTACATACTCTTTGCGGTCCTGAACTATCGACATCAAGGTGCACCGCACACCTCTTCCTTGCAGGACATCTTTGCTCCGTCATCGACGAGCACCGCTGGGACCAAAGCTGCCTCCTCGACGCCGAGTTCACTTTCTTTGAGTGATCTCGACGATCCATGGCTCCTTCTTTAAAGGGAGCCGCTCAAGAAGGATCCGTCGACGAACTCTGCTATTCCAGGTACATTGCGGTGGTAGAAACCTTATAGAAAGAAATAAGACTTATAAGGCAATATATGGACTGGGCTTGTAGTGTATCTTTATTTTACAGGTTGCCCAGGTTGGGGGGGATCTCCACACAGAACTGTGCCTTAGGGGCCAGTATTCTGCTAATTGTACCAACCAACTGCTTTCCTCCAATATCTATTGTTGGTTACCTTTATTAAGTGATTTGTGTGACATTTAACCAGAATACAGTTGATGCACTTTAATGAAATCTGATAATAATTGTGGTACCACTTAGAATTGTATATATTTGCCATTGTAGATTTACTGAGCACAAAGTGAATATTTGGGATTGTGTATATAACATCGAACCTTAATTATATAATGACTGTGTTTTACCTAATACAGTGATTGGACATTCTTTTGTAGGAGCTTGGGGACTACACTGTACTTAAGAACCAGCCTGCATCACCTCCTGAGAAGCTAGGCCTTTATTGCTCGTCCATTGCTACCAACAATAGAGAATCTTGTCTGGGGTTCTCTGTGACTCTCATCTACCATATAGAGAGCAGGAGTACAGACACCCCCTCCAGTCTTTACAATGGGGACTGTTTTAATCGTGGTAAATGGCACCTTTTTCAGTTGTATCTTAACTGTGCCTTCTCCTTTTAATAGACTGACGTCGACCTGTGCCAAGAAATCTTCCTGTAAAAATGATGGTACTTTTCTCACTAGTATTATTGTTTTGGGAGCCTCTATACCATTTTTGTAACTGGTAAGTAATGCAGATATTAAACATCACCTCATCATCTGAATAATCATCTTCAAACAGTTTGTCATCAGTTAAGTCAGTGGGCCTCATTACGACTCAGGCGGTAAGGGTTTTACGACGGCGTAAACAGCGCCGACCCTTACCGCCTGAGTACGAGGTCCCTTAGCGCCATGGCGGATTTAACACCTGCTTTTAGCAGGTGTTAAAATCCATGGCGCTAAGGGACCATGGAGTTAATTACGCCACCGTAATTTACGGTGGCGTAATTAACGCCTTCCCCACTCCCATTATGCCCTATGGGGCAAAAATGGGAATGGGGAAGGGTAAATGGGGATTGGGGACTTACCGCCCCGCCAACCTCGGAATGGGGCGGTAAGTCCGCCAACCACCATGGCGTAAACGTAGTTTACGCCATGGTGGTAAAGTCACGGCCCAGGCGGTAACTTACCGCCTGGGTCGTAATGAGGCCCAGTGAGTCTGTGTGTCAAGTCTAGCGCTTTCACAGTTTGCCACATGACTCCATAATGAACTCTGTGTAATATCACTTTGTCCTCGCTCACTATTGCTGCTTCTTATTCAATTGTGAAAATGTGGCCTTCTACGTCTGTGGGTACCTCTGATCTAAACATACAATCTGTGGGTAGTCTCAATTTGTACTGTATTCGTGGAAGCCATGCTAACAACACTTGTACCCCATAAAGAAACACTTCTGGGTTCAGTGGCACCCCTCTTTGTGCGTTCTGGCCATAAAGTCCCCTCACAAGTTCCTGGGCATTGACCTAATGAATACCTGCTGTTGAACATATCCCTTTTTCAGTAAAAGAAATGATCATGTTTAGTTTACTCATCAAGTCTCTCCCCATTACGTCTACTGGTGTTCTCCGAGAATTTTATAAATGGGATATCCATCTCGTGTTCCCCGGTAGTGATGGGTAGATCATCTGTAAAAGGAACCATCGTTATAGCCCCAGAGAATCCTTGTGCATCCATTGATATTCCCAAAATCAACAACTTCTCTTCTCTAACACAAGATCTCGTCACCCAAGTATCAACTAAGAAGGAAAAGATCTTGTTAACTATGGTCACCACGAACCTCGGTTCCTCTTATGGATCTGGGTAATCGATAGAATTGGGTATATCAAGTCTCCACGTGGGCTGTCCTATTGCAGGTACATGTTCAGTCCTATCCCAGTGAAAGGATTTCCTCCTATTACTGTCACACCCCCTACTCTGGATGTTGATGGTGCATGCAGTAATATGTTTGCGTCCCATTGTACTATGGCATTTTGTGGTACTGGTGGTGGTTGTATTTGTGCTTGCTGTGTTTGAGGTTGCACCATCTGTTGTGAGGCTGCATTCATGGCTGCACTGCCAACTGTGTTTGCAGCATTTGCTGAGACTGTGTTTGGGCTGGTAAATACTTTGCATAATCTTGGGCATTACAATCTTGTTGTATTGCGCTAAATGGCGGTTTGTATGTGGACCCCTCCTCTTGGTAAAAATTGCTGCCAATTTTGCTGTATTCCTTCTCAACTATTGAAAAACCATTGCAAAGTGTCCAGGCTTCTGACAGATGGCCCGATTCCCCCAAATCATAGTGGTCATCCATTACACAAGCTTGGCTGTGGTGCTTGGAATCCAAACCCTCTTCCCCTTGGTGCAAACCCTCTCTGTACTAATTTCACTTTGTCTATTTTTGGCTCCTCAATTTTCTTTGTCTTTTTCTTGCTTCAATGGATGTTGCGAGAAAAAAAAAATACCTCCATGGGCTCATGGCCTGCACTGCTATGCTATTGTGGGAGAACTGCTGCTGTCGCTCTCTTCACCCTCTGCTTCTGCATCAGGAGGTGGTAGTGCTATGGGAGGCAGCCCACGCAAAGCCCTGGTATGGTCCTCCATGGCAGCAAGCATGCGGGTGTTGAAGGTCTGATTCTGGAGGATGATTGTGCGGAGATCCCCATGCAGCACATCACGGGTTGCCTGCATTTCTGCGCGCATGGCCTCGCGTGATGCCCGGATCTCCTCCCGAGTTGCCTGCAGCTCAGCTGAGAGCGAACGTGTGAGCTGCTCCAACTGCTGTTCTGACCTTAAATTTCGGGAAGCCTCAAGTTCACTTAGAGTCTGCCTGAGGAACTGGAGTTCTAACCTCAGGGCTTCCCTGTGGCCCTGTTACTCCAGAGTCTCCAGTGCCGCCCGTCAGTCCCTGTTGAACGCCAACGTGTCTTCACTGTGTGATTGGCAAATGGAGTCTGTTGCCTGCTGTTGTTGCTCCACCTGCCTTTCAGGGGGGAGAATGGAAGTGGCCTAAGCCATCATTTCAACTGATGCTCCCTGTTGTGCTGCGATACCGTACATGGGGCCTCATTCCGAGTATGGCGGTAAGGGATAGCGGCCACTGGTAACGAGACCGGTGGCGGTAATCCCTTACCGCCATACTCCGAGTTCCCTTTGCGCCATGGAGGTTTTAACACCTGCTTTTAGCAGGTGTTAAAATCCATGGCGCTAAGGGACCTTGATGTTAATTACGCCACCGTAATTTACGGTGGCGTAATTAACGCCTTCCCCACTCCCATTATGCCCTATGGGGCAAAAATGGGAATGGGGAAGGGTAAATGGGGATTGGGGAATTACCGCCCCGCCAACCTTGGAATGGGGCGGTAATTCAGCCATCCACCAAGGCGCTGCCGGTCCGGGTACGGCGTCAACCAAGGCGTTAATAGCGCCATTGGTTAGCGCCGTACTCGGAATGAGGCCCATGGAGTTTTCCCATACAGTGTTGCCTGGTGGGCACCACACCTGTTTGGGGCAAGGCGATCTGCACCTTGCTGTGCCGGCACTGCCTGAGGCTGCAGGACTGCATTCCCCCTCTGATCTGCTGGCCCAGGAACATGATCAGATGTTGTGGAGTGTGACCCTGCATCCGTAACCGTCAAAGGTGGAGTTACCAACACTGACATCCCCATAGAGGGGTCTACCCCTGGTGCAGGTGGGTTGGACAGAACAGAATCCCTGCCAGAAACACTGACCTGTGACAGCACATATGTCTCATCATCCGACTCAGCACCTGAATAGAGGTCTGGGGAGGTGCACCCAGAGACACCCCTGGACAGTATGGCCTGCAGTAAGATTGGATTTTCACCCACCACCACACCACGTCCTCCACTGGTGGCCGGTTGTGCCTCAGGTTCCTCCTGGGTCTGCACCATCTCCTCCACCTCTACAGCATCAAGTGCGTCATCACCTGCAAAAACATGAAAGACAACAAATGAAAACAGGCATGAGCACCATAGCACACACATAGGCCTTACAAGCCAGAGATCCAGCACATGATTTGCACATGTTCAACATGACAATAACCCTGGCATGCATGCACTGTCAATGAGTCGGAAGGGGAGGCAAAAAGCAGATACTGAGGACATCAAGATGGAAAAGCAACACATTTGCTGCATGCTGGGTAGCACTGGCATCACACATTAGCCTGTGAGTGGCATGTCCAATACACATAATAAACAGAGATAATCGGGATGGGGAGATCCAAAACCAGAGACAAGTAGGTGCTAAACGTGTGTGTTTATTGTATAATCACACAGAAAGTGGTACGTGACTGCACAATTTATTTTACATTACTTCCGATAAGCACGAAAGGTGTTTTAGAGAGGACGGACAGAGTGGGTCACGCAGTGGTGACACAGGTGGGTGCAAACCTCTGGAATATCGAGGTCAGCATTACATTGAAAATACAAGTTTCCTCGCATATCGAGGAACAAAAACACAAGGTGCACACAACAATCTTGAAAGTGAACAGGTACAGGTAGTGATGCAGTTGTGATGAATGGTTCGACACAGGGGGTGACACAGGGTGTGTTTCGGCCAAAAAAGTGGCTGGGAAGTCGCCGTCTTTGTGCTGGCCTTCGTCAGGAAAGAGGCACCAGTAGTGGTGCTGTCCGTGGTGTCTGTGGGTAGAACAGAGCTATTAGGATCTCGGGTGGTGATTCAATAAGTACTTAGAGTATTTAATACGGGCCGAATAAATGCCCAAGTGATACACCATATGGAGTATCTTAAAAAACAGCTTACCTGCCGCCGGAGGGGAGCAGGTGGGTGCTGTCGGGGAAGCCGCGAGGAGTGCGGGTTGACCGGTGCGGTGTATGGCACAAGGTGGAGGGCTGTGATTGCCTTCGAGCCAACGTGGTCAAGAGTCTCACGAAGCAGGGGTGGGGCGTAAATGTACCCAAGTCTAGAAGGAAAATTAAAAAGGTTTTAGTAACCTGTGTGAGTCGAGTGTTTCGGGAAACATGGGCTAGCCCGCGTTTGGGTGGGGGGACTTACTGTGGTCTGGGTGGTACGCTGCCGTGCTGGACGTAGACTGGTGGGAGCCGGATGAGTCGGACACCGAGGGTGCCGTGGAGGACAGTATAAATAGCAGCCTGTGGCTAAAGGCAGACGAATGGGATCCCGCGGTCCCGGGGCGGCAGTCTGCTTGGGCCAATCCAATGGCTGTGCGCCGTGTTCCAATGGAAAGGCGGTACTACGTGTGTGATGTTGGGTAATGTAGTCCAGTGGGGGCAGGAAGGACATCGGCAATAGGAAGTTCGCACAGTAAGACGGGCATGCCACATGGAGGCTGAGACGGTCATGTGATGGCATAATTACCGCAAAACACTGTGGATGGTACAACACAATGACTCTGGTGTGCAATAATCATCCCAAGGAGAAACCATTATATCTCGAAGATGCACAGAGGGATGGTAACAGTGCACAAGCAATTCTCAAGGTAGAAAAAACATAGGTGTAAAATGTACACATTTGGATCAATCTAGTGTAATGGACACTAGTCCGTTGCCAGAGAGGGGACGTCGGTGACTGGTGGCTAATGGCAGTTCTAAAAATGTTTCCATTCAACGGTTATATTGAGGCCGTCTTGGACGGAGTTCAATCTGTGGACCCACTTTTGCTCGAGTCTAGTGAGGGCAATGTTGATGTCGCCTCCTCGTCTTTGAGGCTGAAGTTGTTGGATCACGGTCCACGTGAATTCTTCATGGGTATGTTTCTTCTGGCTAAAGTGTTCGACCAGAGGTTTGTCCTCAACTTTGTTTTTGATGCAGGATCTGTGTTCGTTGATCCTTTGTTTGACTGGTCTGATGGTTTTGCCGATGTAAATCAGGTCGCAGGGACACTTGATAGCGTAGATCACGTGCTTACTTTCGCAGTTGGTGTGACTGTTCTGTTTCCATACTAGGTTCTTATGGATGAACGTTTTGCTGTTCGTGGTAAAACGACAGGCGACGCAATGTCCACAGCTGAAGTGACCCACCACTGGTGGAAGATTCCACAGCGTGGTGACTGGTTTGGTGGGTTCTAGGAAGGTGTGGACTAATGAGTCTCTAAGATTTCTGTTTTTCTTGAAGGCGAACAGTGGTTTCTTCGCCAGGGTACCTTCATTTTTTACCAGATGCCAGTGTTTGTTGATGGTATTTTTGATGAGGTTACTGACTGGGTTGTACGTGGTGACGCAGACAGTTCTATCGTTAGGGAGTCTTTCTTTAGTGGTTAAGCAGAGGGAGCGGTCGGTGTTGGCCGCTCTTTTCTTGGCTGTCTTGATGGACTTCCTGGGGTATCCTCTCTCTCCAAGACGTGTTTGCAGTTGTTGTGCATGGTAGTTGAATCTTTCTTTGTCAGAGCAGTTTCTCCGGATGCGCAGAAACTGACCGTAGGGGAGATTGTATTTTAAACCTTGTGGATGGTAGCTGGTGAAGTGGAGAAGGGTGTTCCTGTCGGTAGGTTTTCTGAAGAGTTCCGTCTTCAGCGCATCTCCGGACCGGTAAATGTGTAGGTCGAGGAAATTGATCTCTTGGTAGTCCCATTCAATGGTGAACTTGATGTAATCGTTCCGTGCATTGAGCCATTGGTGGAAAGCTAGTAGTTCTTCAGAGCTTCCTTCCCAAATGAGTAAAATGTCATCGATGTATCGACGCCAGACCTTGATGTTTGGTCTGTGAGGATTGTTGTCAGAGTAGATGTGATCTTCTTCGTATTGTGCCATGTACAGATTGGCGACGTCCGGGGCAAAAGTGGCGCCCATGCTCACTCCTTTAATTTGTTGGTACATTTGATGGCCGAATAGAAAGAAATTCTCACCCATGGCGATCCGAATGCACTCCACCAAAAAGTTAGTAGGTATGGTAGAAGTGTTGGCTCGTTTTTCAAGGCAAGTCGCCAAGGCTTGTAGGCCCTCTGTTTGTGGGATGGAGGTATACAGTGCCTCAACGTCCATGGTGACCAAAATGGACTGGGCAGTCAGATGTATGGAGTCCAAAATCTTGATGGTTTCGGTACTGTCTTTGAGGTAAGATGCCATTTTACCTACGAACGGCTTCATAAAAAAATCTGTATATAGAGAGAGGGGTTCCAACAGTGAATCACAGGCGGAGACAATGGGTCTGCCCGGTGGTTTGGTGGGGTGCTTGTGGATTTTGGGTAGAATGTAGAAGGCCGGAGTCCTCGGGTGAGTTTTGTTGAGAAAGATCCTTTCTTCTTGACAAATCCACCCCTGGTCTTCGGCATGCTTGGTGAGGTTGATGATCTCTTCTTGCAGTCGTTGTGTGGGGTCCCTGTTTAACATTTTATATGAGGTTCTGTCGCTGAGGAGTCGCAAGCATTCCTGATTGTAATCTGCGGTGTTCATGATCACAATACCGCCTCCTTTGTCTGCTGGTTTTATAGTGATGGTGGTATCCTGGTGGAGGTCCTTAAGGGACTGTCGCTCCGTTGGTAGCAGGTTGTCTTGATAAAAGTTTTTTTGTCTTATCCCGTCGGTGATTGTTTTCATGACGATCTTCTCAAAAGTCTCAAACTCACTCGGGATCGTGTGAGGGGGTGGTAAGAAGGTGGATTTGGGTTTGAACCCCGTGATGTTGTCTTTAGTCCTCTCTGGTATCCCCATCCCGATTATCTCTGTTTATTATACGTATACCCACCTGGGTAAATCGGGACCTAGCCAGGTGCCCTAAAGATTTAAATATGTCCAATACACATACATGAGACATGCCAGCACACAGATGGCATGTAGCCTAGCCATGGTACATTTGACAAGTACAGCCATATGTCAGTGAATGAGAACTGTCACCCATCCATGTCAGATGGACATGATGAGATGAAAAATGCTAAATAGTATGACAAAATACGCATGTGCCACACAGTGCAACACATCCAGTGTACAATAATACAGTGATGGCAGCCAGATGTACACATCAATGGTTGGTCACTTCAACATCACAGGAAACAACTATCATGTTCCACATTCAAACAGACCCCAAAAATTAATGTGAGCATGTCAATACTCAATCAGCCTGAATGGTCTAATCATTCACATAACAAGGTAACACATGTGGGCCAATGTGGGGTGAAATCAATGACAGAGGCATGTCACATATGTGGCATTAGGGCTGAAAAATGTGTTGCAAAAATGGGAGAATTGAAACAATCAGCCTGAATGAACACTGAAAAATTCAGAACAATGTTGTTGCAAGATGACAGTTCAAGGGCAACTGCAGTAATGTGGCACCAATTAGCTACTGTGGGCAGAAGGGATACTGTCATACCCAAATCCAAGGCCGGTGAATGGTTTGGAGGAAGCACATGGGTGACCCATACCACTCAGGAGAACACACCCTCACCTGGCACTCAATCAGAACCCGTCACCCAAACAACATACACATGGATTACACACACATGCATGGGCACTCACCGGACAATGCGTCGTAATCTGGTAGGTCTCCCGCGCCTTGGATCGGTTCCTCTGTGACGAAGGTTCCGGCAACAGACTCATGTTCAGTGAGTTGGTTGTCCCCTGGTGGAGACCCACCGCCAGTCACCAGAGTAGAGGCATGATTTGAGCAAGCTTGTTCTTTGCTCTGCGTTTCAGGTCATTCCACCGCTTGTAGCAACCATCAGCTGTGTGCCTCACAAATCCAAGGGCACTAATGTGGTCCGCGATGGTCTGCCAGTGTGCCCTACGTTGACCAGGTGTGGTCTTGCACCCTGCAGTCACCACCATTTCGCGGCTATGTGCCGACACATAGGCCACAAGTGCATCAAGTTCGGCATCATTAAAGCTAGGCTTCCTTGACATGCTGGCGTGTGTAGCTGTGTCTGGGGTCTCAGCCTGTAGTGCCAGAGCACCCTTCTTCTTCTTTTTCAAAGGTGGTGCAGATCCTGAGTGGCTTACGCCGCTCTGGTCAGTAGGGCAGAAGCACAGGTGGACTGGGTACTAGAAGTGTGCGAAGGCACAATGACCATAGGTCTTGGTGCAGGCATTGGCTGCAGAGTGATGTTTGCAGGGCCAACGTTGGTTTGATGGACCTGGACCGACACTGTCCCGGCTGGGAGACTCAGAGCTGGGGTGGATAGAGCTGCAGCTGCCCCTGCAGCCTCCCCACCCTGCCTACTTGGGGCAGCAGATGACATTGCTGCCCCAGATCCACGTGGCCTGGTGACAGCAACTTGCACCGCCACACGTGGCTTAGACTTGCTGACCTGGAAGTCAGTCTATGAGTCATCCTGTACCGGTTCAGGTGCCAAAATGGGCCAGTCCAACAAGGGCTGAGCTGGGATGGTGTCAGCTATGTTTCCCACAACCATGGGGGGGGGCATGGGTGTCCCTGATTGGTCCTCCACACACAGGGGTATAGGGGCACCCTGCAAATCCTGGCCACGTCCCCTACCGCGCCCACCACGCCCACCTTTTGGAGGTCGGCCACCTTTGCCTCCCTTACTGCTTGGTCGCCTCCCAACCATGGCACTGATGTTGTTGTGCGTATGGGAGTTGCAGTAAAAAATTGTCCTGGGCAATTGGGGTAAAAGGGGTAGGGTACTAGATGGAATTCGTACCCTAGTGCTCTGGGAAGGCTGTATGTGACCCCTGGAGGAAGATGACGGGTCACGCAAACGCACAGGCATCCCAAAAACAAAAGCAGACGTGCACGCAACACCTGGTAGACCACGTGCGTGGAAAAATAAACCCGCACTACGTTGTGGCACCCAGAAACACAAAAATAAGCGTATGCATGTTAAACGCAGCATACAATGACCACTGAAGGGGCGCGCGACACACGGGGGCAACCACAGTTGGGAAATACGCGCGCGA
This sequence comes from Ambystoma mexicanum, assembly GCF_040938575.1. Lineage (NCBI taxonomy): Eukaryota > Metazoa > Chordata > Amphibia > Caudata > Ambystomatidae > Ambystoma > Ambystoma mexicanum. Next base: position 1,487,663,157 of record NC_090924.1, read on the forward strand.
CTCACCATCTGCCTTGAAAAAGAACGTGAAAAAGACGCGCGTGTGCGCGTAGGCAACATCCCCGCCAAAAGAAGAAAAGAACGCAGTCTGAGGAAACAGGGAGTACGAACTGGAAACGTTGTGAAGTAATCGCTTGTGAACCGACAAGAAGTACAAGATACACCCGCTCGCTCTCCACAAAAATCACGTACAAGGAAATAGCGTGATACTCGTACCTTTTAAGCCAGCCCACACGTGAAACGTCACTTACGCGCTTACGCGCTAAGTCCCTTTCCTCCAATAGCACGGTGACGTACAGTTTTCTCACGTGCTGATTCACTATGCACCCGTGTTGTGGGCAACGCCTGCGTGTGTAATATCACTGACGCGTTTACGCACTAAGGGCCTTTCCTCGGATTACACACTGACTTGCCATTTTTTCACGTGCCAAATCACTCTGTATCAAGCTGGCCACGTGAATACACATGGAAGACCACGCTCCTGCCCAAAAGCCCATTTTCCTGCCCCCAAGAGCCCCGAGCACGCTCCCACCAGCCATCTGCTGCTGTCTGCCTGCTGCCCACGTGCCCTGCTATTTGGTGCCTGCACGTCAGCCATCTGCAGGGGTCCAGTTGCTGTGTCCACCCCTGCTGGAACAGAAGACTCCCGACTGGGATAACATCGCTCCACAGCCCAGCCCCAGGACCCAGTTGCCCACCCATGCCTGCCAGGGTGGTCGCTATGTCGGGGCAAACACCATCTGAGTCCACTGGCGACCCCCAGTCAGAGAGGCAGAGGGCCACCAGCTTCAGTGATAAGTAAGTTGGTGTCCTGGTGGAGCATGTCTTGGGGCTTTATGATGCCCTCTTCGGAACATCACGCGCCACCAAGGAAAGACGGTTGAGGATCTGGGAGGACGCAGTGGTTGCCATCAACGCGGAGGAGGTGGCAACGCGTGACATCAAGCACGTCAAGAAGCGCTGCGAGGACCTGAGGTCCAGGACCCTCTACAAGGCCCGGCGCCTCGCGGAGGGGGCCGGGTCAGCATGGGTAACATCCATATGAGGGTCCTGGAACACGTAGCCCCAGCGCTCCACTTCCAGATCCTTCAGAGGCAGACCCATCTGGAGTTGAGCGGTAAGTGGGAAAGCATTGATGTGTGAGACAGGGCATGTTGCAGTGTGCTAGTAGCCTGATACTTGCCTGTATGTGTGACATAGGCCATGTATGGATGTGTGTGCAGGGACATCATGGTCATGCATGTCAGACCAGTAATGTGTGAACCACATGGATGGTGCATGTGTTCCAATGCAACATGGGGAGCTGTATGTGGAATGCACGCATGAATGCATGCCAGTCTCTGTTCTTGGACATGGAGGGGGGTTGAGGGATGGGTGCTGCTGTCATGTACATGTATGGTACACATGTGTGTGTGTGTGTCTGAGAAGTGTGTGTGTGTGACTTTGAAATGCCATGGTGGCAGGTCACACAAGTTGGTGGCAGATCACTCTCTTCGGCAGGGGCCTCTCTCTGGAACAGCCTTCCTGCCTCCCTGAAACTCGAGGAGAACCACCTCCGGTTCCTGAAACACCTCAAAACGTTCCTCTTTGCTTCTGCTTTCTCTCCTCCCCTCCCTTGCTGAACTCCTGACTGAAATTGTACTGGTTACCTGGCCACCCCTCTGATCTCTGGGCCAGGCCCTGTCAGCTGCCCACATGCACTGCCTCCCTGGCAACCCCTGCACTTGGGGACTGTTTCTGTATCCCTTCAGTCCCCTTTCCAGCATTTGTCCGCACTTCCTGCACGTGCCTGTTTTATTTTATGTGTTTTATTTATCTTATTTTTTCCACTTCCCATGTACTGCACTTCCCCCTCTCCCTTTCCCCCCCTTGCACTCTTCCTTGCCCCCCTTCCCATGCACTTGCACGATCTGAATGACACCTGGCCTAGTAAGATCGTTATCTGTCCTCCCTTTGTTCCCCCCTTGCCTCGTCGCGCCTTGAAACACTTGTGTATAGGCGCGTTATTAATGCCATATATCATATCATATCATGACACATGTCCGTGATGATGTGTAGATTCACTCATGCAGTGCGGTCACCGTTGTATCCACTGTGTTCATCCACTGTGTCTGTCGTGTACAAGCCATGATGCATGACCCTCCGGTGACGTGTGTGCATGGGACCAGTGTGAGCCATGATGCATGTGAGTTGACATTTTGGTTAACAGAGGCCCTTGCACATGGATGTTGATGTTGATTGTAGTCGCCAGGACTGTTTCTGCATGTGTGTTGCATGCATTCACCCATTTGTTGTGGAGGGACAGGATGGAAGTGACATTTGACAGTGCCACTCATGTGTTATTGCTTCCTATCTAGGGGAATATTGTACTGCACCCTGATGCTTGTGTTCTATGTCTCCCTCTACGCAGCGTCAAGTGAAGAAGAGGATGGAGACGGCGCTGTGGAGCCAAGCGGCGGGGATGCCTCCACCGAGCGGCGACACAAGGCCCAGCCACCCTCCCAGGAATTGCCAACATCTGGGAGCGAGGGGGCTGGTGCTGCGTCTGCCACTACGGCTGTAGTGGAAGGGCCGGGTGAGCCCCCACAGGGGCTTGCAATGGCGGAAGATGGTGTGGAGACATCCAGGTTGGTGGTCTCCACAGAGGAGGAGGAGCCCGCTACTGAGCCGCACATGGGGCCTGGTGGGGGTAGCACCACTGGTGCAAGTGGTGCAGTGCAGGGCCAGGAGGCAGCACAGGTCACCGCGGAGGGGCCTGTGCATGTCGCTGTCCTTGACCCTGTGACTGCACCACCATGCACCAGCAGGGATGCCCTGTCCCAGGCCCATCCGCAGGTAAGGGGGAGTGCCACATCATCTGCCTCTCCACTACCTGTGGATGAGGGGTCCCACGCACGACCGTATGGGCTCCGTCCTGATTGGTGTTGTGTTGCACACGCGTGACATTCGTGATGACGTGCGTGCTTCCTGGGTGGAGCACGCACGCCATCACGAACATCAACGTCGCGACGTGGCACTGTTGGGAGGGCCCTGGTCGTTGGGTTCCTACATGTGTCGCGCACTCTGGCGGACCTCTCCGCCTCTGTGGAAACTATGAGCCAGTCGTTCTCCCTGCCGTCTTCCGGCCCAGATTCCACCAGGGCCCCCTGTGGACCTGCCCTGACCAACGCAGCCAGCTCGGTGGGGATCCCATCCCTGCTACAGTCGGGAGTCGGAGGTCCAGCAGGGGTGGACACCACAGCAACTGGACCCCAGCAGATGGAGGATGTGCAGGCATCAGACAGGGCATATGGACAGCAGCAACAGCAGCAGGCTCTAGGTGGGAGCAATGATGGCTCGGGCCATCAACATCAGAGGGGCAGGCATCGACCAGAGGGCAGGAGAACCCTGGAATGGATTTGTCTTCCGTGTGGCTGCGGTTGGGCCAGCGCATAGATGCGGAGCGGCGGCGGGAGGAAGAGGCGCGGCTCACCATGGTCAGGGCGGGGTTCTCCATGCGTCGGGTGTTGAGGCGGGCAGAGTGCCTCGAGGCAACTCGCAGGGAGTTGCAACAGGCCATGAGTGCATCTCTGCGAGACCTCGGGGCCAGGGCAGAGGCCCGCCTCCGGGACATCGACATGGAGTTCGATGATGCCCTGGCCCGGGACATCACAGAGTGAGCAGCAGGACTTGCCCGCCGCCATTGTATATAGTTAGATAGTGTTAGGTTTCCTTTGTTCTTTTAATTTGGAGTTAATGGACATTGCTCCACTTCGTGTGTATATAGTTTTTTCTTCCTAGGACTTTTTTGTAGGTTTCCTTTTGTTTGTGGATCATGGACCATTTGGACTTACATTGGATATATTTACAGACTTGTACATACTTTCTTTTTCTATATTCCCATGGATCAATGTTTTTTTTTAATTTGGATTATGTTTTTATTATGGACATTAGCAATGGACCGCTTTTTTATTCTACGTGATTTTTCTTTTTTTTAACTTCATTGGATTTACAATTATTTTTTTTTTCTACTTCGGTTATTGTGCATTGATTTTCAATTCACTATTCATCAAAGTCAGTTCTTTATGTTTTTAATGCATTTTTTTTTACTTCAGAATTGGTGTTGTGTTCTGTAATTGGTTTTGTTCATGTCTCATTGAACATTTCCTCAGTCACGTGTTGCCACTGTGTGGCTACGTTGTGCATTCCTGCATGGGCATGGGGGTTCATTTCATCTATCATGGCATGGGTAATTTGGGAGTGGGTTCGGTGGATGGTTGCATGCTTGGATTGGGGGGCAAGGGGGATTAGGGTTGGCTTTCGGGACATGGGTCTATTTTGTTAGGACATGTGGTTTGTTGGGACATAAATCTGGGTCTGAGGCCCACAGCTGGGGGGTGGGAGTGCTGGGGGACATGAGTCGGGGCTTGAGGCTCACTGCTGGGGGGTGGGGGTGCTGGGGGACATGAGTCGGGGCCTGCTGCCAGGTGCTCATCACTGCTGGGGGTGCTGGGGCACATGAGTCAGGGCCTGCTGGCAGGTGCTCATCACTGCTGGGGGTGGGGGTGCTGGGGCACATGAGTCAGGGCCTGCTGGCAGGTGCCCATCACTGCTGGGGGCTGGGGGTGCTGGGGGACATGGGTCAGGGCCTGCTGGCAGGTGCCCATCACTGCTGGGGGGTGGGGGTGCTGGGGGACATGGGTTAGTGATCACTAGTGGAAGGTGACATGTGGGCTGGCTGGGGGGGATGCCCATGGTGGATGGGCTGCGTGTGGGACATGACATGGGGTGCAGGGTAGTCCCCTGTGGTGTGGGTTGCCTGCAAGGGCCGTGGAGGGGGTAGAGGGCACACCTGGGAGGACCCACACTGCCAATTCACGTGTGGGACTCCCCACACACCCCACTGGATACACGTACCCGCTCTGACAGCGAAATCGCGTGTGATACTTCCCGCGTACCCCGGAAATAGACATACCCTGCTGGCACAGGGCCGATCACGTGTGAAACTTCCCGTGCACCCCAGTAATACACGTACCCCGCTCGCACAGGGCCGATCGCATGTGAAACTTCCCGCGCACCCCAGTAATACACGTACCCCGCTCGCACAGGACCGATCGCGTGTGAAACTTCCCACGCCCCCCGAAATACACATACCCCGCTCGCACAGGGCCAATCGCGTGTGAAACTTCAAGCGAACCCCCGTAATACACGTACCCCGCTTGCACAGGGCCAATCGCGTGTGAAACCTTGCGCGCAGCTCTGTAATATACGTACCCCGCCTGCACAGGGCCAATCGCGTGTGAAACTTCAAGCGAACCCCCTTAATACACGTAACCCGCTCGCACAGGGCCAATCGCATGTGAAACCTCCCGCGCACCCCAGTAATACACGTACCCTGCTCGCACAGGGCCGATCGCTTGTAAAACTTCAAGCGAACCCCCGTAATACACGTAATCCGCTCGCACAGGGCCAATCGCGTGTGAAACTTTGTGCGCACCCCAGTAATACATGTACCCCGCTCGCACAGGGCCAATCGCCTGTGAAATTTCCCGTGCACCCCCGAAATTCATGTAGACTGCTCGCACAGGGCCAATCGCTTGTGAAACTTCCCGCACAGCGCGATACGTGTATTCGAGGGGTGCGCGGGGAGTTTTACAGGCCTTTTCTTGATTGGGGGCCTGTGCGCCATGTACTGGATTTGTGCGCTGTACATGGCGCACGGGGAGGGATTGGGGGCGTTACTGGCACTGCTGCAGGGTCGCTGCGCCACTCTGCGCCATGGCTGGTAATGGATGTTGAAATCCATGAATACGCTGTGCGCGGAAATGGATTTTGGCGGACGCAGCTGGCGCAGACTGTCGCACGCGCACACTGTGCGCCAGCCACGTGCGCCGCTTGTGCTCCGAATTCTATGAATTACCCCCCTATTCTTTTCTTAACTGCACCTTTATGGTCTTAGTATTCATCTTGTATCGTGAGACTCTTGCGGCGGTAGGGCTGTCTCAGAAGGGAAGTCAGATGTTGCCTCAGTGAGATTACACAGGAATACAATTTCATCCATTACTTTAAGTTTCAAAATCTATTTTAAAGAAGGGTTGTGTGTGAACCTTGTATTATCCAGAATTTACATTCTTTATGTCACAAAGTATTTGTACTGAAGAAAAAAACAAGCAATACCAAAGTGATCCCTTTTATAGTGAAACAAAACGGTTTAAACCCCTCCACCTACTCTGTGAAATTGTCAACCAGAGGCATCAGAGAGAAGTGCAGCATTGTTACCTAAGACTGGAAGTGTGGCACTGCAACGCCCGAGTAACTACTGGGGCACAAGAGGTGTGAGAAAGCTGGGGAAGGGGAGCTGGGTGCTTGTTAAGAATTCCCATAACCTGTAATGCTAAATGACTGCTGGACGTGAACGGAGGTAAGTCTTTTAGCCAGAGGCAGGCTATCCTTGTAGCAGTGGGACAGACCAGAAGAGGCAAAGAAGCTGCCCCCTTTTTGAGCGTCATTAAAAAGTAGCAGTGCCTTGCCTACCTGAAGAGGTTGAAGTTTGCTAATAAGTCTAAAGCATAAAGCATTGGCAGAAATACTTGAACTGTGGTGGTATATAAGCTATCAGGGGATGGTATATTGGAGTGGGTTTGAAATGGTGGCATACTGTGAAACAAATGTAACTGCCTTCATAGTTGCAGCCGCAGAAGAGTGGTTGTTAAAAGTAAGTAGCAACCCAAAGAAGAAGCATCCTGACAAATTACCAAATATACTGCAGAAGTCTTAATCCATTGGAAAGTTGTAGTTGAAGAAGTCCTATACCTATTCTTTTGAACTCTGGCAAATACCTTTGGAGAAAAGATAACCAGGATTACCATTGGTGCTATTTTCTTTGATGGAGATTGGAAGGGGATATTTTAAACCAACCAAACCAGAAAATTGCTATAAGTAGACTGTGGTTTGAGGACCTTATGTCTTGACTGAGAACTAATAAGAATTCATTGAAGAATGTTCTTTTCCTTTGAAAATGTTCTTCAAGCGGACTTTAAAATCCTGGGAAAAGGATCTTGCCCAGTACAGGTGAAGATCACCCAAGTATTGTTTAACTATTGTTTGTTATCTTGTGTTGCTTTATCATTTACTTTGAATGTTTGTTGTTTAGAGTGAGGGCCAGTTTACCCCCATGCTAGAGGTTGCTCCCTTAGCCTTTAGAATAGGTAGGGAATTCCTCAGTAGAGTAGGGCAACAAGGCTTATTTTGGCAAACTTTTACTTTTGTAAACTGTCTTACTTTGAAAAAACTACAAGCATTACTGACTTCTCACAGCACCCAACCTGTGTTTTATTCTCATACTCTTGGATACTAAAATGGTCTTAATAAAAGTGAATCGCACTGTTCCTGTTGCACTGGCCTCTATCACATTATATGCTATCATCAGAGAACCATGACTGTACCACCTAGAGTGCATGTCCTCAATAGATGGCCCCTTAGTATTCAACGTCTTATGAGCTACTACGTGAGTAATTAACCAGGGCACATCACTACTACTGAGAACCAGTCTGCCTGTTACATGTGATGCCTGTGATTGTGAATGTGTTGAAACTAATAATGTGCATCTCCTTTTATTTTAACAGGTGATAGATGCCCCAGAAATGCAACAACAGTGATTGTTAGATTCTCTGGATTAATGCAGTGAAAAGTGTCATTATTAGAATATGCAGTTTCCAGGCATCTTAGAAGAGTGCATGTTTGGTGTCCAGTTGTCTTTTCAGAGTCTTAAGGAACTGAGATTGAGAAGCCTATTGGCTACCAGATGGCGTCCATCCATGCAAACCCTTCGTGGTAACATCCAGTAACCAAGCATGTTCTTTCAGTCAATCCTGGGCGAGAGGGACGTCTAGCATGAAAATGACAATGTGTGACGTGCAGTAAGGGAAGCATTTTTGTTATTGCTATTATTGCTGTAGGACACCTGTGAGTGCTATTTTATACACATCCTCAGTGTAAAGGTAGTTTCTTTAACTTATTTTGTGAAACGTTCGTCAATGTGAATGGACAAAGTGTATCCTTGCACTGAATATTTTTAAAGCTTTAATCAGAGGAAAAATCCTATTTCTCACCAGAAATTCTCTCCACACGAGAAAGGTAATTTGTGCTCTGAATTTGGGAAACGATTCAGTGGAAAGTGTCCTCTTAATAGGCACCAGACACAATAAACAGAGGAGAAACTTTACACATGCCCAGAATATGGGAAAAGTTGCCATCTCAAGAACGTACGTATTGCCCACATGAGAACATGGGTGAAAAACCTTATCAGTGCACTGAATTTTAGAATAGTGTTCATTTGCATGGTACACGTGTTTGCCCTCCAAATATGCATACATGTGAGAAGCGGCATGTGTGCACTGAATGCGGAAAGTGTTTGCTCAGAAGGGACGTCTTATTCACCACCAGACAATACATACAGGTGATAAACCTCACAGGTGCACTGAATGTGGGAAAGGGTTTGCTCAGAAGGGATCTCTAACTATCCACCAGAGAACACATACAGGTGTGAAACCTCATAGGTGCACTGAATGTGGGAAAGGGTTTGCTCAGAAGGGATCTCTAACTATCCACCAGAGAACACATACAGGTGAGAAACCTCATGTATGCATTGAATGTGGGAAAGGGTTTGCTCAGAAGAGAGATCTTACTATCCACCAGAGAACACGTACAGGTGAGAAACCTCATGTGTGCACTGAATGTGGGAAACAGGTTTGCTCAGAAGGGAGATCTTATTAGCCACCAGATAACACATACAGGTGAGAAACCTCACAAGTGCACTGAATGTGGGAAAGGGTTTGCTGGGAAACAAGAGCTTGCTCGCTACCAGAGAATACATACCGATGAGAAACCACATGTGTGCACTGAATGTGGGAAAGGGTTTTCTTGTAAGGGGCATCTTACTTACCACCAGAGAACACATGCAGGTGTGAAACCTCATGAGTGCACTGAATGTGCGAAAGGGTTTGCTCAGAAGGGAGATCTTCGTAGCCACCAGAGAACACATACAGGTGTGAAACCTCATGAGTGCACTGAATGTGCGAAAGGGTTTGCTCAGAAGGGAGATCTTCGTAGCCACCAGAGAACACATACAGGTGAGAAACCTCATGTGTGCACTGAATGTGGTAAAGGGTTTGCTTGGAAGGGGCATTTTATTAGCCACCAGAGAACACATACAGGTGAGAAACCTCATGTGTGCACTGAATGTGGGAAAGGGTTTTCTCGTAAGGGACAGCTCATCCGCCACCAGAGAACGCATACTGGTGAGAGACCTCATGAGTGCACTGAATGTGGGAAAAGCTTTGCAGGGAAACAAGACCTAACTCGCCACCAGAGAACACATACAGGTGAGTAACCTCATGTGTGCACTGAATGTGGGAAAGGGTTTGCTCGGAAGGGACAACTTATTTACCACCAGAGAACACATACAGGTGCGAAACCACATGAGTGCTCTGAATAAAGGTAAGGGTTTGCTCAAAGGGATATCCTGCAATGCACCACTAGATGCCTTAGGGCTTTGATGCTATAGAAATGTTATAACATAACACTAGAAAACACACACAGGTGAGAAACCTCATGAGTGTGGTGGGATGCACGTGCAGCGTCCCAATCATGGGAAACGGTTTAGACTGCGCTACCTGTATTAGCCAGAAGCGCTGAGCAATTCTTAACCAGTAGTTATCATATTTAATTTCGCTGCGTAGCACACGTTTTCTTTTTTAACTAGTTGAAAATGTATTGAAAGAAGCATTAAGGTATAACATGGAGAGCAGTAACAATGTTGAGATATGGGAGATAGACCCATAGGGGGTAACGAGGTTGGTAGCTGCCAATTAGGAGCAGGGTGTGGCTTAGCGCATAGAAGATAGTATAGAATGTGTAGTATTGTGTATTTAGGGTAGGGATGGTAATGGACTACGGGTTAGTATAAGTGGTAAGTGCTAGTATGGTAATGTAGTATTTAACATGGGCGTTAGTAGCATTAGACTGATAGACCGCAGAGCAAGGGTTCAGCCATTTACAAGTAGGCCATGCAGTGTTTGTTAGTAGAGACTAGTAGGCTGCATTTGGAGTTGGTGTTTGGCTCTGTAAACTAGAAATATTTCCCCTTCCCCTACCGACTCGGACAGCATTGAGGAGTGATGTACAGCCAAAAAAGCAGCTCACAGGAATCGAGGACGAGATACATTTTAATTAGGTTGGTTTATGCGCACTGGATAATCTTGACACCTGCAAGGCCGAAGCTGGTGAGAACGGGTCACGGCAGCCCAGATATGTTAATGTAGCAAAACCAAATGAGACTGTACTTCCCCCAATGAGCAAAGGCCATTCCATTTGAACTTTAGGTATTGTGCTGATATTAGTAAATAAATAAGAACAATTGATTTCACTGAGCGGTGCACGCATGCGTTTTTTATAAAGCCACCTGATTCCACATACAGATGGGATGGGTAGCAGGCCAGGGCAGCGATATCTTTCAGGATGGGAGTCATGGGAGGTGTTGTTAATGAATGAAGCTGCAAGGTCAAGAAGACCATCTGGGGGTGCCAACGTGTCTGGCCTCATGAAGGAGCCATTGTTTTACCAAAGGGATGTCTCGGGAAGTTGCACATCAAACACTGTCTGAGCTGCCTCGACCAATGAAATGAATAGCTAATTGTAATTTACTGCCTGGTTAGCAGGGACCAATCAAAGTGGAGTAGATCATGCTGACGACATTATGAAGTCATTTTTAGAGGTTGTGTTTTTAGATGAAGATGTAGCCAATGAGGTTATGATCTATATATAATGTTTAGGGTCTTTGTATAGGATTGACCAATGGGAAACATGGTATAGTTTTGTAACAGATATGTAAAATCTGCGGTTTACCGCAATATAAGCTGTAACTTTGTTAGGAGTGTCGAGCGAGTGATTAATTCAGTTCCAAGGCGCTATCGAGTGCTCCCGGCCGCATTGCTTCTAATAAACTTCTTTTTCTTGCAAAGGTATGCACTCTTATTGCAACTTGGATTTTTGGCTATTGATCTGCTTGTGGGAAATCCTTACAAAGTGCTTTTAATGTTAGAACGGGTGTGCTGGGAAGGGATGGCTTAATCGCCACCAGAGAACATACAGGTGAGAAACCTCATGTGTGCACAAAATGTGGAAAAAGCTTCAGTGTGTACAGTAACCTTATTAGGCACCAGATAAAACATGTGTGAGGAACCATTTCAGTGTAGTGAATGTGGAAAATACTTCAGGATGTTCTCATCTGCCCTAAGAGAGGATATGTAGGTCTTGAAATCCCCTCTGCAATTAAAGCTTGAGAGGAGGAGGTGGTTCTTCAATGGGTCTGGGTTTGGCATGGCTATTTACCAAAACTTATCGCCACAACTGTACCCAGTTTCCATTGGCACACAAATGTTGGCTGACTATGATTGGTTGAATCACAGCTGTTTCAAATGCATCTCTTTTGGAATATTCTAAAAGGAGTCTGTGCCTTCTGTGGAAAGGTTCCCATCCTATGGAACACTTTGCCTAAAAGCCTCAGGCAGATTAATGGCCACCAGCATGTTTTATAAAGTTTAAAGACTCAGTGGTTGAATCAATAACTATGGACCCTCATTGAAAATATAGGTGGTGCCAGAGAACATATACAGTTGAGAGCATTGGTGAAGTGGCAAACCTTTCGTATTCCCTCAACCCTCTCAGTTGCCTTTGATGCCTTTGACCATTAGATCCTACTTAGTCTAAGAGATGCCTGCCTCAGGGACTCAGCCATTGACCATTAGATCCTACTTAGTCTAAGAGATGCCTGTATCGGGGACTCAGCCCTTGACCATTAGATCCTACTTAGTCTAAGAGATGCCTGTATCGGGGACTCAGCCCTTGACCATTAGATCCTACTTATTCTAAGAGAGGCCTGCATCAGGGACTCAGCCATCAACCATTAGAAACTACCTATTCTAAGATGGGAGGCAGCATGGTAAGTCCTCTGGTTCTTTATTCATGGTGCACGCTTACAGTTTACATATCAGATGTCAGGTATTAGAGATGGAAAGCAGGCTCTTAAGTATCTCCTGGAGAGCACACCGGCTCCCACCACCCAGGCTACATGTCTCCCCTGCCACCTCCCAGCTGCACGTCTCTCCAGCCCACCGGCTCCCACCACCAAGGCTACATGTCTCCCCTGCCCACCGGCTCCCACCACCCAGGCAGCGCATCTCTCCAGCCCACCGGCTCCCACCACCCAGGCTGCGCGTCTCTCCAGCCCACTGGCTCCCACCACCCAGGCTACATGTCTCCCCTGCCCACCGGCTCCCACCACCCAGGCTACATGTCTCCCCTGCCCACCGGCTCCCACCACCCAGGCTACATGTCTCCCCTGCCCACCGGCTCCCACCACCCAGGCTACATGTCTCCCCTGCCCACCCGCTCCCACCACCCAGGCTACATGTCTTCCCTGTCCACCGGCTCCCACCACCCAGGCTGTGCGTCTCTCCAGCCCACCGGCTCCCACCACCCAGTCTACACGTCTCTCCAGCCCACCGGCTCCCACCACCAAGGCTACATGTCTCCCCTGCCCACCGGCTCCCACCACCCAGGCTACATGTCTCCCCTGCCCACTGGCTCCCACCACCCAGGCTATATGTCTTCCCTGAAAACTGTAGAATAGCGTGGGTTTGAGTTGGGCACTACTAAGTTTCTTAAATGCTTGTTAATCTTTGTTAGAAATATTGATTCTTTCTACTTTTGGATAGTATTTGGAGCCACCGGGTAAAACAGAGCCCAATGACACTCGGGCTCTAACAACCAAAAGTACCCAAAAAGAAACGGAGTGGAAACCACCCTGTCAAAAACCCTGTGCTCCTCTTCGCCCCCCTTGTGGAGCTTTAATTTCAATTATAAATGCATTTCATACGTTCTGTATTTCTTTCGATATACTTGTTCAAATTACTTCATTCCAATATGTTTTTCTGTATATACTTTCAAATATTCTCATCACCAATGTTGTATCAAAGCAAACTTGTGTTTAATTCACACAATCTATTAATTCGATTCTTCCTCAATCAGAAATATCAGCTAATTATGCCAATGCATTTCGGTGCATAGCGCTTTCATCAGGGCTCAAGTTCAAATAGGCATATTACAAATTCACAGTTCAAATTCAGAGGTTAATTATACACAATACAATAGTTCAATGTACATACCGACAAGTAGATATATGGGTCAAAGACAGGTTCAGCTGTACATGTAAAGAAGAATAGAGAGTAACTCTCATTAGCATCAATGTGGGGCGCAATGTGCTACATAGACTCGCTAGTGTGCGTGTATTCCAGACATGTTTTACCTTAGCTTAATCATGAAAACGTTACTCCTTGCGTCTGAGCGCGTGATTCCTGTAGGAGGTTCACTGTAAAAGAAGGGATACCGGGTGAGTATCTCCGTCTGCTTGTGGGAGGGATGTGCCTTCTGATAGTGCTCTGTGTGCGAGCACAGAGCAGTTTACCTGCTTGCGTGTACCGCCTCGCGTCTCCTACCAACGGGTCACGAGGGTGTGTGCCTGTGCGAGCTTAAAGAGTTTCCAGGGCTCCTGCGGCAGCGTCGCTCCTCCAGTGTGTATAATTAACCTCTGAATTTGAACTGTGAATTTGTAATATGCCTATTTGAGCTTGAGCCCTGATGATAGCGCTATGCACCGAAATGCATTGGCATAATTAGCTGATATTTCTGATTGAGGAAGAATCGAATTAATAGATTGTGTGAATTAAACACAAGTTTGCTTTGATACAACATTGGTGATGAGAATATTTGAAAGTATATACAGAAAAACATATTGGAATGAAGTAATTTGAACAAGTATATCGAAAGAAATACAGAACGTATGAAATGCATTTATAATTGAAATTAAAGCTCCACAAGAGGAGCGAAGAGGAGCATAGGGTTTTTGACAGGGTGGTTTCCACTCCGTTTCTTTTTGGCTACATGTCTTCCCTGTCCACCAGCTCCCACCACCCAGGCTGCGTGTCTCTCCAGCCCACCTGCTCCCACCACCCAGGCTCCGCGTCTCTCCAGCCCACCTGCTCCCACCACCCAGGCTCTGCGTCTCTCCAGCCCACCGGCTCCCACCACCCAGGCTGCGTGTCTCTCCAGCCCACCTGCTCCCACCACCCAGGCTCCGCGTCTCTCCAGCCCACCTGCTCCCACCACCCAGGCTCTGCGTCTCTCCAGCCCACCGGCTCCCACCACCCAGGCTGCGTGTCTCTCCAGCCCACCTGCTCCCACCACCCAGGCTCCGCGTCTCTCCAGCCCACCTGCTCCCACCACCCAGGCTCTGCGTCTCTCCAGCCCACCGGCTCCCACCACCCAGGCTGCGTGTCTCTCCAGCCCACCTGCTCCCACCACCCAGGCTCCGCGTCTCTCCAGCCCACCTGCTCCCACCACCCAGGCTCTGCGTCTCTCCAGCCCACCGGCTCCCACCACCCAGGCTGCGTGTCTCTCCAGCCCACCTGCTCCCACCACCCAGGCTCCGCGTCTCTCCAGCCCACCTGCTCCCACCACCCAGGCTCCGCGTCTCTCCAGCCCACCAGCTCCCACCACCCAGGCTACATCCCCATAAAGTAATTTTACTTTCAACTTCAAAACCTAGGGAATAAAACATTCCAATTTTGAATTATCTGGAGGCCTCATTAATGCACAGGGAGAAAGTTGGCATTCTTACATGGCTAATAAGACTAATCTTGGCAAAACACATGTGAAAAGGCAATGTTCATCAAGGGGAAAATATGGAGCATGGAATCCATGAACTGGAATCTCAAATATTACTCCAGTAGTCAGTTTCCAAGAAACGCATGACTCGCCTCAAACGTGCTCCTCGCTGAACTCTGCAGCGTTTCCACTTTTGCAACACATTCTGTAGCACTAGGCACCCTTTATCATCAATATTGCCTAGCTCTAGTGGAACACTCTTCTCCTCAGGAGCCCCTCTAGTGTATTATAATATTGTCTATCTCTAGTGGAGCACTCTTCTCCTCAGGAGCCCCTCTAGTGTATTATAATATTGTCTATCTCTAGTGGAAAACCCTTCTTGCCAGGAACCCCTCTAGTGTATTACACTATTGCCTATCTCTAGTGGAACACTCTTCTCCTCAGGATCCCCTCTAGTGTATTACACTATTGCCTATCTCTAGTGGAACGCTTTTCTCCTCAGGACACCCTCTAGTGTATTATAATATCGTCTGTCTCTAGTGGAAAACTTTTCTCCCCAAGAACCCCTCTAGTGTATGACACTATTGCCTATCTCTAGTGGAGCACTCTTCTCCTCAGGAGCCCCTCTAGTGTATTATAATATTGTCTGTCTCTAGTGGAAAACCTTTCTTGCCAGGAACCCCTCTAGTGTATGACACTATAGCCTATCTCTAGTGGAACTCTCTTATCCTCAGGACCCCCTCTAGTGTATTACACGATTGCCCATCTCTAGTGGAACACTCTTCTCCTCTGGATCCCTTCTAGTGTATTACACTATTGCCTATCACTAGTGGAACACTCTTCTCCTCTGGATCCTCTCTAGTGTATTACACTATTGCCCATCTCTAGTGGAACACTCTTCTCAGGATCCCCTCTAGTGTATTACACTATTGCCTATCTCTAGTGGAACACACTTCTCCTCAGGATCCCCTCTAGTGTATTACACTATTGCCCATCTCTAGTGGAACACACTTCCCCTCAGGCTCCCCTCTGGTGTATTACACTATTGCCTATATCTAGTGGAGCACACTTGTCAGGACAACCCCTAGTGTATTAGACTATTGCTTATCTCTAGTTGAACACTCTTCCCCTCAGGATCCCCTCTAGTGTATTACACTATTGCTTGTCCTCAGGACACCATCTAATGTATTACACCATTGAATATCTCTATTGGGGCACGTAGGATTAGTAGATAGTTCCCTGGCCTGGGATAGACATGGAGGTGCAATTACATTACAGAGGGTCCATGACCACTGTAAAAGCGCTATCATATAATGCATTGTTTTGGTGTGACGGGCCTGGAGAAGATGTCAAGGGAACCGTTACATGATATGGAAATGTATTTAATAAAAAGTGACATTATATGAACAGAGTAGAAAGGGCAAATGGAATAGAATAATTCACTGTGCTGTGAGGCAATAAAACTCATTCAACTTTGGAAATTAAATGGGGCCTTTCTGTCTGAAATGACTGTTGTGGGTGTAGGGATATTGTAGCCGTTTCCTCTGAATTCCAAGAAGGAATAGTGGACATAAATGTTTACCAACTAAAACTGATCCCGGATAAACTGACATGTCGAATTTAAACCTGTGTTTATGAACTGAATGAAAATCTGATAAACAGAATATTGAGCTTCATCCAATAGGTCACTGTGTTATATAAATTCTAAGTTGTTAGTTTTGCCTCCATTTGTATGTTAAATGTATTTCTTTTTTTCTGGCTTTACTCTGGAGTAAACTGCTTCCTGCAGCAGAGGTGTTTCCTTTGTTTGAAGCAGTGGTGTGACCATCTTGATTTGTTTGTGCTTAGTGGAGGGTTGCTTTACCTACAGAACTTTGGGCCGGGAGGTAGTTGCTAGGTTTGTGCTTAGTGGAGGGTTGCTTCATCTACGGAACTTTGGGCCGGGATGCAGTTGCTAGGTTTGTGCTTAGTGGAGGGTTGCTTCACCTACAGAACTTTGGGCTGGGAGGTAGTTGCTAGGTTTGTGCTTAGTGGAGGGCTGCTTCACCTACAGAACTTTGGGCCGGGAGGTAGTTGCTAGGTTTGTGCTTAGTGGAGGGCTGCTTCACCTACAGAACTTTGGGCCAGGATGTAGTTGCTAGGTTTGTGGTTAGTGGAGGGTTGCTTCACTGACAGAACTTTGGGGCGGGAGGTAGTTGCTAGGTTTGTGCTTAGTGGAGGGTTGCTTCACCTACGGAACTTTGAGCTGGGAGGCAGTTGCTAGGTTTGTGCTTAGTGGAGGGTTGCTTCACCTATGGATCTTGGGCGGTAGGTAGTCGCTAGGTTTGTGCTTAGTGGAGGGTTTCTTAACCTATGGAACATTGGGCGGGAGGTAGTCGCTAGGTTTGTGGTTAGTTGAGGGTTGCTTCACCCAAGGAACTTTGGGCCAGGAGGTAGTTGCTAGGTTTGTGCTTAGTGGAGGGTTGCTTCACCTACTGAACTTTGGGACGGTAGGTAGTTGCTAGGTTTGTGCTTAGTGGAGGGTTGCTTGACCTATGAAACTTCGGGCCAGGTGGTAATTTCTAGGTTTGTGCTTAGTGGAGGGTTGCTTCATCTACGTAACTTTGGGCCGGGAGGTAGTTGCCAGGTTTGTGCTTAGTGGAGGGTTGCTTCATCTACGGAACTTTGGGCCGGGATGCAGTTGCTAGGTTTGTGCTTAGTGGAGGGTTGCTTCACCTACAGAACTTTGGGCTGGGAGTTAGTTGCTAGGTTTGTGCTTAGTAGAGGGCTGCTTCACCTACAGAACTTTGGGCCGGGAGGTAGTTGCTAGGTTTGTGCTTAGTGGAGGGTTGCTTCACTGACAGAACTTTGGGCCGGGAGGTAGTTGCTAGGTTTGTGCTTAGTGGAGGGTTGCTTCACCTACGGAACTTTGGGCCGGGAGGTAGTTGCTAGGTTTGTGCTAAGTGGAGGGTTGCTTCACCTACGGAACTTTGGGCTGGGAAGTAGTTGCTAGGTTTGTGCTTAGTGGAGGGTTGCTTCACCTGCGGAACTTTGTGTCAGGAGGTAGTTGCTAGGTTTGTGCTTAGTGGAGAGTTGCTTTACCTACAGAACTTTGGGCTGGGAAGTAGTTGCTAGGTTTGTGCTTAGTGGGGGGTTGCTTCATCTACGGAACTTTGGGCTGGGAGGTAGTTGCTAGGTTTGTGCTTAGTAGAGGGCTGCTTCACCTACAGAACTTTGGGCCGGGAGGCAGTTGCTAGGTTTGTGCTTAGTGGAGGGTTGCTTCACCTACAGAACCTTGGGCTGGGAGGTAGTTGCTAGGTTTGTGCTTAGTAGAGGGCTGCTTCACCTACAGAACTTTGGGCCGGGAGGTAGTTGCTAGGTTTGTGCTTAGTGGAGGGTTGCTTCACTGACAGAACTTTGGGCCGGGAGGTAGTTCCTAGGTTTGTGCTTAGTGGAGGGTTGCTTCACCTACGGAACTTTGGGCCGGGAGGTAGTTGCTAGGTTTGTGCTTAGTGGAGGGTAGCTTCACATACAGAGCTTTGGGCCGGAGATAGTGTAAAGACTGGTAGGGGGTGTCTGTACTTCTGCTCTCTATATGGTAGAGGAGAGGCACAGAGGACCCCAGCCAAGATTCTCTATTATTGGTAAGTGGTCGAGCAATCAAGGCCTAGCTTCTCAGGAGGTGATGCGGGCTGGTTCTTAAGTACAGTGTAGTCCTCGAACCCCCATAAAGGAATGTCCACACACTGTATTACTGAAAACACAGTCTTTGTATAGTTAATATTCAAGGGTATGTACACGATCATAATAACGCACTTTGTACTCGGAAGTCAATAATGATAAATATATAAAATTCTAAAGTGGTACCACTAAGGTTATCAAATCTCATTAAAGTGCATCAACTGTACGGTTACAATGTCACACAGATTAATAACTAGGAAATCAGCAATAGAGATAGGAAGGAACGCAAGATGGTTGAAACAGTAGGCAAAATGCTGACCCCCTACCACAAGGCACAGTTCTGTGTGGAGATCCCCCCACCTGGGCAACCTGTAAATAAAGATATATAGCACAAGCCCAGTCCATATGTTCAATAGTCTCACTTTCTCCTATTAAGGTTTTAACCCCCAATGTACCTGGTGGAGTAGGGGTCTCTGACGATGCATCGGCCGATCCTTCTTGAGTGACTCCCTTTCAGGCAGGAGCCACGGATCGTCGAGAGGTGTTGAGGACCTCGGCGTTCGGTGTCGGGGAATCGACGGTCCTTCTTCAGTGCCCTCCCTTTAAGACGGGACTCACGGGTCGTCGAACGTCCGACGGTGAACAGGTTGAACTACGGCAGTGAAGTGGCAGCTGCGTTCCTTGCGGTGCTCGTCGACGACAGAGCATTGGCATCCTACAAGGAAGAGGCGTGCGGGGCACCTCGGTGACGATAGTTCTGGACTGCAAAGAGATGATGAAGAACTGTGGCCCAGCAAGGCTGTCGAGTCGTTGGCGTCTCTGTGGTCGTTAGGTGGCGGGAAACCCACCGGTGGATGCTCCTTGGGGCATCGACGGTCGAGCTGTCTCTAGCGGGAGACGAGCAGATGACGATGCAGGTGAGAGCGTCCGATGATCAATTGAAGTTCTTAGGCAAACGGGAGCACGACGGCTCCGGTCGGCGACGGCGGTCGTCGACAGTGGCAGACAACAGTCCGAGTGCTTTTCCTTGGAGTTCCACAGCAGTCCCCGTATCGGGTCCGCAGCCTGTCGATGGTCTGTCTACCAGGGAGCCTTGGCAAAGATCAGCTGTGCACGATGGTCCCTCGTAGCTCGGGAAGAGGGCGCCTTACCAGGTCCTCTCTGGGTCAGTCCTTGGAGGCACAGCAGCTTTCAGATTGTGAACGAGAGCTACAGCAATTCTTCTCGTCCAGCAGGGCTTCAAGGTCAAGCGTCAGTTACTCCAGTTACTCGTCGTAGTGGACTTCAGCTTCTGAACACGATTCCTAGCAGTGAGAGGTCCCCAGATATACTGTTGATCTCCCATTCATTCCGCTGGGTCACACTCAAACATCCAATCACGACTACGGGCATTCATGCAGGCAGGCAGCCAATCAGGCACACGGGGTATTCAGGCCATTCACTTCTCTCCAGACACTCACAAAAAGTTATGTGTATTGGGACAAGTACCAAGCCATTCAACACTCCAAGCTGCATTCATACCGGTTTTGGGCAGGGTTTTCTCAGTCATTGTGTCAACCACCAGATACTAGACACCCACAACACAGAATGCATATTCGTCACACACTCTATTCACCCAGGTCCCACCCACAGGAGGTACCCACAACATACATCACCGGGAAGGCTCCAGCTAGTCTGGCCGGGCCTTCACAACAACACCATATATGGCATTTCCACCCAACAGCAAGTCAGGGGGAAGGGACAGAGTCAGGGCTTCCCAGGACTTTGGGAAAACAAGGTAATGGGTAAAAGAAAGCAGGAGGCCACAGGGGCCATCTTGTTTTCCATCAGGAATCAACTGATCCCAATGGCAGGGTCGGGGTATCCTAAAATGGAGGATACTCTGCGCACCTGTCAATTTCAGCATGGAGCTACCACCAGCCCATACCCTGCTCTGTGGGCCACCCACAGGTGCCCAAAAACATACACTAGGGGCACAGGGTTGTACCCCCAACCATGGGTGCCATAAGGGTATCCCACGGGTCCGTTCACCAAACCAAAAGAGAGAGAGCTGCACCGCCAGGAGTTCCACATGAACTCCTGCACGGAAAACACGACAGAACACACGATAAAAAGCAGTAAAGGAAAAGGATGCGGAGGCCCTGTCCCTCCGATGCATTTCCAGCATCACAGTCGCCCCCCCCCCAGACTGAGGTGGAGGGTGCCTAATCTCCCACGGGATAGACACCCTCATCCAGACGGTCAACATACCTTCTGGAAAGGCCATCTGCATTATCGTGACTCTTCCCTGGTCTGTGCTCTATGGTGAAGTCTAGCCCTTGCAGGCTAATGGACCACCTGAGCAGTTTCAGGTTTTCACCCTTCATCTGCATAAGCCACTTCAGGGGCTTATGATCTGTTTGGACCTTGAAGGTAGACCCCGTAAGGTAGGGCCTAAAACACCTAAGGCTCCAAACTATACTAAAACATTCCTTTTCAACAGTAGCCCACATAAGTTCTCTACCCTTTAGTTGTCTACTGATGATTATGATAGGATGTTCTCTCCCTTTGTCATCTAACTGGGACAAGACAGCTCCAATTCCGGTATCGCAGGCATCCGTCTGGACGATAAAGGGTCGGCTGTAGTCAGCGCACACAACACGGGTGCCCGACACAGACTTTCTTTCAAGCCATCAAAGGCCCTCTGACAGTCCTCAGTCCAATTGACCTCCCTAGGCTGTTTGGTGAAGTCAGAACTGTCAGTGGTGCAGCTATGGTTCCATATTCTGCCATGAAATTGCGATAAAACCCAGTGAGGCCCAAAGAGGCTCTCACCTGGGTTTGAGTAGTGGGAGTCTACCAGTCCTGTACATCTTGTACCTTACTGGGGAGAGGTTGGATTTGACCCCCTCCTACCTCATGACCAAGATACGTGACTTTCCCCTGAGCTATCTGGCACTTGGTGGCCTTGATAGTGAGGTTAGCCCTCTTTAAAGCCTGCAACATTCTACCCAGATGTGTCAAGTGCTCTTCCCAAATGGAACTGTAGATGGCAATGTTCTCTAAATAAGCCACACAAAAGGCTTCCAGCCCACTGAGAGCATCATTGACCAATCTCTGGAAGGCGGCAGGGGCATTCTTCAACCCAAAAGGCATGACCCTAAACTGGTAGAGTCCCTCAGGTGTTGAGAACGCCGTCTTTTCCTTGGCATGGTCCGTCAGAGATATTTGCCAATAGCCTGAGGTGAGGTCAAAGGTGCTCACAAATTTGGCAGCATCGATGGTGTCCACAAGCTCATCAGCCCTGGGCAATGGGTGCGCGTCAGTTTTGGTGACGGCATTGACTCCTAGGTAGTCCACACAGAACCTCCAATCCTTGGTACCTGCCTGGGAATTTCCCTTGTGGACAAGGACCACGGGACTGGACCAGGGACTGGTTGAGGGTTCAATAACACCCAGATCCAACATCTTGGCAACCTCAGCCTGGATGTGGTTCTTAACCGTATCTGGCATTCGGTAGCTCCTGCTTTTGACAGGCACGCTGTCACCAGTTTCAATCTCGTGCTGACACCACGGTGTAAGGCCTGGTGTCAGTGAAAACAGAGAGGCATACTGCTGGAGCAAAGTCCTGCAGGCCCTCTGCTGCTCGGTTGTCAAACCTGGAGAGAGCTGCACTCCCTCCAATGAGCCATCCTGAAGGTTGCTATGCAGCAAATCAGGAAGGGGCTCACTCTCATCCTCTTCTTGCTCTGAAGCCAGCAAGAGACATGAGACTTCGGCTCGCCTGTGGAAAGGCTTGAGCCTATTGACATGGAATACCTGAGGGGCTACCCCTGGGATTCCCATGTCAACCAGATAGTTGACCTCACCCATCTTGGAGATTATCCGGAAGGGTCCAGTCCATTTATCTGCCAATGCCCGAGGCTTGGTAGGCTCCATCACGAGGACCTCCAGTCCCGGAGTCCAATCCACTTGTGATGCTTTAAGGTCATGCCAGTATTTGTTCAATTCCTGACTGGCCTTGAGATTCGCCGTTGCTTGACCCATCATCTGTGTCATCCTCCGTCTGAGGCCTAACACATAGTCCCCCACTTGCTTGGCGGGACCGGGAGGGGTGGCTTCCAAACCTTCTCTGATCAAGGCGAGGGGCCCCCTCACGGGATGTCCAAAGAGTAACTCAAAGGGGCTGAACCCAACGCCTTCTTGAGGTACCTCTCTGTAAGCAAACAACAGGCATGGCATGAGGAGATCCCTTTTCCTCCTTAGGGGCTCTTCCAAAGCATCTAGCATGCCCTAGCATGCCCTTGAGAGTTTTATTAACTCTCTCAACCAGACCATTGGTCTGGGGGTGGTAAGAAGTGGAGAACTTGTAGGTTATCCCGCACTCTTTCCACATGGTTTTCATGTAACGAGACATGAAGTTGGATCCTCGGTCAGAGACAACCTCCTTGGGGAATCCAACATGGGTGAAAATGCCCAGGAGGGCCCGGGCAACCACCATGGCAGTAACAGTCCGAAGGGGTATAGCCTCAGGGTACCTGGTGGCATGAACTACCAGAACCAGGATGAACCAATGTCCACCTGACGTGGGAGGGTCAAGGGGACCGACAATGTCGATGTCCACCCTCTCAAACGGTGTGCCAACCACTGGCAATGGCTGCAGTGGGGCCTCCAGTCTTGCCAGACAACTGGCAAGTTAGGCAGGTCCTGTAGTGGGACTCCACTTCTACTCCCTTCCGAGGCCAGTAGAAATGGGCAGAGAGCCTCTGCTTAGTCTTCTTGGTACCAAGATGACCAGCCAAGGGCACCTCATGCGCCAACTGCAGTAGGAAGGGCCTGTAAACCTGGGGTACCACCAACCACTTGAGGGCACCAGGTTCAGGCTTAGTGGGCTCACTAAAAAGGAGCTCACCCTCCCAATAAATCCAGAATGTCCTAGGCACTTCTCCTTGTGCCTGGGACAGGGCCTGTTTCCTCAGACCATCGAGAGAGTGACACTCTCTCTGTCCTTTAGAGAAGTCTGCCCGGGAGGGTCCCCCTTCAGCTAACAAGCATTGAAGATCGGGATGATCCTCCGAGTTGAGAACCTCTCCCACAGGAGAGTCTTCTGGCTCTTCTCCCACAGGAGTTGAGACGGGGTTTCCCACTGGACCCAGCCCGTCCGGAGCATGGATCCCAATGTGTGCTGTAGGAACAGCAGGAAGAGAAGGAGCTCCCTCCACAGAGGTGGCCTTCTTGCTCTTCCTTCGTCTTGCCTTAGGCCGTGCCTTCGGCTCGGGTACCTGACTCACAGCCAGACCTGGTGTCACCTGTGACCTAGTGACCGCAGCAGCAGTCATGGGAAGACCATCCGTGATCAACCCCAACTCCACTAGATCGTTACCTAACAGAATATTAACAGGGACATTGTCCTGAACCAGGACAGGAAGCTTTGCTGTCTTGTCTACAATTACGAGAGTGACTCGGGCTGCAGGCGATAATTTGGGAGGACCACCAGCTACCCTGGTGGTTCTTAGAGGAGCATCTACATAGTCCTCTGGCTTGAGCAGGGTCCTGTCCACCACTGTCATGCTTGCCCCAGTGTCTCTCAAACCAGTAGAAGGCTGGCCATTCAGGAGGACACTTCTCAAAAATCTATGGGTGTTCTGTGGGATAGTCGCCAGTACTTCCGCGTACTGGTCCCAGGCCCCAAGGGACACTAAGGAAATCGCTACGGGAGCACCAAAAGTGATCCCTGTAGAGGAGGGGAGGACAGTGGCCTCCACCTCAGACATGGGGTAAGGGTAGGTCAGGCTGACAGCCTGTACTCCGAGTGCCTTACCTTTACACTTGGAGTCACCTCTTTTGTGATCCAGAGCCCCACAGTCCCAACAAGTGCCGGGAGTGCGGGGTACGGTACTGGAACCACCGGGAGCCTGCTTTGCAGCAGGTGGACCACTACTCTTATTCCCACCCACAGATGACTTATCCCCACTAGATTTTTGGGTCTTAAGAGAGGAGGGTTTAGGTTTATTCGACTGTAACTGCTTTTGGGACTCCTCAGATTTCTGAGAGGCCCCCTTTTCTTTGTCCTTGTCCTTCCCACTGGAGTCATTAGGGGACACCCGGTGGGAGACCCACTTGTCAGCCAACCTAGCCAGCTTAAAGGGATCCAAAATGTTCTGGTCAGCAACATACTGACGCAGGTCTGGTGAACAAGCTTCTGAAAATGCTCAAAAAACAACAAGTGGGACAATTCAACAAAGGTTTTCACCTTGTAACCATCAATCCACCCCATCATATTCATGTGCGCAGCACTCACCCAGTCAACCCAAGACACCTTCTCTCTTTTCTTAAAATCCCTGAACCTTCTAAGGTATTGGGTAGGTGTCTTGCCAAACTTGCCAATCAAAGCAGACTTCATACACTCATACTGACCACTTTCTTCCACACTCAGCTTCAGAATACAGTCATATCCAGTTTGAGGCACTCTGCTTAGCAAACACTTAGCCCAATCTCTTTTTTCAACATCATGAATTGCACAAGCCATTTCAAATGCTTCAATCCATTGGAGGATAGCAGAACCCTCCGAAAACACACCAACCAAATCCTTCATAAATTTAGTTGCTGGGGACCTGACACTCTCACTGGGTTTCGCTGAAGTCTCCACTCAAGCTTTCTCTAGCTGGATTCTCTGACATTCAGTGTCCTTCTCTTTGAGTTCAAGATCCCTATTCTTGAGTTCCACTTGTTGAGCCAACTCCTCCTTCTTAAGATCAGCATCTATTTCCAACTTGCGATATTCAAAGGCCAATTTCATCCTTAATAACTCAAGCTCCAAGGTATTGCTGGGGTTCGGAACAGAGGCAGCAGGAATGGCGGCATTCCCAGAAACGGATTCAGTAGAAACCCCAGGGGCAGAGTCCTCATTGGTTGCATTCCCCCCCTCATCAAGAGTTTCACCATCGGGTTGGTAGTCCACCAGGGCAGCTATCAGCTCAGCCCTAGACCTATCCACAAAGTCTAACTCCCTGGCTTCACAAGCACTCTGGAGAGCCTCTAAGCTCATCCGAGTCAATCTACCATTCACAATAGACTCCATTGCTTGTAATGCAGTTATTTTGTATACACCCAAACCATAATCTAATAAACTGCAGATATTTTGTAAGTGGCACGGTTATACACTGATTCTTAAAACCATAAGCATCCCACCGCTGCCACCAGTGTAAAGACTGGTAGGGGGTGTCTGTACTTCCGCTCTCTATATGGTAAAGGAGAGGCACAGAGGACCCCAGCCAAGATTCTCTATTATTGGTACACTTGGTCGAGCAATCAAGGCCTAGCTTCTCAGGAGGTGATGCAGGCTGGTTCTTAAGTACAGTGTAGTCCCCGAACCCCCACAAAGGAATGTCCACACACTATATTACTGAAAACACAGTCTTTATATAATGAATATTCAAAGGTATGCGCACGATCACAATAACGCACTTTGTACTCGGAAGTCAATAATGATAAATATATACAATTCTAAAGTGGTACCACTAAGGTTATCAAATCTCATTAAAGTGCATCAACTGTACCGTTAAAATGTCACACAGATTAATAACTAGGAAACCAGCAATAGATATAGAAAGGAACGCATGATGGTTGAAACAGTAGGCAGAATGCTGACCCCTACCACGAGGCACAGTTCTGTGTGGAGATCCCCCCACCTGGGCAACCTGTAAATAAAGATATATAGCACAAGCCCAGTCCATATGTTCAATAGTCTCACTTCCTCCTATTAGGGTTTTACCCCCCCAATGTACCTGGTGGAGTAGAGGTCTCTGACGATGCGTCGGCCGATCCTTCTTGAGTGACTCCCTTTCAGGCAGGAGCCACGGATCGTCGAGAGGTGTCGAGGACCTCAGCGTTCAGTATCGGGGAATCGACGGCCCTTCTTGAGTGCCCTCCCTTTAAGGCAGGAATCACGGGTTGTCGAACGTCCGACGGTGAACAGGTTGAACTACCGCAGTGAAGTGGCAGCTGCGTTCCTTGCGGTGCTCGTTGATGACAGAGCGTTGGCGCACTGCAAGGAAGAGGCGTGCGGGGCACTTCGCTGACGATAGTTCTGGACCGCAAAGAGATGATGAAGAACTGTGGCCCAGCAAGGACGTCGAGTCATCGGCGTCTCTGTGGTCTTTAGGTGGCGGGAAACCCACCGGTGGATGCTCCTCAGCGCGTCGACGGTTGGGCCTTCTCCAGCGGATGACGATGCAGGCGAGAGCGTCCGATGATCAATTGAAGTTCATAGGCAAACGGGAGCACGGCGGCTCCGGTCGGCGACGGCGGTCATCGACAGTGGCGGACAACAGTCCGAGTGCTTTTCCTTGGAGTTCTGCAGCAGTCCCCGTATCGGGTCGGCAGCCTGTCGAAGGTCTGTCTACCAGGGAGCTTTGGCAAAGATCAGCTGTGCACGATGGTCCCTCGTAGCTCAGGAAGAGGGCGCCTTACCAGGTCCTCTCTGGGTCAGTCCTTGGAGGCACAGCAGCTTTCAGATTGTGAACGAGAGCAACAGCAATTCTTCTCGTCCAGCAGGGCTTCAAGGTCAAGTGTCAGTTACTCCAGTTACTCGTCGTAGTGGACTTCAACTTCTGAACACGATTCCTAGCAGTGAGAGGTCCCCAGATATACTGTTGATCTGCCATTCATTCCGCTGGGTCACACTCAAGCATCCAATCATGACTACGGGCATTCATGCAGGCAGGCAGCCAATCAGGCACACAAGGTATTCAGGCCATTCACTTCTCTCCAGACACTCACAACAAGTTATATGTATTGGGACAAGTACCAAGCCATTCAACACTCCAAGCTGCTTTCATGCCGGTTTCGGGAAGGGTTGTCTCAGTCATTGTGTCAACCACCAGATACTAGACACCCACAACACAGAATGCATATTCGGCACACACTCTATTTACCCAAGTACCACCCACAGGAGGTACCCACAACATACATCACCGGGAAGGCTCCGGCTACTCTGGCCGGGCCTTCACAACAACACCATATATGGCATTTCCACCCAACAGCAAGTCAGGGGGAAGGGACAGAGTCAGGGCTTCCCAGGACTTTGGGAAAACAAGGTAATAGGTAATAGAAAGCAAGAGGCCACAGGGGGCATCTTGTTTTCCATCAGGAATCAACTGATCCCAATGGCAGGGTCGGGGTATCCTAAAATGGAGGATACTCCACGCACCTGTCAATTTCAGCATGGAGCTGCCACCAGCCCATACCCTGCTCTGTGGGCCACCCACAGGTGCCCAAAAACATACACTAGGGGCACAGGGTTGTACCCCCACCCATGGGTGCCATAAGGGTATCCCACGGGTCCGTTCACCGAAAACAAAAGAGAGAGAGCTGCACCGCCAGGAGTCCCACATTAACTCCTGCGCGGAAAACACGACCGAACACACAATAAAAATGCATTTTCAGCATCACAGATAGTTGCTAGGTTTGTGCTTAGTGGAGTGTTGCTTCACCTATGGATCTTTGGGCAGTAGGTAGTCGCTAGGTTTGTGCTTAGTGGAGGGTTGCTTAACCTATGGAACTTTGGGAGGGAGGTAGTCGCTAGGTTTGTGCTTAGTGAAGGATTGCTTCACCTACAGAATTTTAGGCTGGGATGTAGTTGGTACGTTGGGCTTAGTGGAGGGTTGCTTTACCTACAGAACTTTCGGCTGGGAAGTAGTTGCTAGGTTTGTGCTTAGTGGAGGGTTGCTTCACCTAAGGAACTTTGGGCCAGGAGGTAGTTGCTAGGTTTGTGCTTAGTGGAGGGTTGCTTCGCCTACTGAACTTTGGGACGGTAGGTAGTTGCTAGGTTTGTGCTTAGTGGAGGGTTGCTTCACCTACAGAACTTTTGGCCAGGAGATAGTTGCTAGGTTTGTGCTTAGTGGAGGGTTGCTTCACCTATGGAACTTTGGCCAGGAGGTAGTCGCTAGGTATGTGCTTAGTGAAGGATTGCTTCACCTGCTGAATTTTAGGCTGGGATGTAGTGTCATGATCTCTGCTTCCAAAAGGTCAGGGTTTTCCCAACTCCCTTGGAAGCAGATCCATAACCCAGGTTCCGAGTGCCAACCAGTCCCAATGGGGACCTTTTGGACCCAGTCCTGGCGCCAGTGGCACCAGGCTCATAAATATGCCCAGTCCCAGCGCTGGAAGCGCCGGGCTCATAATGCTTGGGTGGACTTACCTGCAGCAGACCATGCTGCTTACTTGCCTGCCAGTTGAGCCTCTGATCCTCTTCTGTTTGGAACTACTTTTCCTGTTGGGTGGGGCTGGAGCCACTCCCTAGATGCAGAACACTGGAACTCTTCTGGAAGGCAGGAACTCTTTTCTTACCAGGAACTCTTTTCTTACTTAGGCGTGGCTGTGGAAGGAGACACCTAAGCACTACAGGAGGCTATTTAAACCACACCCGGTGGATGAATTGCGCTTTGCGTTATTCTGCATCCTCTGCAGCAGAACGCTCATCGTGTCTTCTGCATCTGATCCTGGGCCTAAGGAAAAAGGCTTACCATCCTGAATCCAGTCTTCAGCAACACCTATAAAGACAAGAAAGAACAGGTTAGCATTCCGGCATCTGAAAGGCAAAGGCTTACCTACTCTTCGTGCGCTCCGGAGGTCTTCACACTGTATTCCGGCATCTGAAAGACAAAAGCTTACCAACTCTTCGCACGCTCCGGAGGCCGTCGGCGCTGCATCCCGCATCTGAAAGACAAAACAAGGTGCGTTTAAAGACATTGGGGAACTTTAATACTCACGTGCCATTACTCTCCACATTACTTTCCACATCTAACCCAGTGGGTATCCCGGCACCCTGCAGCCGCTCCGAACTTGTACCTGCAAAATAAAAAGACAGTTAGAGCGCATTGTGAAGCTGGCAACAAGCGCTTACTTACGTGCTTCCAGGCGCTTCTATTCATCACACGGGCTCCATCTTCAAGGCACTTCAGCCCGTCATCCGCCATCGCTGGAACCCTGCAAAACAAGAGACATCATTATTAAAGACTTTAAAGACATTTGAGTTACTCGAAACTTACCGTTCGTGCAGTAAACAACGGACAGCAGTCCTCTGAAGTCAAGAGGCCTGCGCTACCTATCCGGTGAAGAAACTGGTTACAGCACCCTGCCCCGAGGCAGATGGAGAGCTCGGCATTCACTTACCTAAGGTGAGAGCGTTAACCTGTGGGGGTCTACAGGAGAGGAGAAGAGGAAAGAGATAGGGACACCCCAATAACCCCAGTTCATTAACCCCGTATTTTCTATCTGCAGACATCTTACTCTGCACGTCAGGCATACAGGGCACAGAGGTCCAGCCCAAAGAGCCAACCGGGTGCTGCACATCACCTTTGAAGATACGGTAGTCGCCCAGTCAAGACCGGCGCCTCTGCGAGAATCAGGTGAGCGTTACATGTAGTTGCTAGGGTAGGCTTAGTGGAGGGTTGCTTCATCTACGTAACTTTGGGCCGGGAGGTAGTTCATATGTTTGTGCTTAGTGGAGAGTTGCTTCACGTACGGAACTCTGGCCTGGGAGGTAGTTGCTAGATTTGTGCTTAGTGGAGGGTTGCTTCACCTATAGAACTTTGGGCTGGGATGTAGTTGCTAGGGTGGGCTTAGTGGAGGGTTGCTTTACCTACAGAACTTTGGGCCGGGACGTAGTTGCTAGGTTTGTGCTTGGTGGAGGGTTGCTTCACCTACAGAACTTTGGGCCGGGAGGTAGTTGCTAGGTTTGTGCTTAGTGGAGGGTTGCTTCACCTACGGAACTTTGGGATGGGATGTAGTTGCTAGGTTTGTGATTAGTGGAGGGTTACTTCATCTACGGAACTTTGGGCCGGGATGTAATTGCTAGGTTTGTGTTTAGTGGATGGAGGGTTTTGTCACCTATGGAACTTTGGCCTGGAAGGTATTTGCTAGATTTGTGCTTAGTGGAGGGTTGCTTCACCTATAGAACTTTGAGCTGGGAGGTTGTTGCTAGGTTTGTGCTTAGTGGATGGCTGCTTCACCTACAGATCTTTGGGCCAGGAGGTAGTCGCTAGGTTTGTGCTTAGTGGATGGAGGGTTTTGTCACCTATGGAACTTTGGCCTGGAAGGTATTTGCTAGATTTGTGCTTAGTGGAGGGTTGCTTCACCTATAGAACTTTGAGCTGGGAGGTTGTTGCTAGGTTTGTGCTTAGTGGATGGCTGCTTCACCTACAGATCTTTGTGCCGGGAGGTTGCTAGGTTTGTGCTTAGTGTAGGGTTGCTTAACCTACAGAACTTTGGGCCAGGAGGTAGTCGCTAGGTTTGTGCTTAGTGGAGGGTTGCTTCACCAATGGAACTTTGGGCCAGGATGTAGTTGCTAGGTTTGTGCTTAGTGAAGGATTGCTTCACCTACAGAATTTTAGGCTGGGATGTAGTTGCTAGGGTGGGCTTAGTGGAGGTTTTTTTACCTACAGAACTTTGGGCCGGGCGGTTGTTGCTAGGTTTGTGCTTAGTGGGGAGTTGCTTCACCTACAGAACTTTGGGCCTGGAGGTAGTTGCTAGGTTTGTGCTTAGTGTAGGGTTGCTTCACCTACAGAACTTTGGGCCAGGAGGTAGTCGCTAGGTTTGTGCTTAGTGGAGGGTTGCTTCACCTATGGAATTTTGGTCCGGGAGGTCATTTCTAGGTTTGTGCTTAGTTGTCATGATGCCTACCCCCGGAGCACCAGGCCAGGCCCAGCACCCCCGGGAGTAGGCATCATGCCCCCGGGTAAAAGCCCAGTGGCCCCTTATAGGGGCTCTTTGGACTCTGTCCTGGCACCTTTGGCGCCAGGCTCATGTTGGACATCAGTCCTGGCAGCATAGGCGCCAGGCTCATAAAGGAAAGTGTTTGGTGCACTTACCTGATGCAGACCATGCTGCATACTCACCTGATGCAGACCATGCTGCATGAAGACCCAAGCCAAATGAGGCTTAGGAGGGACTATTTTACTGAAGGGACTATTTTGTTACTTGGGTGGGGCTGTGGAAGAATACTTACCTAGGACTTCTTCCAAGGCTATTTAAGCCACGACCGGACAGCCACACGTGCTTCGCGTTGTTCTGCATCCCAGCAGCTGAACGCTCACCGTGTCTGCTCCTGCACCTGGACTCCAGCCACGCTCGCCTTGAACCTGGAACACCTGTAAGGAAAGAAGAGAAGAGAAAGGTGAAAACCAAGAACTTATTCAAACTTCTTACCTGCATCCGGAATCTTCACGCCAGCATTCTTGAAGAAAGACTTCCATTTAAAAGCATCGAGTTGCTCGCTGCAGCGCCGCGCTTCACTCACCTGTTCTCGAGACATCTCCCGGCTCCATCGTGGCTGTCAGCACCGGTCGCCACATCTCTGCACCTAGGGGAGAGAAGAAGAGACAAAAGGTGAGCAGAGGGAACACAGGAGGAAATCCGAATTTTCAGCCATAATACTTACCGGCTTTTCTTGGTGAACCATTCCACATTTCAGGTCGGCGCCGCTTCGTTGGCAGGTACCGCACCCCGGCCCCTATGGGGAAAGGACAAAAGACATTACTGGGGAATTATAAAGACATTTAGAGGGGTCGCCCTCATCACTAACTCACCTGATTTTACCATCGGCAATTTAACCCCTCAACGCATCGCCTTCGTTCTGCACCTGAAATAAAGGACAGATCACAGGTTAGGAAGACAACATAGGAAGAGGCTCACACTTGAACTTTTGAATCTTCGCTCAGAAAAGTCAAGTGGATTTTGCCAGCGCCATTCTGAAAACCAGTGAAGTAACTGGACGAACGCGCGCCCCTGCACCAGAAGCAGGATGGAGAGTTCATCCTTCCAAACCATAAGGTGAGCTTAAACCGGGGGTTTTGGAGGAAGTCAGAGAAGAACGAAGGGGGAAAGGGGGGAGCAAGCACACTATTCTGCAGACAGTTAATCCCCTTTCTCATCTGCAGAAGGATATTCCTATGGGCCAGACAAGCAAGATTTGGGGGTCCTGTTCAATCGGTGGTCCGAGTTCTGTGCATCACGCTTGAAGAGGCCACAGCAACCCAGACTAGACCAGCGCCTCCGTGGGAGCCAGGTGAGCGTTACATTAGTGGAGGGTTGCGTCACCTACGGACCTTTGGGCCGGGAGGTCGTTGCTAGGTTTGTGCTTAGTGGAGAGTTGCTTCACGTACAAAACTTTGGCCTGGGAGGTAGTTGTTAGGTTTGTGTGTAGTGGAGGGTTTCTTCACCTACAGAACTTTGGAACAGGTGGTAATTTCTAGGTTTGTGCTCAGTGGAGGGTTGCTTCACCAATGGAACTTTGGGCCAGGAGATAGTTGCTAGGTTTGTGCTTTGTGGAGGGTTGCTTCACCCGCAGAACTTTGGGCCGGGAGGTTGTTGCTAGGTTTGTGCTTAGCGGAGGGTTGCTTCACCTACATAACTTTGGGCCTGGAGGTAGTTGCTAGGTTTGTGCTTAGTGGAGGGTTGCTTCACCTATGTAACTTCGGGCCAGGTGGTAATTGCTAGGTTTGTTCTTAGTGGAGGGTTGCTTCATCTACAGATCTTTGGCCTGGGAAGTAGTTGCTAGGTTTGTGTTTAGTGGAGGGTTGCTTCATCTACAGATCTTTGGCCTGGGAAGTAGTTGCTAGGTTTGTGTTTAGTGGAGGGTTGCTTCATCTACAGATCTTTGGCCTGGGAAGTAGTTGCTAGGTTTGTGTTTAGTGGAGGGTTGCTTCATCTACAGATCTTTGGCCTGGGAAGTAGTTGCTAGGGTTGTGTTTAGTGGAGGGTTGCTTCATCTACAGATCTTTGGCCTGGGAAGTAGTTGCTAGGTTTGTGTTTAGTGGAGGGTTGCTTCATCTACAGATATTTGGCCTGGGAAGTAGTTGCTAGTTTTGTGTTTAGTGGAGGGTTGCTTCATCTACAGATCTTTGGCCTGGGAAGTAGTTGCTAGGTTTGTGTTTAGTGGAGGGTTGCTTCATCTACAGATCTTTGGCCTGGGAAGTAGTTGCTAGGGTTGTGTTTAGTGGAGGGTTGCTTCATCTACAGATCTTTGGCCTGGGAAGTAGTTGCTAGGTTTGTGTTTAGTGGAGGGTTGCTTCATCTACAGATCTTTGGCCTGGGAAGTAGTTGCTAGGTGTGTGTGTAGAGGAGGGTTTCTTCACCTATGGATCTTTGGCCTGGGAGGTAGTTTCTAGGGTGGGTTTAGTGGAGGGTTGCTTCACATACATAACTTTGGAACAGGTGTTAATTTCTAGTTTTGTGCTCAGTGGAGGGTTGCTTCACCTACAGAACTTTGGAGCAGGTGGTAATTTCTAGGTTTGTGCTCAGTGGAGGGTTGCTTCACCAATGGAACTTTGGGCCAGGAGGTAGTTGCTAGGTTTGTGCTTAGTGGAGGGTTGCTTCACCTACAGAACTTTGGGCCTGGAGGTAGTTGCTAGGTTTGTGTTTAGTGAGGATTTCTTCACCTATAGAACATCATTGTTAGATTTGTGCTTAGTGGATGGCTGCTTCACCTACAGGTCTTTGTGCAGGGAGGTTGCTAGGTTTGTGCTTAGTGTAGGTGTGATTCACCTATAGAACTTTGGGCAGGGATGTAGTTGCTAGTTTTGTGCTTAGTGGAGGGTTGCTTCATCTACAGATCTTTGGCCTGGGAAGTAGTTGCTAGGTTTGTGTTTAGTGGAGGGTTGCTTCATCTACAGATCTTTGGCCTGGGAAGTAGTTGCTAGGTTTGTGTTTAGTGGAGGGTTGCTTCATCTACAGAT
Organism: Ambystoma mexicanum; assembly: GCF_040938575.1. NCBI lineage: Eukaryota > Metazoa > Chordata > Amphibia > Caudata > Ambystomatidae > Ambystoma > Ambystoma mexicanum. Next base: position 1,487,697,235 of record NC_090924.1, read on the forward strand.
CTTTGGCCTGGGAAGTAGTTGCTAGGTTTGTGTTTAGTGGAGGGTTGCTTCATCTACAGATCTTTGGCCTGGGAAGTAGTTGCTAGGGTTGTGTTCAGTGGAGGGTTGCTTCATCTACAAATCTTTGGCCTGGGAAGTAGTTGCTAGGTTTGTGTTTAGTGGAGGGTTGCTTCATCTACAGATCTTTGGCCTGGGAAATAGTTGCTAGGTTTGTGTGTAGAGGAGGGTTTCTTCACCTATGGATCTTTGGCCTGGGAGGTAGTTGCTAGGGTGGGTTTAGTGGAGGGTTGGTTCACATACAGAACTTTGGAACAGGTGGTAATTTCTAGTTTTGTGCTCAGTGGAGGGTTGCTTCACCTACAGAACTTTGGAGCAGGTGGTAATTTCTAGGTTAGTGCTCAGTGGAGGGTTGCTTCACCAATGGAACTTTGGGCCAGGAGGTAGTTGCTAGGTTTGTGCTTAGTGGAGGGTTGCTTCACCTACAGAACTTTGGGCCTGGAGGTATTTGCTAGGTTTGTGCTTAGTGGAGTGTTGCTTCACCTACAGAACTTTGGGCTGGGAGGTAGTTGCTAGGTTTGTGCTTAGTGGAGGGTTGCTTCATCTACAAATCTTTGGCCTGGGAAGTAGTTGCTAGGTTTGTGTTTAGTGGAGGATTTCTTCACCTATAGAACATCGTTGTTAGATTTGTGCTTAGTGGATGGCTGCTTCACCTACAGGTCTTTGTGCAGGGAGGTTGCTAGGTTTGTGCTTAGTGTAGGTTTGATTCACCTATAGAACTTTGGGCAGGGATGTAGTTGCTAGTTTTGTGCTTAGTGGAGGGTTTCTTCACCTATAGAACTTTGGGAAGGGATGTAGTTGCTAGTGTTGTGCTTAGTGCAGGGCTGCTTCACCTATGGAACTTTGGGCTGGTAGGTGGTTGCTAGGTTTGTGCTTAGTGGAGGGTTGCTTCACCTATGGAATTTTGGTCTGGGAGGTAGTTGCTAGTTTTGTGCTTAGTGGAGCGTTGCTTCACCTATGGAATTTTGGTCTGGGAGGTAGTTGCTAGGTTTGTGCTTAGTGGAGGGTTGCTTCACCTACAGAACTCTGTGCCGGGAGGTAGTTGATAGGTTTGTGCTTAGTGGAGAGTTGCTTCACGTACAGAACCTTGGCCTGGGAGGTAGTTGCTAGGTGTGTGCTTAGTGGAGGTGTTGCTTCACCTACAGAACTTTGGGCCGGGATGTGGTTGTTAGGTTTGTGTTTATTGAAGGGTTTCTTCACCTATGGAACTTTGGCCTGGGAGGTAGTTGCTAGATTTGAGCTTAGTGGAGGGTAGCCTGACCTATAGAACTTTGGGCCGGGATGTAGTTGCTAGGTTTGTGCTTACTGGAGGGTTGCTTCACCTACAGAACTTTGGGCCGGGAGGTAGTTCCTAGGTTTGGGCTTAGTGGAGGGTTGCTTCACCTATATAACTATGGGCCGGACAGTAGATGGTGTCTGACCTCCTCCCAATGATGCGTAAAGTCTATCGGAGCTCCAAAAAGGATGGTGCTGTGAGATGCCTGAAGGTGTCTCACCTGCTAGTCCCTGGGGATCTGTCATCCAGGTCGCCAGGACATGACAGGATTTTCCGACACAAACACTTTCTTACACAGTAAAAGACAAAGGACTAACACCAGTGCCGTTTACCTGACATGTCCCAACACAAGGGTCAGGCAGATTCAGGCAATTGACAATAACTACGCACATCGTACGGCCCTTTCCCTTCCCCACAGGGATAAAAGGCGGAGTACGAGAGCACACTCTGAGCAAGGCTGAACGCACGAGATAGCATATATTCCGGACCGGCAGTTCAAACAGAGAAGAAATGCAGAGAGTCCTGGAGAGATGACGAGGAGGGAATTGCCCTTTTCAACCCAGACCCGTGACGCCTCCAAAAGGGACATCATACGACCGGTGAGTCCAGCTGGCGTGTGGTGTGATAGGTGTCAACGGGACACGGGGCCCTTCCGCACTGATTGGCAAAGCAGGGAGAAGCACTTGCCATGGGGCTGTCCCTGACTCCCGAGACAAGAAACTCCAACAGTTCAGCACAGCCGGTGAGAGGGAGAAGACAGATAGAAAAACTGAACTGTGCTGGGCCCAAGGTTGCAGGCGGCAACCTTGATGAACAAAGAGCTTGTGTAATTGAACTTTATAGAAACCCTAGTAAAATGTTCAGAAGCAGAGTGGTCTGGCACTGCGGAGACGCTCATTCAAAGGATTCTGACTGAAGCCTTTTTTGGGTTGTGTTGTTTTGTTGAAACTATGAGAACCCGGAGGCCTCAGGAGAGGCCAGTGTGAAGTGTCAAGGTGGTCCTACGAGGGTCGAGCCAAACCCCTCGTGCACTCGAAAGTCTTTGACACATTGGAGAAATCTTTTGATCTGTGAAACTGGCAAATATGAACCCGACAGAGGGATGCCTGCGAGTTGAGGGTAAACGGTGATATACCCATGAACATTGTGACAACAAGTGTGAACCCGGCTGAGGGATGTCTACAATGGATAGTTGTTTAAAGGGACATTGAGACTGTTGAATGATACGTTTTTCAGTGAAAGGCAGAAGTGAACCTGATTGAGGGAGGATAACGTTGCAGGAAGAATCAGAGCCCGGCTGAGGGGGATTGAAGAGGCAAAGAGCAATCGCCCAACATGAAAGATTACCACAGGAACTTTTCTTTGTTTATTGTTTATGGTAGAGCCGGCCTTCTAAGGCAAGATACTTTGTAGGAAGGAGACTTGGCCCCAGAAGGTCCTGGCACTGTTGAAAGGAACTGTATCCTTGTGCTGGTGAGACCCAGGAGTGTGCTGTGCTCAGGAGTTCTTGCTTCTCCCGTGCTAAAAACGTTGGGAAGGGAGACCCCAGCCATACCATCCCGACTTATCATTTGGTGAACACTTCTTTCTTTTCTTAAGAACATTTTCCCACACTATTTTGTAACTTAGTTGTAATGATTAGCAATAGTTTTTTTTTTAAGTATAGGTACTTTTTATATGAAAAGACGCCACTAGGACTGCCTTATTATTATTTGATGGTCGTAGTTTGCTGCCATCTTAGATTTAGGTTTAGTTTAGGTGTTATTTCGCCCTGCATTTAGAGTTTAATAAATACCCTTGAACTGTGATCACTTGTGTTTGTCTTTACCGTTGCCACCATGAGTTCCTTACAGTGCTTAAAAAAAAGAGTGCGGGCCTGATTACAAGTTAGCCAGTCTGGATTTAACAGTGCTGGTAAAACTGTACCGCGCCATTTCCGGACCGGCTAACTATGAGTTCTGCGGCCAGTGGTGTTACACCCACCAGGTCTGACACAGCGGGCATAACGCCACTGCCTGCAGACAGACGTGGAAACACCAGCACCATTACTGCATGGTGCTGGTGTTTCCACGGGAATGGGGAGTAACGGAATGCCGGCTCCAGATTTACAGGACCACCGGGGCTGTAATGGCTGGTAATTCCAGCAATTCCAGAGCTGGTAATTCATTCCAAGTCCGGCGGCAACCTGCTGTTTTTTCCGGCTCGATTACTGCCGGAATTGGAATGAGGCTCAATGTCTCTTAAAGTTCAAAGGAAAACAGTTTCTCCAGAAGTAAAGTGTCTCTAGAAATGTTCTGTCTAACAGCCTCTTAATAAGGTTTTCTGGGATTTTCTCGCCACCACGGATAAAGTAACTTGACCTGGGGTGTTCGGTGTCCCCTGGTCCACTTGTACTTGTTCCAGTGCCCTACTGGACTCTCTTGTAGCTAAAACCTGGATAGGCAATGGGCATCTTCTGCCCTGGTTGGTCTGTCTCTTTGCTCATCGCTGGGTGATCCCCTTTCAGTCTCGGTTGGGCTATGGACATATTTCCCTTGGTATCTTTCTCAGGTCTGTTCACCACTTTGTATGGCAGGCCATAGATTAGCTCCTCCTGGGCCCCTTATGGGCCACAGATTTCCTTGGCCCAGTCGTGGCTTCGGTTTAGTTGGCCCCTTTTCTGGGTATTCCTGTGGTTCGCCTCTCAGGGCCTACTGGCTACTCTAGCTCAGTCACAGCTTCAGTTTTGTTGGACCCTTCTCAGGCTATTCTTTTGTTTCCTCCCACTCGGGCCACAGACTTCTCTCGCCCGGTCACAGGTTTGGTTTAATTGGCTCCTTCTCAGGGTGTTGCTTCGGTTGGCCCTTCCTGGGCTACAGGTTTCTTCAACCCCGTTGGTCTCCTGGTTAGCCTCTCAGAGGCTATGGGCTTCTTTGGCCTTGTTCTTCTCCTGGTTAGCCTCTCACAGGCTATGGGCTTATTCATCCCTGTTCTTCTCCTGGTTAGCCTCTCACAGGCTATGGGCTTCTTCGGCCCCGTTGGTCTCCTGGTTAGCCTCTCACAGGCTATGGGCTTCTTCGGCCCCGTTGGTCTCCTGGTTATCCTCTCACAGGCAATGGGCTTCTTCGGCCCTGTTCTTCTCCTGGTTAGCCTCTCACAGGCTATGGGCTTCTTCGGCCCTGTTCTTCTCCTGGTTAGCCTCTCACAGGCTATGGGCTTCTTCAGCCCTGTTGGTCTCCTGGTTAGCCTCTCACAGGCTATGGGCTTCTTCAGCCCTGTTCTTCTCCTGGTTAGCCTCTCACACATGCTATGGGCTTCTTCGGCCCTGTTCTTCTCCTGGTTAGCCTCTCACAGGCTATGGGCTTCTTCGGCCCTGTTCTTCTCCTGGTTAGCCTCTCACAGGCTATGGGCTTCTTCGGCCCCGTTGGTCTCCTGGTTAGCCTCTCACAGGCTATGGGCTTCTTCGGCCCCGTTGGTCTCCTGGTTATCCTCTCACAGGCAATGGGCTTCTTCGGCCCTGTTCTTCTCCTGGTTAGCCTCTCACAGGCTATGGGCTTCTTCGGCCCTGTTCTTCTCCTGGTTAGCCTCTCACAGGCTATGGGCTTCTTCAGCCCTGTTGGTCTCCTGGTTAGTCTCTCACAGGCTATGGGCTTCTTCGGCCCTGTTCTTCTCCTGGTTAGCCTCTCACACATGCTATGGGCTTCTTCGGCCCTGTTCTTCTCCTGGTTAGCCTCTCACAGGCTATGGGCTTCTTCGGCCCTGTTCTTCTCCTGGTTAGCCTCTCACAGGCTATGGGCTTCTTCAGCCCTGTTGGTCTCCTGGTTAGCCTCTCACAGGCTATGGGCTTCTTCAGCCCTGTTCTTCTCCTGGTTAGCCTCTCACACATGCTATGGGCTTCTTCGGCCCTGTTCTTCTCCTGGTTAGCCTCTCACAGGCTATGGGCTTCTTCGGCCCTGTTCTTCTCCTGGTTAGCCTCTCACAGGCTATGGGCTTCTTTGGCCCTGTTCTTCTCCTGGTTAGCCTCTCACAGGCTATGGGCTTCTTCAGCCCTGTTGGTCTCCTGGTTAGCCTCTCACAGGCTATGGGCTTCTTCAGCCCTGTTCTTCTCCTGGTTAGCCTCTCACAGGCTATGGGCTTCTTCGGCCCTGTTCTTCTCCTGGTTAGCCTCTCACAGGCTATGGGCTTCTTCGGCCCTGTTCTTCTCCTGGTTAGCCTCTCACAGGCTATGGGCTTCTTCGGCCCTGTTCTTCTCCTGGTTAGCCTCTCACAGGCTATGGGCTTCTTCGGCCCTGTTCTTCTCCTGGTTAGCCTCTCACAGGCTATGGGCTTCTTCGGCCCTGTTCTTCTCCTGGTTAGCCTCTCTCAGGCTATGGGCTTCTTCGGCCCTGTTCTTCTCCTGGTTAGCCTCTCACAGGCTATGGGCTTCTTCGGCCCTGTTCTTCTCCTGGTTAGCCTCTCACAGGCTATGGGCTTCTTCGGCCCTGTTCTTCTCCTGGTTAGCCTCTCACAGGCTATGGGCTTCTTCGGCCCTGTTCTTCTCCTGGTTAGCCTCTCACAGGCTATGGGCTTCTTCGGCCCTGTTCTTCTCCTGGTTAGCCTCTCACAGGCTATGGGCTTCTTCGGCCCTGTTCTTCTCCTGGTTAGCCTCTCACAGGCTATGGGCTTCTTCGGCCCTGTTCTTCTCCTGGTTAGCCTCTCACAGGCTATGGGCTTCTTCGGCCCTGTTGGTCTCCTGGTTAGCCTCTCACAGGCTATGGGCTTCTTCGGCCCCGTTGGTCTCCTGGTTAGCCTCTCACAGGCTATGGGCTTCTTCGGCCCCGTTGGTCTCCTGGTTATCCTCTCACAGGCAATGGGCTTCTTCGGCCCCGTTCTTCTCCTGGTTAGCCTCTCACAGGCTATGGGCTTCTTCGGCCCCGTTCTTCTCCTGGTTAGCCTCTCACAGGCTATGGGCTTCTTCAGCCCTGTTGGTCTCCTGGTTAGCCTCTCACAGGCTATGGGCTTCTTCGGCCCTGTTCTTCTCCTGGTTAGCCTCTCACACATGCTATGGGCTTCTTCGGCCCTGTTCTTCTCCTGGTTAGCCTCTCACAGGCTATGGGCTTCTTCGGCCCTGTTCTTCTCCTGGTTAGCCTCTGACAGGCTATGGGCTTCTTCAGCCCTGTTGGTCTCCTGGTTAGCCTCTCACAGGCTATGGGCTTCTTCAGCCCTGTTCTTCTCCTGGTTAGCCTCTCACACATGCTATGGGCTTCTTCGGCCCTGTTCTTCTCCTGGTTAGCCTCTCACAGGCTATGGGCTTCTTCAGCCCTGTTCTTCTCCTGGTTAGCCTCTCACAGGCTATGGGCTTCTTTGGCCCTGTTCTTCTCCTGGTTAGCCTCGCACAGGCTATGGGCTTCTTCAGCCCTGTTGGTCTCCTGGTTAGCCTCTCACAGGCTATGGGCTTCTTCAGCCCTGTTCTTCTCCTGGTTAGCCTCTCACAGGCTATGGGCTTCTTCAGCCCTGTTCTTCTCCTGGTTAGCCTCTCACAGGCTATGGGCTTCTTCGGCCCTGTTCTTCTCCTGGTTAGCCTCTCACAGGCTATGGGCTTCTTCGGCCCTGTTCTTCTCCTGGTTAGCCTCTGACAGGCTATGGGCTTCTTCGGCCCCGTTGGTCTCCTGGTTATCCTCTCAGAGGCAATGGGCTTCTTCGGCCCTGTTCTTCTCCTGGTTAGCCTCTCACAGGCTATGGGCTTCTTTGGCCTTGTTCTTCTCCTGGTTAGCCTCTCACAGGCTATGGGCTTCTTCAGCCCTGTTGGTCTCCTGGTTAGCCTCTCACAGGCTATGGGCTTCTTCAGCCCTGTTCTTCTCCTGGTTAGCCTCTCACAGGCTATGGGCTTCTTCTGCCCTGTTCTTCTCCTGGTTAGCCTCTCACAGGCTATGGGCTTCTTCGGCCCTGTTCTTCTCCTGGTTAGCCTCTCACAGGCTATGGGCTTCTTCGGCCCTGTTCTTCTCCTGGTTAGCCTCTCACAGGCTATGGGCTTCTTCGGCCCTGTTCTTCTCCTGGTTAGCCTCTCACAGGCTATGGCCTTCTTCGGCCCTGTTCTTCTCCTGGTTAGCCTCTCACAGGCTATGGGCTTCTTCGGCCCTGTTCTTCTCCTGGTTAGCCTCTCACAGGCTATGGGCTTCTTCGGCCCTGTTCTTCTCCTGGTTAGCCTCTCACAGGCTATGGGCTTCTTCAGCCCTGTTCTTCTCCTGGTTAGCCTCTCACAGGCTATGGGCTTCTTCGGCCCTGTTCTTCTCCTGGTTAGCCTCTCACAGGCTATGGGCATCTTCAGCCCTGTTGGTCTCCTGGTTAGCCTCTCACAGGCTATGGGCTTCTTCAGCCCTGTTGGTCTCCTGGTTAGCCTCTCACAGGCTATGGGCTTCTTCAGCCCTGTTGGTCTCCTGGTTAGCCTCTCACAGGCTATGGGCTTCTTCGGCCCTGTTGGTCTCCTGGTTAGCCTCTCACAGGCTATGGGCTTCTTCGGCCCTGTTCTTCTCCTGGTTAGCCTCTCACAGGCTATGGGCTTCTTCAGCCCTGTTGGTCTCCTGGTTAGCCTCTCACAGGCTATGGGCTTCTTCGGCCCTGTTCTTCTCCTGGTTAGCCTCTCACAGGCTATGGGCTTCTTCGGCCCTGTTCTTCTCCTGGTTAGCCTCTCACACATGCTATGGGCTTCTTTGGCCCTGGCAGTCCGCATCCTTATATTTTTCTTTGCCCTGCTGGAAGCCACAGCATTCACAGCATCCGTACAATCAGATGTCATTGTCTCTCGCCCCTGCAGTTGTGCTTCCTGTCTCAGCGGCTCTGCAGCACTTGGGGACTCCGCCTTCATCAAAGACACAGCATTCCCTGCAAGGTCTGCTGTCTCCACCCACCTTGGTATCTTTTTCTCACAGGACTCCTGCTAGGCACGGCTCTGCCTCCTTGCGCTTTCTGCGCCCCGGCAGATGCTTGCCCTTGTCCATGGTGTCTGTCCTTCTTTAAGTGCCTTCCTGGGCTCGGAGGAACAATCTGGTTGGTCCTGGCAGTTAGCAAAGGGGGGACCAGATACATTTTAGGAACCAAGCCCCCCACCTTAAAGGGGCCCTGTATCTGATGGTAATAGCTAGGGCCCCCAGCTCTACAGTGGCATAGGCCAGTTTGCAAGCAAGCAATTTTCTACTTGTTAACAGGACCTGATGTTTTTTGCAATCATGCAACTGTGAGAGGACAGCCCCTAAGCCTCCTCAGGATGTATCGATCTACAGAATAAACTCATGGGTAAAATCGGGTATGTTAAGGAAGGATTCATCGCAGAGCATCCACTTCAGACCAGCTTAACTGTCATGATCGAGCCGGGTCCACACACGCTTATTTGGATCAAAGCTTTTCATCTTATCAGTGAGTCTGGTCGTGATGGACGAAGTTTCGGATGAACCTTCAATAATAACACGTTGATACGAGAAAGGCTCAGAGTTTGTTTGATCTTAGGGTGAGGTGTTAGAGCTGTGGCCTTTACTTTCTCTGTCTGGGGCTGAATGAGTCCAGTGCCCACAAAATACCTAAGACATTTCACTGCACTTTGTGCCAAGTGGCATTTCTTTGGGTTAGCCCGGAGTCCTTCCCTTTTATATGCCCTAGTAATCCCATACAGGTGGTCTAAATGTTCCTCCAAACTGCTGCTATGAACCACAATATAATCGAAGTAGGCCCCTGCAAAGATGGAATATGGTCTGTGATGAATCAAGAGTATTCGTCCCTTCTCATTTAAGGCGAGCCACCCCTTTGAGGTTAGGGAGGTAAACCTGCTCCGCAAGACTCTCTCTATGGTTCTGGGCAAGTGGGACTTCACTGGGAGTGACTCCTCCCCAGGGGACAAAGACTCTCATTCACTTCCTAGAGTGAACTCCCTATACCAACAAACGTATCTGCAAGTATGGGACTGCCTTCCACAGTGAATACTGTGTCCTCCTCCTATTTGGCTTCAGGCAATGTTGAATGAGGCACATTAACTGAAGGAAGAGCGAATATCTCTTTAAGAAGAGATTTGTATATAACTGGGACACGTGGCTCACAAAATAAGACGCCTCATCAAGGACCTTCACTGACTCCCACTGCATGCACGAGTCACCTTCAAGTTTTGCTGCATCATCTATAAGGCAGCCACCAAGCTACCTCGCTGAGAAACTCACCATCTTTGGTAGACAATACACCACCAGAAGCCAGGACATGTGCAGACTTAAAATCCACTGCTGGAAAAAGGAAAGGACCAGAAAACAAGCCTTCTCTGCCTATGTCCCAAGACTATAGAACCTCCTCCCCATCGGCATCACACTCGCTGCCTGCTCCTACAATTCAGAAAAGAACTAGAGACCCACCTCTTCAAGGAGTCTCTCCTCCTCAAGACCTAGGCCACCACCTCACCCCTCGCACCACCTGACTCACGAGATGCTGCCCGCCCCTCTCCTCCCTGCCACCTGTTACAGCTATCACCCTCCTCTGTGCCCCTCTGTACCTACAACCCGCCGTATATCTGTTCTGTTGCTACCTCCAAAAATCACTCAGTTATGCATCTGTACTGTTGTATACCTCTGTAAAGCATTCGTCATGCATCTGTATTGTTGTTTGCCTCTGTAAAGCGCACTGTTGCTACTGGAAGCTAGGTCCATGCTAAATAAATATAATAATAATAATACCATATTAAGGGAGAAAATTGTGTGCCGTGGAAGCCCCCTGTCATAATCGTTTCTTGCAGAGGCAGAAGAGAGGGAAGTCACAGAGACTGCAGCAATTCAAACAGCGGAGAATGCCAGTCTGAAACGCTGGAGGCCCGGAAGAGCATGCAAAGGAGAAACCGTTGGGAGGACGGGGTGAGAAGCACCGTCCAACGTGGTGGTGTGACCACGACAGTACTGTGCTGGGCCAGGCGCCTGTCTAACAACACCAAGACCAGTGCAGCTGGGAGCCGTGAAATCTCCCACCGACCAGCGTCCACCAACCGCAGCATCCAGCATAGATGGCAGGAGTGGAATGGATGAAGATCGTAAGACCCAGAAACAAGAAAGCAAAGCAACTTAACTGCGCGAGTGCCGAGCCCTGCAAGGTCACCCTGGATGCACAAAGGTACCAGATGGACGGGAGAAGTGGGAGGCCACCAGGGCAATGTGTTAGGAAGCGTGGAAATTGTGAACACAATGAGGGTGATTTTCGTACAGTGAACCAGCGTAACTGGACATATGAGGAGCGAGTAAAGAATGTGATGAATAAGGTTGAATGTGAAACTGAGAGAAAATGGAAACAACTACCCTGAGAAAGAGGGAAAAGCCACAAGACATAATTGTTGAAGAGCGGGGAGAACAGTCCAGAAGAGAGTGTTAAAAGTGTTGTGAATTAAGAATAAAATGTAAACAAATAAAGAGAGAAAGAATCCAGTACAGAGACCCCAGAAGGGGGGATTCATAATTCAGACAAAGGAATAAGAAGCCCTAGAAGTGTTGCATATTGAGAGCGTGAGAGACAAAGTAAGAGTTTTGAAGACTATCACACGGAGAACCGTTATAAGTATAACCTCGTAAAGAAAACAGGACCCAAGAACAGTTGGCAGGAGTTACAAGCGCTCCTTGATAAAACCACAAGAGATTGTCAGAGGAGATCAGTATAAGAGTCGTATTTCTGAAGAGAGACATTTGTATATTGAATATACATCTGGATCAAGATAGACCCTGCGAGGATACTTGGGGATAAAAAAAAGGAAACTACCATAAGACGAGAGACATTCTTTTTGCCTAATTTAGTTGTTCTTATTAGTGGTAGGGTCAGGTAGAGTTAGCTTTGGACAGAGGACATTTACTTTGGACTTCCTGATATGATATGCTAGTTTATTTATATAGCGCCTATACACAGTGTGTTTCAAAGCGCTTCAAGGCAAGGGAGGGAACAAGGGAAAATACAATGACATTCTTACAGGCCATGAACAGTAAGGATGTGAAATTAACTATCGTACTCGGCCTGACGACATTTCAGATAGTGCAAGAGCTAAAACACAGATAAGGAAGGGAGGGGGAGAGTGGGAAGGAAATGGAAACAGACGGTCGACTACTGTACTGGGCCTGACAACATTTCTGGTAGAGCCGGAGAAAAACAAAAGGTGAGGGAGAGGGGTACAGAAAGGGAGGGGAGGAACAAAGCAGGCGACTATTGTACTAGGCCTGGCGACATTTCATATAGGGCTGGAGGGGGGTGGGGGTGAGGAAAAAACAAGTAAGGGGACAGACTAAAAACTTCAGTTCTTTTAGTTAGGTACGGAAATCCCTCTAGCGATGGGGAGAGAAAGGGTTTTTCTTCATAATTTAATTAAAAGACTATTGAAATGTCCATAATGTGTCTGACTCCTTCTTCTGACCCACCACAGTTCTCAGTACCATGTCCGTTATTCTTTGGAACGTGGCTGGGGCTATGTGGAGGCCAAAGTCCGGTACAGTGAGCTGAAACAGCCCTTGAGGTGTGGAGAAGGCTGAATCTCCTTGTTATAGGACCTGCCAATAACCCTTGGTGAGATCTGATGTAGTGTTTCCAAACCTCTCTATTAGCCCATCTATACTTGGCATATGGTCATTTTTGAAGACTGAGATGACATTGAGTCTTCAAATATCAATAACATAAATGTTAACAATTGTCCAGCTTGCTAAAGAGAACACGTGGGGGGGATCGGGGACTGTCTGAGGGTTCTATCGTCGCCAGTTTGAACATATTGGCAATCTCGTCCTCTGTGATTTTCTTGAACACCTCAGGGATGCAGTAGGGTTTGAGGTCGATAGTCTGCCCATCAGGGGTTCTAAAGAAATGAAAGAAGTTTTAAAAACTCACTTCAATTTCATTGGGCCCCTTGGGATATGGGTAATGCTGCCCCTTCCCTTTCCTGCCAAGTTTATCTCAACATGCCCAGTACATCTTTAAGTTCTCGCCCACATAGGAGTTTGAGAGGAGAATATACCAAAGAGGACTGTGGAGTTTTTCGGACAGCAAAGAAGGCCCAGGGAATCATCAGTTTCTAGTTTTTCCCATCTGCTTCTAGTAGTCTTGCTATTCATCTCTGCTCCAGGCCCCTCTCTCTGGCACCTCTTGATGTCCCTCACTTTTGCCACCTTGGTCATTTCCTCTTATCCTCTCTACTCCTTTCCTCACACACCTCATTATTCCTCTTTTCTCCTCCTCCTTGCTTCTCTGCTCTTCTGCTCCTCTCTACTCTGCACTCCCCTTCTGGCTCTGCTGCTTTGCCCCCTACTTGCGCCTCTGCTCTTGCCCCATCCTCTCCTCTCATCCCTGCTCACTGCTCTGCTCACACCACTCCTTGCTCCTTTGCTCTTGTCCCTTCTCCCTCCCTTGTTCTCACCTCTCCTCATTTGACTGATCTGACCTCTCCTCGCTCCTCTGTTCCCATGTTCTGCTTCTCTGGCTCCTCCTCTACTGCTCCTCCCGCCCCTTCTAATGCGTGTACTCTCACTAATCTGAGAAGAAGACGCCCACACAAGGAAACCCAGGCCTGGCCTTTGTGAGAGTTAGCTTTTGGTATGGTTTCTACAGCTGAAGTGCGCGATCCCTCTCCTTAGTAGTCTAGGGGGCCGACAGTGTTTGAGCCGATTTGTCCCGCTGTCTGTTCCTAGCATGTGAGGACGGTGGTAATGTTTTATTGCTGAGAAGAGTTGTATACTCATGGTGTGGTCGGAATGAGAATTGGAGATTGAGGGACTGGGAGAAACCGAAGGGTGTCTCACCTACTAGTCCCCGGGGATCTCTCTCTCAGGTGGCCAGGGCACAGCCATCACTTTTGGATCCAGACCCTGGGGGTGGACCAGTGTGGAAGGATCACCTGGGTGAGGGGCCTTCAGGGTGTGGGGGTGAGGCAAACGATGGTGAGATGCGGTATTCCCCCTTTTCCGTACCCATGACACCTCCCATTTCAGATTATTCCCCGATGTCCCAACCAACCCCCCCCTTTCATACACAAACACTGGGCCGAGGAAGAGGGCGACTGAGAGTAACAAGGCAAACCCTTTTCACATCTCATTGGGCATTCCCGTTAATCGGGTCAGGTAAAGTCAGGCACTTGACTTTAATCACATACATCTGATACCCATTAGCTCTCCCCACACGGATAAAAGGCGGAACATAGAGACACAGTCTGAGCAAAGCGGAACACGAGAAGCAGCAGAACTTTCAGGGCGAAGGCGAACCTACTGGAGCAGAGCAACAGATTGAGGGACAAGAACCAAGGGTACAGAAACCCAGGAGCTCTCTGCAGGAGGTTGTTGCCTCCAAAGAGCCGCAAGAGATGCATGGAGAAGGCCAAATCCCAGACAAGAAGACTGCATTGTGTTTCAAAGGTGCCTGCAACCCTCCGGGTGAGCGACAGAGTTGGTGAGCCGAGGCCAGGCCTGTGGTATTAACCTTGACTCTTGAATTAAAACAACCAAGACAAGAAAGGAATGCACACAGCCAGTGAGTTGGCAAGCGAGATGAAACACTGCTGTGGGTTAAGGAAAGATTGAAGTGGCAACAATATATCTTACAACTGAGGGAAATTACGAATAACTGTGAAGCCCATGATACAGAGTAGCGGAGTAGTCCGGCGAAAGGAAGTAACCCACTCTAAAGTCTCAGCGAAAGGTGAAATGTTCTTGTTATAAAGCCACAAAGTGAATTAACTTTAACAAGTGTGATAATCGAGATTGACCCTGCAAAAAGGGGAAGTGGAAAGTGAATATTGAACAATTGTGCTTAATGAAATTGAACTACATAGACAAAGAGACACTAGGGCAAATAATACAAGAGTGCGAGTGAAAGGAAAGTCAAAGTGGTGTGGCAGAGGTCTACAGTAAAAGCCTTGCACTTTTGAAAGTTGTCGACATCTGGAAAAGGTCTGAGCCTGACTGAGGGAGACCTTAAAAGTTTGATAAGTTAGGAGAAGGGAACACCTAACAAATGTGAATAAAGCTTGGGGGAAGGGAACCCTTGCGAGTGCTGTGATTAAGCGGTCTGTCCCCAACATAGGGAGACCTACTTGATGTTTTTGTTTATACTTTGAGAGGACCGAGCCCGATTGAGGGAGGCCTGCGTGAACTTATGGCTGAACTGTGAAGGAACTTTTGGAACGCTGGAAAAGTGACTTTAACATGGATGGCCAGACGGGCCTCGATCCACGATTTGAACTGCTTTGTTTTGAGAACCTGAGCCAGAGTGTGTCATCCTGTTTACTGGGACCGCCTTACTCCGTGCTGTCCAATGTGGGGAGGAGAGCTGACTCGGCCACTTTGATTCTTTACATTCTTACACTGATTCCTTTGCATACATATTACACTTTTTGTATGAGAGATAGGGCAGGCATTAGGTTTTGTTAGTACAGGCCACTTTGATTTGACAGAGACTGACTTGGACTGTGTTTTCTTTATTATTTGATGGTAGACACTACTCCCATCTTAGCTATAGGGCAACGTAGGAGTTTTTCCAAACCCTGAGAATTGAATAAAGGTTTTACAAACTGTACCGTTTGTGTCAGTGTCATATTTGTGATACCATTCCTCCCTTACATGACACACATGTGTTCTTTTTGGCTTGATTGTTTGTATGTCTCTTTGGGGTGTTTTTCTTATTCCGCTAAAGGAGGGAGATGTGTTGTGACCTGCCTTTCCCATCTGCTCTGCTCTGAGTGTGTGTGATGTCATGAGTGCCTGGATGCAGAATGTTGAGCGAATGTTCTTGGCTGAGTGTTCTCAGTTGAAGTGAGGCTGGCTGAGAGAGAGGGCGGCCAGTGAATATGTTGCCACTGTACCTGGCTAGTGGAATTTAACCTGTTTCCTGTAACCTGAAACCAAGGAAAGAAGATGTTCCTTTTGTAACCCGGGGCCACCGTGTCATCTATACTAAGAAGGTACCATTTGAACACGCCCCCGGTTCCAGCCCCTTCTCCTGTTCTCGCTGCTAAGCGCTGGAGGCCGTGCAGGGGTCCTCTCTGCCTAAAACGGAGGTATATAGGTGTGAGTGGCAGTGTGGGGAGATGGTGGCTGTACTAACGCAGAGGTACTCGACTCAGAGCCATGAAGCATCCAATCATGCATGGTGTTTCTCAAATGTCCTCCCAAAACCTGCACCCCATCTTCGATCTCAATTCAACCTCCTTTTTTCGCTCCCCTTCAATTCATGCTGGTAACGATAAAGCAGATGCAGGGGGCGGGGGGTGAATTATAATGACAGGGTTTCACCTGAAACAAAAACGGACAATCTTTTCTGCCATGTTTTTGAAGTTGGTGCAGGGCAATGAAAAACCACGGAATAGGACAAAATGACCGAGGGCAAAAAGTCTGACCCCCAAAAGTCTGACCCCCATCTTTCCTCAGGTTTATATGTGGGAGGTAAAGTTAATAAAAATGTATAGGGGTAAGGTGGGGGGGTCTGTGGGGTTTCCCCCACATATATATTTTTGCAGAAAAATGAAGAAAAAAAAAGCTCAGACTTTTGCATCTGGTCATTTCACACAGATCCAAAAACCACGAGTAAGAACTAAACCTCTGGGAGAGCTGGTGGTTGGGAGCTGGCCTAGACCTCAATGTAAATGGGTGCTGCCAAGTGTTTTTCTCTCATCAGCTCTGTTAGTTGTAAAGGTCCCCCGGCGCTGCACGTGGCTGCAGGGCGGTGGGCGGGGGGCAGTTGTTTCCACCGCTGCTGCGGGAAATGGACAGTTATAATCCGGTTAAGCATCAGCACGCAGTGAAGCAAATAATTTAAAGTCACATTGTTACTGCGATTACTCTCCAAAATCGCCTTCCAATGCCTGTCTGTACCCGCCCACTGTTAACTATGTTATTAAACCACTGGATGCTGTTTCCATGACTGCATTTCTATTATATTGGTGAAGGAAAGAGCCACACCATTTTTTCTATATTGTGGGGCTGGCGGCGGTCACGCGGCTGGCCACACAGGTGTTGGGGGGCCCAGCACCCTGTTGGTTTGCCGGGGTCATCTGGATTTACAGGTAGTTGCAGGGCGGGACCCTGATAGGCCGTGAGGACACAGGTCTTGATGCCACGGGCGCCATGAATGCCGGGAGCATCCCGATGGAGGGTGCCTGTGTTGGACCCAAGGCACTAGGCTGTTCTGGGGGGCCCAGACCAGCAGGGACCTGCAGGACCGTGGTCACACGGTGCGGGTCTGCAGGACCGTGATCATACAGTGTAGGCCTGCAGGACCGTGGTCACACGGTGTGGGTCTGCAGGACCGTGATCATACAGTGTAGGCCTGCAGGACCGTGGTCACACGGTGTGGGTCTGCAGGACCGTGATCATACAGTGTAGGCCTGCAGGCCCAAAGTAAGAGACAGAGACAACAGGAGTTCCATAGTTGGAGTCTGTAGCCGTTCTGGCGCACGTGCCTGCAGGGGCTGCTTTTATTAGCTTGGGCCATGACACAGTCATGAACCATCTTAAAAAGGCAATACACTGGTGAGGGCCACACACCACAATCCCCATATTAAAAGGGCAATACAGTTGGGAGGGTCTTGCATATCACTCTGGACATCTACTGCCTTACGATGGGGAAGTCGAGTGCTTCGGGATTGTCCAAAATGCTAAATGCTAATATTTCCCTAAGGGATGAGACTGAGATCTCCTGTATAGAAACGTAAACTCTCTGGGAACCCAAGTGGAGGGTTTTGGGTAATGGGGCAGTTATGGGGGCCAATTGACTACTATTGGTATAACTATGGACTGGGCTCATCTCGACCCCTGCGGCGGTGATGACGTGCGCAGGATGAAAGTTGCATAGCATGATATATAGCGCTTCATGACGGATTCCGCGTCAGTGAACTGTAATAACAGGTGGTATTACTTTCCAAGTTGATGGTACTCAGTATACCGACCTCAGCAGACTGAGCTGCAACAGCATTAAGCTTATGACGCTGTACGTCACACCTGGGTGCCTCAGTCCTCATTCAATTCTAAACCGTTTCTGAACGCTGTTTGGAGCCTCGCAATTATCCTGCAGCAGCGCTGGACACTAGAGCCACCTGGGCTACTTCTGTTCTCTCGTAACTTGAAAGTGGTGTTAAATCGCAGATTTATTATTCACAATTACCAGCCTCGATCTGTGTGTTTCACTTAGATTCCTGCAGCATATGCATTAACCCACTGGGTTGTCCCACCGGTATGGCTGTGCTTTGGGAGCCTATTATGCATTCAAACAGAACAGAATGTATGTGCGCCTGTCTGGCCAGCCATGGAGCGGAGGCCTGGTGCGGGGCCTACACTACTGGCACTGGAATGCAGAAACCTCGATGTCCACGGAAGTGTCCAAACACAGATTCACAACACAATTTTCGATGGGTTTATCCCGTTGAAAAACGCAGTGTGGATCAGGTCCATTATGTGAAAAAAAACTCAACTGCACCGTTTTCCGGTCCGATTCCTCCCCCCACCTCACCCCGCTGGGCTTGCATAACCTGGGGGCCGCATTTAGACCCACACCCCCATTCACTAAAAGGCAACGCACTGTCCTTATGGGTGTGCGCACTGCAGGTGGAGCTGTAAACTGGCTGCTGGAGCAATAAAAGCTCTTCACCACTCTGCCTGTCCTTCCCAAAGCCCTGTTACAAAGAAACATGGCCAAAGGCTTGTGCATAAGCATTAGGCATTTGCCAGGCAACAAGGGACCAAAGTGTTGGCTTTGCCTTTGCTTGGTGGGGGGCGTGGTTTGGCGCCATCGAAGTTGGACACTTGTGCGTGTGGCTCCGTCCCTTCCAGCACTTCGAGAGACCTTCCCCGACCGTAATTCCAAGGCTAGTGCATTAAGAATCGTCGCAAAGTAACGGAGAAGATATGAGGAACTCCGGAAGTGGAAGCAATCCAGCAATGGCGATATTCAGAAGAGCGCGTGCAGGCCGAGAAAATGGCGGCGCAGCAGAGTCCATCCATAGCAACCCCGGTGTTGCATTTCAGGTTCGCGGCCTACGCGCGGGGGCTGGCATCGCGCGTGTAGGCCGCGCGGCCCGTGGCGCAGCTCCAGCGGGAGCTCTGAATAACTCACACCCACGCTGGATCGTCGTTTGCCCGGAACTGCTCCCCGAACGCGGGGGCGGGGCTTTTATTAAGGACGCCCTGCGTCACCGCGTAGCGGGACGCAGGGCGGAACACAACATTCCTCCTTTATTATAAAACAAAACAAAACACACACAACTCAAACAGCCGACCAACGGCCAAATCCAGCATAAACGCTCAGTCTTCAATACTCCGCCACCTTGCCATCGGGGTTCATGGCACTATTGCACCAGCTACCACACATAGTCACTTAGCTTGGCTGGCGGTCTCGTCGTGGTTCTCAGTCGGTATCGTCCTTCGCGGGGGTCCTTCCCCCTTGCTCCAGACTCGGTTCCATCGTCGCTGTTCGGGTCCTCGAGGCCAGGTTCATCCGCCGGTTCCCAGCTTCCATCCCGCGCTCCATCCTCCTCAGGGATGGCCTCCGGCTCTTCTTCGCAGGGTGGATTGTCCATGCCTTCCCGAGGGCATTCCTTTTCAGTCCATAGTGTACGGGGTATGGCTTTGAACCATGACGCATTTCTCGTCACTTGGCGGTTTCCTCGTGTCACAGTGACCATGGTTCCATGCCGGTTGCTGACGGTCCATGGCAGTTCCTCGTACCTTGTGGCAAGTTTTGACTTGGAAGGGTTACGTAGCATGATAACCTGGTCACCCACTTGATGATGGGACGGCCTCGCTCTCCGCTTGCCACTCATGTGTTCGTTGGCATCCCTCCTCCTTCTCTCGGTGCGTTCTTCGTTCACCGTGTCCGGGGTTCTGCTTGGGTGATGCGGGATCGAGGATCTGATTACGGTGCCGAACATGAGGTCCGCCGGCGGTATGCCGGTGGTACTGTGAGGCGTGACCCGGTAATTTCGGAGGAATCGGAAGAGATCAACCTTCCAGGGGCTGGCGTTGGCCTTAGACACTCGGAGTACTTTATTGATAGTTCGCATGAATCGTTCTACGTCCCCATTTGCCTGGGGGTGTCTTGGAGTGATGTGGTGATATTTCACATTGAGGTCCTGTAGGTACCTTTTGAAGTCCTCTCCCGTAAACGGCGGGCCATTGTCGCTTTTGATCGAGATGGGTAGTCCATGGGTTGCGAACATTTTCTCTAGGGCCGGAATGACCACTTCAGCTGCTGTGGACTCTACTATCTCAACCTCCGGGTAGCGGGAGTGGTCATCGACGGCCACCAGCAAGTGGAGGCCTTCCCGGAGCTTGCAAAAGTCAATGCTGATGGCCTCCCAGCGAGAGCGGCCCCGTTCTGCCGATATGATGGGTTCCGGGTCTGGCGGCCCCCCTGTTATCTGACAGGCTAGGCACGTTGTGATGAGTGTCTCGACCCGCTCCTCGATCTGGGGAAACCATACTCGGTGCCGAATGCGGGCTTTCGTCCTTACCAGTCCTTGGTGCCCCTCATGTGCTAGGGCCACTATCCTGTCCTGTAGTTTGAGAGGGATTACGATGCGGTTTCCTCGAAGTAACATTCCACCTTCCGTGACTGACAAGTCTTGCCGGACTGTGAATATGCCTGACAAAAACCCTTTTGCTTCCGCTGTTCTGTTGTGTGTATGTCTCATGAAAGTCTTCCAGTCACCGGACAGGATGGCATCTTTCACCAAGTCGCAACACGGGTCTTGGTGTGTTTCCGCCTCGATTTCCTCGATGCTCACCGCTTTGGGCTTCATTGCTCGCACCACTTGGCATATGTGTTCCTCTGTTTCTGTCGCTACTTGGATCTCTTGTTGAGTGGCCTCTCGCGGATGCCTGGATAGAAAATCCGCTGGGTTCCCGCTGCCTGGTTGGTAAACGAGGTCGAAGTCATATTGCTGGAGGTGCAATAACCACTTGGTTATTCGTGCCGGAGGGTGTGCTGAGGTTCCCATGAATATTGGTAGGAGGGGCTTGTGGTCCGTGATCGTCGTGAAGTGACGTCCATATAGGTAGAGGTGAAAATGCCGGCACCCCCACAGCACGGCGATGGCCTCCTTTTCGATGTGCGAGTACCGTTGTTCGGTCTCGGTGAGGGCTCTCGATGCATACGCGATCGTTCTTTTCTCCCCTTCCCTCGTGACTTGCATTAGGATGGCACCGAGCCCCACGGGGCTGGCATCTACGAATAGTTCTGTAGGCAGTTCAGTGTTGTAGTAGGCCATCTTGGTGTCAGCTGAGAGGGAGTCCTTGATGTTTTCGAACGAGTCCTGGCATGTTGGCCCCCATTCCCACTTGACGTTGGCTTTCGTAAGTTCCCGCAGTGGCTCAGATAGTGTGGCCAGGTTTCGGATGAACCTCCCGCAGTAGGTGGCCATGCCTAGAAAGCTGCGCACTTCCGTGGGTGTCATCGGAGGGCTAGCCGCCTGGATGTCTGCGACCTTCTGCGGGTCCGGGGAGATGCCTGTGCTGCCAAACTTGTATCCGAAAAACGTGATCTCCGTTTTGAGGAACTCGCACTTTTCCCGATGTATTGTGAGCCCAACCTCTTGTAGTCGGCCCAGGAGGGCGTGAAGCCTCTTGATGTGTGTCTCTTTGTCGGGGGCGTGAATCAGAATGTCATCGCTCACGTTGAGGACACCAGGGATGCCTCGGATGACCTCCTGGATGGTCTGCTGGAACACCTCCGCAGCTGATGATATTCCAAAGCTTAGGCGTTTATACCTCCGCAGCCCCAGATGTGTAGAGAACGTTGTTATGTATCGAGAGTCTCTGTGGAGCTTGAGTTGATGGTATCCCGCCTTTAGGTCAATCTTTGAAAATATCTTCGACCCTGTGAGGTCAGCCACAATCTCGTCAATTGTTGGGGTTATGTGGCGTTCCCTTTTTATGGCAGTGTTAGGGAGACGCATGTCTATGCAGATCCGCACCTTTCCAGGTTGCTTGGGCTTCCGTGTGACTACCATTGGGGAGACCCACGGTGTGGGCCCTGTGACCTCCTCAATGATGCCCGCTTCCTCCAGTGCCTTGAGTTCCTGCTCCACTTGTTCCCTCATGTGGAACGGCGTTCTCCGGTGCCGGACGGCTTTCGGCTGCACAGTCTCATCAATATGCAGTTTGATGGTTTTGCCTCTTAGGCAGCCTATGCCTTCTTGCAAGTCCGGGTATTGGTTAAGCATCTGCTCGATCTCCATTTCTTCGTTGATATGGCAGACGAATTGAACCACTCCCAAGTCCTCCGCAGCGTCCCCACTCAGGAGGCTCTCAACACCTGCCTTCACAACATAGACTTTGGACCATAGTCTGTTCTCCCCATGTTCCAGTGTGGTGCGGAACCTGCCAATCACCGGCAGGGGCTTTCGACAGCCGTATGCATAGAGCAGAGTGTCGGTGCTTTTCAGCTCTGGTGGAGGGCTTAGAGTCAGGAAGATGCTCTCAGGCATTACGTTCACCGAAGCGCCCGTGTCGATGGTCATCTGAACGCACTGATTTTGGATGGTGACCATGCATTTGCGCCTTCGGGTGGCTTTTCCTCGAGGTCCACGGTCCTGGCATAGTGCAGACACTAGGTATACCTTCCTTCCTTTCCTGTCTGTGTCCTTGGAGGGGGCCTGCAGCATTGCCGAGACATCGTCCCCTTCATCCTCCGTAGAAGAGCTGGCCACTGCGACCCTTCTGGCACTGGCTTGCTTCTTTTTCTTGGTCGCGATCTTCTCCGGCTGGTTTTGCTGAGGCTGTATGGGGGTGTCCGTTGATCGGCATACTTTCGCGTAATGGTCCTTCCGGCCACATGCCCCACACGTGGTGCCTTGCGCAGGACAGTTGCGACGGCCATGTCGTGGGCCACCGCACCAACCACACTCAGTGGGTCCTGGAATACGCGGTTGCCACCTGTTTTGTCCGTATCCGCCACTGTTGTCGTCTCTCGAGGGTTGTTTGGTGGCGATGCGGGCCACCATAGCCGTGTTGAGAGCAGGTTGCAGCCTGTGTAGCGTGGCCTCCATGTTGGCCGCTCTAGTGTGTGCCAGTTCCCTCTGGCGTCCTAGTTCAAGGATACGCTGTAGGGGGATACCCTTCTCGCTGAGTATCAGGCGCCTCAGTTTTTCCGAATAAATCCCGTTGATGATCTGCCTCCTGATTTCCTTCTCCACATTTGTAAATTCACAGGACATGGCTAACTTCCTCAGGCGGGTGTGGTACGCATCAAGGGTTTCCTCCGCTGTCTGTAATGTGGTGCAGAAGAGAAACGTCTCATAGTCCGGGTTCAATTGAGGGAGAAAGTGATCGGTGAGGGCGTCTTTTGCGCTTCGGTATCCATCTAGGCCATCATCAACGTTCAGCGAATTGAAAATGCGCAGTACCTCATCACCCACACTGAGTAGCAGGTGTGCCTTCAGTTTCCTGGGCGCAGTGATCTCTTTGCACTCCATCGCCATCTCGAACTTCTGGATCCATAGCTGCCATCTGGGTCCGCATGACGACGGATCCGTGAATGGGTCAAACGGTTGGACCAGTGTCGACGAAGTGCCTTGGGTTCGAGGTGGAGGCGGCGTCATGGACAGGTTTGCCGCCATTCTGGACGGCGTGGAGGGCCCAGGCGTGGATGTGCCGGCCGCCATGCTGGCGTGTACCTGATCCGTGTTGTCGTGGGTGCCTCCTACAGCCACCGATTCTGTGCTGCGACGTCTACCTGCCTTGGAGGTGCCGCTGTGCCCAGGCACTCCCCACACTCTGTGGTGCTGCTCTCCTGTGGTGGATGGGAAGATCTGTGGTCTTGGAGGCAGAGCTCATTGGTATTTGAGAGAAAACGAAAAAAAAAAAAAATTTTTTTTTTTTTTTTTTTTTGGGGTGGGGGGTCACGTGTGTGATGGCACCCCCACCGGGTGTCCAAAAATTAAGCCGCGATGGCTGTGCGTCGTTGTGGTGCCTTCAGGGCACCGAGCTTATTGTGGAGCTCGTCTCTCCTCGTCGCCATTGTTGCATTTCAGGTTCGCGGCCTACGCGCGGGGGCTGGCATCGCGCGTGTAGGCCGCGCGGCCCGTGGCGCAGCTCCAGCGGGAGCTCTGAATAACTCACACCCACGCTGGATCGTCGTTTGCCCGGAACTGCTCCCCGAACGCGGGGGCGGGGCTTTTATTAAGGACGCCCTGCGTCACCGCGTAGCGGGACGCAGGGCGGAACACAACACCCGGCTGACACTCAGGCGGCCACTGGGGGGCGCACCTGACATGCCGGAAGTGCTGGCCAAGCGGAGGCGGCCTGTGCTATTGCGCAGCCTCATCCTCAATATAATCCAGACAGCCTGATAACTCTGCTCAGCTCCCATCCGATCCAATGGGGGATCCAAGTCAATTTACTGCCGGCCCAGGGGTGGGGGCTGCACATGAGCATAGCTCTTCCCCGCAGCCAAAACACATGAAGTTCAGAAGCAGCCAAGGAGAAGCAGAGTGATCTCAATGAGCCGAAGGGCAGCCTGCACTTGCTGTGTATTGAGCAGCTGAGTGATCTCAATGAGCCGAAGGGCAGCCTGCACTTGCTGTGTATTGAGCAGCTGAGTGATCTCAAAGAGCCGAAGGGCAGCCTGCACTTGCTGTGTATTGAGCAGCTGAGTGATCTCAATGAGCCGAAGGGCAGCCTGCACTTGCTGTGTATTGAGCAGCTGAGTGATCTCAATGAGCCGAAGGGCAGCCTGCACTTGCCGTGTATTGAAGGGCAGCCTGCACTTGCTGTGTATTGAGCAGCTGAGTGATCTCAATGAGCCGAAGGGCAGCCTGCACTTGCTGTGTATTGAGCAGCTGAGTGATCTCAATGAGCCGAAGGGCAGCCTGCACTTGATGCGTATTGAGCAGCTGAGTGATCTCAAAGAGCCGAAGGGCAGCCTGCACTTGCTGTGTATTGAGCAGCTGAGTAATCTCAATGAGCCGAAGGGCAGCCTGCACTTGCTGTGTATTGAGCAGCTGAGTGATCTCAATGAGCCGAAGGGCAGCCTGCACTTGCTGTGTATTGAAGGGCAGCCTGCACTTGCTGTGTATTGAGCAGCTGAGTGATCTCAATGAGCCGAAGGGCAGCCTGCACTTGCTGTGTATTGAGCAGCTGAGTGATCTCAATGAGCCGAAGGGCAGCCTGCACTTGCTGTGTATTGAGCAGCTGAGTGATCTCAAAGAGCCGAACGGCAGCCTGCACTTGCTGTGTATTGAGCAGCTGAGTGATCTCAATGAGCCGAACGGCAGCCTGCACTTGCTGTGTATTGAGCAGCTGAGTGATCTCAAAGAGCCGAAGTGCAGCCTGCACTTGCTGTGTATTGAGCAGCTGAGTGATCTCAATGAGCCGAAGGGCAGCCTGCACTTGCTGTGTATTGAGCAGCTGAGTGATCTCAAAGAGCCGAACGGCAGCCTGCACTTGCTGTGTAGTGAGCAGCTGAGTGATCTCAATGAGCCGTTATTGAGCCGCTGAGTGATCTCAATGAGCCGAACGGCAGCCTGCACTTGCTGTGTATTGAGCAGCTGAGTGATCTCAATGAGCCGAAGGGCAGCCTGCACTTGCTGTGTATTGAGCAGCTGAGTGATCTCAATGAGCCGAAGGGCAGCCTGCACTTGCTGTGTATTGAGCAGCTGAGTGATCTCAATGAGCCGAAGGGCAGCCTGCACTTGCTATGTATTGCTGTGTATTGAGCAGCTGAGTGATCTCAATGAGCCGAAGGGCAGCCTGCACTTGCTGTGTATTGAGCAGCTGAGTGATCTCAATGAGCCGAAGGGCAGCCTGCACTTGCTGTGTATTGAGCAGCTGATTGATCTCAAAGAGCCGAACGGCAGCCTGCACTTGCTGTGTATTGAGCAGCTGAGTGATCTCAATGAGCCGAAGGGCAGCCTGCACTTGCTGTGTATTGAGCAGCTGAGTGATCTCAAAGAGCCGAAGGGCAGCCTGCACTTGCTGTGTATTGAGCAGCTGAGTGATCTCAAAGTGCCGAAGAGCAGCCTGCACTTGCTGTGTATTGAGCAGCTGAGTGATCTCAAAGTGCCGAAGGGCAGCCTGCACTTGCTGTGTATTGAGCAGCTGAGTGATCTCAAAGAGCCGGAGGGCAGCCTGCACTTGCTGTGCATTGAGCAGCTGAGTGATCTCAAAGAGCCGGAGGGCAGCCTGCACTTGCTGTGCATTGAGCAGCTGAGTGATCTCAATGAGACGGAGGGCAGCCTGCACTTGCTGTGCATTGAGCAGCTGAGTGATCTCAAAGAGCCGGAGGGCAGCCTGCACTTGCTGTGCATTGAGCAGCTGAGTGATCTCAATGAGACGGAGGGCAGCCTGCACTTGCTGTGCATTGAGCAGCTGAGTGATCTCAATGAGCCGAAGGGCAGCCTGCACTTGCTGTGCATTGAGCAGCTGAGTGATCTCAATGAGCCGAAGGGCAGCCTGCACTTGCTGTGCATTGAGCAGCTGAGTGATCTCAAAGAGCCGAAGGGCAGCCTGCACTTGCTGTGCATTGAGCAGCTGAGTGATCTCAAAGAGCCGGGCGGCAGCCTGCACTTGCTGTGCATTGAGCAGCTGAGTGATCTCAATGAGCCGAAGGGCAGCCTGCACTTGCTGTGCATTGAGCAGCTGAGTGATCTCAAAGAGCCGAAGGGCAGCCTGCACTTGCTGTGCATTGAGCAGCTGAGTGATGCACTTGCTGTGCATTGAGCAGCTGAGTGATCTCAATGAGCCGGAGGGCAGCCTCCACTTGCTGTGCATTGAGCAGCTGAGTGATCTCAATGAGCCGGAGGGCAGCCTGCACTTGCTGTGCATTGAGCAGCTGAGTGATCTCAATGAGCCGAAGGGCAGCCTGCACTTGCTCTGCATTGAGCAGCTGAGTGATCTCAATGAGCCGAAGGGCAGCCTGCACTTGCTGTTTATTGAGCAGCTGAGTGATCTCAATGAGCCAAAGGGCAGCCTGCACTTGCTGTGTATTGAGCAGCTGAGTGATCTCAAAGAGCCGGGCGGCAGCCTGCACTTGCTGTGCATTGAGCAGCTGAGTGATCTCAAAGAGCCGAAGGGCAGCCTGCACTTGCTGTGTAGTGAGCAGCTGAGTGATCTCAATGAGCCGGAGGGCAGCCTGCACTTGCACTTGCTGTGTATTGAGCAGCTGAGTGATCTCAATGAGCCGAAGGGCAGCCTGCACTTGCTGTGTATTGAGCAGCTGAGTGATCTCAATGAGCCGAAGGGCAGCCAGCACTTGCACTTGCTGTGTATTGAGCAGCTGAGTGATCTCAATGAGCCGGAGGGCAGCCTGCACTTGCTGTGCATTGAGCAGCTGAGTGATCTCAATGAGCCGGAGGGCAGCCTGCACTTGCTGTGCATTGAGCAGCTGAGTGATTTCAATGAGCCGGAGGGCAGCCTGCACTTGCTGTGTATTGAGCAGCTGAGTGATCTCAATGAGCCGAAGGGCAGCCTGCACTTGCTGTGTATTGAGCAGCTGAGTGATCCCAATGAGCCAAAGGGCAGCCTGCACTTGCACTTGCTGTGTATTGAGCAGCTGAGTGATCTCAATGAGCCGGAGGGCAGCCTGCACTTGCTGTGCATTGAGCAGCTGAGTGATCTCAATGAGCCGGAGGGCAGCCTGCACTTGCTGTGCATTGAGCAGCTGAGTGATCTCAATGAGCCGGAGGGCAGCCTGCACTTGCTGTGCATTGAGCAGCTGAGTGATCTCAATGAGCCGAAGGGCAGCATGCTGTGTATTGAGTATAATGCAGTGGATAATAGAAACTGGTTGGCACTCTGCCTCCGGCTTTTCGACGCTTCCCAATACATATGAATGAGAAGAATATAGAGTCAGAGGGTGCTGTGTGTGACACATTGGCCAGTGACACCAAAGTGCGTGGTGGAACAGAAGCACAATACCCAGAAAGTGCATACGTCAACACACTTGCCAACCCTACTGATTTAGGCGGTAGGATACCGGTTTTTAAGCAGTCGTACCGCCTACCGATTTAGTGGTAACAAATACTGATTTTTGTAATTAAAAAAAAACATTTTTTTTTTTTACAGGTTTTAAATATTTTATTAGCCAATATCTGGACATTGGGTCCGTGTGAGTCCAAGCTCTCCAACATTTTAATTCCCATATTACAAACCATTCACAACGCAATCTATTTTGCTCAATATTCCATCTCTGTACACACCCCGGATGACAGCTGAAAGCACCAAAATTATCATTTTGCCAAACCACTTAAAATGAAAAGCTGGAATTGGCGTGTAAAAGTGGCATCCGTTTGGGGACGTATGAACCAGCTGCAGCTTGTATGCCATGTTCCAAAGATACCAAAGCCAGCGGTTGCACCAGCTTGGATAGCACCAACAGTAATGTTTTGGACTGCTATATGGTATCTCGAGGTGCCCCTTTTCCCAGCGGAGGTCCAAAAGATGGACAGGAGTAGGAATGACTTGTCAAATAGTTAACACCTGCAGATGGCTGGTTAAACCATGCAGAGCAACATTTCCGCATGATTAAACCGGCCAACACGGAGTCACCTTCACACTAACCAGCAGAGCAACAAGTCCTTTCAAGTAGCATGTTCAATGCACAGGGTAATGCACTAGTGTCTTTACAGTGCCACAGAACCAGAAAATCAATTAAAACAAACAGAAAACAGTACTGGTGGTTCCACAAGAACAGCATCCTTAAAAGAAGTACTTGTACAGTGTATAAAAGTTCACTTGCTTAGGTATTTGATATACAACTTTATTATGGTCTAAACGAAAAATGGAACGGGAATGACAGTAACAAACAGGGTTCACCACTGAAGTGATGTGACTGTAGCAGTCTTTAAATTAGATTTGAAACTTGAGGGTTAAAGTAATTGCAGTCCAAAAACAGCTAAATACGCAGGTCCAAAATATGAAGGAATTAATTTTACTGCCACATTCACTCCGAAGCCCGTTCATCTCCTTCAGCTTCCAAAAGATTAATCACATGTTCTTCTCAGCTAGAAAATAAAGTGGCAAACACGCTGCACCATCGACGTCACAGGACAGTTGCCTTCTGACGCTGGGCTCCAGCCGCACTCCCTCACAGATCGTCGCCTTCCTCTGGCAGGGCAGTGGTTTGGGCAATCTGTAAATCTTGTTCATACTGTGCTGCCAATGCTGGATCCATAACAACTTCAGGGGGTGCGAGGGCAGGCATTGCTACAAACTCCAAGTTGGGATCACCAATTAGCTTTCTTGCAAGCCACAGGAAGGGGTTTTCAAAGTTGTAGTTACTCTTGGCAGGAATATCGTAGTACTGGAGATTCTTCTCCCTATGCAAGACTATGGATTTCGCCTTCACCTTCCTGTCTTTAATATCCACGTTGTTGCCACAGAGCACAATGGGGATGTTTTCACAGAGATCTCGATGCCAGTTGGGGGCATTCTTATATGTGACTCTTGATGTGACGTCAAACATGATTTTCTTATTTTTGGCCTGGATTTAGCAGCCTGTTCAACCATGGTTGCAGGGTGCGCAAGTACACAGAATCCGAGGAACGTTCTTCAGTAGGGATGTGTCCAACCTGCTGCTTTCATAATGGTGTGTTCTTACTGGCAGCAGTTAGCAGACCAGCGCGCCAGTGCAACCTCCCAAGACTGTCAGAGGCACCCGTGAGATCCGCTCCAGCACTTCTGGATATAAACAGCCACATGGTTCACTGTACCTCAGCTCCCCGGTGCCAGTCATCTACATGCTGGGGCGAGCCGAAGAAGCAATGGCGAGCCACTCGTCCTAATGAGTTCTGGCAGGTGTGAGCTTGCGCCAGGAGCCAGGGGGAAACCGCACGTTTCAGCCCCGCCCTTCGCGAGTCAAGCCACTTCCACCGCCTGCAAGTGCAATATGCTATTTCTTCAGCGTAGCCACACAATGCAGCGCCCCTCTCTCCGGGACCTGCTACATACTTGCCAACCCTACCGATTTAGGCGGTAGGATACTGTTTTTTAAGCAGTCCTACCGCCTACCGATTTAGTGGCAACAAATACGATTTTTTCAATATTTATGAAACTTTAAGATTCCTACAGATTTTTGGTCACAGAATGTTGGCATGTATGCGTCAAAACACAGGAGGGTGAACTCACTCTCAGAAAGCACTTCCGCCACTATGGCTTCAAAATGTGACAGGTCAGAAATGGGAGGTGGACAACCTTGTAAAGGTCTCTCATGAGGTCTCATTTCATCGCCTCCAAAAGGCGCCAGTGCAGGAACTCTGCCATACACACTGCACTTCCACCAAATAGACAGATCAGGAGAAGGAATTTACTCAGCAAGTGTGCAATCAGTTTATTTGATTTTAATTTTTTATTTGTGTTTTTCAGTACAAAAGTACATTTACACAAAATATAACAAAATTAAAAAAAGAAGAAAAACACAAATACCAATTTACATATCACACAAAAAAATTGTCCTCAGACATTACAAAAGCCAAAGCTCTCGCAGAGCACCATAAAACAAATATTATCACTTTACTGCGACAAGTATCTTTCATGAACATTCAACGAACCCACTTATACATCCTCCATTAAAGCCACATCTCTCATACCTTGTTCTGATATCTTGACCAATTTGAGGAAAATACCCATTAACCTCCTAACCAAAGCCACACTACGTGACATTTGTGGAGTAGCCATGAGCCTATTACATACATCCTGAGTTAAGATCCACGATGTTGTATGCACGAATATTTCAAAACATCTAATTTGCATATTGTAATTATAATTGTTTATTTGTACAGCGCTTATACACAAGTGAAGTGCTTCAAAGCGCTTCAAAGCAGGAGGTGGAACGAAGGGATACAATAGTCATTCTTAGGGCTGGAAGTTTCCGAGTGATCTAACAAAGTAACTAGCGCAGTACGCCTGATGGAATTTCTCCTAGTGCAAATGCATGAAGTGTAACAGGCTCAACCAGATTAGGGAGGGGAGACAAAGGGGGACAAGACAGAGCTTATTAGGACTATTAAATTCAGGACATGCAAAGGACATGCAAAGGTGCAGAGAGAGGTGCAAGGGAGGGGGTGGAGAGGGAATCAAGAACACCCAGTCCAGCAGGGCCCTGGGTTAAGTGCAGACAACCAGATACAGAAAAACAAGACAACTCATTACACAATGGAATATATTTTCTACGGCCCGCATATTACACATTCTAGAAGTCCTCAAACCCCTAGAAATGCCCAACTTCGAGCCAATATATTGCAACGTAGGAGGGCATTGTAATGTGAACTTTAGGTACCAGTGTCCCTTTTTTGAAGATGGCAGGGAACTAGATAATCCCTCTAGCCGTTTAAGGCGAGTAGCAATACCCTGGAGACGGATGGGGATGCTGATTTTATTCATACATCAATAATCGAAACCACTCAGGTAATTTGGCAAAAGGAAACTTTTTTATTTTCAATGATCTAAAACAGGGAGCACAACAAACATCAACGCGCTAGCTCGATCCTCTTACGCAATGCATCTTAAAAAAGGCTGGTTTCTTGTACTCAGAATTAGTCATCAATGATGTTTAACCTGCGTTACTGCCAACGTCATCCTATGAGCTAAACTACAAAAACCTATGCGCAGTAGTGATTGGCTCTCAGTGAGTATGTAAGTATACGTTCTATACTAGGAGGAGTCAGTAAATTAAAGTAATTGGTTTCTTAACATCAGGTGGGGCAACTAAGTCCTGCCCTCAAAATGGCTACTATAAATGTGCAATGTCCCATTAGCTACAAAACTATAGGACCCTTAATTACGCAGTCCTCTACAATTGTTTGTTTTCTAACCTCTGTCAGTACTTTCCACCTACGTCTAGCAGCAGGCAGGCCAATTAAGGCTTCAAAGCTCGTCCTTGAGAGTGTTCTTAACTCTGAGAAATTCAGGGAGTGAAAGTACAGTCTGCCCTTGTGCGTAGGTGTGACCATCTCGTTCGTCCAACTTCATCCTTCCACGTGACTAAAAACCATGGGATCGAGCCTTTCGTGCATTTAAAATACTAATTCTTAATAGACCTCTGGCGTCTTTTGTTTTTGTCCATGCCTTCAGAACAGGAGTTCTGTACTTTGACACAATTTGTATCCAAAGTCAGTTTGCTCCAGTTCGATAAGACCTTGGCTTCTTGGCTCATCCAACTCTGCTCTCTGAGATTCATTTAGTTAATTCAGCTGTTTTTTAACTGCAACACACTTGAAATGAAGTGTTCTCGTTACTGTTCAGCACTGCTATAATGGGTAGTGGAAACAACCATCCTTTACTTGATCCTTTACATATATGTATATATTGGCACTTGTCGCAATCTACTCACTATAAAGCAGAAGGCTAGCTTCATGATTACTTTGCTTCTTGCATTTCTTGCATCTGTACACGTGTAAACTAACTTGATATCTTCATCGTTTCTGTAGCATAAGCTTCTTCACCTTGATCCCAAAATGTCAATTATCCTCGATACTTTCTTGATGCCTTATAGAATATCTGCATTCTCTGGTTTCTGCATCTCTTCTATACACGTCAGCTCGACTCTGTGTGACGTCAGCATTCATCTCTGCCGCTTATCTGCATGGTTTCTTCAGGAGTCTCATTTAAATGGTTGTCATCCTTCTCTATTTGCAGATATGGTTTTCTCAACGGGAACTTTGTCTCACAGATTCTCTTCAGTATTGGTAATCTCACTGGTACTGCACAGAGTCCATACCCTGCTCTTTGTCGGTTCAACTGTTCTGTGTATGTCCCGTATTTCAGTACAAAGTCTATAGGCAACATAGGCAATATACGTAAAGTGGTTGAGGTGGGGGTACTTGGCTCCTCCTCCACACTCCCCCCTCTGGGTGATTCATCGACCAATCCTTCATCATCCTTTACATCCAGGCATCCTCTTCAGAAAAAGAGCTTCTTTGGGACCCATATCTTTATGACTCCCTTCAGGCAACCTACAGTTTTGATGTGCTCATCTTTGGTCCACATTGTTGACATTGTCCATTTGGGCTTCAGTAGACCCATCTTCCCACATACTTCTTATGGTTCCTCGCATACAGGAACTTTGTTCCCTCAGGTGCATGGATACCGGCCTTCACATAGCCTCTGATTTCTTCATCTGTCAATTCTTTGGCCTCCCATCCTTGCTCAACATCAATCATGATCTTCATTCCTATTGCTTTCTTTGCTGTCTTCCTGCATTGCGAGGTTATCTGCTTGATCACACAGAATCCAAGCAATATCATCACTATCAGGGCTCCAAGGAATTTGAAGATGTCTGCCATCCACTGTGGAATCCATGAAAAGATCGATCCAAACCAGCTGTCATCAGCAATGTCTTCAACTTCGTATATCACCTGACCACAGAGCGTAGTCAGCATGTCTATGGCCTCTGTCAAGGTTCCATTCTCGTCATCATGAGAAGGTATGAATGTGCAACATGATTCTCCAATTTGTGCACAAACACCTCTGTCCATTGCTGTCATCATATCCAAGACAAATCTACTCTGGAGAGTCATCAGTCTTATGGCTCTCAGTTCTTCTCTGATTTCATTTAATAACTGTATGGTCGTGTTAATCGTCTGTAGCAATTCCCATCTGGTTATCTGTAACCATTTGGTATTTGCTCCAACCTGGATAGCCGGCATGAAGATCAACGTGAACACTGATGAAGTCTGGCTGAACAGTCTGTGCTCATATGGAATGACATCAAAGGCTTCTATTGATTTTGCAGAGAAGTAGTTCTCATTCATTCTTCTTAGCAGCTCCACAGATCTCTTCTGCTTTCGGGAAACTGTCAAGATTCAGATCACTCTTTGGTATCACTAACGCTGGAACATGAACATTCACTAATGAGCAAAGTCCTCCCGAATTCTCTGGCAACTTTATATATGCTCTGGATCCATAGGCCCAGTAGTGATCCATTATCACTGCTGTCCCAATCTTTATTCCTGGCACATCAAAAATGTGTCTGCACTTCTGATTTTCTCCCATTTTTCTTGTACCATTATTTCTGAAGCACAACTTTGCACTTTCCAATGGAACAATCTGCAAAAGTCTTCCTCCATCTTCGACCCAAGTCAGTAGCTTGGCAAGCCTCGGCCACAATGGCTTGCAGCCATTCTGTGCAATGTCAATGGCAGGTTTGTAACACCCAATAGCTACCCAGGCCTTGCAGATTACCACTCATTCTTCCCATCCATCTGGTGATAACACTGATCCGCAGATCTGCATCTGTCCTCTGTTCTTCCATCTTCAAATTTCTTCTACAGATTTTCCTTGACTGTCAAGTTTCGTGTTCACTTCTCTTCTGATTCCAGCTCCTTTCTTTCCAGGCATGTCATAGCAGATCACATGATTCTTAGTGTTTTCTTGATCTCTTGTCCTTGTGTCTTGGACATAATCATCTTCATCAGGATCTGTCCTTTCCGTTGCCCATTTGAGATAGGCATCTTGGCCCATGAACTGGCCTCTGGTCCGGAAAAGTGCTACGTGTGACAGATAATGTGCTGTCTGTACACCTACTTCGATGGCTATGAAGATCTTAGACTTCCCCATACTGTACAGCAGGAGTGCACACACAAAGCATCCTTCCTTTGAGGTTCTCCTTCCCACTTCCTTCATATGCTGATACCAAATGTTATTTCCCAAGTGTGCTGTGCTGTCCAGGTAATCATTCAGCTCGAAATCATCTTCCTTTGTATTCCACTTTGATCTCATGCTTCTCTCGCAATCTTTCATAGTTTCTTCATGAAGAACTTCAGCATGGCTCTATCTTATTGGACCAATCCTGGGAACGTTTATCAGTGGTCTGGGCATGTTCATTTGTGCTACTTGAGTAGGAGAAAGTTCAGAACGTCTCATCTGCTCAGCAGCCCATTTAGGCATGAAAATGTCTCACGAAATCTCCACGTGTGACCTCTTTTTAGGGACTAACCTTAGATCATGTATCACAGGACCAGGTGTGTTTGCATGCATTACTTGTATGGGCTCACTTTCTAACAATTCCTTTCTTTGTTTCTCCTGTAAAACTTGTTTCTGGAGCCCAAAAATGATTTCTAAGACCTTTTTGTACGTAAGTGACTATCAGTACCATTTATCTCAGACTCAGGGGGTCAATACGAGGTTGGCGGTAGCCATGGTGCTATTAGCACCATGGCGACCGCCTTACCGCATACCGGGTCCGGGTTCCTTGAATGGGGAATTATCGGGCCATTCCAACCTTGGAGGACCCGGTATTTCCCCATTGAGGGAACCCATCCCCCTTCCCATTTGAGCCCCCATCGGGCTCAATGGGAATGGGGACCATGCTAACAACGGGCCCGTTAATAATGTTAATAACGGGCCCGTTGTTAGCATGCTGGTCCTTTAGCGGCCCCCACTAAGGGCGCCTGGTAAAACCAGCTGCCCTTAGCGGGACCCACTAAAGGACCTCGTAATGTGGCGGTAAGGGGTTAACGGCACTGGCACCTTTACTGGCGCCGTTAGCCCCTTACCGCCAACCTTGTAATGACCCCCTCAGACACTGTGCCACCTTTCTTTGGAACAGGAATGACTACATAGGATCTCGGCTGCCTAGTAGTTGCCATGTTCATATCTTCCTTCTGCTCAGGAAGATTCACTGGAGCCTTAGCTCCATGCACGTCAATATGGTATGAAGTGTGTACCGTCAGTGAAAGCAATACAATTATGAACAGAATGAAAAAGTAGATGATACATATATATGCAATTTTGCAACATCTACTTCGTGGACAACGTGGGCGTCTCTCAGCATCAGGCAATATCATGCTGCTACTAACTACACAAACAATACAGGGATATTTTCAATTTATAAAATTACACCTCAATTCCGGTGTCAGAAATAAAGGATTGTGGAGTAAACGAATGCAGGTACGGAGAAACTACACTTCCCAGTAGGCATTGTAGTTTCAGTGGGCCGTTAGGTCACAGCTGCTAGTGATCTGCAATTAGTGCGGGTCTTCATAACGGCCGCTCGCCCATGCTTCAGTGCTGTTGATTAATGAATGGAGAGCACGGGCGGCGGCGGCGACGGCAGCAGGCAGGAGCAAAGCAGAACGCTGAGAAGGCGTGAAGGAGTCACGCTTGCTATGCCGTGTGAAATCTTGATTCCTGGGCTCCGGCGATGAAGACTTGATTACTGCCTTATTCTCTGCAGGTCCGGGTCTGTCACGGATGACTCCCCGGGCCATAAAGTTAAGTGGTGCCTATGTTTATTGTACTTGCTGGGCTGCGGCGGTGAAAACTTGTTTTATTGCCTCATTCTCTACAGGTCCGGGTCAGTCACGGATGACTCCCCGGGCCATAAAGTTAAGTTGTGTTAAGTTTAGTGACTTGCAGAGATATGGCGGTGATTTTGGGAATCTCTGACTTTCAATGCAGTTATGTTTACGCTGGTCTGTGACGGTGATTGGTAAAATGCAAATGATGCCTCCATCTTTTGAAGCTAATTAATTCTGGAGGTTTTGTTTGCCGGAGATATTATGTTTTGAATGCAAAAGAGATATTTTGCTGAATGCAAGAGAGATATTTGCTAGTAAGCCTGTTACATGGATACTAGGTGCCTTCCCAGTGCATTGTTTCATGAATTATGAAGTATCTGGGTGGGACAAGGTTATGCACGCAATATTGACAAGGCATGTTTTCTAATGCAAATGGTTTTCTGTATACGCACAAGGTTTTGTAAGGTTACGTGAATTCAGGAGTCAGGTCAGGTTGCAGGAGTAATTGAAGAATTCCTTCAATTAAACTAGGTGTTCTTTATTTGTATATGTCTTGTTTTCCCTTCCTTTCCTTTATTTATCCATCCCCTTTCCCTAACTCCGTTTTCCCCCCATTGGCTGCCACGTGGCTACCTGTAATTCTAAAGTCAAGCGCCCGTTGTTAGGCAGAAACCTGTGCAGTTCCCTTGGGGAACACTGCAAAAGATTTAAGACTACAGGTATAGCAGTAAACCCCTTTGGTAGCAGTCCGCACCACCCAGATTTACCTGGTAGCTGTGGCTGAGCAGTCAGACTTCCCTCAAGAAGAGTTAGGCAGTATGCAAAGTATACACAATAGGTACCCAAAACACAATAGCACAAGCAAACACTGACCAGAGCTTGGTTTCAAAAGTATATAGTTATTTATTTATTAAACACACATAAGTTGAAAACACTCTAGCAAAATATAGTAAAACACTTCAAACACAGTTATAATGAAAGTAGATTCGACCCTTTCTCCTATCTAGACAACTCTAGGTTAACACCACTTAATTAAAACAGAGGTGAGTGCTTAACGTTAGATGACACTCTAGTAGTTTCCAAGAAAGGGAGGGAAAAAGCAGAAATAGGTTAAACACACCACTCTAAGGTCCAGAACACTTGCAATAGGCTTAAAGAAGAACAAAGTCACAGGTGAGCAAAAGTCACTAGGCAGGGCCCACTCTTGGAGTAGCCGGAGCAAAAAATGTGCCCAAGATCACACTGTTATTAGGGATTCAAAGTCTTGCAAAGAGTCAGAAAGAGTTTAGAGTGGCTCAGAAAGTTTAGCCAAAGTGTCCCAGGCACTCCCAGGTTCGAAAGCCGGGGACTAAATCTACCCCGTACAGTCGGTGGCAAGGGAAGCCAGGCGGAACACAGTACCTTAAATGGAAAGGATCCTCCAGCGGTGGCAGTTGTTCCAGGCAGTGACAGCAGGGCTCGACGTCGGTCAGGGGAGAAGAAAATCTCGCTGAGGAGCAGAAGAGGACGGTCGTAGCACTGCCCGGGAAGAGACCAGCCGCGGAGTCCTCCGGTTAAAGGGTTTGCACCGACTTTCGCGGTTAGGGGGTAAAGTGTGGTATTCCGGTTGCCGGGGTGCTTGGCACAGGCAAGGCGGCCACGAGATACCTCGAAGAAGGGAAAGAAGGCGAAAACTGGTTGTCCCCACCAGTCAAGGGAAGGAGCCACTCCGTTAAGAGTTCTCCTCGGTCGTCGGAAAAAGTGGTGAGACGGTTCAGCAGGGCTCCACCGGTTGGTGTCGTCGAAGCAGGTCGGCTCAGCTCTTCCCTCGTCGGATTCTTGGTCCTGTGGCGACTTCTGAAGTTCCAGTCCCCAAAGCCCTGCTTTTATGCAGCAAACCCCCATCCACCCAGCCTAGCTGTCACTCAAACGTGCTAAGTGGTGAGCCGGGCGGCTCACCACTTGGGCCAATCAGGACGGAGTGCGACTTGAGTTACCAAGGTAACTCAGTCCAGGGTGCCTAAATTCCCCTCCACCCCTCCTAAGTACCCCAGACAGAGTGGCACCACTTTGGAGGGCTTCTGTGGAGAAGCCCGCCAAAAGTGGAACAAAGGGCTCCACTTTGGGTCAGAATTACAGAGGTGAATACCAACGCCATTTTAGGATCAAGTTTTGGCAAAATAACCCGACCGGAGTTATAATAATAAATATATAAACCGGCGGTATGTTTAAGGCTACCGTAAATAAATAATTAAATGTGTTAGCCTAAAACAATGGGAAATCCCATAGGAAATATTCGCGGTCGAATATAAAAAGTAGTTTCCACTGCCACCAGCCAAAACTCGATCAGGGGGGACGGAGACGTGCCCCCTCGACTAACAGACCCTGGGGCAATCGAATTGCCCCAGCCAGTACGTCCACAATATGATGGTTTGTACTGGTTCTGTTCAGGATTCAAGACTAATAAAGTCTTTGGTGACTTTACATGCCCTGGGAGACAGTAGTCAGTCCCAGGGTATGGAGTCTATGTTGGGGAGTCCCTAGGACACCCCTGGGTCACTGCACAGAGGGTGCTGTGGAACCCACATCACAAAAATACATGCGGCCCTATGGAGTAAAAGACCCCATAGCCCATTCAACACAAGGTTTGTCCAAGATCACACAGTTCAACATGTCCAAGAGTGAGGGTAAAAGAGTCTCACTCTTGGCAGGAGAAAAAAATAAACCCCAGAAATCCAGCAAAGCTGCTGGGGGACTCACTAGGTAGGGAAATTCAGCCTAAACAGAGAATTCTCCCTAACACTCGCCCCCCCCAGACTAAGGGACAGGAGGATTTAATCCACTCCTGGATGAACCTCATACCTCTAGTCGATGATATACATCCTAGAGAGTCCATCAGCATTTTGATGGTGACACCCTGACCTGTGCTCAATGGTGAAATCAAACCCTTGCAGGCAGATTGACCATCTCAATAGTTTTGGATTTTCCCCTTTCATTTGCATTAACCATCTCAAGGGTTGGTGGTCAGTCTGAATAACAAAAGTAGAACCATACAAGTATGGCCTAAACTTCTTCAGTGCCCACACAATAGCAAAGCATTCTCTTTCGATAGTTGCCCACCTTGTCTCAGGATCCTTCAGTTTTCTACTGATGAAGCAAATGGGGTGCTCCCTACCCTTCTCATCCAGTTGGCTTAGAACTGCACCTATACCTACATTGGAAGCATCAGTTTGTACAATGAAAGTTTGGTGGTAGTCAGGAGCTCTCAATACTGGAGCTTGGCAAAGAGCTCTTTTCAGTTTTTCAAAGGCCTGATTGCATTCCTCATTCCATTTTACCTTTTTAGGGAATTTAGGAGAGGAGATTACATTCAGTGGAGAAGCTATGGTCCCATAGTTCTCAATGAAATTCCTGTAATACCCAGTGAGGCCTAAGAAGGCTCTCACTTGGGTCTGAGTAGTTGGTGTTGTCCAATTTTGCACAGCTTCAATCTTGCTGAGCAAAGGCCTTATTTCTCCACCTCCTACCTCATGTCCAAGGTAGACCACTTTACTTTGACCAATCTGGCACTTACTGGCTTTGATTGTCAAATGGGCCTGTTCAAGGGCCTGCAACACATGTCCTAGGTGGTTCAAATGTTCCTCCCAGGAGTGGCTGAAGACTGCAATGTCATCCAAGTATGCCATGCAGAAATCTTCCATCCCAGCTAGAACTTGGTTCACCATCCTTTGGAATGTGGCAGGTGCATTTTTTAATCCAAAAGGCATGACCTTAAACTGGTACAAGCCAACTGGGGTGGAAAATGCAGTTTTCTCCTTGGCATGGTCTGTCAGGGCTATTTGCCAATAGCCTGACGTAAGGTCAAATGTGCTGAGGTACTTGGCTGCACCAAGTTTATCCACCAACTCATCTGTCCTGGGCAAAGGGTGGGCATCAGTCTTGGTGACTGCATTTAGAGCTCTATAGTCCACACAGAATCTCAAATCCTTGGATCCTGCCTTTGATACTAACACAACTGGGCTAGACCATGGACTAGTAGAGGGCTCTATTACCCCGAGATCAAGCATCTTCTTGACCTCTCCTTTGATGTGGGTTCTGATATGTTCTGACATTCTGTATCCTCTGCTTTTGACTGGCAGACAGTCACCAGTGAGTATATCATGCTGGCCCCAATGGGTCAAGCCTGGTGACAGTGAGAACAGAGAGGCAAACTGATTTAACGTAGCTTTGCACTCCTCTTGTTGCTCAGGTGTCAGGTCTGAAGAGAGATTGACTCCTTCGACTTTCTCATCTAAAGGCACACCTCTGAGGAGATCAGGGAGAGATTCACTCTCTTCTTCCTCTGCAGCTGAAGCTAGAAGCAAGGCTCCTACGTCAGGTCTGGAGATGTATGCTTTTAGTCTGTTGGTGTGGAAGACTCTAGGAGCTTCCCTGGTTCTGCCCAGATCCACCAGATAGTTGACCTCTCCAAGTTTTCCCACAATCTTGAAGGGTCCCATCCACTTGTCTTGCAAGGCCCTCTGCCTTGTTGGGAGCATAACGAGAACTAGCTGGTCTTGAGTAAACTCAACCATGTTAGCCTTCTGGTCATGCCAATGTTTGACCAGAGCTTGACCAGCTTTCAAGTTGTCACTTGCTTCTGCCATCATGTGTGACATTCTCCTTCGGAGACCTATCACATAGTCAGTCACTCTGACTGGCTTGAGGGGAGGAGCACCTTCCAATCCCTCCTTAATCAGGGCCAACGGACCTCTGACTGGATGGCCATAGAGAAGCTCAAAGGGAGAATAACCTACTCCCTCCTGAGGGACTTCTCTATAAGCAAAGAGAAGGCATGGCAGTAGAAGGTCCCACTTTTTCTTAAGGGGTTCCTCTAAAGCACCTATCATGCTCTTCATGGTTCTGTTAAACCTTTCAACCAACCCGTTTGTCTGAGGGTGGTAGGCTGTAGAGAACTTGTAAGTAACTCCACAGGTTTTCCACATGGCTTTCATGTAGTGGGACATAAAGTTTGACCCCCTGTCAGAGATTACTTCCTTAGGAAACCCAACCCTGGTAAAAATACCAAGGAGGGCCTTAGCCACAGCCGGAGCTGTAACAGTCCTCATAGGAATTGCCTCAGGGTACCTAGTAGCATGGTCTACTACAACAAGTATAAACCTGTTGCCTGAGGAGGTTGGAGGATCAAGGGGACCAACAATGTCAATCCCTACTCTCTCAAATGGGACTCCCACAACTGGGAGAGGCACTAAAGGTGCCACATTCTTGGAACCAACCTTACCAGAAGTCTGGCAGGTATGGCAGCTCTTACAATATCTATCTACTTCAGCCCCCATCTTTGGCCAATAGAAGTAGAGTGAGAGCCTTTCTTTGGTCTTCTTGAAACTCAAGTGACCAGCCAAAGGTATCTCATGGGCTAGTTGTAAGAACTGTTGTCTGTTCTCTTGGGGGACTACAAGGCGTTTGTAGTCTCCAGGTTCAGACTCAGTTGGTTCACTATAGAAGAGGCCATCTTCCCAGTGTAACCTATACTTCCCAGGCTCTTGCCCATCAGCCTGAGAAGCTGCCTGGTGGCGGAGACCTTCCAGAGTTGGACATTCTCTTTGTCCCTTACGAAAAGCGGCCCTGCTAGGCCCACCTTCTGCCAGTAAAGACTGCAGCTCAGGATGGTCCTCAGGGTCCAAATCACCAATAAGGTTTGGGCCTCCTTCTAGCTCTTCTTCAGAGTCTAGTTCAACCACACAGGGTTGTACCTCCCTCTCAGCCTCAGCTGGAGGTGGAGTTACAGGTGTAACTTTGGACAACCTCGGGGAAGTCCTTGTTGGAAGCACTGGAGGGCTTGCTGCTGGCTTTTTCCTAGGAATCTTGGGTTGCCCCTTTGCTCCAGACCTGGTTGTGACTGCAGTAAGTTGCTCCAGTGGGAGAGGAGTGATTTCTGTCATCATCTCCTGAGATAACCCTCTCAGGGTTTTCTCTCTTGCAGGTTTTGTGAGCTCCTGTAACCTTTTGCTAGGGGGTCTGGGGGTATGAGATACAACTCCAAGAGCTTTGAGGTCATTACCCAACAGAACCCTACCTGGCACTTCACATTGTACACTGACAGGTATTTTTACAGCCATATCATTA
The DNA here is from genome assembly GCF_040938575.1 of Ambystoma mexicanum. Taxonomy (NCBI): domain Eukaryota; kingdom Metazoa; phylum Chordata; class Amphibia; order Caudata; family Ambystomatidae; genus Ambystoma; species Ambystoma mexicanum. Next base: position 1,487,738,832 of record NC_090924.1, read on the forward strand.
CATTGGATGAGAACTGGTAACTGGGGACACATCTGCACAGGCCCACCAGCTAACTTGGTGAGGCATTTGGGTGCCTTAGCAACATCCTCTGCCTTGAAAAATGATTCATCCACCACAGTTATGCTGGCTCCAGTGTCCCTAATGGCAGGAGTCTCCTGACCATTCACCTGGACACTGTCCTTATAATACTCTTTAGTATTATCTGGGATAGAGTTATACACATCTAAATTCTGTTGTTCCCACAACCCCAGAGAGACTAAAGAAACACTAGCTGAGACTCCAGTGGGTTCATCAGCCAGTAATAGAAAGTTTCCACTTGCCATATGTACTTCCTCTTCTGGAGCGAAGGCTAAGGAGGCAAGTTGGACCCCTGAAGGTTTACCCTTACATCTGGGATCTCCTTTCACATGGTCAGTAGCCTTACAAACAAAGCATGAGCCAAAGGCTCGCGGGAATGGGGGCTTGTTCTGACCTCCTTCTGGTCTTGGACCAGAAGGTACACTAGCCTGATTTGGTTTCCCTTGTGGCTTACCCTTATAGTTTTGTTTGGGGCCCTCTTTGGAATTTGTACTATTAGAATTCTCTTTGGAGTCCTTTTTAGGCTGTTTCTCCCCATCCTTTTTCTGAGTTACCCCAGAATCCTTGTGAGTGGCCCTGTTGGCAACCCACAAGTCAGCAGCCCTAGCCAGCTTCCGGGAATCTAATTCCTTGGAATCAGCCAAGTGCTGTCTGAGCTCAGGAGAGCAGGCATCATAAATAGTCTCCAACATAAACAAATTCTTCATACCTTCATAAGTGTTCACTTTGTAACCCTTAATCCATCCCTCTAAGTTTTTCAACCCTTCACTCACCCAGGTAGCCCAAGGGGTACCATCATGCTTTTTGAGGCTTCTAAACCTCTTAAGATACTGGGAAGGGGTCTTCCCAAACCTAGCTATCAAAGCTAGTTTCACACATTCATAGTCCTTCTTATCCTCCTCCCCCATCTCCATTACCACATCAGTTGCAACAGGGGGAAGCCTAGAGAACAACCAGGTGAGTAAGTCATTTCCTGTGATGTTCTGGAGCCCATGATTATATTCAAACAGAGACAACCAATCCAACACATCCAACTTAGGCTCATACATACCAACCAATTCTTTAGGCATCCGGGGTCTTTTAGGACTGGAACTTCTAGAGGAGCCAGAGAGAGAAGCATTCTCAACAGACAATTTCTTCAATTCTAGCTCGTACTTGAGCTCCATTTCCCTTAGCCTTAGTTCTTTGTCAGTTTGAGCATTAAGTTTCTTATACTCCAATTCTAGTTTCATTTTCTCCAGTTCAAAGTACTGAGGACTAAATGTGGGGCCTGGTAAGGGCCCAGTAGGTACAGCAGGTAGAGCAGGCAGAGGCCTAGGGGGGACAGTTACAACAGCCTCACCCTCCTCTTCTGACTCTTCCTCAGAATCATCAACATTTTGATCCATGTTAACTTCAATACTGTCATCTACAGTTGCTGGAGTGGTAGGTTCCTCTGAACCATCACCCAGACTTTGGTTAGCTAACAATCTTTCAATCAGCTCCATTTTCTTGCCCTTAGTCATGAGATCCTTATGTTTACAGAGCACTCTTAAACAATCAGCAGTTTTGGCTGCCAAGGACTCTTGACTATAGCTTTCTATAACTGACATGTTAGAGGTTCACTTTTGTAGTGCTAAGCTTTGTGGTTAGTTGCACCAAGGTGTCTAAAGCACTCTAAAATGTATACTCAATACAAATCCCACCGCTGTACACCAGTGTTAGGCAGAAACCTGTGCAGTTCCCTTGGGGAACACTGCAAAAGATTTAAGACTACAGGTATAGCAGTAAACCCCTTTGGTAGCAGTCCGCACCACCCAGATTTACCTGGTAGCTGTGGCTGAGCAGTCAGACTTCCCTCAAGAAGAGTTAGGCAGTATGCAAAGTATACACAATAGGTACCCAAAACACAATAGCACAAGCAAACACTGACCAGAGCTTGGTTTCAAAAGTATATAGTTATTTATTTATTAAACACACATAAGTTGAAAACACTCTAGCAAAATATAGTAAAACACTTCAAACACAGTTATAATGAAAGTAGATTCGACCCTTTCTCCTATCTAGACAACTCTAGGTTAACACCACTTAATTAAAACAGAGGTGAGTGCTTAACGTTAGATGACACTCTAGTAGTTTCCAAGAAAGGGAGGGAAAAAGCAGAAATAGGTTAAACACACCACTCTAAGGTCCAGAACACTTGCAATAGGCTTAAAGAAGAACAAAGTCACAGGTGAGCAAAAGTCACTAGGCAGGGCCCACTCTTGGAGTAGCCGGAGCAAAAAATGTGCCCAAGATCACACTGTTATTAGGGATTCAAAGTCTTGCAAAGAGTCAGAAAGAGTTTAGAGTGGCTCAGAAAGTTTAGCCAAAGTGTCCCAGGCACTCCCAGGTTCGAAAGCCGGGGACTAAATCTACCCCGTACAGTCGGTGGCAAGGGAAGCCAGGCGGAACACAGTACCTTAAATGGAAAGGATCCTCCAGCGGTGGCAGTTGTTCCAGGCAGTGACAGCAGGGCTCGACGTCGGTCAGGGGAGAAGAAAATCTCGCTGAGGAGCAGAAGAGGACGGTCGTAGCACTGCCCGGGAAGAGACCAGCCGCGGAGTCCTCCGGTTAAAGGGTTTGCACCGACTTTCGCGGTTAGGGGGTAAAGTGTGGTATTCCGGTTGCCGGGGTGCTTGGCACAGGCAAGGCGGCCACGAGATACCTCGAAGAAGGGAAAGAAGGCGAAAACTGGTTGTCCCCACCAGTCAAGGGAAGGAGCCACTCCGTTAAGAGTTCTCCTCGGTCGTCGGAAAAAGTGGTGAGACGGTTCAGCAGGGCTCCACCGGTTGGTGTCGTCGAAGCAGGTCAGCTCAGCTCTTCCCTCGTCGGATTCTTGGTCCTGTGGCGACTTCTGAAGTTCCAGTCCCCAAAGCCCTGCTTTTATGCAGCAAACCCCCATTCACCCAGCCTAGCTGTCACTCAAACGTGCTAAGTGGTGAGCCGGGCGGCTCACCACTTGGGCCAATCAGGACGGAGTGCGACTTGAGTTACCAAGGTAACTCAGTCCAGGGTGCCTAAATTCCCCTCCACCCCTCCTAAGTACCCCAGACAGAGTGGCACCACTTTGGAGGGCTTCTGTGGAGAAGCCCGCCAAAAGTGGAACAAAGGGCTCCACTTTGGGTCAGAATTACAGAGGTGAATACCAACGCCATTTTAGGATCAAGTTTTGGCAAAATAACCCGACCGGAGTTATAATAATAAATATATAAACCGGCGGTATGTTTAAGGCTACCGTAAATAAATAATTAAATGTGTTAGCCTAAAACAATGGGAAATCCCATAGGAAATATTCGCGGTCGAATATAAAAAGTAGTTTCCACTGCCACCAGCCAAAACTCGATCAGGGGGGACGGAGACGTGCCCCCTCGACTAACAGACCCTGGGGCAATCGAATTGCCCCAGCCAGTACGTCCACAATATGATGGTTTGTACTGGTTCTGTTCAGGATTCAAGACTAATAAAGTCTTTGGTGACTTTACATGCCCTGGGAGACAGTAGTCAGTCCCAGGGTATGGAGTCTATGTTGGGGAGTCCCTAGGACACCCCTGGGTCACTGCACAGAGGGTGCTGTGTAACCCACATCACAAAAATACATGCGGCCCTATGGAGTAAAAGACCCCATAGCCCATTCAACACAAGGTTTGTCCAAGATCACACAGTTCAACATGTCCAAGAGTGAGGGTAAAAGAGTCTCACTCTTGGCAGGAGAAAAAAATAAACCCCAGAAATCCAGCAAAGCTGCTGGGGGACTCACTAGGTAGGGAAATTCAGCCTAAACAGAGAATTCTCCCTAACACCCGTGCCAACCACGGTGGGAGGGGTCGATCCATTCGGCTTCTGTGGTTCGGGAGAGAGGATTGAAACCCACTCTCCCTTAAGTTCAGAGATTTTGACAGAATCAGCAGCCCCCGAATTCGGGAGTACTGAACCACCCAGGCCAAATGGATAACCCTCCTTCTTTAGCAGAAGTGTTAAAGGTACTACAAGATATTCAGGTGGAATTGATACATGTAAGGCAGGAATCTAGTACTTTGAAGAATCAAGTGCAAGGATTAGTAGCACAAGGGACACCATTGGAGGAAGCAGGGTCGTCTACAAGTAGAACGCCCACTGTGGTGGTTCAAGCACCCAGTAGTGTGCCGTTAGCACCACCGGAAAGATTTTCTGGGGATCCAAAGAAATACATGACGTTTTTGACCCAGTGTAGATTACATTTTTTGTGTAAACCATCAGCCTTTGAGACTACTCAAGCAAGAACTGCCTTTGTGATTTCATACCTAACAGGAGATGCAGCTGCTTGGGCGATGCCTTTGGTACAAAAAGATGATCAATTATTGTATAATTGGGATAATTTCCAGGCTGAATTCGGTAGATTATTTGATCGAAGGGAAGTGTCATTGGCGCAAGACAAGGAGTTATTGGCACTAAAACAGGGTACCAGAGATCTAGTTTCGTATGTGACCCACTTTAATAGACTGATAATTGAAACAGATTGGCCAGAGAATAAACAAACTGTTCTATTCTATCAAGGATTGAAGGAAGAATTAAAGGACGCCATGGCACAGGTGGAGCCTCAACCCAACACATGTACAGCTATGATTGATTTAGCATTAAGGTTGGATCATAGAATGAATGAGCGAAAGGGAGATAGGAAAAAATCCGAAGTGGTACCATTTGTACGATTGGATAGAGGTAGGGTGAACAGAAACAGTGAAGGGGAACCTATGCAGATTGGAGGAGTTAGGGGACCATTATCGACCACAGAAAAGGAACAGAGAAAGGCTAATAATTTATGCTTGCATTGTGGCCAGCCAGGACACTATATCCGTACTTGTCCAAATACTCCTAAGAAGGTAGGGACTGGAGATAAGAGCAAGGTCGAGTCGGGAAAAGGAGTGGGCCGGCCTTAGGGGGAACAAAGGTGTCGGGCTCAGTGGTAGAAAAGTTCCCCACGTGGGTAGCAAATACTTCAAGAAAAGGTAATTCTCACGTGTATATACTAGTAACTTTAATTTTTGCCTGTAATAAACAGATGGTGTCAGCCATGATAGATTCAGGGGCTACTGGACATTTTATTGACATTGATTTGGCCAAAAGACTAGGGTTGCCTTTGAGAGAAAAGACTCAAGTGGAAGGGGTACAGTCGGTGGATGGGTCACCTTTAATTTCGGGACCCATTTGTCAGCAAACTCAAACCCTAGAAATGAGGTGTCAGTCTGGCCATGTGGAGGATATCGTACTAGATCTCATAGCAGCTCCCCAGTTCGGTCTTATTTTAGGAATTCCTTGGTTAACTCAGCATAATCCAAGAATTGATTGGGTAGCTAGAGAGATATTTTTTGAAAGTACGGAATGTATGGGTCACATTGAAGAAGAAGTGAGCCCTGCATTGTTTTTGGCAGATCAACCACCAGCAGCACAAGTAGTGGGGGCGGTGGGAGCACAGGTTCCAGGGCAATATCAAGAGTATGTGAATGTGTTTGATAAAGGAGGAGCGGAACAACTACCCCCCCATAGACCATACGATTGTGTCATAGAGTTGGAACCTGGGGCTAAGCTACCATGTAGTAGAATATATGCATTAACGGAAACTGAAAATCAACATTTGAGAGAGTATCTGGATGATATGTTAAAGAAAGGATTTATTAGACATTCTACATCACCCGTTTCATCCCCATTGTTTTTTGTGCCTAAAAAAGAGGGTACCTTGAGAACATGCATTGATTATCGTGCATTAAATAAGGTGACAGTTAAAAACAGATACCCACTCCCTTTAATTTCTGGATTGTTGGACCAAGTGAAGACAGCGGTGATTTACACCAAGCTTGATTTACGTGGGGCATATCATTTGATTCGGGTCAAAGCAGGGGATGAGTGGAAAACTGCATTTCGAACTAAGTTTGGATTGTTTGAGTATTTGGTGATGCCTTTTGGTTTGTGTAACGCTCCTGCAGCATTTCAATTTTTTATGCAGGAAGTTTTGAGTGAGTTTTTGGACATTTTTGTTATTGTATATATTGATGACATTCTAATTTACTCAAATTCACAAGAGCAACATGTGAGTCATGTACGGGCAGTGTTGAAGAAATTACAAGAACATCAGTTATATGTGAAATTGGAAAAATGTGCCTTTCATGTGAAAAGAGTGGAGTTTTTGGGCTTCATATTGACCCCAGAGGGTATAATTATGGACAAAAACAAAGTACAGGCAGTTTTGGATTGGCCCAATCCCCAGTGTGTCAAAGATATTCAGTCTTTTTTGGGTTTTGCCAATTTTTACAGACGATTCATTACTAATTTTTCTCAGGTCGTAGCCCCTATAACACGACTATTAAGAAAGGCAACCAGTTTTTGTTGGAATGAGGATGCAGAAAAGGCTTTTCAGGAATTAAAGATGGCATTTACATCAGCTCCAGTGTTGCGACACCCAGACACGGATAAGATGTTTCAAGTAGAAACCGATGCGTCCAATGTGGCTATAGGGGCGGTGTTATCGCAGAAAGATTCAGAAGGAAGTTGGCACCCAGTAGCGTATTATTCACGAAAACTCACTCCATGCGAACAAAATTATTCCATTACAGATAAAGAACTATTAGCTATCAGAGCTGCTTTCCTGAAATGGAGACATTATCTACTGGGAGCTAAACATCAGGTGTTGGTTGTGACAGATCATAAGAATCTACAGTACTTTAAAACTGCCCACACATTGAGCCCAAGACAATTACGGTGGTCTCAATTTTTCAATGAGTTTGATTTCGTGGTGACTTTTCAGCCAGGAAAAAGAAATGGTAAGGCAGATGCTTTATCACGTCAACAAAACCTGGACAACCCGGTATCGGAAACAAAGTCCATAGTCCCTGCAGAGAGAGTGGTAGGGGCAGTAATTTCTAAATTGATGACACAAGTGAAACAAGCAATGCAGAATCAAAAGAATCTAAGTTGGGGAATGAGTAACCCTTTGGAAACATTTAAAGGGAATCTTCCTTACTATGATGGAAGATTGTATTTGCCCACTTTGGAACTCCAAAAGAAAGCTTTGCATTGGTGCCACAACTCCCCTTTGGCTGGTCATTCAGGGAGTAAAAAGACACAGACTCTAGTGGAAAAATACTTTTGGTGGCCGAATTTGAGACAACAGGTGATCAAATATGTGCAGGAATGTGAAACATGTGTACGAAGTAAATCTGATCATACAAAAAAGGCAGGGTTACTTAAACCATTGCCCACTCCCACTAAAATCTGGACACACATATCAATGGACTTTATTACAGACTTACCACCTGATGATCAGTACGACACAATATGGGTGATAGTGGATTATTTGTCTAAACAAGCTCACTTTGTGCCCTGTAAAGGAATTCCAGGAGCAGGGAAATTGGCGGAATTGTTCTTACAGCATGTGGTCCGCCTGCATGGGCTACCACTTATTATTGTTTCTGATAGAGGCCCACAATTCACATCCAAGTTTTGGCGCGCTTTCTGTCAGATGTTGGGAATTGATTGTGCTTTGTCCACTAGTTATCATCCTCAGACGGATGGACAAACTGAAAGAGTTAATCAGACGCTTGAACAATACCTGCGCTGTTATTTACATGATGGTATGGAGTCGTGGGTTCGGGCATTATGGTTGGCTGAATTCACATATAACAATGCTGAACATGCATCCTTGGGAATGTCCCCCAATGAGTGCTTGTATGGGCAGATACAGGAAATGTTGCCAGAACAGTTACCAGAGGTTGAAAACCTTCCAGTACTGCAAGACAGAAGGCAATTAATTCTAAACATCAGACAAAAGGCGCAGGATAATCTTGAATATGCAAAACATCAATATAAAATGTATGCAGATAAAAAGAGAAGGGGGCCTCCTCAGTACAAGGTGGGAAATAAGGTGTGGCTATCCACACGCAATTTGTCGCTGGTAGGATCTCGAAAATTTGCTCCTAAATACATTGGACCTTATGAAATAGTAAAGATTGTGTCTGAGGTTGCAGTGAAATTAGACTTACCTAAGTCTCTGAAAATTCACCCGGTATTCCATGTGTGTCTCCTTAAACCTGCAGCACCTGGAACACGCATGAGGAGACCTCCTGCCATTCACAAAGAGGATCATGTTGAATATGAAGTAAAGAAGATTTTGGATTCAAAAAGAAGGAGACAAGTGTTATGGTACCTCATCCAGTGGACTGGATATGGATTGGAAGATTGTTCCTGGGAACCTGCTAGTGCAGTACATGCACCTCGTCTGGTAAGAATGTTTCATGCAAAGTATCCAGAAAAGGCAGGTCCTGGGAAGAGCCCTGGAAGGGGAGGTAATGTCAGAAATAAAGGATTGTGGAGTAAACGAATGCAGGTACGGAGAAACTACACTTCCCAGTAGGCATTGTAGTTTCAGTGGGCCGTTAGGTCACAGCTGCTAGTGATCTGCAATTAGTGCGGGTCTTCATAACGGCCGCTCGCCCATGCTTCAGTGCTGTTGATTAATGAATGGAGAGCACGGGCGGCGGCGGCGACGGCAGCAGGCAGGAGCAAAGCAGAACGCTGAGAAGGCGTGAAGGAGTCACGCTTGCTATGCCGTGTGAAATCTTGATTCCTGGGCTACGGCGATGAAGACTTGATTACTGCCTTATTCTCTGCAGGTCCGGGTCTGTCACGGATGACTCCCCGGGCCATAAAGTTAAGTGGTGCCTATGTTCATTGTACTTGCTGGGCTGCGGCGGTGAAAACTTGTTTTATTGCCTCATTCTCTACAGGTCCGGGTCAGTCACGGATGACTCCCCGGGCCATAAAGTTAAGTTGTGTTAAGTTTAGTGACTTGCAGAGATATGGCGGTGATTTTGGGAATCTCTGACTTTCAATGCAGTTATGTTTACGCTGGTCTGTGACGGTGATTGGTAAAATGCAAATGATGCCTCCATCTTTTGAAGCTAATTAATTCTGGAGGTTTTGTTTGCCGGAGATATTATGTTTTGAATGCAAAAGAGATATTTTGCTGAATGCAAGAGAGATATTTGCTAGTAAGCCTGTTACATGGATACTAGGTGCCTTCCCAGTGCATTGTTTCATGAATTATGAAGTATCTGGGTGGGACAAGGTTATGCACGCAATATTGACAAGGCATGTTTTCTAATGCAAATGGTTTTCTGTATACGCACAAGGTTTTGTAAGGTTACGTGAATTCAGGAGTCAGGTCAGGTTGCAGGAGTAATTGAAGAATTCCTTCAATTAAACTAGGTGTTCTTTATTTGTATATGTCTTGTTTTCCCTTTCTTTCCTTTATTTATCCATCCCCTTTCCCTAACTCCGTTTTCCCCCCATTGGCTGCCACGTGGCTACCTGTAATTCTAAAGTCAGGCGCCCGTGCCAACCACGGTGGGAGGGGTCGATCCATTCGGCTTCTGTGGTTCGGGAGAGAGGATTGAAACCCACTCTCCCTTAAGTTCAGAGATTTTGACATCCGGGGTACATTGTCCTGTCTGTTAACTTCATACATGGTATCACACAAAACACAGGACAGTTAAGGCGTCTCTGGAGTTGGTTATTCTATATACTGTTATTGTGTAGCCCTAGAACTCATCCTGATGAGAAGAACACCCTTTCCCTTCATGGTGTCAAACAACCCTAGATAGCGCTGTGGCACCGCCTATCTAAAAGAGATAGGTAAGGAGAAGCTCACCCTATTTCTACAATGAGTTTGAGTGATTAGAGCAAGTGCATAACATGTCGCTATGTGGCTAAAAACGCAATAAAAAATTGCAGTTGGGATTAGTTATTCCCAGTCTGCGTACTTTGGTTAGTCAAGCAGTTCACGTGGGATTGTGTGTCATGAGGACAGTTTATTTGCCCTCCGTGAAGTGTGTCTGCCCAGCTCAAAGCTATCTCCAATAAAACAATTAGGATTTTCTCTTTCTATTGTTGTGCATCCTCAAGTTATTTTTGGGTTGTGTATGGACACAATAGATGATGATGAGAAAATATGATTCAGCATATGTATGATTAGGTTTTCTGTGTAAAACACAGGAATCACTGTTAGATATTACTGATTTTGGATTCATCTGTGTGTCGCCCTTATTCGGGAGACATCAGGAAGTCTGGTCAACCGGTTTCAATGACATTTCCTCTTGTGCGTCATCTTCTTCAGGACCAATTTTTTTTCAATCTACGAGACTGAATCTGTTCACCCATCAGATGTTGCACAGCATGCTTTGTAGGGCAAAGGTAGAAAAGTCAAAGGTGACTTCTCGTGTCTCAGGCTAAGTTCATGCATTCATTATTGTTAATATTTTTGATAACTACTTTATCTGTGGCCAACAGATGGACGTCACACTTGTGACACTAGAAACAAGGTCCACCCCCCTCCCTCTCGGTTCAAGCGTATGTCATTTCCATTGAGTATCTGTTATGGTTAGACAGTCATACCTGTTTAGCCTGCCCTTTGGACATTTCGGGTGTGCATCTGATGGTTTTGTTCAGCCTAAACAGATGTGTTGGCTGTTTTTGCACAACTGCATGAATTCTTCTCTCCTGTACTACAAGGGAGCATACAAATATATGTTTAGCTTTTTATCCACACTTGATATGCAGAACAAACATCTTTCTTATGGTTCATTGGTTGACACTCTTGTGTGACAATTCATTCACCAACACTAAAGATAGACTTCTGAATTTCAGACAAATCTCCCTACTTGATACTTTTCTAGCTGCAGCCATCCAATGTATCACCACAAATTGGAAAAATAAAGACCTGCCAACCCATTGAGTCTAGAGGAACTCTATCTCATGGCTTGGAAAAAGCATTGTATCAAGACACCTTTGAAACTCCACACTCAATTGCAAGTCCAAATAACCTCCATAAATTAGAACTATTAGATCTCTCTCCCGGAGACCCTCTGACAATTCCATCTTAAACAAATTCTTCTTGAATGGGTTCTAGGCCGTCACCATACCTGGCTGGGTTTGCCCCCCTCATAACCTCCCTAAAGCTGCTCCCACTGGTACATCAGCATACAGGCCAACATTCCATGGCACCTGGGAGGGAGATTTCTTTTATAATCAATATATATATATATTAACTAATATTCAAGAATGGGTAATAGGGCCCAATAAAAATGTGACAGAAAATGCAGGAAATCAGCAGCTGCGAGTTGGGCCACCACGAGCTGACCTAGATCATTTTCACGGATCCCACACACAGCCTCTTGGAACAGGGAAGAGTCCTGATCCCGGGTGTTGCGTAGTGAATACGTAGTTCTGCGCATGCGCGGCCCATAACGAGGCTCGCGCATGCGCGCATTGAATAAAGACGGTCCCGGCCGGCAGTTCGCGCCAGAGACCAGAGCAGCAACACGTCTCCAGCGTGTCTCTTGGCGCGAGTGCTGTATGCGTGCGTGTGTGTCTGCAGGTGGGGCCTACCATCGCCCCACACCATCACACTGGTGGCGAGGACGGCACGGGAGCAGTCCTCCGCTTCGGTAGCGTCCAGGGAGGAGAACGCTGCTTCGTGTCGGCACGGGCTCACACGTGTGGCCGACGGCCATCTTGGATTGTGTGCAGAACGCAGTGGTTGCGGCCCATGAGGGTGCTCGTGCGCCATCTGCGATTTGCACTGAAAATGATCAATTTTTGGACCCCCCACAGCCTGTGCAGCTGCAAGGTTGTGGCGTTCTGTCGAGAAAAAAACAAGAGTGGCACTGGAGAAGATATTGCGCCAATCGTGATCCGGGGCCCTGTCTTCAAAGCAGTTCAACGTATTCCTGTGAGTACCACACAGAGAAATGGGGGAAGAAGAAGAACAGGATGGCGCTCCTGCCCCCATCCCTCGCAGGGTGAACAGCACACTAGCCCCCATGCCCGAATTTGATACCACGGGCCCACCTTCCAAGTTGGGGCCTAAATGGCTCCTGTGGGTGAAGAGGTTGGAGATATTCTTCACGGCCTCGGGGATCACGGAGGATGAAGAAAGAATTGCAATCATTATGTACTCGGCAGGGGCTGAGGTTCACAAGATATATGACTCTCTGAACATTCCGGTTGCGACATATGCTGCAGTGAAGCAGGCGCTCCGAGATCATTTTCTGCCAAAGGCGAATGTAGACTTTGATAGGTTTCGTCATGAGTGCGGAAAGACAACGAGAGGAAGAGTCATTGGATCAATTTTGTGCACGACTCAGAGTTCTGGCAAGCTCCTGTAGATGGGGAAATGAAGAGGAGATGGTCCGGAACCAGTTGTTGCAGGGCTGCAGCTCCGGTAAACTGAGGAGGCAGGCATTGAGGGAACCTGGTTTGACCCTACAACAGATTCTGGACACAGGGAGGGCCTATGAGCTGGCTGACGTGAGGGGTGCGAAAATGGATGCAGCCACGCATGGGAGAAACGAAGGTGAGGCTTTTGCAATTGGCCGCACGAACCCGGGAAAGTCAAGGTGGACGTCAAGAGGTGGTGATAGCCCGGGGGGGCATAGCAACGCTTCCTCGTGCCAATATTGTGGGTACGACCTGCCACACAGAACATGTGGCCGGTGTAACACCCCAGGACATTATGCTAGGGTGTGCAGAGCATCAGCACCTGTCGCCGTGTCGAGAGGGCCCGAAAGGGTTGCCAGAGGAAGCACTCGGAGAGTGAGGGGTGTATCATCCATTGAACAAGGTGTACAAGACCTAAACATCGCCGAGGAGGAGGAGGAGGAAGATGAAATCTTCTTCATCTCGAGCATAGCTGAAGGCCCCGGCAGGCGACGACAACCAAAGTGCACAGTTAACATTGGGGAAATACCCACACCGGTCTTGATAGACACTGGAGCGTCCGTCTGTGTGCTGGCGACAGAACACTACAACGCACTCCCTGGTCCACCAGGCCTAGCCGAGTCCACAGCACGTATATACGCTTTTGGAGGACACACACCGCTCCCCATCCAAGGAGTATTCGTGCCTCCAGTCACTCACGGACAAAATAGAATAAGGGCAAGGTTCTTTGTCACAGATGTGAGCCCGCCTTCCCTTCTGAGTTGTGCTGCAGCCGAGGCATTGGACATTGTACACTTCTCATTTGCGGTCTACCACACTGACTTGGAAAATCTGTTGAGTCATTTTGAAACGATATTCTGAGGGATAGGGAAACTAAAGGCTGACCCAATACGCCTCCACATCGATGGGTCTGTGAGACCAACGGCTCTCAAGCACTGCCGCGTCCCTTTCCATCTGAGGACACAGGTGGAACGCGAGCTGCAATCCCTGATAGACAAGGACATCATTAAGAAGGTAGAGGGCCCCACCCCGTGGGTCTCCCCGATCATGGTACCCCCAAAGCCCAACCAGCCGGGTGCGGTATGCATCTGCGTGGACATGAGGCTTCCCAACCTAGCGATCAAAAGAGAGCGCCACATAACACCCACCCTGGACGACATAATTGGGGAGCTTCAAGGGGCGAAAGTGTTCTCAAAACTGGATTTGAGATCCCGGTACCATCAGTTAGAGCTCCACCCCGAGTCAAGATAAATAACAACGTTTACGACTCACGAGGGGTTATACCAATATAAAAGACTCCTTTTTGGTATCTCTTCCGGGGAGAGGTCTTCCAGAATACCATCAGGGGAGCCCTGTCTGGACTCAAGGGAGTGATAAACATGTCGGATGACATTCTGGTCTTTGCCCGTTCCGAGGCTGAAGACCTAAAGCGCCTGGAAAGCACACTGGTGAGGTTGCGCGACCTAGGGTTGACACTGCACAAAGAGAAGTGTGAGTTCCTGAGAGACAGGCTGGAATTTTTCGGGTTCGTCTTCCACGCGGGGGGCATATCACCTGATCCCGAAAAAGTGAAAGACATCCGGGAAGCTACCCCGCCAACATCACCATCTGAAATCAGAAGCTTCCTGGGTATGGTGACATATTGTGGTCGCTTCATCCGCGATCTGGCCTCCCTGTCGGAACCCCTGAGAGCGCTAACCAGAAACGACATCGCCTGGAGCTGGGGGGAGAAAGAGCAGAGGGCTTTCGACAACATCAAAAATGCCCTATCAGAACAAGAAACGATGGCATACTTCAATCCGGATCGGGAGTCCGAAATTGTAGTCGATGCCAGCCCCGTACGACTGGGGGCTGTCCTCATGCAGGCCGACAATCAAGGAACCATGAGGCTCATCGCATATGCCAACAAAGCGCTAACGGAGACGGAGAGACAGTACTCTCAGATTGAGCGGGAAGCTCTGGCCATCCTATGGGGGTGCAGGCATTTCCGGATATATATTTTGGGAAAACCGGTCATTGTGGTAACCGACCACAAGCCTCTCATCCCGATCTTGTCCGGAACATCATCCTAACCTCCGCCTCGAATAGAGAGATGGATGCTGTCGTTAATGGAGTACGGGGTCAAACTGCTGTATCGACCAGGCCCTGACAACCCGGCAGACTACCTGTCCCGCCATCCAGGTGCGGGGAGGCCAAAAGACACAGTGGAAGTGGCAGAGGGTGTCGAAGCAATACATCTCGCGGTCGAATCAGCACTGCCCGTTGCCCTATCCCGCCAGGAGATTGCCGAAGACTCCAACATGGACGAGACATTCACAAGGATCAAGCTTGCTATGGCAAATGGAGAATGGCGAGAGGTCCTCCAGGACAACTCCTGAAGGAATGCAAGGGCTCAGAAAGACCTGCAGGCCCGCTGGAAAGTGCGCCATGAGCTCTCAGTAGCCGAGGATGGCCTCCTGCTAAGGGGTCACCAGATTGTCATCCCAAGGACACTGGTTGACAAGGTTCTGCAGCTCGCACACAATGGGCACCAAGGGATGGCCAAGATGAAAGCAAGACTGAGACTCAAGGTCTGGTTCCCCGACCTGGAAAGTAGAGTGGAGGAGTTTGTGAGAAGGTGCATCCCCTGCCAAGCAGCACACCCAGTGGAGAGGGCCCCGCCAATCCAAACTATGGAGAGAAGTGACCAGCCATGGGGGACGGTCCATGCCAATTTTGGAACCACCGGCCGAGGGCTCTACTTTCTAGTGGTGACAGACCAGTGGTCCCGCTATCCGGGGGTTGAACTGGTGGAGTCGACGGCTAGTGACCACACCATCATGGCGCTGGAGAAAATGTTCACCACGCATGGATTTCCGGTGGAGATATGCTCAGACAATGGGGCACCATTTCGGGGGCAACGTTTTGCTCAGTATTGTGAGGAGAGGGGAATACGCCATAGGAAAGTCACACCTCTCTGGCCGAGGGCAAACAGGGAGGTAGAGCGCTTCATGCGAACGCTAAACAAAGTGTTCCGCATATCAGCAGATGGAGGCGCAGACCTCCGACGCAACTTAGTGGATTCCTTTGAGAGTATCGCTCGACCCCACATCAGTCAACCGGGGTCGCCCAGCCGAAGCACTCTTTAAGCGCGTACCAAGAGGGCTCCTGCCTGAAATGGAAGGCCGCCAGCCGGGGGAGATTGAAAAGGATCACGTGCGAACGGAGAGGGTGGCGCGGAATGAAAATGAGACGATCAGGAGGAAGCTCTCGGAGAGGCCGATTGCGGTGGGGGATACCATATTGGTGCGAAACAGAAGAGCAGAAGGAAAGTTATCGTTAACCTACGAAACCCAGCCCCTGGGTGTGACACACGTAAAGGGCTCGATGATCACAGCGGCCAACGCACGTGGAACTGTCACCAGGAACGTCTCGTTTTTCAAGCGCGTGGGATCTGCCGAAACGGATGAAGTCGACCCTCCGGCACCTGAGCCGAGCGATGGACCGCCACCGCGATCCGATGGACTGGGCGAGACTCAAGGGACACAAGAGGTGCCTCAAGCCGAGGCATGCAGGTACCCGAGCCGGGCGGGGCTTAAGCTGCCGCAGAGGTTCCCAGACTTTAGTATGGACCATGCTTAGTGATCGAGGTCGTGCTGGAACGTTTATGTATGAAGAATACGTTGTTAAGTCACACTGTTAATTAATGTTCATTGTTTGGGGAAAAAGGAGGGATGTTGCGTACTGAATACGCGGTTCTGTGCATGCGCGGCCCATAACGAGGCTCGCGCATGCGTGCATTGAATAAAGACGGTCCCAGCCGGCAGTTCGCGCCGGAGACCAGAGCAGCAGCACGTCTCCGGCGTGTCTCTTGGTGCGAGTGCTGTATGCGTGCGTGTGTGTCTGCAGGTGGGGCGGGCGTGTCTCTTGGTGCGAGTGCTGTATGCGTGCGTGTGTGTCTGCAGGTGGGGCCTGCCATCGCCCCACACCATCACACCGGGGTCCTGACTTTGCTTGTGTGACACAATATCAGCCATTCAAAGCCATGCTTGTTCTCGGAGCTCACGCTTTACATGCATTTCTGCAAGCTCAGCAGCTACCACCCGGGCCTCTCTTTCAATCAGTAGAGCATTAAAATTGGTACGGTTAGGAGCTGAAGGTGTAGATAGGTCAGTAAGGAAATACGTCAACCTGCGAGGGCTGCAGTCTTGGTGGGTGTGGGAGGCAATTGTAGGCCTCCTCACTCAGAACATTTACCGTTGCACCTGTGTCAATGACGGTATGTTGTGGACGTGGAGGGTTAAGATGGGGCTGTGTGCCTTCGCCGTCTCATTCCCTAGTGCCCAAACGTATCCTTTTCTCCTTTGGCTGTCTTGTGAGGATTTACGATTCACTCCCTGACGGTGAGCGTACTTCCACGTAGAAAACGCTTTGTCGAGGTCTGTGAGTGAGTTTCCTGTCAGGAGACCAGAGCAACCTTCTGGGCTGTTGACGGACGCTCTCACCTTCTGTTGAGGCTTATCTTCTGTACCCTAGGCTTGACCTTCTGTCATCCGATGGGAGATTGGGATGGCGTCTGCTGTTCCTCGGGAGGCGACCTGGACGATTGGCACCTGGGCGTTCCTGTAAACTGCTTTGAAATGGTAGTCACCTCTGCATGCCACGCACTTCTGACCTAGCGCCAGGCACTTGTTCTCATGGGGGAACTCGTAGCCGTACCTGTAGCATGATTTCGTCGACTGGTTGGTTTTGTCAGGTAGGGTCGGCGTTAACTTCTTGATGAGTTCCTAATCTCTGGGGTCCGATGAGATCTCCACATGACCCAGTCCGACCACCTGTTGCGTGACTGCCGAGTCACTGCGAGCCATTGCTAAATTTTGGCAAGGGTCCGCTGTTTCTGGATCAGTTTCCTTTTGAATTCTGCAGACTCGCACCCATAATTGACTTGGGAGCATATTGCTTCATCATTTGGGTAATGACGGAAGGTGCAGTGATTCATGCAGATGCGTAGACACATGACACAGTTGTCCATGGTTGCCCCTCACTCCTTCATAGTTCTATGAAAAATATGTCTCTCGTAGTCCGCATGGGTATTTGGTGCGAAGTAGGTGTCAAGTGCTCACGAATTTCCTGGTATGTCGCCTTTTCCTCATCAACTAATTCGTAGAGGATATCCCTCACGGCAGCTTCGACTGTTAAGGTAAGTATATTTTTCTTCCTTTCACAATCCATGGGGCTCATTGTCCCCACGTACTCCCTGAAGTCCTTCATCCATAGGACCCACCGGCACCCCAAATGACCTGTGTCTCTGAGGTCAAATGCGTGGGTCGGCTGCCACTGGGTTATTTCTCCTTGGCCCTGGTGGAAAGCTTCCAAAAGCCTGACAAGCACCGTGGCTGGGATGTCCTCCTCCAACATTGTTGGCCTTTGTCTGCTTCTCCCTTTGAGTCTTGTGTGACTGCGTTTCCACCAGTTTCTCTTGGAGGGATGAGGTTCCTCTTCTCATGCTTGATTTGGGCCTTCTCTCTTCTGCCAGAAGCGCATGGCCACCAGCGGGCCTCACAGGCCGAAATGCACTTTGAGGCCACTGCTGCATCCCAGGCGAGGAGTTCACAGTGCGTGCCGATGATCACTGCAGTTGCATTGAGGGAGGCATTCACTGCCGCTCCCCTAGATAAGCTCACCTTGTCGGCCCGGGTATGCACAAGCCGCTGAGGCAGGCCACGCCTCCCGCTCCTTCTCAGAACGAAATGTCAAGTCAGGGAGGACCGCACCGTGTCCGTGTCTCCCTCGTCGCCAATGTTAAGTGGGAGCTGTGCTATCACTTTCATACGGCAGCGGCAGTGGCTCTGTGACACCATGCATACTCTGTAAATAAGGAGGCCCACATGGTCACTGTCGGTCTCAACTCCGATCTCCGATCCTTATAATGAACTGCCCAACTTCCCCTTATTCCCGTCACATCCCTCCCTTGGGTCTTGCCACCACCCTAACCCCACCTTCCACATAACAATGTGGATTGGATACGAACTGAGCATGACAATCGGCCACACCTCAGAAGAACCCTATCAAAGAAGTCAATAATGAACCTCTCACTAGTTCCCTTCTCCTTCCTTCCTTTCCACTCTTTCTTGCACTCTTCTTCACATCTATTACCTTCACTCTGCTTTGCCGCAGTAGTAACAATAATCTCCAATGTCTCCTCCACTTTTGGTACACAATGGTGCGCACCCGCCCAGTCAAACAATTTATTGAATGCCAGTAGAACAAGGTGGTCCAGCAGGCCACTTGGAACAACCAGCGCTAATGCCACCAATTATAAATGTAAAAGGCAGCGTTCAACATGAATTGGTGAGGGTACCCAGACCAAGTGCCCTCAGTAAGAAACAAGATCAATATAATCAGTGAACTGCGCCAATTAAACAATAATACATCAATCATTCGGTAGATTTTCTTGACCTAACTGTCTCTGTGTCCCCTACTGGATTCATCACTAAAACTTTTCGCAAACCCACTTCGGTTAATGCAGTTCTACATTCATCCAGCTCTCACAAACGTTCTGTTATTAACAACATTCCGAAAGGAGAATATATTCGAACAAAAAGGAATTGTTCTCTCAATGATGACTTTGATGCGGAGAAATCATTCATACATGACCAATTTGTACAACGTGGGTATCAGCCGAATTTGCTTACCAAGGTTGAACGTGAAGTGTCCGTTATGGAGAGAGGTGATTTACTTAAACCTAAAACTAGGTTATCTTCAGCTAATACGCCTTTTAACAAAATTAGATTGATCACTCGGTACAACAGTGATAGTAATGGTGTGTATGCTATACTCAAACGTCATTGGCACTTGCTCCATCTCGACAGTGATCTAACTAAACTACTGGATTCACATCCGTCAATAGTATTCAGTAGAGCTCCCACTCTTAAAAATCTTTTATGCCCTTCTTTCATGTCACCAACACCTAATTTCAAAACATGGCTAGACCAAGGTCGGTTGAATGGTTTTCACAAATGTGGGACTTGTAATATGTGTCCACATACATTTGAGTCTGAATTCTTAGATTTTGGGTCAACAGGCAAGCATGTCATTAATTCATTCATTAATTGCAATACAAAGTTTGTAGTGTACTGCATCATTTGTGTGTGTGGACTATTCTACATTGGCAGCACTATTCGGCCACTTAAAATTCGGATTCGCGAACATTTGGCCTCTCTGAACAAACAGGATGCTAAATATCCTTTGGCACTGCATTGGCAGACTGTACATCAATTGGATGATTTTAAGGGTCTACGATTTACTGGTTTAGCTCTGATTCGTCCTTCCAAAAGAGGAGGCAATATGGAACTCAGACTGAGACAATTGGAAGCGAGGCTTATCTGTAAACATAGACTGGTCACTCGTGGATTAAATTCGGATCATGAATTTCACGTTTTCTTATGATTCAACTTGGTTTCATACAATTGTTTATCATACATATGATTATATATTGGTGCAATTATTTGGTTGGTTGCCAGTACAGATGACACCGCAGTTGGCTACACACCGTTACCCTGTTTTTAATGCTTTACAATGTCACATTGCCTACAAATGGAAGGAATTTCATTGTGATTTATGTATCGTGATGAGCAAACAAGTGTATGTGGTAGATTACGCAACCAGGATGCATGATTAATATAGTGCGTTAATTCTTATTCATAAAACACTAACAGGGTAATTCATAGAATTTCGCTGAAAAGTGTCGCAAGCGGCTGGCGCAGAGTGTCCGCGTGCGATTGTCTGCGCCAGGCACATGCGCTAAAACCGATTTCCGCGCACAGCGTATTCATGGATTTCATGCTCCCAAACCAGCCGTGGCGCAGAGTATCGCAGCGAGCCTGCAGCAGCGCCAGTAACGCCCCCAAGAACGCCCTCGCGCAAGGAAAAGCCATCAAAATCGCTAAATCATCGCAAAGGCCTGCGCTAACCCTGGACCAGTTCACAGGGCAGGCAAACAAGGAAAGCAAAGCGGGCAACCTTCAAATCAGGAGTACGCGGGAAGTTTTACACGCGATTAGGCAGGGTACGTGTATTACAGGGATACGCGTGAAGTACAACACGCGATTGCCCAGGGAACGTGTATTACAGGGGTACGCGTGAAGTACAACACGCGATAGGCCAGGGAACGTGTATTACAGGGGTACGCGGGAATTATCACACGCGATTTGGCAGGTACGTGAATTACAGGGGTGCGCATGAAGTACAACACGCGATTGCCCAGGGAACGTGTATTACAGGGGTACGCGGGAATTATCACACGCGATTTGGCAGGTACGTGAATTACAGGGGTGCGCGTGAAGTACAACACGCGATTGCCCAGGGAACGTGTATTACAGGGGTACACGTGAAGTACAACACGCGATAGGGCAGGGAACGTGTATTACAGGGGTACGCGGGAATTAACACACGCGATTTGGCAGGTACGTGAATTACAGGGGTGCGTGGGAATTATCACACGCGATTAGGCTGGGCGGGCCCTCACAGGTGTTCCCTGTACACCCTCCACGGCCCCTGCAGGCAGCCCACAAAACCGGGGACTACCCTGCACACCTGCTCATGGCTCCCACCACCTCCACCCCCCAGCCACCAGGGGCACACACCACCAGTCCCCCACCCATGTCTCCCAACACCCCCACACACCAGCCACCAGGGGCACCCTCCACCAGGCCCACAGCCATGACTCCCACCATGGCCCCCACCCCCCAGCATTGCAGGGGCACCCACCACCAGTCCCCCACCCATGTCTCCCACCCCCCCCCCACCCCCCAGCAGTGCAGGGGCACCCTCCACCAGGCCCCCACCCATGTCTCCCAACACCCCCACCCACCAGCCACCAGGGGCACCCACCACCAGGCCCACAGCCATGACTCCCACCACCCCCACCCCCCAGCATTGCAGGGGCACCCACCACCAGTCCCCCACCCATGTCTCCCACCACCCCCACCCCCCAGCAGTGCAGGGGCACCCTCCACCAGGCCCCCACCCATGTCTCCCAACACCCCCACCCACCAGCCACCAGGGGCACCCACCACCAGTCCCCCACCCATGTCTCCCAACACCCCCACCCACCAGCCACCAGGGGCACCCTCCACCAGGCACACAGCCATGACTCCCACCACCCCCACCCCCCAGCATTGCAGGGGCACCCACCACCAGTCCCCCACCCATGTCTCCCACCACCCCCACCCCCCAGCAGTGCAGGGGCACCCTCCACCAGTCCCCCACCCATGTCTCCCAACACCCCCACCCACCAGCAGTGCAGGGGCACCCACCACCAGTCCCCCACCCATGTCTCCCACCACCCCCACCCACCAGCCACCAGGGGCACCCTCCACCAGGCCCACAGCCATGACTCCCACCACCCCCACCCCCCAGCATTGCAGGGGCACCCACCACCAGTCCCCCACCCATGTCTCCCACCACCCCCAACCCCCAGCCACCAGGGGCACCCACCACCAGGCCCCCACCCATGTCTCCCACCACCCCCACCCCCCAGCAGTGCAGGGGCACCCTCCACCAGGCCCCCACCCATGTCTCCCACCACCCCCACCCCCCAGCCACCAGGGGCACTCACCACCAGTCCCCCACCCATGTCTCCCAACACCCCCACCCACCAGCCACCAGGGGCACCCTCCACCAGGCACACAGCCATGACTCCCACCACCCCCACCCCCCAGCATTGCAGGGGCACCCTCCACCAGGCCCCCACCCATGTCTCCCAACACCCCCACCCACCAGCCACCAGGGGCACCCACCACCAGGCCCACAGCCATGACTCCCACCACCCCCACCCCCCAGCATTGCAGGGGCACCCACCACCAGTCCCCCACCCATGTCTCCCACCACCCCCACCCCCCAGCAGTGCAGGGGCACCCTCCACCAGGCCCCCACCCATGTCTCCCAACACCCCCACCCACCAGCCACCAGGGGCACCCACCACCAGGCCCACAGCCATGACTCCCACCACCCCCACCCCCCAGCATTGCAGGGGCACCCACCACCAGTCCCCCACCCATGTCTCCCACCACCCCCACCCCCCAGCAGTGCAGGGGCACCCTCCACCAGGCCCGCACCCATGTCTCCCAACACCCCTAACCCACCAGCCACCAGGGGCACCCACCACCAGTCCCCCACCCATGTCTCCCAACACCCCCACCCACCAGCCACCAGGGGCACCCTCCACCAGGCACACAGCCATGACTCCCACCACCCCCACCCCGCAGCATTGCAGGGGCACCCACCACCAGTCCCCCACCCATGTCTCCCACCACCCCCACCCCCCAGCAGTGCAGGGGCACCCTCCACCAGGCCCGCACCCATGTCTCCCAACACCCCTAACCCACCAGCCACCAGGGGCACCCACCACCAGTCCCCCACCCATGTCTCCCAACACCCCCACCCACCAGCCACCAGGGGCACCCTCCACCAGGCACACAGCCATGACTCCCACCACCCCCACCCCGCAGCATTGCAGGGGCACCCACCACCAGTCCCCCACCCATGTCTCCCACCACCCCCACCCCCCAGCAGTGCAGGGGCACCCTCCACCAGGCCCCCACCCATGTCTCCCAACACCCCCACCCACCAGCCACCAGGGGCACCCACCACCAGTCCCCCACCCATGTCTCCCAACACCCCCACCCACCAGCCACCAGGGGCACCCTCCACCAGGCACACAGCCATGACTCCCACCACCCCCACCCCCCAGCATTGCAGGGGCACCCACCACCAGTCCCCCACCCATGTCTCCCACCACCCCCACCCCCCAGCAGTGCAGGGGCACCCTCCACCAGTCCCCCACCCATGTCTCCCAACACCCCCACCCACCAGCAGTGCAGGGGCACCCACCACCAGTCCCCCACCCATGTCTCCCACCACCCCCACCCACCAGCCACCAGGGGCACCCTCCACCAGGCCCACAGCCATGACTCCCACCACCCCCACCCCCCAGCATTGCAGGGGCACCCACCACCAGTCCCCCACCCATGTCTCCCACCACCCCCAACCCCCAGCCACCAGGGGCACCCACCACCAGGCCCCCACCCATGTCTCCCACCACCCCCACCCCCCAGCAGTGCAGGGGCACCCTCCACCAGGCCCCCACCCATGTCTCCCACCACCCCCACCCCCCAGCCACCAGGGGCACTCACCACCAGTCCCCCACCCATGTCTCCCAACACCCCCACCCACCAGCCACCAGGGGCACCCTCCACCAGGCACACAGCCATGACTCCCACCACCCCCACCCCCCAGCATTGCAGGGGCACCCTCCACCAGGCCCCCACCCATGTCTCCCAACACCCCCACCCACCAGCCACCAGGGGCACCCACCACCAGGCCCACAGCCATGACTCCCACCACCCCCACCCCCCAGCATTGCAGGGGCACCCACCACCAGTCCCCCACCCATGTCTCCCACCACCCCCACCCCCCAGCAGTGCAGGGGCACCCTCCACCAGGCCCCCACCCATGTCTCCCAACACCCCCACCCACCAGCCACCAGGGGCACCCACCACCAGGCCCACAGCCATGACTCCCACCACCCCCACCCCCCAGCATTGCAGGGGCACCCACCACCAGTCCCCCACCCATGTCTCCCACCACCCCCACCCCCCAGCAGTGCAGGGGCACCCTCCACCAGGCCCGCACCCATGTCTCCCAACACCCCTAACCCACCAGCCACCAGGGGCACCCACCACCAGTCCCCCACCCATGTCTCCCAACACCCCCACCCACCAGCCACCAGGGGCACCCTCCACCAGGCACACAGCCATGACTCCCACCACCCCCACCCCGCAGCATTGCAGGGGCACCCACCACCAGTCCCCCACCCATGTCTCCCACCACCCCCACCCCCCAGCAGTGCAGGGGCACCCTCCACCAGTCCCCCACCCATGTCTCCCAACACCCCCACCCACCAGCAGTGCAGGGGCACCCACCACCAGTCCCCCACCCATGTCTCCCACCACCCCCACCCACCAGCACTGTGGGGCACGTGGCCAGCAGGCAGTCAGGCAGCAGCAGATGGCAGGTGGGAGCGTGCTCAGGGCTCTGGGGGGCAGTAATTTGGCCTCCTGGCCAGGAGCGTGGTCTTACGTGTGTGAACGCGTGGACAGCCTGATAGGGAGTTATTTTGCACGTGAAAATCCCACACGTCAGCATGTGAATCGAGGAAAGGCCCTTAGCGCGTAAACCTGTCACCAGCATATGCGCGTCTATAGTTACCTGCACGTGCAGGAAAATGTTGCGTGACACGTCCCAGTGTCAAGGCGTGTGATTGGTGAAAATGGATCTACACGCAGGAGTGACAAAGCGTGTGATTGGTGAAAATGGATCTACACGCAGGAGTGACAAAGCGTGTGATTGGTGAAAATGGATCTACACGCAGAAGTGACAAAGCGTGTGATTGGTGAAAATGGATCTACACGCAGAAGTGACAAAGCGTGTGATTGGTGAACATGGATCTACACGCAGAAGTGACAAAGCATGTGATTGGTGAAAATGGATCTACACGCAGAAGTGACAAAGCGTGTGATTGGTGAACATGGATCTACACGCAGAAGTGACAAAGCGTGTGATTGGTGAACATGGGCCAAGCACGTACACGCCGCGTAAGTGACGCTGTACGTGTGGGCCTGTATATAAGGTACGTGTAGAACAACATTTCCTTGTACGTGCTTTTCGTGGAGAGCGAGTGGGTGAATTCTGTACTTCTTGTCGTTTCACACGCGATTTACTTCACGGCGTTTCCAGTTCGTACTCCCTGTTACCTCTGACAGCTTTTTCTCTTTTTTCTCTTGTACTGGTTTACCTGGGCCTGTTCCCTCAAACAGTGTCCCCTTCTACTGTTGTCCTGTCTCCTCAGACAGCGTACACATCTTCTTTTGGCGGGGGTGTTGCCAACCAAACGCGCTCATTTTTCACGCTCCTTTACCTGGCAGACGGTGAGTCACGCACGTATCTAACTTCTGTGCTTGCCCCGTGTGTAGCCTACCCCTTCAGAGGTCATTCTAGGCTGCGTGTGACACGCATACGTTCATTCTTGTGTTACTGGGTGCCACAGCGTAGTGCAGGTTTTTCTTTCTGCACACGTGGTCTAGGAGGGGTTGCATGCACGTCATCTCCCTTTTTTGGGCCTCCTGTGCGTTGCGTGACCCGTCATCTTTCCCCAGGGGTTACAATCAGCCGTGCTAGAGCACTAGGGTACAATTACCATCTGGTACCCGACCCCTTTGACCCCCAATTGCCCAGGACAATTGTCTACAGCCACTCCCATACGCACATTAATATCAGTGCCATGGCTGGGAGGCGAGGATTCCGTAAGGGTGGCAAAGGTGGAAGAGCCACAAGTGGTGGCCGTGGTGGATCCGGTAGGGGACGTGGTCGTAACTTGCAGGGTGAGCCTGTCCCCCCATGTGTGGAGGACCAGTCAAGGGCACCCATCATCCCCCCCCTCTCCCCCCCTTCCCCCCTTCCGTTGAGGCTGATGTGGCTGACACCATCCATGCTCAGCCCTTGTTGGACCAGCCCATTGTGGCACCAGACCTGGCTGACTCCATGGCTGACTTCCAGGTCAGCAGGGTTACAACACGTGCGCTGGTGCACGTTGATGCTATCATGCCACGTGGATCTGGGGCAGCAAGGTCATCTGCTGCCCCAAGTAGACAGGGCGGAGAGGCTGCAGGGGCAGCTGCGGCTCCATCCACCCCAGCTCTCACACACCCAGCCAGGACAGTGTCCGTCCTAGTCCATTCTGCTGAGATTCCCCATGACACCATTACACTTGAGCCAATGCCTGCACCAACTCCCATGCTGAGTGTGCAATCCCACACACCTGATACAGAGCCCACCAGGGCTCCTGCCCCTAGTGTCCAGAGCGGCGCAGGACACTCAGGATCACCACCACCTTCCAAGCGGAAGAGGAAGAGTGCTCGTCCGGCACAGGCTGATGCCCCAGACACGGCTACACAGTCCGGTCCGTCGAGGAAGCCCAGCTTCACGGATGCCGAACTGAATGCACTTGTCCAGTATGTGTCCGGACATGATAACGAGATGGTCATTGTTGCAGGATCCAAGACCACACCTGCACAACGCCAGGCACACTGGCAGACCGTTGCGGACATCGTAAGTGCCCTTGGAATCGTGAGGCGCACAGCCAATGATTGCTTCAAGCGCTGGAATGACCTAAAGAGCAGGGCAAAGAAGAAGCTGGCCTCAAGTCATGCCGCAACTCTAGTGACTGGAGGTGGGTCTCCAGTAGAAGACATGGAACTCACTCCACATGAGTCAGTCGCTGGGACCTACGTCACGGAGGAACAGATCCAAGGCGTGGGAGATCTGCCTGATTACGAGGCATTGTCCGGTGAGTGCACATGCATGTGTGTGTCATCCATGTGCATGGTGTGTGTGTGAGGGCATCTGTTTGTGTGCCAGGTGAGAGTGTGTGCGCCTGAGTCGAATGGGTCAGCCATGTGCTTCATGCAATACATCCTGCACAGCTGCATCTGGCCATTGCAGTATCCCTTCTGCCAACAGTAGACATCTAGCCCAACAGCACCCCAGTTGCCCTTGAAGTGTCACCTTGCCACAACATTGTTGATTATTATCCTATGTTCAATCAGACAGATTGTATGCATTCCACCACTTATACTAGGCATTCCTCAGTCCTCTAGTCACATGTCTGGCATGGCCATGGTAAAGTGGAGTGACTTTGTTACCTGGATATCATATGTTCACACATGTCCCTGTGCAATTGGACCATATTGGACTGGCAGCTCCAGGTGATAAAGCAGACCTGTTTCAATTAGAAAAGCTATTGCATGTGGGAACTGGACAGAATGAATAAGTGGTGCCCTCCTCTCCATCTATACTCAATAGCAATGGCACATGCCATCTGTGTGATGGCATGTGTGTGTCACCTGGCAATCACAGGGCAATGTGTGATGCCACTGCCAGGCAGCATGCAGAAAATGTGTTCATCTTCCATCTTTGTGTAATGAGTGTGTGCCATTTGCCTGCCCTTCATACGCAGTGAGGGTGCATGCATGGGAGGGTCTTAGTCATGTGGGACATGTGTCAATCAAGTACTGGTTCTCTTGCTTCTCAGCCCTCATTGTGTGCCATGGTGCTAATGCGGGTTTCCATTTCTTTGTTATTATGTGATTGCAGGGGAAGACGCACCTGATACTGCTGGGGTTGTGGAGATGGTGCAGAGCCAGGAGGGGTCCGAGGGCCGACCAACCACCAGTGAGGGACGTGGTGTGCTGGTGGGTGAAAACCCACAAGTGCTACAGGTTGTGCTCTCAAGGGGTGTCTCTGGCTGCACCTCCCCTGAGCTGTACTCAGCTGTTGACTCGGATGATGAGACCTACGTGCCGTCGCAGGTGAGTGTTCCAGGGAGGGAATCTGTTCTGTCCCACCCACCTGCACCAGGGTCAGAACCCTCAATGGGGATGTCAGTGTTGGCAGCTAGGCCTTTGGTGGTTACGGATGCAGGGTCACACTCCGCGACATCTGATCCTGTTCCTGGGCCAGCAGATCAGAGGGGGAATGCAGTCCTGCAGCCTCAGGCAGTGCCGGCACAGCAAGGCGCAGTCCGCCTTGCCCCAGACAGGTGTGGTGCCCGCCGACGTGGTGGCCGTACGCCACCTGGCAATACCGCATGGGAGCAATCCATTTACGGTATGGCTACCCAACAGGCAGCATCATCCGAGATGATGGCTCAGGCCATGGATAGGGTGGCCACTTCCATTGTCCCCCCTGAAAGGCTGATGGAGCGACTAGAGCAGGCAACCGACTCCATCTGCCAGTCACACAGGGAGGACATGTTGGCGTCCAACAGGGACAGGCGGGCGGCACTGGCGACTCTGCAGGAGGCCATCTCCATAGAGTCCCAGGGCCACAGGGAAGCCCTGAGGCAGGAGCTACATCAACTCAGGACGACTCTTGTTGAGCTTGAGGCTTCAACACACCAAAGGACAGAACAGCAGCTGGAGCGTCTCACCCGTACGCTCTCAGCTGAGATGCAAGCAACGAGGGCGGTGGTCCGGGCATCCTGTGAGTTGTTGCATGGGGACCTCCGCACCCTCATCCTCCAGGACCAGACCTACCACACCCGCATGCTTGCAGCCATGGAGGAACAGAGTAGGGCCTTGCGTGGGCTGCCTCCCATAGTGCAACCACCTCCGGATGCAGCTGCACAGGGTGAGAATAGCGACAGCAGTGATACTCCCACAATAGGGTAGCCGTGTGGGCCATGAGCCCATGGAGGTGTTTTTTTTCCCCAGGATCCACACAGGTGGTTTCTGGTGTGCACCCTGACCTCGGACCTCCTGGGTGGCCTCCCCAACCCCCCCGGGCCCTTTAATGGCCATTTTTTTTTTTTTTTTTTTTTATTTTATTTTTTTTTTTTTTCCCAATTTTTTTTGGACAATTTGTTGGCTTCCGTGGTTCCTGTGGGCATACGCTGCATTGTGGCTGGGCACATGCAGGCTTGTCATGTATTAGGTTCAGATGCCTGGGTTTGAGTCACACACACTCCTCCTGCTTCCCGTTTCCATGGGCTTGCAAAGGGTGTGCCCAAGTGACATTGAAGTACATGGTGACATTGGACTCCCACTACATGTGTGGGTAGTCTAGTCAATACTGTGTATACATTCCTAGTGCATATTGCTGTTGTGTTGTACACTGCATGTTGCATTGATGTGTAACTCATCATCTGTGTCTGCCTCCCAATTTGCAGGTCCCTTCCTCATGTCTACACAAGGCCCTCTAGTCTGGAGATGGGGTCCTTATTGGCAGCAGTGCACCTACAACTCTACATGGCACCAACACTGTTCAGTTGGAAGTGGTGGGAGTGCAGGCATATCCAGGTGGTGAGACAACTGATTTATTACATTACTGTAGTCATGTTAATGGTAGTACCTGCTCAAGTTTGTTGTTGGTCCTGCATTACAGTGAGCATTTCAGGTGTAGGAAGTTTCAATTGGGGACACTGTACATTGCAACACTTATCATGTTGTGGGGATTACTTTGTTTACCTGCACATAGCATGACATGGCACGGTGTGTTGTGTGGCGGTGCTGGGGATGGGTTGGGTGACATGGCAGTGTCCTCTTGTTGCATTTAGCAAGTGGATATTCATTTTGGCTGCTTGAATGTGTTTCTTCACAAAACTGCATTGGTGTTGTGTGTGGGTAGGGATGCACACATTGTAACACTTCCAGGTGAACAATCTCAGGCTGATATGCATTTCACGGTTGAATCTCCAGACATCCAGGATCAGTGTCAGGTTGAGTCATCATTGACTGTCAGATGGAATGTGCCAGGCCAGTGTGCACTCCACAGGGGAGTGAATACTATGTGAAGTAATTAGCCACTAGCTGTGTACGGGCTGCCTCCCCCCGTGCCCTTTCCCCTCCCATGCGCAGCGGCTGTGCATGTGGTTGGGGATGTGGGGCCACCACCATGTCCACGGGCAGGCCCCGGCGTGTTGCAACGTTGTGCAGGACACATGCTGCCACTATGATCCTGCACACTACTGGGGGAGCGTATAACAGCTGCCCGCCAGAACGGTCAAGGGAGCGAAAGCGTGACTTTAGCACTCCGAATGTGCGCTCCACTATGCCCCGGGTCGTAATGTGGGCTGTGTTAAATCTTACCTCGGGTGGCGTGGTGGGGTTCCGAATTGGCGTCATCATGTGGGGGCTGAGAGGGTAGGCACTGTCCCCTGTGGAGGTGGTGATTGGTATCATTGGTGGGGTTGTGACCTTGCTCAGTATCCAACATGCATGCATGTGCAGTGGCATACATACTCACCAAGCAGCCATGTATCACCATGCCGCCCAGCATCTATGTCCCGGCATAGGGTGGACATTCGGTAAATGAAGCTTTCGTGGGTGGACCCGGGATAGTTGGCATATACTGAGGTGATGATTCCCTTGGCATTACATACTACCTGCACGTTGATGGAATGCCAGTGCTTGCGGTTCCTATAGATGTGCTCAGATGCCCTGGGGGGACGTAGTGCCACATGGGTGCAGTCGATGGCACCTAGCACTTTGGGGAATCGTGCCACACCGTAAAAATCCAGGGCCGCAGCATGCCTTTCTGCAGGTGTTCTGGGCAGGTATATGTGCCTGCGGACTGATGGGCGTGCAGTGATGATGTCCAGGACCTGGTGTAGGCAGCGTGACTGGGTGGCCTGTGACACCCCACCCACTATGGCACTTGTCCGCTGAAATGATCCAGTGGCTAAGAAGTGCAGTACATTGAGGACCTTCTCCAGGGGGCTGAGTGCTTGGGAGCACAGGGTGGGTGATGTGAGGTCATCCTCCCACTCAATCACCAGGTCCAGTATTATGTGTGGTGGAAACCTGTACCTTCCATACACCTGGTCATCAGGCATCCCGAACAGGCTGGTTCTGGGTGTGAATATTCTGGCCCTGACTCTCCTCCTCCTCCTCCTTTGGTAGCCCACTGCCACTGCTGCTAGGAACGGTATGTTCATCCTGGCATCTGGCTTGTCATTTGAAAAGTGCGCAAATTAATGCCTTGCGCGTGTACTAGGCGAGCGTGTGACCCGCGCACCCCTGGAATCTAGTTCCCAGTCCAATAGCGTGTGGAAATTCCCACGCACCACGGGATACAGGTGCGCTGACGTACTTGCGTGTGTAAGTGCCCGCGCACCCCTGAAATACACGTACATAGGCCAATCGCGTGTACGCGCACTTTTGTCCAATTACACGCGATGAAATACACGTACATAGGCCAATCGCGTGTATGCGTACTTTTGACCAATTACACGCGATGACACTCTGACGTGCAGTATTTCCACGTGTGCTCCGTCATCACGTGCTGAGTGGGGAACGCCCGTGCGGGTCACGTCAGACGCGCTTACGCGCTGAGGGACTCTGGTCCAATAGAATCGCGTATGCGTGCTGACGCGCTTACGCGCTAAGGGCCTTTCCTCGGATTTCACGCTGACGTGCAGGATTTTCACGTGCCAAATCACTCCGTATCAAGCTGGCCACCCGAAAACACACGGAACACCACGCTCCTGCCCAGAAGGCCGAGTTACTGCCCCCCAGTGCCCCGAGCAGCCTCCCACGCTATCTGCTGCTGCCTGCCTGCCTGCCTGCCTGCTGCCACCGTGCCCTGCCATTTGGTGCCTGCACATCAGCCATCAGCAGGGGTCCAGTTGCTGTGTCCACCCCTGCTGGAACTGAAGACTCCCAACTGGGATTACATCGCTCCACAGCCCAGCCCCAGGACCCAGTTGCCCACCCACACCTGCCTCTGGGGTTGCCATGTCGGGCACTTCCACATCTGGCACCAGTGGCAACCCCAGGCCAGAGGGGCAGAGGGGCACCAGCTTCACTGCCACCGAAGTTGGTGTCCTGGTGGAGCATGTCCTGGGGCAGTATGATGCCCTCTTTGGATCGTCCCGCGCCAGCAAGGAAGGACGGGAGAGGATCTGGGCCCACTGTGTGGTTGCCATCAACGCGGAGGGGGTGGCAACCCGCAACGTCCAGAAGATCAAGAA
The DNA here is from genome assembly GCF_040938575.1 of Ambystoma mexicanum. NCBI lineage: Eukaryota > Metazoa > Chordata > Amphibia > Caudata > Ambystomatidae > Ambystoma > Ambystoma mexicanum. The sequence goes on from NC_090924.1 coordinate 1,487,770,741, forward strand.
GCGCTGGGAGGACTTGAAGTCCAGGACCCTTGTGAAGGCCCGGCGCCTCGTGGAGGGGGGCCGGGGCCGCATGAGTTCCATCCAGAAGAGGGTCCTGGAACGCGTACGCCCAGCGCTCCACGCCCAGGTCCTTGAGAGGGAGGCCGTATGGAGTTGAGCGGTAAGTGTCCAAGCATTACTGTGTGAGACAGGGCATGTTGCGGTGTGCTGGTTCTATGTTACTTGCCTGTATGTGTGCCATGGGCCATGTATGCATGTATGTGTGCAGGGACATCATGGTAATGCATGTGCGAGCAGTGATGTGTGACCCACATGGTTGTTGCATGTGTTGAAATGTGGCATGGGGAGCCCTATGCAGATTTTGGACATGAGAGCATGCCAGTCTCTGTACCTGGACATGGATGGGGGTGAAGGATGGGTGCTGATGCCAGGTACATATATGGTAGCCATGTCTGTGTGCCTGACCTGCGTGTCTGTGACTTGTGCATGCCATGAATGCATGACACATGTGTGTGACAATGCACAGATTCAGTGACGCACCCAACTTACCCTTGTTTCGCCTGTGTTCGGTGTGTTTGGGGCCAGATGGATGTGACTGAGGTGAAGTGTGTGCATGTGATATGCATGAGCCATGATGCATGTGAGTTACATATCATTGAATGTTTCAAGAGTCCATTGGACATGCATGGAAATGTCCATGGCATGCACCATGCCTGTTACTGTGTGTGTTTTGCCTGGACTGACCCATGTGTTGTGGAGGGACATGATGGAAGTGTACTTTGACAGTGGTGCTCATCTGCTATTGCTTCCTGTCTAGGGGACCATTGTACAGTAGCCTGATGCTTGTGTCCTTTGTCTCCCTCTACGCAGCGGCTAGTGAAGAAGAGGGCAGAGACGGCGCTGTGGAGCAAGGCGGCGGGGATGCCCCCACGGCTGCAGCGGAAGGGGTGGGTGAGCCCCCACAGGGGCCTGCTACGGCGGGAGACGGTGAGGAGCCATCCAGGTTGGTGGTTTGCACAGAGGAGGAGGAGGCCGACACTGGTGCACACATGGGGCCTGGTGGGAGCATCCCTGCTGGTGCAAGTGGTGCAGTCCAGGGCCAGGGGCAGGAGGCAGCACAGGTCACCGTGGAGGGGCCTGTGCATGTCACTGTCCCTGACCCTGTGAGTGCACCACCATGCACCAGCAGGGATGCCCCCACCAGGCCCCATGTGTGCACCACAGGTAGAGGGGATGTCCATGTCACCTGACTCCCCTCCACCTGCGGATGTGGGAACCCCTGGCCGCGTGGAGAAGGTCCTGATTGGGGTCGCGATGCGCACGGCTGTGATTCGTGATGACGTGCGTGCTTCCCGGGAGGAGCACGCACGTCATCACGAAGTGCACCGTGCTGACGTGGCCCAATTGGGATCGGCCATGTTTGGGGGTTTCCTGCATGTGTTGGCCAATCTGACGGCCCTCTCCTCCTCTGTGCAGGCTATCCACCGGTCGTTCTCCTTGCCGTCTTCCGGCCCAGATGCCACCAGGGCCCCCTGTGGACCTGCCCCGACCAATGCAGCCAGCTCGGTGGGGATCCCATCCCTGCCACAGTTGGGAGTCGGAGGTCCAGCAGGGGTGGACAACACAGCAAGTGGACCCCAGCAGATGGAAGATGTGACGGCATCATCGGGCAGGGCACGTGCACGACGGCGTCGGTGGTTTCCATCAGCCTGGATGCCGTCGTGCTGGCAGAGGCAGTGGCGTCGGAGGCAGCAGCGGGCTCGACGTGGGAGGCATCATGGCTCGGGGCCAACAAGATCAGAGGGGCAGGCATCGGCCGGAGGGCAGGGCAACCCTGGGATGGTGGTGTGTTCCGTGTGGGAGGAGTTTGGCCAGCGGATAGGTGCGGAGCGGCAGCGGGCGGAAGAGGAGCGGCTCGCCATGGTCAGGGCGGAGTTCTCCATGCGTCGGGCATTGAGGCGGGCTGAGTGCCTCGAGGAAGCTCGCAGGGAGTTTGAGGTGGACATGGGGTTGTCTCTGCGAGACCTCGGGGCCAGGACAGAGTCCTGCCTCCAGGACATCGACATGGAGTTCGATGATGCCCTGGCCAGCAACATCACCAAGTGAGCCGCAGGACTTGCCCGCTGCCTTTGTATATAGTTATTTAGTTAGTTAGTGCTAGGTTTCCTTTATTTATTTTTATTAATTTGGACCGCTCGGACAATGGCCACTTTTTTGTACATATATTTTTCATTAGTTAGTGATAGGTTTCATTTATGGTGTTGGGCTCATGGACCCTGGAACATTCCTGTATATAGTTTGTTTTTTTGGGAGATACATTTTTTTTTTCTTTTGTTTTCACCATGACGTAATGGTTTTTCATTAATTTCCTATAACATGATATTGCTTTGGACAAATTCATTTTAATTTTTTATTCCTTTGTTTTTTTGTTTATCACTTTTGTTCTCGGACATGGACCATTTATTTACTTAGCCACATAGTTGTATGTTTGAAAAGTTCACTTATTTTTGGTAATGGTTTGTTACATGTCATGATATGGGTTTTGACATTCACTTGCACCCATTGTGTATGTGTGTGTGACGGACATGTGTTCTTTTGCATACTTGCCTTTGGGGTTGTGTCATGTGATTGCATTCACTATGTGGGTGCATGCAATCCTTGCCTGGGTGTTTGTGCTGGGTATGCTGGCCATTACTGCCATGATTGTGTATCGTCAGGACCTGGGGCCAGGGGGACATGTGTGGGGGCCTGCTGGCAGGTTCCCCACAGTGCTGTGGGTGGGGGCCTGGTGGAGGGTGCCCCTGGATGGTGGGGGGTGGGGGTGGTGGGAGACATGGGTGTGGGCCTGGTGGAGGGTGCCCCTGCACTGCTGGGGGGTGGGGGTGGTGGGAGACATGGGTGGGGGCCTGGTGGAGGGTGCCCCTGCACTGCTGGGGGGTGGGGGTGGTGGGAGACATGGGTTGGACATGGGTGGGGGCCTGCTGGCAGGTTCCCCACAGTGCTGGGGGTTGGGGGTGGTGGGAGACATGGGTGGGGGCCTGGTGGAGGCTGACCCTGGATGGTGGGGGGTGGGGGTGGTGGGTGACATGGGTGGGGGCCTGCTGGCAGGTTCCCCACAGTGCTGGGGTTTGGGGGTGGTGGGAGACATGGGTGGGGGCCTGGTGGAGGGTGCCCCTGGTGGCGGGGGGGTGGGGGTGATAGGGGACATGAGTGGGGGCCTGGTGGAGGCTGCCCCTGGATGGTGGGGGTGGGGGTGATAGGGGACATGGGTGGGGGCCTGGTGGAGTGTGCCCCTGGATGGTGGGGGGTGGGGGTGGTGGGAGACATGGGTGGGGGCCTGGTGGAGGGTGCCCCTGGATGGAGGGGGGTGGGGGTGAAAGGAGACATGAGTGGGGGCCTGGTGGAGGCTGCCCCTGGATGGTGGGGGGTGGGGGTGGTGGGAGACATGGGTGTGGGCCTGGTGGAGGGTGCCCCTGCACTGCTGGGGGGTGGGGGTGGTGGGAGACATGGGTTGGACATGGGTGGGGGCCTGCTGGCAGGTTCCCCACAGTGCTGGGGGTTGGGGGTGGTGGGAGACATGGGTGGGGGCCTGGTGGAGGGTGACCCTGGATGGTGGGGGGTGGGGGTGATAGGGGACATGGGTAGGGGCCTGGTGGAGTGTGCCCCTGGATGGTGGGGGGTGGGGGTGGTGGGAGACATGGGTGTGGGCCTGGTGGAGGGTGCCCCTGCACTGCTGGGGGGTGGGGGTGGTGGGAGACATGGGTGGGGGCCTGGTGGAGGGTGCCCCTGCACTGCTGGGGGGTGGGGGTGGTGGGAGACATGGGTTGGACATGGGTGGGGGCCTGCTGGCAGGTTCCCCACAGTGCTGGGGGTTGGGGGTGGTGGGAGACATGGGTGGGGGCCTGGTGGAGGGTGCCCCTGGTGGCGGGGGGGTGGGGGTGGTGGGAGACATGAGTGGGGGCCTGGTGGAGGGTGCCCCTGGTGGCGGGAGGGTGGGGGTGGTGGGAGACATGGGTGGGGGCCTGGTGGAGGGTGCCCCTGCACTGCTGGGGGGTGGGGGTGGTGGGAGACATGGGTTGGACATGGGTGGGGGCCTGCTGGCAGGTTCCCCACAGTGCTGGGGGTTGGGGGTGGTGGGAGACATGGGTGGGGGCCTGTTGGAGGGTGCCCCTGGTGACGGGGGGGTGGGGGTGGTGGGAGACATGAGTGGGGGCCTGGTGGAGGGTGCCCCTGGTGGCGGGAGGGTTGGGGTGGTGGTAGACATGGGTGGGGGCCTGGTGGAGGGTGCCCCTGCACTGCTGGGGGGTGGGGGTGGTGGGAGACATGGGTTGGACATGGGTGGGGGCCTGCTGGCAGGTTCCCCACAGTGCTGGGGGTTGGGGGTGGTGGGAGACATGGGTGGGGGCCTGGTGGAGGGTGCCCCTGGTGGCGGGGGGGTGGGGGTGATAGGGGACATGAGTGGGGGCCTGGTGGAGGCTGCCCCTGGTGGCGGGAGGGTGGTGGTGGTGGGGGACATGGGTGGGGGCCTGGTGGAGGCTGACCCTGCACTGCTGGGGGGTGGGGGTGGTGGGAGACATGAGTGGGGGCCTGGTGGAGGCTGGCCCTGGATGGTGGGGGTTGGGGGTGGTGGGAGACATGGGTGGGGGCCTGGTGGAGGCTGACCCTGGATGGTGGGGGGTGTGGGTGCAAGGGGGCATGAGCAGGTGTGCAGGGTAGTCCCCTGTTTTGTGGGCTGCCTGCAGGGGCCGTGGAGGGTGCCCCTGGATGGTGGGGGGTGGGGGTGATAGGAGACATGACATGAGTGGGGGCCTGGTGGAGGGGGCACCTGCACTGCTGGGGGGTGGGGGTGGTGGGAGACATGGGTTGGACATGGGTGGGGGCCTGCTGGCAGGTTCCCCACAGTGCTGGGGGTTGGGGGTGGTGGGAGACATGGGTGGGGGCCTGGTGGAGGGTGCACCTGCACTGCTGGGGGGTGGGGGTGGTGGGAGACATGGGTGGGGGCCTGGTGGAGGGTGCCCCTGGATGGTGGGGGGTGGGGGTGATAGGAGACATGAGTGGGGGCCTGGTGGAGGCTGCACCTGGATGGTGGGGGGTGGGGGTGGTGGGAGACATGGGTGTGGGCCTGGTGGAGGGTGCCCCTGCACTGCTGGGGGGTGGGGGTGGTGGGAGACATGGGTGTGGGCCTGGTGGAGGGTGCCCCTGCACTGCTGGGGGGTGGGGGTGGTGGGAGACATGGGTGTGGGCCTGGTGGAGGGTGCACCTGCACTGCTGGGGGGTGGGGGTGGTGGGAGACATGGGTGGGGGCCTGGTGGAGGGTGCCCCTGGATGGTGGGGGGTGGGGGTGATAGGAGACATGAGTGGGGGCCTGGTGGAGGCTGCACCTGGATGGTGGGGGGGGGGTGGTGGGAGACATGGGTGTGGGCCTGGTGGAGGGTGCCCCTGCACTGCTGGGGGGTGGGGGTGGTGGGAGACATGGGTTGGACATGGGTGGGGGCCTGCTGGCAGGTTCCCCACAGTGCTGGGGGTTGGGGGTGGTGGGAGACATGGGTGGGGGCCTGGTGGAGGGTGCCCCTGGATGGTGGGGGGTGGGGGTGATAGGGGACATGGGTGGGGGCCTGGTGGAGTGTGCCCCTGGATGGTGGGGGGTGGGGGTGGTGGGAGACATGGGTGTGGGCCTGGTGGAGGGTGCCCCTGCACTGCTGGGGGGTGGGGGTGGTGGGAGACATGGGTGGGGGCCTGGTGGAGGGTGCCCCTGGATGGTGGGGGGTGGGGGTGGTGGGTGACATGAGTGGGGGCCTGGTGGAGGCTGGCCCTGGATGGTGGGGGTTGGGGGTGGTGGGAGACATGGGTGGGGGCCTGGTGGAGGCTCACCCTGGATGGTGGGGGGTGGGGGTGCAAGGGGACATGAGCAGGTGTGCAGGGTAGTCCCCTGTTTTGTGGGCTGCCTGCAGGGGCCGTGGAGGGTGTACAGGGAACACCTGTGAGGACCCACCCAGCCTAATCGCGTGTGTAACTTCCCACGCACCCCTGTAATACACGTACCAAGCCAATTCGCGTGTGATAATTCCCGCGCACCCCTGAAATACACGTACCCTGATGGAATCGCGTGTGGACCTTCCCGCGCACCCCTGAAATACACGCGCCCAGGCTATTCGCGTGTGGAAGTTCCCGCGCACCCCTGAAATATACGCACACGGGCTATTCGCGTGTGGAAGTTCCCGCACACCCCTGAAATACACGTACCCTGCTGTAATCGCGTGTGGGACTTCCCGCGCACCCCTGAAATACACGTACCCTGATGGAATCGCGTGTGGACCTTCCCGCGCACCCCTGAAATACACGCGCCCAGGCTATTCGCGTGTGGAACTTCCCGCGCACCCCTGAAATACACGCGCACAGGCTATTCGCGTGTGCAAGTTCCCGCGCACCCCTGAAATACACGTAACCTGCTGTAATCGCGTGTGGGACTTTCCGCGCACCCCTGAAATACACGTACCCTGCTGTAATCGCGTGTGGGACTTCCCGCGCACCCCTGAAATACACGTACCCTGATGGAATCGCATGTGGACCTTCCCGCGCACCCCTGAAATACACGCGCCCAGGCTATTTGCGTGTGGAACTTCTCGCGCACCCCTGAAATACACGCGCCCAGGCTATTCGCATGTGGAAGTTCCCGCACACCCCTGAAATACACGCACCCTGCTGTATTCGCGTGTGGGACTTCCCGCGCACCCCTGAAATACACGTACCCTGATGGTATCGCGTGTGGACCTTGCCGCGCACCCCTGAAATCCACGTACCCTGATGGAATCGCGTGTGAGACTTCCCGCGCACCCCGGTATACACGCACACGTATTTTTTGTCAGCGTGTCCGTGTTTGTGGGTACCCCTTTGCACGTCATTTGTCCTGGAGGGCCACAGTATAGGACATTCATCATGGCAGTATATGGGTGCTATTTGTTGGCGCACCTTTTGGCGCACATTTCTTACAGCCGCAGAGACGCTACCGCCTGCTTTCTTGTGGCGGTCGTGTTTGTGCCTGTGCGCTGGTTTGAGCGTGCGCTTTTTTGCCCTATTCTATTCCATGAATACATGTTGTAGGCGAGCGTGTGGGCATTCCGCGCACTTGTACCCTGTACTTCCCCCGTGACGCCCACATTTTGGCAAGTTGTTCCCCATTCCGAGTGGTACGCCCCGTGTTCCACCTACTTTTGTTGCGTGCGCCGCGCTATGTGCGATTTTCGCTGTGGCCTGTGCGATTTTCGCTGTAACCTGGCGCACGCCGTTACATGGCCTGTGCAACAACGTGCGCCGCGCACTTTTTTATCGCACATCCGATGGTTTTCTCGCGCACGGCCTTCCATGAATCGATGTGCGCTGCTTTTCGTGCGATTTTCGCACTTGCACTGCGATTTTCGCTATTCCACTGCGATTCGCACGTTTTTGGCCACTTGCGCCGCGCTAATTATTCCATGAATCGGCCTGTATATGTATTGCTGTAGCTTTGGTTGCCTACTTTGGCCGTTCAGTCTGTCTTTATTGACACCTTGATTAGCAGCCATTGGTTTCCTCACCCAATATGGCCGCTGCCGGCTGGTCCGGTCCTTCTTGTTTTCGTGTTCTAGTTCTCTAGTTTAACTACACCAGCGGTATCTCGCGCGCGCGCGCATTCTCCCTTGGATACAGTTGTTGCCGGAAGGCTGGTAAGTGAGATGCTGCTCCTTCGATACGGTCCCTTACATCTAATTATGTTCGGTTACTATTCATTTACCTAATTCTGTGCTCTGGTTCTTGTGTTTTTTTCTGCTAATTGCCCAAATCGCAACTGATATCGGACTGTCGTGGTTCCTTCTAATTGGCGGATATATTGTTTCATCGCGGGCAACATTCCCCTTCCTATTGTGGATCCTTGCAGTCTGCCATAATTAGTTGTTGCAATTGCAATTTAAATCAAGGTAACTCTTTTGATTTCCACTATGTGTGACAAATTAAAAATGATAAACTGTTAATCTTGGTTTTTAGTCTTTGCTATTTTAAACTTTGGTAACACCATGGCATTGCGTAATCATTGTGACTTTAGATATCAATTTTTGTTGCATAGATTTTTCACTCTCGACAAGGATCAACGGTAATTATACCTTATTATTATTATTATTGGTAACTTAACCAATTTATCATCCAAGGTTGCTTGGTCACCCCATTTCACTTGTTTTCTTATCATGTTTTTGTCATTTTTCTTATTGATCTCGGTAACGTATGGATGTCTCTTGGAAATGGTAATTATTTTCAATTTCCTTTTTAATATTCATGTTCATTCAACTATATTGATTATGTAATATTGTAATGTTTGAAATAATGCTGTCATGCATTACACATTTATGATTGTGGCCAATTTCCCCTTTCCAATCCCCATGGTTTCTTAAATGATGATGATGCATATACATTGGTTAACATGTTCATGTTTTTAAATTGTAATTTGTAACATAGCCTTTGAAAAAGAGCTCTGCTCGAAACACGTGTCAGGCTGTGGAATTGAATTAAAAATATAACTCAACTGATTGATGTATTATTGTTTAATTGGCGCAGTTCACTGATTAAATTTATTGAATGCTTTTGTAACAACAACGTTAGTACTCTTACTCAAGAGTCTAATTACATTATTTGTAGCAATGCTGCATAATAGAGTCTGTTATGGACCATTGCATATGGGAGGCGGGGCTGCTATGGACATCCAGCAGGCACCTGGTGCTATGGGGCTTCAGCACCTTAGAGGCCCAGTACCTGTGGGGGTTGGGGACTGCTATGGACAACCATCAGTTCCTAGTGTGCTATGGGGCATTAGGACTGTAGAGGGCCTTGCGTGGGGGCAGGGCGAGCCATACCCATGACCATGCAGACCTCTGCCACCGTACTGGCACAGGGGTCCCACGTCATCATGTCCTGCAGGCCTGTGCTCTCACAGTGTGGGCCTGCAGGCCTAAATGAGTGAGAGAGGGACTCAGGTGTTCCTCTTCAGGAGTCTGCAGCTATTCTAATGCCTGTGCCTGCAGGTGCTCCTTTTATTAGCTTGGGTCATGACACAGTCATGGCCCACATGAAAAGGGCAATATACATGGGAGGGACACATCCCCTTAAAGGGGCAAGACACTTGGGAGGTATTTGTCAGGGATGCCAGCACCACTGTAACGGTGAGAGCGCCCAGCCTCTTCAACACTTTCTTGTAGCACCCAACACCAGAGCCGCTCCAAGGTCGCGGCCGGTGGCCCAGGATTTGTAGAGGGTCATTCCACAGTGCGCTGGGCGGAGCGATTTCCTTTCCTCTTGAACACGCGGATGAGCAGCCCCTCATTTCTGTTTCCTCTTCAGCCCCGATCGCATGGCACCTTCAATATTCCCTGCTGTCCACCCGTTTCGACTTTACTTCCATTGCTCCAATCCGGAGTACACCATTATGCTCACCGCTTTCATAGCCCAGGGTGTGCAGGGGGGCATTCATATCTTCTTACACAGGTTCTGACATGGAGCGTATCACCTTTGATCACTGCTGGAGGCCCGGAATCTTCCCAGCTCTGATCCTTGAGCATCCTCCCCTAAGCTCTGGCACAGAGCTGCTGATTTCACTGCCGGCGGCCCGGATTCACAGCAGCTGGGGGCTGCCGGCATAACAGAGTGCTGCCTGCGGTACTGAAGGAAGCGGGCAGCCTCTGGCCACCATCATCACCGCCCGGGCAGGGACATTATTCTCTCCCCTCCCCTTTTCAGCAGGCTTCTGCCTATCCACTAGGTCTGGCGGGCCGGGCACCCACCTCATTCTCTGCCTCGCAGGGCCCGGTGTGCACACGCACCTTCTCCATCTCCGGCCGGAGATGTATTTCTTCTTCATTGATGATGGATGCTGCAGGGGCCGTGAGCCCCGCAGGGGGCTGTGGGCTGACCCTCCCCTGGTCGCATGAGCACTCTCTTCACAGAGGGCCACGGCCAGGGAGGATCCACCAGACGGGTCCTAGCTCCCACCTGTTCTTGCGGCTGCGGCCGTTTCATGAGGGTGGCAGATACTCTGGGGGTTGGCACTCTGGGGGATGGGCACTCCCATCCACCATTCTAGCCGTGGATGCTGTTTACCGGCACACACAGACACCACTGCCTCTGGATATCAGTGGGTGGGCGGGTGCTCTCTCATTATGTTCTGGACCGGAGCATATAGTTATTAATGCCCGGTCTTCCTCCTCACCTCCCCGGCAAGTGGATGCCGCGCCTCCTTTCACACGGAGCACCTCTCCCTCAGCGGGGGACAGCTCCTTCCCTTCACACAGCGCTCAAATGGTTGCTACCCACCGCATTCTCTCACACAGAAGGGGACTGCTCCCTCCCACCCCTCCTTCCTTACAAAAAACAAAAAGAAGAGAAAAAAACTTGCGAACCAGCGGGGCAGGGACCCCTCGGGTTCCATCATGGTCGCCATTCTTGCATAGAGGGGGGCTGCTATGGGCATCCAGCAGGCCCCAGGTGCTATGGGGCATCAGCACCTTAGATGCCCAGTGCCTCTGGGGGTTGGGGCCTGCTATGGGCATCCAGAAGGCCCAAGGGTGCTATGGGGCATCAGCACCATAGAGGGTCTTGCGTGGGGGCACAGCAACCCATATCCATGACCATGCAGACCTCTACCACCGTACTGGCACGAGGGTCCCACGGCATCATGGCCTGCAGGCCCATGCTCGTGGGCCTGCAGGCCTAAATGAGCGAGAGGCGGGCTCAGTCGTTCCTCTTCGGGAGTCTGCAGTCATTCTAATGTACTTACTTGCAGGGGCTCCTTTTATTAGCGTGGGCCTTGACAGAGTCATGGTGCACATTAAAAGGGCAAATCACATGGGAGGGACACATACCTTTAAAGGGGCAAGACTCTTGGGAGGGTCAGACACCAAGTCATCATTGCCAACAACGTCTCCTGTTCATGCATCACATGTTTTTCATATGTTGTGGCTCCTCCTGTGTACCTATAGCACTATCCCTCATCTGTGTTTTATATATTACACACCTTCATGCATGCCAACCCTTCTGATTTAGGCGGGAGACTCCCAACTTTTCAGTGAAAAATATTGCTATTTTTCACGGTCTCCTGCCTAAAATAACCGTAGCTCCAATGTATGGAAAATGTATGTCTCCCGAATTCCCTGTCCAAATTTCCCTCCCAGTCGCATCTGAATGTTGGCATGTATGCACCTTTCCATTTTTTGTTTCCCTCTATGAAATAGGGTCGACAACAGTCCTGTATTTTGCGGGATCGTCCCATATTTGGGGACTTTGTCCCGCAGTTTGCAGAGTGGCGGTGCGGGACGCAGGTTGTCCTGACTTTCTTTGTTCCCTGGAGTGTGACTCTTGGGAGACAACAAGTCGGGATAACCTGCGTGCAGCACAGCCACTCTGCAAACTAAAGTGGCCGTCTACCACTATATAAGCCATTGCGTGAACCAATGGATGTTATGTTATGTTATGTTACTTGGCATTTATATAGCGCCTTATGTATCATTGGTATGATCTCAATGGGCCTCATTATAACAATTGCGGAATGGGTTAAAGGGTGGTCAGTCAAAAGGTCGAAAAAAAAATCTCGAATGTCAATAATCTTGAAACAAAAATCTCGAAAAAAAAGGTCAAATTTATTATTTATTTATTTATTTTTATGTATTTTTGGGGTCAGGTAAGTAAGAAAAAGGGGTAAAATAAAAAAAATGAAAAAAGGGGGTTTGGGGGGAACCCCCCATTTCGAAAAAAAAAACGTATTGATAAAAAAATGCGACTTTTTTTTTCGAGATTTTTTTTTCGACCTTTTTTTTCAAGATTTGTTTTTCGATCTTTTCACTATAAACCAGGATAACGGGCGCCGCTAATGGTTGCGGCGCCGTTAATCGCATTCCGCAATATTACGAGGTTCCCTCGCGGGACCCAATGTGGACGTCTGGTTTGACCAGACGTCCAGAGCGGGTCCGGCGTGGGGACCAGGGAGCTAACAACGGGCCGATCGTAATCGACCCGTTGTTATCTCCCGCACCCATTCCCTTTGAGCCCTATGGATTCACTGATTGCCTAACTGCCATCCAAGATTGGTGTGCCGCCAACGATCTTTGTCTTAATGCCAGCAAGACAGAGATCCTCCTCGTTGGCACACCATTACCTTTCTTTCCCCTCAATCTCTGGCCGGCCTCCCTTGGCCCTCCTCCTATCCCCACCTGTGAGGCCAAGAACCTTGGTGTCACCTTTGATTCCACACTCTCCTTCTCTGCCCACATCGCTGATGTATCAAAAAAGTCAAACCTCCTACTGCACCTCCTCAGAGGTATTCTACCTTTCCTCTCATTCCCCCAGAAGCTCACTGTCTCCCAAGCTCTGGTTCTCTCTAAGTTGGCTATCGCAACACCCTCTTTCTTAATCTACCTGCCTCTACTCTCCGCCCTTTACAACTTATCCAGAACAGGACTGCGAGACTTGTCCTTGGCCTGAAGCCCTGGGATCGTATCTCTCCAGCTCTGAAATCTCTCCATTGGCTCCCAGTGGATGCAAGAATTAAATTCAAAACCCTCTGCATTGTCCACAAGGCTTTCTGGGGCCTGGGTCCAACATACCTTCAGCTATCCCTCCGCAAATACCTCCCATCTTGAGCACTCCGTTCCTCTACCTCTAACTCCCTCAGGGTCAGTCGTTTCTCAAAGAAACGAGCTGGGGGTAGATCTCTGTCTTCGGCTGGGGCCTCCCTCTGGAACAGCCTCCCTGCCACTCTAAAACTTGAGGAGAACCATCTCCGGTTCCGGAAGCACCTCAAAACCTTCCTCTTTGCTTCTGCCTTCTCCTCCCATCTCCCCTGTTGATTCTACTCTCCCTCGGCACCATGCACCTGGCCACCCTCTGTTCTCTGGGCCCAGGTACCTGCTCATCTTGCCACCCTCACGCTCTGCCTCCGGGCCACCCCCTGCACTGGGGTCTGTATCTGTACCCATACAGCCCTCCCCTTTTCTTCCTGCACTTTCAGACCTACACGGCCTGCTGCCATAAGCCCAGCACTTGCCACTTGCTGGTTGCACTCTCATTGTTTGTTGCCTTTTTATTTATTATTTTATTATTATATTAGGGTTTTCCTTCTCACTTCGCACTGTCCTTTTGTTCCGCCTTCCATGCACTTCTCCCCCTTCTCCCTCTACCCTGCACTTGCACGTTCTCAATGTCACTGGGCCTAGTAAGACCGTTGTTTTTGTTCTCCCCTGTTCCCTTTCCCTTGCGTTGTCGCGCTCTGAAACACTTGTTTATGAGCGCGATAGAAATAAAATATCAATCAATCAATAGGGAAGGTCCGGGCCTGGGTTCCCTGAAGGAGGAATTACCGGGCCCTCCAAACTTGGAATGGCCCGTAATTCCCCATTCAGGGAACCCGGACCCTGACTCGATTGGAGGCAGCCATGCCCTTATTAAGGGCATGGCTGCCTCCAAAGTCGTAATGAGGCCCAAAGTCTTTTAAATGGATTCGGATTAACATGAAAGCTCGGCAGGGTGCATACGGATGATTATCACCATAGGCTGTCTTGTCCACCGCTGCCAACTAAACACAGAAAATAGCGCAGGCAGAACTACTAGATGGTGCAGTTGCTCTTTGCTTAATTTGCATACTCAGCATGACCAAGCGCTGGACACCGGACTAATGATATATAAAATAAAACCTAAAGGAGCTTCAGAAAATAGTGTTAGGAAATATGTGAACCTTTGCCCGCCCCAGCTCCGCTCCTTAGTGTAGCTATTCGAGTTGGCTAGTAATATTATTAAAACCCATTATTCTTTTTATTTAAATTGTTTAACATGTTTAACATGATTAAACATTTGGGCCCTGATTCACAGAGCGTTTTCCAATGGGGTTTTGCCATTATAAAACGCTTCTGTGAATTAGGCCCTAATTGTTTAAATTACAAATGGGGCAGGCCAGACGTGAATGACGCTGTGACGTCATCACCACCTTATGGGCAAGTGTCCTGCAAAAGGACATGCTTGCCAAGCCCACAGATTTACGCGGGAGTATACCACTTTTTAAGCAGTCCTACCGCCTACTGATTTGCATGTCAAAACCTACCGATTAATGAGGGCTCCAATAAGCCTGGCTGCCAGGCCCAGCGCAGCATCCTCAGATCAATGATTTGAAGCTGGGCGTAATGGGCCTATTCATTTTGATTGATGATGACATGCTGCTGCGTGAAACAGACACTCTCTGCCCTGCCTCCCTGGGGTCAGTGTCAGAGCATCCATGTGACAGCGCCATGTGAACAGACACAAGCACCTATTTTCCATTGTATTTTAATGCAGTCATTTAGGCACAATACCATTTTCTATTTAGTCAGTTCTTAGTGTTTGAAAACGGCAGTGTTAATGAACATGCCTTAGGTTGGAGTATATTTGTAGTTTTTTACTTGTGAGGTGCATAAGCCTCTCGTCCACAGAAAGGGACAGCGTTGACTGGCAATAATATACTATGTATTGGCGAGAAGCGGTTACTGGAACCGTCAGCATATTAGCTTTTGCATACCTGCTTCTGCTCACAGGCAAGCAGGTCCTTCCTTGTCTATCACAAGCTTCAAGGCGGACATAATCACTTGGATATGTAAACACGTACCTAGCATAGCTCTCAACCATTTGTGCAGGAGGCTTTGGCGTGTGAGTCAGCCCTTAACAAGGCGGGTGACACCCGCTAAAAGCGTGTGAGTTGAGGGCTATGTACCTGGAGTACGTTGGTTTACAATTTTTAAACACATGCACTTTTTAACTTCTTTGTCACACATACGTGTGCCCTAAGCTGTGGCATCTGTGCCGTAGTACGCAACAGGTTATGAGCGCAATGAATGGTGAAGCTAAATCATCCCCTGACGTCACCCATTTTTGATGTCATAACACAGGGCCCCCTATATGGAACTGCAAACATCCAGGAAACGTAGCGCTGGTGGCTTTGTTATTATACAAGTGGTGAGTTTGCTTCTCTGAGTGTTTATTAGAGACGCTGGGCCTCATTACGACCCAGGCGGTAAGGGGTTTACGGCAGCGTAAACAGCGCCGACCCTTACCGCCTGATTCCGAGGTCCCTTAGTGCAATGGCGGATTTAACACCTGCTTTTAGCAGGTGTTAAAATCCATGGCGTTAAGGGACCATGTTGTTAATTACGCCACCGTAATTTACGGTGGCGTAATTAATGCCTTCCCCACTCCCATTATGCCCTATGGGGCAAAAATGGGAATGGGGAAGGGTAAATGGGGATTGGGGACTTACCGCCCCGCCGACCTCGGAATGGGGCGGTAAATCCGCCAACCACCATGGCGTAAACATAGTTTACGCCATGGTGGTAAAGGTACGACCCAGGCGGTAACTTACCGCCTGGGTCGTAATGAGGCCTGCTGTGTCTCTTAGTTATGTGAGATATAACACTGTTTATCCACACTTAGGATCTTGCCTCATGACGTTTTTTTGCCACTGTGTTTATAAGAGGTACTGTTGGACATGCATCCAAAAAATGGACGATTTTGACACTGGGAGTGTTGGAATCACCAGTGATGGAGTAAAGGTTTTGACACATTCTACACAGGCATTTTTAATCATAGCATATCCAATTAGGTCACTAGTACAGCTAACGGTATTTAGACACTCACTACTGCGTCAATTTTGTTTTTGTTCACACTTATGTTTGATGTTATGATGTTGTCAAATACCTGTTTTACATCAGAGTTAACAGGTGTTTACTGATTTGGATGTTGGACTCATCACCGTCAATTCAATCTCTGTGAATGAGTTACCTTTTAATGAGGTAGATATTATTCATTTCCTTATACATGAGCCAAAATATTAGGACATTTATCACTTATAATAATAACTGCTTTTTTTCTTTTCTCTTTTTCCTCTTTGGATGTGAAATAATTGACTGTGTTTGTTCAGAGCACCCTCGGTGCAGAATAATGAACTTCCCAGCGTCTGTGCTGAATGTATGCTCTCTGAGGCAGGTACATTTCTTACTTTTTTAAATATTTGATGTGTCAAGGGCAGGGACAGCATCAGGACCTTTCAACCTTGTCATTTGAAAGGGGTCATGAACCTCAGGGAGACCTCTAGCAACTGCCCCATGTTTCCAGTCAGCAGTTATAACACAAACATATTTCTCTCTATATTACTGTATTAGTTCTGGGGCTTGCCTTACAAGCTGCATTTGTTGAAGCCCTTGCGGCCGTCACTTCTCTTAGGATACACAGAAGTCTTATCACACCGGTTGCTTCACAGCAGGCACTTGCTAACATAGGATTTATAGCTTTTCAGTGGGTATTTCTTGTTTCAGCTCTCTGCTGGCTGCCCGTTTTGTGATAATTGGCAGCTATTAACCCCCAGCTCTATTTCATTGACTCCTTTGCAATGTATACACCTCACACAGGCCTCTGACTTTTTTCCACTCTATGCAGGGGCAGTACCTACCCATTATGTTGAACTTTCCTGGCGAAGTGGAGTAGACGTTTCTTGGATGTAGACTGCAAGAATGCTAGCCAGTTATTTTTTTTTTCGGTTGGTTAACCGTCTGATGGGGAGTTGGCTTTGGCGTGTTTATATTTGGTTGAATTTCCTGGCCGTGATCCTCCCGTTTGGGTGGGGATGTCGCCTAGCGAGCATAAGAGTGGGGGAGGTGATTAAGGCAGTGCAGGTTGAGTACATACCACAATCTTCCATGGGCGCAGGTCACCCGACAGCCCCTACCCTTCCTTGAGCGTCTGCACAGAATATGGAAAGCGCCGTGGACAATAAGCCTTTCACGTACTGAAAGGACCAGCATACCAATCATGGGAGCTCAAAGGACATTGGTCACGATGTGCGCCTCGCCAGTTAACGTTTCTCAGCAATCTCGACGCATTGCACTCCTGCTTTGCGGTGCTCCCAATTTCTGTCAATACATGGCCGTGGTGCATTGTCTTGGTAAACCATGCTGCAGTTATCTTTTTCATGTTAGATACGATTTGAAACCCAGGCCTGCTTAGGGAACTCCCACCTGTAAGGACCCAGCCATTGCATAGCTCTCAACCATTTGTGTTGCAAAGGCGGGTGAAATCACCCGATTTTGTTTTTCGGCGGGGGAGATGCCCATTGGGTAGAATGGGCGTGCAGGAGGCTTGGTGGGTGAGTCAGCTCTTTGCAAGGTGGGTGACACCCGCCAAAAGCATGTGAGTTGAGAGCTAAGCCATTGGTTGATGGAATTCTCCTGTGTTCGCTTTGCGCTTGCACGTTGCTAGCCCAATATTTAAAACTATGCACTTTTAGCACTTGCCCCGACCCAAAGGTGGCTTTGCTGCTCCTGGACCGCTTATGCTGGAGCACACCATGCAAAGGTTGAGCAGCGCTTGTTAAATATTGTCCTTTGTGAGGGAGTGGGTTGCTCTAATAGACGACCAGTTGCACGTTAGGGACTCATTAATGATTAGATGGTTAGTCTATTTTCTCTGTTGTAGTTGGGAATGGCTTGGTGTAACCTACTTTTGTTCAGGGGTAACGGTTTAACTTGAGCCCATACATTGACGTTTATTCCCACCCCATAATCTTGTCTCTTATACAAGGGTCGTGTTGAGCTTGGCATTAAACGTTTGATACGTTGCCGTACGTGCCCATCTTTATCAAATTTTGCAATTTAGTGGCAACATGTTGAGGATTCCGCCTCCCTCCTTCCCCCAGGGTGTTGTTGCCTCCGTCCCACCTGCATTAGCCCGAGAATTGTGTAGCTCCAGCACCTGTGGGAACTCATAGCTCTCAACTCTCACGCTTTTGGCGGGTGTCACCCGCCTTGTAAACAGATGACTCACCCGCCAAGCCACCTTCATGCCCATTCGTTTCAATGGACCTCTCACCCGCCAAAAATAAAATCGGGTGTTTTCACCCGCCTTTGCGACATAAATGGTTGAGAGCTATGGGGAACTCAAGGTGCCCACAATTGTGATG
This sequence comes from Ambystoma mexicanum, assembly GCF_040938575.1. Classification (NCBI taxonomy): domain Eukaryota; kingdom Metazoa; phylum Chordata; class Amphibia; order Caudata; family Ambystomatidae; genus Ambystoma; species Ambystoma mexicanum. The sequence goes on from NC_090924.1 coordinate 1,487,788,730, forward strand.
GTTGTGAGTGTAATTGCTTTTATAGTACGTACTTTTGCCCCCATCCCCACTTCCTGGCGTTAGAAGAACTATATTCCAAAAGGCTCCCTCCCTTTGCAGCCGTTTTAGAGCAAGCCCCACCACATAGCTCTCAACAATGTGTGTAACAAAGGCGGGTGAAAACATCCGATTTTAGTTTTGGCGGGTGAGAGGCCTATTGAAACGAATGGGTGTGCAGGAGGCTTGGCGGGTGAGTCACCTGTTAATAAGGCGGGTGACACCCGCCAAAAGCGTGAGAGTTGAGAGCTATGCCACCATGCCTCGTTCTTTGGACGAGTGGCTAACGGTGACTTGGATAGGCCCCGGAGTTGGTGGTTCACCTTCAGCAGCGCGAGTGTGCTTAGCGTACAACTTGTTTTCGATGTGCCCCTGTGGGGGCATTGCTGTGTTTTTGCCTGCGCGATTACACTTACGTTCTATAAATTACCCTGGATGGAAATTGGGTATTTACAGCTATGCCGCACGTCGTTTGATGTGTTTTGCTACCAAGTTTATTAGAAACTACACATGAGATGGGCGAGTTGAATACAGGTATTTCCATCTGCTGACCGTTAACAAATGTTTATCAAGTAAGCATTTTTCATTTGTAATTTGTGCTGTACATACTTGATGTGTAATGTGAAACTTAAACTCATCGGTACGTTCCTAATAAACTCAAAACATAAAACCTTTCTTTAAATGGTGTTTTTTTGGATGCAGTGAGTGGGGGGGTGGTAGTTTGATTGCTACTTAATATAAACATCCCAGCCACGTTCTAGTTTAACAAATATCTTTTCTTTTTCTTGATTCCAACAACTGGTGGAATTACCTTGCTGATGTGTATACAATGGACAGTTGTGGGAATTCAAATGGTTTGATCTAGGTGGTAAGGGGACTGAGGGCGTGGCTCCAACTCTTCCTATGGATGCATGAAAGGAGGTAATACGCTCTAGTAGCAGCTTGTATTCAGTGCGCTATGAAGCAGACCGAGTACATACGACCTGACTACCATAGAAAGTAGTTAGAATATACTCACGTTATGTAGCTCTTTCCATTGAAAACCATGCCGGACTGTACCTTGCCAGTGCATAATACATTATTTTTGATTTCGACAGTTGGTGCAATACTCAAACAGCTAAAACATCAATGTCTTGTGCTGCTTCCATGTCATTTAAAGCTGAGTTGTCACCCCTAAGTACTTTTTAAATAGGTCAGACAGTGGACTGCAAAAGTAAAGACATTGTTTACACTAGTAAAAGACTACAGGGTTGTATGCCCAGCACCTTGGTGGGTGCTTACAACCGCACACGCCAGTCAACTGAATTGAAACTGCACTTGAAAATCTGAACTTTGAAAAACGTCCTGCTTAGTTTGGTATCACGGTCGTCTACATACATCTCACCCTTCATACTGTTTAGTGCATGGTGGTGTGCTTTACAAAAAGAACACATTTTAAATAGTGATTTGGGTGGGCGGGTGAAGGCTTTACTCCCCCAAGCACGCAATATCTAATAGACCAAATAATGGATCCACCCCACATTCGGGAATGAGACCAGGAGATGGGTTGCAAGTAAAACAAATGTATAAGAGGTAAGTTGAGCATCTGCTGCCCTGAGAGTGCACTGCTAAAAAATACACTGCAGCATATAAGTCAAAAACACATCTTCTCCAAAGAGAAGGGCAATTCCTGTTTGGACCTGTTCGGACCAGGATCCAGGGTCCGACACCCCCTGCTAAGATAGCAGGTAAGCATGCACAAACATGTGTTTACACCCTCTGTCCCCACAGGCCATTCGCACCCTCTCTGGGTCATTCGTGTTGTTCCCTTGTGCCCCCTCCCCTTCCTGCACACAGGAGTCTGTCCTGATACATTCTAGTTTCACCATCACCGTGTTGTGGCCAATGCTGGATTTTACTTTTATGGACTTCATTGATTGACGGTGCGTTACCCTTTCTCAACTCTCATGCTGGACTTCCTTTGCATCTTGTACTCATGGTGGCCCTGAATCACGCTGTTCCCATCTTCATCTTTGTTGTGTGGCCGCCCGTGCCTCGGGCCGGCCTGCATGCATTTGTGCACTCACTCACGCATACAGGAACACACGGGACACGGTGTTGGCCGGTTAGCGTCCCGGCGGCACCTGCCGGCACGTGCGCACTTTATTCTTCACCGTGCATGCGCGTAGCCAGAACGAGGCTCGCGCATGCGCATGCCGTGACTCGCACATCACATCCCTTTTTTTCTTTAACGAAAACACTACCCAACATACCTTGAAATAACAGTTCAAACTTCGATCACCCAAACATTTTCTTGCTCTCAAAGAACGCCTCCCCCTGCCTCGGCTCAGTCTCCCGAGTCCAGGACGTAGTCCTTGAGGTATGAGGGCGGTCTGCGACCCCTCCGCACAGGGTACCTTGACATCTCTGGCGCAGTTCCACTGAGACCATCCTCAGCTGGGCCGGCATCCCTCTGGACGTCTTCCACGCGACCATCAGGGGTTTCCTCGGAAGCCCTGCTCTCGCTCGGCTCACTCGTCTCCGATGAAGTGTCGACTTTCTTAAAGAAGGACCTGTTGCGAGTGGCTGTGCCGCGTGCACAGGCTGCTGTCACCATGGTCCCTTTTACGTGTGTGACCTTCCACGGGTGGGGTTCATAGGGCAGTGATAGCTTGCCTTCAGGGTGGCGGTTACAGACTAGCACCACGTCCCCTACACGTACTTCTTTGTCTTGCAGACCCCTCCTTTCACTTTCTCGCTGGTTCCGTGCTATGCGATCCTCTCGTACTTTCTCATTGTCAATGACGCCTGGCCCGCGGCCATCCATTTCCGGTATCATGCCTCTGGGGCAGCGTCCAAACAGTGCTTCTGCGGGGGCTACCCTCGTTGACTGGTGCGGGGTGGTCTGGTAGTCTCTTAGGAATTCTACTAGCTTCTTTGGAAGATCTTCCCCCCCATGAGCGGAAATTCTTAGCACTTTGTTCAATGTGCGCATTAACCTTTCGGCTTCCCTATTGGCGCGAGGCCACAGAGGGGATACTCTCCGGTGGTGGATGCCTCTGTCCTTGAGGTACTGGGCGAAAACACTGCCGGGGAACGGGGGTCCATTATCAGAGCATATTATTTCCGGGAACCCATGTGTCGCAAACATTTTGTCCAGGGCCCTAGTGGTGTATTCAGTCGCCGTATGTTCCATCACCTCCACCTCTGGGTATCGCGACCATTGGTCCACGGCTACTAAGAAATACATGCCCCGACCAGTCGACCCAAAATCCACGTGGATAGTTCCCCAGGGCTTTTCGCTCTGTTCCATCGACCTAATCGGTGGGGCCTTGTCCCCTGGAGCCGCTGCTTGACACGGCAGACATCTTCCCACAAAGCGCTCAACCATCCCTTCAAGATCAGGGAACCACACCTTTGGACGGAGCCTCGCTTTGGTCTTGACGACCCCTTGGTGCCCAATGTGTGCTAATTCCAGGACGCGATTCCTCAGAGCTTGCGGGATCACAATTTGTCTCCCTCTCAGTAGCAGTCCATCATCCGAAATAGACAACTCATCCTTCACCTTCCAGAGCACCTGAAGGTCCTTTTGTGCTTCTAACTGCCGCTTGGAGTTGTCCCTTAGCACAGCTTTCCAGTCACCACTCCTCACTGCCGCTTTGATGATGTGGAACACCTCATCCTTGGATGACTCTGTTGCGATGGTGAGTCTCGACAGCGCCACTGGCAATGCACCTTCCACGACGTGGCAGAGTAGTCCCTGGCAGTCCGACACTTCCTCATTCATGTCCCCACTCACCCTGTTGGGGTGACGCGACAAGTAGTCTGCCAGGTTGTTGGTGCCTGGCCTGTACACGAGCCTCACCCCATACTCCATCAGGGCCAGCATCCAACGCTCAATTCTGGGAGGCGGCTTGGATGACACTCCCGCCAGGATGGGCAGTAACGGCTTATGATCAGTCACAACCACTACGGGCTTGCCCAGAATGTAAAGCCGAAAGTGGCGACAGCCCCATAGGATAGCTAGAGCCTCTCATTCAATTTGCGAGCAGCGCCTCTCAGTGTCAGAGAGCGCTTTGCTCGCGCAAGCGATGGGTCGCATGTCCCCTCTTTTGTCTGGCTGTAGTAATACTGCTCCAATACACACGGGACTAGCAACTACAACAATTTCAGATTCAACTAATGGGTTGAAATACGCCATGGTGTTACTATCCGACAGGGCATTCTGGAGGAGCTGAAAGCCTCTTGCTCCTTCCTCTCCCATGCCCACACAGCTTAGTTCCTGGTCAATGCCCTGAGTCCGACAAGGAGGCCAACCCTCTGATGAAGCGCCCGCAGTAATTTACCATCCCCAAGAAACTCCTCACCTCGGTAGGGGATTGGGACGCAGCGGCCTCACGAATGTCCTTAATCTTCGCCGGATCCGGTGACACACGACTGGCAAGAAAGATGAATCCAAAGAACCCAATTCTGTCTTTGAAAAATTCGCATTTTTCGCGATGTAAGGTGAGTCCCAAATCATCCAATCTCTTTAGTGTGCACTCCAACCTCTTCATGTGCTCAGACTCAGATTCTGCGAACACTAGAATGTCATCACTCATGTTCAAAACGCCTTTAAGGCCCGCCAGCACCCCCCTGATGGTGTTCTGGAAGACTTCGGCGGCAGATGAAATGCCGAAGCTCAGGCGCTTAAACTGGTATAGGCCTTCATGCGTCGTGAACGTCGTAATAAATCTGGAGTCTGGGTGGAGTTCAAGCTGATGGTAGCCTGCTCGCAAATCTAACTTCGAGAACACTTTTGCGCCCTGCAGTTCCCCTATGATGTCGTCAAGAGTGGGTGTGATGTGTCTCTCCCTCTTGATAGCAGCGTTGGGGAGGCGCATATCTACGCATATGCGTACCGCTCCAGGCTGCTTCGGCTTGGGGGCTACCACAATGGGCGAGACCTAGGGCGTAGGTCCTTCCACCCTCTCGATGATGTCCATCTGCACAAGCGAACGAAGCCCCTCTTCAACATTTTCCCGGAGGTGGAACGGGATTCTGCGATGCTTGAGCGCTGTAGGTCTGATGGTGTCATCTATGTGCAGACGTACCGGAGGAGCCTTCGATTTCCCTACCCCTTTGAAAATACCTGGGAATTTGCCCAGTAACTGCTCAATGTCCACTTGGTAAACTTCCCACGCAAAATGCACCAGGTCGAGGGCCTCAGAAGCCGCACAACTGAGTAGAGAGTGAGGGCTCACGTCTGTGACAAAAAAACGGGCTTTGATGGTCTTGCCTCCTCTGGACACAGGCGTCACGAAAACGCCCTTGATAGGGAGCGGTGTATCTCCGCCGAACGTGAATATTTTTGCCGTTGAAAAGTCCAGCGCCGGTGGACCCGGTATAGACTGGTAGTGATCGGACGCCAGTACACACACCGAGGCTCCCATATCCACCAGTACTTGTGTCGGCACCCCTTGAATGTCCACAACACACTTCGGTTGCCTCTTCTTTTTCGCCCCTGTGGCCAAGCTTGAAATGAAGAACACCTCCTCCTCCTCATCTTCTTCTTCCTCGGCCATGTTGAGCCTCTGCATTTCCTGCTCTAGCACGGCAACGCTCCTTTGTCTCCTTGAATTTCCGCCAAGTGCCCTGGCGGGGCCCCTCTGTACAGTCACCGGGGCGGGAGCACGACACATCCGGGCGTAATGACCAGGACTGTTGCATCTGCCGCATGTTCTCGACTTGGCCGGACATTCTTCAGAGTGTGGTAGGTCATATCCACAGTATTGGCACACAGACATCGCCCCTTGCACCGACCCAGTGTCCTGGCGCCTTTGGCCCCACTTAGCTGTCGACGCCACCTGTTTCCCAACGGCAAATGCCTCTTCCGATTTTCCCGGGCGCACTGCTGCATCCATTTTGGCGGCCCTTGATTCCGCTAGCTCATAAGTCCTGCTGCTGTCCAAGATCTGTTGTAGAGTCCAACCAGGCGCCCTCAAAACTTGCCTGTGTAACTTGCTTGAGCCACAGCCTTGGAGGACCTGATTCCGGATCATGGATTCCTCGTTGTCCCACCGACAAGTTGTAGCCATTTGACGCATGCGAGCGCAGAATTGGTCGAGTGACTCCTCTTCCCGCTGCTTTTCACCGCAAAACAGGAATCTCTCGTAGTCCACGTTGGACAACGGAATGAAGTAGTTCTCAAGAGCAGCTTTGACGGCGTCATAGGTGGTTACCTGTAGATTCAGGGACTCATAGATGCGTAATAGGTCCATGCCCACCGAGTATAAAAGGGTGGCTCTCTTTGCGTCGTCGTTGGTTTCCCCCGTCGCAGTAAAGTACATGTCTAATTTCTTGATCCACAACAGCCACCTCGGGCCTAGTTTGGAAGGGGGTCCCGTCGTGTCAAATTCTTGCATGGGTAGTAACGCCCCTTGTTGCCTCCGTACCACCACTCTCGCTGTTTCTAGTTCGCCGTCACTATCTGCCATGTTCGCAGGTCGCACAGGCACCTCGTGGTGGATACGAGGCCGCAAACCTGACTTAGGTGACTAGTGGACGTACCTTGGATCACTGCGCAGTCCTTGAACCTCCAAGTTGACGAGAGTCTTCCCTTGTGCCTGTATTTTCTACCAGCTGCCCCTTGTGTGGTGGCAGCTAGTTCAGGTGCAGTCCTCCTGTCTGGTGGAGACTGCAGATTTTCCCAAAATTATTGTTCTGAGAGGATTTTCAGGTAAAAGCAGCGCACAAGCACCTTTTCAGGCCGCTACTGCTGTCTACCAAGCGTGAAAACACCTCTGTTGTGTTCGCGCCGGGTTCGTAATGTACCTCTGTACGGCGTTATGATGATGAAAGCATTCGGCGGCGTGTTACTCCACGCCCCGCTTGCATCCCGCCTCGTTGTCACGATGTTGCGTGGCCGCCCGTGCCTCGGGCCGGCCTGCATGCATTCGTGCACTCACTCACGCATACAGGAACACACGGGACACGGTGTTGGCCGGTTAGCGTCCCAGCGGCACCTGCCGGCACGGGCGCACTTTATTCTTCACCGCACATCCGCGTAGCCAGAACGAGGCTCGCGCATGCGCATGCCGTGACTCGCACGTCACAATCTTGTATCCTGGCTTGCAACATTATGGGCCACATTACAGCCTGTGGGGAATGGGTTAACGGGTCCCGCTAATGGGTGCGGACCCGTTAACACCATTCAGCACGATTACAAGGTCCCCTCGTGGGACCCGGTAAGGAACGCCTGGTCAAACCAGGCGTTGTTACCGGGTCCCGCGAGGGGAAGAGGGAGCTAACAACGGGCATGTCTTAATCAGCCCGTTGTTAGCTCCCTCTCCCATTCCCATTGAGCCCTATGGGGGCTCAGATGGGAATGGGGAGGGTCCGGGCCCGGGTTCCCAGAGGGAGGCATTACCGGGCCCTCCGAACTCGGAATGTCCCAGTAATTCCTCATTCTGGGAACCCGGCAAAGGAGCCCGGTTTGGCGGCAGACATGGAGCTCATAGCTCCATGGCTGCCGCCAAACTCGTAATGAGGCCCTATGTGTTACTACTGACTTCTGCAATTGTATTTGTTCTCCCCTCTTGCTTCTCCACTCTTTTTGACTGCTTACTGTCTGTTCTCTCCACCCCTCTCCCTTTTCCTATCTCCTCCCCTCCTCCCCTTACTTTCTTCTTTGCACTTTATCAGAATTGTCCCTGGACCTAGTATGATAGCAACCTCGTCTGTTGCTCCCCCATCCCCTTAATGTCCCACCTCCCTCCAGCACTATTTGAAACGTTGTCATGCCTAGTAAGGACATAGCTCTCAACTCACCCGCTTTTGGCGTGTGTCACCCGCCTTCAAAGCAGACGAATCACCCGCCAAGTCCTTCATACACCCATTCACTTCAATGGGCCTCTCACCCGCCAAAAAGAAAATCGGGTGTTTTCACCCACCTAGGTGACAAAAAAGGTTGGGAGCTATGAGTAAGGATCTCAAAAAGTTGGCCACCCTACTACTAGGCATATGGGATTAATTTTGTAATGACCACTGTTGTATCTGTTAAAAATTCAATACAACTTTTTGAACTTGACAATGCTGGTTTTATTAGTCATGCAAACAAAGCATTCTTGTATTGTAGTAACACCTTTCTTCCTTTGCGGGTTTCTGGGGCTTGTTTGGGAGTGATCATTGCGCATGCTCCTTAGAGGTTTCGCCGCATTTCCGAGCATGCTCTATTGAATATCTCCTCATGCGCATGCGCTGAAGATCAATATCTCGCCAATGCGCACGTCCTACTTGGCAGCGAGCGGTGGAGTCTCCGGGAGATGGTTCCTGTTTGTGTTGCGGGTCTTCTTTGGCGGAAGGTCCTCACTGCGCATGCTCCAAGCATAGGTGTCATAACTCTGCGCATGTGTAGATCAGTCCCCTCCCACCTCGAGGTTACGGCCCGCAGCACAGGCTCAGCCCTCCTCAGTCCTCTTCAGTCCCTCTGGGAGACTCTTGGAGGGGGATGTGGGACCTCCTCCTGACTCATTCATACCTCAAATGCTGTTTATTTAGATTTGGAAAGCGCCTCGCAAGCGATGGAGCGGTAATTACGGCGTCACTTCCTGCAGGTGAGGGACGCTTCTGTGACGTCACACCGAAGCCTTCTAGAAACATCTGTGATAACATAGCAACAGTGCAAGGTGTATTTTCAGCAGTGACCTGCCCCCCACGCTTGCATGAGACCCCATGATCCGGCGTATCAGCAGTATTTAGTTCAATGTTGTCTCTGTGTATCTCCTTTCTTAAAAAGAAACGTGGCATAAACAGGAGAAACGTGGCCCTGTCTCTGCTTTTCCTTCACAAACCTTCCATTAACCCTTTCTCCTGTGCATCTGATGGAGGGTGGGTTACAGGCCCGGATTTAGCTGCGCGGGGGCCCCATTTCAACATGATGTTTGGGGCCCCCTTTGCGCAGAGCGGAAGAGAGTCGGAGACACCTGGTGACAAAGAAAAACACCCTGCGGTTAATAGCCGCCGGTGATCAGAAGACTGGCACCAGGGAGCTGAAACACTGAATTCCCACTGATTATCACCTCTTTGACATCCGCCTCTTACTGGCAAATAAGGGTTTATAGCTTCTCAGTCAGCATTTAATGGGTTCCCTCGCCATGATAATCGGCAGATAAGAACCCAGTTTGTATTTCTTTGTTTTAAATGTACGCTTTTCAGAGCTTGCATTAAAAGCTTCATTTGCTGGAGCCCTTCAGGCCGCCACTTCCAAGTGACGGCCTAGAGGGCTGGAGCAAATTCATTTTGGAATGCGAGCACCTAAAAGCGCACATTTAAAGCCCCAGAAAGAAAATATTAAGGACAATTCTTTATTGCAGCATTATACAACTAATTAACGCCAGTAGCAAGGGGCGCGCCCCTGAGCCTTGAGGCCCCTTTCAAAGGAAAGGGTTGAAAGGCCCTGGTGCCCTTGTAAGGAAAACAACCAGACAAAATAAAACAATCCTCTGAGGAAAAAAGCGTGGTGCACCTCTTGCAAGGAAAACTGGGTCTATTCAGTATACCGAAAGGAAAAATGCACAGCAGGGTGTCTGAAAACCCACTGCCACAGTGCACACCAGTTAGTTCAAAGTAAACAAGGCATTTTAAAGTGCATTTACGTCACTTGTGATGCAACCAATATACAGTATTCACACCTGTCCCTCGTTAGTTACCCCCTATGTACGTACTAGTCCCTAGGCTGATTGGCCTCAGTTAAAATATGCCCCCCCCCATGTGGTTTTGTGCCCCACCACGTTGAGTTCTGTGAGCATGATTGGAGGCCCTTGGAGAATGTTTCCCCTCCCCGTGGTCAAATCACGTGATGTGCACCTGGTAGTTGGACATGAGCTCAGTGAATATTCTCGATGTTAAATTGACCCCCTGAAATAACAAAACGCTTCTGATCCCAGACATGCAGGTGCCCCTGCCATGCCTCCCTGGCGCAGAGCTAGATTTGTTGGCCTCACCCCTTGCACCTCGTTGTACAAATCACAGGACCTAAGCTCCGTGCTTCCTCCTAGGCCGCTGGCCCTCCCTGTGTATGCACCTGGGGAATTTTTGGCCATGCTTAATCAGCTAAATTGCGAAGGATTTAGGCGTTCTGTTAGTGGGCACCTGGCAGTTGTGAAGGCATCATGAAGCACGACACAGACAACAGATTTTATGTTCAAATAAAATATTTTTTATCAACTAAAGTCGGGATGGTGTAAGGTCTAACTTTTCCTATCCTAAGATGGTATTTTCCCTAACTATATAAACTAAGGATAGTCTGAGTCAGTAAGTTCCACAAAAACTTCTTTTACTAATGATGAAAAATGGGGGGAAATCAGTCCCAATTATGGTTTCTTCTGGTCACCCTGGGATAGTGGCTGAAGGAAAGTTGTGTGTTTCTCCATTCATGTGCATGGGTATAGCCGCCTTGGGATAGATTTCCTGATCCCCATGAACACATATTATTTTCACTAGGGAAACCCCTTTTAAGTTCTCAGGTGGTATTAGGTCAGCCCTGTCTGCTTAATGCCAGAAATCTACAAGGGCCTGGACTGGGATCCCGTTAACCGGGACTGATTTATAGGTGTACTTAGAAGATGTTCCACAAAAGAAATTGCTTTGCACCTCTACCTCTCCATCGTACTTGGGATGGCCCCATTCCTTGCCCACCACACACCCGATCTCCATGGGTTCCTCTCTATTGTTTTGTGGACAGTTTTGAGCTAAATGTACGGGTTCCTTACAGGAAAAACAGGTTGGAACCATGAGTTTCACTGTTTTACTCTCTTACCTCTTTATTTCCTCTCTGGGTTTGGTTTCTGGCTTTCTCTCTATCCTCCCTTTTCTCCCGCTATGTGGATCTTGAAATATATAGGGGAACTCGACTCCTTCTTTAGGAGAAAACATTGTTTTGAGAGACCCCTTTTTCTCTTGTCTTACTTTGGGCCGATGCATCGAATGTAAGTACTTCTTGGCATTGGGGAAGGTTTGGGTGGTTTCAATAACTAGGGAAAGGGTATGCTTGTTATGTTGCAAAACTGCTATTTGACGTTTGGGAGGTAAATAGTTACACATTGTTCCAGGCTCAGAGCTTCCAGTACTTTAGGTAGTGTTTTTTTGCCCTAACCACAGGGACAGTGGGCCTCATTACACGGATGGCGGAGAACCGTGGCGCTATTAGCGCCATGGTTCATGCCGGTAAAATACCGGCACCGCCTTGGCGGAAAGGGGAATTACCACCCCATTCCAAGGTTGGCGGGGCGGTAATTCCCCCTTCCACCATTGCCCTTCCCCATTCCCATTTTTGCCCCATAGGGCTCAATGGGAATGGGGAAGGCGCTAATTACGGTACCGCAAATTGCGGTACCGTAATTAGCACTCTGGGTCCCTTTGAGGGTTGGCTTTTAACGCCTGCAAAAAGCAGGCGTTAAATCCCCCAACCCGCAAAGGGACCTCGTAGTAAGGTGGTAAGGATTTACAGGTACCGGTATTTTACCGGTACCGGTAAATCCTTACCGCCATCCGTGTAATGAGGCCCAGTGTGTTCTTAACCCGTTCACCTAGCTCGATCAGAGTTTCCTGCTGGACCTGGTTTTAGGATTGTACATTGTTGGCAGTAGAAGTTGCTAGTTTGACCTATCCATTGTAGGAGCCCCTCTTTGATGTCGGCAAAAGAAAAGTTTCCTGGGAGGTTCAATAGTTGAAAAGATGTTTGTAATTCCCCTTTTAAGAGGGTTCCCATATAGCATAGTTTTAACTCACTCCCACCCCCTCATTGGAACTGAGATGGCATCCTTTCAAAATTCCGAAAGAAATTTCCCATATCCTCTCCCTCTTTGTAGGGTTGCTCTTCTCCCTGGGGACTATTTGGTTTTTCTTGGGCAGCAATCAGCCGCTCCAAACCCATTTGGATCCTTGCCTAAGCTTGTATTTGATGTGCGGTTAGTTGGGCTAATACTTCCCCCCAGAGATGAAATTATGTCTAAGGAGATTAAGGTATCACTTGAACCCTCATCATAGTCAGAAACAAAACAATACATTCTGGGTCCTCAGTGGTATCAGAGTGTGTACTTCAATTTCCCCTCCTCCGACAGGATTTGGGTGCGCTTTCCTCACTGACTAAGGCAAAGGGCAATAGAGAGGACTGGACGAAGACTCTGGTTCCTGATAGACGGGCCTCAAGGCTCTGGGTTGAATAAAAGCCTGTGGTTCTATAACCGTCAGAAGTATTTTATCTGCATGTCTTAAGTGAAAGGCTGGCAAGGGAACAGTATGCAGGAGGAGTTCTCACTTAAAAGTTAGAACTTTTCGGCTGACTGGGACCTGCAACTGCCGGGCAATTTATTTCTTTATCTCGATAATGTGATCGTAGTTTTGAACCTTTACAATCATGTCCTTCCATCTGGATTGTTGAACTATCAACCATCCCATAGTTTGTATCAATTGAGTGCATCCCACTTTCTGACACCATTTGGGGAAGGCAACAGATTAAAAGTTCAAATACAGGATGTTTATTAAATCAAATGTTAGGATGGTGTAAGGCCTATCTTGCCCTATTCTAAAGGGGTATTTTCCCAGCCTATATAAACTAAGGATATTCTGAGTCGGTAAATTCAACTTAAAAGTACAATGTGATGGGATGTCAGTGTCTAAACTAAAGGTCTGAGCTTCGTCCAGCTCCAGGTTTGCTCTTGGCTCCATTCCCCGAAGTTCAAGACAATTACAACAAAAAGGGAATTGGGGTTCCGTTCCTCACGTTCAGCACAGTTCCATAGGCTTCAAATTCACAGTCTTAGCAACTGGTACGCATCTTCCTTACATTTGGCGATGAAGTTTAATGCGGCGAGCCCGCCGAGACAACCGCTCCTTAATCCTCCTCTATCAATAGTCGCTGCCGTCACGCAAACTCTCTGCTTGGAATAATAACAAGAAGACAGAGGTTCGCGTGGCGGCACGCGTACACCAGAAATTCTATTCTCTACAGTTTCCTTTCTTCCTCTGTGTTATAATTCCACTTATACTTCTGGTTCACTTTATTGGCTTCATGCCTTTATCAACATGTAACTTTCATACACTTTATTCATGGTATTTCTCTGGGTTACCACTTTGCTTTCAGACTGTCCAATAGGGTTTTACTTTCTGCTCTTTGCTAATGCTGTGTCACGACTATCTGTGTTAATCCTAACGCGATGCCTGACCCCAACATGGCGGCTCCTGCAGTCCACTGCAGTATGTGCAGCAGTCTAGTCGCTGCGCCCCAGAATGCCTTGCAACGTTTCCAGGCTGACGCCGCCGACAGTTTATCTGCCTGCTTCTGAACTGAGCAGAAAAAAGTCGAAATGAAATACACTGCCATGAAGGAAAAAGAAACTCCAACTTTGTGTGATCAGAAAGGGTTTGTTTACACTTGTCGAGGAACGATGCATCTTGGCATTACCATGGAGACACATCAATAGATTGCGCACACACGACGTTGACATGAGACGTGCATTGGCATTGTGAAAGGGACATCATCATCTAGTGATGTCAGGGTTAGGAGCGGGGGATCGGAATTAGTGCCGTGAGGGCACGTGAATTTAGGGCGATGGATCAGCGAATAAGATTAGCACAAGATGGCAGTACCTGACCCATCGTTTTCGCATGTGTTAAAGTGCAAAAAATTCAGGTAAGTTGCATTGGATTTTTTTTTAAGAACGATTGATGTCTACTCGGAGATACATGCCCGATCGATTGGGCCAATCCAACTTCTGACCAAACTACCCCTTTAATGCTGGATACCAAGGAGCGGCGTTTAGCTCCTGCTTATCAAATCTTAATTTTGAGCCCTGCATTCCCTAAAGATTAGAAGGCATACCCTTCCCCTGTAGTGATTAATACATGAGAGTGTAGTGATTAATACATTAGAGTGCAGGGTCATGCTGATGAGGTGCATGAGTGATGCCGTGCTTTATAGAAGATTAGGAGTCATACGCTTCCCCTGTTGTGACTAATACGTGAGAGTGCAGGGTCATGCTGATGAGGTGCATGAGTGATGCCGTGCTTTATAGAAGATTAGGAGTCATACGCTTCCCCTGTTGTGACTAATACGTGAGAGTGCAGGGTCATGCTGATGAGGTGCATGAGTGATGCCGTGCTTTATAGAAGATTAGGAGTCATACGTTTCCCCTGTTTTGACTAATACGTGAGAGTGCAGGGTCATGCTGATGAGATGCATGAGTGATGATGTGCTTTATAGAAGAGCAGGAGTCATACGTTTCCCCTGTTTTGACTAATAAGTGAGAGTGCAGGGTCATGCTGATGAGATGCATGAGTGATGATGTGCTTTATAGAAGATTAGGAGTCATACGCTTCCCCTGTTGTGACTAATACGTGAGAGTGCAGGGTCATGCTGATGAGGTGCATGAGTGATGCCGTGCTTTATAGAAGATTAGGAGCCATACGCTTCCCCTGTTGTGACTAATACGTGAGAGTGCAGGGTCATGCTGATGAGGTGCATGAGTGATGCCGTGCTTTATAGAAGATTAGGAGGCATACGCTTCCCCTGTTGTGACTAATATGTGAGAGTGCAGGGTAATGCTGATGAGGTCCATGAGTGATGCCGTGCTTTATAGAAGATTAGGAGTCATACGCTTCCCCTGTTGTGACTAATAAGTGAGAGTGCAGGGTCATGCTGATGAGGTGCATGAGTGATGCCGTGCTTTATAGAAGATTAGGAGTCATACGCTTCCCCTGTTGTGACTAATACGTGAGAGTGCAGGGTCATGCTGATGAGGTGCATGAGTGATGCCGTGCTTTATAGAAGATTAGGAGTCATACGCTTCCCCTGTTGTGACTAATAAGTGAGAGTGCAGGGTCATGCTGATGAGGTGCATGAGTGATGCCGTGCTTTATTGAAGATTAGGAGTCATACTCTTCCCCTGAGGTGACTAATACGTGAGAGTGCAGGGTCATGCTGATGAGGTGCATGAGTGATGCCGTGCTTTATAGAAGATTAGGAGTCATACGCTTCCCCTGAGGTGACTAATACGTGAGAGTGCAGGGTCATGCTGATGAGGTGCATGAGTGATGCCGTGCTTTATAGAAGATTAGGAGTCATACGCTTCCCCTGTTGTGACTAATACGTGAGAGTGCAGGGTCATGCTGATGAGGTGCATGAGTGATGCCGTGCTTTATAGAAGATTAGGAGTCATACGCTTCCCCTGTTGTGACTAATACCTGAGAGTGCAGGGTAATGCTGATAAGGGGCATGAGTGATGCCGTGCTTTATAGAAGATTAGGAGTCATACGCTTCCCCTGTTGTGACTAATAAGTGAGAGTGCAGGGTCATGCTGATGAGATGCATGAGTGATGCCGTGCTTTATAGAAGATTAGGAGTCATACGCTTCCCCTGTTGTGACTAATACGTGAGAGTGCAGGGTCATGCTGATGAGATGCATGAGTGATGCCGTGCTTTATAGAAGATTAGGAGTCATACGCTTCCCCTTTTGTGACTAATACGTGAGAGTGCAGGGTCATGCTGATGAGGTGCATGAGTGATGCCGTGCTTTATAGATGATTAGGAGTCATACGCTTCCCCTGCTGTGACTAATACGTGAGAGTGCAGGGTCATCCTGATGAGGTGCGTGAGTGATGCCGTGCTTTATAGAAGATTAGGAGTCATACGTTTCCCCTGTTTTGACTAATAAGTGAGAGTGCATGGTCATGCTGATGAGATGCATGAGTGATGTCGTGCTTTATAGAAGATTAGAAGTCATATGTTTCCCCTGAGGTGACTAATACGTGAGAGTGCAGGGTCATGCTGATGAGGTGCATGAGTGATGCTGTGCTTTATAGAAGATTAGGAGTCATACGTTTCCCCTGTTGTGACTAATACGTGAGAGTGCAGGGTCATCCTGATGAGGTGCATGAGTGATGCCATGCCTTATAGAAGATTAGAAGTCATACGTTTCCCCTGAGGTGACTAATACGTGAGAGTGCAGGGTCATGCTGATGAGGTGCATGAGTGATGCCGTGCTTTATAAAAGATTAGGAGGCATATGCTTCCCCTGTTGTGACTGATACGTGAGAGTGCAGGGTCATGCTAATGAGGTGCATGAGTGATGCCGTGCTTTATAGAAGATTAGGAGTCATACGCTTCCCCTGTTGTGACTAATACGTGACAGTGCAGGGTAATGCTGATGAGGTGCATGAGTGATGCTGTGCTTTATAGAAGATTAGGAGTCATACTCTTCCCCTGTTGTGACTAATATGTGAGAGTGCAGGGTCATGCTGATGAATTGCATGAGTGATGCAGTGCTTTATAGAAGATTAGGGGGCATACGCTTCCCCTGAGGTGACTAATACGTGATAGTGCAGGGTCATGCTGATGAGATGCATGAGTGATGCTGTGCTTTATAGATGGTTAGGAGTCATAAGCTTCCCCTGTTGTGACTAATATGTGAGAGTGCAGGGTCATCCTGATGAGGTGCATGAGTGATGCCGTGCTTTATAGAAGATTAGGAGTCATACGCTTCCCCTGTTGTGACTAATACGTGAGAGTGCAGGGTAATGCTGATGAGATGCATGAGTGATGCCGTGCTTTATAGAAGATTAGGAGTCATACACTTCCCCTGTTGTGACTAATACGTGAGAGTGCAAGGTAATGCTCATGAGGTGCATGAGTGATGCCGTGCTTTATAGAAGATTAGGAGTCATACGCTTCCCCTGTTTTGACTAATAAGTGAGAGTGCAGGGTCATCCTGATGAGGTGCATGAGTGATGCCGTGCTTTATAGAAGATTAGAAGTCATACGTTTCCCCTGAGGTGACTAATACGTGAGAGTGCAGGGTCATGCTGATGAGGTGCATGAGTGATGCCGTGCTTTATAGAAGATTAGAAATCATACACTTCCCCTGTTGTGACTAATACGTGAGAGTGCAGGGTCATGCTGATGAGGTGCATGAGTGATGCCGTGCTTTATAGAAGATTAGGAGGCATACGCTTCCCCTGTTGTGACTAATACGTGAGAGTGCAGGGTCATGCTGATGAGATGCATGAGTGATGCCGTGCTTTATAGAAGATTAGGAGTCATACGCTTCCCCTTTTGTGACTAATACGTGAGAGTGCAGGGTCATGCTGATGAGGTGCATGAGTGATGCCGTGCTTTATAGATGATTAGGAGTCATACGTTTCCCCTGCTGTGACTAATACGTGAGAGTGCAGGGTCATCCTGATGAGGTGCATGAGTGATGCCGTGCTTTATAGAAGATTAGGAGTCATACGCTTCCCCTGTTGTGACTAATACGTGAGAGTGCGGGGTAATGCTGATGAGATGCATGAGTGATGCCGTGCTTTATAGAAGATTAGGAGTCATACACTTCCCCTGTTGTGACTAATACGTGAGAGTGCAAGGTAATGCTCATGAGGTGCATGAGTGATGCCGTGCTTTATAGAAGATTAGGAGTCATACCCTTCCCCTGTTTTGACTAATACGTGAGAGTGCAGGGTCATGCTGATGAGATGCATGAGTGATTCCGTCCTTTATAGAAGATTAGGAGTCATACCCTTCCCCTGTTGTGACTAATATGTGAGAGTGCAGGGTCATGCTGATGAGGTGCATGAGTGATGCCGTGCTTTATAGAAGATTAGGAGTCATACGTTTCCCCTGAGGTGACTAATACGTGAGAGTGCAGGGTCATGCTGATGAGGTGTATGAGTGATGCCGTGCTTTATAGAAGATTAGGAGTCATACGCTTCCCCTGAGGTGACTAATACGTGAGAGTGCAGGGTCATGCTGATGAGGTGCATGAGTGATGCCGTGCTTTATAGACGATTAGGAGTCATACACTTCCCCTGTTGTGACTAATACGTGAGAATGCAGGGTCATGTTGATGAGGTGCATGAGTGATGCCGTGCTTTATAGAAGATTAGGAGTCATACGCTTCCCCTGTTGTGACTAATAAGTGAGAGTGCAGGGTCATGCTGATGAGGTGCATGAGTGATGCTGTGCTTTATTGAAGATTAGGAGTCATACGCTTCCCCTGTTGTGACTAATACGTGAGAGTGCAGGGTAATGCTGATGAGGTGCATGAGTGATGCCGTGCTTTATAGAAGATTAGGAGTCATACGCTTCCCCTGAGGTGACTAATACGTGAGAGTGCAGGGTCATGCTGATGAGGTGCATGAGTGATGCCGTGCTTTATAGAAGATTAGGAGTCATACGCTTCCCCGGTTGTGACTAATACGTGAGAGTGCAGGGTAATGCTGATGAGGTGCATGAGTGATGCCGTGCTTTATAGAAGATTAGGAGTCATACGCTTCCCCTGTTGTGACTAATAAGTGAGAGTGCAGGGTCATGCTGATGAGATGCATGAGTGATGCTGTGCTTTATAGAATATTAGGAGTCATACGCTTCCCCTGTTGTGACTAATACGTGAGAGTGCGGGGTAATGCTGATGAGATGCATGAGTGATGCCGTGCTTTATAGAAGATTAGGAGTCATACACTTCCCCTGTTGTGACTAATACGTGAGAGTGCAAGGTAATGCTCATGAGGTGCATGAGTGATGCCGTGCTTTATAGAAGATTACGAGTCATATGCTTCCCCTGTTTTGACTAATAAGTGAGAGTGCAGGGTCTTCCTGATGAGGTGCATGAGTGATGCCGTGCTTTATAGAAGATTAGGAGTCATACGCTTCCCCTGTTGTGGCTAATACGTGAGAGTGCAGGGTAATGCTGATGAGGTGCATGAGTGATGCCGTGCTTTATAGAAGATTAGAAGTCATACGCTTCCCCTGTTGTGACTAATACGTGAGAGTGCAGGGTCATGCTGATGAGGTGCATGAGTGATGCCGTGCTTTATAGAAGATTAGGAGGCATACGCTTCCCCTGTTGTGACTAATTCGTGAGAGTGCAGGGTCATGCTGATGAGATGCATGAGTGATGCCGTGCTTTATAGAAGATTAGGAGTCATACGCTTCCCCTGTTGTGACTAATACGTGAGAGTGCAGGGTCATGCTGATGAGGTGCATGAGTGATGCCGTGCTTTATAGATGATTAGGAGTCATACGTTTCCCCTGTTGTGACTAATACGTGAGAGTGCAGGGTCATGCTGATGAGGTGCATGAGTGATGCCGTGCTTTATAGAAGATTAGGAGTCATACGCTTCCCCTGAGGTGACTAATACGTGAGAGTGCAGGGTCATGCTGATGAGGTGCATGAGTGATGCCGTGCTTTATAGAAGATTAGGAGTCATACGTTTCCCCTGTTGTGACTAATACATGAGAGTGCAGGGTCATGCTGATGAGATGCATGAGTGATGACGTGCTTTGTAGAAGATTAGGAGTCATACGCTTCCCCTGTTGTGACTAATACGTGAGAGTGCAGGGTCATGCCGATGAGGTGCATGAGTGATGCCGTGCTTTATAGAAGATTAGGAGTCATACGCTTCCCCTGTTGTGACTAATACGTGAGAGTGCAGGGTCATGCCGATGAGGTGCATGAGTGATGCCGTGCTTTGTAGAAGATTAGGAGTCATACACTTCCCCTGTTGTGACTAATATGTGAGAGTGCAGGGTCATGCCGATGAGATGCATGAGTGATGCCGTGCTTTATAGAAGATTAGGAGTCATACCCTTCCCCTGTTGTGACTAATGCGTGAGAGTGCAGGGTCATGCTGATGAGATGCATGAGTGATGCCGTGCTTTATAGAAGATTAGGAGTCATACCCTTCCCCTGTTGTGACTAATGCGTGAGAGTGCAGGGTCATGCTGATGAGGTGCATGAGTGATGCCGTGCTTTATAGAAGATTAGGAGTCATACGTTTCCCCTGAGGTGACTAATACGTGAGAGTGCAGGGTCATGCTGATGAGGTGCATGAGTGATGCGGTGCTTTATAGACGATTAGGAGTCATACGCTTCCCATGTTGTGACTAATACGTGAGAGTGCAGGGTAATGCTGATGAGGTGCATGAGTGATGCCGTTCTTTATAGAAGATTAGGAGTCATATGCTTCCCCTGTTTTGACTAATACGTGAGAGTGCAGGGTCATGCTGATGAGGTGCATGAGTGATGCCGTGCTTTATAGAAGATTAGGAGTCATACGTTTCCCCTGAGGTGATTAATACGTGAGAGTGCAGGGTCATGCTGATGAGGTGCATGAGTGATGCCGTGCTTTATAGAAGATTAGGAGTCATACGCTTCCCCTGTTGTGACTAATACGTGAGAGTGCAGGGTAATGCTGATGAGGTGCATGAGTGATGCCATGCTTTATAGAAGATTAGGAGTCATACGCTTCCCTTGTTGTGACTAATATGTGAGAGTGCAGGGTCATGCTGATGAGATGCATGAGTGATGCTGTGCTTTATAGAAGATTAGGAGTCATACATTTTCCCTGTTGTGACTAATAAGTGAGAGTGCAGGGTCATGCTGATGAGATGCATGTGTGATGCCATGCTTTATAGAAGATTAGGAGTCATACGCTTCCCCTGTTGTGACTAATACGTGAGAGTGCAGGGTCATGCTGATGAGGTGCATGAGTGATGCCGTGCTTTATAGAAGATTAGGAGGCATACGCTTCCCCCGTTTTGACTAATACGTGAGAGTGCAGGGTCATCCTGATGAGGTGCATGAGTGATGCCATGCCTTATAGAAGATTAGAAGTCATACGTTTCCCCTGAGGTGACTAATACGTGAGAGTGCAGGGTCATGCTGATGAGGTGCATGAGTGATGCCGTGCTTTATAAAAGATTAGGAGGCATACGCTTCCCCTGTTGTGACTGATACGTGAGAGTGCAGGGTCATGCTGATGAGGTGCATGAGTGATGCTGTGCTTTATAGAAGATTAGGAGTCATACGCTTCCCCTGAGGTGACTAATACGTGAGAGTGCAGGGTCATGCTGATGAGGTGCATGAGTGATGCCGTGCTTTATAGAAGATTAGGAGTCATACGCTTCCCCTGTTGTGACTAATACGTGACAGTGCAGGGTAATGCTGATGAGGTGCATGAGTGATGCTGTGCTTTATAGAAGATTAGGAGTCATACGCTTCCCCTGTTGTGACTAATATGTGAGAGTGCAGGGTCATGCTGATGAATTGCATGAGTGATGCAGTGCTTTATAGAAGATTAGGGGGCATACGCTTCCCCTGAGGTGACTAATACGTGAGAGTGCAGGGTCATGCTGATGAGATGCATGAGTGATGCTGTGCTTTATAGATGATTAGGAGTCATAAACTTCCCCTGTTGTGACTAATACGTGAGAGTGCAGGGTCATCCTGATGAGGTGCATGAGTGATGCCGTGCTTTATAGAAGATTAGGAGTCATACGCTTCCCCTGTTGTGACTAATACGTGAGAGTGCAGGGTAATGCTGATGAGATGCATGAGTGATGCCGTGCTTTATAGAAGATTAGGAGTCATACACTTCCCCTGTTGTGACTAATACGTGAGAATGCAAGGTCATGCTGATGAGGTGCATGAGTGATGCCGTGCTTTATAGAAGATTAGAAATCATACACTTCCCCTGTTGTGACTAATACGTGAGAGTGCAGGGTCATGCTGATGAGGTGCATGAGTGATGCCGTGCTTTATAGAAGATTAGGAGGCATACGCTTCCCCTGTTGTGACTAATACGTGAGAGTGCAGGGTCATGCTGATGTGATGCATGAGTGATGCCGTGCTTTATAGAAGATTAGGAGTCATACGCTTCCCCTTTTGTGACTAATACGTGAGAGTGCAGGGTCATGCTGATGAGGTGCATGAGTGATGCCGTGCTTTATAGATGATTAGGAGTCATACGTTTCCCCTGTTTTGACTAATAAGTGAGAGTGCAGGGTCATGCTGATGAGATGCATGAGTGATGCAGTGCTTTATAGAAGATTAGAAGTCATACGTTTCCCCTGAGGTGACTAATACGTGAGAGTGCAGGGTCATGCTGATGAGATGCATGAGTGATGCCGTGCTTTATAGAAGATTAGGAGGCATTCGCTTCCCCTGTTTTGACTAATACGTGAGAGTGCAGGGTCATGCTGATGAGGTGCATGAGTGATGCCGTGCTTTATAGAAGATTAGGAGGCATACGATTCCCCTGTTGTGACTAATACGTGAGAGTGCAGGGTCATGCTGATGAGATGCATGAGTGATGCCGTGCTTTATAGAAGATTAGGAGTCATACGCTTCCCCTTTTGTGACTAATACGTGAGAGTGCAGGGTCATGCTGATGAGGTGCATGAGTGATGCCGTGCTTTATAGAAGATTAGAAGTCATACGTTTCCCCTGAGGTGACTAATACGTGAGAGTGCAGGGTCATGCTGATGAGGTGCATGAGTGATGCCGTGCTTTATAGAAGATTAGAAATCATACACTTCCCCTTTGTGACTAATACGTGAGAGTGCAGGGTCATGCTGATGAGGTGCATGAGTGATGCCGTGCTTTATAGAAGATTAGGAGGCATACGCTTCCCCTGTTGTGACTAATACATCAGAGTGCAGGGTCATGTTGATGAGGTGCATGAGTGATGCCGTGCTTTATAGAAGATTAGGAGTCATACGCTTCCCCTGTTGTGACTAATAAGTGAGAGTGCAGGGTCATGCTGATGAGGTGCATGAGTGATGCTGTGCTTTATTGAAGATTAGGAGTCATACGCTTCCCCTGTTGTGACTAATACGTGAGAGTGCAGGGTCATGCTGATGAGGTGCATGAGTGATGCCGTGCTTTATAGAAGATTAGGAGTCGTACGCTTCCCCTGAGGTGACTAATACGTGAGAGTGCAGGGTCATGCTGATGAGGTGCATGAGTGATGCCGTGCTTTATAGAAGATTAGGAGTCATACGCTTCCCCTGTTGTGACTAATACGTGAGAGTGCAGGGTAATGCTGATGAGGTGCATGAGTGATGCCGTGCTTTATAGAAGATTAGGAGTCATACGCTTCCCCTGTTGTGAATAATAAGTGAGAGTGCAGGGTCATGCTGATGAGATGCATGAGTGATGCTGTGCTTTATAGAATATTAGGAGTCATACGCTTCCCCTGTTGTGACTAATACGTGAGAGCGCAGGGTCATGCTGATGAGGTGCATGAGTGATGCCGTGCTTTATAGAAGATTAGGGGGCATACTCTTCCCCTGAGGTGACTAATACGTGAGAGTGCAGGGTCATGCTGATGAGATGCTTGAGTGATGCCGTGCTTTATAGAAGATTAGGAGTCATACGTTTCCCCTGTTTTGACTAATAAGTGAGAGTGCATGGTCATGCTGATGAGATGCATGAGTGATGCCGTGCTTTATAGAAGATTAGAAGTCATATGTTTCCCCTGAGGTGACTAATTCGTGAGAGTGCAGGGTCATGCTGATGAGGTGCATGAGTGATGCTGTGCTTTATAGAAGATTAGGAGTCATACGTTTCCCCTGTTGTGACTAATACGTGAGAGTGCAGGGTCATCCTGATGAGGTGCATGAGTGATGCCATGCCTTATAGAAGATTAGAAGTCATACGTTTCCCCTGAGGTGACTAACACGTGAGAGTGCAGGGTCATGCTGATGAGGTGCATGAGTGATGCCGTGCTTTATAAAAGATTAGGAGGCATATGCTTCCCCTGTTGTGACTGATACGTGAGAGTGCAGGGTCATGCTAATGAGGTGCATGAGTGATGCCGTGCTTTATAGAAGATTAGGAGTCATACGCTTCCCCTGTTGTGACTAATACGTGACAGTGCAGGGTAATGCTGATGAGGTGCATGAGTGATGCTGTGCTTTATAGAAGATTAGGAGTCATACTCTTCCCCTGTTGTGACTAATATGTGAGAGTGCAGGGTCATGCTGATGAATTGCATGAGTGATGCAGTGCTTTATAGAAGATTAGGGGGCATACGCTTCCCCTGAGGTGACTAATACGTGAGAGTGCAGGGTCATGCTGATGAGATGCATGAGTGATGCTGTGCTTTATAGATGGTTAGGAGTCATAAGCTTCCCCTGTTGTGACTAATATGTGAGAGTGCAGGGTCATCCTGATGAGGTGCATGAGTGATGCCGTGCTTTATAGAAGATTAGGAGTCATACGCTTCCCCTGTTGTGACTAATACGTGAGAGTGCAGGGTAATGCTGATGAGATGCATGAGTGATGCCGTGCTTTATAGAAGATTAGGAGTCATACACTTCCCCTGTTGTGACTAATACGTGAGAGTGCAAGGTAATGCTCATGAGGTGCATGAGTGATGCCGTGCTTTATAGAAGATTAGGAGTCATACGCTTCCCCTGTTTTGACTAATAAGTGAGAGTGCAGGGTCATCCTGATGAGGTGCATGAGTGATGCCGTGTTTTATAGAAGATTAGAAGTCATACGTTTCCCCTGAGGTGACTAATACGTGAGAGTGCAGGGTCATGCTGATGAGGTGCATGAGTGATGCCGTGCTTTATAGAAGATTAGAAATCATACACTTCCCCTGTTGTGACTAATACGTGAGAGTGCAGGGTCATGCTGATGAGGTGCATGAGTGATGCCGTGCTTTATAGAAGATTAGGAGGCATACGCTTCCCCTGTTGTGACTAATACGTGAGAGTGCAGGGTCATGCTGATGAGATGCATGAGTGATGCCGTGCTTTATAGAAGATTAGGAGTCATACGCTTCCCCTTTTGTGACTAATACGTGAGAGTGCAGGGTCATGCTGATGAGGTGCATGAGTGATGGCGTGCTTTATAGATGATTAGGAGTCATACGTTTCCCCTGCTGTGACTAATACGTGAGAGTGCAGGGTCATCCTGATGAGGTGCATGAGTGATGCCGTGCTTTATAGAAGATTAGGAGTCATACGTTTCCCCTGTTTTGACTAATAAGTGAGAGTGCAGGGTCATGCTGATGAGATGCATGAGTGATGCAGTGCTTTATACAAGATTAGAAGTCATACGTTTCCCCTGAGGTGACTAATACGTGAGAGTGCAGGGTCATGCTGATGAGGTGCATGAGTGATGCCGTGCTTTATAAAAGATTAGGAGGCATACACTTCCCCTGTTGTGACTAATACGTGAGAGTGCAGGGTCATGCTGATGAGGTGCATGAGTGATGCCGTGCTTTATAGATGATTAGGAGTCATACGCTTCCCCTGTTGTGACTAATACGTGAGAGTGCAGGGTCATCCTGATGAGGTGCATGAGTGATGCCGTGCTTTATAGAAGATTAGGAGTCATACGCTTCCCCTGTTGTGACTAATACGTGAGAGTGCGGGGTAATGCTGATGAGATGCATGAGTGATGCCGTGCTTTATAGAAGATTAGGAGTCATACACTTCCCCTGTTGTGACTAATACGTGAGAGTGCAAGGTAATGCTCATGAGGTGCATGAGTGATGCCGTGCTTTATAGAAGATTAGGAGTCATACCCTTCCCCTGTTTTGACTAATACGTGAGAGTGCAGGGTCATGCTGATGAGATGCATGAGTGATTCCGTCCTTTATAGAAGATTAGGAGTCATACCCTTCCCCTGTTGTGACTAATATGTGAGAGTGCAGGGTCATGCTGATGAGGTGCATGAGTGATGCCGTGCTTTATAGAAGATTAGGAGTCATACGTTTCCCCTGAGGTGACTAATACGTGAGAGTGCAGGGTCATGCTGATGAGGTGTATGAGTGATGCCGTGCTTTATAGAAGATTAGGAGTCATACGCTTCCCCTGAGGTGACTAATACGTGAGAGTGCAGGGTCATGCTGATGAGGTGCATGAGTGATGCCGTGCTTTATAGACGATTAGGAGTCATACACTTCCCCTGTTGTGACTAATACGTGAGAATGCAGGGTCATGTTGATGAGGTGCATGAGTGATGCCGTGCTTTATAGAAGATTAGGAGTCATACGCTTCCCCTGTTGTGACTAATAAGTGAGAGTGCAGGGTCATGCTGATGAGGTGCATGAGTGATGCTGTGCTTTATTGAAGATTAGGAGTCATACGCTTCCCCTGTTGTGACTAATACGTGAGAGTGCAGGGTAATGCTGATGAGGTGCATGAGTGATGCCGTGCTTTATAGAAGATTAGGAGTCATACGCTTCCCCTGAGGTGACTAATACGTGAGAGTGCAGGGTCATGCTGATGAGGTGCATGAGTGATGCCGTGCTTTATAGAAGATTAGGAGTCATACGCTTCCCCTGTTGTGACTAATACGTGAGAGTGCAGGGTAATGCTGATGAGGTGCATGAGTGATGCCGTGCTTTATAGAAGATTAGGAGTCATACGCTTCCCCTGTTGTGACTAATAAGTGAGAGTGCAGGGTCATGCTGATGAGATGCATGAGTGATGCTGTGCTTTATAGAATATTAGGAGTCATACGCTTCCCCTGTTGTGACTAATACGTGAAAGTGCGGGGTAATGCTGATGAGATGCATGAGTGATGCCGTGCTTTATAGAAGATTAGGAGTCATACACTTCCCCTGTTGTGACTAATACGTGAGAGTGCAAAGTAATGCTCATGAGGTGCATGAGTGATGCCGTGCTTTATAGAAGATTACGAGTCATATGCTTCCCCTGTTTTGACTAATAAGTGAGAGTGCAGGGTCTTCCTGATGAGGTGCATGAGTGATGCCATGCTTTATAGAAGATTAGGAGTCATACGCTTCCCCTGTTGTGGCTAATACGTGAGAGTGCAGGGTAATGCTGATGAGGTGCATGAGTGATGCCGTGCTTTATAGAAGATTAGAAGTCATACTCTTCCCCTGTTGTGACTAATACGTGAGAGTGCAGGGTCATGCTGATGAGGTGCATGAGTGATGCCGTGCTTTATAGAAGATTAGGAGGCATACGCTTCCCCTGTTGTGACTAATTCGTGAGAGTGCAGGGTCATGCTGATGAGATGCATGAGTGATGCCGTGCTTTATAGATGATTAGGAGTCATACGCTTCCCCTGTTGTGACTAATACGTGAGAGTGCAGGGTCATGCTGATGAGGTGCATGAGTGATGCCGTGCTTTATAGATGATTAGGAGTCATACGCTTCCCCTGCTGTGACTAATACGTGAGAGTGCAGGGTCATCCTGATGAGGTGCATGAGTGATGCCGTGCTTTATACAAGATTAGGAGTCATACGTTTCCCCTGAGGTGACTAATACGTGAGAGTGCAGGGTCATGCTGATGAGGTGCATGGGTGATGTCGTGCTTTATAGACGATTAGGAGTCATACCCTTCCCCTGTTTTGACTAATACGTGAGAGTGCAGGGTCATGCTGATGAGATGCATGAGCGATGCCGTGCTTTATAGAAGATTAGGAGTCATACCCTTCCCCTGTTGTGACTAATACGTGAGATTGCAGGGTCATGCTGATGAGGTGCATGAGTGATGCCGTGCTTTACAGAAGATTAGGAGTCATACGTTTCCCCTGAGGTGACTAATACGTGAGAGTGCAGGGTCATGCTGATGAGATGCATGAGTGATGCCGTGCTTTATAGAAGATTAGGAGTCATACGCTTCCCCTTTTGTGACTAATACGTGAAAGTGCAGGGTCATGCTGATGAGGTGCATGAGTGATGCCGTGCTTTATAGATGATTAGGAGTCATACGCTTCCCCTGCTGTGACTAATACGTGAGAGTGCATTGTCATCCTGATGAGGTGCATGAGTGATGCCGTGCTTTATAGAAGATTAGGAGTCATACGTTTCCCCTGTTTTGACTAATAAGTGAGAGTGCAGGGTCATGCTGATGAGATGCATGAGTGATGCCGTGCTTTATAGAAGATTAGAAGTCATACGTTTCCCCTGAGGTGACTAATACGTGAGAGTGCAGGGTCATGCTGATGAGGTGCATGAGTGATGCCGTGCTTTATAGAAGATTAGGAGTCATACGTTTCCCCTGTTGTGACTAATACGTGAGAGTGCAGGGTCATGCTGATGAGGTGCATGAGTGATGCCGTGCTTTATAGAAGATTAGGAGTCATACGCTTCCCCTGAGGTGACTAATACGTGAGAGTGCAGGGTCATGCTGATGAGGTGCATGAGTGATGCCGTGCTTTATAGAAGATTAGGAGTCATACGTTTCCCCTGTTGTGACTAATACATGAGAGTGCAGGGTCATGCTGATGAGATGCATGAGTGATGACGTGCTTTGTAGAAGATTAGGAGTCATACGCTTCCCCTGTTGTGACTAATACGTGAGAGTGCAGGGTCATGCCGATGAGGTGCATGAGTGATGCCGTGCTTTATAGAAGATTAGGAGTCATACGCTTCCCCTGTTGTGACTAATACGTGAGAGTGCAGGGTCATGCCGATGAGGTGCATGAGTGATGCCGTGCTTTGTAGAAGATTAGGAGTCATACACTTCCCCTGTTGTGACTAATATGTGAGAGTGCAGGGTCATGCTGATGAGATGCATGAGTGATGCCGTGCTTTATAGAAGATTAGGAGTCATACCCTTCCCCTGTTGTGACTAATGCGTGAGAGTGCAGGGTCATGCTGATGAGATGCATGAGTGATGCCGTGCTTTATAGAAGATTAGGAGTCATACCCTTCCCCTGTTGTGACTAATGCGTGAGAGTGCAGGGTCATGCTGATGAGGTGCATGAGTGATGCCGTGCTTTATAGAAGATTAGGAGTCATACGTTTCCCCTGAGGTGACTAATACGTGAGAGTGCAGGGTCATGCTGATGAGGTGCATGAGTGATGCGGTGCTTTATAGACGATTAGGAGTCATACGCTTCCCATGTTGTGACTAATACGTGAGAGTGCAGGGTAATGCTGATGAGGTGCATGAGTGATGCCGTTCTTTATAGAAGATTAGGAGTCATATGCTTCCCCTGTTTTGACTAATACGTGAGAGTGCAGGGTCATGCTGATGAGGTGCATGAGTGATGCCGTGCTTTATAGAAGATTAGGAGTCATACGTTTCCCCTGAGGTGATTAATACGTGAGAGTGCAGGGTCATGCTGATGAGGTGCATGAGTGATGCCGTGCTTTATAGAAGATTAGGAGTCATACGCTTCCCCTGTTGTGACTAATACGTGAGAGTGCAGGGTAATGCTGATGAGGTGCATGAGTGATGCCATGCTTTATAGAAGATTAGGAGTCATACGCTTCCCTTGTTGTGACTAATATGTGAGAGTGCAGGGTCATGCTGATGAGATGCATGAGTGATGCTGTGCTTTATAGAAGATTAGGAGTCATACATTTTCCCTGTTGTGACTAATAAGTGAGAGTGCAGGGTCATGCTGATGAGATGCATGTGTGATGCCATGCTTTATAGAAGATTAGGAGTCATACGCTTCCCCTGTTGTGACTAATACGTGAGAGTGCAGGGTCATGCTGATGAGGTGCATGAGTGATGCTGTGCTTTATAGAAGATTAGGAGGCATACGCTTCCCCCGTTTTGACTAATACGTGAGAGTGCAGGGTCATCCTGATGAGGTGCATGAGTGATGCCATGCCTTATAGAAGATTAGAAGTCATACGTTTCCCCTGAGGTGACTAATACGTGAGAGTGCAGGGTCATGCTGATGAGGTGCATGAGTGATGCCGTGCTTTATAAAAGATTAGGAGGCATACGCTTCCCCTGTTGTGACTGATATGTGAGAGTGCAGGGTCATGCTGATGAGGTGCATGAGTGATGCTGTGCTTTATAGAAGATTAGGAGTCATACGCTTCCCCTGAGGTGACTAATACGTGAGAGTGCAGGGTCATGCTGATGAGGTGCATGAGTGATGCCGTGCTTTATAGAAGATTAGGAGTCATACGCTTCCCCTGTTGTGACTAATACGTGACAGTGCAGGGTAATGCTGATGAGGTGCATGAGTGATGCTGTGCTTTATAGAAGATTAGGAGTCATACGCTTCCCCTGTTGTGACTAATATGTGAGAGTGCAGGGTCATGCTGATGAATTGCATGAGTGATGCAGTGCTTTATAGAAGATTAGGGGGCATACGCTTCCCCTGAGGTGACTAATACGTGAGAGTGCAGGGTCATGCTGATGAGATGCATGAGTGATGCTGTGCTTTATAGATGATTAGGAGTCATAAGCTTCCCCTGTTGTGACTAATACGTGAGAGTGCAGGGTCATCCTGATGAGGTGCATGAGTGATGCCGTGCTTTATAGAAGATTAGGAGTCATACGCTTCCCCTGTTGTGACTAATACGTGAGAGTGCAGGGTAATGCTGATGAGATGCATGAGTGATGCCGTGCTTTATAGAAGATTAGGAGTCATACACTTCCCCTGTTGTGACTAATACGTGAGAGTGCAAGGTCATGCTGATGAGGTGCATGAGTGATGCCGTGCTTTATAGAAGATTAGAAATCATACACTTCCCCTGTTGTGACTAATACGTGAGAGTGCGGGGTCATGCTGATGAGGTGCATGAGTGATGCCGTGCTTTATAGAAGATTAGGAGGCATACGCTTCCCCTGTTGTGACTAATACGTGAGAGTGCAGGGTCATGCTGATGTGATGCATGAGTGATGCCGTGCTTTATAGAAGATTAGGAGTCATACGCTTCCCCTTTTGTGACTAATACGTGAGAGTGCAGGGTCATGCTGATGAGGTGCATGAGTGATGCCGTGCTTTATAGATGATTAGGAGTCATACGTTTCCCCTGTTTTGACTAATAAGTGAGAGTGCAGGGTCATGCTGATGAGATGCATGAGTGATGCAGTGCTTTATAGAAGATTAGAAGTCATACGTTTCCCCTGAGGTGACTAATACGTGAGAGTGCAGGGTCATGCTGATGAGATGCATGAGTGATGCCGTGCTTTATAGAAGATTAGGAGGCATACGCTTCCCCTGTTTTGACTAATACGTGAGAGTGCAGGGTCATGCTGATGAGGTGCATGAGTGATGCCGTGCTTTATAGAAGATTAGGAGGCATACGATTCCCCTGTTGTGACTAATACGTGAGAGTGCAGGGTCATGCTGATGAGATGCATGAGTGATGCCGTGCTTTATAGAAGATTAGGAGTCATACGCTTCCCCTTTTGTGACTAATACGTGAGAGTGCAGGGTCATGCTGATGAGGTGCATGAGTGATGCCGTGCTTTATAGAAGATTAGAAGTCATACGTTTCCCCTGAGGTGACTAATACGTGAGAGTGCAGGGTCATGCTGATGAGGTGCATGAGTGATGCCGTGCTTTATAGAAGATTAGAAATCATACACTTCCCCTTTGTGACTAATACGTGAGAGTGCAGGGTCATGCTGATGAGGTGCATGAGTGATGCCGTGCTTTATAGAAGATTAGGAGGCATACGCTTCCCCTGTTGTGACTAATACATCAGAGTGCAGGGTCATGTTGATGAGGTGCATGAGTGATGCCGTGCTTTATAGAAGATTAGGAGTCATACGCTTCCCCTGTTGTGACTAATAAGTGAGAGTGCAGGGTCATGCTGATGAGGTGCATGAGTGATGCTGTGCTTTATTGAAGATTAGGAGTCATACGCTTCCCCTGTTGTGACTAATACGTGAGAGTGCAGGGTCATGCTGATGAGGTGCATGAGTGATGCCGTGCTTTATAGAAGATTAGGAGTCATACGCTTCCCCTGAGGTGACTAATACGTGAGAGTGCAGGGTCATGCTGATGAGGTGCATGAGTGATGCCGTGCTTTATAGAAGATTAGGAGTCATACGCTTCCCCTGTTGTGACTAATACGTGAGAGTGCAGGGTAATGCTGATGAGGTGCATGAGTGATGCCGTGCTTTATAGAAGATTAGGAGTCATACGCTTCCCCTGTTGTGAATAATAAGTGAGAGTGCAGGGTCATGCTGATGAGATGCATGAGTGATGCTGTGCTTTATAGAATATTAGGAGTCATACGCTTCCCCTGTTGTGACTAATACGTGAGAGCGCAGGGTCATGCTGATGAGGTGCATGAGTGATGCCGTGCTTTATAGAAGATTAGGGGGCATACTCTTCCCCTGAGGTGACTAATACGTGAGAGTGCAGGGTCATGCTGATGAGATGCTTGAGTGATGCCGTGCTTTATAGATGATTAGGAGTCATACGCTTCCCCTGTTGTGACTAAAACGTGAGAGTGCAAGGTAATGCTCATGAGGTGCATGAGTGATGCCGTGCTTTATAGAAGATTAGGAGTCATACGCTTCCCTTGTTTTGACTAATAAGTGAGAGTGCAGGGTCATCCTGATGAGGTGCATGAGTGATGCCGTGCTTTATAGAAGATTAGAAGTCATACGTTTCCCCTGAGGTGACTAATACGTGAGAGTGCAGGGTCATGCTGATGAGGTGCATGAGTGATGCCGTGCTTTATAGAAGATTAGAAATCATACACTTCCCCTTTGTGACTAATACGTGAGAGTGCAGGGTCATGCTGATGAGGTGCATGAGTGATGCCGTGCTTTATAGAAGATTAGGAGGCATACGCTTCCCCTGTTGTGACTAATACGTGAGAGTGCAGGGTCATGCTGATGTGATGCATGAGTGATGCCATGCTTTATAGAAGATTAGGAGTCATACGCTTCCCCTTTTGTGACTAATACGTGGGAGTGCAGGGTCATGCTGATGATGTGCATGAGTGATGCCGTGCTTTATAGATGATTAGGAGTCATACGTTTCCCCTGCTGTGACTAATACGTGAGAGTGCAGGGTCATCCTGATGAGGTGCATGAGTGATGCCGTGCTTTATAGAAGATTAGGAGTCATACGTTTCCCCTGTTTTGACTAATAAGTGAGAGTGCAGGGTCATGCTGATGAGATGCATGAGTGATGCAGTGCTTTATAGAAGATTAGAAGTCATACGTTTCCCCTGAGGTGACTAATACGTGAGAGTGCAGGGTCATGCTGATGAGATGCATGAGTGATGCCGTGCTTTATAGAAGATTAGGAGGCATACGCTTCCCCTGTTTTGACTAATACGTGAGAGTGCAGGGTCATCCTGATGAGGTGCATGAGTGATGCCATGCCTTATAGAAGGTTAGAAGTCATACGTTTCCCCTGAGGTGACTAATACGTGAGAGTGCAGGGTCATGCTGATGAGGTGCATGAGTGATGCTGTGCTTTATAAAAGATTAGGAGGCATACACTTCCCCTGTTGTGACTAATACGTGAGAGTGCAGGGTCATGCTGATGAGGTGCATGAGTGATGCCGTGCTTTATAGATGATTAGGAGTCATACGCTTCCCCTGTTGTGACTAATACGTGAGAGTGCAGGGTCATCCTGATGAGGTGCATGAGTGATGCCGTGCTTTATAGAAGATTAGGAGTCATACGCTTCCCCTGTTTTGACTAATACGTGAGAGTGCAGGGTCATGCTGATGAGGTGCATGAGTGATGCCGTGCTTTATAGAAGATTAGGAGTCATACGCTTCCCCTGTTGTGACTAATAAGTGAGAGTGCAGGGTCATGCTGATGAGGTGCATGAGTGATGCCATGCTTTATAGAAGATTAGGAGTCATACGCTTCCCCTGTTGTGACTAATAAGTGAGAGTGCAGGGTCATGCTGATGAGGTGCATGAGTGATGCCGTGCTTTATAGAAGATTAGGAGTCATACGCTTCCCCTGTTGTGACTAATACGTGAGAGTGCAGGGTCATGCTGATGAGGTGCATGAGTGATGCCGTGCTTTATAGAAGCTTAGGAGTCATACACTTCCCCTGTTGTGACTAATACGTGAGAGTGCAGGGTCATGTTGATGAGGTGCATGAGTGATGCCGTGCTTTATAGAAGATTAGGAGTCATACGCTTCCCCTGTTGTGACTAATAAGTGAGAGTGCAGGGTCATGCTGATGAGGTGCATGAGTGATGCTGTGCTTTATTGAAGATTAGGAGTCATACGCTTCCCCTGTTGTGACTAATACGTGAGAGTGCAGGGTCATGCTGATGAGGTGCATGAGTGATGCCGTGCTTTATAGAAGATTAGGAGTCATACGCTTCCCCTGAGGTGACTAATACGTGAGAGTGCAGGGTCATGCTGATGAGGTGCATGAGTGATGCCGTGCTTTATAGAAGATTAGGAGTCATACGCTTCCCCTGTTGTGACTAATACGTGAGAGTGCAGGGTAATGCTGATGAGGTGCATGAGTGATGCCGTGCTTTATAGAAGATTAGGAGTCATACGCTTCCCCTGTTGTGAATAATAAGTGAGAGTGCAGGGTCATGCTGATGAGATGCATGAGTGATGCCGTGCTTTATAGAATATTAGGAGTCATACGCTTCCCCTGTTGTGACTAATACGTGAGAGCGCAGGGTCCTGCTGATGAGGTGCATGAGTGATGCCGTTCTTTATAGAAGATTAGGGGGCATACTCTTCCCCTGAGGTGACTAATACGTGAGAGTGCAGGGTCATGCTGATGAGATGCATGAGTGATGCCGTGCTTTATAGATGATTAGGAGTCATACGCTTCCCCTGTTGTGACTAATACGTGAGAGTGCAAGGTAATGCTCATGAGGTGCATGAGTGATGCCGTGCTTTATAGAAGATTAGGAGTCATACTCTTCCCCTGTTTTGACTAATAAGTGAGAGTGCAGGGTCATCCTGATGAGGTGCATGAGTGATGCCGTGCTTTATAGAAGATTAGAAGTCATACGTTTCCCCTGAGGTGACTAATACGTGAGAGTGCAGGGTCATGCTGATGAGGTGCATGAGTGATGCCGTGCTTTATAGAAGATTAGAAATCATACACTTCCCCTTTGTGACTAATACGTGAGAGTGCAGGGTCATGCTGATGAGGTGCATGAGTGATGCCGTGCTTTATAGAAGATTAGGAGGCATACGATTCCCCTTTTATGACTAATACGTGAGAGTGCAGGGTCATGCTGATGAGATGCATGAGTGATGCCGTGCTTTATAGAAGATTAGGAGTCATACGCTTCCCCTTTTGTGACTAATACGTGAGAGTGCAGGGTCATGCTGATGAGGTGCATGAGTGATGCCGTGCTTTATAGAAGATTAGAAGTCATACGTTTCCCCTGAGGTGACTAATACGTGAGAGTGCAGGGTCATGCTGATGAGGTGCATGAGTGATGCCGTGCTTTATAGAAGATTAGAAATCATACACTTCCCCTTTGTGACTAATAAGTGAGAGTGCAGGGTCATGCTGATGAGGTGCATGAGTGATGCCGTGCTTTATAGAAGATTAGGAGGCATACGCTTCCCCTGTTGTGACTAATACATGAGAGTGCAGGGTCATGTTGATGAGGTGCATGAGTGATGCCGTGCTTTATAGAAGATTAGGAGTCATACGCTTCCCCTGTTGTGACTAATAAGTGAGAGTGCAGGGTCATGCTGATGAGGTGCATGAGTGATGCTGTGCTTTATTGAAGATTAGGAGTCATACGCTTCCCCTGTTGTGACTAATACGTGAGAGTGCAGGGTCATGCTGATGAGGTGCATGAGTGATGCCGTGCTTTATAGAAGGTTAGGAGTCATACGCTTCCCCTGAGGTGACTAATACGTGAGAGTGCAGGGTCATGCTGATGAGGTGCATGAGTGATGCCTTGCTTTATAGAAGATTAGGAGTCATACGCTTCCCCTGTTGTGACTAATACGTGAGAGTGCAGGGTAATGCTGATGAGGTGCATGAGTGATGCCGTGCTTTATAGAAGATTAGGAGTCATACGCTTCCCCTGTTGTGAATAATAAGTGAGAGTGCAGGGTCATGCTGATGAGATGCATGAGTGATGCAGTGCTTTATAGAAGATTAGGAGTCATACGCTTCCCCTGTTGTGACTAATACGTGAGAGTGCAGGGTCATGCTGATGAGATGCATGAGTGATGCCGTGCTTTATAGAATATTAGGAGTCATACGCTTCCCCTGTTGTGACTAATACGTGAGAGCGCAGGGTCATTCTGATGAGGTGCATGAGTGATGCCGTTCTTTATAGAAGATTAGGGGGCATACTCTTCCCCTGAGGTGACTAATACGTGAGAGTGCAGGGTCATGCTGATGAGATGCATGAGTGATGCCGTGCTTTATAGATGATTAGGAGTCATACGCTTCCCCTGTTGTGACTAATACGTGAGAGTGCAAGGTAATGCTCATGAGGTGCATGAGTGATGCCGTGCTTTATAGAAGATTAGGAGTCATACGCTTCCCCTGTTTTGACTAATAAGTGAGAGTGCAGGGTCATGCTGATGAGATGCATGAGTGATGCAGTGCTTTATAGAAGATTAGAAGTCATACGTTTCCCCTGAGGTGACTAATACGTGAGAGTGCAGGGTCATGCTGATGAGATGCATGAGTGATGCCGTGCTTTATAGAAGATTAGGAGTCATACGCTTCCCCTTTTGTGACTAATACGTGAGAGTGCAGGGTCATGCTGATGAGGTGCATGAGTGATGCCGTGCTTTATAGATGATTAGGAGTCATACGCTTCCCCTGCTGTGACTAATACGTGAGAGTGCAGGGTCATCCTGATGAGGTGCGTGAGTGATGCCGTGCTTTATAGAAGATTAGGAGTCATACGTTTCCCCTGTTTTGACTAATAAGTGAGAGTGCAGGGTCATGCTGATGAGATGCATGAGTGATGCCGTGCTTTATAGAAGATTAGAAGTCATACGTTTCCCCTGAGGTGACTAATACGTGAGAGTGCAGGGTCATCCTGATGAGGTGCATGAGTGATGCCATGCCTTATAGAAGATTAGAAGTCATACGTTTCCCCTGAGGTGACTAATACGTGAGAGTGCAGGGTCATGCTGATGAGGTGCATGAGTGATGCCTTGCTTTATAAAAGATTAGGAGGCATACGCTTCCCCTGTTGTGACTGATACGTGAGAGTGCAGGGTCATGCTGATGAGGTGCATGAGTGATGCTGTGCTTTATAGAAGATTAGGAGTCATACGCTTCCCCTGAGGTGACTAATACGTGAGAGTGCAGGGTCATGCTAATGAGGTGCATGAGTGATGCCGTGCTTTATAGAAGATTAGGAGTCATACGCTTCCCCTGTTGTGACTAATACGTGACAGTGCAGGGTAATGCTGATGAGGTGCATGAGTGATGCTGTGCTTTATAAAAGATTAGGAGTCATACGCTTCCCCTGTTGTGACTAATATGTGAGAGTGCAGGGTCATGCTGATGAATT
Organism: Ambystoma mexicanum; assembly: GCF_040938575.1. NCBI lineage: Eukaryota > Metazoa > Chordata > Amphibia > Caudata > Ambystomatidae > Ambystoma > Ambystoma mexicanum. The sequence continues at coordinate 1,487,825,705 of NC_090924.1, forward strand.
GCATGAGTGATGCAGTGCTTTATAGAAGATTAGGGGGCATACGCTTCCCCTGAGGTGACTAATACGTGAGAGTGCAGGGTCATGCTGATGAGATGCATGAGTGATGCTGTGCTTTATAGATGATTAGGAGTCATAAGCTTCCCCTGTTGTTACTAATACGTGAGAGTGCAGGGTCATCCTGATGAGGTGCATGAGTGATGCCGTGCTTTATAGAAGATTAGGAGTCATACGCTTCCCCTGTTGTGACTAATACGTGAGAGTGCAGGGTCATGCTGATGAGATGCATGAGTGATGCTGTGCTTTATAGAAGATTAGGGGGCATACGCTTCCCCTGAGGTGACTAATACGTGAGAGTGCAGGGTCATGCTGATGAGATGCATGAGTGATGCTGTGCTTTATAGATGATTAGGAGTCATAAGCTTCCCCTGTTGTTACTAATACGTGAGAGTGCAGGGTCATCCTGATGAGGTGCATGAGTGATGCCGTGCTTTATAGAAGATTAGGAGTCATACGCTTCCCCTGTTGTGACTAATACGTGAGAGTGCAGGGTCATGCTGATGAGATGCATGAGTGATGCTGTGCTTTATAGAATATTAGGAGTCATACGCTTCCCCTGTTGTGACTAATACGTGAGAGTGCGGGGTAATGCTGATGAGATGCATGAGTGATGCCGTGCTTTATAGAAGATTAGGAGTCATACGCTTCCCCTGTTTTGACTAATAAGTGAGAGTGCAGGGTCATCCTGATGAGGTGCATGAGTGATGCCGTGCTTTATAGAAGATTAGAAGTCATACGTTTCCCCTGAGGTGACTAATACGTGAGAGTGCAGGGTCATGCTGATGAGGTGCATGAGTGATGCCGTGCTTTATAGAAGATTAGAAATCATACACTTCCCCTGTTGTGACTAATACGTGAGAGTGCAGGGTCATGCTGATGAGGTGCATGAGTGATGCCGTGCTTTATAGAAGATTAGGAGGCATACGCTTCCCCTGTTGTGACTAATACGTGAGAGTGCAGGGTCATGCTGATGAGATGCATGAGTGATGCCGTGCTTTATAGAAGATTAGGAGTCATACGCTTTCCCTTTTGTGACTAATACGTGAGAGTGCAGGGTCATGCTGATGAGGTGCATGAGTGATGACGTGCTTTATAGATGATTAGGAGTCATACGTTTCCCCTGCTGTGACTAATACGTGAGAGTGCAGGGTCATCCTGATGAGGTGCATGAGTGATGCCGTGCTTTATAGAAGATTAGGAGTCATACGTTTCCCCTGTTTTGACTAATAAGTGAGAGTGCAGGGTCATGCTGATGAGATGCATGAGTGATGTAGTGCTTTATAGAAGATTAGAAGTCATACGTTTCCCCTGAGGTGACTAATACGTGAGAGTGCAGGGTCATGCTGATGAGGTGCATGAGTGATGCCGTGCTTTATAGAAGATTAGGAGTCATACATTTTCCCTGTTGTGACTAATAAGTGAGAGTGCAGGGTCATGCTGATGAGATGCATGAGTGATGCCGTGCTTTATAGAAGATTAGGAGGCATACGCTTCCCCTGTTGTGACTAATAAGTGAGAGTGCAGGGTCATGCTGATGAGATGCATGAGTGATGCTGTGCTTTATAGAAGATTAGGAGTCATACGTTTCCCCTGTTGTGACTAATACGTGAGAGTGCGGGGTCATGCCGATGAGGTGCATGAGTGATGCCGTGCTTTATAGAAGATTAGGAGTCATACGTTTCCCCTGTTGTGACTAATACGTGAGAGTGCAGGGTCATGCCGATGAGATGCATGAGTGATGATGTGCTTTATAGAAGAGCAGGAGTCATACACTTCCCCTGTAGTGACTAATACGTGAGAGTGCAAGGTCATGCTAATGAAGTGCATGAGTGATGCCGTGCTTTATAGAAGATTAGAAGTCATACGTTTCCCCTGTTGTGACTAATACGTGAGAGTGCAGGGTCATGATGATGAGGTGCATGAGTGATGCCGTGCTTTATAGAAGATTAGGAGTCATACGCTTCCCCTGTTGTGACTAATAAGTGAGAGTGCAGGGTCATGCTGATGAGGTGCATGAGTGATGCCTTGCTTTATAGAATATTAGAAGTCATACGTTTCCCCTAAGGTGACTAATACGTGAGAGTGCAGGGTAATGCTGATGAGGTGCATGAGTGATGCCGTGCTTTATAGAAGATTAGGAGTCATACGTTTCCCCTGTTGTGACTAATACGTGAGAGTGCAGGGTCATGCTGATGAGGTGCATGAGTGATGCCGTGCTTTATAGAAGATTAGGAGTCCTACGTTTCCCCTGTTGTGACTAATACGTGAGAGTGCAGGGTCATGGCGATGAGGTGCATGAGTGATGCCGTGCTTTATAGAAGATTAGGAGTCATACGTTTCCCCTGAGGTGACTAATACGTGAGAGTGTAGGGTCATGCTGATGAGGTGCATGAGTGATGCTATGCTTTATAGAAGATTAGGAGGCATACGCTTCCCCTGTTGTGACTAATAAGTGAGAGTGCAGGGTCATGCTGATGAGATGCATGAGTGATGCTGTGCTTTATAGAAGATTAGGAGTCATGCGCTTACCCTGTTGTGACTAATACGTGAGAGTGCTGAGTCATTTGCTTCCATAAATCTGCACTCTGGTTTAAAAATGTACTTTAATGCTTTTACTTTATGCTTGTTTTTTGTATTTCTTGTAGAATGTTGCATATAATTTTGTCCTCTGGAAGACGCAGCCGTTAATGAATAAGTGTGTGTCTTGGCAGACCCTGCAGCGAATTCTGAAGTGCAGTCGACATATCCAACCTATTTCTGACTATGGGTAATACATGTTCTGGACATATTAAGAATCCTGTTTGGCACTGTGCCCATTCTGAAAGTCTATGCCATCCTTTTCCCTCTTTAATTTTGTATTGCTTTCAATAATGCCCTTTGCTGTAGAAGCTGAAACATGTACCCTGACACGGCATCTAAATTATGTTTTAACATGTGACCCATTTAGTCCAAAAAAAGGTCAGCATATTGAGATAGCAGGAGCTCCAGCACATCGATCCTTGAGAGTGGGGAGGAGGGCAGGAGCACTGTGTGTGCACTCCCTCTCTTCCACACTAGCAGAGCATTGCTATGACATCAGAAGCGCATCCAGAGAGCTTTCTGACTTTACTCCCACTCATAACATGGTAGAATGTGTATGCACGGCCCTGATGCTTAAAGTACCCACTAAAAATGTTTGTTCACCCAGTCTGCGTTTTATTCTAGTACTCTTGGGTACTAAAACGGTCTTAATAAGAAAGGATCCTACAGTTCCTCCATCACATATTTTATCATCAGAGAACCGCTACTCTGCCCCCTAGAGTCAATGTCCCCAATAGATGGCGCCCTAGTATTCAAAGTCTTATGAGCTACTATGTGAGTAATTAACTGGTGCACATCACTAATGCTGAGAACCAGTCTGCCTGTTACATGTGAAGCCTGCAATTATGAACACGTTGAAACTAATAGTGTGCATCTCCTTTTATTGTAACAGGTGACGGATGTCGCAGAAATGCAACAACAGTGATTGTTAGATTCTCTGGACTAATGCTGTGAAAAGCGTAATTATTAGAATATGCAATTTCCAATCATCTTAGAATTGTTTAAGTTTAAGGGGTCGGTTGTCCCTTCAGAGTATTCAGGAACTGAGATTGAGAAGCCCATTGGATACCAGATGGCTTCCGTCCATGCAACTCCTTCATGGTAACATCCCGTAACCAAGCTTGTTCTTTCTGTCAATCTTGGGGTAGAGGGGTATCTGGCCCGAAAACGGCAATATATATTGTGTTTGCTATTATTTCTGATAGAACACATGTGAGTGCTGTCTTATACACATTCGAATGTAATGGTCGTATATTTAAAGCATTTTGTGAAATATTTGTAAATGTGAATGGACAAAGTGTATCCTGAATACTTTCATAGCTAGCTCTAGAGGAAAAATAATATTGGTCAACAGAAATGATCTTCAATGAGAAAGCTCATGTGTGCTCTGAATTTGGGAACGGATTCAGTGGGAAGTGTCCTCATAATAAGCACCAGACACAATAAACTGATGAGAAACCTTACACATGCACAGAATATGGGAAACTTTGCCAACTCAAGAACATACTTATTGCCCTCATGAGAACATGTTTGGAAAACCTTATCAGTGAACTGAATTTGAGAATAGTGTATATTTATATGATACAATTGTCTTCCCTCCAAAAATGCATACATGTGAGAAACCTCATGTGTGCACAGAATGTGCGAAAGGGTTTGCTCAGAATCGAGATCTTGCTATTCATCAGAGAACACATACAGATGAGAAACCTCATAAGTGCACTGAATGTGGGAAAGGGTTTGCTCAGAAGGGAGGACTTACTATCCACCAGAGAACACATACAGGTGAGAAACCTCATGTGTGCATTAATTGTGGGAAAGGGTTTGCTCGGAAGGGGAAGCTTACTGTCCACCAGAGAACACATACAGGTGAGAAACCTCATGTGTGCACTGAATGTGGTAAAGTGTTTGCTCAGAAGCGAGATCTTGCTATCCACCAGAGAACACATACAGGTGTGAAACCTCATGAGTGCACTGAATGTGGGAAAGGGTTTGCTCAGAAGGGATCTCTTACTATCCACCAGAGAACACATACAGGTGTGAAACCTCATGAGTGCACTGAATGTGGGAAAGGGTTTGCTCAGAAGGGATCTCTTACTATCCACCAGATAACACACACAGGTGAGAAACCTCATGAGTGCACTGAATGTGGGAAAGTGTTTGCTTGGAAGGCACATCTTATTATCCACCTGAGAACGCATACAGGTGAGAAACCTCATGAGTGCCCTGAATGTGGGAAAGGATTTGCTGGGAAACAAGCACTTACTCGCCACCAAATAACTCATACAGGTGAGAAACCTCATGAGTGCACTGAATGTGGGAAAAGATTTCCGCAGAAGGGGCAGCTTATTCACCACCAGAGAACACATACAGGTGAGAAACCTCATGAGTGCACTGAATGTGGAAAAGGGTTTGCTCAGAAAGGAGGTCTTACTAGCCACCAGAGAACACACACTTTGGAGAAACCTCATGAGTGCAGTGAATGTGGAAAAGGGTTTGCTGCGAAACAAGCGCTTACTCGCCACCAAATCACACATATAGGTGAGAAACCCCATGTGTGCCCTGAATGCGGGACAGGGTTTGCTCATAAGGGACCTCTTATTAGCCACCAGAGAATACATACAAGTGAGAAGCCTCATGTGTGCACTGAATGTGGGAAAGGGTTTGCTCGGAAGGGGTATCTTATTAGCCACCAGAGAAAACATACCGGTGAGAAACCTCATGTGTGCACTGAATGCGGAAAAGGGTTTGCACAGAAGAGACTTCTTATTTGCCACTGGAAAACACATACAGGTGAGAAACCTCATGTGTGTAATGAATGTGGAAAAGGGTTTGCTCAGAAGGGAGGTCTTGTATACCACCAGAGAACACATACAGGTGAGAATCCTCATGAATGCACTGAACGTGGGAAAGGGTTTGCTCAGAAGGGAGAGCTTACTAGTCACTAGAGAACATATACAGGTGAGAAACCTCATGTAGCACTCGATGTGGGACAGGGTTTGCTCTGAAACAAGTGCTTACACGCCACCAGTGAATACACACAGGTGTGAAACCTCATGAGTGAGTTGGGATGCATATGCAGCGTCCCAATCATGGGATAAGGTTTAGACTGCACAACCTCTATTAGGCAGGAGTGATGAGCAATTCTTAAGCAGTAGTTGTAATTCTTAGTTTAGCTGCATAGCACACATGTTATTTTATAACTTGTTGAAAACATATTGAAAGAAGTATTAGGGGATACATTGCAGAGCAGTAACAGTGTTGAGATGCGAGAGGTAGATCCATGGGGGGGGGTCACGTGGTTGGTAGCTGGCAATTAGGAGCAGGGTGTGTCTTAGCTCATAGAAGATAATATAGAATGTGTAGTATTGTGTATTTAGGGTAGGGTTGGTAATGGATTATGGGCCAGTATAAGTGGTTAGTGGTATTATGGTAATTTAGTATTTAATATAGGCGTTAGTAGAATTAGACTGATAAGCCACGAGAGCAAGGACTCAGCCATTTTGAAGTAGTAGGCCATGGAGCGTTTGTTAACAGAGAATAGTAGGCTGCATTTGGAGTTGGTGTTTGGCCCCTGTAAACTAGAACATTTCTCCTTCCAACAGCGAGTCAGACGGCCATGGTTGACACAGGCAGAGTAGGTACCATGCTGTTATCGGGAGCGATGTTCAACCAAAAAAGCAACTCACAGGAGCCGAGGACGAGATACATTTTAATTAGGTTGGTTTATGCGCAATAGATAATCTTGACACCTGCAAGGCCGAAGCTGGTGAGAACGGGTCAAGGCAGGCCAGAGATGTTAAGGTAGCAAGTCCAAATGATATGATATGGCATTTATAACGTGCCTATACACAAGTGTTTCAAGGTGCGACAAGGTAAGGGAGGGGAAACAGAGGGAGGAAAAAAACAACGATCTTACTAGGCCTAGTGACATTCAGATCGCGCAAGTACAGGGGACAGGGGAGGGGAGAAGTCACAGTCGGGTGGAAGGATGGACAAGTGCAGGACAAGGAACAGGATGCAACAATCAGTGCAGCCAATGGGTGGCAAGTGTGAGTGTTAGAAGTGCAGACACACATCTAATAAGTGCAGGAGAGGGACTGTAGGGTTACATATACAGACCACAAGTGCAGGGTGTGCCAAGAGGCAGTGCAGGTTTGCAGCTGGACAGGCAGGGACCTGGGTCCGAATTCAGAGGGTTGCCAGGTGACCAGTGCATGTATCAGACAGGAGATCAGCAGGAGCGAGGAAGAGAAAAGGCTGAAGCAAAAAGGAAGGTCTTGAGGTGCTTCACAGATGGTTCTGCTCAGGCTTCTGGGAGGCTGTTCCAGTGGGAGGCACCAGCCGAAGAAAGAGATCTGCCCCCAACTTGTTACTTGGAGAAGCGACTGACCCTCAAGGAGATAGAGGTGGAGGAGCGAAGGGCTCTCTGTAGAGAGAGTTGGAGAGATACGATCCCTGGGCTTGATGCCAAGGGCAAGTCTTGCAGTCCTGTTCTGGGTGAGTTGTCAAGGACGCAGAGTAGAGGCAGGTAGATTTAGAAAGAGGCTGTTGCAGCAGTCCAGCCTAGAGAGAACCAGAGCTCTGGAGACAGTGAGCTTCTGGGGGAAAGTGAGGAAAGGAAGAATACCTCTGAGGAGGTGCAGCTGGTATTTTGACTTCTTAGATACGTCCGAGATGAGAGAAGGAGAGTGTGGAGTCGAAGATGACCCCGAGGTTCTTAGCCTCACAGGTAAGAGCAGGAAGAGGCCCAAAGTGGGCAGCCAGAGAGTGACAGGAAAGGAAGGTGCTGGTGAGCCTATGAGGAGGATCTCCGTCTTACTGGCATTAAGTCAGAGATCTTTGGTGGCACACCACTCCTGGATTGCAGACAGACAATTCGAGATGAGCAAGGGAGAAGCAGCTGCAGAGGGGAGCCTGAAAACAAGCTGAGTCATCTGCATAGCACTGATAGTTGGAGCAGAGTGCAGCAAGGCAGTGGGCGAGAGGTGCCAGGTATTGGTCGAACAGCCAAGGAGCAAGATTATACCCCTCGGGAGCATTACAGATAGAGAGATAGAGGAGAGGAAGGACCCAAGTTGGACCTGGGAGGGTCAGTCAGAGAGAAAGGAGGTCAGCCAGGCCAGGGCCTGATCAGTGTATCCCAGGTTATCACAGAGCCAGTTCAGCATTATAGCATGGTTGACAGTATCAAAAGCAGAAGAGAGATTGAGGAGTATGAGGACAGATGAGACTATGCTGCACCCCAAGAGCGATGGCCATCCCATTTGAACTTCAGGTACTGCACTGTTATTAGCAAATACATAAGCAAAATTGATTTCACTGAGTGGGGCATGGTCGCATTTCTTTATAAAGCCACCTGGTTCCACACACCGAAAGGGAGGGTAGCATGCCAAGACAGCGCTGTCTTTCAGTATGGGAGTCGCGGGAGGTGTTACTAATGAATTAAGCTGGAAGGTCAAGAAGACTGTCTGGGGTGCCAACATTTCTGGTCTCGTGAAGGAGCCATTGTTTTACCGAAGGAATGTCTCAGGGAGTTGCATATCAAACGCTGTCTGAGCTGCCTCGACCAATGAAATGAATAGCTAATTGTAAATTACTGCCTGATTAGCAGGGACCAATCGAAGTGGAGTAGATCATGCTGACGACATTATAAAGTCATTTTTAGGGGTTGTGTTTTTATATGAAGATGTAGCCAATAATACAGCAATCTGTATGTAATGTGAATGGTCTTTGTAAAGTTTGACCAACGGGAAACATGGGATAATTATGTATAAGATATGTCAAAACTGAGGTTTACACTCAACATAGCGCTGTAACTGTGTTGGGTGTGTAGAGTGAGTGATTAGTTCAGTTCAAATGCACTGCCTAACGCTCGAAGCCGCATTGCATGTAATAAACTTGTTTGTCTTCCAAAGATGTGCACTCTTATTGCCAGTTGGATTATTGTCTATCTATCTGGTTGTGGGTAACCCTTACAAGTGACTTGAATGTGGGAAAGGGTGTGTTGGGAAGGGATAGCTTACTCGCCACCAGAGAACGCATAAAGGTGAGAAACCTTATGCATGCACTCAATGCAGGAAAGGGTTTGCTCAGAAGGCACATCTTACCATCCACCAGAGAACATACAGGTGAGAAACCTCATGTGTGCACAGAATGTGGAAAACGCTTCATTGTGAACAGTAACATTATTAGGCACCAGATAAAACATACGCACTTAACTATTTCAGTGTAGTGAATGTGGAAAATACTGCAGTATGCAGGATGTTCTCATCTGCCATAGAGAGGACATGTAGGTGTTGAAATCCCCTCTGAAACTGAAGCATCAGAGAGGAGAAGGTGGTTCTTCAAGTGGTCTGAGTTTGGCATGGCTATCTACTAAAACTGCAATCAACTACAGCTGTTCCCAGTTTCTCTTGGCTCACAAATAGTGGCTTAGTATGATTGGTTGAATCACTGCTGCTTGAACGCATCCCTTCTGGAATATTCTAAAAGGAGACTGTCTTTTGTGTCCAGGTACTCATCCTAAAGAGCACTTTGCCTAAGGACCTTGTTCAATTTAATGGCCACCAACATTTTGAAAATATTTAAAGACTCAGTGGTTCAATCAATAACGATGGACCCTCCTTGACCATAGAGATGGTGCCAGAGAACATATACAGATGAGAGCCTGCATTGGTGAAGTGAATGTGGTGTAGGGCAGGCCTCAAGACAACCAGACAAGGACAAAATGCAACCCTCTAGGGAAAAAAGCTTGATATACCCTTTGCAAGGATACACTTTTAATTCTCACAAAAGAAAATACATGCCAGCAGAGGCATTCAAACCCTGCTGCCATGGAGTGCGCCGGTTATTTCAAAGCACATAAGACATTTTAAAGGACAGTGGGCCTCATTATAACCCTAGCGGTAGCTGTGCCCGTAAAACAGGCACTGCTGCTGCCAGAGTTGCATTTTTTCCGGCACCCGTCAATGAGGAACCATCAGGTAATTCCGACATTGCCGGACCCAGTAATTCCTGCATTGCTGGGTGCCAGTGCCTGTCAGTCAGCATTCTCATCTGAGCCCCATAGGGCTCAGTGGGAATGGGGACGTCGGAGGAACCCGCTGGTGCATGCCACATGCTGCGCTTGCAGGTACTGCTCTGCCCGCCAAGCCAGAACTGGCGGGCTGACAGGCGCCCGCGAGCACAGCTCGTAGTATGGCGGTCCTGGAACTACGGTACCGGCATGCTTTCCAGTACCGTAGTTCCTGGACCGCCATGCTTATAATGAGGCCCATTATAGTTCAAAGCAAAGAAGACATTTTAAAGGACATTATCATCGCTTGTGCAGTGTAATCTCATCACCCTCATTGGTTGTCCGCTATATGCATATAGCCTGCTCCTAAGCGGATGCCAGGTGATAGGTTACAGTTCCTTGTGTCGATTTCTTCCATGTGGCCTTCAGCATTGCTCTTTTTTTGGGCACCCACAACACAATTGGTTCATTAATTAAAAAGGCTCCTGTCCCCACATATCAACCATGTGATGTGCAACCGGTAATTAGACATAAGCTCAGTGGATGCTCTCGAGGTCAAAATAGCTCTTTCAAATGCGAGGAGCTTTGTCCGATCCCTGACACACTGGTGCCCTACCATGCCTCCCATCGTTGACCTCAATTTGTTTCTCTCTCCTGACGCACTTTGCAGTACAAATCACAGGGCATCCTGCTAGTGCTCCCCCCTCGGCATGTGCCCCCTCCCCGTGCTGCCCCATCCGAGATCGTCCTTCAGGAACAGGTTCAACCCTGCCCACGCTTTGCTGTTCACATGCCTTACAGATTACATGGTCCTGCAATGTGAAACAATGGAGAGTTATGTCTTAATTGGTGAAATTACCTTCTAGTCTACCGCCTGAGATGGGAAAGGGGATGGGAAAGTGTATTACAGCTATTATTCCCGGTACTGGGTCCTGGATATTCTAGGCCTCACTTCCAAAATGATGGTGGTTCACTAATTTCGTCTATCAGAATACCTGACGTTTATAAACTCTATACTTACTACAAGCTCCTGCATCCTATCGTCCCTTGTGTACAGCTCCCCCCGCTATCTCATGTCATTTACTAACGCTGCTAGCATATTGTTCTCAATTTAAATTGTTTGGGGAGACAGGAGCTTGGTATGCATCCCAGCATTCCCCCCTTTAGTTATTCCTACATTAACTAACCCAGCTGCTATCCTCTGTGCTTCCTCATATCTCCAAGTTACCCTCCTTGGGCACCTAAACCTGACATACACCATGCAAACATTCCCCTGCCTGGGCATACTTTTCTGGAGTACATGTGAGTTAAATACACCCTTCATCCCCTGCCAGGTTGACCCAGTGCTCAGTGTAATTCTCTGGGTCCGGCAGATGGGGTTATCACCATCCACGGAGGGTCAGTACTACACTCAATTCTCACCATATGAGGTTTGTTGAGATCATTGTGTGCAGGGGCTGTGGTGTGGGTTGTTCTGATTGTGCTGAACTGGTGGTTGGCGCTATCACGAGGTGTGCTTTAGGAGCCACAAGAATGGCTGAATGCAGGGTGGCCAACGAGCATGTACCCCTCCATGATGGTGGGAGGTGCAGATACACCTGCTGGCCGCACACCCAATACATGTCCATGAGTGCTGCAGTGCCCTTATTCAGATTTGGAATGTACCACATTGTATTGGATTTATTGTTGTTTCGTACAGGAACACTTCTGACCCCTTGAAAACACAACTGGTATTCTTCTTGCATTTGCATTTTTACTGGAGTGTATTTTGCTTTGATCCATGTTAGCTTGGAGAGATGTCCCGTGCAGATGTCATGAGAGAGATTGTTAACTTCCCGCATCACTTCTTCGTTGCCCCCCACCAGCCCCCCAGCTGTACAGCTAACCAGTGCTCCTTCCCATCGGATGGATACGAAAAATACACCATCCATCTTCATGAGTAGGTGCAGTCTCCATTGTGCGTCTTTAATGTTCTTGACACACCTTTCATCATCTCTGTCCATCAACGCGAGCCGTATTCCATGCGCCTGGAACAAGCTTCACACTCAACATAGCGCTAGATGGCCTAAGCACTGAGCATCTAACGATTAGGTCTTCTGAGGTACTAACATCTTGGGTGCCCCTAATGAGTGGTTGATCAAGGAGCTAACATTGCAGCTTCCATTTGGCCTCTCTTTCCCCACTGATTGCTTCCCATTGTACCACATGTTACTAAATGCAGGAGAGTGCATGTCCGCCATTTATATCTAGCCCAAGACCCCTGTATTCATCATATTGTATTCTGGTGCCCACTTCTCTTCTCATCCCACGTAGCTCTATAACAGTACTCGTTATTGGGCTCTAAATAATAATTCAGAATACATTTCCATTGCTAGACTCCCTCCCACGTCTACACATCCACCCTTACCACACACCCTTTATATGCCTCCATCATAAAGAACGACTACTTATATACAATGTCAATCCAGAAAGAAAGCCTACAAACGTACCCATTGCTATATGCGTTATGCACTGATAACGGGGGTTATACTGTGCAGTATCTCTTTTAAAAGTGCTGTATAGGTTTGACAGTGCAGGAACATAAACATCTCTATGGTTTGTAACCATCATAATAACAAAAAGGTATTAATAAACAAAACCAAAAATGAATAATGCTCGTCAGAACCTGAGTGCCCCAAAAATGTTGTTGCACTGTTGAGGTATAGTTGTTACAATGCAACAACCAAAACATATACATATGTCTCTTCGGACCACTTTTTTTTGTTGTTTAAATAATCCACACTTTTCTCATTGTAGTACGCTTTGTTCCTTTAACACCTTATGGACTGTTCATACATGATCAAAAGAAAAACAAATCATTCTTCAATGGATGCTGGCAATATGTCAGATTCAGAGGGGCTGTGGGGGGCCCGCCGGACATCCGAAATGTGCACCCAATAGCACAGCGTCTTTACCTTGACTGTGAATGGACCATTGTACCTGGGCTCACTCCAACTCCGGACAAAGTTCCGAACATAAACGGTATCTCCGGATGATAACTGAATAGGTGGCAAGCTCGCAGATTCCAGTGCAGTGCTGATGTCTTCTTCTGAATGTCGTGGCGCTATCTGTTGATAAAAATGTTTTGTCTAGCGCATCAACACAGACAGGTACTGTTTAAATTCATCCCCTAAAACGGATATAGCCACGTGAGCATTAGAGGCACTTCTAATCAGTGATAATGACATATGCATACGCTGGCCCCTCTCTATTTCATGGGGTGACGAATGACAATCTTTACAGAGTTTTGTCTGCATGCCGAAAAGACCCATTTCTTCTTGAGGGTAACACTTAACTTTGATAACTTTGCCTTTAAAAGGCCATTGATCTGCTCAACTATGCCATTGGTCAGAGGTGATACATTGATCACACCCTATGCTTTATGCCTAATAAGGTAGTTATCGTTTTGAGCAACTCATTAAAGAAGTGTGTGCCTTCTTCCAATCTTAATGTAACACATACACCCCAGCGAGGAAATACCTCCCTCAACAAGAACTTTGCGGCTGACTTGGAATCTGGATGTGTACAATGACCAGCCTCAACCCAACAGGAGAAGGGGCATGCTGCCACTATAAGATATTAGTACGTGTTGCACTGTTCTCCCATGTCAGCATAGTTGATGTGGAGCTCACAGAATGGTCCAGTATGGCAGGGTAGGGCAAGGTGCCCCTTATTGTCCATAGTGTTTGCCCAGTACTATAACTTTGGCACACCATGCAGTTGAAAATGAATATGTTGAATAATTCTTGCAGACTGGGGATAAACCAGACCTCCTGTAAATCTGCAGTGATATGTTTAGATACATGAGAAAGATAGTGATGTTTCTTTTTTAAAACCTTTATTTATAAAGTGTTTGACATTACAACAGAAGTAAAAGGATAGCAGCGTCAAGAGGAGCAAATACATTACTTTTCCAGGTCCTTGACAATTTCTTTACAGTGATGAGAACACAGTTTATTATGAGCAGTGTTTTAGGAACGAACATGTGGCAATATGTTTACATGAAAATGGTGGAATCATCTATTGGTGGTTGGGCTTTCTACATCATTTGTACTAATTTGGGTTGACAACAGGTAGCTTTCGGAAGGGCGCCCATTTATCTAGTGGATTATAGTTCATCAGTTGTAGTGAGAACCAACGTTCCTCCATATCTGATGCCCATGCAACAGCCTGCAGCCACTGCAGCACAGTTAGGCAGGTGGGGCGCAGCCACAGCATCAACACACAGTGGACGGCCAACAACATGCATAGGCTTGGCAGTCTGCGAAGGTTACCTCGTAGTTGTTCAAATTGGTGAAACAAACAATTGGATGGAATAGGCTCCAGTGTGCAATTTAATATATCTGACCTATTGTTGCAGACCCCTGTCCCATATTCCCCCATTTTAGGGCAGTTCCAGAGCATGTGGAGGTATCTCGCCCCATCAGTGTGGCATTTGGGGCAGGAGGCGCGGTGGGTATGCGAAAAAAGGTGTAGCCTTGCAGGGGTGTAGTGGAATCTGTGTAGCACTTTAAATTGTATCAGTCGAAATCTGGAGTTGAGGGATACAGCTCGGGTCTGTGTATACGTGGATTTCCAGATGTCGTCAGTTATATTTATATCTAGGCCCTTTGCCCAGGTCTCTGAGTCTCTCTAAGGGTTTGCAACCGCAGTCTTGTAGTAAGTCGCATAATGTGGCCACAACACCACATGCAGAGGTTCCCCTCATAATGTTGTCTAGCAGTGGCTCATCAGGCGACTGCACCAGGAACTCAGCCCAGGTTTTTTTGGTTGCTCGATGGAGCCGTGCCTATTGCAGCCTGTGTAAGGACTACCTGTGAGGGGGCTTTGTTAGATCTTGAAATGAGATAAAGTATTGCATGCTGTAATTATCGCCCATCAACATGTATCCATTTTCTGTCCATTGACATGCATCTGTTTTCTACGCCTTAAATCAGCTGCAACAACTAGCATACCTAGGTAAGCCACGTTGGCCACATTTACTGCCACTAGTCCCTTTGCATCGTGTTAGGGAGAATTCTCAAGGATGTGCTAATTTCTCTTACCTTTTGAGACCCCCAGCAACTTTGCTGGATTTCTAGGATTTGATTTTTTACCTGGAAAGAGTGTGAGCCTTTTTTGCCACTCTTCCATGTATTTTGATGTGTGTTTTACTTTTGTGTTCTTTGGATATGGAGTTTTAAAACGACTCCATAGGGATCATCTTTTTCTGTGAGTCACACAGCACCCTCGGTGCAGTGGCACAGCAGTGTCTTTCAGACTCCCCAAGGTTTAAATACCTTCTTTGGGACCGACTACTGTCTCCCAGAGCATGTAAAGTTAAATTGACTTTACTAGTCTTTTTAGATTCACAGACCCAGCACACACTATCTTCCTATAGAGTTCTGGAGGGGTTGCTTAGCTTCCCCTGAGTCTAAACACTCATGTAACAGTCAAATGTTACCCGTTCTCAGTTGAAATGGCTGATGGCAGTGGATTTAAACAAACTACCATGATTTTTCCTAACCGCGAACACCGGTAGCTAAAAATCGGGTCAGCCATGTTTTCCAATATGGTGCCCAAGGCCTATCTGTAAAAACAGACTCCTGTCAACTTTTTTCGCCATTTCTTTTTGGAAAGGTCTTTCTTGTGTTTGTCTTTGCGCGCCAAACCAGGTTTGGTCCTTTTGCTTGTTGGCCTTTGGCGGGCTTCAGTGCTGAAGCCCTCCTTTGGCGCCTGAGTGTCTGGGGTGAACAGGATGTGAGGGAGGTGCCCGAAACTCCCTGTGTTTAGTCTCCTAGGAGACCTGAATGCACTCTGATGTGATTTGGCCGGCTGGCTGTCCGGCAAGGATAACCACCCTACTGTGTGAGTGACAGCCATGCTGGAATGAATGGGGGAAAACTGTTTAAAAGCAGGCCTCTGGGACTTGGAAAGCAGTGTCGACCACTGGAACGAAAGAACCGAAGATGAGCTGAAGGAAGACACTGCTGCAACTCCTGGATGACCGGTGAAGCCCTGCTGCAGGTCCGAATTGCCTGAAACTCCATCGACAGAGAAGCCCTTCAAGGTTAACTTCTTCCCTTGAGTTTGGTGGGAACATCCAACTCGCAAGCCACCTGAACACCATCCCCAACCTGGTTGAATTTTCTTCAGAGTGCTGTTGAAAACCAGATAGCCAGGGGGAAGGAAACCAGCTCGTGGACTTTAAGGCACTCACACCTTAAACCAATGTTTTGCCAAGCTTTTGGCCTCTTCCCTGGGCAGTGCAGGAACCTTCTGACAACCTCCTTCTTGTCCCCATGACTGAAGCTCAGGAACAGCGAGATCTGCCAGGAACAACTGCCTCAGCTACAGCTTTTCTTCACTTACAAGGTACTGTGCAAGTGCGGTGTAGAACTCTGTGCGGCCGTGGTGAACATTTGTGAAACTTTCCTGACTTTGAAGGTTTGTCCTTCCCTAAACCAATATCTAACTTTTCGTCTGACCAAATTCTTCTAAATCCGTGGCAAAGACTTAACCCTTTACTACCAGAACTGTGCTATCCTATACAAGACTCTGAACCATTGACTTTGGCCCAGGCCTATTGAATTGAATTGCTGGTTGTAGTGAACTGAAACCCTTTGCCCTGCCGATGAAAGTATTTGTGCTGTTGATTCCTATAACCTTTTCTTTTTACCTCTTTTTAAAGTAACTGAAGTGCCATTTTGCTCCCACTTCAGGGGAGCTGAACTTGTTCAGAAACTGATTGGTTGTGTATTGTAATATATGAGATTGTGATATTGAACTGCTCTTACTAGTGGAATGTTTTCCAAATGACTGTGTTAATAAATGTATATTCTTTTACCAAGAAACCTTGAGTAAGTGTTTGTTTGAATCACTGTATTTTTTGGTCCTTTGTGTAACTTGTTCTACTGCTCACTTTACTCTTGAGATAAGTCTGGCTGCTCAGCCACTGCCACCACATTACTGTGTAGTACAGGCTTGTACCAAAGGTGAAATTGTACTGACACTGTAGTCTTAATTGTGTGTAGTGTTCCCAAAGGGTACTGCATATGATTCTGCCTAACACATCGTGCCTGAGAGAGGAAAAGTTCTTTGCTCACAAATAATTGCGTTTTAAAAATAGTGTGTTTAAAAATCAGCTGCATTAACAGAGAACCATATGTGTTGAAGGTTGTGTTTTTTAGCCATCATTTAGCTGTGTGTGCTATGATTTGTGTCCAATTTGTGTGACTTTGGCTTGAACTCCAGTAGCCATCTTCCCTTTGCAAGATGGCTGCCTGCATATGATGCAGTCTGCGTAGCCTGCCCTGGTCACCTACCATTGGCTGACTTGGATTCATCTGCCAATCATTGGCACCGGGAGGCAGGAGCCAGCCTGTTGTTTGACGGCCCACTTCTAAGGCCCCTGCCTGCTTCCCTGTCCACTACCGGGATGCTACATTATTCTACCACACCCTGACCCTCCCTGGGCTGCCAACTCACTCTATTATGTAACTGGACAACCAAGACTCTCTTCCCTCTCCATGGGTTATTTCCCTCCTTCTGCTTACCCTTTCCTTTCCCTTCATTGACCTTCACTCTCCCCTCGGCCTGCTCCAACTGTTCTCCCTGTATTCTCCCTAACACTCTTGTCTCAACTCTCTCCTTTAACCCATACCCCTTTCCTTTACCTTTGGTGCCTATGCATCTGCTTTTGGTATTCGCATTTTGGTGTGTTTCGGGTGTGTTTTGAAAAGTCAAATTTGGGTGTGTTTTGAAAAGGCAAATTTGGGTGTGTTTTGAAAAGTCATATTTGGGAGTGTTTTGAAAAGTCACATTTGGGAGTGTTTTGAATAGTCAAATTTGGGTGTGTTTTGAAACTCTAGTTGTTGGGTGTTTGAAAATTCTAGTTTTTGGGTGTGTTTTTAATTTTACTTTGGACCTCAATTGTAACCTGCTAGCCCAGTGACTGTTCCACACCGCTGTACTTGCATATTTCTCCCACTGTATCCTCTCTCTACCTGTCCATGGCGCTATCTGTTTCTCCTACCTATTCCAACTGCTTCTCTATCAACTATCCTTCCCTTCTCACTAAATCTGGTAAGAAGAAATTTAAAAAGGATATCTTGGCCTCCAACCCTGGTCTCCCTATCGCTGATACCTAAATCAGCGCTCTGCCAGACAAACCCTCACTGACATCCTCTTTGTCATTCCTTCATCAGATCTATTGACCCCTCATATGATCTCTGTACTCCGTCCTGTCTCCTCCTCTCCCATTAATGGTGGCACCCACTGGGAAGTCCTCATGGATTCCTTGGACTCCTCCAGAGTCATCATTAATGTCTACCAAAATGGCACTGTCATGGTGCAAGGCCCTCAGGCTAATCTACTTCTGTCTGATAGGCGGTTCCCTCACCTTATCAACTTCCTCTCATTTCCAACTGTCCCTTACTCTCCTCCCTTGGCTACCTTGCCCTCTTCTCCTCGCTCCTCTGCCCCATCTCATGTCCCCTCCACACCTCCGCAGGGTGTACCTCTGATTTGTATCCCTCCCCAGAAGGTCCTTAAGGCTGGCAACCTTCTTCATCTAGCCACTCTCAACTCTCGCTCAGCTGTCAAACACTCCTCTGACATCTGCCACCTCCATGAGCTTTGGCACTCTCCTACCTGATGGCTACACAATTCTCTCTGCCCCCAGATCCACCCAGCCCTGAAGGGATGTAGCCATGACCTTCCCTGAGAAGATTCCTGCCTCTATCATCCCCACTCAGACTTACTCCTCTTTCTAATGCCTTGTCTGCAGCCTCTCTCAGTCTCCTAGCCACTCTCTTACTGATGCTACTCTCTACGGACCCCCTGGTCAAATCACCTCTTTTCTCTCTGAGTGGGCCGACCTCTCCTCCTCCCTCCTGGCCTCAACCACTCAACTCCTCCTCCTTGGTGACCTCAACATCCATCTTGATTCTCCCTGCTCCTCTTCTGTGCCTTTTCATGTCCTCTGCGCATCACTCTCCCTCTCTATCCTCCCTTCCGGCCTGACACACTCTGTGTCATGGCCACAGGCCCCAGAAATCAAAAACCATCCCATCTAGTGATGGGGGCAATGGGTCACTTCACTCACGTATGTCCCTTTGGGACCCATAAACACAGGGGCCCTGGCTAGACTCAGTTCTGGTGCCTTAGGCTCATATGGAGATGTGAGCAGGAACACTTTATTCCAGTGCAGGAGTGCTTTTACTTTATTTCAATGCAGGAGTGCTGTTATTGTACAAGAACTTTCCAGGAGCTGAAAGCCTTTATTCCAGAGAACATCCTCATGTGCTGACTCATAGGGTGTAGCTCCTTAGGCTTGGTCTTCGTGTGCTGACTCATAGGGTGTGGCAGGCAGGCTGAACCTGGTGGGCGTGTCTTCAGAAGCTCAGCTATATAAGCTGCTCCATCCTTAAGGCCGGTGCTTCACGTTACTGTGCAGTTGTGTGCAACGTGACGCTCACCGCGTGCAACGTGACGCTCACCGCTGCTTGGACCAGTTTACTTACCTTTGAAACCAGGCATTCTCCTGCATACTCACCTCCAGGAAACCGGTGCTTCATTGCTTCATCTGCATGCTCATCTCCTGACATTCAGTGATCTTGATCCCGATGCCGCAGCACTGCACTCCGCATCTACGAACTCGGACCCTGTGAAGAAAAAGAAAGAAAAGGTTAGAACATCCGTCCTGGGGCCGCACTGCATTTGAACCTTGCACGCCCCCTAGTTAACAATTTACCATCTACTGTACCACTGCAGATTCGTTCCTCATTCCCTCTGGCTGCTGCCTCGAGCTCCGCAGCTTCTGCCAGGCCGGCAACATCACCTGCAAGGGAAGAAACCAAAAGAGCAAACATCAAAAGTGGAACGGACAGCAATACAAGACAACAAACTTTACAATACAACAAAAACAGATGAGGAAAGACAAAGGCAAACGGGAACACTTACCTGAAGTATAGTGACTTAGTAGCAGCAGGACTGGACTACCACATGCAAGGCCCCAGTGAAGGAACTCGGTCCAGATCATACAAGCGGCCCTGCCAGAAGCAGCGGGACGGTGTGCTGACCAAAACTAATCAACGGGTGAGCTTCCCAGGGACAGCACATCCCACGGGTACCATGGTTTGGGAGGAGGGGTCTTGAAGGGGATCAGGCGCACAAGCTGGCATATTCACGCCCCCTGTTCTCTACACAGGAGCAGTCCCGAGCAGCATCACCTATTACCACCAGTCACCACATAAGCGCAGAGGGCGTAGTCGGACCCGAGCGACATCACCCCCGGGAGGGCTGTAACCGTGCCCCAATGCCTCCGAAGAGACCAGGTGAGCGTAACACTCTGCTGGTCACACACTTGATGTCTTTATCTCCTCTGGCCTCCCCCTCTCTACTACCCTCACCACTCCTCTCTCCTGGAGTGATCACTGCCTCCTCTCAGCTCATATTTCCATCTCCTCCCCTCAAGCCAAGCCTACCCCAAGATTGCCACCCACCTTCTCGGACATCCAGCCCATGAAGTGTGCGTCAGTCTAAGCTTTCGCTGGGGAGGCAGCTGGGCAGCAGGTGCAAGTGGATCCAGGTCACCTGGCCTTAGCCCCACCCACCTGGTGCCTTCCTGGTTGCAGCTCTTTTTCCCTACTCAAGGAGCGCTCCAGCCTCTTTTCCTTTACAGATGGGGAGCAGGTGCAAGTTTATCTAGGTTACCTGATCTAAGCCCTGCCCACATGGTGCCTTCCTGGATGCCGCTCTTTTTCCCCACTTAGCAAGCCCTGCCCCCCTGGTGCCTTCCTGGTTGCCGCTCTTTTTCCCTACTCAAGGAGCCCTCCAGCCTCTTTTCCTTTACAGATGGGGAGCAAGTGTAAGTGGATCCAAGTCACCTGTAGTAAGCCATGCCCAGCGGGTACCTTGCTGGTTGCTGCTCATTTTCCCCACTTCGCAAGCCCCACCCACCTGGTGCCTTCCTGGTTGCTGCTCGTTTTCCCCACTTCGCAAGCCCTGCCCACCTGGTGCCTTCCTGGTTGCCGCTCCGTTTCCCTACTTAAGGAGCCCTCCTGCCTCTTTTCCTTTGCAGCTGGGGAGCAGGTGCATGTGGATCTAGGTCATCTGGCCTAAGCCCTGCCCACCTGGTGCCTTCCTGGTTGTCACTCTTTTTCACCACTTAGCAAGCCCGCCCACCTGGTACCTTCCTGCTTGCTGCGCTTTTCCCTACTTAGGGAGTCCTCCTGCCTCTTTTCCTTTGCAGCTGGGGAGCAGGTGCAAGTGGATCTAGGTCACCTGGCCTAAGCCCCACCCACCTGGTACCTTCCTGGTTGTCACTCTTTTTCACCACTTAGCAAGCCCCACCCACCTGGTGCCTTGGTGCTTGCCGCTCTTTTCCCAACTTAAGGAGCCCTCCTGCCTCTTTTCCTTTGCAGCTGGGGAGCAGGTGCAAGTGGATCTAGGTCACCTGGTCTAAGCCCCGCCCACTTGTTGCCTTCCTGGTTGCCATTCTTTTTCACCACTTAGCAAGCCCCGCCCACCTGGTGCCTTTCTGCTTGCCACTCTTTTCTCTGCTTAAGGAGCCCTCCTGCCTCTTTTCCTTTGCAGCTGGGGAGCAGGTGCAAGTGGATCTAGGTCACCTGTCCTAAGCCCCACCCACCTGGTGCCTTCCTGGTCACCGCTCTTTTTCACCACTTAAGGAGCCCTCCTGCCTCTTTTCCTTTGCAGCTGGGGAGCAGGTGCAAGTGGACCTAGGTCACCTGGCCTAAGCACCACAAACCTTCTTAGCCCTGCCTCTTCCTTCGTGCTCTTAACTCTTAGATCAAGGGCATCTCTCGCCCGGGCGTCCGAAGTGAAGGGCAGACAAAGAAAAGGGCAATACCTGTTTGGACCAGGAGGATCCAGGGCCCAACCCCCTGCTCAGACAGCAGGTAAGCATGCACTAACATGTATTTACATCCTCTGTCCCCAAAGGCCATCCTGACCCCCTGTGGTCCCTCCATGATGTTCCCTTGTGCCCCCCCTTCTCGCACACAGGTGTTGCCTGTTTTACTTGATTCTTCTACCCTGCTTCCCCTAACCCCCTCCAGCCTACTTCTGCAGGAGTCTGTCCTGATACATTCTGATTTCACCATAACCGTCTTGGGGCCAATGCTGGATTGGACTTTTATGGACTTCATTGATTCACGGTGCGTCACCCTTTCTCAACTCTCATGCTGGACTTTCTTTGTATCTTGTACTCATGGTGGCCCTGAATCATGCTGTTCCCATCTTCATCTTGTATCCTGGTTTGCAACATTATGTGTTACTACTGACTTCTGCAATTGTATTCGCTCTCCTCTCTTGCTTCTCCACTCTTTTTGACTGCTTACTCTATGTTCTCTCCTGCTTTCCCTTCTCCCTTTTCCTATCTCCTCCCCTTACTTTCTTCTATGCACTTACTCTATCAGAATTGTCCCTGGACCTAGTATGATAGCAACCTCGTCTGTCTCCTCCCCCCTCCCCTTAGTTGTTCCCCCCGCTCCTTCCAGCACTGTCTGAAATGTCATCAGGCCTAGTACGATAGTCGCTTGTTTTGTTCCTCCCCTCCCTTTCTGCACCCCTCTCTCCCTCACCTTTTGTTTTTCTCTGGCTCTACCAGAAATGTTGCCGGGCCTAGTATGGTACTTGCCTGTCTGTTTCCATTTCCTTCCCACTCTCCCGCTGTCTTCCTTATCTATGTCTTTGCTCTTGCACTATATGAAATGTCGTCAGGCCGAGTACGATAGTTAATTTCAAATCCTTACTGTTCATGGCCTGCAAGAATGTCATTGTATTTTCCCTCCCTTGCCTTGAAGCGCTTTGAAACACGTTGTGTATATGCGCTATATAAATAAACTATCATATCATATCATATAACCCCCCCCTTCTCCACCCGGGCTGACTCACACCCTGACACAGCCCTGTCTCTGCTCTACTCCTCTATTTCTGCTACTCTTGATGCTCTTGCCCCTGTCATGAGGAACCACTTGAAGTCCAAAGCCAAGTGCAATTCCTGGTATGACTCAGACCTAGCTACACTTAAACATAAGTGTAAGGTGGCCGAGAGGAAATGGAGGGCTTCTTGCTCATCCTCTGACAAATAGGCCTGCCACCTGCTCAAACGGCAATACCGACTCTGTTCTCACCAAGAAGAGAGCCCACATTCAAGCCCGCATCTCTGCGGCATCTAACAACTCAGCCAACTCTTTAAAATCTGTAAGGAGCTGGCCAACCCTGCTTCAGTCTCCACCCCTTCTCTTTCCTCCCAGGCTCTTTGCAATGCCCTTGCCTCTCACTTTATTCTAAAACCCAGGACATCCTGTCCACCCTCTCCTCCCTCTCCCCTCCTCTCCCCTCTCCTTCTCTGCTTGATGACCCTCCTTCAGCTGCCCCCTCCCTCTTTCTCCTCCTTTCCTCTTTACTCCCCCGATGAGGTTGCTAGATAAGTCCAATCTATGAGAGCCTCATCAAAACAGGTCCATCCCTGTACCTCGAAAACCATTAAGGACCACATTGATACCCTCGCTCTGAACCTTGTTGATTTCTGCAACCTCTCCTTTGCCTTTGGTTCTTTCCCCTCCCCTCTGAAGCACTCCCTTGTGCACCCTCTCCTCAGGAAACCCAAAGCTGATCCTTCTTGTCCGGCTAACTATCACCCTATTTCCATTACCCCTGTTTTGGGTAAGTGCTAGGAAAGGGTGCCAGAGAGTCTGGAGTGCTTTGAATTCCTGGGACCACCGTAGTTCATGATTGGTCCATGAATGGTATGCCTGAATGTGAGCAGATCTCCGATTGGGTCTTCTTCGTTTTGGCACGAAGGAGACTCTGGATAAGAGGAGGCCCCAAACACCCATACCATGTCGATATCTGGAGCGCTCACTGAACAAAGGATAGGATCCAAGTATTCTGAAACAATGGAGCTGAGTCGAGGAACCGCTGGTGACCCGCTGGAAGGTTTGGCACCCTGAGCCCGCTGTCGTCCTGTGGGACCCCTCTGCATCCGATCGTCCTAGAAGGTCTGCCCTGATACCGCCGCCATTTCAAGGAGACACTTGAAACTTGGTACATTGCTAGCTCCATGTTCAAGGCACTCTTATACTGAATTTCGTACACTTGGCATCCCCAGGTCAGAAGTAAAGAGAGAGAGCCTGATCCGGAGTGAACGCGGTTACCGGTTACCATGTCGCCCATCCGTGGTGACGAACTTTGCAGGTGCGCTGCTTTAGAGCCCCTCTTGCCCCTGAAGCCTGCTGCAGGGAAACTGGCCTGATCCATCCACCAGGTGCGGAGAAATCGCCACTGTCCCAATTGGGAATCAACGTTGTACATTCGTTGCTGAAAGCCGCAGACCTTCCGAAATTGCGGCATTTGAACCTACACCCTCGACTCGACTGTACTCGACTGCTGTAGTTTGGTCCAGAGTGCGCCAGGGGTCGGTAAGTACCAACAACCCTTACCGGTGACCCCTAGTGCATCCAACCCTTTTTACACACGAGTGGCCCCTGAGGGTCCCTCTCCTTTTCCTCGTTAGTGCGAACTAGCAAACTATTCCCAACTCTTGGAACCTGCTCTGCCCTGTTGGGGAGACCCTCCACGAATAGTGGAAACTTATTCTTCATCACCTTTCCCACCTTCCTGAGCTGCTACAGACCCCTGAAAAGACCCCGGGCCGCCCATCTGCACTACTGGGTGCGCCAGCACTGCAAGTAATTTTGAGCGATAGGCTCCTCTCATCTTAGGGACTGGACTACCTTTCAGTTACAATAGTATTTGATGAAGAATTGACTAAAGACACTTTGCACCTCCTGTTCCTTTCCCTGTTAGGTTGTGGACCCATTTTGTGCATTTAACCCCTTAGGCCACTTGGTCTTGTATATATGTATTTAGATAGGATTGTATTGATCTAAAAGTATTACTGTGATTTTTATTATGTGGTTTCAAAGGCCTTGAAATAAATGTATATGTGTTGTATATATACACCTGACTGGGAGTGATTTGTAAGTGTCCTTTACTCTGTGTGCTCATTGAGGTCTTTCAGTCACCCTCACCCCTCCTGAGACCATGGGCCTCATTACGAGGTGGGCAGTAAGGGTTTAACGGCGCCGGTAAAGGTGCCGGAGCCATCAACCCCTTACCCCTTATTAACGGGCCCGTTGTTAGCATGGTCCCCATTCCCATTGAGCCCTATGGGGGCTCGAAAGGGGTTGGGTTCCAGGAATGAGGAAATACCCAGTCCTCCAAGGTTGGAATGGCCCGGTATTTCCTCATTCCGGGACCCGGTACCCGGAATGGGGGTAGCCATCCCACAAATAGCGGCATCCTGTTCCAAGAAACTATGCTGGCCTTCTGAACCTCTGCCCACCAGGTCAGAGTTCAGAAATCCGTCTTAACAATAAGCTCCTGGGAAAGCTGGCCATCTCCCAGCTCACTCTTCACACTGAATACGTTGGCAGTCTCCATGAACATCAGTCTGGCTTCAGGGCTGCCAGAAGCATGGAAACTGCTCCCATGAACATCCGTGAAGACCTGCTCTCCAACCTTGACTCTAACATTCCCTCTGCCCTCATCCTACTTGAGCTCTCCTCTGCTTTTGACACGGTCAACCATACCACCCTGCTAAATCATCTCTTTGGCAACCTGGGTATCACCGAACAGGCTCTGGCCTGGCTGACCTCTTTCCTCTCTGATCGTCCCTCCCAGGTACAATTTGGGTCCTTCCTATCTTCTATCTCCCTCCCTACCTGTGGTGTTCCCCAGGGGTCTAACCTCTTGCCCTGGCTTTTCAACTAATACCTGGCAACTCTTGCCTACTGCATTTCCATTTTCTGCACAAATTTCCAGTGCTATGCTGATGACACCCAACTCATTTTTAGGCTTCCTTCAGCCACCTCCTCTCCTTCCCTCATCTCTGATTACCTAATCACCATTCAAAATTGGTGTGCCGCCAACGATCTTTGTCTAAATGCCAACAAGACTGAGATCCTCCTCATTGGTACACCTTCACTATCCTTTCCCCTCACTCTCTGGCCGGCCTCCCTTGGCCCTCCTCCTACCCCTACCTGCAAGGCTAAGAACCTCAGGGTCATCTTTGACTCCACGCCTTCCTTCTCCGCACACATCTCTGACGTCTCTAAAAAGTCAAACTTCTTACTGCATCTCCTTAGAGGTACTATGCTGGTCCTTTCCTTCCCCCCAGAAGCTCACTGTCTCACAAGCTCTGGTTCTCTCTAGGTTGGACTACTGTAACAGCCTCTTTCTAAATCTACCTGCCTCCACTCTCAGACCTTTACAACTAATCCAGAACAGGACTGCAAGACTTGTCCTTGGCTTCAAGCCCTGGGATCGTATCTCTCCAGCTCTGAAATCCCTCCATTGGCTCCCAGTGGATTCAAGGATTAGATGTAAAACCTTATGCATTGTCCACAAGGCTTTCTGGGGCCTGGGTCCAAAATACCTTCAACTATCCCTCTGTAAATACTTCCCCTCTCGAGCCCTTTGCTGCTGTTCTTCTAACTCTCTCAGGGTCAGCTGTTTTTCAAAGAAACAAGCTAGAGGTAGATCTCTGTCTTCGGCTGGGGCCTCCCTTTGGAACAGCCTCCCTGCCACCTTGAAACTTGTGGAGAAACATCTCTGGTTCCGGAAGCAGCTCAAAACATTCTTCTTCGCTTCCGCCTTTGCCCCTCTTCTCCCCTCCTGATATGCTTTCTCTATCAGCACCATGCACTTGGCCACCCTCTGTTCTTCTGCCCCAGGTACCTGCTCACCCTGACTCCCCCCTGCACTGCCTCCGGGCCACCCCTTGCACTGGGGTCTGTATCTGTACCCATACAGCCCCAACCCACTTTTCTTCTGCACTTATCAGATACACTCTATCTGACTAACCTAGCACTTTGCCACTTTCTGGCTGCACTACCACTGTTTACCGCCTTTATTTATTTTACTTATTACTGTTTTATTCTGTCCCTCCTCTGTTCCGCACTTTCCACTTTTCCCCCCTTCCATGAACTTTCCCCCTTTTCCCTTTCCCATGCATGCTCTTAATGTCACTGGGCCTAGTAAGATCTTGTTTTTGTTTCTTTCCTGTTCCCCTCCCTTTGCCCGGTCGCACTCTGGAACACTTGTGTATGAGCGCCATATAAATAAAATATCATTTTGTTTCATTTCATTTCGACGAGATACAGGTTGAAGTGAGTAATGTGGAAGACGTATAGGCGTCCCCAACTGCTTGGTTACAGCAACGGGTGGCACAAATATTGGATCGAAATATGATGGTTTGCGTGGCCCAGTTGATAAAAGGGTCATGGCAGGACAACCAAGGTAGACCAAAAACCAACGGATAAGACGATTTCCATAAGACATCAAACACAATTTGTTTTTGATGTTGGCTGACACGTATACCGACAGGTACAGAGCGATGGGTGACAGGGCCTGAGGAGATCAATGATCCTTCAATTAGTGCCACTGGTGCCGGGCTTTCCTTCTGTATTAACGGAATATTGTGTAAAGTATCAAATGCCTGGTCCATATAACTGCCGGATGCACCACAATCCAGCAATCCCATGGTGGTGATGTTCTGAAGTGTCTTGGGATTGTATAGCAGTATCTCCAAGACCAAGAGGCATGATTTAGGCATCAATTCCTGGGCGAGATCGGGAAAGGACAGAATGCTGGACTGGCTTGCTCTTGCCTTCTCCTCGGACAACAAGCTGACTAATTTTCCACCATCGTGGGGGGCGAACTGCACAGGTACCTAGGAAATGTCCTGATCCTCCACAGTACAAACATAAGTGGTTCACCCTTCTCTGTTTCTTTTCTTCCTCGGTCAAAGGTCCCCGAATTTCTCTCAATTGCATTGGTTCACTTTGGGGTTTAGGGCTACGCAAGATGGAGGCAAGGTTGGCCACACTGGTGGAATCTGCTGCACTAGTCTTTGTTCACCCCTACATTCAGTCAGTCGATGTTCAATGCTTAGGACCAGGTCAATCAGGGCATTAAGATCTTGAGGTTCCCCGTACTGCACAGGTTCATCCTTTAATTCCTCTCGTAGTCGCTGTTCATATAACAGGGACTACGTAGTCCCTGAATATAATGATAGGTACCTTTTACTCTTCCCGGTTTTTCTGAAAATACACCAGTGAATGAAACTATTACGTCCTTCAAATCTTCTTGTTGTTGGCTAGATAACCCGGGTGGAATTAAATCAAAGTTATCTATATCATCGGGGACCAGGCAAGCTAGAACTTTAGCATGGGTGGCTGATGAGTTTTCTTTCCACTTCAGATATAAGTGGACTTTCTGTTTTCGGTCTGGGTGGGCTACTTTATATGTGCACGTTCCTGTTCTTTCTATTATCCCATACGGTCCGTGCCACTTGGAGACCAGTTTGTTCTCTGAGGTGGGTAAAAGGACTAGTACTTTCTGTCTGATAGAAAAAGATCTTAAATTTACCTTTTTGTCATAACTGGCCTTCTGCTGGTTTTGGGCCTTGCCCAAGTGTGTATAAACGAAGTCCCAGACTAACTTCATATGTTCTCGCATTCTAGTGGCGGTTTGAGATATTGGAATAGGGGCCTCCTCGCGTTCTTCCCAGACTTCCCGGAGCATGTCTAGGACATCTTGCGGTTCTCTTCCATAGAGGAGCTCAAAGGGAGAGAAGCCGGTGGACGCTTGGGGGGTCTTCCTCACTGCAAATAGTGCCCATGGAATCATTTGGTTCTAGTCCTTCCCGCCTTTGTCTACCAGTTTCCGCAGAATTAGTTTTAAGGTCTTATTGAATCTTTCCACTAAACCATCGGTTTGGGGATGGTACACAGAAGTTCGCAAGGTGGCAATGTGGAGTAGGTGTTTGACTTTGGCCATAAGCTTACTCATAAACTTTGAACCCTGATCGGTTAGTATTCCTTTGGGAAAACCAACCCTGGACAACCCTGGAGAAATACGGTAGAAGATGCATTAGGATTTGTTGCATGGTATTATTTTGCATTGGGAATGCCTCGGGATATCGGGTTGCATAATCCACGGTCAATAGGACATACTTGTTCCCCAATTTAGATGTTTGCAGAGGTCCTACTACGTCCATGCCAATTTGTGAGAAGGGGACTTCTATAATAGGCAGTGTGGTTAAAGGGGCCGGTAATGGAATGTGTGGGTTGGTCTTTTGACATATCTCACAAGTTGTATGAAAGTTTTGATGTCGGCATGAATACCCGGCCAATAAAACTTTACACTAATATGCGCCCATGTTTTAGTTTGTCCCAAATGCCCTCCAGTGAGATGGGAATGTGCAAACTCTTGCACAACCTTTTGGTGACTTTTGCGTATTAACAGTTGGGTTTTTATGAATCCCTCAGCGGAGGTTGTCTTCATGTAAAGTAACCCTAGTTTTACATAGTAAAAGGGATTTCCCTTCTCTAGACCTTCTTCCTCTGGGATGGCTTGTAAAAAAGTGTCAGCGACGGCTGGATCATTTCGCTGTCCAAAGGCTAGGTCCGGATAGATGGTGGGTTCCTCTACTTTCCTTTCTTCAATGGTAGGGGATTTGTCAGCTTCTCCAAAGCATAGGTTACCTCTGTTTGTGTCATCTGGTTCACTTTATTGGAATTGAGGGAACAGAGCTCTCTACAAAATGTCCTGAGCGATTTGATATCCCGGACGTACCTCAAAAGGACTTTGCCATGGTTCTGTAATAGAACCTTCACGTCTCCTCAGAAGTCAGAATCAATAACGCTCGCTAAGACGTCTATCCCGAACTTCCATGCTAAGACAGATTTCGGGGCTAATCATATGTAACATCCCGGAGGGGGAATCAAAATTAAATCTGTAGGAATCATTCCTATTTTCCCAGGGGGGAATAGTAGCTTCCGTACTGCTACAGATATCAAACCCTATTGATTCCTTGGTGGCAATGGAAGGGTTGGAGGCTCTCTGGCTAAGTTTTTGAAATTTTAGGGTTCCCCAATTTGTTTCAATTGAGCCAGATCCCATTTCTGACACCATATACTGCACGATTGAAGGAGCCAGGAAGGAGGTGTCCCCTGCACTGCTGTGTGCTGCTGGAGCAGTATACAACCCAGATTTGCCCTCCGGTAAGCCTGCTGGATATTACCCTTGCACCCACAGCACGCAATGCAACATTGTCTAAGGCTTCAGCAAAGAGCGGATTAAGGTCATTTTATTTGCTCAACAATCCCACTTACACTCTTATGATAAGAGTCGCCTGCCTCATTATTTTAAAGCCCTTCTTCCTTTTGCCTTTCTGAGTTCCATACAAAGCATTGTGGGACCAACCATGCTTAAGATGTTCGCTGCTGAATTTGGCCTTGCAACCAACCCCCCAACTCAGCCAGAGTAAGCTGATTGGGCATCGGAAGCTCTTTAGGCTATCTGGTGCACTGGTAGGCGGAAGCTAGCCCCCTTACGAAGGCCCTAACAAAAAGGCTCCTGTCTGGGCCTGTCCGGGCCTTCCGGAGTCTCCAGAGATGTGAACCCTGCCAACTCGCAAGCGTGAGCTGACTTACGCCAACTTTCCATCAGTTGCAACTGACCTTGCAATGAGGACTTTCCCGACTAGAGAAACGCCTCCCTTCCAGGACAACACCAGCAAAACCTGGTAAGCCCAAAAGCTCGAGCCACCTCGCCCCACTACTTTGAGTAGTCCCACAGGCAGTACATGCTCACAGGAGCCCTAGTCCTAGCCCTACCAGACTTGCCGAACATGACTGTTTGCCAATCTCTCTCATGCCCAACTTGTACTGGGCCACACTGCAAGCTTGCTATAATCACAACCGACACTAAGTTGCCTCCTTGCAGAACCCTGCACTAACATCCTGGGCCCACACCCCTATTGTGCCTTTTCTGCTAATTCACCAGCTACCCTAGAATTACGCAATCTGCATCGACGCTTACGCTAATTCTGCAACTAAGCGCAAGCACACCCTACTATGACCACCTACCTTTACTGTTCTAGTAACTTGTACTTTTACATTGCCCTTGCGACCTATGCATTTGTATCCTGCATTTATTCCTATATTGTAATGAAGGCTTACCTCACTTAGACCACAGCCTAATTTAATATGAACTGCATGTCGCATTACCTAGACAGCTAGTTTTACGCAGCACGCTATATTAAACTACCTAATCTACTGACTTTAGCCTACGATTTACTACTCAATGTTGCACCTGGTATTCTTTGCTTAACTTACTGTACCTAGCCTGCAAACTGCTATTTACTATGATAGGAGGTCCCATGCATCTACCCATAGGGCTATTTTGACACACCTTATGAATTCTTATCAATGATTGGCTGCACCACGCATTCTCTATTGGTTTTAAGCACTGCCCAACACACAATTCACTACTCAATGTGACTCGCCAGACCTCGCACACATTAACTGCTTACCTAGCCTTCTGACCTCTCATCAGGCGAGAATCCATCTTTTGAAATTGACCTACATACCACCTCAGCCCAGTCCCTTCACCACTCTGGCTCTTCTCCCATACACTATCACCTTCACCATGTCCCCCCACCTTCCTGACTTCCACACCATCCCACCTATCGTCTGCCCTCACACACCCTTCAAGCCCATCCCAACAGCAACGGGACCCTGAGTGCCACCACAGTGAGACTACTGATATTAATCAGCTGCCCCCCGTCTTCCCTAACAACATATATGCAGCTCAATATCCTTCTGCTAGCAAAACCAGCAGACTGGCAACCTGCACTGACAAGATCCCAGTGATCCCTGTCCCAACTACCATCCCTTCCAACTTGTGGAGGAACACGCACTTGAATTCCAGAACTATCCCCACACCTTCGCCTCTGCCAAATACACCACTCACAGCTCCTCAGTCACCCACCCACAGATCACAGCACACCCTAAGCCTCTGGGTGACCCCACCAAGGCGAACCACAGCAGACACATAACCCTACCCCAACTGCATAACACCAACACACCCCAGACCACTCACCCTCACACTAAGACATTAGGCACTCCTATCCCGGGCACCCTCATCAATGCCAGATCACTCCTTGCACATGCATTAGGTATTGCCAACCTGATCACTGCCAATGCACTAGACTTCCTGGCTAATACTGAAACCTGGTTCCATGCTGCGGATGGCCCAGCGCTCCTATTAGAAGTAGCAGACAACTGCTCTATCTACAGGAATGATAGACTCACAACCAAAGGGGGGGAGTAGCTATTATAGCGAAAAACAACCTGAATATCTGGAAATCTCCTCACCCGACCTTTGAAGCAGGAGAACTACTATCTATCAAAATGACCACATCACCTACCACCACCCTGAATATCCACCTCATCTACAGAGGAAGATGTAGCACAACTTGTCTCCACCAATACCAAGCCTAACTCACAGACTCTAATACTAGGACACTTCAACGTGGGCTTCAATGATCCAAAGGGCAACCACACCCTTGCCTTAGCCAGCACTATTTCAGCATTAGGCTACAGTCACCGGATCGACGAACCCA
Organism: Ambystoma mexicanum; assembly: GCF_040938575.1. Taxonomy (NCBI): domain Eukaryota; kingdom Metazoa; phylum Chordata; class Amphibia; order Caudata; family Ambystomatidae; genus Ambystoma; species Ambystoma mexicanum. Next base: position 1,487,857,876 of record NC_090924.1, read on the forward strand.
CCCACACCAAAGGCCATACCCTCAATTAGTTAGCAGACCTTAACAGCAACATAATGTAACTTCTTCCTTTCATTGCCCATGGTCCGCCCACCATATTCTCAGATTCAGCATTGCCAAGAATCAGGAACCTGTATACACTCCTCCCATGGCTCCTGCTGCACTATCCAGAAGCTCACGCAACCTGACTGCAAGCAAAACCCTTCCCCTGCTCCACCCCATCCCCACACACCTTAATATTCAAAAGAATGACCCATCAGACTTGGTGAAACTATATAACCAAACTCTCCAAGTCACCCTAGACAAAATTGGGCCCTTATCATTGCGCAAAGCCAAACCACTAGCCCATCTAAACACATGGAATACACCCAACTTGAAAACTTTGCGCAACACGAAAGGAGAGGCAAAACCCCATTGGAAAAGATTGCCCTCAGAGCAGAACAAAGCCACCTTCTCCACAGCCTCTAAAAACTACAAACAAGCAATCACTCAGACCAAAACAGCCACGTTTAATGAAAGAATTTCGAACGCCAAATCTGAGTCCAAGAAACTCTTTGCCATCTTAAGAGTACTTGAGTGCCCAGTGACACCACCTGAAAACTGCATCAAAGATGAAAGCTGGTGCACTGGCGTCTAAAAAGCCCCACTAGACAAAATCACCCTACTTCAAACTAAATTGAAAACCAAAGAAAAGCAGTCTGAAGCCTGCTTTATCGCAACTGACACCAGGCCTGGTTGCCCCTTATACGGAAGCACCTTTTGAATTTGTACCGATCTCTAACACTGATCTCTAACACTGAAACTGCCAAAATCATATCTAGTCTCAAACCCTCCAGATGTCAGGGAGCCAGCTGCCCAGCCTCACACATTAAAAACTGCGCGGCTGAACTGACACCCTACATCACTAAATTAATTAACACCTCCTTCGAAAGCGCCATAGTCCCCACCAATCTGAAAGATGCCTCGGTTCTGCCACTCCTAATAAAAAAACACACTAGATGCTAACATTCCAACCGACTACCGTCCAATAACCACAGTGCCATTCCTCCTCATAATTCTAGACCGCGCCTATTTCGAGATTCAAAACAACTTGGAAAAGAATAACTTACTCGACAACCAGCAATCTGGCTTCCGCTTCAGACATGGCACGGAGACAGCACTTAAAATACAAATGGATGTGCTGAACGAAAACGGTAACCTAGAACTCCTCCTCCTGTTAGACCTCTCAGCAGCGTTCGACCCAGTAGACCACAACATACTATGTAACCACCTAGCCTCAGCCGCCCATTCCTCACCTAAAGCTATCAAATGGACACAGCCCTTCCTCTCAGACAGAACCATGAGAGTCTTCTCTCCCATCTCAGCTGCAGCTGCAGCACAAGCCCCGGTCACTTGCGGCATACCTCAATGCTGTGTGTCTCCTACACTCTGCAACATTTTTACTAAGCCTCTATTCGACAGGCTTGATGATTCGGGCATCACTTGCACTAACTACGCAGGTGACATCCAAATCCTCATACCTATCTCTGGCTCTTATGACACTGACACCAACTCACTCAACACCATCTATCAAACCATCCAAGCTTGGATTCCACAACACGGGCTGTGTTTGAATGGCGAGAAAACCGAACTGATCCTCATTGGCTCACAACCCCATCTCAACAAACTCCCCAAACCATTGGATTCCTTCAACATTGACAGCAACATCATCAAAGTCTCAAATGAAGTAAAAACCCTAGCTTTTTACCTGAACTCTGCCCTCATCCTAACTTGTCAAGTTAACACTATGGCCTTGGCTGCAGCCTACACTTCCAAGCTTATCAATGCCTGTAGGCCCTTCTTCTCACCTGACAGCAGCAACACCCTTGCTAGAGCCTTGATCTTGTCAAGACTGGATGACTGCAATGCCCTTTATGCAGGCACCAAGACCCAAAATATCAATACATTGCAGGTTATCCAAAATAACGCCCTGAGAGCAACTCTCAACATTCCCAAAATGACACACATCTCATCGATCACATTGAACACTCAGTGGTTACCTATTCAAGAGAGAATCCGCTTCAAAACACTCTCGCTAACCCACAAATGCCTACAGAAGCAAGCACCCAAATATCTCATAGATAAACTCACACCCTAATACTCCAACAGACATATGCACTCCGCCTATAGGCACTGCCTAATTCACCCCACAATTCAAACTGCAGAATTCTGAGGCCAGCAGCTTCCAAGTGGTAGCAACAAAACCTATGATCGGAAACCTCCTACTGGACATTCCGAAAACACTTTAAAACCTGGATATTTACACAAGAGTTACAAAAGAACTGCACAAACCTCCCTCTCTACTAAGTCACAAACGTCTGAGCACCACCTAACTACTTTAGCTCTTGTCTACATTTTAATGTCAATTGTGTAATCAACCCCTGTATCTTATGTCACTTGTGTAACCATGTAACCATTTACCATGTAACTGGCGTATCCATGTAACCTATACACCGGCATGGAACTGTAACACCACGGATGCCTACTGTCAAGAACAGTGCCTAGATGCCCTCGGGCTTGGTGCGCCATATAAATAAATAAATAAATAAATATGTGAGAAACTCATGGTGACACAAGTAAGACAGACACAAGTGATCACAGTTCAAGGGTGTTTATTGAACAAATGAAAGTTTGTATGCATGTTGGAAAAAAACTTAATTTTAAGATGGGGACAGGCGTCGACCATCAAATGAAAAGAAGGCAGTCCTAGTGGTGTCAAGTCAAATAAAAGTGCCTATACTAAGAAAACCTATTGCCAATTCCTTATGCCAAATACAAAGGGTGTGGGGGTTAGGTTTCAAGAAAGAAAGAAGTGTTCTCAAATGATAGCTCAGGAGGCAGTCACCTGGGTCTCCCTTCCCCACATTTTGAGCACTGGGTAAGGTGGGAGCTGGTGGAGCACAGTATAGTCTCTGGCTTCTCCAGCACGAGATGACAATTTCAATGGCAGACAATCTCGTGAGTCGAGGGCCAAGTATCATTTCCTTAGAAAGTCTCTTGCCTTCGGGCCTGATGTGTTCAGCTAATGAAAGCCAAAAGTTCCTTTAACAAAATAAAAGTTCCATATGGGTGATGGTTTCACTCCTGGGTCCCCATCTTCTGGGCTGACCCTTTTTGTATCGTACTTCCCAATTTTAATAGGGTGATGACTTTACCCCTTGGTCCCCCTCTTCTGGGCTGACCCGTCTCAATTGTTATCCAAAGGTCAGATACGGTGATGGCTCCGCCCCTGGGTCCCCCTCTTTGGGCTGACCCGTCTCAATTGTTATCCAAAGGTCAGATACGATGATGGCTCCTCCCCTGGGTCCCCCTCTTTGGGCTGACCCGTCTCAATTGTTATCCAAAGGTCAGATACGGTGATGGCTCCGCCCCTGGGTCCCCCTCTTTGGGCTGACCCGTCTCAATTGTTATCCAAAGGTCAGATACGGTGATGGCTCCGCCCCTGGGTCCCCCTCTTTGGGCTGACCCGTCTCAATTAGTATTTCTCCTTTAACAGTTCGTAGGTTTCGGGATTCACTTCCCTTGCCTTCCCGCCATTCACAAATCAAAGTCTTTCGAATGTACAGGGCTTTTGCTTGACCCTCAAGTATGACCACTTTGCCTTCCTATGGCAGCCTTCTGGCTTCTGTAGTTTCTCAATATGGGACTAGAGTCTCTCAAGTTAGCAGCCGAGTGGTGCCGCTTTCCCTCTAAAGCTGGTCTTTCCCTCACACTTTCAATAGTTTCTTTAAAGTTCATTAGCTTTGTTAAACACTTGCCACTTTACGATTCTCACTCAACACAGTCCTGGCATTCATGGATTCTCCCCTTGACTCACTGGCCGATAATGAACCGCTTGGCTTTAGGCTTCTCTGTAGTCAAGGCTGGTACCACAGACGCTGGAGTCTCCTCTGCTCCGCCATCTCAGCATAGGCAGGCCCCGTGTACCGTTGACATCTGCAGCGGATTCAGATGCCTCTCCACGAAGGTCCTGCAGGCCTGGGGTGAAAGGGCAAGGTCGCCTCTCTCCTTGCCACATTCTCGCCTTCAGCCACTTTTTTCCTTGTCTTGAACTGCTGCCTTCTGTTAGCCGTTTCCTTGTGTTACCTGTCATATCTGTCTTGCCTGTACTGTGCTCATCGGCTCCACCTTTTGTCCTTGTTGGTAAGGGAAAGGGTTGTCAGGTGTGTGTGATTGGAGCCAATTGCCTGACCTTGGTATTGGGACATGTTGGGTAAACCACTCTAGTGTGAGTCTACTGTCCGTTGCGTTGTGCGAAAGTGTTTGCGGTGGAAGGGGGGGGGCAGTGGTTTGGAATGTCCTACTTGAGAGGATGGGGAAAAGGTGTTAAAGGAAGGGGGATACCATGTCTCACCCATCGGTCTCCCACTCCCTAATGACCCCCCAACCAAGGTGATCCTCCCTCACTGGTCCACCCCCAGGAACTGGATGCAATAGTGATGGCCGTGTCCTGGCCACCTGGATAACAGATCCCCAGTGACTAGCTAGGGAGACACCTTCAGGATCCTTACAGTCCTCATAGCACATGGACCCTATGGGCTTATACAGGCCTATGTCCTCATATCACATGGGCACCCTAGGTATACACAGGTCTGTGTCCTCATAGCAAATGGGCACTATGGGCATAAACAGGTCTGTGTCCTCATAGCACATGGGCATATACAGGCATGTGTCCCCATAGCACATGGCCACCATAGGCATACACAGGTCTGTGTCCTCATAGCACATGGGCACTATGGGCATAAACAGGTCTGTGTCCCCATAGCACATGGGCATTATGGGCATACACAGGTCTGCGTCCTCATAGCACATGGGCACTATGGGCATAAACAGGTCTGTGTCCTCATAGCACATGTGCATATACAGGTCTGTGCCCCATAGCACATGGGCACTATGGGCATAAACGTAGGGGAGAACGTAGACACTCTATCAGCCAAGATCGCACTCTCTCCCAATACCACCATCACCTTTAATCTAGTATATCGCCCGACAGGCCCTATACTGGACTTCCAGGATAACCTCTCACATCTGCTGGGGGAAAACCTTAAAACTACTACAAAGACTATTCTCTTAGGAGACCTTAATCTGGGACTCCACGACCTGAAAGATAGACCATCCATTACATTAGCACAAGCTCTCCAAGAAATGGGCTTTGAACAAAAAGTACTCCATCCTACCCACAACAAAGGACGTACTCTTGACTGGATAGCCGACCATAACTGTGGCATCGACATCAGCTCCGTCACACCCACCCCCTGGTCCGACCACTTTCTCATTCATTTCCTCATCCCCACACCCAACAACTCGATAAAATAACTCAAGCCTGCACCACCAGCCTTAGCCAGAAGCGCCAAGAACCTCACCAAAGAAAACATTGCCCCTTACTTAGAGGCCCTCACTACCAACCTCCATGCCACACCAGACCCTGCTGCTCTGGTGGATAAGTACAAATCCATCATTTGCACTGCCTTAGACATCATAGCCCCTCTACAAAAGAAAAAATCAAAAAATACCAAACACTCAAATACTTGGATCTCAGCAGAACTAAAAGAATTACGAACCAAAAAACGCAAAGCCCTAAACTTATGGCAAAGTGCGCCTAACGCAGCATCACTATCCGCCTACAAATCACTGGCCACCCAATACAAAAAAAGTATTATAGCAGCCAAATCCACATCCTACAATGAAAGAATCGCTAACGCCACGTCAGAATCTAAAGAGCTTTTCACCATCTTCAAGGAACTATCCACGCCAGCCACCAAGTCTCAAGAGATTGTTAAGGACCAAGCCTGGTGTAACACCATACAGTGCGCCCTCATAAACAAAATTGAACTCCTCCAAGCAAAAATCCTAGACCATCACACAAATCTCACTCAGCATATCTTATTAGCATCCCATACGGAAACTATGACTGAGAATAAAAAGACAAATCCCTTTACTCCATTCAAATTCGGAGAAGTCTCAGAAAAAGAGATAGTCGATATTGTTAACAGAATCAAACCCTCTAACTGCAAAGGCGACGCCTGCCCCGCTAAGCTAATTAAAGACTGCGTAGAAACATTAGCCCCATTTCTCAAAACCTTCATCAATGCATCCTTCAAAACAAACTCAGTCCCGACCAGCCTAAAAGAAGCCTGGGTGCGCCCTCTTCTCAAAAAACCCACTCTAGATCCTGAAAACGCCAACAACTATAGACCCATCACAACCGTTCCCTTCCTGCTTAAGATCCTCGACAAAATTGCGTACACACAAATACAGCAATACCTAGAAGAAAATCGCATACTAGGAAAAAGGCAATCGGGTTTCCGTCCGGGACATGGGACCGAATCGGCCCTACTAGATCTCAAAATCCAACTAAATGACATCATGGACAAAGGCAAACCTGCACTCCTGCTCCTGCTAGACTTATCTGCCGCCTTTGACTTGGTCAATCACAATATTCTAGGCACGCAATTCAAAAATGTAGCCCACTTCTCACCAGAAGCCATCTCATGGGTCAAATCATTCCTCGAGGGTCGACTCATGAAGGTCTTTTCTGACTCGGCCAGCGCTACCCCTACCACTATCCATTGTGGCATCCCACAAGGGTCCTGCACCGCCCCTACCTTATACAACATCTTCACCCTCCCACTGTTCAATGACCTGGACCGTCGTCACATAGCCTACACAAATTATGCTGACGACACCCAAGTCCTGCTCCCTCTCACAGGGATCTATGAACAAGACGCAGCAGCATTAACCAAGATCTATACAGCCATCCAAACCTGGATGGCAGCCAACGGCCTCTGCCTAAATGGGGACAAAACAGAGATCCTACTAGTTGGCACCAAAGAAACTCTAAACAAACTCCCACCGCGGTACAAATCCTTTAACATAGACAACTCCACCATCACAGTCTCCACTGCAGTTAAACGTTAGGAGTATGCCTTGATTCCACTCTTTCCATGACACGACAAGTCAATGCCATAGCCTCCTCTGCTGCACTTACCACCAAAGTAATGAACGCTGTCAAACCCTTCCCATCCACTAAAAACTGCCTGGCCATAGCCAGAGCCACAGTAGGCACCAAATTGGATTACTGCAACGCTCTCTTCCTAGGTACGTCTGCACAAAACCTAAAAAAAATGCAAGTAACACAAAACAATGCCCTAAGAGCAGCCCTAAGCATCCCTAAAAGGGAGCACATCTCTCAAGCCAGGAAAGAAGCTCACTGGCTACCCATAAAAGAAAGGATACTATTCAAATCCATGGCCATTACCCACAGATGCCTCTCCGCCAAGGCTCCCCCCTATCTTTCTGAAAGAATCACTCTTAACTCATCCATCAGACCCACCAGGTCACATTTGACGAACCAGATATATGTACCCACATTCAAAAGAAGCAAAGCCGGTGGGTCTAGCTTTCAACACCTAGCACCTAAAAATTGGAACGCACTCCCTACCGCGCTAAGGAATGAAAACTCATACCAAGCCTTCCGTAAAGTACTTAAAACCAGGCTGTTTAACTAACTCCATCCTATCCTACTGTACTTAATTAAGCACAACTGTAAGTATATATGCATGAATGCTCTGCACTGTATCTGTATCTACTCCATGTACGCCTGTAACAAGTAAGCTTGCTTTCAGCGCCACGATGCCCATGGACAGGTGTGCGCTATACAAATCCAAATAAAAAAATAAAAAATGAAAAAAATAAATGAACAGGTCTGTGTCTCCATAGCACATGGGCATATACAGGTCGGTGTCCCCATTTTTTTTATTTTTTATTTTTTTTTTATTTTTATTGGTTATATTACAAACCTTTAAAAAGAAAGAAGCAAGAAGAAAAGGAAAGAAGACAAAACCAAGCTATGCATTCTACATTCATCTCAAATCAATACAAGTCCTCCTCCCATCATCTGGTTCCCATAACTTGTACTAGATGCGGATCTCAGGATCTCACAACGAGCGGGACCACCGGGCTATCGTGTAAACGTTCCTTTATAGCACGAAGGAAGGAAATCAAAGCATATAACAACGCTCTGTTTGCTCCATCAAACATAGCTTTCCATCACGAGTGAGGCACTGAGAGTTCATTATTAATGGGTTGAAAATGTTAATTCTCTCAGACTCAAACTCGGAGCACGTTATGATAAGGTGTTTAAGTGATTCCTTTGTGTTAGAACAGAATCGACACACAAGGTCTGAGTCCGAAGATTGAGACCAATAGCAAAGACGTTCTTTAGTTGGCATAGCATTCAGCCTAAACTGAAGGTAGGCGGCCCGGGCCCACTGGTCCGGGAAGCAAGCTAGATATGGAGCTACGTTTCCGTAAGCTCTTGCCTCGGCCGGTACTTCACGCATCGATTTAGATTTAGCTCTTTTGTCGCAAGTCTGGATCCAGTCATTTCGCCAAAGTTTCAGTTTTGCGGCATCTGGATTTTCGAGCAGCAATTGCATCGAAATGTCATAGAAACTGAGTACATCGTAACATATCTTATTCCATTGGAATGCAATTGTGGGTGCTTTGGCGAACTGTAGGCTGTGAAGAATCTTCATCTGAGGCAAAACGGTGTTAAGGTTTACTTTCCTGAAGATGCTTAGAAGATTCCAGGCGACCCTCGCTTGCATCGATATATAGCCAAGTTCATATCTAATGCAAACAGTGGAGGTGCCTTTGGGTAGATGGAGAACCCTGGTCCAGAAGATGTTTTCTAGGGAATTCCACATTTCAAACCCACACCCAAAGGCATTTTCGCCAGCATAAATTAGAGAAGGTACCACCTTCTGCTGAAAGAAGGTTAACGTCGGTCTTAAAGTAAATTTCCCAAATTTTTTGTTGATTATGGCTGCTTGGCACGCCAATTGACGGCATTTGTTCTTCACTGAGTCCACCCAGGGAGCGTCATTTCTGCTGGTACTTCGTTGCATTCCTAAGTATCTGGTGTTAAGAACGCGTCCGATGGGTTCTTTGTTCACGTACCAGTTGAATTTCTGCCGGTTTAAATTGGATCCTTGCAGTCTTTCAAGGACCATTATTTCGCATTTCCCTCTATTGATAACTAACCCGTTATCTGTTAGGTATTTTTCCACGGCATTTAGTTCGCGCTGTAAACCTATGGGGGTTGAGTCTATCAAAATGATATCATCTGCATAGACTAAATAGTCCACATGGGAGCCATGGAGTTTTGGCGGGAACGTGCGTAGGCCACTAAATACGTCCTTGATGTCGGATATGAACAAATTAAATATGGTTGCTGCAAGCGGGCAACCTTGTTTGACACCTCGAGAGGTGTTGATGGGTACAGATAGATTGCCTTTTTGATCTAGGCGGACTCTGATGGTCGTGTTCGTATGGAGTTCATGAATAGCGGCCAGCAGACTTGCAGGGCAATTCCATTTGGTCAGTTTAGTCCAGAGTAAATCTCTGTTAATACTGTCGAACGCCTGAGACAAGTCTACCAAGGCGAGATAGATCTTGGAATTGGAACGCAAGGCTTCCATTTTCAGTAGGTTTAGTATTAAGAGTTTAATGCCGCAGCCGCAGCCTTTGACGAATCCCGTTTGTCTAGGGTCCATCTGATTGCATTTTGTTGACCACTCAGTCAGTTTTTGTTGAAGGAGAGTGGCATAGACCTTGGCCAGTACGTCAAGAAGTGCAATGGGTCTGTAGTTCTTAGGATTCCAACGATCGCCTTTTTTAAAGATAGGTATGATCACTGCTGATTTCCAAGACAAAGGGGTCTTGCGGTTGTTGACGATTCTTTTGAACAGTAGCTCACAAAAGGTAGTCCATAGTTCAGGTTGGAGCTTGAGCGTAAAGTTGGTTAAGCCATCAGGACCGGGGGCTCTAGAGTTGTGTAGATTCCTAATGACTCAATATTTCCTCATAATCAAAGGCCAAGTCCCAAAGTGGCAGCGCTGGTGGGCTCCAATCAGCGACCTCATTATTGTTACAAAAGAGGTTGGTATAAAAGGATACCCACTCAGACTCAGAGACCAGGTTTGCCTGGAGAGCATGTTGAGGAGCAAAGTTGTCCTTTATCAGTCTCCAATAATCAGCAGCGTTAGAGCTCTTCATTTTTGATAGCATCAACTCCGCATCATTCTGTAGCATAATAGATTTATGGGACTTAAGCCAGTTCTTATAGCTTTGTTTGAAATTTTTTACAAGCCCATTTGCAGCACTAGATGTTTGTTTGTGGGTCGATCTTATCTGCCAACGTAGGAGACGTTTCCGTTGTTGCACTTCAAGATCAAATTTATGTTTTGGAAAAAAAAGACTATTGGCCATGTGATTTTTGCGTTCTTGATATTGTGTTAGGAGGTGGCTATATTCCGTGAATTCGGAAGTCTGGAGACCTTTCAAGATATTACCTGTCTCAGTGTGGTCTAGGTTTAGGCGAATCCTACCGACTCCTGTTCGAGTTGGAAAGGCCCAGCGATCTTGAGGTCTTATGTCAGTTGCCGCAAATGTCAGTACCACCATCTCGTGATCGCTGTGTCGCATTGTTCGGACGGACAGTCTGGATGTTTTCGTATGAATCCCACTGGATACAATGATATAATCCAAGGTTGAATTTAGGTCGCCTCTTCTCCACGTGGGGGCAGCAGGAATATCGCCTACCGTTTGACCATTCAACATCATCAAGTCGCGTAGCTCCATTTCCAGAGACCATTGAGTTGCCAATTGAGATTCTAAATTGTTGACAGTCTTCTTGTGACCTGGTGTGTCCTGATGGTCAAGACAATCGATATTAAGGTCTCCACAGACTATTAGGTTAATTAGGGGGCAGGCTTCAATCTGCTCGTCCAGCGCCTTGGTGACTTCATCTATGAAGTTTGTAGTTCCACTGGCCGCATGGTTCCAGTACAGATTAAAGATGCAGATGTTAGTTGTCGCATCAGCAGCCATGCTGCCCACCCCGACCGTGGTCACTTGAATAAATGGAGAAATATCAATTGAGTTTAGGATCCGAAGACCTGAATTAATCCTAACGGCTACCAGAAGGCCTGACATTGGTCTTCCTCTAGTCTGTTTGAGGGCTGGAGTATAGGCAGTTTCAAATCCTTCCAGAATGGGTTTTTCACGTAGCCATGTCTCCTGTAGGCAAATAAGGTCCAAGTCATCGGCCCAGGTGGTATTAAACAGATGAGTGAAGCCCCTTGTGTTCCATGATCCCAGAGTAAGGGTTTTGTTGCTGGAAGGGTGTTTGAGGACCTGGCGTTAGCGTGGCGTGATATTATTTAAAGATTCAGCAATCCACGCCCATTCCTTCTCTTGACCCCTCGGCAGTATATCAGACCCTTGCAAAACTTCGGTATGATGTGTTTGACTGGCACCTGAGATTGTGATCTTGATGTTATTTAAGCTAGATGTCTCGTTCACGGACTTGCTGGTATTCTGTGCCGGAGGGAAGGATGTTAAATGCGAAACTGCAGTGACCCTCTCACAAGAGCGATCAGATGGGTTATTGTAGTCTCTTCCGACCTCCAGCAAGATCGCAGCTTTATTCAGAGCTTCTTCTGGAATCCGTGTAGGGGCTAGGGAAATGTCAAAGCCCAGAGACATTAAAACTGGTCCGGCTTGGAGCAGTGTATCAGCTATCAATTTGGACTGGACATGTAGAATAACTGCATCATTTTTGTTTTCTTCAAGAAATTCTACAATTTTTAGATCGCCAGATTCTATTGCTCGCAGGCTCGGTACTAGATGACAAAGCCATAACACATTATGGCGATTCATTATCAAGTCATCAGCAGAGTCGATACGTTCTAGAAGTACTTGGTGGTAAGTAGGCTCATTCTTCCAATATTTGTTCTTGAGGGATTCGTTTGTTGTTTGCTTACTCAGTGATAAGTTTCTTTGCGACCCCCCAGTAGCCTTGGGTTGCAGCGACTTAGGCAGGATACCCCTAGAATTAGAGCCAGATGAGTCATTCTTAGCAACTACCGAGGATGACAGGTTAACACAAGGAGCAGAGGGAACTAGTGACTCTGGATCTTCCATCTTGGATTGGCCAGTGTTGCGTGGGTCACACGTTTTACGGCGTTTCTCCTCTAACGTCATGAAGGGTTGCGACCAGGTGTCCGTGTCGTCTATGGGAGTTGTGGATGGACCAATTTTTTCACCTAGGGATACAATTCTGGAGGACTTCGAGGCTGGCGCTTGTGGATGAGTGAAAATATGTCCAGATGGATTTAATCCAGTGTCAGGCTGGTTAGTCATGTGAGGACAAGCAGCACTCAAAAGACCGGTTGAATTGCCAGACTGCTTGTGTACATTGAGAGGGCTCGCCGGTAGAGTGTCAAACTCAGCAGCCTTCTCCACATCCTCAGCTATATCCTCTTCGTATACGGACATGTTTAGCAGGTCCTCAGATGTGCCACATAAATTGATTGTTGGATCTGCGGTCATGTCCAGATTGTTAGATGCAGCATTTAACGGAGGGTCTGATGCAACCTTTGTTCCTTTTGAGATTGTTTTATTAACAATTACATTCACCGTTTTTATGTTACGCAAAAATTTCCTGGAATCATTTCCTCGGTTCCTTTTTTTTGTTGGTATGTTTTTTGATTTTTTTGGCTTCGTTGCCTCTACAGGTTCCAGTTTTCGGACCTGTAATGGGGCCGTTCGTGGGGTGCTTAAAGATGTCATAGACTTCAACAGCGGCGTCATTTCTGTGATTTTGTGCGATATTGGACCCCTCTTTAGTAGAATCAGGAGCAAGATTTTGATTGGAGGAGGCAGCCAATTGAAAGTCCTGAGGAGGCGAGTTCGCTGCGGCTTGAATTTCCACAATAATGGCCTGAGCATTGGTCAATTGAGGTGGAATTGGATCAGTGGCAGAGGGAGCAAACTCATCCGTTTGCGAATCTACAAGGCATGGAGCCGGCAGCGACAAATATTGATCCTGACCGGCTTCTTGCGGCGCTTTTTCATAACAGGCCAGCTTATTTAAACTTCGCTTTGATTCAATAGCAGTGGCCTCTGCTATTTGGGCACATGTGGCTAGTGGAATCCGAACAGATGAACAGGCTACAGGTTTGTCTGGAGTCTGGGAGCTCGGTAATCCTCTATCTTCAGGAGTTCCAATATAGCCAGGCTTATCGATTTTTTGTTGAAAAAGATGTAAAGCCTGTTTTGCCACTTCAGCCAATAATTTTCTATCCAAAAAAGCGTTTTTGTTACTGTCTATTAATGCACCTAACGCCAATTCAGCCTGTTTGTCAGTGTGCAGAGAAGTATTTTTTAAGGTCGTCTGAGAGATCTCCAGTTCAGCGATCTTTGTGTTCATGCCAGAGATTAAAGCTGTTAGATCTTTCAAGTTGTCATTAATGTGTTCGTACATTTTCAAATATGGAGCCAAAGCAAGAGTAGTAGATGACATAATAATCGTCTGAATTTCTTGTATGGTTGGTAAAGAGCGATCATTTCCAGAGCTGTCCATTGGGAGGCCTGTGGATCGCCTTTTATTCAACGGAAGGCGTCTGATTTTTGGAAAAGGACGCTCCATTAATGATGAGTCCGATAAAGATGAATCTGACGTAGCGTCGGAATGAGAACCCATGATTGAAGAGCTATCAATGAGTTGGTGTAGATTCGGCGCTATATCATTTTGCGAAGTAGGGGAGTCAGCTCTTTTTGCTGAAACAAGTTTCTTCTGTGAACATTTGATGTTCGGAGAGAGGCTCGAGCGTCTGTGTTTTCTTTGATTCACCTTGGTCATAGATACGCTCTGCGGAGGACTTTTATCCCACAGTGCAGGAGGGGGCGCCTCGACCACAGAAATCGTGGATGCCCTGACATGGGCTGTAGCACCCGGCGTAAAGTTTTTTAATGCCGAGTTGTTCAATCTGTTTTTATTCAAGTGTTTGAGGTCCATTAACAGCTTATTCACAACTTCCAAGGAATTTCTTCGATTGGTAGAGTCTTTTCCATGCTGGGCCGGCAACCTCTCCCGCTCAGCGGTTGTAAAAGAGCCACGGGAGAATGATTCCGACTCCAGATTTTGCTCTGGTTTGTCCGCTTCGTTGAATGTAAAAGCTGTGTCAGGGAGATAAACATCAGGCATTGTGTTCTGTGGCGTCATAGGCGACGGTAGCAGCTTTTCATGTGCACTGTAAAATCTTGTACGCGGAGAACTGCTGCTTGTTTCTTTTTGCATTAGAGCGCAAACTGCATCGCATGCACCTGGGCTCTTTGGAAGAACCTGGTCGTCCGACGTTACGTCAGTAGACCTGCAAGGAGGCATTAGCACAGTGCCACAGACCTGTTGCGTTGTACTACTGTTATGTGGTGCAGCAAAGGATGGAAGTACAGCAGAGCCACATGTTGAGGCCGAGGTAATCATCACTATCGGAGAAGTCTGAACTTCATATTGTTTATCACATTTATCAGATGGCTCATCATATTTACATTGACACGGGGAGCGGGATGGGGCGTCATGGAGGGTGTCCATTTGAAATGGACTAGGCTGCACAATAGCAGTGTCAGTAATGTGCTGTCTTATCGAAGACTCGACTACTGACTCAGGACACACACCCTCAATGGGCCCTCTCGTGTGGCCAGCATAAACCGGAAAGTCTGAATTTAATTGCAAGATAGAAGACACACACGCACTTACTGTGGTTTCCTTGTTGTTATGTCGCTCCGCTTCATTCGTAAACTGTATGCATTCAGCAGCATCAGGAGGTAGGACAGGTGTGCGAGACGGTTCCGAGGATTCCGCCGAGAGCCATGAGCGTTCGGAGTCGTTACAGGCAGACTCACGCGCACGCTTCCTTTGAGCTCGAGTCTTTATGGCAGCACTCGTAGATTTACCTATCGCCGAGGGCATTGTAGCATTGGTGCGCATTGTATCCTCGGCTGCAAGATGGTATGTGCGGGGAGCAGGGGAGGCCACAGGGAGAACCAAGAGGGGAGTCCCGGAGCCTACGGACTCCTCAGATTCAACCGGATTCCGTTTACTTTCGTGAGGCGGCCCCGGCGCGCCAAACAGCCGCACAACAGCCAGCGGCCTTTACCCCTATCGGGCTTAACGCCGCGAGGGTGGAAGCCTCAGTGCTTTGAAGTCGTGAAGAGTCACGTGATAGGTCACGTGTCCTGTGTTAGCTCCGCCTCCTCCAGGAAGCGAGCAGATGCAGGCAAAAGCCCCTAGGCGGCTTACAATGCTTTTACAAAAGCAGAACGTTCGTGACAGAAAAGCGAATCCCTTCGCATCCAGCAGCACTCCGTGTCCCCATAGCACATAGGCACAATGGACATAAACAAGTCTGTGTGCCCATAGCACATGGGCATTATGGGCATATACAGGTCTGTGTCTCCATAGCACATGGGCATATGCAGGTCTGCATCCTCATAGCACAGGGG
Source organism: Ambystoma mexicanum (assembly GCF_040938575.1). Taxonomy (NCBI): domain Eukaryota; kingdom Metazoa; phylum Chordata; class Amphibia; order Caudata; family Ambystomatidae; genus Ambystoma; species Ambystoma mexicanum. Next base: position 1,487,873,263 of record NC_090924.1, read on the forward strand.
CATTATGGGCATATACAGGTCTGTGTCTCCATAGCACATGGGCATATACAGGTCTGCGTCCTCATAGCACATGGGCATTATGGGAATATACAGGTCTGTGTCCCCATAGCACATGGGCATACGCAGGTCTGCGTCCTCATAGCACATGGGCACTATGGGCATAAACAGGTCTGTGTCTCCATAGCACATGGGCATTATGGGCATATACAGGTCTGTGTCCTCATAGCATATGGGCATTATGGGCATATACAGGTCTGTGTCCTCATAGCACATGGGCATTATGGGCATATACAGGTCTGTGTCTCCATAGCACATGGGCATATGCAGGTCTGCATCCTCATAGCACAGGGGCATTATGGGCATATACAGGTCTGTGTCTCCATAGCACATGGGCATATACAGGTCTGCGTCCTCATAGCACAGGGGCATTATGGGCATATACAGGTCTGTGTCTCCATAGCACATGGGCATATACAGGTCTGCGTCCTCATAGCACATGGGCATATGCAGGTCTTCGTCCTTATAGCACATGGGCATTATGGGCATAAACAGGTTTGTGTCCCCATAGCACGTGGGCATTATGAGCATATACAGGTCTGTGTCCCCATAGCACGTGGGCATTATGGGCATATACAGGTCTGTGTCCTCATAGCACATGGGCATATACAGGTCTGTGTCCCCATAGCACATGGGCACTATGGGCATATACAGGTCTGTGTCTCCATAGCACATGGGCATAAACAGGTTTGTGTCCCCATAGCACATGGGCACTATGAGCATAAACAGATCTGTGTGCCCATAGCACATGGGCATACACAGGTCTGTGTCCCCATAGCACATGGGCATACACAGGTCTGTGTCCCCATAGCACATGGGCATACGCAGGTCTGCGTCCTCATAGCACATGGGCATTATGGGCATATACAGGTCTGTGTCTCCATAGCACATGGGCATATACAGGTCTGCGTCCTCATAGCACAGGGGCATTATGGGCATATACAGGTCTGTGTCTCCATAGCACATGGGCATATACAGGTCTGCGTCCTCATAGCACATGGGCATATGCAGGTCTTCGTCCTTATAGCACATGGGCATTATGGGCATAAACAGGTTTGTGTCCCCATAGCACGTGGGCATTATGAGCATATACAGGTCTGTGTCCCCATAGCACGTGGGCATTATGGGCATATACAGGTCTGTGTCCTCATAGCACATGGGCATATACAGGTCTGTGTCCCCATAGCACATGGGCACTATGGGCATATACAGGTCTGTGTCTCCATAGCACATGGGCATAAACAGGTTTGTGTCCCCATAGCACATGGGCACTATGAGCATAAACAGATCTGTGTGCCCATAGCACATGGGCATACACAGGTCTGTGTCCCCATAGCACATGGGCATACACAGGTCTGTGTCCCCATAGCACATGGGCATACGCAGGTCTGCGTCCTCATAGCACATGGGCATTATGGGCATATACAGGTCTGTGTCTCCATAGCACATGGGCATATACAGGTCTGCGTCCTCATAGCACAGGGGCATTATGGGCATATACAGGTCTGTGTCTCCATAGCACATGGGCATATACAGGTCTGCGTCCTCATAGCACATGGGCATATGCAGGTCTTCGTCCTTATAGCACATGGGCATTATGGGCATAAACAGGTTTGTGTCCCCATAGCACGTGGGCATTATGAGCATATACAGGTCTGTGTCCCCATAGCACGTGGGCATTATGGGCATATACAGGTCTGTGTCCTCATAGCACATGGGCATATACAGGTCTGTGTCCCCATAGCACATGGGCACTATGGGCATATACAGGTCTGTGTCTCCATAGCACATGGGCATAAACAGGTTTGTGTCCCCATAGCACATGGGCACTATGAGCATAAACAGATCTGTGTGCCCATAGCACATGGGCATTATGAGCATATACAGGTCTGTGTCCCCATAGCACATGGGCACTATGGGCATATACAGGTCTGTGTCCTCATAGCACATGGGCATATACAGGTCTGTGTCCCCATAGCACATGGGCACTATGGGCATATACAGGTCTGTGTCCTCATAGCACATGGGCACTATGGGCATATACAGGTCTGTGTCCTCATAGCACATGGGCATATACAGGTCTGTGTCCCCATAGCACATGGGCACTATGGGCATATACAGGTCTGTGTCCTCATAGCACATGGGCATATACAGGTCTGTGTCCCCATAGCACATGGGCACTATGGGCATATACAGGTCTGTGTCTCCATAGCACATGGGCATATACAGGTCTGTGTCCCCATAGCACACGGGCACTATGGGCATAAACAGGTCTGTGTCCCCATAGCACATGGGCATACACAGGTCTGTGTCCCCATAGCACATGGGCATACACAGGTCTGTGTCCCCATAGCACATGGGCACTATGGGCATGCACAGGTCTGTGTCCCCATAGCACATGGGCACTATGGGCATGCACAGGTCTGTGTCCCCATAGCACATGGGCATATACAGGTCTGTGTCCCCATAGCACACGGGCACTATGGGCATAAACAGGTCTGTGTCCCCATAGCACACGGGCACTATGGGCATAAACAGGTTTGTGTCCCCATAGCACATGGGCACTATGGGCATGCACAGGTCTGTGTCCCCATAGCACATGGGCACTATGGGCATGCACAGGTCTGTGTCCCCATAGCACATGGGCATATACAGGTCTGTGTCCCCATAGCACATGGGCACTATGGGCATATACAGGTCTGTGTCTCCATAGCACATGGGCATATACAGGTCTGTGTCCCCATAGCACACGGGCACTATGGGCATAAACAGGTCTGTGTCCCCATAGCACATGGGCATACACAGGTCTGTGTCCCCATAGCACATGGGCATTATGAGCATGCACAGGTCTGTGTCCCCATAGCACATGGGCACTATGGGCATGCACAGGTCTGTGTCCCCATAGCACATGGGCATATACAGGTCTGTGTCCCCGTAGCACACGGGCACTATGGGCATAAACAGGTCTGTGTTCCCATAGCACACGGGCACTATGGGCATAAACAGGTTTGTGTCCCCATAGCACATGGGCACTATGGGCATGCACAGGTCTGTGTCCCCATAGCACATGGGCACTATGGGCATGCACAGGTCTGTGTCCCCATAGCACATGGGCATATACAGGTCTGTGTCCCCATAGCACACGGGCACTATGGGCATAAACAGGTCTGTGTCCCCATAGCACATGGGCATACACAGGTCTGTGTCCCCATAGCACATGGGCATTATGGGCATATACAGGTTTTTGTCCCCATAGCACATGGGCACATGGGCACTATGGGCATAAACAGGTCTGTGTCCCCATAGCACATGCGTACATTAATTTATACTTGTTTTTTTCAAGGCTTGCATCAAATGTGTTGGGGCTGCAATTGAGCCGGTCACTGTACATGCTAGCAACAATGGTTTTAATTCCAGCACTGGCTATGAGGTAGACACAAAGGAAGAGTAAGGGGTGGCACATGAGCTGTGCTTGATGCCACAGAGTGTGAGGACTGGGACAGTGGCGCGTGACAACTGGTAAGAAAGGGCTGCAAAAACCTGGCCTTTCCGTGCTGCACAGCGGCTACGAGGGCTGGCAGCGGGGCTTTCAGATATGTCAAAGGGAGAAGTGATTGCTGGCTTCAGAGGATGTCATTCTATATATATTGATGAACATTGTTATGTTCCACACATTTGAGGTTGTTGTACAGCTCCTTATGATGCAATTTGGTTACAGGTTCTTCTAAGGTGCATTGATTTGAAAAGAGCCCAGCAAAATAATATCTAAAGCTGTATCTTACAACTTCAATCAAGCTTACCAAAATAATAGTTTAAAAAAAAACACTTTTAAGGCTGTAAAAATCCTTCCAATGACAGGTATTGTTAGGGGGAAAGGATGTAGTATAAAGGCTATGAAAACGTTATTCAGCCTTAGAAAACCATGTGCAACCCACACACATCATTAAAGAAGCCTTCCTGCTAGCCGTGCCTTCAACGTGGGATTCTCCACAGAAGGGAGGTGCATAGCTCTCAACCATTTGTGTCCCAAAGGCGGGTGAAAACACCCAATTTTATTTTTGGCGGCTGAGAGTCCCATTGAAATGAATGGGCGTGCAAGAGGCTTAGCGGGAGAGTCAGCTGTTTACAAGGCGGGTGGAGTTGAGAGCTATGAAGGTGCATACATGCCAACCCTCCCCATTTAGGCGGGAGACTCACAATTTTGGTGACAAAAACGTTGCTATTTTTTACTGTCTCTCACCTAAAGTAAATCTAACCCCAAATGCAATTGAGTGGGGAAATTCAGCTCTCCCGATTTCTCTCAGAGACTCTCCCTCCCACGTGCTAGAACATGTTGTCATGTATGCAGGTGAAATATGCTGAGTCTGGCAGTTCTTCCCATTAAAGTGTACAGGTAACGAAGCATTTTTGACTCTTATAAAAGGTTTTTCCTGTACAGTTGATTTCATTGAAGTTAATTGTGTGTTGGGAGGGTGAAAATGTTGCTGTGGCGGGTGACATTTTAAATATTCGGGTGAGTTGAGAGGTATGAAAACACCAAAAACAAATATTAACTAAATAACTGATGGAAGTGGTGAGCGAAAGAGGCAAACACAGACACACCTGAAGAAGACAGAACCTGAATCCAGTGCAACCCGGAAATCATTGAAGATGACCCCACTTTCTCCAGCAGCTCCACTGCACCAGGCATTAACCCATAATAACATACTCTCTTGGAAACATTGAAAAGGGATCACAAGCTCAACAAGGACTAGAAGAAATGCAAATTCCAATACATTATATCCGTGAAACAGGAGAAAAAGTGGCTGAATATCTAGTATGTAGTCACAATTTAAAAAATGTATAGATTCTAATACATGCAGGTCACATTAGTGATAAACATGGACACAATTCTAATCAAAACCTATCCCTACGTATGTAAATAATATTGAGCAAGTACGAGAAAGCAGTGATTCTTTAGCCTTGCAAAGCTTGTTTTCTTTGAGGTGTATTAACGTCTTTTCTCTGAGCATGCGCTTCCTTTACGGATTCCAGGTGTAGAAGCTCCTAGCAGTATGCCTTTTCTGCGCATGCTCTGTGAAATCGGATCTTCACACTGCGCATGCTCCTAGCAGTATGCCCTTCCTGCGCATTCTCTGGAGATCAGTGTCTCTGCACTGCGCATGTCCATTTATCGGCTCAGCATCCCAGGTCCTTTGATGCAGACTCACAGCACCTCAGCCCTCCTCAGTCCCTCTGGGAGGCTCTGAGCAGTGGGTGGGTGTGTCCCTGGGACCCCTCCCTGGCCTCATAGATTGAGAAGGAGGTGCCTCTCAAGCGGTAATTACTGCAGGTGAGGGACACTTCTATGACGTCACACCCAAGCCTTCTAGAAACATCTGGGAAACATAACATAGCACCAGGGCAAGGTGTATTATCAGCAGTGCCCTGCCCCCCCCCCCCCCTTGCATGAGACCCCAAGTCTCTGTGGATCTCTCCTCCCCTAAAAAGGAACGAGTCTTTCAGGGGAAATGTGGCCTTGTCTCTGCTTTTCCTCCACAAACCTTCCATTAACCCTTTGTTGTAATGTGTATCTCAGCTGAGGTGGTGACATCACTGTTGTATGGAATGTGATGTCAGAGTGTGTGGAGTGTAGGGGATGTTATGCTCTGAAAGCTGGTTGTAAGATTTACAGTTGAGAGCTATGCTGAATTGAGGGGACATGCCGATGTTGTTCCTGGCAAGTAACATACAATAAACCTACATATGTCTTACCTGCTGGTCCGGGTGTTACTTCAGGTACCAACATATTACACCCTTTCTCCTGTGTATCTGATGGAGGCTGGGGTACAGGCTCCGCAGCAGATGTGCGGGGGCCCATGTCAACATGATGGCTGGGTCCCCATTTGCTTTGAGTGGAAGACAGTCTGAGGCACCCAGCGACAAAGAAATAACATGACACGAGCATCAGGAAGCTGACACACCAAATGCCCACTGATTATCACCTCTTTGCCTTTTAACACCGGTTCCTACTCATCAGTCTCTTGCTGATAAACAAGGGTATATAGCTTTTCAATGGGCATTTAGTGGTTTAGTGCCCTGCTGGCTGGCCGTCTAATGATAATTGGTGGATATTAACCCCGTTTGTATTTCTTTGTTATATGTGTGCTTTTCAGAGCTTACATTACAAGCTTCGTTTTCTGGTGCCCTTCGGGTCGCCTCTTCCATGGGACGGCCTGAAGGCCTGCAGCAAATACATTTTCTAATGTGAGCGCTTAAAAGTACACATTTCAACCCAGAGAAACAAAATATTATCGAAAATAATCTATTGCAGCATTATACAACTAATGACTGGCAACATAAGGGTAGATGCTGGGCCCCCCTGAAAGATTTGAAAGGCCCTGGTGATATGATATGATATATCATTTATAACACGCCTGTTCACAAGAGTTTCTAGGCGCGACAAGACAAGGGAGGGAAAACAGAGGGAGGACAAAACAAACAATCTTCGTAGGCCTTGTGTCATTCAGATCATGCAAGTCAGAGAAAAAGAAGTCAAGGGGAAAGGGAGAGGGGAGGGGAAAACAGGGCAGCAATGCTCTGAGTAAGTGCTGCCATTATAAGGCAGGCAATGAGACAAAATAAAACAGTCCTCTGAAGACATTCCTTGGTGCACCTCTTGCAAGGATAACAACGTTTATTCAGTATACTGACAGAAAAAACATGCAGGAAGGTGTCTGAAAACCCACTGCCACTGTGCACACTGGTTAGTTCAAAGCAAACAAGACATTGTAAAGTACATTTTTGCCACTTGTGACGCAACCAATATACAGTATTCATTGGTTACCCCCTATGTACATACTATCAATTCCCTATATTGCCTTGCCCGATTGGGCAGAGTTAATCTATGCCAGCCCCTCCTCCACGTGGTTTTCCGCGGTGGTCAGTCATAATGTAGAATGCAATAATGTAGAAAGTCAAAATGTCGAATTTTTTTTAGAAAACAATAATGTCGAAAAACAATAATGTCGAATTTTTTCTACATTTTTTAGAATTTTTCCGAAAAAAAAAAAATATATATATATAATTACAATGTGTTGAGTATGAGGGGTGAGAGGGTGGTGGGGGGTGGCCGGGGGTTGTTGGGTTAGGTGGGTTGGGCCCCCTCCCCCTAGTAAAAGATACTCTTCTTGTTTATTTATTTATTGATAGTGCTAATTGACATTTTTTTTCGATATTTTTTTTTTCTAAAAAATGACTCTTTTCATTATATGTATAGGTTTTCGACAATATTGTTTTCTACATTTTTGTAAGTCGACATTTTTTTTCTACATTATGACTATAAACCGTTTTCCGCACCACAAGTCCAATCACGTGATGTGCACCTGGTAGTTGGACATGAGCTCAGTAGATATTCTCGAGGTCAAATTGGCCCTTTGAAATAACAAAACGCTTCTCCTAATCACTGACACGCAGGCACCCCACCATGCCTCCCTGGCGCAGAGCTAGATTTGTTGGCCTCACCCCTTGTACTTCGCTGTACAAATCACAGGACCTTAGCTCCGCGCTTCCCCCTGGGCAGCTGGCCCTCCCTGGGTCTTCACCTGGGATATTTCAAGACCTTACTTAATCAGCCAAATTGCTAAGTAGTTAGGTGTTCTGTTAGCGGGCATCTAGCAGTTCAAATAGAAAGACCATTCTCCTGGGGAGCGCTAGTACCCTAAATCTGGATTGGGTGTCATGTACTGCAGATGAGGGACAGGTGGCCTTGCCTCTGCTTTTCCTTCACAGCCTTCCCTGAAGCCTTTCTCCTGTGCATGTGATGGGGCGGGTTATGGAGGTGGGGGTGAGATCAGCAGTCCATTCTGTAGACATTTCCATTATATATTGCCTCTGGGTGTCAGGTACTGCAGGTGAGGGACAGGTGGCCTTGCCTCTGCTTTTCCTTCACAGCCTTCCCTTAAGCCTTTCTCCTGTGCATGTGATGGGGGTGGGTTATGGAGGTGGGCGGGGGAGATCAGCAGTCCATTCTGTAGACATTTCCATTATATATTGCCTCTGGGTGTCATGTACTGCAGGTGAGGGACAGGTGGTCCTGCCTCTTCTTTTCCTTCACAGCCTTCCCTTAAGCCTTTCTCCTGTGCTTCTGATGGGTGCGGGGTATGGAGGTGGGAGTGGGTTATGGGGGGGGGGGGAGCTGGGGGTGTTTGGACATTTCCATTATATATTGTCTCTGGTTGTCATGTTAATGCTGGAGTCTGTAATTTAGATCATTCATATTGTACATGTATTAATCATGTGATGTTTGCTTTCTCCAGACCTGAGCACTTTATTGGCGTGTCCTCGTGTTCAGCAAAAGGCCCGGAGCACAGACTGCAAAAGGTAAATACCTGCTCTGATGTGTGTCTGCCTCTCTGTGCTTCTGTCTCCTGACCTGCGCACTCTCGCCCTCCCTGTCCCCTCTTCCCCTTCTCTCCCCTCCCTTTTCTGTTTCTCTCCCCTCTCTCTCCTCTCCCTCTTCCCTTTCTCTCCTCCTTTTCCTCCCCTCGTGCACAGGGGTGCACTAGGAACCAAAAGTGGCCCTGAAAAAAGTTCTGAAAATGGCCCCATGTTGCGCAGCACACAGAAGGTAACGAGCAATCACAGCACATCAACAGAGAGCTTGCATGAGGGCGAAAGTGCTTATTATAACATATTCATCCATGAACGGTAATTAAAAAGTCACGTTTTAAGCAGTTTCAACTTATTTTAGGAGCCCCGTGCAGATACATTTGTCTTTCCAGTTTTTCAAAAGAAATGTATAAATCCAAGAGTCTCTGTCCACCCCGTGCGCACCTGTCATAACACATTGTTTAATAAGCTGCCGTGACAGCAAGCAAAACCAGCACCCTGGAAGGCCCCTGGCCCCACCCCACCACCATCCACGCTAGACACAGAATAATAGACAGTTGGCTTTTCAAGTCTAACGTTAGCATTCCACAATTAGAGTGTTTGTATCCGACAATTGGCACAGGACCTGGTCTCGTAATAGCAGGTACGAGGCAGGTGTACAGGCTTTAGTATAGATGTATGGCACAGAGCAGGTACCTCTACCCCAGCATAGGCACAGGACCCAGACCAATAATGGCAGGGACGAGGCAGGTGTACAGGCTTTAGTATAGATGTAGGACACAGAACAGGTACCTCTACCCCAGCATAGGCACAGGACCCAGACCAATAATGGCAGGGACGAGGCAGGTGTACAGGCTTTAGTATAGATGTAGGACACAGAACAGGTACCTCTACCCCAGCATAGGCACAGGACCCAGACCAATAATGGCAGGGACGAGGCAGGTGTACAGGCTTTAGTATAGATGTAGGACACAGAACGGGTACCTCTACCCCAGCATAGGCACAGGGCCCAGTCTAATGATAGCAGGTACGAGGCAGGTGTACAGGCTTTAGTATAGATGTATGGCACAGAGCAGGTACATCTACCCCAGCATAGGCACAGGACCCAGACCAATAATGGCAGGTATGAGGCATGTGTACAAGCTTTGGTATAGATGTATGGCACAGAGCAGGTACATCTACCCCAGCATAGGCACATAACTCAGATTAGCATCCTCATGGAATGTCTATGTGCCCAAGCATGGATACAGAGTGACAGCAACATGGGTGATACACATATAGCATAAGTAGCAGGTATAGCAGCAACATTAAATATACACGGGCTATAGCATATGCATAGCATAAGTAGAGGATATGGTAGAAAAATGTTAGATACACATGCCATAGCATAAGTAGAGGATATGGTAGAAAAATGTTAGATACACATGCCATAGTATAAGTAGAGGATATGGAAGCTTAATAGAAGATACACATACCATTGTATAAATAGCGGATATGGCCGCCACATGGAAGATACTCATACCATAGTATAAGATATGGATTGGCAATTACCAGAAATGTGCACTTTCCTGAAAATAGAGTGCGATTAGAAGAGGGTCAGGGTTTTCAAGTGGTGTTGCCATGAGTGAGCCAACGCTTTGTGTGTGCAATGTATGATCACTATAATATATGTAAGGACACTATAGCCAGATGAACCATGAGTGATGCTTTTTGAAGAACATACCTAGAGAACTAAATAATTCTTGGTCATTCCAGTTGCCCCCTACCCAGGCTGGACTCGCCAGGAAGATTCCTCAACAACCCCACATTCATCCGAGTCCACACGTCGCCATATCACGACGGCCGACACTAGACCTGCAGACTTTAACACTAGGCTATCAGAATTAGATTTTGAATAACGCTCTGCAATATTAGATCTCTTGGGATCGAAGAATTCCACCTTTAGAATATCCTGTTTAGGCTCAGTTAAGATGTGAGGCACCAGCGTTGTCAAATTATCCATGGGTAGGGATTTACAGCTTTGGTTAATTAGTGTAGAGATCCCACTCGACCTGGTCATCTGGTGAGCACTTAACGATTGAAATACCAGTGCATCAGAGTCAAGTAATTGATGAATGTCCTCCAGGATGACAGTCTTCCTTAGAATTATTTTTAGTTGTTTTGCCTTTATTTGGTTTGTAGCGTTTCCTAGCCATTAATGTGCACAGCCCCTAGTGTGTAACGCTGGCAGATTTCTTCTCATGGCAATGAGAAGCACAGGCCCCCCTTATTCTTTTTATTTCTCATTATCTTCGTTTTGAAGCCAAGAGGGCAACATCCAATGACCTAATAAATTCAACATCTGAAAAGGGCCGAGATGGAGAAGGGATGTACATGATGCATTGACTGTCAAAATCCTTGTCTTGTCTGGACCCTTCGGATTAGTATTACTCCTAAATCGTTTTTTACACCTCATGGAGTGCTTTATTCTTTTGATTTCCACTCATAATGGTACTGGAGTATGTGAGGCTGGCATGGTAGCACAAGTAAGTACACAGACACAAAGATACAAGTTTTAACACCTTTATTAAGTTTGACTGGGGTTGGAGGCTTTCTATCCTCTCCCAGCTTTGTTTTTTACAGTTATTCACAAAGTTCCTTTTCAATCACTTGCTCAGGCTGCGCTTGCCTGACTTCAAACACTTAAACATGGGTGAAACACTTTCCAGCTAAACATCTCCGCTTCACAGAGCTTGGGGAGAACTCCCTTCCCCAACCCTTGCACTTCTCATTCACAATGTTCAACTGTCGGAGACCTTTGCAGCTGCATAGTATTCTCACCCCTGTGCGTGACCACTCTGATGTTCGGGTCTTCTTTTTAAAGTCTGTGCCTCTAGCACTTGATTTCATAGAACGGCCACTTTGCCACTCTTTTCCTTGTTTCACAAAAATATAGTTAGCTTTCACCTTAGCCTTTCAGGATCTCTGCATGCTCTTTCCTTCGTGCCCTTAGTTTCAATGTCTTTCAACACATTTCACTTTCATTATTCACTGTTCTGTTATCTTTCAAGAAACATTTCAACAGCGTGCCTTCACACAAAGCACTGCTCTGTTAATTTGTTTCTTGTTGGCTCCCTCGCCGACTAGACACAATCAAGCATTCAGTTAAATGTCTTTATCCTCCAAAGCATAGCCTCACGTGCAACATTGTAGCTTCACACAATTGTGCGTTTCACAAACCGGGCTCTCCCTTTCTTTGAACTCACCGGCTGTGATAGCTCCAGCGTGTTCTTCAGTTTTCAGCTTGTCAGGGTCTTGACCACCTGACCCTCAGACGTTCCCGGGCGAACGCACATCCTTGCGGGGGAAATGCGCAATCTTCTGGCATAAGGAGGGAAGAGTTGAGACTGCCCCTCTTCTCCCTTCTCTTAACTTTACCGCCTCCTTGGAGACACGGCTCCCTCGCCACGCTTTCTCCGGGCTGCCGGCGCTTTATAAATTCCCATAACATAACATAACATCTCAGTGTCCCGTTCTCCCTGGCCTGGTCCTTGACGGCTCTCACTCAGTTGTTCCTCTGCTTCACCATCCGACTTGCTTTCCTTGCTGTCCCCGGTCTCACCGCATTTGTCTTTCTGTGCTTCACATTTTATATTCAAAGTAGCCATCAAGTTTCATGTTTGTGTGATTGGGACTGAGTGCCTGACCCTGCCTGGCCCTAGTAGTGGGACAGGGACATTGCCTATTACTGGTGGTAATCTTCACAGTCTGAGTCCTACTCTTCCTCGTCTCAGTAGTTGGGCTGATAAACCAATTAGGGGAATTATGGAAGTCGGTAGAGGGAATGTGGGGTGAAAGTTTGTCAGGGGCAGCGGGATACCATGTCTTGCCCTCACGTGCTCCATCCCCACACCCCGTGGACCTCTACCCAGGTGATCCTCGCGTGTCCACCCCCAGAGTCGGGATCCAATAGCGATGGCCCTTCTCTGGCCACCGAATAAGGGATCCCCAATGACACGGTAGTGAAAAGCCTTCAAGTTTTTTTACTAGTCCACGATAATTACAGGAACAGTAGTATCTGTACCAATATCTACGGATTCAGGTATGTCACGTGCATCACTGGTCAACTGGCCGTTCACAGAAGTATTAGACCTGGATCCACAGATTTCTACTATTCACCATAGGAGTCGGCAAAGGTGAGAGGTCATTATGATATGATATGACATTCATAACGCGTGTTTCTACGCGCGAATGCAATGTTCACATGCAATGTTGTTAATAGGTCTGGGAAACCTAACCCACTCCAGGATGTGGCTAAGGATGGGTGAATGAGCAGTGGATGTTTCCATTTTTCCATCACAAGTTTAATAAACGTTCTAATACTTGGAATTGCAGATAGGATGCTTCGGGGTTCAGTGAATCACTAGAGCAATTGGCCAGAATTGGCCAGTTGAGTTGCAGAATCTATGGTCACAATAGCCATCTGACCATTACTTTTGTCGTCATCCAAGGTTTAATTAAGTAGTGGTAGTTGAGGAGTACATAACTACCTCCTATTAAGGGCTTCTTCTGGATCATGAGTTAATTCTCTAGGAGCTTTGCTGTGAATGAGGGGCTGGTCAGAGCCTTCAATCGGAGTGATCTGATTGGTTGATGAGTTAGTAGAAGCCACCTGTGTTGTATCTGTGAGTTCATCAGAGTCAGAAAGGGGCATGCTAGTTGCTTTGGTTATTCGTTCTAGCATTTTCATGCCAAACTGGTCAGGGCGGAAAATAATTGAGTGTCGAGCACTAGCAGATGGTGAGTTTCACTAGAGTTCCGCAGAGGAAGAACTCCCTGTGATGTTAGTTTTAAAACAGTGCTGGAAATGGTAGGAACTTTAATAATTTTGAGCGGGCAAGATCTGAGGTGCCGAAGATTATATGAATGTAAATATCTTTAGTTCTTACCGGGTCACTGTGCAATCCTGCCTATTATCCAGTGTAGCCATGGCTGCGATGGGTTCCAGTGGGTAGTTCTCAGTAGAAAATGCATGTTGCTGAGTCCGGCACGCACCGGCTAGATGGCTGGATGATGGCGTGACAGCCATGCGCAGCTCTGTTCTGCTATAAAGCCTGCTTCAGTGCTGACAGCTGCTGAAGTAGCGGGTCAAAGGCCTCTTCCCCCCTGCAGTGTCTGCCTCAAAGGATCAGGTGTCCGAAGTCCAGCTGAGAATCTTATTTCCAACAGTCGACTTAACCGGTAAGTGCAAGGAATAGAATGCAAGCAGTTGGATATAAATTGTCATCAACGTCCAGCTTCCTGGTACACATAATTTGAAGAACAATTGACTAGAAACATGCATCCTTTTTCTGCATGTCAACTTTACATCCATGGTGTCATGGGCTTAGCTTCAAGGGAGGCTTTACTGTATAACTCACTCTAATGGTGTTGGAAGTGGATACGCATTTTGTACACGATTGAAACTGTGTGTGTGGGGGGAGGGGTCCCTTAAGTTGGAAATCTCCCACCAGTCCCATTGCCGAAGCCTTTAAACATATGAAGGTTATGCAGCTACCTTAAGACATGCAGCACTGCAGTCACTGCTGGTCCTCATGGTGATGACATCCAGGTCTGGATGCAACATGTGTCAGCCTAGATGTGATGTGAGCAATAGGCCATTCTGGAAATAATGGAATCACAATTATGAGAGCATGAGTGTACAATAAGCAGACAAAAACTGCGACAGTCAGCCTCTAAATGTTAGACTCTATTTTGGGCAAAAAAAGAAGATGAATGTTGCTTCATAAAGTAATGCTGCCCTAACCTCGAGCCTAAGATCGCTCTCAGGGCACCACCGGCCGCACTAGGCAGCGAGTGAGTCTCAGTATGTGAACATGGCAGCATTGCTAAAGCCGCGAGCATAAGGTCACTCTCAGGGCACCACCGGCCGCACTAGGCAGCGAGTGAGTCTCAGTAAGTGAACATGGCATCATTGCTAAAGTCGTGAGCATAAGATCGCTCTCAGGGCACCACCGGCCGTACTAGGCAGCGAGTGAGTCTCAGTAAGTGAACATGGCATCATTGCTAAAGCCGCAAGCATAAGGTCACTTTCAGGGCACCACCGGCCGCACTAGGCAGCGAGTGAGTCTCAGTAAATGAACATGGCATCATTGCTAAAGCCGCGAACATAAGGTCACTCTCAGGGCACTACCGGCCGCACTAGGCAGCGAGTGAGTCTCAGTAAGTGAACATGGCAGCATTGCTAAAGCCGCGAGCATAAGATCGCTCTTAGGGCACCACCGGCCGCACTAGGCAGCGAGTGAGTCTCAGTAAGTGAACATGGCAGCATTGCTAAAGCCGCGAGCATAAGATCACTCTCAGGGCACCACTGGCCGCACTCCTCTCAGGGCACCACCGGCCGCACTAGGCAGCGAGTGAGTCTCAGTATGTGAACATGGCAGCATTGCTAAACCCTCGAGCCTAAGATCGCTCTCAGGGCACAACCGGCCGCAATAGGCAGCGAGTGAGTCTCAGTATGTGAACATGGGAGCATTGCTAAAGCCGCGAGCATAAGATCACTCTCAGGGCACCACCGGCCGCACTAGGCAGCGAGTGAGTCTCAGTAAGTGAACATGGCAGCATTGCTAAACCCTCGAGCCTAAGATCGCTCTCAGGGCACCACCGGCCGCACTAGGCAGCGAGTGAGTCTCAGTATGTGAACATGGCAGCATTGCTAAACCCTCGAGCCTAAGATCGCTCTCAGGGCACTACCGGCCGCAATAGGCAGCGAGTGAGTCTCAGTATGTGAACATGGGAGCATTGCTAAACCCTCGAGCCTAAGATCGCTCTCAGGGCACTACCGGCCGCAATAGGCAGCGAGTGAGTCTCAGTATGTGAACATGGGAGCATTGCTAAAGCCGCGAGCATAAGATCACTCTCAGGGCACCACCGGCCGCACTAGGCAGCAAGTGAGTCTCAGTAGGGAGCATGGCAACACTTGCATGCCTTGAACATAAAATCACTCTCAGGGCAGCACCGGCCACACTGGACTGCAAGTGAGTCTCAGTAGGTGAGCATGGCAGTACTTTCAAAGCCTCAAGCATAAGATCACTCTCGGGGCACCACCGGCCGCACTGGATTGCAGGTGAGACTCAGTAGGGGAGCATAGCAACACTGGCATGTCTCGAGCATAAGATCACTCTCGGGTCACCAATGGCCGCACTAGGCAGCGAGTGAGTCTCAGTAGGGAGCATGGCAACACTGGCATGCCTCGAGCATACAATCACTCTCAGGGCACCACCAGCCACACTGGACTAGCGAGTGAGTCTCAGTAGGGGAGCATGGCAGTACTTCCAAACCCTCGAGCATAAGATCACTCTCAGGGCACCACCGGCCAGATTGGACTAGAGAGTGAGTCTCAGTAGGTGAGCATGGCAACACTTGGCATGCCCCGAGCGAGTGAGTCTTCCATTGGTCTCTTCTCGCAGAGCTGAAAGGTGCCTGCAGAGAAGGCATCAGAAATGACATCACGACTTGAAGACTGTTAGTCAGGCACTGGATGAAAAGGAGCTGTTAAGAGTCTGCGTGGGCAGAAGGACTTCTGCATTTAGGGTTAAATACTAAATTGACTCCTCCCAGAGCAAGGACCATCTAAGCTCACCAAGAATGAACAGATATTACATTTACGGTTTTCCAGTTGGAAGTAGTTGGTTTAATTCTGGTTGAAATCAGTACTTGAGAAAACTGTCTTTCATTTGTATAGTGCATATCAATTAAAAAGTTTGATTTAACAATAATCCGAGGTAATGTGTTTTTTAAGCCTACAGGAAATAATGTTCTTAATTATCCTCCATACTTATAACTAAAGCACACACCAGTAATAGATTGTGCGCAATAACAAACCAATTTGGGCTTCATGGAGAACGTTTTGCTTTTAATAATGTATATGTTTAATAATTTATAATGGGCATATACATTTAATTTGAGACTAACCTTAATTTCATGATGTCACCCCAGTGCCTACCTCGACCCACAAAGGATGAGGGGTCCGAAGTCCAGCTGAGAATCAGATTTCCAACAGTCGACTTAACCGATAAGTGCAAGGAATAGAATGCAAGCAGTTGGATATAAATTGTCATCAACGTCCAGCTTCCTGGTACGCATAATGTGAAGAACAATTGACTAGAAACATGCATCCTTTTTCTGCATGTCAGCTTTACATCCATGGTGTCATGGGCTTAGCTTCAAAGGAGGCTTTACTGTATAACTCACTCTAATGGTCTTGGCTGTGGACACGCATTTTGTACACGATTGAAACTGTGTGTGTGGGGGGAGTGGTCCCTTAAGTTGGAAATCTCCCATCAGTCCCATTGCCGAAGCCTTTAAACATATAAAGGTTATGCAGCTACCTGAAGACATGCAGCACTGCAGTCACTGCTGGTCCTCATGGTGATGACACCCAGGTCTGGATGCAACATGTGTCAGCCTAGATGTGATGTGAGCAATAGGCCTCTCTAACACCTTCCAGTTTCTCGAGTAACGTTAGTGGCAGCCACTTATTGTATACTATGATACGTTCTACATATATATAATCTCTTGAACGCTTTATACATTTTAGTTGCTTAGACTTGATTATATGCCGGCCAAAATAGGGATCTCATGTCAGCCTGCACAGACCCCCACGCCTTCCAACACCACCCAGGAGATGAATGTCAGAAAGGCAAGTGGGCACCCACCATCTGGCCTGCAGAGGAGCATGCCTCTTTCCTCGTGCATAACACATGTAGGCAAGGAGGGCCGGGGTAGGCAACTGCACAGTAGATCACCAGTGAGGCTGAGGAGATAACTAAGGAGCAATCAAGATCTAGGCTTCCCAGAGTCCTCCCACCAAGCAGCTGTTCAGGCTTCCTGGAGGTTCAGGCTGACGATGACAGCCAGGCACTAGAATACAGAGAGATGGGCATTGCTGAAGGCAACAGGAAGGAGATTCTGAGATTTTCCAAACTGACCAAGACTAATTCTAGTCTCTCAACTTGTTCATCTGGAAAAGGTTGGGACAGATCATCTTGTCTACCTATGGGCTGAAATCGTATAGTGAGAACCCGAGAGCGCATTTGCCATGCAGGCCAAAGGATGGGGAACAGGTTTTGCCCTTCACTTCACAAGCCATTTTCCCCGCTTGGAAGAATGTGGAGGTGGAATATTTATCATTTCTTTTCTCACGAATACCGAATTCCTAGTAGCAACAACGTTATAGTCTCTCTACAATTTAGGGTAGAGATCCTTACCAACCTGGTTATCTTTCTCATGCCCCTGGATGAAACTGGCTGGAAGAAGAGATTAATAGTACTTTCTCTCAAATCCAATGGAGAAGAAATACAAATCGTTCTCTTAAATGTGTTGTATATTGCGATACAGGTTAAAAGTGGCCAGGTGGTAGGATTTATGGTATATGAAACCCATGGGAACCTCCCTCCCTACCAAATTCTATAAAGGGAGATAGAAAGATCCCAGAGAACCAGCCCAGTTGGAGGCAGAACCAAAAAAAGCTTGTGTGCGGCTCGAAACTAGAGGGAGTTATATTCTGACTCTGGTTATGATCAGACCAAGTCAAGACTCTCTTGGGGAAAGGTCAAGACCTCCCAGTACCTTAATATCATGGGAGATCCCTCTCACATTAATAATGGAAGATTGTGACACTCCTAAGACTACAGTCTTTCCGTCAACATCCAAGGGTGAGGGCCTGATGAAACCCAAGAGAATGGGGAAGCCCATTAGTGCTGAGCTCGGTTCTAACGTTGGGTATGATTTGGCCCAGGGCTAGCCCTGTGGAAAAACACCAACCTTCCCAATACCCTTAACAGTTCCTTCTCTCAGGAAATAGAAAACCTTGAAATTCAGGACCCTGAAGCCTCACTGTCCTCCCACAGAGATGAACACATTATGGGGATTGGAGGAGATGAAAATACCACTATCTACCCTGTGAAGGTTAGAACACCCAAATTGCCAGTAGGGGAATCCCAGCCAATCCTCCAAACCAATAAAACCCTAGTCAGGACACCCATTGGGGAAGATAACAGCCTTCCCGTTTCCCCACCTTCTCGTGAAATGTCCTGCCCTTTAAAGTGAGAAGACTGTGAGATTTCTGAGAACACAGTCATATCTCCCTCCTGGGACATTAATCCCATTACATCCAGAGGAGAGAAAAGAGGGAATTATTCCTTGAACTTCTCACTAGTCTACAAGGTGAACTGAAACACAAAAAGACCAGGGAGATCCGGATAATACATTCCACACAATCCTGTATCCTCTGTTCCTAGACTGAGGAGATAATAACTCCCTGGGAGAATATTATTAGAAGGAGGAAAAAGGAAAGGACCACAGTTTCCTATGTCCACCTTCAGAATTCCAGCCACCCTTAATAAGATAACAATCTGGGCACAATTAGATGGTGGAAGTAAAGGATGTTCCTTAATACCCAAACATCTTCCCTGGGGGTGGAAGAAACTAGGAGAAGAAAGAGTTGGCTGTTTACATGGCCACTGGGTAAAATGCCCACAGACACAATTCCCTATTACCATTCTAGGAAAAGAACTCTGTTTTACAGTGACTGTAATCCCAAATGTACCGACCCAATTGGTAACAGGCGGCATAGTACCACACTTTAATCAGTGGGTGTCCCAAATTGTGGGGATAGAGAGACCGGAGGAGAGGTTCTGTGCAGACCTCAGATCACCTTCACCCAAATTAGGGCCAACACTTAAGAAGCAAGTGCACGTTTAGCCATAAAGCAAGTTTATTGTACAAACGGTCGGGAAGAGCTAGATTAGGCTGTAAGTCAAACAAACCTGATGCTCCGGGAACCACACGAGTTGACACATTTTATTCATTTTGTAACAGTTAAAATACTCCCACATATTTTATTATAGATCATTCCCCCCCACACATGATTGGTCAAAACTATACAAAAGAAATCCAATCTCCTTTTAATTCCCACACTTTCATTGGACATATTTATTTAACTTCCATCATCAGCTTGTATTCGTAGCACATCCCTTCCTGGGATCTTTCGTGGTAGGTCATGATGTCGTTGCATAGATGAACATTTACACACAAACCTAATTCGTTACAAGTTGCAGCTGGCCTGGGGCCTCTAACCCTGGATGTGATGCACATGGTTTGCAAGGACGCTTTAACGATATGCGGATGGGGAGAGATAATAAGTTCCCATTGAACTGGTGATAAATATCTTACCCACCAAGACTTATTGGCGTCCTTGTTTCACTCTAATCTACACGACTGCCAATTGACACATGGCCTCTGGAGAACCTGACCGAAACCCATAAAGCATTTGTCAACTCTGCCCTTAAGCATCCCTTGCACCAAGTTTATTGCTGGGTCACAAACAGATGGCCAGACTATCCATGACAAAGAATAACAGGCTCCCATGTACTTAAAAAGATTGCATCTCCTGTCCACTATAGTGCTAAGCCATAAAAACCCTGAGTCTGCCTGTGGCTGACCCTCTGCTATTGTTGCAGCTGCTCGTTGCCCTTCCTCAGCCTTCAGCTTCGCTAAACCAGTTTTCCCAGTCACATAGAGTTCATCTTGCCAACTCAGTCTCCTAGGCCTGCATAATTCTTAGCTTACGAGAGGAACTTGTGGCATATACATTGTATATTCACCATGTACCCCATCTGTCCCAAAAGACATATCTCTGAAGATCCCCATGTATGAATGTCTGTGCATGTATGTTCAAGACTACTGCGTCCTCTGACTGTATTTTCCTCATTGAAAATCTCCTTTCTTGCATGCGCATTCTGAAGCTCTCTGTTGCACAACTTCTAGGAGCTATGTGGCAAACCACATTGTTTATATTTCCTCTGCAGTTTTGACAGTTTGCTTGCTGTATGCGTGCAAATCTAAAATGTATGAACATAAATACCAAGTAACACTAAAAGTAACTCCTATCCCATTCCTATTAACTACACTAGATACAGATTAAATTGCAACATCGCGTCAGCATCGCCATTACCCCAGTCACCAATATGGCGTGCACAACGTGAACCCTCTATCTCATTGGGACCTCTATCGACCACCCCAACAGTTCACAACACCGACCAAACTATCCTCTCGGAAGACACTGAAGATCCTGTCAGTAGCTTTAGAAGATAAAGCTACAGTCAATAGGGGAAGGGTATGTGACAAACCTTTGGAAGATGTCCCTTCTCCCATAGGCAGAGCCCCTTCCCATGGGGCCAGGGAGGTGAGGCTGCTACCCGATAGTACCCCTGGGGATGGTACTCAGCAGGTGGATCTAATGGGAGAGAAGCCCACTATGGGATGAGTCACGACCTGGGGAGAACATGGTATCCCTGTAACCCACCTATCCCTAACATACCTTCCCACCCCACTCCCAGCAACACTTGCCCTAGTGTTCCTATATGTACCTGCCAGTCTGTCAGTATAAGAAGTACGGGGATGAGGAAGAGCGTGTTCGCTGGCTGATGTTGTGTTCATACTTGCAGGGCGTCGCCCCTCCCTCTTTCAGCGGTTCAGCAAGTCCTGTGCGCAAACGTCATTGTTATGTGTTACAGAGAATTCTCAGAAATGTGCTAATACCCTCCACCTTAGAGACCCACAGAAACTTTGCTGGATTTTGAGGACTTGATTTTTTTAACCTGGAGAGTGTATCCCTTTTTCCCCACTCTCTCATGTGTTTTAATGTGATTTTGTACATTGTGTTTCATTTGGGTGTGGAGTCTGACAAACTCCATAGGCATCATCTTTTACATTGTGTCACACAGCACCTTCAGTGCAGTGGCACGGGGAAGTCTTTCAGACTTTCCAAAGGTTTAACTACCTTCTCTGGGATAAACTACTGTTTCCCAGAGCAGTGAAGTGAAATTGACTTTACTTACCATTGTAACTTGCTAGACCCAGCACACACTATCTTACAATAGAGTGCTGGAGGGGTCACTTAGTATCCCCTTTGTCTAAACTCTCATATAACATGTTTTATGTTACCCTTTCCTCACTGAATGGCTGGTGGCAGTGGTTTTGTTTGAACTACCATGGTGTTACTTTACCGCGGGCTGCGTTCGCAGCTAAAGTAAAGCAACCATAGGAGCCATCTTTGTCAAAATGGTGCCCGGTTGTATTTTTTCGCTATTTCTTTGTGGAAAGGTGGTCCTTGAGATTTTCTCTGCGCGCAAAACCAGGTTTGGTGTGTCTGTTCATTTGTTCCTTTGGCGGGCTTCTGGAGTGAAGCCCGCCTCTGGCTCCAGGGTGTCTGGGGTGGGCAGGAAGTGAGGGAGGTGCCCAAAACTCCCTGTGCTTAGTCTCCTAGAAGACCTGAATGCACTCTGCAGTGATTGGCTGGCTGACTGTCCGGCAAGGACAGCCGCCCTGCTGGGTGAGTGACAGGTGAGTGATAGGTAGGCTGGAATGAATGGGAGAAAACTGAATAAAAGACGAGTCCTTTGGCTTGGAAGGCAGAGTCGACCACTGGACGTAGGAACCGAAGAAGAGCTTGAAGAGGACGCCTGCTGCAACTCCTGAACCGTTGGTTTGCCCGGTGAAACCCAGCTGCAGTGCCAAAACGCCAAGTTTGCATCGACAGAGAAGACCCTGCAAGGACGACTTCTCCCGTTGAGTTGGTGGGACCAGAGTTGCTGCTGGAAAACATATAACCAGGGAGAGGGACACCAGTTTGTGTGCGTTGCTTTTAAGATAGCCTAGAGCTTTTGGAAGATTCTCCGGACTCCCAGGAAGCAGGACTGACCAAGCCTGAGCCCCCTCAACTGAGTGCAGGACCCCAGAAGAGAGGAAAGTCGATCTCTATAGTCAGGAACCGGGGTGTTGTTAATTGCGGTAGACGCGAGGAGCTGAAACACAAAATAGCCACTGCAAGTGAAGTTTGCCGGTTGCAGGCTTTGACCGTCCAGTGCAGTGCATTGCAGGAGTCCCCCAACATCCTCCCTCTTGTCCCCACGACTGAGGCTCAGGAACAGTGAGAACTGAAACTTCTACAACTCACAAGTTGTGGCCCTACATTGCATTCTTATTTTCATCAGACTCCTAAAAACTTGTGCCAAGACTTTTCCATTTACTTACCAGAAGTGCTTTATCCAATACAAGACTTTTGCCTATTGACTTTGGCATAGCCTATTGCATTGTATGACTCTTCTGGGGGATCTGAAAGTATTTGCCTTCTTATGAATATTGGTGGTCTCTTGTTCTAATAACCTTTGCCTTTTACCAACTTCTAAAAGTATTCTGAATGTCAACAGTAAGATATTAATGTCCCCAGCACCCTTGTTACTGAAGTCACCTGTGGGTGTAGGTTGTGTCTTTGGGCCATGCCAAAAGGGTCTTAACTGATTCAGAAACTAAGAGTATACAGTATTGAAGTGTATTGGTGTGTTACTATTCTATTGCTCCCTTCTGAAGAAGGCTTTATAACTGACTGATAAATAAATTAATAATTGTTTATGCAAGAAACCTTGAGTGTAAGAGTTTATTTAAATACTTGTAACTGTAAATCCCTGTGTAACTCCACTACTGCTCACATTTCCCCTCTTGAGATAAGCCTGGCTGCTCAACACGCTACCAAAACTGTGTAGTGTAAGCTTATACCAAAGGTTGGGTTTCCTATACCTGTAGTCATAGTTGTTTGTAGTGTTCCCAGAGGGTACGGCATACAAACGTTGCCTAACACTGGTGGCAGGCTGAGAGTATATATTTTAGAGTTGTTTCATTGAGAGTTTGCTTTACTTTTTTTCAACTAAAAACCTTCACAAGGCTAAGCTCCACTAGAAAAGCAATTGTAACATACCAGATATGGATTACATCAGGCAGGAAGATCTTTTTGACAGTAGAACAACTGAAAGAAATGTGTAAAGTCAGGAATCTCCCTGTTAAAGGAAAGAAAAATGTACTAATTGCAAGATTGTTGAATCATCAAAGTCTGGGTAGTAGGCGCGTCACACCTACTATCACAGGAAATGTGGGATATGATGATGAGGATGATAATTCAGAGTCTAACTGTAATATTGTTGAAGAGTCCGAAGATTTAGAGGAGTCTCAGGAAGAGAGCCCCTCTTTACCCCAACAGGCCCTTATGCCTCAACCTTTAGCCACAGAGACCCTACCAGGTCCAGTACTGTGTCCAGAAAGTGTCTCTCTTTTAAAAATGAGACTTGAGTTAGAGTTAAAAACAAATTGCAAATCGAAGCTGAAAACAAACACCAAGACATCAAACTAATCGAAATGGAAATGCAACATGCTCTTGAAATGAAGAAATCGTCTCTTGAAAATGTTTCTTTCCCAGAGTCTTCTAGTCTTCCAGTCCAAAGAGACCTTGCATGCCTAAAGAAGCAGTGAGTATGTATGATGTGTAACTTGATATTTTGGATTGGTTGGGTGCTTTTGAATATAACTATGAGATTCAGGGTTTCACAGGGAATCAGCTGATTCCTTGGCTTTTGTCTAGGCTCCCCCAGGTTGCAACTGATGCTGTAATGGAGGTTGGGGAACTTGAAAGATTGGAGTATGAAAATGTGAAGCTAGCTTTGATAGCTAGATTTGGGAAAACTCCTTCCTAGTATCTTAAGAGGTTTAGGACCCTCAAAAAGACTGATGGTACCCCTTGGGCTACCTGGGTGTGTGAATGTTTGAACAACTTAGATGGTTGGGTTAAGGGTTACAGAGCAAACTCTTTGAAGGAATGAGAAATCTGTTTTTGTTGGAATCTATTTATGATCCCTGCTCTCCTGAGCTGAGACAGCACTTGACTGACTCTAAAGAAATTCATCCCAAGAAGCTAGCAAAAGCAGCTGACTTGTGGGTTGCCAACAGGGCTACTCACAAGGATTCTGGGGCCACTCATAAAAAGGATAAGGGGTAGCAGCACAGGAAAGATGACATAGAGAATTCTAAAACCTCCCATCCAAAAGAGGGCCACACACATAAGAAGGGTAAGCCCCATGGGAAACCAGGTCAGTCTAGTGAAACCTCTTGTGCCAAACCAGAGGGAGGTCAGCAGAAGCCCCCATTTGTCAAAACATTTGGAAAATGTTATGCTTGTGGGTCAACTGACCATGTGAAAGGGGATCCCAGATGCAAGGGTAAACCTTCAGGGGTCCACACTGCCTCCTTAGCCTTCATCCCTGAGGCAGAAGTACATATGGCAAGTGGAAACATTCAACTATTGGCTGAAGACCCCATTGGAGTCTCTGCCAGTGTTCCTTTTGTGTCCCTGGGTCTGTAGATGTGTTTAACTATACCAGATAACACCAAAGAAAACTTCCAGGACAGTGTACTTTTAAATGGTCAGGAGACCCCTGCCATTAGAGACACTGGGACCAGCATCACAGTGGTGGATGAAACCTTTTTCAAACCTGAGGATGTTGCTAAGGCACCCAAGCTTGCTGGAGTCAGTCCCTATACAGATGGTTCCAATACTACCAGCTCTCATCCAGTGCAACAATATGACTGTAAGAATACCTGTCAGTGTACAACATAAGGTGCCTGGGAGAGTCCTGCTGGGGAATGACTTAAACATTCTTAAAGTTTTATCAAGCACCCCCAGGCCTTCCAGTAAAAGGAAGCAGGAGCAGACTAGGAAGGCCAGAGAGCTCACTTTAAATGACTCTCAGTGGGTTGTTACAGAAGAACCTAAAACACCCAGTCCAAAGGAAAAGCCAAATTCTATTCCAGGAATAAGAGACAAAGGGGAAACCCAGTGTCTCAGAAAACAAGAAAGATAGCACTCCTGTGTATCAAACCAGGACATCCCCAAGAGGACAGTCCAAAGTAACACCTGGACTACTCCACCAGCTGAGGCTGAGTGTGAGATCCAACCAGAAGAGGTTGAGTCAGCTACTGATGACACAGAGCTGGAAGAAGACCTTCCCCCTGTTTGAGATCTGGATCCTAAAGACCATCCTGAGCTGCAGTCTTTACTGGCAGAAGGTGGCCCCTGTAGGGCAGACTTCAGCAGAGGTCAAAAAGAGTGCCCTACTCTTGAAGGACTTTGCCAAGAGGCAGCTTCCCAGATGGAAGGGCAAGAGCCAGGGAAGCACAGGTTATACTGAGAGGATGGCCTCCTCTACAGTGAGCCTACTGAGTCTACCACAGGAGACTACAGAAGACGTGTAGTACCCCATGAGGTGAGACATCAGTTTCTACAGTTAGCCCATGAGATTCCTTTAGTTGGTCACTTAAGTTTTAAGAAGACCAAGGGAAGGATTTCTCTTTATTTCTACTGGCCTAAGTTGGGGTCTGAGGTAGATACATGCTGTAGAAGCTGTCACACGTCAGACATCTGGCAAGAGTGGAGCCAAGAATGTGGCACCGTTGGTGCCTCTCCCAGTGGTTGGAGTCCCTTTTGAGAGGGTAGAAATCGACATTGTTGGTCCCTTACACCCTCCAACATCTTCAGGCAACCAATGTATATTGGTTGTGGTAGACCATGCTACCAGGTATCCTGAAGCAATAACTTTGAGGACTGTCACAGCTCAGGCCGTGGCTAAAGCCCTACTTGGTATTTTTACCAGAGTAGGTTTTCCTAAGGAGGTTATCGCTGGCAGGGGATCAAACCTTGTGTCCCACTACATACAGGCCATGTGGAAAAACTGTGGAGTGACTTACAAGTTCTCAACAGCCTACCATCCCCAGACCAATGGATTGGTAGAGAGGTTTAATAGAACTATGAAGAGCATGATAGGTGCTTTAGAAGAACCACTTAGAATAAAGTGGGACCGCATACTGCCATGCCTTCTCTTTGCTTATAGAGAAGACCCTCAGTAAGGGGGTGGATGCAGTCCCTTTGAGCTTCTCTATGGTCATCCGGTTAGAGGTCCATTGGCCCTAATCAAGGAAGGGTTGGAGAGTGCTCCTTCCCCCAAGCCAGTGAGAGTCACTGACTGTGTTTAGGCCTCTGAAGGAGAATGACACACATGATGACAGAAGCTTCAGATAACTTGAAAGCAGGTCAGGCTCTGGTGAAGCATTGGCATGACCAGAAGGCCAACATGGTTGAGTTTACTCAAGACCACCTAGGTCTAGTTCTGGTACCTACAAGGCAGAGGGCCTTCCAGGACAAATGGATTGGACCCTCCCAGGTTATGGGAAAACCTGGAGAGGTCAATTATTTGTTGGATTTAGGCAATCCTAAGGAGGCCCCCAGGGTCTTTCACACCAACCATCTAAAAGCCTATGGGCCTCATTACGAGGAAGGCGGTAGAGAGTTAATGGCGCCGGTAGAGCTGCGGCGCCGTTAATCCTCTACCGACTCATTACGAGGTCTGCTCGCGGAACCCGCTAAGGACGCCTGGTAAAAACCAGGCGTCCTTAGTGGGTCCCGGCCGTCATTAACGGGCCCGTTGTTAGCATCCTCCCCATTCCCATTGAGCCCTATGGGGGCTCAAATGGGAATGGGTATGTACCGGGTCCGGGTTTCTGGAATGGGGAAATACCGGGCCCTCCAAGATCGGAATGGCCCGGTATTTCCCCATTCCAGGAACCCGGACCTGGCACCCGGTATGGGGGTAGCCATGCCGCTAAAAGCACATGGCTACCTCCATACTTGTTATGAGGCCCTATATCTCTAGACAAGACCTGGCAACTTTGCTTCTAGCCTCTGATCAGAAGGAGGAGAAGGAGAGTGAACCTCTACCTGGCCTCATCAGGTGACAACCTTTGGATGGAAAGATAGGAGTTAATCTCTCCTCTGATCTGACACTGGAACAACAGGAGGAGTGCAAAGCTCTGTTAAATCAGTTTGCCTTCCTGTTTTCACTATCACCAGGCTTGACCCCTTGGGGTCAGCATGATATTCTCACTGGTGACTGTTTACCTGTTAAAAGCAGAGGTTACAGAATGTCAGACCATGTAAGAACCCACATAAAGGAAGAGGTCAACAAGATGCTTGATCTCGGGGTAATCGAGTCTAGTCCAGTTGTGCTAGTACCAAAGGCAGGATCCAAGGAGTTGAGATTCTGTGTGGACTATAGCGCCATTAATGCAGTTACCATGACTGATGCCCATCCTTTAGGACAGATGAGTTGGTGGACAAACTTGGTTCAGCCAAGTACCTCAGTACTTTTGACCTAACCTCAGGCTATTGGCAAATAGCTCTGACAGACCATGCCAAGGAGAAAACTGCCTTCTCCACCCCAGCAGGCCTCTACCAGTTTAAGGTTATGCCTTTTGGATTAAAGAATGCACCTGCTACTTTCCAAAGGATGGTTAATCAAGTTCTGAATGGGATGGAGGACTTCTGCATGTCGTACTTGGATGACATTGCAGTGTTCAGTCCTACTTGGAAAGAACATGTTGACCCCTTAGGATATGTATTGCGGGCTCCTGAGCAGGCCCATCTGACCATAAAGGCAAGTAAGTGTCAAATTGGTCAGACTAAAGTGGTCTACCTTGGACATGAGGTAGGAGGCGGTGAAATCAGGCCATTGTCTAGCAAGGTACAAGCTGTACAAAACTGGGCCACCCCTACTACTCAAACCCAAGTGAGAGCCTTCCTAGGCCTCACTGGTTACTATAGGGACTTCATAGAGAACTGTGGGACCATAGCTTCTCCCTTGAATGTGGTCTCCTCTCCAAAATTCCCTAAAATGGTCAGGTGGAATGAGTCAAGCTCCAGTCTTAAGAACTCCTCACTACAGCCAATCCTTTATTGTACAGACAGATGCTTCCAATACAGGTATAGGTGCAGTTCTGAGTCAGCAACCATAGCAAGAGAGTGTTTTGCCATTGTGTGGTCTTTGAAGAAGTTTAGACCATACTTGTATGGGTCTACTTTTGTAATTCAAATAGACCACCAAGCCTTGAGATGGTTAATGTAGATGAAGGGAGAGAATCCTAAATTGTTAAGATGGTCAATCAGCCTTCAGAGGTTTGATTTTACTATAGAACACAGGTCAGGATGTAATCACCAAAATGCTGATGGTCTCTCCAGAAAGTATGACCGACTGGAGTAAGGCGATTCATCCAGGAGTGGATTAAATCCTCGTGTCCCTTAGTCTGGGGGGGTGGACGAGTGTTAAGGAGAATTCTCAGAAATTTGCTCATTCCCTCCACTTTAGAGACCCCCAGCAACTTTGTTGGATTTTGTGGACTTGATTTTTCTAACCTGGAGAGAGTGTGACCCTTTTTTTCCCACTCTCATGTGTTTTAATGTGATTTTTGTATACTGTGTTTCTTTTGGTTGTGGAGTCTGACAAACTCCATAGGCATCATCTTTTACATTGTGTCACACAGCACCTTCATTGCTGTGACACAGGGAAGTCTTTCTGACTTTCCAAAGGTTTAACTAATTCTCTGGGGTAAACTACTGTTTCCCAGAGCAGTAAAGTGAAATTGACTTAATTATCAGTGTAACATGCTAGACGCAGCGCACACTATCTTACAATAGAGTGCTGGAGGGGTTACTTAGTATCCCCTGTGCCTAAACTCTCATGTAACATGTTTTATGTTACCCTTTCCTCACTGAATGGCTAGTGGCAGTGGTTTCGTTTGAACAACCATGGTGTGTCTTTACCGCGGGCTGCGTTCGCAGCTAAAGTAAAGCAACCGCAGGACCCATCTTTGTGAAAATGGTGCCCGGTCGTATTTTTTAGCTATTTCTTTGTGGAAAGGTCCTTCTTGAGATTTTTTCTGCGCGCCAAACCAGGTTTGGTGTGTCTGTTCATTTGTGCCTTTGGCGGGATTCTGGAGTGAAACCCGCCTCTGGTTCCAGGGTGTCTGGGGTAGGCAGGAAATGAGGGAGGTGCCCGAAACTCCCTGTGCTTAGTCTACTAAGCAAGCATCTAATTGTCACATAGTCTGACAAGATTTAAACAAAATGTTTTTGTTTGAGATGTTGAAAACAACTGGTCCTCCTAATCGCAACCATGAAATTATGGATTGTTATAGAAGAAACATGTCTAAAAAAAGAGAATGAAAAGTTTGGTTTGAAGTCAGGCAAGATATGTATTATTAAAGTTATATGAAGTCATGTGCTTCATGTAATTGTATTGTATATTGTATAAGTGTGTAAAGTTTATTTTAACTAGACCACACTTCAGAATTTAAAAAATGCCCAGGCAATTAACAAAAATGCAGTACTAATGTAACAAGGTAAGGACCCCAGGTCTGGTGCTATGTTTTCAGTCTGGATGCGATGTGAACATTTCTGGAAATTATGGAGGCCCAATTTTACAAGGATGTGTGTTAAAACAAGCAGACAAAAACCGTGACACGCATCCACTAAGTAGAGATTTTGTGGAAAAAACATGCCATATGCTAACATGGCAACACTGCTCAAGCATGAGAGCTCTATCAGGGCACCACCGACCGCACTAGACCAGCGAGTGCATCTCAATAGGTGAACATGGCAACACTGGGCCAGCCTTGAACATAAGATCACTCTCAGGGCACTCTGACACTGCGACACATGCAGCGTCAATGGCTCTGCAGGCAGCACATTAATGACCTCACACTGAGACACATGCAGCGTCAATGGTTCAGCAGGCATCACATTAATAACCTTGCTGACACTGAGACACATGCAGCGTCAATGGCTCTGCAGTCGGCATGTTAATGACCTCGCTGACACTGAGACACATGCAGCGTCAATAGCTCTGCAGGCAGCCCATTAATGGCCTCGCTGACACTGAGACACATGCAGCGTCAATGGCTCTGCAGTCGGCATGTTAATAACCTTGCTGAACCTGAGACACATGTTATGTTATGTTACTTTGCATTTATATAGCGCCTTATGTACTATTGGTATGATCTCAAGGCACTGGTAGGTTGAACGCTCTCGGGAACCGTAGTTCAAGTCAGTAGAGCGAGAGAGAGTCATAAGGTGCGTGTGTGCACCGGATATGTGTGCATCAGGTGTGGCAATCGTATGATAGCTGCTTCTTAATGGTAGTTGTGGTGGTTGGGAGATCAGGAGTATGTGTTCGTCCTGGCAGGGTGATACCAGACTGATTCTGGCTCCGTTAGGCCTGAGGAGAATGTCTAGGCTGGCGGGTGTGCAGCCAGGTGTGTTTAGTTAGGATGATGGGGGGTATGTGGCAGGTGTTGGTATGAGAACAGCTATACCGAATGTGTCATAGTATCGCTGTGTTCTAGTTGAGCGCTGGTGTATAGAAGAGAGTAAGTGTGGAGATGTGATATGGTGGTTTTCAGTAGGTGCTTGAGATCGAGCACCTTCATGCTCCATGCATTCCATGCACTCCAGATGTTCCATGCACTCCAGATGTTCCATGCACTCCAGCTGTTCCATGCACTCCAGCCGTTCCATGCACTCCAGCCGTTCCATGCACTCCAGCAGTTCCATGCACTCCAGCCGTTCCACGCACTCTTCATCCGTTCCACGCACTCTTCCTCCGTTCCACGTACTCTTCCTCCATTCCTTGCACTCTTCATCCGTTCCACGCATTCTTCATCCACTCCACACTCTTTATCCGCTCCACACTCTTTATCCGCTCCACACTCTTTATCCGCTCCACACTCTTTATCCGCTCCACACTCTTAATCCGCTCCACACTCTTAATCCGCTCCACACTCTTCAGCCGCTCCCCACTCTTCATCGGCTCCACACTCTTCATCGGCTCCACACTCTTCATCCGCTCCACACTCTTCATCCGCTCCACACTCTTCATCCGTTCTACCCACTTCATCCCTTCTACCCACTTCATCCCTTCTACCCACTACATCCGTTCCACCCACTACATCCGTTCCACGCACTACATCCGTTCTACCCACGTCATCCGTCCCATGCACTCTATCCATCCCATGCACTCCATCCATGTCATACACTTGATTCATCTGTTCCATTTGTTCCGTTAATTTAATGCACTCTGTCATTTCATGCCATCTATCCGTTCCATGCTCTCTATCTATTCTGTGCACTCCATCTGTATCATGTATTCGTCCTTTCCATCCTTTCGTCCACTTTATTGCTCTCGTCCATTTAATTGATTTCATCCATTTCCTTAATTTCATCCACTTCACTGCTTTCTTCCAGTTTATTCCTTTCATCTACTTCACTACATTCATCCCCTTCACTCGTTCTATTCAGTTTATCAGTTTTAATTTACATTGACGGTTATTAGTTTTCGATTTCTCGCTCGGATCATGATGCTGGAATGTTATTTATGATAAAGCAGCTTTGGGCTAAGGTCATTGATTGCTGTTATCCAGTTTGACTTAAGAGTCGATTTTAGGGGAAGAGCCATGTTTTCAGTAATTTGCGGAAAGACATGAGGTCCTCAGTGAGTCGGATGTGAGGTGGAAGCGCGTTCCACAGAGTGGGGGCCAGGACTGAGAATGATGATCCACCTAACCTGACTGAGTTGGTTTTTGGTATGACTAGGAGGCCGGCAGAGCTTGATCTTAGAGTGTGTTTGAGGATGGTAGGGTTTTAGTTTGTCTTGAAGATATTGAGGTCCGGTTTTATGCATTGCTCGGTGAGAGATGCATAAGGTTTTGAAGGTCACCCTTCGGGCAACCGGAAGCCAGTGCAGAGTTTTGAGGGCTGGGGAGATGTGATCTCTTGGGCTAAGTGCTAGTAGCAGTTTGGCTGCTGCGTTTTATGCTCTTTGTAGTTTAGTCAGTTGGTACGCGTGGACTCTGAGATAGAGTGGGTTAGCATAGTCCAGTCTTGACATAACAATTGATTGGACCACGGAGAGTCTGTTGGGAAAGGAGAGGTATGGAAAAATGTGCCTAAGAGTTTTTAAGGTGGTAGTGGCAGGACTTGGAGACGTTGTTGACTTGGAGTGAGAGGGTTAGGTCTGAGTCTAGGGTTCATCCAAGGTTTTTTACTGAATTTGAGGGTGTCGGGGGAATTGCCCATGGCAGATGGCCAGGGTAGTGGGTGAGGAAGAAGTTTGGTGTTGCCATATACCATGATTTCAGTTTTGGAGGGGTTTAGCAAGAGGTGGTTTGTGGTCATCCAGTGATCTATGTCGAGGTTGGGTTGGCAGTTGGGTTTTGAATTCAGGAGTTTTAGGATTAGTTGTGTGTCATCGGCATAGTTATAGCACAGGATATTGTGCAAGCAGATTATTTGTGGGAGGGTGGACATATAGAGGTTAAACAGGAGGGCTGATAGGCATGCTCCTTGTGGAACTCCAGTGTTGTCTGGTCGGGAGTGGGAAGCATAGATGGAGAGTAGGGTTATTTGGTTCCTATTGTCGAGGAAGGATGCTATCCATTTGAGAGCGTTTCCACAGATTCCAAGAGAGTGGAGGCACTCACGGAGGATTGAGTGGTTGATTGTGTCGAAGGCGGCAGATAGGTCAAGAAGGATTAGTGCGGCGCATCCCACAGAATCTGCAGTGTTTTTAAGGTCATCCCAGATTGAGGTTAGGGTGGTTTTGGTTCTGTGTCCGGCTCTGAAACCTGATTGAGCGGGGTCTAGGAGATTGTTGGCTTCGAAAAATGCATTTAGTTGGGAGTAGGCGGTTTGGTCAATGAGTTTTGCAAGGAATCTGGTGTTTGAGATGGGGCGGTAGTTTTTGGGCTCGAGAGGGACGAGGGAAGGTTTTTTAAGAAGAGGCTTGACATGAGCAGTTTTGAACGCATTGGGAAAAGTTCCAGAGGAGAGGGAGTCATTTATGATGGTTCTTGCGTGTTCTCCTGCGCAGGTAGATGCAAACATTTATTTGAGGGTTGTGGCTGGGCAGGGGTCGAGCGGGGAGCCGGATGGTTTGCGGGCAGAGAGAAGTTTGAGAAATTGGTCAGTTGATATTGGAGTGAAGGAGTCGAAAGTCGGTTGGGTAGCGGTCGCAGGCGGTGGGGTGGCAGGTAGGGTGGGTGGATTGCGTGATGGGTGTAAGAGAGCTAGTTTGTTGGTTAAAGAGTTTGTTCTTTCGAGAGTGAGCCGCACAGTGATTGTGAGGCGGTGGGAAGGGTGGTGGTACATGATGGTTTGGTGAATTCGGCGATGATTTTGTGAAGTTCTTTGAAGGGGTTTTTACAGTTTAGGATTCGGGAGTTGTAATGGGCTTTTTTAGCTTTCCGGATTTCGGCCTTGTAGTGGCGATGGTGCCGGGCCAAGGAGGATCTGCTCAGGGTGGTTTTGTCTTTCCGCCATTTGCATTCTAGGGATTTATATAGCTGTTTAGTGGTCTTCAGTTCTGGTGTGAACCATCTCGGAAAGAGGCCATGGCGAGCTGATGGTTTGCAAGAGGGGGTGAGCGGGATTAGTGAGGTGTTGAGCCATGAGTCAAAGGCGTCGGAGGTTAGGGGTTCATTGGGTAGGCGGGGAGGGGGTGGAGACTGAAGGAGTGCATCAGCTAGGTCGGGAAGGATTTTTAGTTGCTTCCAGCATTTGCGTAGATTCAGAGGATCTGGTTTAGGTAATGGAAGCGGGTTGGGTGATCGAATGACGAAAGAAACAATGAAGTGATTGGACCAGATGATGGGGGCGGGGGTTTAGGTGTATCAGGTTGTGGTAGCTGAAGATGGCATCAAGTGTGTGTCCTTTATAGTGAGTCGGCCCGTTTATTTGGGTATGGAGGTTAATCACGTCTAGGCCGTCAACCAGAGAGTGGGTCATAGGGTTGGTGGAGATGTTGAGCCATATGTTGAAGTCTCCTAGAAGGGTGAGGGTGGGATGGTTTAGTTGGAGGGTGGCAATAGAGTTGCAGAGGTTGTTTGAGAATTGTCTATCGTAGCCAGGGGGTCTGAAGATGATTAGGAAGCTGTGGGAGAACGAAGGGGGGAGGGATAGTTTTACGAGGAGTGATTCGCAGGAAGGAATGGATGGCTGGTTGTCGATGATTGAGGCGTAGAAGTGAGACTTGAAGGCGATTACTATTCCTCCTCCTCTAGAGTGACAGTTCAGTGGGATGAGGGAATAATCTGGGGGGAAGGCTTCGTTGGCTATAGGGGCGAAGTCGTCAGAGAAGCAGGTTTCCGTGACAAAGACCAGGTCCGGTTTGTCAGAGACGAGGAGGTCAAAAATGCTGTGTCTGTTTTTTGCTACAGATCGGGCATTAAAAAGGATGCAATTTACTTCAGTACAAGACGGTGATCAGGGAGTTGCAGAGGTGGGGGTCGGAGGGGGGAAATGGGGAGCTAGAGGGTGGGTGCTTGGTGGTCGATTGGGAAGAGTAGGCGGGCGGTTGAGTTGGTGGGTTTGGGGAGAGGGGTTGGACTGGTGTGATGGGTTGACTGGATTTGGGTCAGAGGATTTGAAGGTGGGGTGTGAGGGGTTTGGAGTTTCGGTTGTGGTCGGTGAGAATTCGATGGAGAGCGGTAGGGCGAGGCAGGGGGGAGGGTGGTAATGATTGAGATTGGGAGGATGAGGAGGTGGGTCGAGACAGGAGTGGCGATGAGTACTGAAAGATTGAGGGAGACCAAGTATGTGGTGTGTGAGAGAGGGAAGGGGGCTTGGAGGGGGAAAGGTAAGCGGCTACTGTTCTTGCCAGCTCGAGGTATGCAATTGTTAGGGAGGGGAAGGAGTGGGCTCAGGAGGGGAGGTGGGGGGGTGTATGGTAGCGGGGATGGGAGTGCTTGGGAGGTTAGGCTGGCCATTGGTCGGGGGTTGGGTGGAGCGGGTATGATGATAGTAGGCGGGTGGGAGGAGGTGATGGGAGGAGGAGTGGTCTTAGGATGGTTGACTCGCCATCGTGCCCCTCTGGCTTGGTGTTTGGATAGGGGATGGGTAGGGGATGTGGTGGAGGGCGGGATGGTTTGGGGAAGGGGGGATGGGAGGTGGGGTAGGCGGGAAGGGGGGTGGGCGCGAGGGGGTCATTTTCGGCAGACTTTGGTGGGTTGGGAGGTCTCATGGTTTAGGTTAGTTTGAGCTGTGTTATAGTTGGCGTTGGATGATGTCAGTCACACCTTCCCACTACAGCTATACCACCGGATGTTAGTTGTACACCCTCGCTATGATTAACTGTACTACCGCTGTACCACAGCGATAATTCACACTTTCTAAGTTCAACTATACCATAGGGTGATATTATTCACAGTTTCTCAATTCAACTATACCACAGGGTGAGACTATTCACAGTTTCAAAATGTGACTAAACCACAGGGTGAGACTATTCACAGTCTCTAAGTTCAACTATATCACAGGGTGAGATTATTCACTGCTTGTAAGTACAAGTATATCACAGTTTTTATTTAGATTTTCAGAATGCAACTGGACCACAGATATGCTAATAGGCCGACTTACTAAATGCAACTACACAGCGGATATGCTATTAGGCAGACCACCAACACCACTCAAGTGTGTATACATCGAGCCCTAGAATATATCTCTACAACCCGTAGCAGTACGGCATTGCTTTGTAGTTAAGCATTGTTTTGAATTTAAAAGGTGCACACATTTAATTCCGGTCAACTGAATTTAGAGCAACTGCTACTGCTACCCAGTTGCTTGGATGACAGCATAGTAGGCTAGCGGCCATGGCAGTAAAGGGCCCGTCAAGAAGCACAGAGAATGCATCTATTATTGGCCAAGCGGATATTGACAAACGTCCTAAATTAGCCGTTGCAGGCAGTTGGGAAGTAACATATCTCGGACATCAATTGGCATTACTCGATTAAAGGACACCACGATCAAGCTGCGAGGTTAAGAGGCCGAGTCGGCCCCAGACACATGGTAGTCGATCTGGTGGAGAGTCTAGACACAGGCAGAATACATAAACATGTGGGTTGGTAATATCAGATTTAAAAAATGCACTTTGGCCGTTACAGGAAGGACGGGAGTGCCGTCCTTTGCGGCAGTTGTGTTGACCCCCCCCTCCCAAGTGATATTCCACATTGCTGAATACAGTATGGCTTCCCATCATCTTGAGTTCACTGTAATGGGGCTGGGGGATAGCTGTGACCCCCATATGGTGCCCTGCAGACCAGTCAATGCGTTTAACAACTTGTCACGTGTGATACAGGGCTCAAATCGAGGGTACACGTGGGTGGACGGAGTCCCCCCACTTTTTTGTGGAGTCCCCCCACTTTTTTCAGAGGGCACCTTGATATGCTAATTTCTGGTGACGCCACATTAAAATGGTATTTTAATGAGTCCCCCCACTTATTTTTAGGACTTGAACCCTTGTGTGAAATGGTTACCTCATTGTCTTTCAGTGTTTGACAAATGTGGGTTCAGTATGAGGTGATGGAAATATCGCATTACCAAAATACACTTTGTGCGTTAATACGAACATCGATCAATAATGGAGCTAACTTGAAACCACTGGGTGCATATGTTGTAACTGACCTGGAGGAGAGTGTAGATTTAGTTAGTGTACATAGTGTAAAAGCAACACAGGTGGTTCTCCATACATGACAAACTTGCCCTAAAAACTATCTGCCTCACACACAAAGTGATTAACTTCCAAGCCCCCCCCCCTATCTCACAGACAAGTTCACTTGGAAGGTATCCAATAGATTCACCAGATCATCTAACACGCCATCCCTGGTGGTGCTTAGATACAATCTAAAAAGAGCCAGAGGTTCTAGCTTCCTGGTATTAGCTGCCCAGCTTTGGAACTCTCTCCCACAGAACATCACAACCATTCAAACCTTCAACAATTTCATAAGCCATTTTATCACTTGGATTCTTAACAAAACACAAAACAGTAGCTCTTGATACCATTAATAGCTAGATGATCTGCTCAACTAGTATACGTGTCACCCATCCTATACTACTGCTATGACCCAATGTATAATATGTATAAGGTTTATGTATATATGTACCACTGTAATTTTACAAACTGTATTAATGCCTTCAACTACCTATACTATACCATGTAACCACTTCCACCCTCAAGCGCCCAATTACCTCCGGGTCAGGTGCGCGATATAAATAAAATAAACAAACAAACAAACAAACAAACAGTGTAAAAAAAGTCAAATCTTGCTGTTTCTGCTTTGTGCAAAAAAGTCAAATCTTGCTGTTTCTGCTTTGTGCTAAAAAGTCAAATCTTGCTGCTCAGTGCGAAATTCTCAGTTTTTTGCTTGTATACTGATGCTTCTCTGTAACTTGCCAGCCCAGTGACCTCACCACTCTCTTTTGTCCCACACCTACATGCCTTAGCCCCCCCCCCCAGTATCTCCATCCTCTCCTTGCTTCCACCTCAATGGCGCTTTCTGTTTCTCCTATCTTTTCCAACTGCTTCTCCATTGACTATCCTTCTCTTCTCACTAAGTCTGGCAGGAAGAAGTTCAAAAAGGATATCTTGGCCTCTAACCCTGGTCTTCCTATCGCCGACACCTACTCCAATGCTTCCTCCAGACAGACCCTCACCGACATCCTCTTTTTCGTTCCTTCGCCGGATCTATAGACCCTCCATATGATCTCTGTGCTTTGCCCTGTCTCCTCCTCTCCCATTAATGGTGGCACTCGTTGGGAAGTTCTCATGGCTTCCTTCGACTCCTCTAAAGTCATCATTAATGTCTACCTAAATGGCACTGTCGTGGTCCAAGGCCCTCAGGCCAATCTCCTTCTCTTTGATAGGCTCTTCCCTCACCTCATCAATTTCCTCTCATCTCCTGCTGTCCCCTCCACTCCCCCCTTGGCTACCTTTCCCTCGCTCTCCTCCTCCTCCTCCTCTGCCCCTCCTAGGGCCTTTTCTCCTCCGCAGGGCGTACCTCCGATCTGTACCCCTCCCCGGAAGGTCTTTAAGGCTAGCAACCTTCTTCATATTGCCACTCTCAACTCTCGCTCTGCTGTCAAACACTCCTCTGACATCTGCCACCTCCTTGAAGAACTGGACCTTGATGTCCTCGGTCTTACTGAGACATGGTTCCTGGCCAGCTCTGGCACAAGCTTTGACTCTCTCCTCCCTGAGAGCTACAAGATCTCCTCAGCACCCAGATCCTCACGGTCCATGCAGCGTCAATGGCTCAGCAGGCATCACATTAATGACCTCGCTGACACTGAAACACATGCAGTGTCAATGGCTCTGCAGGCAGCACATTAATGACCTCGCTGACACTGAAACACATGCAGTGTCAATGGTTCTGCAGGCAGCACATTAATGACCTTGCTGACACTGAAACACATGCAATGTCAATGGTTCTGCAGGCAGCACATTAATGACCTCACTGACACTGGGCCTCATTCCGAGTACGGCGCTAACCAATGGCGCTATTAACGCCTTGGTTGACGCCGTACCCGGAACGGCAGCGCCTTGGTGGATGGCGGAATCACCGCCCCATTCCAAGGTTGGCGGGGCGGTAATTCCCCGTTCACCAAGGCTCTTCCCCATTCCCAAATGAGCCCCCATAGGGCTCAATGGGAATGGGGAAGATGCAAATAACGGTGACCGTTCATTACGGTCACCGTTATTGGCTTGGAGGCCCCTTTGCGCCCTCGACTTTAACACCTGCTCAAAGCAGGCGTTAAGGGCGAGGGCGCAGAGGGAACTCGGAGTATGGCGGTAAGGGAATACCGCCACCGGTCTCGTTACCGGTGGCCGCTATCCCTTACCGCCATACTCGGAATGAGGCCCACTGAGTCATACAGCATCAATGGCCCTGGGACACAGCAGCATCAATGGCTCTGCAGGCGGCATATTAATGACCTTGCTGACACTGAGACACATGCAGCGTCAATGGCTCTGCAGGCAGCCCATTAATGGCCTAACTGATACTGAGACACATGCAGCGTCAATGGCTCAGCAGGTAGCACATTAATGACCTCAAACTGAGACACATGGAGCGTCAATGGCTCTGCAGGCAGCACATTAATGACCTCACACTGAGACACATGCAGCGTCAATGGCTCAGCAGGCATCACATTAATGACCTCGCTGATACTGAAACACATGCAGTGTCAATGGTTCTTCAGGCAGCACATTAATGACCTCTCTGACACTGAGTCATACAGCATCAATGGCCCTGGGACACAGCAGCATCAATGGCTCTGCAGGCGGCATGTTAATGACCTTGCTGACACTGAGACACATGCAGCGTCAATGGCTCTGCAGGCAGCCCATTAATGGCCTCACTGATACTGAGACACATGCAGCGTCAATGGCTCAGCAGGCAGCACATTAATGACCTCACACTGAGACACATGGAGCGTCAATGGCTCTGCAGGCAGCCCATTAATGGCCTTGCTGACACTGAGACACATGCAGCTTCAATGGCTCTGCAAGCAGCACATTAATGGCCTCACTGACCCTGAGACATTGCAGCCTCACTGGCTCTGCAGGCAGCCCATTAATGGCCTCGCTGACACTGAGACACATGCAGCGTCAATGGCTCTGCAGGCAGCCCATTAATGGCCTCGCTGACACTGAGACACATGGAGCTTCAATGGCTCTGCAAGCAGCACATTAATGGCTTCACTGACCCTGAGACACATGCAGCCTCACTGGCTCTGCAGGCAGCCCATTAATGGCCTCACTGACACTGAGACACATGCAACGTCAATGGCTCTGCAGGCAGCCCATTAATGGCCTCGCTGACACTGAGACACATGCAGCGTCAATGGCTCTGCAGGCAGCCCATTAATGGCCTCGCTGACACTGAGACACATGCAGCTTCAATGGCTCTGCAAGCAGCACATTAATGGCCTCACTGACACTGAGACACTTGCAGCCTCACTGGCTCTGCAGACATCCCATTAATGGCCTCACTGACACTGAGACACATGCACACAATTGAAGTCACCTGAGGGTGTAGGAAGTGTCTGTGTGCCCTCCCCAATGGGTATCATCTGATTTAGAGAAACAGAGTGGGGTTTGAAGTGCATTATAATTGTCACATGTTTTGCTCCCTTCTGAGGAAGGCTTAGATCACTGACTGTTCAATAAATTAATAATTGTTTAATCAAGAAACCTTGAGTATAAGTGTTTATTTGGATACTTGTCTGCTCACATTGACCTCTCTTGAGATAAGCCTGGCTGCTCAACCACACTGCCAACCTGTGTAGTACAGACTTATACCAAAGGTTGGGTTCCTATTACCAGGAGACTAAGGTTGTTGTAGTATACCCAGGGGGTAATGCCCCAAAAGCTTTACCTACCAGGCTTCTGTGAATAGTGAGAAAAGCAATGCACCGCTACATTCCCCAACTCTTCTAGTTAGGAAATCACACATTTTTCATAATGTTTCAGAAAACAAGCAATACCACGAGCCAAAAATGGAGCCATAGTACACAGGATTTTTATGCTGACGGACTAAACAGACGTTCTTGGCATTTGAAAATAAGGAAAACTAAAGTGGTGAGGAATGGCAAGCATACATTTTTTGAAAGAGCACAGGCAGACCTTTTGTAAGATAGGTGACTTGCGCAGGTTACAAAAGTGTACAGTGCCTAAAGCAGCGACTAATTGTAGGGCACATTTGGGAAATGAAAGGGTGTGTAACAAAGTGCAGTAGGAAATATATGAAAAGATTTTCAAAACCAAGAGAAAACAACAAATAGCCTACCTTCCCACATGTGTCCCGATAAAAATGGTACCTCACATGTTGTGTGGGTGCACTGACCTGGCAGAGTCCATAATGTAGGGGAAAACACAATTTTGTGACCTTTGCCACCAGGAAACCACTGCAACACATGGGCAACAACACATGTCCTACCTTCTCACTTTCCCACAGGTGTCCTGACCAAAACGATAACTCATATCCGTGGGTGCACTTACCTGGGCGGTAAAGAAAAAGTTTGATCGTCCCCAAGTCCAGCGGCACTCCCAGGGAGCCCTGGCAGTCATTATCCCTCCCCGGAGGGAAAATCTGTAACGCATAATGGCCAGAGCTCTAGGAGAACTTAGAGGATATTCCCAACATCATTGAGTGTGCCTAATAGCGTCGCTGTGCTAATTTTGAATCTAGAGGGTATTCCCGACATCATTGAATATGCCCCAATAGCGTCACTGTATTAGAGTTGAATTAAGATGGTATTTCCAACATCATTGAGTGTTCCTGGTCACATACACTTTACTGATTACCACAATATCACACTATTACGCTTACTCTCTCCTATACACCACCATTCAACTAGAACACAGCAGTACTATGACTCATTGGGTAAAGCTGTTCTCATACTAACATGACTCATCAAACTACCCATCATTCTTATAAAACACAGTTAGCTAGCATATACCGACTAGCTTAGGCGTCGTCTCAGGCCTAACACAGCCAGAACTCAGTCTGGTTGTCCATCCTCCAGACTGAACACATCCAACTGATCTCCTGAGCACCACACCTACTGCTAAGAAGCAGCTATCATGCAACAACCACACCAGCTGCACACATACCTAGTGCGCCCACAGACTTTACGACTCTCTCTCTCTCTCTCTCTCTCTCTCTCTCTCTCTCTCTCTCTCTCTCTCAACTGACTTGAACTGCGGTTCCCGAGGGCGTTCAACCTACCAGCGCCTTGAGATCATACCAATGATACATAAGGCGCTATACAAATGCAAAATAACATAACATAACAACCGGGGGTGCTGCCCCCGGCCTTGGACGCCTGTCTCCTATGTGGGTTAACCGTCCACAAATCCAGCCACAGTCCCGGGTAGCCCGGCAGGGTCCCCTCCCTCCCTGGAGGGAAAAGCTGTAACGCAGCCCACCCAGAGCTCTAGGGTGGCGGGGGATACTGTGATCGGCAACGGGCACAACAGACCCCCGCCCCAAAATCTTTTCCATGGTGCCCTAGAGCTCCTTATTGCTTCCCAGGGTTGGCAAAAGTGGACCAGACCCCCAGTGTTGCCCCCCCATGTAAGCAGAAAGTATCAGCACCTCCATGGGGGGATTCCCGAGGGGGCTGGCCCGACAGGCATAGGGCCAGCCTCCTTTTGTCCCCAAGTGGGCATCTGGCAAAATTGCCCTATATGGTTTTGCCTTCCATGGGTGCAAAACAGCACTAATCTGCCCCCAAAGAAAGCAAAACGGCATTATGCAATCTTGTTGGCATTTTTCTGAGGGTGGGAGGTGGATTGGCCTGGGAGGGGCCCACCCCCTGCCACCCTCACCCGGGGGACCACCCTGCAAGATCACATACCTGGTGGCCTAGTGGTCCTTGCTGCTTCGCAGGGGTGGCAAAATGGGACCAGGACTCCAATTTTGTCCTCCCCCCCCCCCCAGGGAAGCAGCAAGGGACTGCCTGTCCTTTGGGGAGAATCCTAGGGGGGCTGGCCCACAAGCATGGGGCCAGACCCCGATAACCTCCAAATGTTATATATATATTACACGGCCCGTGGAAGCTGGCATGTAGTTATGGTTAAGTTGCTAAACACCTAGGAAGACCACTTTTTCGGCAGCTTATAACTTCGCTCCCGATGGAGGAATCCTCACCAAACTTTGCAAAAAGAGTATATGGCCCACTCTGAAAAGTTTGGTGAGGTTTCGTGCAGGGGGTGGGGGAGTTTTAGGGGAGGGTCCCAAAATGTTTTTTTTTCCTAGACTGAATGGGCAAAAACTTTGCGACAGGACCAGGTGCTTGGTCTTGGTTCAGAAAGTGTGCTTTTGTGTGTTTGGTGGGAATCCGACCAGTACTTTTGGTGCAAAAAGTTGAAATGTAAGTCTCCAAAAATTAGTGATATCTGGCTCCGCTCCGTGGACCCATTTCCCTGTTCGCTTTGCAGACAGAAGTGTCATCGGCTTGCGTTATGGCGTGCTGTCTGTTAAGATGGATTTCTGAACATTGACCTGGTGGGCAGAGGTTCAGAAGACCAGCCTAGTTTCTTGGAATGAGGGTTACCTTCTGGACAAGCCAGACCAATCAAGGTAGCTTGCCGGCGGTCAAAACTAGGTCTCAGGAGGGGTGAGGGTGACTGAAAGACCTCAATGAGCACACAAGGAACTTACAAATCACTCCCAGTCAGGTGTATATATAAAACGTATATGTACATTTATTTCAAGGCCTTTGAAAGTTAACCACACAAAAATCTTCACAGTAATAATGATAAACCAACACATTCTAATCAAAATACATATATACAAGACCCAGGGGCCTAAAGGATTAAATGCATGAAATGGGACCACAACCTAGAAAGTGTGCCATGTAATTTCATTGCGGGATGTTTTTTCGCAGGGTTTTTTACTGTTTTTTTTTGTTTTTTGTTTTCTTTAACAAAAAAACTCATAAAATTTTTTTTTCAATTATTTTTGGGGGGGTTCCACCCCATTTTCTAAAAAATGAGATGGGTTTTTTCGAAAAATAATTTGTGGTGAAAAAGGCTGCGAAAAACATCCCGCATTGAAAGGACGTCGTACCCTAGAAAGTGAAGGAAGCAGGTGCTGCAAAGAGTCTTTAGGCAATTCGACATCAATCACAGTCCTAACTGAAAGGCAGTCCAGTCCCTAAAATGAGGGGAGCCTAGTGCTCAAATGTACTTGCAATGCTGGCGCACATGGTTGTTCAGATGAGCAAAACGGGGTCTCTTCAGGGGGCTGTAGCAGCTCAGGAAGGAGGATGAGGCGATGAAGAATAAGTTCCCACTATTCGTGGAGGGTCTCCCCAACAGGGAAGAGCAGGTTCCAAGACTTTGGAATAGTTTGCTAGTTTGCACTAGCAGTCGAAAGGAGAGGGGCCCTCAGGGTCCACTCGTGCATAAAAATGGATGGATGCACTAGGGGCCACCGGTAAGGGTCGTTGTTATTTACCGCCCCTAGGAGTACTCCGGACCAAACTTCTGCAGTTAAGTCCACTTCGGTTGCAGGTTCAAATGCGACAATTTCTGCGTTTCTGTGGCTTTCAGCGGCGAAGCTGCAGCGTTGATTCCCAAACGGGACAGTGGTGATTTCTCCGCTCCTGGCAGATGGATCAGGCCAGTCTCACCACAGCAGGCTTCAGGTGCAAGAGGGGCACAAAAGTTTGTCACCACGGCTGGACAACACGGTAACGCTGTGTACTCCGGTTCGGGCTCTCTCTTTTTACTCCAAACCTGGGAATGCTAAGTGTACGAAATTCAGGGTCCAGCGGGATGACAGCGAGCTCAGGGTGCCAAACCTTCCAGCGGGTCACCAGCGGTTCCTCGACTTGGCTTCTTGGTTTTAGGATACTTGGATCCTATCCTTCGCTCAGTGAGAACTCCAGAGATCAAGATAGTATGGCTGTTTTGGGGTCTCTCTTATCCAAAGTCTCCTTCGCGCCAAAACAGAGGTGACCCAATGGGAGATCTGCTCACATACAGGCACACCATATGTGGACCAATCATGGACTATGGTGGTCCCAGGCATTCACCACACTCTACACTCTCTAGCACCCAGGATGTGTATTGGACTCAGACAGTCCAGCCCACATCCTGGAAGCACACACACACACAAGGCATGCAGAAGCTTGCGAAAGCTTGGTGTTTTGCGGGAGAATGCATGCCCAAATAAG
The DNA here is from genome assembly GCF_040938575.1 of Ambystoma mexicanum. Lineage (NCBI taxonomy): Eukaryota > Metazoa > Chordata > Amphibia > Caudata > Ambystomatidae > Ambystoma > Ambystoma mexicanum. The sequence goes on from NC_090924.1 coordinate 1,487,917,955, forward strand.
AACTGACCTGGGTCGACTCGACCTGGGGAAGGTGAAGGGGCAAGATGGCCAAAGGACAGGACAAAGAACCTCGTGGCATGGCCATTTTGGAGCCTGGCCACCTCTATGTGCCAAACACGGTTAAGGAAAGGGTTAAAAATATATGAAAAGATAAGCTGCCACCAGCCCTGTCCATAGCACATCCATACTTCTCCTAAACATCCCTTAGAGAGTACCAAGGGCCTTTGGAAATGACTAGAGACCCCCAATGCACTGTAATGTAAGGTACTTGGTGCAGTGTTAACATGATGCTAAAAAGTTGCAACATGCACAAGGACTAAGGGAAACAAAGTCTCCCAGTACTGACTGTCTTTAAGGGCATGTAAGTTTCCCCATTAAAAGTGAGTGAAAGCCCAGAGGAGTGCAGCTGAAGGCTGGGCTCCACTGGTAAAGTCAGACTATGGTGTTCAAATCAAAGCAAAAAGTTGAGGTGTTCACAACTGGAAAATGACACATGAAATGGAAATCTTTCCTAGCACTGTCGGAGAATTTTGGAGGTGGCCGGTGGTTGGCTGGAGGGAAGCGTGCTGTGTGTCAACATTGTTTGTCAAACGCCGCCATGGTGTATCGGAGGACAGTGCAGCGGCGGAAGGGTCTGGAAAATATACCGTACGCCATGTGTTGGCGGCAAGAAGGGATGGAAAGGGTGGGTGAGTGAGAAGTGGTTCATGTGACATATGTAAGTAGGTGGAAGAAGACAGAGGTGTACCTGCAGTATTTGTGCATATTGCACCAATGCGCGGGTACCTGGACAGGCAACTACTTTGTGTGGTGAATTAAGGCAGATGTCGTAACGGGCAGCTAGCTTGTGCGGCGACCTGTTTGCAGCAACCTCTTTCCGTGGTGAGTGGTGGCAGGTGAATTTCGGAAGGGGAGTGAATTGTACATGACATAGGTTGGGTGGTAGCGCTGGATGCTGTGTTATGTGGAAGGATCGCGGTAGTTGGGCACACAGTGGCATGCATGGTTGCATAAAGTTGCAGTGGGTGTGTTGAAGGAGTAGACTATTGGGTGCATGGCTGAAGGCCGTAGGCCGTAGTTCATGCACTGTTCAGCCTAGGGCGTGAGCACACCCACCGCAGCAATGCAAGTTTGACTCTGTATCAGGTAGAGGGTGGTGCGTGCACAATGTGGTGTGTGCAGATTGGTTACAGTAGGGCCAATGTTGTGAACATTATGTGGTTAGGTTGACAGTGACACAATACTTTGTGAATGGAAGTGGGTACGCCACAGTATGTGAATGAAACTGCATAGGGGTGCCGGAGACAGTGTTTTCTTTGTAGATTATGGTAACTGTTGCATTTGTTGCTGCATATCTCCATGGTGGTGCAGAGGCTGGGTAGGAGTGCTGGTGGAAGTGGTGTGTATGTGGATTGTGGTAGTTGGTGGCATGGTGACATGCATGGTGGCATTAAGTTGCAGTGGGTGTGTTCAAGGCCTAGACAGTTGGGTGCATGGCCGTAGAGCCTAGGCCTTCAGCACACCCTCGGCAGTAATGCATTTTTGACTCTGTATTAGTTAGAGGGTGGTGACCTGTAAAGAATGGTTGTGGGGCACATTTCAGACACCATAGAGCAGCCGAAGTGAGCTACCATGCATGGTTTTTGATGTGTGGTTAGAGATAGTGCAGCGAAAAATCATGCAGTATGAGCATTGGGTGCAGTGTTTGAAAACTGTCAGTATGGAAGAGGGTGTGGTTGAAGTGCATCTTATATGTGCTTGGATAGTGTGCTGTGTGCAGATTGGTTGGAGTAGGGGCAATGTTGTGAACGTTTTGTGGTTAAGTTGGCAGTGACACAATACTTTCTGAGTGGAAGTGGGTAAGACCATAGTATGTGAATGAAAGTGCATAGGGGTCCCGGAGACAGTGTAATGTTTGTAGATTATGGTAACTGTTGCATTTTCCACTGTATAGCTCCATTGCGGTGCAGAGGTTGGGTATGAGTGCTGATGCCAGTGGTGCGTATGTGCATCACGGTAGTTGGTGACATGCTGACATGCATGGTTGCATTACGGTGAAGTGAATGTGTGCAAGGAGCACACCCACTGCAGCAATGCAGGTTTGACAGTGCATCAGGCACAGGGTGGTTATCTTTGGAGAATGTGTGTGGAGCACATTGTAGACGTGCTACAGCTGCACAAGTGAGTTAAAAAGCGTGTATTGTGCGTTCCTTGGTTGTGGTGATAGTTGCAGCATGGTACAGTATTTGGTGTACGGCAGGAGATGGTGCAGTGTGACCACAGGGTGCAGTGTTTGTGTACTGTGAGTGTGGAAGAGGGTATGGTGAAGTGAAGCTTATATGTGCTTGGTTACTCTGCTGCGTGCAGATTTATTGAAGTAGGTCCAATGTTGTGAAGATGTTGTGCTTAGGTTGCCAGTGGCACAACACTTTGTGAATGGCAGTGGGTAGGGGGGTGCAGGCTGTGGTATGTTTGTGGATTCTGCTAATTGTGACACGTTTTCGTGAATGGGTGTTTTATGGCGTGGCGGAGTTGGGTAGAAGTGCCGCTGCGTGTGTTACGTTTGTGCATAATGTTAGCTGCCCACATGGTCGCATGCATGGATACATAGGGCCTGATCACGACCTATGCGGTAACCCTTAATTCCGGCGGTAGCGTTATTACCGCCGGATTTAAGGGTCCGCCGAATCAGGGCTTCGGCGGATTTCGCCCCAGCTCTTGGCCGGGGGGAAATCTGCCGAACATTTGCGCTATTTCCGCCGGCGGGAACTCCGCCGGCGGTAAGAGCGCAAATTTTCCCCATTGAGCACAATGGGGACTGGGGCATTCCCGAATGGGCTCAATGGGGAATGGGGACTTCCAAGTCCGCCCAACTCGTGATCCTGCGCTATTAGCGCCGGGGGCTATGGCGGTCGCGCTAATAGCCCCCGCGCTAATAGCGTTAGCATTACCACCAAGGTTGTGATCAGGCCCATAGTGTTGTGGTGGGTGTGGGAAAGTGCTGCACTGTTGTGTGCATGGCCAAAGGTGTGCTAGGTGCGCCTCAGGATCTTTGTGGATGCTGCAATCATGCACTGTTTAGCAGGAGTATCTGATGGAGGTACTTTGGAATGAAAGGGAACGTGCACTGAGAGTGTTTAACGGTAAATATGGAGTGGCATACAGAAAAGATAGTGTGCAAAGCAGAGATTCTGTATGTGATTGCTGCATGCATATTTGAAAATGTTGCAGCACACAATGCGGGAGTGCTGCAAAAATGCCAGTGCAAAGGGAAAAAGTATTGTATTGTGCTTGCTTTACTGGGCCGTGGCCCTCACTGTAGCTGGGAAAGCGCACATGCCACATCCTGCCATTATGAGCATGGTGGCCATGGAAATGGAATTGTGTGAAATAGGCAATTAGGTGTTTAGGGTGTGGTTGACAGGAAGGGGCGGTACCATTTCTTCCGAATACTGTGTCATGAGGTTGGTAGACAGGGAGAGACGCACAGTTCTTATTGTCAGTGATAATTTTATGCGTCATCTGCACAGGTGTTGTGTGCAAAGAGGCGTTGCTGGTAATTTCGGGTTGGAAGGAATGGATGCTTTCTGGGGCTGTCAGTATGACTTCAGTTTCGGCGGGATGGTTTGCCTTTGCAGATATGGTGCACTATGGAAGTCTACATTTGGGTTACATGTCGTGTGGACGTTTAATCCGTCCGCTGAAGAGGTTGCTGAACACAGTGATGCAGATTTTTCCTACTGCCAAGACGTTTTCTCATGCATAGCACCAAGAGGAGTATGGGCCCATGCTGGTGTCATTTGTCCCCAGCCAGAGGTCAGAAAGTGTGTTCTAAACAGAAGCATGTGTGAATTCCTGCAGACTGCTGGCATGTTATCGACCCACAATGAGATTATGAGGTCGCAAAATATACAGTGGTTCCGTAGAAATGGCATTTATTTGAGCGCCGTTGGCAATGCCGTTTTCTTTTACACTGTGCAAGAAGCATTGAGCAGAATGTGGTAAAAATGTGAGGAGATGCAGACAGAAACTAATATAAATAAAAACAAATAGTTGCTTGCACGCACGTAAAAAAAAAACATTTCGACATCTACGATGGAAAAACCAATCCCCTACCCTGCTTGATATTGCTTCCCCTGGCGCCCCCTCCCCTCACTATCACGAAATGGTAGCGCATTCCGCTGTACTTTAAGGATTACACGTGCCTCATCCTGGGTGGCCATGTGGATGTATGTGGATGGATAAATCGTGCATACTTCTACAGAACTTTGCAGTGGCCTTGCTTTGGAATGGCACAACACTTGTACTGTGAATGTGTAACGGTATATTTGAAGTGTTGTACTGGAGTGACAGTGTCGGATCAAGTCAGCTTGGATGCGATTGGTCGATGCGTATGTGTCTATTTACGCGTAACCATATGAGGTAGTGCAGCAGAGAAGATAGTGCAACGGGAAGGACTGCTCCAGCTTTACAGGGGTGCGGCCCTCGTGGAACTTTCGGAAGCGCACGTGCCACAATCTGCCCTTCTCACCATGTTGCCCAATTGACATGGCAGTGTGGGGATTCTCCAATCAGGTACTGTGGGTGTGGTTCACAGGAAGGGGCGGTCAAACTGTTGTACCATATACTCTGCGTACTGAGGGTTACTGACATGGCGAAACACATTGTATTGACTGTCGGTGATCCCTGTGTCATAGATCTGCACAACTATGCCCTGGAAAAACAGTTTGACAGCTTTCCTTTCTAATATGTTCTGTGTTCATATAGCAATATATAGTGCATAATGTACGCTTCACAGTAATGTGCATACCTATGGGGTTTGTAGTGTAAGTCATTGCGTCGTGAGGGGAATTTTCTTCCAGCCAATCTAGGTGCTTGCCATTGCTGTGTAACAAGTGAAACATTATGCTTCTCTACTATTGGTCACTGCAGCAACTATGCAATTAGTTCACAAACTTTAGTGTGATTACTACATTGTAGTGACATTCTGGTCTTGGTACCTTCCAGTCCTTACTCTCTGAAAACACGTTGTTAAAGGGACGTTATGGTTAAGTTACTTTACTAAAAAACTATCGCCTTTACTGAAAACACTATGCTAAAGCAATGTTCTGGTTACAGTGCCCTACTAAAAACCTATGAAATTCACTAGTAAAAAAACATTGTTAAAGGGACGTTATGGTTACAGGTAAAACCGAAAAAAAAAAGAAATTTGCCAGTTATGTAAGCTTAGCAACCATAACTGGTGCCAGTACTGTGCTCTGCTAACACTAACACCCATGACATCAAATATGACATCACAAATGCCATTGATGACATCACTGATATCACGTGTGGCTCCCTCTTTTTTTGTTCAATGACATATGCAGGGCGGGTGGTTTTCCTCACCGAGAGTCAGGAACGAAACATAGAAAAGGTACTTTGTTTGCAGAGCTTACCCTTCTCATTTGTTCTTACACTGCTTTCTGAAGGGTTCAGTCACAGCATGTGCTACAGGTACATAAGGGAAGAAGCAGGCCTGCAACAGAGCAAACATTGGTGTCTATAAAGATAACAAATTAGGTTAAGAACACTGTCTGGTAGTACTCCTGCTTTTTTGTCAACTGTACTTTCCCTGTGTATGGGCGCGTTTCTGTGCGCTGTAGTCTGCTTATGGTTTGATGTAGTATTACAGATATGTGTTGTAAGTGAAGCGTTAGTAGCTGCTTATTACATGTTTCACAGTATGCAAAATTCAGACACAAAAGCATTACTCATTTCACTATCCAACGTGGCAAAAATGAGACTATTGCTCCTCTATGGCGCATGCTGCAGGCAATGCCTACGTTTCTGCATGAGTTGCCTCCTACACTGGAAAGAACTCTGTACTGCAATGGTGTGTGTAGCAATGCATCGTGTAAGGAATGATGTATCTCATGATAGTTCCCCAAATTACCTCTTATACTTTTCTGGCAACATTACATTGAGAATCCCGTGTGCAGACTTTTCATGAAAAGTAAATGCACATGTGATGTCATCAATGACATTTGTGATGTCATCTTTGATGTCATGGGTGTTAGTCTTAGCAGAGCACAGTGCTGGCGCGAGTTATAGTTGCTTAACTTACCATAACTGGCGAATTTCTGTTTTTTTCGGTTTTACCTGTAACCATAACATCCCAGTTACGTTTTTCCATTGAATTTCATAGGTTTGTGCTAGTACAACTTAACCAAAACGTCCCTTTGACAATGTTTTTTGTTAGTGAATATTATATAAGTATTATGTTTTCTCTTCCTTGGGGGCAAATGAGTGGAAAACTATGCCAATGTACCCCCAAAAAGGCAAAACAACGTGATGCCATCTGGTTGAAATTGGATCGGCCCCTCAATTTTGCCCCCCCGCCCCCAGGGAAGCAGCAAGAATCTGCCCTTCATTGCAGGGATTTCTGAGGGTCAGGGGGGTCCGGCCCACAAGCACAGGGCCGGCCCCCTAATGCTCCCAAGTGTGCCTTTTTGGCAATTGTTTTTTTGTTTGCCTTTCTTGGGGGCTCGTTATTGGGTGCAAAACAGCAGCCATCTGCCCCGAAAGAAGGCAAAACATTGTGCCTTTTCTTTTCTTTTTTTCTTTTTTTCTTTTTCGTAGGGGCTGGGGCTCTTTGGTGTGGGGGGACCCCCACCCCCAAAATCAATTCTCTGTAGTTCAGTGGTGATTGCAGGTCGAGTCTCCCCTTTCCAACAAGCCCTCACCCAAGGACATAGGGCTAGAAATGCCCAAGTAGCACGCAAACGCGTGGCGGCTATATTTACATGCTGAAGCCACGTAGCATGCACTGACTTAATCAGGGCTGACCCCCCCCAGTCACGGAAGGGGAATTCTTTCCCTTCACAGCCTTTGTGTTGGTAGCATCAGCGCGGCTCCAGGGAGGGTGATCCGCCCCCCCGTCGCCTCCCACAGGTAAGTACTGCGGAGAACGACCTATCTGGTCTTCCGCACTAGGAACACACTGCAGTTAAGGGGTTAAACACTCTTGATTGGGCCTGCACAAGATATAAAGAATCCACCCTTAATGACATTGGGCCTCATTACACGGACGGTGGTGGACCAAGGTGCTAATAGCACCAGCTTGGTCCATGCCGGTAAAATACCGGCACCGCCTTGGTGGAAAGGGGAATTACTGCCCTATTCCAAGGTTGGCGGGGCGGTAATTCCCCCTTCCCCCATTGCCCTTCCCCATTCCCATTTTTGCCCCATAGGGCATAATGGGAATGGGGAAGGTGCTAATTACGGCACCGCAAATTGCGGTGCCGTAATTAGCTCCAAGATCCCTAAGCGGGTTGGTTTTTAACGCCTGCAAAATTCAGGCATTAAATTCTCCAACCCGCAAAGGGACCTCGTAGTAAGGCGGTAAGGGTTTACCGGTACCGGTAAAATACTGGTACCGGTAAACCCTTACCGCCTAGCGTGTAATGAGGCCCCTTGTATGTAGATTTTAAGGCAGCCTTTGATACGGCAAGGACTCCTGAATCTAGTAGTATGAGCGCGAAGGTGAGATTGAGCCGCATGGGATTATTTACAAAGGATCTACCCACACTCAGGGGATCGAAGCTGTTTAACATCTACCTGGCGGACCTGCCTGGAACCTTGGCCCATATTAATAACATACCGCCAAATAAATATACACTGGATCGCATATGCTGATGTCCTAATAGTAGATCACACACTTAACGGGTTAAGGAGACGCGTACATGATATTATATATAATGTCATATGAGAAGTCATTAATAGCGCGCCTGTACACATGTTTTTAGGAGCGACAAGACAAGGGCAGGCACAGAGGGGAGGAGAAGACAAGCAGTCTTACTAGGCCTTGTGTCATTCAGATCGTGCAAGTGCAGTAACAAAAAGTACAGGGGAAGTGCAAGAGGGGAAGGGGAGAGGATAGATCAATCAGGGCAGCGTTGCTTTGAGAAAGTGCATCCAGGGCAGCCAAAGGCCAATCACCTTCGGATGCATTTCTGTAACCAAGGCGATTAAGCACAGGGAGGTTCGGGCACCTCCCTCACTTCCTGTCCCTGCCAGAAACACTGGAGCCAGAGGCTGGCTACACTTGTGAAACCCGCAAAAGGCAAAAGGAACAAAGGGATCAAACCTAGTTTGGCACGCAGAGTAAATGTCAAGAAGGAACAAAGAAGACTGGGGCCATTTTGACAAAATGGGCCCCCATGGGTGCCTAACTGTAGCAGCGAACGCAGCCCGTGGTAAAAACACACAATGGTAGTAAAAAGTAAACCACTGCCACCAGCCATTAATTGTCGAAAGGGTAACATAAAAATGCTACATGAGAAACTAGACAAAAAGGGATACCAAGTAACCCCTCCAGCACCCTATAGTAACATAGACCCTCATTACGAGGTGGGCGCAAAGGGATTACCGGTACCGGTAAGGAGACCGGTGCCAGTAATCCCTTTGCGCCCTAGTCCGAGGTCCCTTTGCAGCCCCGTCCTTAACGCCTGCTTTTAACAGACGTTGTGGACGGGACCCGCAGCAGGACTTTAGAGCTAATAACGGTACCGTAATTTACGGTACCATTATTAACGCCTTCCCCACTCCCATTGAGCCCTATGGGGGCTCAAATGGGAATGGGGAATGGCTCTTGTGAATGGGGAATTACCGGTCCCTCCGACCGCGGAATGGACCGGTAATTGCTCCATCCACCAGATCAGAGTCGGAACGATTTTGGAGGCAGCCATGGTGCTAATAGCACCATGGCTGCCTCCAACCTCGTAATGAGGCCCAGAGTGTGTGCTGGGTCTAGAAAGTTACAAAATGTAAGTAAAGTCAATTTCACTTCACTGCTCTTGGAAACAGTAGTTTCACCAAGAGAAGGTATTTGAACCTTTGGGAAATTTAAGAGACTTCCCTGTGCCACTGCACTGAAGGTGCTGTGTGTCACAATGCAACGATGATGCCTATGGAGTTTGTCAGATTCCAAAGTCAAAGGAAACACAGAGTCTAAGGGCCTCATTACACGGAAGGCGGTAATGGTTAACGGCCACCGTTAATGGTAACGGTGACCGTTAACCATTACCGCCTTACTACGAGGTCCCTTAGCGGGTTGGTGCTTTAAAAATTGAAAAGGTACTATATTTGTAGACTTAGGGTCCAGTCACATCATATGAAACATATACATAGCGGAAGATACAGGCTTGAAAGAGAGCAATCCTTTCTGTGCATGAAGATAATCATTATGGTTATCAGCACTTTCTCATAGTTTTATTTTTATTACTCTACCTTCCCTCTATATGCTCATATTTGTATACATTATACTCACTCTCCATAGAGTGAATGGGAAAAAAATTTAGCTCGCGCCTACAGCCCAAACCGCTTGACGGATTTCCACCAAATTTGGACCAGGAGCAGCGGCTTGGTCCCGAAAGCATGCTTTTGCAAATTTGGTGAAAATCCGTCCAGTAGTTTTTTTTAAAATGACCAAAAAGTAGGTAAAAAAAAATTAGTGATATCTGTGTTCGGTTCACGGACACACTTCCCTGTTCGCTCCGCGGACAGTGTTCTGATTGGCCAATCGTCTTGCGTGATGTTCGCGGACATGCAAAGTGTTAGCTGATTGGACGGCGTGGAGCGTGAAGCGCATCAGATTTTTCGGTAGCGCCCGCCATCTTGGATTCACGGACGTCCGCGGACAGCGCAGTGAAACTTTGTTCAAAATGTGTATTTAGTAGAGTGTGTTGGTGTGTAGGAGTGTTTGGGGAGGGTGGGAGTGTATGAGATAGGATGAAAGTTGTGTTTTTTATGTGTTAGACGTTCTTTTTGTGATCGATTTGTTTGCGGACATCGCGGGTGTTCTGAAATGTTCTAAATAAACTGACTGGGGGGTGTTCTAAGTACTCAATATGTGTCCGTTTTGTTCGCAAGCAAAGTGAAACTGTTCTAAGAACACTCGCGGTGTCCGGGGAGTGTTCGTAGGGGGTGTCCTGAGGACGCTGTCCGTATTGTTCTCTGTCAAGTTGAATGTGTCCTAAGAACACTCGCTGTGTCCTGAAATGTTCGCAAATAAACAAGATGGTGGTGTTCTGAAGACGCTTCTAAGAACACTCCCGGTGTCCTGGAATGTTCATAGGGGGTGTCCTGAGGACGCTCTCCGTATTGTTCTCTGTCAAGTTGAATGTGTTCTAAGAACACCCGCGGTGTCCTGAAATGTTCGCAAATAAACAAAATGCGGGTGTTCTGAAGACGCTTCTAAGAACACTCGCGTTGTCCGGGGAGTGTTCGTAGGGGGTGTCCTGAGGATGCTGTCCGTATTGTTCTCTGTCAAGTTGAATGTGTCCTAAGAATACTCGCGGTGTCCTGAAATGTTCGCAAATAAACAAGATGGTGGTGTTCTGAAGACGCTTCTAAGAACACTTGCGGTGTCCGGGGAGTGTTCGTAGGGGGTGTCCTGAGGACGCTGTCCGTATTGTTCTCTGTCAAGTTGAATGTGTTCTAAGAACACCCGCGGTGTCCTGAAATGTTTGCAAATAAACAAAATGGGGGTGTTCTGAAGACGTTTTTGAGAACACTCCCGGTGTCCTGGAATGTTCGTAGGGGGTGTCCTTAGGACGCTGTCCGTATTGTTCGTTGTTAAGTTGAAAGTGTTCGAAGAACTATCGCGTTGTTCTGAAATGTTCGTAGGGGGTGTCCTGAAAACGGTGTCCGTATTGTTCGCTGGCAATTTCAAAGTGTTCTAAAAACACTCACATTGTTCGCGGAAATTAAAAGTTTCCTATAGATCATAGTTGAAATGTTTGACTCTATGGATGTGATATGCTGCGGTGGTTGTTGCCAGGGCATAGAGTCTTGGGTGCATGGCCATTAGTACAGTTTCATGTTGCTAGCGAACACTACGAACAGTTGTACTGTTGTTCAGGACACATCATTTTCGTTTCTTTACGAACATTTCAGACACCACGTGTATTCTTATAACAGTTTCAACATGCTAGCGAACAGTACGAACAGGTGTGGTGTTCTTCAGGACACCTCCATTTTCATTTATGTACGAACATTTCAGAACACTCGCACTGTCCGCGGACACTTTTATTGTTTTAAAAAAAAAAAAACTGAAACTATTCACAATACAATATAAAAATTAAACTTTATTTAACATATATTAATAATTTATGACAGAGAAGGTGAGGCAGAAACAGAAACAAAAACAGGAGAATTTGGGGTTTCAACATGATTGGTATTAGGTGAAGAAGGGATGGAAGTCTCATCAAAACGTTTTGGATTATGGAGAGGGTTTGGGGATAATTGACTGGGATATGGTGAGGAGGGACAAGTACATGTGGGGCAATGGTACGAGGTTTTTGGTTTGAAATGATTTTCTACAAAAGTTTTTAAATTATTAAAATTAGCCAACAATACATCCATTTTTTCTTCTATATTGTGAAGACTGTTATCCATAACAGGGTTTTCTGAAGTTTTTTCTATTTTGGTATGCTCTGTACAAAAAAATAATATATATGTTAAATGTATATAAAAAAAAATAAATAAATGGTTTATATTATAAAGTGTTTACCATTAGTTTCACTATCTTGTGACATTTCTTCATGTGGGAAATTGTCCTCTAGCCATTCCAGAGTACTAGACATTTCTGTGAGAAAAAAAAAAAGATAATATATTTTTTAATCTAATACAGAAAGTTTATAAATATATGAGTAAAATGAAGTACACTTACTTTTTCTGGTAAAATAAGTCCTATGTATTCAGTGGGTCTGGTCTTGTTCTCAGTTCTGTTGTGTCTGTGAGGTAATTATGTTGGAAGCCAATTTATGTTCTTGTGGTATATTCCATTTCAGAACATATTGCATTTAAATGAATGGTTAGTGTGTTACATATATGGGTTACATTTCTTATGTATTACTATATATAATGTGTTTGTGTGCTGATTTTTGAATTTGTTAAATGTTCCTATATTATGATATAACAATCAAACATACCCCACCACCCCTCCCCCACAGTTTTTAGGTAGTGGTACTGTTCTCCGAACATGTCCGCGAACATTAAATAAGTTCGCGGACATCAAGTTCATAAGAGATCTAGTCAGTTCCATATGACATGTATATAAAGTCAAAGTCATTACTGTGAAGTTGTGCTACTAAAAAACTATGAAATTCAGTGAAAAAACTTTGTTAAAGGGACGTTATGGTTAAGTTGCGCTACTAAAAACCTATGAAATTCAGTGAAAAAAACTTTGTTAAAGGGACATTATGGTTAAGTTGTGCTACTAAAAACCTATGAAATTCAGTGAAAAACCTTTGTTAAAAGGACGTTATGGTTCCAAGTAAAACCGAAAAACCCTTGAAATTCGCCAGTTATGGTAAGCTAAGCAACCATAACTCGCGCCACTACCGTGCACTGCTAAGACTAACACCCAGGACATCAAAGATGACATCACAAATGTCATTGATGACATCACTGATGACATCACATGTGTATGTACTTCTCATGAAATATGCGTAGAAGGGATTCTTATTATTTTGCGAAAAAAGTGTCAAGAATCATTGCAAGAAATATACCCTAATAAGTGCATTGAACGATGCATTGATATAAATAGCATCCTATTATGGGGTTCTATCTAGTATACTAAGCTACTCATACAGAAACATAACATTGTGTGCAGCGTACAAGATGAAGGTATGATATTTGTAATGTTAATATGTTGAATAATGAAATGATAATTGTTTTCTTAATAGATTTTTGTGTACTGTGAAATATGTAATAAGTAGCTAATAAAACCCATGTATTACATAATTGCATTACTATAGACAAAACACAAAGACACAAGAACACATACCAATATGGGTATATACAGGGAAAGTGAAGTTAGCAAAAAAGCACAAGTAGTAGCAGAAACAATTCATAACTCAACTGATTAGTTTCATGCAAATAAATGATTACTCTGTTTCAAAGCTGCTATTTACCCTATGTATATGTATCACTTGATGTGATTGGACCCTAAGGAAAGTAGTGTGAGTACAATGTATACAAATATGACCATATACAGGGAAAGTACATCCATAAAAAAACAACTATCAGAAAGTGCTCATAAGTCTAGTGATTATCTTTATGCACAAAAAGGATTGCTGTCTTTAAAGCTTGTGTTTTCCCATATGTATATGTTTCATATGATTTGACTGTACTCTAAGGGAATTACTGTAAGAACCTACTAGAAGGATATGTCTACAAATAAAATAAAATTCTTAGTTTCTGACTGTTACTGAGGAAAACCATGTGCCCTAGATATGTCAGCAAAAGAAAAAATAGTGAGCCAGACATGTGATGTCATCAGTGATGTCATCAATGACATTTGTGATGTCATCTTTGATGTCCTGGGTGTTAGTCTTAGCAGTGCACGGTGCTGGCGCGAGTTATGGTTGCTTAGCTTACCATAACTGGCGAATTTCAAGGGTTTTTCGGTTTTACTGGGAACCATAACGTCCCTTTAACAAAGTTTTTTCACTGAATTTCATAGGTTTTTAGTAGCGCAACTTAACCATAACGTCCCTTTAACAAAGTTTTTTTCACTGAATATATATATATATATATACATATATATATATATATATATATATATATATATATATATATATATATATATATATATATGGGGTTTGGGGTTCGGTGGGGGGTTGTGGGGGGTTTTCCCCCACATATATGGTACAATTGACCGTCACAATTCAGTCAATTGTGAAAAGGTCAATTGTCATTCAAGCAGTTGTAAAACGATCAATTTGTATACAACCGCCTGGACAGCCAATGTTATTTGCACAATGTCAAGGGGAGCTGGAGATCTTCTTTGCAGGTAGGTAAAAAGTCTTGCACAATGTTTTTAGAAATGTTTGTTGAAAATAGAACACTTGAAGGGCCACAAGCTGGGAGGCTTGTGAAGGGCAAAGCTTTAGCAACTCTACAAGGTAACCAAGACGGGTCTCAACTGAGAGCAAGTAAGGCTACACAACAAGAGGTAATTTCTCTTAGACTTTACAGTACCTCTGGTTAGAAGAAATGGTTCCAGCTGGCTTCTGTTCCTGTACAGCGCTGCAGATCCTGTTGTTCCTGAGCCTCAGTCGTGGGGACAAGAGGGAGAACATCTGGGGACTCTTGCTCTGCAATGGGAAGGTCAGCGGCAGCAATGGGCAAACTTCTATTCAGCGGTTCTTCAGTGTTTCAGCTCCTTGTGTCTGGCAGCAAATAGCAACACAGCGGTTCTCGGATACCACTTAAGACTTTCCTTGCTTCTGGGGTCCAGCACTCTGTTGAGATGGCTCAGGCTTGGTCGGTCCTGCATCAGGGAAGTCCGTAGGATCTTCCTAGTGCTCGGGTCGACTTAAAAGCAACGCACACAATCTGGTGTTCTGCTCCCTGCCACTTCGGTTCCAGGAGCAGCAGCAGTGGAAATTCACCAACTCCGAGAGGATGTCCACGTGGATTACTTTGGAGTTGGTTGGTCCCACCAACTCAAGGGGAGAAGTCGTCCTTGCAGGGCTTCTCTAGTCGAGGTGAATTTGGAGCTTCAGCACAGCCGCAGGGATTCACCGGGCAAACCAAGGGTCAAGGATTTGCAGGAATCTCTTCCAAAATCATCTTCGGATTCCTTCGTCCAGTGGTCGACTCTGCCTTGCTGTCAATCACTGCCAATCACCTTTGGGTGTATTCCTATAACCAAGGTGATTAAGCACAGGGAGTTTCGGGCACCTCCATCACTTCCTGCCCATGCCAGACATACTGGAGCCAGAGGCAGACTTCACTCGTGAATCCCACCAAAGACCAAACGAACAAAGGGACCAAGCCTGGTTTGGCATGCAGAGTAAAACTCAAGAAGGACCTTTCTGACAAGAAATGGCGAAAAAAGAAGACCTGGCCTTTCTGACAAAAAGGGCACCCATGGGTGCAATACTGCAGCTGTGAAAGCAGCCCGTGGTAAAAACACACAATGGTAGGAAAAAGTAAACCACTGCCACCAGCCATTAATTGTAGAAAGGGTAAGAAAAATGTTACATGAAAAACTAGACAAAGGGGATACTATGTAACCCCTCCAGCACCCATTGGTAAGATAGTGTGTGATGGGTCTAGAAAGTAACAAAATGTAAGTAAAGTCAATTTCACTTCACTGCTCTTGGAAACAGTAGTTTCACCAAGGGAAGGTATTTAAAACTTTGGGAAAGCTAATCCCCTTCTACCTTAGAGACCCCCAGCACTTTTGCTGGACTTTATGACTTTACATTTTTAACCTGGAGAGAGTGAGACCTTTTTCCCACTCTCATGTATTTTTCTGAGATTTGAACTATGTGTTTCTTTTGGTTTTGGAGACTGACAAACCCCAATAGGCATCTTTTTACATTGTGGCACACATCACCTTCAGTGCAGTGGCACAGGGACGTCTTTTAGATTTCCCCAAGGTTTAAATACCTTCTCTGGGATAAACTACTGTTTCCCAGAGCAGTGAAGTGAAATTGACTTTACTTACTTTTGTAACTTTCTAGACCCAGCACACACTATTTTACCATAGGGTGCTGGAAGGGTTATTTAGTATCCCCTTTGCTAGATTCTCAAGTAACATTTTTATGTTACCTTTTCTACAATTCATTTCTGGTGGCAGTGGTTTACTTTTTACTACCATTGAGTGTTTTTACCGCAGGCTGCGTTTTGCACCCACGTGTGCCCATTTTGTCAAAATGGCCCGGTCTTCTTTTTTCGCCATTTCTTTGTGCAAAGGTCCTGCTTGAGAAGGTACTCTGCGCGCCAAACCAGGTTTAGTCCCTTTGTTTGTTTTGTCTTTGGCGGGATTCACTGGTGAAGCCCGTCTCTGGTTCCAAGGTGTCTGGCAGAGCAGAAAGCAAGGGAGGTTCCCGAAACTCCCAGTGCTTAGTCTCCTTTGTCAGTCTGAAAAAACAAAATCCCTAACTGTCGTCTTGCCCCCCCTAGGCAAGCTCGCTCCAGTCTCAGACAATCTTTGACAACCTCCTAGGGGGTTATGGATCACTAGACCCCCCCCTTGCTGCATTCATATCTCAGGCCCTATGTGCACTTTATTACTCCTATCTTACTACTGGTAACAGAATAACAAATAACATAAAACACAAAACAAAGAAAACACAAAGAGTCCATTCAATTTATAACAATAGGATACATTTATTTATGATCACACAGATAAGCATAATGCATGCATAACAATGCAGGCAGTTCTAATGCTATGTCTAATTTGCACCTTTTATACTTCTGGTGGTGCAAAACAAATATTGCAATAACTAAAAGCCTTTCAGGTTTCTAATGCAAGCCTGTGCTGCTTAATGTGTGGATCTAATGCCGTCTAATGCAAGCGCCAGCATCCATCTCCTCCATGGGCAAATCCACCCCAATCCACACCATCCTCACACACTCACTCTACACAATCCCTGACTGGTTTCCCCTTCTCCCCTTATGTGAGTGTCTGTCCTAATCAATCAATTTAGTGGAGGCCAAAACCATAATTCCCATTCTGCATGCATTTCCAGCTCTGTCTTTGCCATGCCTCTCCTCTGTCAGTGGCAGGCCTCAAGATCTGGTAACTGCCAACTGCCAAGCTCTCTCTCTGCCATATCGATCTCATCAAGGTCTTGTCAGTCTGCTTCTCTCTCATTTCATCTCGTACTCCATCTCCATCCAACTCTCCCGAACTCCCTCAAACTCGCTCTCAGCAACCAACTTCTCCGCAACCCACTGGCTCTCCCGATCTCTAATCCCTTTCTCTCCAGCCCTTCTGGTTATAGTCTCCAATGACGCACATATCTCTATGGTTACTCACATTCTATACTAAGAATGTCTAAGAATGTCTCTCCCTCAGCGTTTAGCAAAATGCCTGCCAGTCTGCTTGCATGTTCCTTGCATGGCATGTCCTTTCACTTCGTGTGCTGTCAGCGTAACATTTGAACATCATATCTTTCTTTCATGGCCATTCTTTGTCTGGTGCAAAACACCATCTATTCCCTTTATTTCTCCATGCACTTCCACTGTAGGCTCTGTTGGCATCACAAAATGCTCTTTTAGGCCCGTCTCTCTGATGCAAAAGCACCTTCTCCATCTCCCCATCGTGCTCATGCCCCCACCTTCGCAGTCTCTGTGAACACCAGCCATGCTGATTAGGCTCCCTTTTCGGAGAAGGGTTCATATTATCTGTGTGCCAGCAAATGTTTACAAATTCCTTCTCAGTGTGTTAACCATAACATTTCTTTGCGCTGGGCCCAGTGCAAAACCACTTTCTCTGTGTTTCTCCATCAGCAAATGGCTCAGGCCTCGTGCTAAATGCTTCCTAGCGTTTACACTATTCCAAGCACTATAATGCAAACTCATTCTAAGTGACTCAACATACAAACATACATACATGACAGTCTCTAAATGTGTCTCTACAAAGCGTGCATGTGTACTAAATGGCTCTTCATGTCATTTCAAATATGACTGTGTGTGTCATTCCAACAATACATTTCTCTCAGCATAAGCGCTATTTCTAATGCAAACATAGATGCATAGCAAATCATGTTGCAAATATACCGTGTCTCTAAAGCACTACCATGGCACTTCAAATATATGCAAGTGTCATTCTATTGCAAATGGCAAAATGTGTCTAGCATGTTTCTCTATCATTCTAAAAGCAAATGGCAAATGCATAGAAAGGTGACAGTCTAATATGTGGATAGTGTCTACTTCAGCAATGTACTACTCAGAGCTAAACAGAATGCAATAATGGAATGATTCCATTGCAAAGAGTAATGATTCTGTAACAGTGATTCTTATGATTCTCTATCATTGGGTCTACTAATGGGTAATGGTTCTCTACAGAGTCTTATGATTCTTCTAATGATAACCATCCCAGGCTCCTCATTTTATCCAATTCCACACCTGGGTTACAGAAATTCACCCAATGGTGATTGGCTGGCTATCTTTGGAGGACAGCCACCCTGCTGTGTGATTGACAGCTAGGCTGCGAATGAATGGGAGAAACCTGCATAAAAGGCAAGTTCTTTTGCTTGGAAGGCAGAGTCGACCACATGACGAAGGAATCCGAAGAACTTGGAAGAGACGCCTAGTGCAACTCCTGGACCGTTGGTTTGCCCGGTGAAGCCCTGCTGCAGTGCTGAAGCTCCTTATTCGCCTCGACTAGAGAAGCCCTGCAAAGGACGACTTCTCCCCTTGGGTTGGTGGGACCAATCGACCCCAATACAAACTCATCTGAAAATCCACAAGGATCTGTCATAGTACAACTGGAACAGAAGCCAGCTGGAACCAATTTCTTCAGACCTAAGGTACTGTAAACTAAGAGGTACCTACCTCTTTGTGTAGCTTGCCAGCTCTCAGTTGAGACTAGCCTTTGTTAACTTTTGCAGTGTTGCTTGCAGCTTTGCCCATCACAAGCCTCCCAATTTATGGCCCAACAGTGATTTCTTTTACAACACAAACTCTCTATAACATTGTGTAAGAATTTTTACTTACCTTCAAGAAGTGCCTCAGCTCCCCCTAGACTTTGCTCAATTGACATTGCCTGTCCTGGCTCCTTGTTAGACTCTCTTCTAACCACTGAATTTGTGTTTTGATCTGTCCCTCAAAAAAGTCACACAGTCTTTACTTGTGTAGCTGGGAAAGGGTTAATTTGCATTGCATTGGGGGGTTCAAAAGTACTTACCAGTTTGAGAAACTTGTTAACCAATGTTTTCTCCCTCTCGGGAGGATAGCTCAGCAGCAACATGCTTGCCTTGGAAGCAACACGACACAGAGCAACACAGGTTCGATCCCTGGGTCTTTGCTTAGAAACCTCTGGGTATTAAGCGCGTTGTAAATAACCTTTTCCTTTTGACACCAAACTCAGTATTGCTTTAAATGTACCAGTGTTATATCAATTTCCACAGTGCTCCCTTCTAACGAAGGTGTATTCAAACTGACTGTTAAATAAATAATTGTTTAATCAAGAAACCTTGAGTATAAGTTTTATTTGGATACTTGTCACTGTGAAACTCTGTTACACCCCTATAGCTCACATTGACCCCTCTTGATATAAGCCTGGCTGCTCAGCCACACTACCAACCTGTGTAGTACAGACTTATACCAAAGGTTGGGTTACCTATTGCCAGGAGGACACGGTTGGTGTAGTCTACACCACCCTTGTCCTCTTGGCAATAGGTAACCCACCCTTTGGTATAGGCCTGTACTACACAAGTTGGTAGAGTGACTGAGGAGCCAAGCTTATCTCAAGAGGGGTCAATGTGAGCTGTAGGGTTGCAACATAGAGATTCACAGTGACAAGTATTAAAATAAAGCTTTTCTCCAGCATGGGGTCTGGCATGAATTCACATGCTCATGAATATTCCCCGTTGTCAGGCTGGGAATCCTCGGTAAAAGAAAAAATCAGTTTCATTTTCATTTCTGAACTGTCTTTCTCCTAACAACCAAGCACTGAGCTCTGGGTCATACTGCCCCCAGCCAATGATTGCCCACTATCTACGCCCCTCCTCAGGCAGCCATCTTTAGATTTTTACTGCACGTTCAAGTGTTGGGAATCCTTGTGCTTTGCTGTTCAAGCGTTTGCTGTGATTTTCGGTTTTTGAGAGTTAAACTCTATTTTCCGGTCAATCGAGCCCTTGTGCTCCATCGATCATCCTTCTGACTAACGGGGACCCATTTTCAAATTTTTCAACGCCCCTGAAGGGTTGTTTTTCACTTCCCTCTTCAAGCTGTGCTCCGACAGCAGTTTGTGGAATGTATACATGGACGACAAGCATTCCCAGTGTCTGTATTGCCTGCACCCTAGCCACAAGGGGGAAGATTGTGCTTTTTGCTGCGGCTTCTCGAAGCGCATGTTGAGGGACCGACATCAACAGCTGGAAGGCCAAGGCCGCTGCACCTGGTGGCACCCAGGGGCATACCTCTCCCATATCCTGGAAAACTGAATGGGCTTCTAATTCCTTTGAGGGCGCCCCACCCATGGGGTCCCAACACAAGGCCAAGCACTGCGAGTTCCCTTCAGTCGGGGTCGCCGCTGCTGCGGGTCCCGCAACGGTAAGGGCGCGCCCATCATCACCATCTACGTCGATCTCCAGTCAACGCTCTGGTTCCTCCTCCAAGAGAAAGTCGGATAACCCGGGTAAGCTAGGGGAGAATCCAGAGAAGGAAGCCAAGCAGGGTACGGTGTCCTTCTTACCTGTGGCGGAGAAGGCCGAAGGAGACAAAGGGTCCGATCCGGACGTGAAGACGAAGGCCAAACAGGACAAGACCTCTGATTCAGCCGTGAAGGGCAAGGCCAAGCAATACAAGGAGCCTGACCTCACTGTGAAGGCCCAGGTATGCCAGGAGGCAAAACCTTCACCCTCCCTCGTGGTGGTAGTGGCGTCACTTTCAAAGGCTGTAAGGGTGGACTCGCAGAGTGCCCTGGCAACGGCAAGGGTGACACTTCCTCTCAGGAGGGAGGCTTTGAACATGCACTCTGATAAGACTCCAGAGAAGAGTATGCCGGACCTCAGCCTGAGACTAACCCCTCTGGACCCAAAGAAAGGGGTTAAGGGGGCATGGAAAGTCTGCAGGGAACAGACATTTCTTTGGTGGAACATAAGGACGAGGTAATTTCCGTCCATAACATCCAGGAGGGCGATGACACCGATGGCATGGACTCGCCCCACGGTGAGGGCGACGATGGCGTGGATACCGTTGATGGAGGTGACGACGAGGGGCCCCAGGATGACGGAGGCAGGCCCTTCCCCTACGCCCCAGAGGCCACCTAGAGACTTCGTACTGGACATCATCTCGGCCCTCAACTCAGTGTCTGAGTTACAGAGGATACTGGGATTCCTGTTGTCTGCCCCTCCCGCTGCACCAGTGCCGGTCGCTGCGTTGCCATCGGGGGAACCACCAACCAAGAAGAGGAGACACCTGATGCTTCCATGCCACCCTTCTCCAACCTCTCCCCCGCTCCCCCCCCCAAGGGAGACCGAATCGAACACAGCAACGATGGGCACGGATGACGATGGCGGGAAGGGGAACCTCCTGTCACCTCTGCCAAGAGCCTCTCTACCGACAAGATAGGATAGTTCCATGAGATGATCTCCGGAGCATCAGAGCTTTTCCAGCTCATGCCGGAGGAAAAGTAGGAGGGTATCTTGTATCGGCACCGAAAGGTGAAGTGGAAGACTCTCCTCACGCTTCCTCTACAGGACGATGTTTGAGATGAAGGGCTGGCTCTGGTGAAGAATTCCGCCACAGCCCCAGCAAAGAGAGACCAGCTGGAGAAGAAGTACAGGGTGCCGGACTCTGCACCAAAGTGCCTGCGGTCTCAACCATCGCCAGACTCGGTGGTCTCAGCGGCCGCCAGGATGAAAACATCGGGCTCGACGTCTTCGGCTTCTTCCACCCCTCCACAGCGAGAGGAAGAAATTGGACTTGATGGGTATTAAGGTTATCTACTCTGCAGCAACCATGATCAAGGCTGCTAACGCCCTCGCCATCATAGCCAGCTATGACCGGGAGCTGTGGTTTAAGCTAGCTCGAATCCTGGATTTCCTCCCGGACGACAAGCTGGTTGAGGCCTTGGAACTCCTGTAAGAAGGCGAGGTGACTTCGGATCCTGCCATCACGGTGGCAATGGACATTGCAGACGAGGGGTTCCTCTAGATGGGTAACAGCGTCCGCCTTCGTCGTTGTGGCTGGCTCAGGACCTCCAACTTTAGGCAGGAGGTCCAGACAAAGGTTTTGGATATGCCCTTTGATGGGGACAACCTGTTCGGAAAAGCATGGATGAATAACTCCAGGCCATCAAGGCAGACACGGAGACGGCATGCGCCCTAGGCACTCTACAACAACGACGGCAGTCCTTTCATTCCTCAAGAGGGATGTCTAGCTGATCTTCAAGAGGTTTCGATGGGGACTCCACCTCTTGCCACCAGCATCACGCTCATCGACCCAGGAAGACAACAGGGGCCGCTCCAAGGTCTTCGGGGTAGTCGCTGTCATCAGGGACCATAGGGCGGCCGTTAAACCTTCAAACAGGATTGAACCGATCAGGGCTTTGGGCCCCCACCTGTGAACCCCGATGGGAGGACGGCTGGTAAACTTCGTCAGCGTGTGGAAAACCATCTCCACCAACCGTTGGGTGCTGGGCTCTTTCGCACACAGACACACACTAGAATTCCAACTAAACTGTCCACGAACACCACAAAAACACATCCCTCAGTTGCTGCTGGAGGTGCGGGCCATCTTAAGGAAAGGGGAGATATAGAGCTTGTTCCAAAACGGCTCTGGGGCTCCAGTGTTTACTCAAGGTACTTCCTCGTACGAAAGAAGACCTGGGGCTGGAGGCTCATCCTTGACCTATGACGACTGAACAAATACATAAAATCCCAGAAGTTCAGGATGGTCACTCTTCAACACGTGCTCAGACAACTGGAAGAGGGAACCTTTCTGTCATCGTTGGACCTGGAGGATGTGTACTTCCACATCCCCCTCCACAAAGGACGCCACAAGTTTCTGCACTTGGTAGTTCAAGGGAAACATTACCAATTCAAGGCCCGCCTTTCGAACTGAAGTCAGCACCCAGAGTTTTCACCAAGTGCCTGGCTCTGGTGGCGGCCCATCTACGACTGCAAAGGATCTATGTCTACTGTTACTTGGACGACTGGCTCATCTGGGCCAGATCAAGAGACATCGCCGTCGACGACCATGCGAGGACCGTCCACCTACAGACGGATCTGGGGTTGTCAGTGAATTATGCCAAATCCTGCTAGACTCCATCGCTGTTACGCTCACCTGGTATCCACGGGGACGCCACCCAGCCCTGGTTGGATGATTTGCACTCTCAAACCCTCTCCCGGTCCCTTGGTAAAGCCTCTGGTTAAAGATGGGTCTGCAATATAGGATAGCAGGATTCAATACCAGATTGTCTATGTTTTCTCACCTCCCTTGGCCCCAACTCCTTCCTCCCCCTTGGGCCCTCTCCTCACCTTAATATTGTAAAAGGTGGATTCTCCATCCTGCTCCTCATGGCAGGGGCGCGTAGATGTGGGGGGTGAGCAGCGACCAAGTTACTTCACTGGTGCAGGCCCCCCCCCTCTGTAGGAATCCAGGCCTGCTGCGACTCCGTAGGTTTGCTGCTTTACAGTCTTTATATGCAGTTCTTATGTTCCTCTTAGTTCGAATAATAATGTCTTGCTTCTTTCCTTTTAGGTATGGAAAAGTATTTTGGAGTTGTCATGCAGTTTGAAGATGAGCATGGGCCGGTAGGCGAAAGCACGGTGTGCGCGATGCTGTCCGGTGAGTAATGCGCGATGCACGGCGCTGTTTCACCTTTTATATTGCTACGCTGTGTCTTTTCTCTCCTTGCAGGTTGCGATGTTCCTCGCCGAGCGCCGTAATGTTCCAGCATTGATACTGACCAGGAGATGACTACCCAGGTAAGAATTGTGTGGCTTTCTTCGTTCGGGAGGAAACATGAGTAAACGCTTACTAATGCTGTCTTTCTTTCTCCTCTTTCCAGGTTATGGTATTCCAGGATGCATGCGGTGCCGGATGATGGAGTTCGTACCTTCAGGTGAGTGGAACTGAAGTCAGCGATAGATTGAAGACAGGAAACTGTTCCAGGTAAGTTTCCTAGTGTTCTTTCTCTCTCTGTAAATCCTTGGTTTCAGGTAAACTGGCATCAAAGAACTGGACACGGTGAGCATTACGCTGCCCACAGCAGAATAACGCAAAGCATGTTCTGCTGTTTGGGTGAGGTTTAAATAGTCTCAGGTAAAGTAGCCCAGGTAAAATAGTCCCAGGCCTGCCACACCCAAAGTAGTCCAGGTAAAGTAGTTCCAGGCCTGCCACACCCAAAAGACTAGACCACATAGCCCAGTTCCTTGTAACTGAGGTATGTGTGTGCCTCCATGTTGGCTGAACCCCCCCAGGTTAAATAGTCCCAAGTAAATAGTCCAATTCTAATGTTGGTCTTCATGATGGTTTTGAGCCTGGTGCCAAAGGCGCCAAGACTGACTCCAAGAGAGTCTTGGATGAGGTTTTAAGGCCTTTGACCTGGCCCTAACTGGACAGCTGACTTGCCAGTGAGGGCCAGGGGCAAGGGTCATAACAGCACTCCCCCCCCCCCCCCCCCAAGGCCCGGCTCACGGTGGCACTTCTGACTGGTCCTGGTTTGGCTGGGTAATTCTGATGGAACTTTTTAATTAAGTGAGGTGCATGGATGTATTCACTAGGTTCCCATGATCTGTCCTGAGGGCCGTATTCTTTCCAATCAACTAAGTAGTATAGTTTGGATCTGGTGTATTTTGAGTCTAGGATATCCTTTACTTCAAACTCTTGTTCTCCGTCAACTAATACTGGTTTTGGTGGTGTTGTAACCCGAGTACCGGCTTGTACCGGTTTCAGGAGTGATAAGTGAAACACAGGATGAATCTGCATAGTGGGTGGTAGGGCTAATTTAACTGCCACTGGAGTTATTATGGATTCTATAGAATAAGGTCCCAGATAGCGGGGACGAAAGGTCTGAGTCCCTTTTATGGGCACATATTTTGATGCTAACCAGACCTTGGGCCTCATTACGACCCTGGCGTTAAGAGTTTAACGGCACCGTAAAAGGTGTCAGCGCCGTTAAACCCTTAGCGCCTGATTACGAGGTCCCTTTGCGGGACCCAACCTTAACGGCTGGTTTCACCAGCCGTTAAAGTAGGGTGCCGCAAAGGGACCTTGGTGCTAAGTATGGTGCCGCAATTTGCGGCACCGTACTTAGCGCCTTCCCCATTCCCATTGAGCCCTATGGGGCAAAAATGGGAATGGGGAAGGGCCCATGGTGAATGGGGAATTACCGCCCCGCCAACCTTGGAATGGGGCGGTAATTCCGCCATTCATCATGGCGGACCCCAGCATGGACCATGGTGCTAATAGCACCATGGTTTAGCGCCGGGGTCGTAATGAGGCCCCTTGTCTCCAATTTGATAGTCGGGGGCTTTACTACGATGTTGGTCAGCAAATTTCGTTTGTCTGTTCTTGGCTTGGAGTAAATGTTCTGCTGCTTCTTTGAAGGCCTGGGAAATAGTCGTATGTAGGGTTTTAACCACTGGCATTTCCAAAGGGGTTGGGAGATCCAATTCCGAAGTACGTGGATGTTTACCATATATAGGGCCTCATCACGACTTGGGCGGTAACGCCAGCGCTATTAGTGCTGGCGCTATCTGCCCTACCGCCGAACTCCCCGGCGCTAATGGCGCCGGATCACGAGTTCGGCGGTAATGTTAATCCCCATCCCCCATTGAGCCCATTCGGGAATGCCCCATTCCCCATTGGGATCAATGGGGAAATTTTGCGCTAATACCGCCGGCGGATTTCCCGCCGGCGGTATGAGCGCAAATTTTCGGTGGATTTCCCCGAAATCCGCTGAAGTCCTAATTTGGCAGACCCTTACATCCGGCGGTAATAGCGCTACCGCCGGATTTAAGGGTTACCGCCACAGTTGTGATGAGGCCCACAGTGTAGAAAGGGGTTTGTCCAGTGCTTGTGTGTAATGAATTATTATAGGCATATTCAGCTATTCATAACAAGTCCTTCCCATTTCTTTCCACTTGATGTAAAATGCAACGTAAGTATTGCTCGAGCATTTGGTTTGTTCTTCTGTTTGGCCATCTGTTTGAGGATGGTGACTCGTGGATAGTCGAATGTCAATTTGGGCCATTGAACAGCATTTCCTCCAGAAGTTGGATACGAACTGACTACCTCGATCTGAGATCAAGACCGATGGAAAGCCATGTAGCCGTACGATTTCCTACAGGAATACCGTTGCTAAATTGGATGCATTTGGAAGACCCTTAAAAGGAATAAAGTGTGCCATTTTAGAGAACAAGTCTACAACTACTAAGATGGTGTTGAATCCTTGACTGGGAGGTAGATCTGTAATGAAATCAAGGGACAGTGTGCCATGGTGCGGGAGGAATTTCCAATGGTTGGAGAAGACCAGCTGGTTTCTGCTTTTGGGACTTGTTTTGTGCACACACACCACAAGATTGGATAAATTGTATGATGTCTTTACGCCATGGGGGCCAGCAATAGTTTCATTTTACTTTAGCTAGAGTTTTGGCAATTCCAGGATGACCTTCAATCAGGGAGTCGTGATAACCCGAAATAACCTGCTCTTGTAAATCTTTACTTGGCAAGTATAGACGGTTCCTAAAATATGGTAACTGGTCTTTAATGGTGTAATGTTCTCCTTGAGTACACCACTCTTGTGAGAAAGTCAGAGTCATCCATTAAGAGTTGGATGTTGTTTTGGAGCTCACCCTGTGTCTATGTTGTCGTAAGACCCAGGAGTTTGTCTTCTGGAATGATGGCTACTGGATCTGGAGTTATGTATACCTTTTCATGCGTGACAAGGCGTCAGCCTTTCCGTTTCGGACTCCTGGCTGGTAGGTGATCACATAGTCATATTCAGCGAAGAAAAGAGCCCACCGCAGTTGACGGGATGATTGAGCCTTTGCTGTTTTTAGGTATTGCAGGTTTCGATGATCAGTTATGATCGTGACAGTATGTCTAGCACATAGGAGATAGTGTTGCCATGCCTTGAAAGCTGATTTTATAGCCAAGAGTTCTTTGTCTGTGATAGCATAGTTGCGTTCGGGAGGTGAGAATTTTCATGACCAGAAGGCCACAGGGTGTAATTGGCTAGTTCCTGGGTCCCTTTGCGAGAGAACAGCTCCCATAGCCATGCTAGAGGCATCTGTTTCAACTATATAAGGGAGGTCTGGGCGAGGATGCCGTAGAACTGGAGCAGAAGTGAATTTTTTCTTAGGTTCTTGATAGGCCTTCTCTGCATCTACGGTCCAATGGAACTTTTTATTGTTTTTTCTCAATAGTGATATAATTGGATGCACTATTTGGGAAAAATCTGGGATGAATCGGCGATAAAAGTTTGCAAAGCCCAACATACTCCGGATTCCTTTAAGTGAAGTTGGTGATGGCCAGTTAAGAATGGCATCTACCTTGTGCCTATCCATTCTGATACCTTTTGGTGTGAGGATAAAACCAAGGAACTCCACTTCGGTGACATGAAAAGAGCATTTTTCGAGTTTAGCATACAGTTTATGTTGGCGGAGTTTAGTAAGGATGGAGCGGACATGCCTGACATGGTCTTCTTTTGTAGCAGAATACACTAAGATGTCATCAATGTAAACCAGGGCACAAACGTCGATGTACTCCCGCAAAACATCATTCATAAAGTACTGGAAGGCAGCGGGAGCGTTGCAAAGTCCAAAAAGCATTACCTGGTATTCATACAAGCCATATTTGGTACGAAAGGCGTTTTCCATTAGTCTCCTTTCTTCACTCGAACAAGATGGTACGCCCCCCTAAGGTCCAGTTTGGTATAGATTTGAGCGTCTTTGACTTGATCCAATAATTCAGGAATAAGGGGCAGTGTGTAATGGTTTGTTACTGTGATCTGGTTTAATGTGCGATAGTCGATGCAAGTCCTCAAATCTCCTTCCGTCTTAGGTACGAAGAATAAGGGACTGGCTGCCGGTGATTTAGATGAGCGGATAAATCCATTTGCCAGGTACTGATCAAGATAAGATTTCAAATGGAGGTTTTCTGGTTCAATAAGTGCATAGATTCGGCCACAAGGAATTTGCGCACCAGGTATGAGGTCGATCTGACAATCGTAGGGCCTGTGCGGTGGTGGAGTATTTGCTTGTTCTTTCTGGAACACGTCTTGAAAATCTTGGTATTCATTTGGTAGAGTACTAGTCACACTTAGTACAATCACTGCTGTACTGGGAGTAGCAGATGTACATAAGCCTGTTTTCCCCTTTTCTTGGTAATAACAGGTGCGAGCACAATCATCGGAAAAGGCCAACTTCTTGGCACACCAATCTATTAGAGGGTTGTGAGATACCAACCATGGCATCCCTAAGATTAGTCAAAACTGTGGAGCTTTGATGAGATCGAATGCAATAGATTCTCGGTGTCCATCCTGGCACAGTAGGGTTAGTGCTGCTGTACATTGGGTTACTGGTCCAGAAGCTATTTCTGTCCCATCAACAGCAGTACCTTTTTCAGTAGTCGACTTAGAGCATATGGGAAGCCCCATCTCTGCTACCAGATCTTGGTCTACATAATTCCCAACTGCTCCGCTGTCGTTCGACAGCATGCATCCGAGACGGTTGTTGGTGATTGATCAAAATTACTGGTAATGCCAAGTGTGAGTTCTGTGGCTCATCCTTCTCGCTCGACAAGCGACCTCTACGCTTGCCGGGCTTGGTAGTTTTCCGACTCCTTGTTATTATCTTCCTTCTCTGTGGCTCCAACAGTTCTCCTTGGTGGTTTCACTGGACATTCTTTGAGGAAGTGGCTTGATTTTCCGCAATATAAGCATAATTGCTGTTGCCTTCTCTTGTCTCTTTAAGTTTTAGTTAAAGGGGGCCGTACACCTCCGATTTGCATGGGTTCTACTGTGTTTCCCAATGTACGTGGAACAACCGGACACACACAGCTCGAGTGTCTAACCTTACCCGGTCCGCTTTTCGGTCTTGTAATCTGTGATCTAATTGTACCACAAGGTTGATGAATTCTGCACAGTCTTTACAGGGGTTAACCACTTGAGCAAGCACATCCTTGAGTTCCCCTCGTAAACCTTGTTGAAATAGTGTCCTTTTTCCTCAGGTCACCCAGCTTCAACGACTAGTCTGTTAAATGTTGCTAAATATGTAAGCAAGTCTTGACTTCCTTGACTGAGTGACAAAAGTTTGTTGTCTAATGCTTGGCCTTGAGTATGACGAGCAAAGAGTTTTTCCATTTCCATCTGGAAATCCCCAAAGCCATGTAACAACGGGTTATCCTGACTTACCAATGGTACCGACCAATCCGCAGCACTGCCGCTCAGATATGACAAAACAAAAGCAACCCGCGTTTGGTCGTTAGGAAAAGCCCCAGGTCTGCAAAGGAAATGAAGGCAACACTGGTTCATAAAGGTTGCGTACTTCTTGAGGTCCCCTGTAAATTGTTGAGGTGGAGCTAAAGCAACTGCCCCAGAAAGGGTTATTTGTACTGGATTGGTAGAAGTTGGTACATGTCCTGGCAGAATGTTACCAGGAAATGGTGTCTGTCCTGCCTGTGATTGGAGCAATTGTCTACTTATTTCGTCGGTACGATCCCTAGTAACAATCAAATCCCTCCTAAGAGCATTGGTTTCTTGCCTGGCTGAATGTACTTCAGCGCGTAATTGTCCCAACAACTGAACTAACTGGTCAGTCTCTGAAGTCTCCATGACGCCCAGGTGGATAATATTATTGAGGCTTTGCGTTCTGTAACGCTCACCTGGTATCTACGGGGACGCCACCCAGCCTTGGTTGGATGATTTGCACTCTCAAACCCTCTCCCTGTCCCTTGGTAAATCCTCTGGTTAAAGATGGGTCTGCAATATGGGAGAGCTGGATTCAATACCAGATTGTCTTTATGTTTTCTCACCTCCCTTGGCCTCAACTCCTTCCTCCCCCTCTCCTCACCTTAATATTGTAGAAGGTGGATTCTCCGTCCTGCTCCTCATGGCAGGGGCGCGTAGATGTGGGAGGAGAGCAGCGACCAAGTTACTTCACTGGTGCAAGCCCCCTCTGTAGGATTCCAGACCTGCCGCGACTCAGTAGGTTTGCTGCTTTACAGTCTTTATATGCAGTTCTTATGTTCCTCTTAGTTTGAATAATAATGTCTTGCTTCTTTCCTTTTAGGTATGGAAAAGTATTTTGGAGTTGTCATGCAGTTTGAAGATGAGCATGGGCCGGTAGGCGAAAGCGCGGTGTGCGCAATGCTGTCAGGTGAGTAATGCGCGATGCGTGGCGCTGTTTCGCCTTTTATATTGCTAACCTGTGTCTTTTCTCTCCTTGCAGGTTGCGATGTTCCTCGACGAGCGCCATAATGTTCCAGCAATGATACTGACCGGGAGATGACTACCTAGGTAAGAATTGTGTGGCTTTCTTCATTCGGAAGGAAACATGAGTAAACGCTTACTAATGCTGTGTTTCTTTCTCCTCGTTCCAGGTTATGGTATTCCAAGATGCATGCAGTGCCGGATGATGGAGTTCGTACCTTCAGGTGAGTGGAACTGAAGTTGGCGATGGATTGAAGACAGGATACTGTTTCAGGTACGTTTCGTAGTGTTCTTTCACTCTCTGCAGGTCCTTGGTTTCAGGTAAGCTGGCATCAAAGAACTGGACACGGTGAGCGTTACGCTGCCCAAAGCAGAATAACGCAAAGCATGTTCTGCTGTTTGGGTGTGGTTTAAATAGTCTTAGGTAAAGTAGTCCAGGTAAAATAGTCCCAGGCCTGCCACACCCAAAGTAGTCCAGGTAAAACAGTCCCAGGCCTGCCACACCCAAAGTAGTCCAGGTAAAGTAATCCCAGGCCTGCCACACCCAAAAGACTAGACAACATAGCTCAGTTCCTTGTAACTGAGCTATGTGTGTGCATCCATGTTGGCTGAACCCCCCAAGTTAAATAGTCCCAAGTAAATAGTCCCATTCTAATGTTGGTCTTCATGATGGTTATGAGCCTGGCGCCAAAGGCGCCAGGACTGACTCCAAGAGAGTCTTGGATGAGGTTTTAAGGCCTTTGACCTGGCCCTAACTGGAAGGCTGACTTGCCAGTGAGTGCCAGAGGCAAGGGTCATGACAATCGCAGGACGCCCTGTTCCTGGGATCCCATCTCAACGCGGTTTCATGCCTGGCAGCACCGTCTGAGGAGAGGTAACGGCCATCTTTGGTAAGGTGTAACAGCTGTTGCCACTGAAGAGTGCCACGGTGAAGTCTCTTCTTGGCATGATGTCATGCATTTACCTCATTCGACTCTGCAGGTTGAGGATGTGCCCGCTACACGAGTTCGATGACGCCCGTTGGGTCAAGGTGTCCGGAGGCTTCCAGGACAGGATCGCGCTCAACAAGGAGTTCATTCGAGTGATAAGGTGGTGGGGCATGCACTCCAATCTTTCTGTAGGCACGGATTTCCAGACCCCCCATACCAGGAGGCGGTCTCGACAGACGCTTCCCTGGACGGATGGGGAGCCCACACCAGCCGTCTTCACACCATAAGCCTGTGGTTACCAGAGGAGAAGACGTTACACATCAACATCATGGAACTATGGGTGGTATTTTTGACCCTCAGGTCGTTTCTGCCATCCCTCAAGGGCAAGGTGGTGAGTGTCTTCACGGACAATACCACCACAATGTTTTACATCTGTAAGCAGGGGGGCACCAGATCCCCAGCGCGCTCCAAGGAGGCACTGGACATATGGCACTGGGCTGTCGCCCAGGAGAAGTTCCTCGGTCCGTTTCACCTGGCAGGAGTAAAAAATACCACCACCGACTCCCTCAGCAGGAAGCTACACTCTTGCCATGAGTGGGAGCTTCGACAGGATCAAGTGGACTACCTTTTCCTCAAATGGGGCAATCCCGAGATCGATCTGTTTGCGACGGCGACGAACACCAAGTGCTGGAGATCCGCCAGCAGGTTCCCACAGGATTCTCATTCCCTTGAGCAGGCCTGTTTCTGTATGCATTCTTTCCGTTGCTATTGCTTCTTCGAGTCATCAATAAACTCAGACGGTGCCGGTGCCGGATGATCCCCGTCGCACCAGCTGTGGGATATATTGACCCAATCAACAGCATTTCCCCACATCACCAAGCTGCATGTGCACAGAAACAGCAAAATAGCTGCGCTGGCTCCTGTGAGTGCTATGGCCTCAAAACTGCGTTTTTGCAGCAACAAAAAGATGGCTGCACCTTCTTACCAAGCACACAGGGGCAGGATGGAACAAGGGGACACACTGAAGGAGTGTGACAGTGTGTTCTGACACATACAAAAGGAAGAAAGTGGAAAAGCATTGTTGCTTTGCTGCCAAAACCAAAATTCCCCTTAAAAATGAAACGTTTTCGCCCTTTAAAAATTGCTGCTTTGACGCTAATTCCATCTGTTCTCTCATAAACCACTGTGGTCAATAAGGCCCTGCCATGCCCAATATCTTTCATTGTGCCTCAGCAGAACCAGGCATGATTTCTGAATGACAGGCCCTGTCAAACCAACTCTGAGAGAAATCAACAAGGAACTTCACTTTTATTTGCACGGGAAAATGCATTCATTTCTTTACAAATGTATCAAAGCTCAGTAGTTCAAAAGAGACTCCAGCTATCTGAGCCATGTCCGTTTCAATGCATCTGTGCTTCAAATAAACTACTGCCTAGAAGAAAATAACTAAGGCTGCAAGGCAATATTGGGAAGTCAGATGGCAAAATCGAATTTGAAAGGAAATGCTAGCAGTTTTCAACACATGTGTAAAAATTGGCTTTTGCGAAACTTAAGGAGAAAAATTGCCATTTAAAAACTGTTGAAGGAAAGCCTGCCATTTCCCAGCAATGTGAAGCGGTTTGTGGCTGGTGAAATTACATACGTGGGCTATTTTATTCCACAGGTTTGTTTTAATTCAGGACCAAATATCAGAAAATAAAGATTATAAACCACCTTGGCTGGATTTGCAAGCTGTCAAAAACAGGTTATTATGGTTGGCAGAGTTAAAGCTTCCCCCTAGGAAGGGAGCCAGACCATAAACTTCCAGGACACGAAAGTGATAATTGCTAGCTTGAAAAAAGCTTTGAATGGGCCAGGACAAGGAAAGTTCACACGCTCGTCAGACATTCGTCTGTGCT
Source organism: Ambystoma mexicanum (assembly GCF_040938575.1). Taxonomy (NCBI): domain Eukaryota; kingdom Metazoa; phylum Chordata; class Amphibia; order Caudata; family Ambystomatidae; genus Ambystoma; species Ambystoma mexicanum. The sequence continues at coordinate 1,487,950,672 of NC_090924.1, forward strand.
CCAGGCTGGGACAATAGAAGTCCTGGGGCACTAAACTGTCAAGTGGAGGAGCCATAAAACCTTCAATCAAACTGGGACCCCTCACCCCATACAGGGCTGAAGTGACAGTTGGTGGCAGCTAAAGAAGGAAAATAAATGGTCCAGTGACAAAAGACTGCCATTTGCTTCCAAAGACTATTTCATAAATAAACTTTAAAGACTTTTATCTCTGCAGCAACTATTAGTGAAAATGTTATAGTTTAAATTTAATTTTATGGGCTTTCATTGACAACATGGTAGAATTCTATGACACCTTGGGGACAGAAATGGCAAAGTATGGCAGATTACAAGAAAAGCATCCATGTTGCAAATGCACATTTTTGTACCTACATCCCTTATGATAATCCACACCCATGTATAAAGTTATAGAATTTGGAGTAATATAAATCCCATTGAAAAGCGTGAAAAACTGGTAGAAGGGCGAAACAAGGTCTCAAGGACTGGAGGATTGGACTGATATGTGCTGCACAAAATATGTAACCTGTGTATATAATTTGACATTGTAAAACTCACGTCATTAATCTGACATTATTTTCCTGAAATCCAACCAGCTGAGAGTGAGGCAGAGACTATCACCCTTGTCCAATCCCGTTGTTAGAGGCATGTTTAGTTAATCCTGCCCAAGTCATATACTTTGATGTCACTATGCATTATAAATAAGAGTCCCTGACAAGACTCTAGACACACACTCTTCCTGACGTTCCTGCGCTGAGTTCCTGTTCCATCCATCCACATTCCAGATCCCAACTACTAGGCCAAAGCATTGCTGACCCTACTTCAGGGCCCACTGCAAAACCCAAGCAGTGCTGATCCTATTCCCAGCAAGGCCTCAATTCTGAAAACCCACTAATCTCCCATTAAAAAGGCGAAAGCTGTGGTATTCTTTTGGGACAAACACACATAGGGGGGTCCCCCAAATGAACCATTAGACAAATAGTTCAGTCTTGACTTATACTGGATCCTATTCCATAGGTTATTTAAATGACCACACGGAACAAAAACACACAGTGCAAGGTATTTATCTTATTGTACTAAAACTATTATAATTTATTACATAGGCCATTGGTCCTATGTTTACAAGCTAAAGCAAGCCACATAAATACATATATCAATATGGAAAATGAATGCATGTATCCATTAACATTTTATGAATAAATCATTAAAAACTATGGTGGAACGCTAAAGAACCCAATTGTGAGGAAATAAGCTTGAAAACGACACTATCTTTCTGGCCCTATCTGGCTAATAAGTCACAGACGTCCTCAGTTTACCAATGTCACCTATTACATATTCTAAAAATAGTTATTCATGACCCAAAAAACACCATCATTACAGCGGCCTTTGCGCACATTCAGCGTGCTGACGGGTCGTCAGCGGTCCGCGATTTGGAAGCCTCAACGCTTCGGAGCCCCATAAAGGGGTTGTTCCACGCATACACCCAGGTAGGCCCCCCATGTACAGGCCCCTGCGTTACTTGGCTCACTTTAGTTTGCTATCATTTCACATCGTAGAGCGGCGGGGGTGGTGCTTTTTATTCATCATTTTTATTCATCATTCATGTGCCCCGCTAGGCTGCCTACATAGTGCGTTCCATATTTAGTTGCAGCCTAGGACTGAAGGCAACAGGCTCCGCTTGGGGACCCAGTTGGGTGCCCGTTTGGGTATTGTGCTAATGGCCGCTGGCACCCTCATTAGATAATTCCCTGGCGCTCTAAGGGTAGACTTGCTTTTTTAAGTATCCATGGATTTTTGAACTCCCGCACGCATGTGAATGTTGCTCTTTTTCTCTTTCTAGCGTGGGATCTGGTATCGGCGACGATTCATTCTACATCCATCCCAAGTACCTTCACTTTCAGATATTGGCTCTGGCGAGGGAGACCCATAATAGAGGGGCATTTATTAATATGTCCTTTTTTACTATTCAGGTGAGCAACTGTGTAGCCTCTAATAAATTGACCGGGGTGGCTAGCAGCAAACTGTATTTGCCATTAATACGGTTGAGTGATATATTGGACCCTTGTCCCTCTCTCTCCCTTTCTTTTTCTCTTTTTTCCTTTTTTCCTCTTTTCCTACTCTGCATTCTTTTTTAGTGATACCGTTGAATGGGGATCCTCACATGAAGGTCTTGAGGACTCAAATCTCGCAGACAATTTTGCCGCGACAATCTATTGGGTGATTGTTTAACCCTGCATAGTAAGTTGAGTGTTAAGATTACTCCTTTTTAAGTGTGTTCTCTTACACCGCAGATTTCTTGAGCTCGGGTGTTGGGGTGCCCTGCATGCTGGCGCTTTGGCACAGCATCACTACACACAGCCACTTGGGGGCAGTAGGTATTTGTTTCCCTACTTTCTCCCTTCCTCCTCTCGCTTGTTCGTTTCCCCTTTGCTACGTTACCTTAGGTTGGTAGATGTGGTTGGGGTAATTGAACACGATGTCCGGGTGGAGGTTTTGTACTTTGGCGACATCACACTACAGGGTTGTGGTATCTCGCCAACACACAGGTTCTTGGTGTTTGTTGGTGGAGGTTCTTTCCCTCACTTTTTAACATCTTTTATCCAGCAGCTTATTTTTGGTTGCTGTTTTTATAGTATGTTTTTACATGGCAGTAAAACTTTTTCTTTATCACATCCACAGAGCTCCATCTCCCTTGGGGTCCTGATGAAGGCAGCATATTTGATGTCCTGCCGAAACATCCCTTGAATAATTCTGTGTGTTTTGAGTCATGCTGTATGGTTCAACAACGCTACCATGGACGTAGACCCGGGATGTGTTTTTTGGTCATGAATAACTATTTTTAGAATATGTAATAGGTGACATTGGTAAACTGAGGACGTCTGTGACTTATTAGCCAGATAGGGCCAGAAAGATGTCTTTTTCCAGCTTTTTTTCCTCACAATTGGGTTCTTTACAGTGCCACCATAGTTTTTAATGATTTATTCATAAAACGTTAATGGATACATGCATTCATTTTCCATATTGATATATGTATTTATGTGGCTTGCTTTAGCTTGTAAACATAGGACCAATGGCCTATGTAATAAATTATAATAGTTTTAGTACAATAAGATAAATACCTTGCACTGTGTGTTTTTGTTCCGTGTAGTCATTTAAATAACCTATGGAATAGGATCCAGTATAAGTAAAGACTGGGTCACTGAACTATTTGTTTAATGGTTCATTTGGGGGACCCCCCTATGTGTGTTTGTTTCGCTACTCATATGTCCCCTGGATGCCTTTGAGTACTTATCCCTTTTGTGGTAAGTATTCTTTTGGGAAGCATGCTGAACCAGCCTGGCTTGCTGCCCCCTAACTGCATACCCGCTGTAAACCTACCATCCAGCTGATCTTTAGTATCCAGTGACCCGAATTGCCAGTCCAGAAGTGCCATCCAGTGACCAGAACTGCCCAACTGTTTGCCAGGCGCGCTGCCGCCTAGTGACAAGAACCATTGATGGTCCAAAAATCCCAAAACTAAAAAGTGGATTGTGAGTATAATCACCCCCCCAATCTAAACCCATAGCCTATCTTGTCTTTGTCCTTATCCCACTCTCTAAGTCATCCTATCCTCATCCTGATAACTTGTTGAACTGTCACTCCTTCTTGCAACCCTGCCCTTGATTTCTAGTGCTAGCGCCATCTCTTTAGTAATTTTGTCTTGTGTAATCCTAAGCCATTAGTCCTCTTTCGAGTGATCGGACTGGTTTCCGCCAGGGTTGGGCGCTGAATCGCCTATCTCTCACATAAAAATATGTTTTCTTTGGTTTCCACTGAACCTGTTCTTGAAAGCCTGGATAATGGCTAATTCAGAACAGCAAACCATTTGTTCCTAGGTCTTCCAAGGAAAAAAACATAGGCTTCTTTGTACATCATTTTATTTGCATTTTCTGAAAAAACTCACCCCCATACAACAAACTAGGATTCCTTGGTGGCGTTATGACTGGCTACATGTAGGAAGAAAATTAGTCAAATTTAGCCGAAATGTCACATGTAACAAAAAGGTTACAGGGGATTGAATGGCAACATACCAAAATCACCAAAAGAGGTCTTGGCACTGGGAGGGAAAACCATTGGCAGTAAAGGGGTTAATTGTTGTGCAGCATCACGTTGCGTGCAATCAATTATCCTTTTTTTCTTTTCAATAGTCTAATGTGCTTTAATAGTTGTTGCAACACTGCTATGCGTGCATTTGAGTATCTGGTTTACAAGCCTTGAATATATTTTAATTGTTAAATAGTGTCACGTTGCGTAGTACTTCCAACTGTATTGCGTAATGGGAACAGCATTTCCGTTACTGATTGTTGTGCTGGTTGCCTTAGTAACAAATATGGCGTGGCATAATCCGACGCTGCTAGGTGCTTTCCTCTAGTGCATCAATGTTAATGTCGGGGCTGCGTAGTCCGGTATCGCGTGACACTGGTTGCCTCCTTTATGGTTGTTTCTTTGTGGGGGGTTGCCAGGGGAACCTTGTAGCGCACGCGCTTGGGCCTGTTTATGAGCTTCTTTGAATGGTTCGCACACAGGGCTTTGGCGCAGGTTCAAGCTGGGCCTCGCTAATTTCAGGGTAGATAGAACGCTGGTTCTCGCTTCCTCTTGTTAATTTCAAAGCGGGTCACCAATTTTTTTTTTATTTTTTATTTTATTTGTTATAGATGGTAAATACATTTTCATAAAACATAATGAAAGCATCTACACTTGGAAATTACTTGAACCCAGTTGTGCACAATTGAGACAACAGAATATACACCCTTCTTCCAGCTTACATTACACATGTTAATCGCTAATTCACTTTGATTTAATTTATGCAATTTTCGTTTCAGGAAAAATTATATTTAAAAATTGCACAATTACAATCTGTATAGTTATTCTTGGATTAGAGAATAGGTGATTCCATATTTGTGTATAACCTGTGCCACTCTGAACCAATAATTTTTCCCCAAAGCACTTCACTCTTATATCATGTAATGCAGGGCACTCAATTATAATATGTTGTAGCGTTTCTCTTTGTGCTTTAATTTTGCAATGACGACAGAAATTCTGTTCCTTTGATATTACTTTTCTTCTAAACAAGATCTCATTTGATTCATACTGATTTAATCTAAATCTTAGAAATTTCTGTCGGCATGCATGTGACGGGAATTTCAACAGGTATTCAGCTATTACTCCATACCTTTTGGTGCCAAATGCATCGGGATCGAAGTCTTTGAGTTTTGTACAGAGTTCCATATTGCTAATCCAGTCAGGTTGATACATTTTATTTTTGGCACGATCAGGATTTGTCAAAAGGAGCTCAATCGATACCGAGGCATCAGAAGCCGCATTTAGAGTGTGATTTCTCCACTTCGTTGACATACCATTTTTTGCTGTTAAAAGATTTTGGGCTAATACATTCAAAAAGGTAGGCCTCCCTAACCCCTCCAGCTTTTTTCGTAGAAGAGCACACTGCTTCCATAATGCATGGGCATATAGAGAGACCAATCCCAATTCAAATCACAATATGGCTAAAGGTGTTCCAGAAGAGAGTGATAGAACAGTTTTCCAAAATCTAGCTTCGATGCTGTCCCAAAACATATGATTTTGTGGTACCGAGGCCTCAACACCGTATAGCGAAATTGGTATTACCTTGGACTTATAAAAGGACACAATATGTTTCACTGTAAACTTGCCATATCTTCTTAGGAGAAGTTTTGATTGAGATATCAAGGCGTTCGGCTTAGCCCTCATTTCAGTGGTCGTACGTAGTGCTTAGGGTTTTCTTGTGCTCAATATACACTCCAAGATATTTATATTTCACAACTTTGGTTAATACACAATTTTCAAGGGACCATTTAAGATGATATTTTTTGGAGACATTGTTATTGCAGACTAGTATTCGGGATTTGGCTGTGTTAATCACAAGATTATTTGTTATTGCATATAAACCCAATTGGTTTAGCATATTTTGCAGGCCGACGGGTGTACGGGACAACAATACCAAATCATTTGCATATAGTAAATATGGAACCTTTTGAGATCCTATGCGAGGCGCATCTACTACACAATTCATTAGGACAGGTCCTAAATCAAGGATAAAGAAATTAAATAGGAATGAAGCAAGAGCACATCCCTGCTTCACCCCTCTATGTGTGAAGATGGCTGGTGATAATTTTCCATCCATATTCAGTTTAACTCGCATAGACGTGGTGGTACATAATAACATCACTAAATTTACTAGGGATGTTGGGCACCGATGTAGTCTAAGTTTAGCTACGAGCATATCTCTATCAATATAGTCAAAGGCGGATTTAAAGTCAATAAACCCCAAATATAAGGGGAGTCCACCATCAACTTGCTCGGATTGTATCATTGTTAGGGCTAAGATGTTAGGTATCGTGCCCATGCCTTTGACAAAGCCTGACTGTAGAAGGTCTCTTAGGCAGTTTTTGTCCACCCACTCATTAAGCTCTTTTAGTATTATTCTACAGAATATCTTAGCAGGAGCATCCAATAAAGAGATTGGGCGGTAGCTCGTCGGTAGTTGCCGGTCGCCTTTTTTGTAAATCGGAACTGTGATTGCTTCCGTCCATGTTTTAGGTAATTTTTGGTTTCTATATATAGCAGAAAATATCTGGTAAAGAATTGAACTCCAAGCTTCAGGGTGTTTTTTCATCACAGAGTTTGAGATCCCATCAGGGCCCACAGCGCGTGAGTTGCTTGAGGTCATGATTAGTTGTCTTATTTCCTTCTGATCAATATGTAACCAAAACCTCAACACCTTACGCGAATTTAGTGTTGAGACAGTGTTTAAGGGTGAAGCATATAGTAGTTGGAAATATTCTATCCACTGATGTACCTCAACTGCTGTTGTTTGAATATCTAACTGGCGGGCATTATTTGTATGGTTTAGTATGGCCCACATTTTTGAAATATTTTTATCAGCCAAAGTTGCCAACATAATGGCTCCATCATTTTGATAGTGAGGCTCGATGTCCTTTAAGCCAGTTATTATAGTTCAAGCGGATTTTATTTATAAGAACCGCTCTGACAGAGGGAGTATGCCTTGTTAAACTTCTCACTTCGGCACGATACGCTCTCTTCGTAATGAATATGGATCTATCAAAAATATGGATATGGCTTTCTCTTTGAGAATTGGCATTCTTCTGTTGACTATATATTTGCATTACATTACTATATGTTAAACCCACATCAGATGTTTGCCGATTAGTTGAGTTATTTGAATCGTATAGAATTTGGTTAAAGTGCAACAAGGCGTTCTCCGTCCATCATAGTCGGTTCTTTCCACCATTTATCACAAAACATCCACCTTTCATTGTCTTAGGTTTGTTGACATTAACTTCTGCCATTACTTGCCAACTGGCGCACAACATGTTATGGTCACTTGTCACAGATGGAGACACACAAAAGGAACACATCACTGACCATAATGCAGGGTTTACATAAATAAAATCAATAGTGGATACAGATTTTCCTCTCTTCCAAGTTGGTGCTGGAGGAATGTCTGTCTTGAATGCTCCATTCAAAACTTGCAAGTTTCTAAGGGTAACCATTGTGTTCCATTGCAGCAACTTTTCGCTCTTTTGCACAACATTTGTGGCTAGGCAATTCATGTTCAAGTCCCCTGCTAAGATGAAATACAGAATCTTTTCATCAGCAGACACTAAGTCAAATAGAGTATTCAGATCCCTAAAGAAACACTCAGATGAGATTGCTACTGGGTTCCAGTATATGTTCAAAATCGCGTAGGCATCACCATTAATCACCGCCCTTACAAGTAACATGTGCGCATTTGGCATTGCCCACAGATTTGATGATGATCCTGGTTCATCTTTCAAGGCTATCAGCAGACCTGCTGAGGGTCTACCTACTACGGACTTCCGAGCTGGATTCAAATGTATCTGATATCCTGACCAAACTATGGGGCTTAGTAACCAGGTCTCTTGTAGTAGAATTATATCGAATTTACCTAAGCCACTCTCATCATTATTCAACAGATGTTTGAATCCCCACGAATTCCAGCATGCTAGAGGAATAGAATTTGCCGTATTAGATAGCTAGTTCAAATTCCCATTACAATTGCAAGCACAAAAGTTCCTCTCTTGTAATTGTTGCTTTGTTTTTTGACCATTTAAGGTTGCACTTTTTGCCTTTGGTATGGAATACATGTTGCTTGGCACCTCTGGGTCTATTGCACTGTCCATTTCTATATTAAGCAAAAAGCCCAGATCAAATAGAGAGTTTTTAGCCTGCCATACCAAATTACGTATTACTTTAGATTGCATCCACACCCGAACTGCATTTAGATTCTGATTGGATGTGAATCCAACCAAAGTCAAATCAGCAGAAGTAATATCTTCTAATGATGGTATATCTGAAAAAATTGCTAAAATTGCTCTTCGGTTCAAGTCATATTGAATACATGGGGCTGGTCTACATTTCAGAATCATAGAACAGAGGGCCAATCGAGGGGTGACTTTCCCCATTCCCTGGGCATCTTGTGTTTTGACTCGCTTGGCAGAGGCCACATTAATATTTTTCTCTCATATATTCAGATCCAATTCCCCTAAAGCATTTTTAATCAGTGACAATACCTCTTTGGAAAAGTCATTAGGTAGACTCACTTGTGCAGAAGAAGATAATTCAGAATCAACCACAGGAGTGATTACCCTTGGGGTGTCTAATTCCACACTTAGTGGGGCAATCGCAGATGTTACCACTCCTGGATACATAGAGATAGACCCCCCCAGTCTCAATGCCCTTCTGGGCTTGTTTCTCAATCTCCACAGTTTTATCGTCACAGTCAATCGATCTACAATGCATATTTGTCGACACTGGAGCTATAAATGGAGGAATAAAATGGCCTTGCATATAAGCATCTACAGCCTTCCTAATTTCGGATCTGTGGGCCATTAAATCCACCCTACTGTCATGGACTGTATCCACACTTTCACTAATGTTGCTCATTTTAACTGCAGGTACTACCTCCTGCTGTTGTATCTTCCGTAGTTCACTCTGCGAAATTTCCTTTACCAAGGCTTCTAATGGTGAGTATGGTTGAGCTCTAACTTTCTTAGGCACATTTGTAATGTCATTCGACTCAAAATTGCTGGATACTACACGGTTTTTTCGAGCACTATGTTTTTTCAAGAAGATTGGAGCAATCTTCGTACTAGAATTCATTAGTACCGCCGGTCCACTATCATTCAATGTTACAGTAGCGCCCATCTTTGATCTAACTTTCAGAAAAATGGGGGCCAAAGAGATTGCCTTCTTTGATTTAGACAATACTTGAACTACATCTGGCTTATCTGAGTACTTTTCTGTTTGCGATCCTTTCGTGAGCATACTATGATTGACCTCGTTTCTATTAGCACCTGGTTTTTCTTTGTTTTCATGAATGACTTGCGAAGATTTTTCTTGATTAAAATTCTTCTTTGCACCTCCCTCTTTTGCCTGTGGTCTATCCGGGGATGGCAGTTCAATCATTTCCTTATCATCCTCTGCCACTGAAGAGTGAATAGTCCCAATTTTCTTTAGAAACATGTTGGTTGCCGAGTTATTTTGTTTTACTCGATTCTGGTTCTTTGGCTTTTTCACCAGATTTTTTTCTTTCATTTTAGATTTTTTTTCTTTGATTCCTTTTGCCCATCTTGCTGCCCTCTTTCTCATTTTTTTCCTGCCTTGGTTTGGACTTATGATACTGACTTCATCACATACGTCCTCTTTGGAGTCCAGTTGACTGTCGATGTTTACTACTAAAGATTTCTCCACTGGGACTACGTCAAAGAGATCATCATTCACATTCGCCAGTCTCATAAAGTCTTCTAGTGTTGACGCTGAGAGGGATATTTCATTCCCATGTGAAGGGACTGCCTCTTTAAACTCTGGCACCGCCTGTTCTTGCAAGTTTAGATTTTACATTTGCGATTGGGCTAATAGAGCTTTATTTACAGATTTGTTGGCCTCTTCTGATTTATGTATGTCTGCAATGGTCCTCTGCATCGCAGAGATGTCTAATCCTTGTTTGACAAACTCCAGCTGCATCAACTGTAGTTTTGGCAATACACTTGAATTGACGGCATTGCAGCAACCTACTACGGAGCCGTCCAATACAGCTACCTCTTTTGTCAATTCCATCATGGATCCCGATTGGATTTGTACTTCAGTTTTCAAGAGTTCAAAAACAGAGACCAGTGAATTCAACACATAACTGATTGCAGTTAATGTGTTAACATTCAACTCAGCCCCCTCAGCCACAAATGCCTCCTGGGTTTCACTTGAGCTGATAACAAAAGATGTTTCAATCGGTGGGTGATCCTGCACCAGACTCAAGGGTTCTTGATTGTTTTCTATGCTCGAGAGATTCAGATGGCTCAAGATAGGAGTACTGGTATCCAGAGCAAAGGGGGGATTGATAAGTTCATCCGGTTGACTGTTGGCTCCTACAGGGCTTGAAGATGTGTTACTGAGTCTATGATTTATTTTTTCAAGCACCACTTTGTTTACCCCAAAGATGTCTTTTATTTTTTTCTGAATTTTTGTTGTTGTTGTTGTATATTCGAGTCCTTTTTTCCAATTGTCAACTAAGGGGGACTCAGAGCCCAGGGCCCCAACACATCTCACTGGCGTAGAAACCAAAGATATACAAGAGTCTACATGCACTAACGCTCGAATTTGCGTCCGCGGTTCTCCCACCTCCATAGTTTGACCCCTGCTAGAATCCTCTGTTGAGCATATAGCGCCACTATTCGACTGGCATTCTTTCCTTTTCGGATCCTCCCATTCAGGGGCTCTGGGATCATCATGCAATGAAGTGCTCCTCAATTTCATGGGTCCGATTTAATCTTAGATATATACCAAGAAAGAAAAAAAGGAGAAGGGCAAAATAAAAGGGGAAGGTAAAAACAGAGATAAAAGTGCACTGAAAATTGGGAAGAAAAAAAAGAAAAAAGGTTTATCCGTGTTTCCCAGCACATGTTAAAACCACCAAATGCAGAGGACTCGACTCTTCTGATTTCCCTCGTATGAGTGTTGAATATGTGGGAAACGAACGGCGCAGAGGCTAAAATGCCCACAGTCGTCGCTCGGCCCTTCTCCTGCTTCCCCCACGGAGAAGAGAATCGCGTTGGAGTCAAACGGCTCAAAGGTTGGGAGCCCCGCAGACGCCGAACAACGCTCCTCCTACTTCATGCGAGGAGATGTAATTCCCATTGGGGCCGAGATGTTCAAAGGCTAAAACGCCCACAGTCACCGCTCAGCCCTTCTCTTGCTTCCCACGCTAAAATGAACGCGGTGGAGTCAAGCGGCTCAAAGGCTACGAAGCCCGCAGTCGCCGCACACAGCTCCTCTTACTCCCCACACACGTTGTTTCCACTAGCTGTGACAATCGTGCAGAGGTGATGTTAGATTATTGCGACACTCGCTCCTAATGTTTTTGTAAATTTTCGCCGTGGAAGCAGTAGCGATATCAAGCAGCTCAGTTCAGTTCAAATGGTCATTAGTAAATGTCATTCGAGGGGATTGGGTCCTCCGACGTATTCCATATCTATGACATGTAATCACCACAGCTGTGCTGCTTCGGAAACTTTTTCGGCGTCTGCGTCCTGCGTCGATGACGTCGATGCGCCGTCGTCGAGGACCTCCTCCAACGTCCGACGTCATCCGATGTGATAAGTAGGACGCACGACGCCCATAGCCTCAGTTCAGTTTTTTCCGCGAACGTGTTGCTTCGTGTTTCTCGGTTCTAAGCCTCGACTCTTTGGAGTTCTGTTCTTTCTGGTTCTTCGAACCTGTTCGTTTGTGAATTTCCTTCGGCGATGTCTTCCACTTCGTCTTCAACCCCGCGTCCGGGCTTTAAGAAGTGCGGGGAGTGTGGGTCCAAGATGTCGGTGACTGACTCGCACGACGCCTGCCTCTGGTGCCTCGGGGAGGCCCACGACACGGATGACTGTGTCGACTGCCAGTCGCTCACGTCCAAAGCCTTACGCGAACGTATGAAGAAGTTGTCGGTAGGTCGGGTGTCCAAGCCCCGGAAGTCGAAGTCGGCGGGGCTTTCGACGGATGATTCGAGGGGTGACTCTCCGCGTCATCGTCGGAAGTCTCGTCGGTCTTCTTCTAGGAGTGGGTCTCGCCACTCCTCGGCCTCTTCGAGGCATTCTCGGAAGCGCCGTCACCGGTCGCCTTCCGGGTCCTCTTCCGAGGATTCTGCACGGCACGTCGGTTACCCCACCAGCCGTGCGACGCCGGAAGAATGGGCTTCCTTTGGGAAGAAAATGTTGGCGATTCTTGAGTCGCAGGGTACTCAGCCGTCCGCGCCCCCGAGTGGGGTCGGCCGTGTGAGGTCGAGAGACGCCGCTCGCAAGAGTGGTCGGCACGAGTCACGGGAGCGGTCCCGTTCGGACAAGGAGGCTCGTTCTCGCCGTACCCGTTCCAGGTCCCGGTCCTCGACGCGTTCGAGACCGTGTGCTCCTGTGAAGTCTTCGAGGAAGACATCGACGTCTGAGGCGTCGAGGGCGTCGACAGGCTTTCTCGAGGCTCCGGCTTCGAGGGCCTCGTCGAAGCCGTCGACGATCAGGTCGTCGAAGGACACGCTCTGGGCTCCGGCTTCGAGGGCTGTGTCGACGCCGCCGATACTGGAGGCGCTGCATCTGACGTCGACGCCGATTTCCTCGGCGCCGTTGCCGGTTTTCTCGGCGTCGGCGCCGATTCGCTCGACGCCATCGACGCCTTTCGTGTCGGAGGTGCCCCGTGTCACGGGTGTACCCCCTAGGAAGGCTCTGGTTAAGAGCAAGCACTCTAGGGTGCCTTTTCGCCACCTGGAATATATTTCGGAGGCGGATGAGGATTCTGATGGCCTGGTTCCTAGTCAGGTGCCAGATGAAATTGTCTCGGGCCATAGTCAGTTTGACGATTTGAGGCAGTCACTGCATGATGCCAGTGGACTGGACACCTCTCCGGGGGTGTAATTTTGTAGGCCTGAGCCTGGCTCCCATGCCGATTCCTCGTACCGGCGCCTTATGGCTAGGGTGTCTGAGTATCTGGGATGGTCTGCTCCCCCCAGGGGAGTTTGTGCAGGATGATCTGACGGACATCCTTGATGTTGGTCCCCCAACTGACCCGGTACTGCCGTTCCATATGGCTTTACAGAGAAGGGTGGCGGCGGCTTGGACTGCTCCGGAGAGTCTCCCGGCGGTGGGCAGATCCTTGTCGCGTAAATACCGTCCAGCCAGTAGCGACCCCTGCTACTTGACCAGGCACCCCACTCCGGAAAGTTTGGTGGTGCAGGCGGCCACGGCCCCGGCAAAGCAGGCGTCGTACCCTACCATCCCTCCTGATAGGGACGACAAACGTTTTGATGGCTGGGCGAAGAAAGTGTTTTCTTCTGGTGGTATGGCGCTTCAGGCGGCCAACTCCGTTTGTGCCTTGTCGCGTTTCACGCACACTCGTGAAACTGTGTTGCGTTAGCGGCTGAACATATTCCCGAAGGGGTTGAACGGGATGGTTTCCTTGCCATGGTCCAGGATGGTAAGGATGCCATGTGTGAGTCCGTTCAGTCGGGTCTGGACTTGGCTGAATGCGTCAGTAGGTCCATGGCGGCGAGCACTGTGATACGCAGGTTTGCGTGGTTGCAGAAGTCGGGGTTTGCTCCTGGTGTGCAGTCCCGGCTCCTCAACATGCCCTTTGATGGTGTACACCTTTTTGGCAGCAAGGCTGATGAGAGCCTTGAGAGGTTGCAGACCTCAAAAGCTGCAGCGAAGTCGTTGGGCGCTGCAGTTCGCCAACCTCCGCCTTTTCGTCCTAGGGGACAGCAGTGGAGGGGTGGTTCCTTTCGCTATTACTCATCCTTCAGTAAAGCGAGAGGAGCTGGCAGTCAAAGATGCCAACGCAGGGGTACCAGAGGTGGATGACAGGGTACCAGTGCTGCCAAGGCCGCTCGGGCAGTTGCCTCTTTGCCCTCAGGTAACGCCGCAGCCGCTCCCATTCGGTCGTGAGGCCATGTCCCATGGTTCGCCGGTTGGGGGAAGGCTGGCGCAGCATCTTGTAGAGTGGCAAGCCATTACTTCAGATGTGTGGGTTCTGGAGATCATAACCCACGGCTACTGTCTTCCTTTTCGGCACAGGCCTCGCGACAATCCACCGGGGAACCTCTCTTTGCAGAGTCCGGATCCGCTCCTTGCGCAGGAAATTCAAGCCCTGCTGGAGAAAGGCGCCATAGAACTGGTGCCTGTAGCGGAGAGGAACAAGGGATGGTATTCCCCTTATTTTTTGGTTTCGAAGAAAGACGGGGGATTGAGACCCATCATGGTCTTGCGCGATTTGAACAAACTCCTCAGGAAGGACAAGTTCAAGATGGTTTCTCTCTCTCAAGTCCTCCAGGCCCTTCAGCTTCAGGACTGGTTGGTGTCACTCGACCTCAAGGATGCTTACTTCCATGTGCCGATCCATCCCAAGCACAAGAAGTACCTGAGGTTCGCGGTTGGCGACTCGCACTTTCAGTTTCGGGTCCTGCCGTTCGGATTGACCTCCGCCCCGAGGGTTTTCACCAAGCTCATGGTGGTGGTGGCAGCGCATCTCAGGCAAGGGGGGATTCACGTCTACCCCTACCTGGACGATTGGTTGATCAGGGGGAGCTCTCCCGAGCAAGTCCTGGATCATCTATCGATCGCCTGTCGCTCCCTTCACAGGCTGGGCTTCTCCCTCAATTTAAAGAAGTCCCATTTGACGCCATTGCAGCGGCTCCAGTACATCGGAGCAGTGCTCGACACTTCCCTGGGGCAGTGTTTTCCTCCCCAGGTGAGGGCTCTTCACATTCAGCAGATGGTGCACAAGTTTCAGCATGCCCAGATGCTCCCAGCGTTCGAGTTCTTGAGGTTGCTCGGCCTCATGGCATCCTGCATTCTTCTGGTGCCAGAGGCTCGCCTGCGGATGAGATCTTTGCAGTGGGCACTCAAGACGCAATGGTCGCAGTCCTCCGGCAGGATGTCGGACTCGATTCAGGTGCCGTCCTCGGTCGCCCGGGACCTTCTGTGGTGGGCCGTCGAAGGCAACTTGATGAAGGGGGCTCCATTTTGGCTTCCCTGGCCGGAGGTGACGATCGTGACGGATGCATCCCTCACGGGATGGGGAGCTCATGCCAACGGGCTGACAGTCAGCGGTCGTTGGTCTCCGTCGGAGTCCGGACTCCATATCAATCTGTTGGAGCTGAGGGCCGTCAGGCTAGCCCTGAAGGCTTTTCTGCCGTCTGTGCGAGGGAAGTATGTCCTGATCCTGACGGACAACACAGTGGCCATGCACTACCTCAACAAAAAGGGGGGGGCAGGGTCACTTCCGCTGTGCAGAGAGGCGATGCAGCTCGAGTTCTGGGCCATCCAGCAGGAAGTTTCGATCTCGGCAGTTCATCTGGCCGGTGCCGAAAACGTGACGGCGGACGCTCTGAGCAGGCAGAGCGCGATCTGTCACGAGTGGGAGTTGGCTCAGGAGATTCTCCTGGAGATCTTCGCCCTTTGGGGGACCCCTCAAGTGGATCTCTTCGCCTCCAGTGTCAACCGGAAGTGCGAAAGGTTTTGCTCGCGGGAATTTCCTCCAGAAGGAGCCTTAGGAGACGCGTTCGTGGTGGAGTGGTCATTCCCGCTGCTGTACGCGTTTCCTCCAGTCCCCGTCATCCCGCAAGTGCTGCGGAGGTTACGGAAGTTCGGTTCCCGGATGATCCGCATTGCCCCGGCGTGGGCTCGGAGGACATGGTACCCGGACCTTCTCGACTTATCCATCTGCCCTCCATGTCGTCTTCCCTACCGAGACGATCTGCTCTCACAGGAGGGGGGTCAGGTTCTCCATCCAGAGGTCAGTTCCCTCAACCTTCACGCTTGGTTTCTGAAAGGTTGAGGTATAAGGATTGGGACCTCTCTGAGGACGTGATGGAGGTGTTGCTTTCGGCCCGAAGGCCGGCAACTAAGTCTCTGTACCGTTGCCGTTGGCGTAAGTTCTGCGACTGGTGCAGAGTTCGGAATGTGGATCCTTTTGCATGTGACATCCCCATGGTTCTGTCCTTTTTACTTTCTTTGGCCCACAGGGGCTTGCAAGTGGGTACCGTTAAGGGTTACCTGGCGGCGCTGTCCATCTTTAAGCGCTCGTCTGAAGAGTGTTCTTACTTTAAAATCCCTTTGATTTCACAGTTCCTGAAAGGGCTCACTAATGTGTTCCCTCCGTCACCTTTCCTGGTGCCCGGTTGGGATTTAACCCTGGTTCTTAAGTTTCTTATGGGTGCTCCGTTTGAGCCTTTACATTCTTGCCCTTTGAGGCTGTTGACTCTGAAAACTGTGTTTTTAGTTGCGGTTACTTCCGCTCGCAGAGTGAGTGAGTTACAGGCACTTTCAGTTAAGCCTCCCTTCACTGTATTTCACAAGGACAGGGTTGTCCTTAGAGTTCGTCCTTCTTTTCTTCCGAAGGTAGTGACGGAATTTCATTTGGCCCAGAAGGTTGTTCTTCCGGCATTCTATCCTCCTCCGCATCCTGGTAAGGAAGAGGAGAGGCTCCATAGGCTTGATCCTAGGAGAGCTTTAAGCTTTTATGTTTCACGCATGTCCCGGGTCAGAGTGGATGATCAACTCTTTATTGGTTACGCTGGAAAGCGTTTGGGGCAAGCTGTGACGAAACAGACTTTGTCTCGCTGGATTATTTTGGCCATCTCGGAGTGCTACCGTTTGGCGGGTAAGGACCCGCCGGCTGGCTTGCGGGCCCATTCTACCAGGGGTATGGCTGCGTCTACTGCCCTGCAGAGGGGTGTTCCTATTCGCAACATCTGTGATGCAGCCACCTGGGCTTCAGTACATACATTTGTACGTCACTATTCCCTTGATTCCATCCGAGCACAGGATCTGGCCTTTGGCAAGGCGGTCCTTTGCTCTGCTATTTGATTGGCTATTCTACATTTTGATTCTAAATTCTTTCCCTCCTCCTTGCTTTGGTACTGCTTTGGGAGTCTGTCATAGATATGGAATACGTCGGAGGACCCAATCCCCTCGAAGAACAAGTTACTTTCTTACCTGGTAACGTTCTTTCGATGGGATGGTCCGACGACGTATTCCATATCGCTCCCGCCCGGCCTTCCCCGCTGCAGAATTTCTTTTGCGATTGCAGCTTACGTTCCGCAAGGCTTTGTGTCTGACTGGCAGTTGACTTATGTCACACGTTCTGGGGGAAAAAACTACAACTGAGGCTATGGGCGTCGTGCGTCCTACTTATCACATCGGATGACGTCGGAGGAGGTCCTCGACGACGGCGCATCGACGTCATCGACGCAGGACGCAGACGCCGAAAAAGTTTCCGAAGCAGCACAGCTGTGGTGATTACATGTCATAGATATGGAATACGTCGTCGGACCATCCCATCGAAAGAACGTTACCAGGTAAGAAAGTAACTTGTTCATCTAGTGTCAATATACTGGCCACAGTTCGAGTCAATGGGGGTTTACCTGCTACAAAAGATGGATGATAAATCAGGGTTCCCCGCCTTGCCTCCGCCGACTGCACAGACTGCAATGACTGCTTCCACTTGCACACCACTTCGCTCCGCTTCGCGGTCCTGGGAGCTTTTAACTCCTCCACCTCCAGTGGTAGTAAACAGTGAAGTAGGACTCCAAAACAGGTTCTTGCACAGGAATTCACTCAAAAAGATTGGAGACTGCAATGATTGCTTCCACTTGCACACCACTTCGCTCCGCTTCGCGGTCCTGGGAGTTTTTAACTCCTCCACCTCTAGTGGTAGTAAAAAGTGAAGTAGGACTCCAAAACAGGTTCTTGCACAGGAATTCACTCAAAAAGATTGGAGACTGCAATGACTGCTTCCACTTGCACACCACTTCGGGTCACCAATTACATTTGCGCAATCACAGGTAGAGCGCTCTGACATTGCTGGCAGCACTGTAGTCGGGCACAACAGCTCTTCAGTGAGAGGTCATGGTGGAGTATCCTCGTCACCCTTGAAATGATCCTAACCACACTGGTAAGGATTACATTTCTTTATTGTAATAACTGGAGTCCATAGGTACATCCCACTGGCCCCATCAAAGGCTCCCACCAACTGACCTGTTGCTGTGGAGCTAACAAGCTTTCCCCACATTCTCATTCCAAGTTCTATGTGTGCATTCCACATATGAAGAATGCTACAGGGATCATTGCTTAAAACTCTGTGGGGCGGTTTTGGCACCTAAGCTTATTTACTGAGAGGGAGTAACTTGGGAACTGAACATCACCCAAGGAGGAATAGAAGAGCTGATTAAAAAATCCTCAGCCGCCCGGACCGCTGGTCCCAATGGTTTGAGCAATCATATCTTGAAATCTGATGTTGGTCTCTGTCCCGCTTATTAACAGTACTCTTCAGGGAAGCAGTGAGCTACAAACAACTCCCAGAGTCTTGGAAGCGAGCCATCATCTTCATCCCAATCTATAAAAAGGGGATCGAACGGATCCTATACATTACTGTGCGATCTCGCTTTTAGATGCAGATGGGAAGATTTGTGATGGTTTGGTATTAAAAGAGTTGGAAATGTGGGCTGATCAGAAAGGAATCTTATCGAAACATCAAGTGGGTTTTCGAAGGGGTCTCTCTACTTCTCTGAATTGTCTGGTAATGGGAACAGTCTGTAGCGGATCCTTTCAAAAGGGTGGGCAGACACTGCATGGTGCTTGGATTGACTTATCCCAAGCTTTTGACACTGTTAACAGAGAGCATTTGTGGGGTACATTGAGGAGAATGGGGCGTACCTGAAACCTTGCTAGCTATAATAGTTGAGTTGCATAAGGATTCATAACTGCAGGTAAGGCTTGATAAAAAAGGGAGACTGTCTAGTGTTATCAAAACGGAAAGGGGGGTAAGACAGGGATGTATTGAGGATGCTTTTCTTTTTAACCTCTACCTATCATATGTGGCAAAGAGACTAGATGGGTCCGCGTTGGCTAGTCCGAAGATTGAAAAGGAGAGAATTAATTGAATGGGCAACGCAGACGACATCGTGCTTCTGGACTTCACTTCGATAGGTCTTCAACGTTTGTTGAATGCACTAGAGAAGTATGCAAGGATAAATGACCTGAAGATAAAACCTCAAAGGTCAAGAATTTCTATATTCAAGCATCCACTTAAGGCTGTTCGCCCATTTGTTTGACGTTTAGATCATCAAATTATCCCAGTTGCTAAAGAAGTAACATATTTGGGGTCAATAGTGAGATCCTTTCTAACTAAAAATCATCGAGCAATATCTCTGGAGGGGAATCTATTGCAATTTGGCTCCCAAGTGAAGAACATTATAAATATGTACTGTAAATTCTTCTTGTCCCCGGTCATAAAATACTACACTGGTAAAGTCATCCTATCTCTGCTATTTGGTTTGGATGAAAACCCACAGTCGAAACTAATGGACTGGGACAGATTAGAGGGTAAACCATGGAAACCTGTATTAAATCTGCCAAATTTTACCCCAAATGCTAGTCTGAGGTACGAATTGGAGCTTCACTCTATGAGATCATTGATGGAGTGGAGGTGGGTATCTTTGTATAGGCTAATCCTGGTTTCCATTCCTCATTATATGAGGATATAGGGTGTGCATTAGAGGGGACTTCCAATTGTTATCTGACTGACTTGAAGGCTCTAGTTGTTGAATTTCTCATGAGCTGTGAACGCTTAGAAATTGATCTGATTCAAAATCCTATGAAAGTGAAAGAGTCAATAAAAAGAGCTAATTGGATCAGGACGATTGCATTAATGCCGTCCTTGATTGTGTTTCTGTCACTGCCGAATGTGGATAAACCGCGAGCATAGTTAGCTAGGTACTTGAGAAGATTTCGGATTCTCATAGCAGGTCGGATTTTCTGATACGCTGCCTCAATTTGTTGCCCACACGATAAATGTTACACATTAGTTACAAGGATGAATATGGGGACAACCTTTGCTCGCTATGTGATGGCACTAGTGCACAGACCCCAAAACACCTTTTGAGTGAGTGTGCTGGGACATTAGAAAAGAGTGATGAAATTGTCAAAAATTTTGATAAAATCTGGTGGTTAACAATGGTCTCCTTTTGGGAGAGACTGGTGTCCGAGCACAAAGTATTCCTAATAATGGAAATTGAAAAATGATTAAAAGTGCTAAATCTTATTGCTGTTTAACTAGGAGTTTTCGTAAAGAGTGATATTTTATTATAGTACTTGAAGTTTTTGAATTTTGGGACTGGATGATTTTTAGGTTAGGCTAAATTGATAATGGAAATCGGTGAGAGCCGACAGAGCTAAATTGTATTTTTGGATTGTTTTAAATTGTAATTTCTCTTTGTGAAAAGTCTTAATTTATTACTATAACACAATGAAAAGATTTGTTTGGACCCGTAAAGACTAGTTTAGTTCAAAGATGGCGAATGCATGACTTTCACCCAGTTACCCTTAGTGCCTCCGGAAGTGCTGTCTCAGCAGTCCTACAGCACATGTTCCTTTGCAGAGCCCTCTGGGACAAGCATTGCCTCAGGCCAATACATGGTGACTTCCCTACCCAATGTCTGCAGGGATTCCAAAGGAAAATAAACACTAGGGAATACAGGTAGTGAGTAACAATTCAGATATTCTCCCAGAATCCTCCTATGTCGTCATTTACCCACATATTAAAACTACTCCTCACAGCACACTTTTATGGTGTTATCATAGTATGAATTCTTCCCCACTCCCCTGGGGGACGCAGATATTCACACTACGTTCCAATGATCATAATCCACCAAAAAAGAAGGGGTCTGGAACGGGTTATGGGAAATTGGCAAATGATGGTACAATTTACAGACACTCCTTAACAATAAAGCTGAGTGACCCACTGTGGCAATGTGCTGGGCTGTTCATACATCTAAATGTTTCTGTATCGGGGAAGGAAAACACTGTTAAATCTTGGAAATGAAGCAGGAAGCAAATCCTGTATGGACTTTCCTCTAATAAGACTTGTATGTTTTGGTATCCTAGGAAACCGGGGCTGACGAGGAGGAGGCGAATCCCAACGGTTTTCAGCAGGGCTTACTGAGGTGAACAACTGACAACGTGAGGGAGAGATATAAAAAAATGTCTATGCCGTTGCGCAGATTACAATAATAGTTTGTCTAGTTGATCGCGGTTGCCGAGTGAGCAGCGAGAAAAGCACCGCTATTGGGCTCACCCTGTATAAAGGAGGGAAGGCAGTGCTGTTGCGCTCAACGTGTGTGAAGCAGAAATAGTAGCGCTGTTGCGCTCGTTTACAAATACTATAGATAGGCGACCGTTGTCGCTCATTATAAAGAAATATTGAAGTAGTGCCGTTGCGCTGTGCTAACAGAACGGGAACGACCGTTGTGAGTATCCCAAAGAGAGAGGAGGAGCGCCGTTGCGCAGCGAAGAGGGAGAGAGCCAGAACCGAAGTCTCTGCTAAGGTTGGAAACGAAGAAGAGTCGGAAACTACGTCGGACCAGAAACCGTAAAGTATACATGAGAAGAGTGAAGGATGTGGAGGCATGTCGACTGAATCACGTCAATGGAGAAAGGATGTATTTCTAAGAGAAGGATGAAGGGCCGTGTTTGATCAAACAAACGAGCGAGAGTGCCTGAATAGCAGACGGAGCGAAAGTCCTACAGAAAACGTGAAGGGACAGGGAGTTGCCGAAAAGTGAGAGAGAAAGAGAACTTTGAGGAAAAAGGTTTGTGTAAAGAGCAGAGGAACGACACAGCTTGAAAGTAGATAAAGAAAACAAGTTGCCAACAAAACCTTATGCTTCAAAAACCTCAGTGAAGCTCTACTGTGTTATCTAAAACATAACCATATATGAGAAGTAAAGAAATAAATGGAAAGAGACTATTTTTCCTGACAAGTTGTTTCAAAGCAAGGGAAGGAGAAATACAGAGATTGGTAGTATACAACCGGAAGGGAAAAGAATTGCTGTGGAAGATAACGTGAAGAAAACAAAGAGAGAGAGAGAGAGAGAGAGAGAGAGAGAGAGAGAGAGAGAGAGAGAGAGAGAGACATAGACCATAAGGGAGAAATAATATAAATAAAGACTATCAAGATCCCCAAGAACTTACCTGTTTTGTCTGCAGTCATTAAACCTCCCATGAAGACTCCAAGGCGATGAGAAGACATATCCTTTTTCAGTAAATATAGAAAAGAAAATTAGAAGTTAATAAAAGAAGTGGGTTCTCTTGTGATTCACACCAACTACTTATTGGCTCAGACTCCCTATTTTATGCTATACTAAAATGGCAAACTTCACACCCCCCAACTTAGATCTATTTTTAAAAAAACTACCTAGTGATATTTTCAACAGGTTGGTACTAGTGGCACCCTTTTGGTCAAGTAACTATAGTACATGGCGATTACGCTTGCGTATAAGCAATAAGGATGGCAAACGAGCCGATAGTTGAGAGTAGATGGATGTCCCCATACACTTTGCCTCATTGCCATTTTATTGATCTCTGATGCAAGCTTGTTCTTTCTGTTAATCCTTGGGGAGAATGTATTTGGAGTTTATTTTGGTTTACATTTCGTGGTTGAATGTAGTGCCATTCTCACTGTGGAAGGAGACTGGTGATTTTTCTTTAAATCCCATTCAGTCCTCACTTCTTAAATTTTGCAGCTGCTTGTATATTTATCTTTGGGGCAATATACATTTGTCCAAAGATAATGATGTCATCACTAATGACTTAATAGACTGGTCAAACGATGTGTAGGATTGGTGACAAAACAGCTGACCTAGTGTTGAACACCTGTCTCTATTGTTTGTAAATGGAAATGGGGAGCTTTTGTGTAGTAGTTTTTATGAAGAAATAAAATAGTAGGGCACACATTGTTGGTCCCGATGATTAAAATATCCACATAACATATTTTGTTCACCCGGCTGGTCATTTGCTTTTCTTCTTGCTCTTGGATACTAAATGGTCTTAATAAAAAGGAATAAGACTATTTCACCTCTCACATTGTTATCATTAGAGCACCACTATCCTGTCCCCTCTTAGGATGCCTTTCCCAAATAGATGCACTTCAAGGTCTTATGAGTTAAAACGTGAGTTAATAATCACATCACTACTACTGAGACCAGTCTGTCCATTATATTTGATGCCTGTGATTGGCAACGTTTTGAAACTAATAATGTGCTTCTCCTTTTATTTCAGCAGGTGATTGACGCCCCAGAAATGCAGCAGCAGTGATTGTTACATTCTCTGAACTAATGCATTGGAACCTTTATTGATACAATGTGCAATTTCCTAACATCTTAGTGTGCAGGATTTTGGTCCAGTTGTCGTCTCAGATTATACAGGAACTGGGGTTGTGAAGCCTATGAAATACATGATGGGTTTCATTCATTCAACACATTTATTGTAGCATCCAGTAGCACAACGCTACAATCCATATGTAGCATTACAGACTAATGATAGCAACAGTGTGTTTGATGTGCAGTAAGAAAAGCCCTTTTGACTATTAGTCCTGAGAGAACACATACAAGTGCTACTTTACATGAATTTCAAATGTAAAGGTTCTTTGCTTAAAGGATTTATTTGAAACCCCTTTAAGTTTGAACTGTTAAATATTATTCATGTCCTGAATATTTTAAATGCTTCAGTGAGACGAATAATCACAAATCAGAAAACTCATCTCCACTCTCAATTTGGGGAAATGTTTATAGGAAAGAGTCCTCTTATTAAGCACCTAATACAGTAAACTGGAGAGAAGCCCTACCAATGTGCAGAATGTGGAAACAGGTGCTATTTAACTAACATACTTACTGCCCACATGAGAGCATAGGTGAAAAACCTTATCTGTGCTTGGGATGTGGGAATATCTTCCATTTGCATGATCTAATTAACTGCCCCCAAAATATGCATACATGTGAGGAACGTCATGAGTGCACTGAATGTGGGAAAGGGTTTACTGAGAAGCGATCCCTTACTCGCCACCTGAGAACACATACAGGTGAGAAACCATATTGCTGCCCTGAATGTGGGAAAGGATTTGCTAGGAAGGGGCAGCTTACTTGCCACCAGAGCACACATACAGGTGAGAACCCCCATATGTGCTCTGAATGTGGGAAAGGGTTTACTGAGAAGACAAGGCTTACTCTCCACCTGAGAACACATACAGGTGAGAAACCTCATGCATGCACTGAATGTGGGAAAGGGTTTGCTCAGAAGGGTCAGCTTACTTGCCACCAGAGAACACATACAGGTGAGAAACCGTATGAGTGCACTGAATGTGGAAAAAGATTTCTTCAGAAGGGACCGCTTACTTGCCACCAGAGAAGGCATACAGGTGAGAAACCTTATCAGTGCAGTGAATGTGGGAAAGGATTTGCTGAGAAGGGAAGCCTTACTCTCCACCTGAGAACACATTCAGGTGAGAAACCCTATCAGTGCACTGAATGTGAAAAAGGATTTACTACTAAGGGAACGCTTACTCTCCACCTGAGAACACATACAGGTGAGAAACCTCATAAGTGCAATGGCTGTGGAAAAGGATTTGCTTTGAAGGGAAATCTTAATCTCCACCTGAGAACACATACAGGTGGTAAACCCCATATGTGCTCTGAATGTGGGAAAGGGTTTGCTTGGAAGGGACCCCTTGCTCGCCACCTGAGAACACATACAGGTGAGAAACCGTATCGCTGCCCTGAATGTGGAAAAGGATTTGCTCAGAAGGGGCAGCTTACTTTCCACCACAGAGCTCATTCAGGTGAGAAACCCTATCACTGCACTGAATGTGGAAAAGGATTTGCTCTGAAGGGGCTGCTTACTAGCCACCAGAGCACACATACAGGTGTGAAACCGCATGATTGCACTGAATGTGGGAAAAGATTTCGTCAGAAGGAAAAGCTTACTCTCCACCTAAGAACACATACAGGTGAGAAACCTCATGAGTGCACTGAATGCGGGAGAGGATTTGCTCTGAAGGGATATCTTACTAGCCACCAGAGAACACATACAGGTGAGAAACCCGATGTGTGCACTGAATGTGGGAAAGGGTTTGCTCATAAGGGAAGCCTTTCTCTCCACCAGAGAACACATACAGGTTGGAAACCCCATATGTGCTCTGAATGTGGGAAAGGGTTTACTGAGAAGGGATCCCTTACTCTCCACCTGAGAACACATACAGGTGAGAAACCTCATGCATGCACTGAGTGTGGGAAAGGGTTTGCTAAGAAGGGTCACCTTACGCTCCACCTGAGAACACATACAGGTGAGAAACCACATGAGTGCACGGAATGTGGGAAAGGATTTGCTCTGAAGGGAAGCCTTACTCTCCACCTGAGAACACATACAGGTGAGAAACCTCATGAGTGTATTGAATGTGGAAAAAGATTTGCTCATAAGGGAAGCCTTACTCTCCACTTGAGAACGCATACATACAGGTGAGAACACATACGGGTGCACTGAATATGGAAAAAGATTTGCTGTGAAGGGAAATCTTACTATTCACCTGAGAACACATTCATGTGAGAAACTGTATCAGTGCACAGAATGTGGAAAAGTATTCACTCAGAAGGTGCCACATGCCACCAGAGAACACATACGGGTGTGAAACCTTATGAGTGCACAGAATGTTGGAACAAGTTCAGTAAAAAAGCAGGTCTTTTTTACCATCAGTTCTCACATACAGTTGAGAAACCTCATGAGTGCACTAACTGCGGGAAGAGCTTCTTTTTAAGGGAAATCTTACTCTACTCTAGGGAATGCATACCAGTGAGAAACCCCATGAGTGCACTAACCATGGGAAGAGCTTCTTTTTAAGGGAAATCTTACTCTACGCCAGGGAATGCATACCAGTGAGAAACCCCATGAGTGCACTAACCGTGGGAAGAGCTTCTTTTTAAGGGAAATCTTACTCTCCGCCAGGGAATGCATACCACTGAGAAACCTCATGAGTGCACCAACTGTGGGAAGAGCTTCTTTTTAAGGGAAATCTTACTCTCCGCAAGGGAATGCATACCAGTGAGAAACCTCATGAGTGCACTAACTGTGGGAAGAGCTTCTTTTTAAAGGAAATCTTACTCTCCGCAAGGTAATGCACACCAGTGAGAAACCTCATGAGTGCACTAACTGTGGGAAGAGCTTCTTTTTAAGGGAAATCTTACTCTCCGCAAGGGAATGCATACCAGTGAGAAACCTCATGAGTGCACTAAATGTGGGTAGAGCTTCTTTTTAAATGGAAAACATACTCTCCACCAGGGAATGCATACCAGTGAGAAACCTCATGAGTGCACAAAATGTTGGAAAGTTTGTTCAGAAGGGACAGCTTATTCACCACCAGAGAATACATACATGTGTGAAACCTCATGTGGGCATTGAATGTCGGAAAGGATTTGCTGAGAGGAGAACATTTACTCTTCACTTGAGAACACATACAGGTGAGAAACCATATCAGTGCAATGAATGTGGAAAAGCAAATAAAATGTTTCCGAGCAGAGGACCAAAAAAGACAAATTATTAACACAGCCGTTTTAAAAAAAATACATCAGAAATAGAAGATTGGAACTGGCTGGCTGCCACCTTGAATTCGAGCTGAGCCAACTCTTAGTGGATTAAAACAAATATCTAGTACCCCACTACTTCATTCTGATGGGTCAAGGAAAGATATTATGCTATTATCGTGAAATACAAGAGGGGGCGGCCCATCTATTCACATGAGGGGTAGACTTGTGTTCTGTGGATATTCTTTGTCTACAATGAATATGGCTATCTGTACCCCCAGTCGTGGATGGTTTCACGTTGCTTCTGCTGCCTGCGATCAAAGGCGATCAGGCGTCCATCTTCAGGTTCCCTGGTACGGTTAATCAATTATTTTAATGTAAAGACTGCGACATATAGCCACCCAAACCCGTTTTTGCAGGCAATAGAACTAACGTGGCACCGTGAGAATGATCCTTCCTTGGATTACACCCTCATAATGAATTTGTACTGTAATCCTTGTGAAGAGTTTGTAGATTCAGTAGAACATATTTAGTTCTCCTGGCAATGCTTGTGTAATTCAAATTCAATTATGTTGTGTGGTGACTTAAACGCAAGATGCATATTTGTCCTTTAAAGCATCAGTCATAGGGAAGGGAAAAGAAGCAGTAGAGAGAGGAATGCAAAGGCATATCTTGGAGTACTGCTTTGTGTCCGTTTAAATATTTTTAGATATTAAATCCCTGCATATCGAGTTGAACACAATGAGCGATCACTGTCCTTTGAGCGTTGTCTGTTTGGTACAAGCTCATGATTGTGAAAGTAACAGATACGGCTACGACCTGGAGGTAGCCTAGGGTTAAAACAGAGTAACTTGTAATCATAATAACATGTATAAGTTTAACACTTTATTAGTAGCTAAATATCCAGGATATGCTTTTTTCTGATAGTATTAGGCAATACCTATATCAGAATGTATTAGCAGAGGCCTTTACATGATTAGTAGGAACAAAGCTACATGGGTCTTACACAAAAATTGATATAATTCTGTGATTTCGCCAAAAAAAAGAGCTCCGTAAAGCATTGGAAGCTCTATAAATGAGATAATGGAGAGATGACGGTTGAAATGCTTGTTTGAAAATTGTCTACGTATTCAAAAATATGAACAAATACTAACTGCTGCATGAAAACTGCTTTGTGCACTGGTGGAAGATTACACACAGGAGTTTGGTCTGTGGTGGAAGATAACACACAGGAGTTTGGTCCGTGGTGGAAGATAACACACAGGAGTTTGGTCCGTGGTGGAAGATAACACACAGGAGTTTGGTCCGTGGTGGAAGATAACACACAGGAGTTTGGTCCGTGGTGGAAGATAACGCACAAGAGTTTGGTCTGTGGTTAATAATAAGACGACCCAGGCAACAGCTGAAGTAAATCCAGTTAGTGAACATAACTGGATATCACATCTCTAAGAAATGTATGATCTGAAAAAGTAATTTGTGTATTAGATATGAAACCGACGAATGTTGTATGGGAATGAGACAGAAATCTTGACACAATTCCTTCTATAATATCTTGGAGCAAGAATTCAGGAGCTCCTGGCCGCCATGATTCCCAAGGGTGGGGACATATGTTTTTGTGAAAAGTAGTTGATGACCATTTTTGAAAATCTTGATTAAACTCTATTATCGTACCTATTCATAAAAAAGGCCCCTGCATGGATCCGGGTAATTATAGCCCCATAGCCTCTTTGGACATACCATAAAAAATATTTTCGGTACTGCTTCTCATGGATTTACAATTCTGGGCAAGAGAAACCAAAAGACTGAATGTGTTCCAGACCGCCTTCTGTAAAAGAATTGGGACCACGGCAAATGGTTTTATCTTGGGTCTGTCTAAACAAGAAGCAGTGGAGAAGTCGAAATCCTGGTGCGTCACATTTATAGACTTCTGTATGGCTTTTGATGGTAACGCTGTGGTCTAAACTGCAGGCTTGGAATTGCCCAGGGCCTTTATTAGAAACGATAATTGCTCTCTACACAACACGATTATCTCAGTAAGATTTAACAGGCAGGGCCGGCATTCAGTGCCCATTGGGAGTAAGCAGGGATGCTTGTGGGCTCCATTACCTTTACATTTATTAATCTCAGATATAGGCGCTACTTTATCTAGTGTGAATGGAGATCCCCGGTTGTGGGTGATGTGCAGGTACATCATTTACTATATGCTGATGATCTGATGGTAATGAATTACACTCCAATAGGATTACAGCACCAATTACATGCATTAGAAAGATACACCAAGGAGAACAGTTTACGAATAAATGTATCAAAAACAAAAGTGTGTGTATGTAAATCTGGAAGAACTAATCCCTGCACTAAAATTATATGGTCTCCGGCTCAAAGTATTCAAGAAAAGGTTGACAGCTTTATTTATCTTGGTTTCCATCTTTTAGGATCTAAGAGTAAAAGTCTGATATTTGAACAAAAAAAGTCAAAACTTAAAGCATTATCGGCACAAGCGATCCAGGTGAACAAGAAGTACGGCTTTTTCTCTTTAACGACAGGCACTGAATTTTACATGAAAAGGTTTTCCCATCCATGACATATGGAGCAGAAACATTACTTTATGACTTGAAGGATGACTGGGTAAAGTATGAAGGTCTGAGTTGGGCTCACCCTCATTATATTCTGGGGTAATTTGGAGAAACCTGAGAATGTTGAACCAACTTACATATGCAGAAGAGCAGACTATGTGGTGGTGTCTGAATGTAATGAAAAATAAATGCCAATGTAAACCCTCGAGTAAACGGATGCTGAAACGAATGGACCACATGACCCATTACGGGATTTCTCTTGAGCAACTACATTTAACACTGTCAAAAGCAAAATGTAGAATTAAAGAAATGGAATGGATTGAAACTATTGAGGCTGTTCGTAGATATAAGCTATACTCCACAATCTTGTTGGATGTTAGATCTGTGGGTGTGTTGCCATTTTATTTACAAAGGTTTCTGAGTCAACAATGGTGTAGAGAATGGGGCTCATTCTGAGCCTGCTGGTCTGGAATCAACGGTGCCGGTAAGCTTACTGGCACTGTTGTTTCCAGACCGGCATATTACAGGTCTGTCTGCCGGAGCCATTGGGCCTCATTAGGACCCAGGCGGTAAGGGGTTTACGGCGGCGTAAACAGCGCCAACCCTTACCGCCTGATTCCGAGGTCCCTTAGCGCCATGGAGGATTTAACACCTGCTTTTAGCAGGTGTTAAAATCCATGGCGCTAAGGGACCTTGTTGTTAATTACGCCACCGTAATTTACGGTGGCGTAATTAACGCCTTCCCCACTCCCATTATGCCCTATGGGGCAAAAATGGGAATGGGGAAGGGTAAATGGGGATTGGGGACTTACCGCCCCGCCAACCTCGGAATGGGGCGGTAAGTCCGCCAACCACCATGGCGTAAACATAGTTTACGCCATGGTGGTAAAGGTACGACCCAGGCGGTAACTTTCCGCCTGGGTCGTAATGAGGCCCATTGTGTCCAACAGGACTGACCCTGCCGGGCACAGTGGCCACCGCAGGCAGACCGTCACAGAAGCACCGACACCGTTAACAACAGTGCCGGTGCTTCCGTGGTCCCCACTCCCATCTATGGGAATGGGGACTTACAATTTACTGCGCCTGGGGTTGTAATCCCTCTGTGTTACCAGGAAGTAAGGTGCCAGTAAATATTTATGGGTCCAGGGGCAACCCACTGGTATCACCGGCACTGTTACTGCCGGACCCGTAATGAGGCCCAATGTCTTCGAATGCACCTCAATTTGTTCCCCACAAATGTGATCTTGGGTGGTAGAGAGGGCATAGAGCGATCTAAGAGAACCTGTAGATAATATAATAAGAAGCAGAAATAATGGAGACCTTGCATAATTTACTCTTGCAATTTAATGAATTGACTGCACAGAGACGAGCACTCAAGTCATCTAACATGTAATCATGTGGTTTGGCAGTACATCTTAGTTTCACGATCTAATTCTTGGAAACTTGCTGCATTGCATTTTTTAAATGAGTTATTCCCAAAATAAATGAATTTTACTAAATGTTCTTGTTTCATTTTATCAAGGGATTGATGAATGATAGCCTACATGAATTGTAGTTTTAACGTGATTTTAATGATGATTTTTTAATGTCTTTGTATTGGTGATTCTATTGTGTGTAATGACAGTATTTTCTTATCTTGTCATGTCTGATTGTAGTTGCATTTTACGGTGAAAATGTTCCATGTTGGAATAAGCTTACCAACTAAAAAATAAACAGATTTTATCAGAAGGTACCTCTTATTTCCCACCAAAGAACACATACAGGTGAGAAACTGCATGAGAGCACAGAATGTGCGAACGCTTCTTTTTGAAGGGGCATCGTATTTCACATGCAGACCAAGAAATGTATCAGTGCAAATAATGTGGAAAAAGGTTCAGTGATAATTAGGCATCAGTGAGAAGCTGCACATGAGGGTCCGTTTCAGTGTCATCAATGTGGGAAATATTTCAGTACGCAGGATGTTCTTATATGTCATGAGCGAGGACATGCCTGTGAGGGTCCATTTCAGTGTCGTGAATGTCGGAAATATTTCAGTACGCAGGATGTTCTTATAGGTCATGAGCTAGGACGTGCCTGTGAGATTCCATTGCAGTATCATGAATGTGGTAACTATTTCAGTGTGCAGGATGTTCTTATATGTCATGAGCGAGGACATGCCTGCGAGGGTCCATTTCAGTGCTGTGCATGTGGGAAATATTTCAGTGTGCAGGATGTTCTTATATATCTGTCATGATGCCCCTGGCCCTCACCAGCAAGTCAGCCTTCTCTTGGAGTCAGTCCTTTGACGCCAGGCTCATAACCATCATGAAGACCAACATTAGAATGGGACTATTTACTTGGGAGAGGGGGGGTTTCAGCCAACATGGAGGCACACACATAGCTCAGTTACAAGGAACTGAGCTATGCGGTCTAGTATTTTGGGTGTGGCAGGTCTGGGACAACTTTACCTGGACTACTTTGGGTGTGGCAGGCCTGGGACTATTTTACCTGGACTACTTTACCTGAGACTATTTAAACCACACCCAAACAGCAGAACATGCTTTGCGTTATTCTGCTGTGGGCAGCGTAACGCTCACCTTGTCCAGTTCTTTGATGCCAGCTTACCTGAAACCAAGGACCTGCAGAGAGAGAAAGAACACTACAAAACTTACATGGAACAGTATCCTGTCTTCAATCCATTGCTGACTTCAGTTCCACTCACCTGAAGGTACGAACTCCATCATCCGGCACCGCATGCATCCTGGAATACCATAACCTGGAAAGAGGAGAAAGAAAGACAGCATTAGTAAGTGTTTACTCATGTTTCCTCCCGAATGAAGAAAACCACACAATTCTTACCTGGGTAGTCATCTCCTGGTCAGTATCATTGCTGGAACATTACGGCGCTCGGCGAGGAACATCGCAAATTGCAAGGAGAGAAAAGACACAGGTTAGCAATATAAAAGGCGAAACAGCGCCGCGCATCGCGCATTTCTCACCGGACAGCATCGCGCACACCGCGCTTTCGCCTACCGGCCCATGCTCATCTTCAAACTGCATGACAACACCAAAATACCTTTCCATACCTAAAAGGAAAGAAGCAAGACATTATTATTCGAACTAAGAGGAACATAAGAACTGCATATAAAGACTGTAAAGCAGCAAACCTACGGAGTCACAGCAGGCCTGGATTCCCACAGTTGGGCTTGCACCAGTGAAGTAACTTGGTCGCTGCTCGCCCCCCACATCTATGCGCCCCTGCCACGAGGAGCAGGACGGAGAATCCACCTTTTACAATATAAAGGTGAGTAGAAGGCCCAAGGGGGAGGAAGGAGTTGAGGCCAAGGGAGGTAGGAAAACATAAAGACAATCTGGTATTGAATCCAGCTCTCCTATATTGCAGACTCATGTATAACCAGAGACCTTACCAAGGGACCAGGAGAGGGTTCGAGAGTGCAAATTTTCCAACCAGGGCTGGTTGGCGTCCCCGTGGATGCCAGGTGAGCGTAACAATGGGCCTCATTACAACCCAGGCGTTAACCATGGCGCTATTAGCACCATGGTTGATGCCAGAATCCGCCATGGTGAATGGCGGAATTACTGCCCCATTCCAAGGTTGGCGGGGCGGTAATTCCCCATTCACCATTTGCCCTTCCCCAATCCCATTTCTGCCCAATAGGGCTCAATGGGAATGGGGAAGGCGGTAATTGCGGTACCGTAATTGCCGCCAAGGTCCCTTTGCGGGTCCATTCCTTAACGGCTGGTAAAACGAGCCGTTAAGGTCGGAAACCTGCAAAGGGACCGCATAATTAGACGTTAAGGGTTTAACGGCGCCTACACCTTTTACGGCGCTGTTAACCCCTTAACGCCATGGTCGTAATGAGGCCCAATATGTCTACACTTTCCCCGATTCCCTTCTCACCAGAATAGTGTACAAGATGCACCAGCAACCAGTCACAATGATACTGGTGGCCCCTTTGTGGGAAGATCAGGGGAAGACACTACCCCATGCCCCCAAACTCTCAACTTAGCCTGGCTCCTGAAGTCATAGAGTTTGGGCACCTTAAACTCCCTCAGAGATGCATGCACATGCTCATAGAGGCATGGAAATCTACCAACAGATATTGCTACTCCAGCAAGTGGAAGCGCTTTATCTGGTGTAATGTCTAAGGCATCAATCCTGTGGATTGTTCACCTAAAGACATCGTCCTGTACCTAACTCACCTGTTATATTCAGGACTGTAAAAGTCCACTTAACTGTGCTTTCGGCGTACACTACATCGCAGAGCAGGGCATTGTGGTGGAAAATTCCAGTAACTAAAGCCTTTATGGAGGTGGTAAAGAGACTTCATCCCCCTATCTCCAACCCAGCTCCTGGATGGGACCTGAATGTGGTTCTTACCAGGCTAATGAGACCTCCATTTGAATCATTGCACAAGGCTAGCCTTAAGGCACTCACAAGACCGCCTTCCTAGTGGCGATCACCTCTATAAGGAGAGTTAGTGAACTGCAGGCCCTTTCCGTTCAGGGCCCATTCGCACACACACACTTTGCGCCCAAACTTATCTCAAAGTTCCAGGTACCCCAGTACATAGAACTACCCATCTTTTTCAAAAACCCCACTAACGTGGCAGAAAGAAGCCTCCACACATTGGATGTGAGAAGAGCGGTAATTTACTATCTGGAAAAGACAAAGCCACTAGTTAAAAATAACCTGTTCTTCATATCAGTGGCAGCTGGTAGAGAAGGCTACCCTGTCACTAAGTCAGCTATTTCCAAGTGGATCCTAAACTGCATCACACTCTGTTACACTCTTGCCAAGAGAGATCTACCTTTCACACCTAGATCTCACTCTACTCGGGGCACAGGTGCTACCATAGCATTAATTGCAAATGTTCTTCTAGATTCTATTTACAAAGCAGCAACCTGGAGTTCTGTACACACCTTTACACAACACTACTGCCTAGATACACACTCTAGGTGTGATTCTCAATGGGACAAGCAGTGATAAGACATCTCTTTGCTACTGTTCCTTTACACATCCACCACCATCTCGGGGTACTGCTCGCTAGTCTATGCACAGCATGTGATTCTAAGCACATCCACAAGCATCAGAAGACATGCATTACTCACCGTAATAGCATTCCCGATGACTGTATCTGCTTGAATTCACATGCACCCACCATTCCTCCCCTCTTGGAGTAGAAGGAACATATACTTCGTACACCTCCTCTCTTCTGTATTCGCTCACGCACACAATAATGCTCCCTCACTGCAGAAAAAAACAACTGGAGGGACCTCGACGCGTGAGGTATTTTGGGTACACTACACATCACGTTAGGTATAGTGTTACAGTCATGTCCATGTCGACGTCCCTTTCGATCCTCGAAAGAAATATGCAATACTCCGCGATTACCACTAGATGTCGGACTATATGCACAGCATGTGAATCTAATCAGATACAATCTTCAGAAATGCGATTACGTTGAGTAATGCCTGTCATTCTTCACTCTAAACCTGCATTTCTCCATTTTTATAGTCAAATTTAGCTTTGTCCATCCTCTCCAACACACTTTTCAATCGTTTGTCATGCTCCTCTACATCCCTTCCCCACACTAAGATATCATCTTTATTTATTATTTTATTTCTATTCTACTTATTTGTACTGCACTCCCCCCCCTTCCCCTTGCACTTTTTCCCTTCCCCCTACCCCTGCATTTGCGCAGTCTGAATGACACCTGGCCTAGTAGGATCGCTGTCTGTCTTCCCCTTGTTCCCCCCTCCCTGCCTCGTCGCGCCTTGAAACACTTGTGTATAGGCGCGTTATAAATGCCATATCATATCATAAGACCTTACACCTTCTATTTCCTTGAGCAATTTATTCATTACTCTTTGAAATACGCTAGATGCAGAAATCAGACCAAATGGTATCCTCCTGCACCTATACAAACCAAAGGGCATTATAAATGCTGTAAGATCCATAGAAGACGGGTGTAGCTTGATCTGATGGTAAGCCGCTTTCAAATCTACTGTTGAGAATACTATAACTGCAGTTACTCTTAATTATGTTCATGCGCCAAAGGAAAAAAGGAATACACTCAATATTTTGTGATCATGGATTGTTTATTAATTTTAAAGTTGCCCTTTATGATGACAAGTGTTTTAACGGATACTCCCGTCTTTTTCAAATCAGGGCTTGAGTAATTACATAAAAAATCAGAAACATTATATAAAGAAACCCAAAAACAAAATTATTTGATCATTAGTGAAGTGAAGTTCAGCAAAACAGTCACCCACATTGTTTAAAATGGTAATAATGTATACATTCAAAATGTCATTAATAATCATGCATTCAGTCCAAAACAATGTAATTAATGAACATTTACCAAATGCGTATTGACATGGAGGGAGGAGAATAGGGGAGGATGGTTAAGGGTAAGAAGAGAAAAGAAAACGCAAAGATTAAATAGTTGTGGGACATATCTCAATGTCTCCTCTTGTCGCGTCATATTAAATCTTCCAATGACCGTGTGGGGGACTGTTTTGCTGATGTTTGTAATGGGAGAACAATTTATTTACATATTTAAACGTTTACTTGATACAACAGCAGGCATGGTATCTTTTGCTGGACCTCTATGAAAGAAGTCCTGTAAAAAGATACATCCCTGTCTCCTGGGCCTCACAGCGCCTAACGCACGTACAAAAGCCAAGTGAATATGTGTATGCTAGGCACTGGGGATCTATTCTTTTAACTGACATGATAGATGTACAGTAGAGAAAATACCATCCTTGGGCTCCACAGCAACCTCACAAGGAGAGCTGATTTTGGCAGGTGGGTAGGGAGACTGTGCAACAACGCCATTTTAAAAATACCTTTGCTGTACAACCTCCTCTCACCCCCACTTGCAAACATCAGCTCCGTGGACCAACACACACACACACACACTCACTCACTCACTCACTCACTCTCTCTCTCTCTCTCTCTCTCTCTCTCTCTCTCTCTCTCTCTCTCTCTCTCTCTCTCTCTCTCTCTCTCTCTCACTCATACAAGCACTCATTGTTCACTCACTGATAACAGAAGCATGCACATAAATAAATAAAACATAAATGATCATAAACTTACCTCCTTCCCCTGAAGTTTCCTCCCTTGCGCTCCAGCTCCTGTATCTTGAACAGGAATCGGGAAGCAAGATCTTCTGGTTCCTGCACATGCATGCAGGGGCCTGAGCGTGGGTGCTGAAACGCCCCGCTCCAGCCTGCTCAGTCTGTGCGAAGAGGCGCAGGAGCTCGCCCCTTGCACATACAGACATGCATTTCCACAGCCAGAATTTCCAATAAGCTATGCAATTCCGGTGAAGCAAAACACCACCAGCCTTGCATGGCTCATTGAGCATGTGCGGGTGGGTAACTGGGTAACTGAAGTGCCAGAGGGAAACAGGGTTTCCCTTTGACAGTTCAGCCAGCACAGGAGCGCTGCCTCAGCTGGAAAAAAACAACTGATGGAGCACTCAGTGTCTCCCTGGGAAGGCTCCATGGCTAAGCCATAATGGGTAAGAGGGCCACTGGGTCGAGGCCCCCTCGCCCATTATGGACAAGGCACTCATGCTGCCCCCAGCCCCGCTTTCTCTATCGTCCCTTTTTAAAAAGAATTCCCCCAAAAAATGTCTCATTTTAGGCTGGGGTCCCACACCCACCTACCCCACAGTTAGAATACCTCAGGCCCTTTATGGCACGTGTCCCCCATTTTTGCAGTCCATCCATCCAGAAGGTAGCCAGATGGTGTATCCTTTTTGGTTTTTGCTCTATATAACAGGAATGTCCTTGGTCTAAGATTGCACTCTTGTGGCGTTCAGATGCTTGCTGAAGACCATCTATTCTTGTTTGCCTTTTGTCAATTTCTGCTGGATTCCCTTTTGTTTTAAGGGCCGCCTGCTGTTCAACCAACAAACATCTGAGTGAACACGTTTCATTGACAATGAAACCAAGGTAGCGCATAATACCTGCCCTCCAGACAAGCAGTGCACTCGCCACGTTTACTTCACCAAAATATGCAACTACCCAATACTCCCAACTTAAAAGCTGGACACAATGGACACATAGGTGATGTCCTTCCTGCTTTCACCCACTCGACTGCATGAGTATGTTCAGCCCAGTGATGCCAGCCAGGCACTGCCACTGGCAGGTGTTCTACAGGTATGTATTACTGCCCAGTGATGCCAGCTAGGCACTGCCACTGGCAGGTGTTCTACAGGTATGTATTACTGCCCAGTGATGCCAGCCAGGCACTGCCACTGGCAGGTGTTCTACAGGTATGTATTACTGCCCAGTGATGCCAGCCAGGCACCGCCACTGTATTACTGCCCAGTGATGCCAGCCAGGCACTGCCACTGTATTACTGCCCAGTGATGCCAGCCAGGCACTGCCACTGTATTACTGCCCAGTGATGCCAGCCAGGCACTGCCACTGTATTACTGCCCAGTGATGCCAGTGATCCTGGCTCTGTGGAGAAATTGAGGACAAATTCATATTTTACATTATTGCCAAGTTAAAGTCAATTACAAAGAGAACAGTTTTACAGTATTTTTATTTAAGTAAACAAATTGCCTCCACTTGGTGTGACTTATATTTTTACACCTCCAAAAACGAATTTTAACTTCAAAACATAGATGGTAAAGTGTTCCAAATTATCTTGAGCCTCTTCAACAGAACTGGAGAGCAATGTATTCTCACTTTGGCTAATTAGACTAAACGTGGCCCAACACATGTGAAAAAGAAAGGGGGAAATAGTCTTAGTTTATTGAGAACCTTTACAGCTCTTGTGGCAGAATATCCATGTGCTTTGCCTAGGCCCAGTGTGTGTAGCCCATTTCTGCACACACTCCAGGCCTGGCACATCTTGCTAAGCTGCAGCAACCACCTGACCTCTGACCTTGCTGTCCTCTTCTTCTACCATTGCCTAATTTGGTGCTTAGTCACTGTTTTCACATCATATATGCAAAGCTATGCCAGCTGAACCCAAGTTACGAAAGGGTAGCAACCGTATGGCCTGAAAGCTGCTTAGAAGCCGTATGTTGTAAGAAACCGTTACCCTTCTGCAAACTGTCTGGATTTGGCCCAATATCACATTGTATTTGTGATCTGTCTATATAAGCTGATGCTTTTTGTATAATCCTCAGAGATGGTCATGTCAATTCTGTGAGACTAGCTGTCACACTCTCTCCAAATCTCAGCCTTCTTCAGGGTGCATCTCGTTATTTTTCATTATTACTCGTGCAAAACATTTTGCCTTTACACAGCATTGTCCTGTTTTAGATAAAAGTGCAGGCAGTGAAAGAAGAAATGCTTGATCATCTCAGGGTGGTGATTAGAGCAAACATCTGGGGTCTGCATTTGATTATCAGAGATGTTCTATACAATTATGACTCCCCTCAATCTGACCAAATTCACATGTTAGTTTGTTGGTTCTAGTATCTAGTGTTTCAGAGTGTGATGAGGCGGGGGGGGGGGGGGGACAAAACAACGATCTTGTTACTAGGCCCAGTGACATTTAGAACGTGCAAGGAGAAGCGACTGACCCTGATGGTTCCATGTGATAATATCCCCGCAAAAATGTCGCCATATTTTTCCGGCAATATTACCCGATGGAACCTGCGGGGGACACCCCCGCAACCCCCCACCCATTTACCCTATAAATTATCCCCACCAAAAATATCGCCTATGGCTGTTCCCGACGACCATATGTACGACGATATTTTTGGTGGGGATAATATTACCTGATACCACCCTGATGGAGTTGGAGGTGGAGGAGCGAAGAGCTCGAGTGGTAAGGTATTTACGGCTGGAGAGTTTAAGATATTTTTAACCCATGCCCCAGTAAGCCTTATGGACAATGCAAAGGGTCTTGAATGTAATCCTTGCAGCCCCTGGGAGCCAATTAAGAGATTTCAGGGCTGTAGAAATACGATCCAAGTGCTTGAGGCCAAGAACAAGTCTTGCAGTCCTGTTCTGGATGAGTTGCAAAGGGCGGAGAGTAGAAGCAGGTACATTTAGAAAGAGGCTGTTGCAGTAGTCCAGCCTAGAGAGAACCAGGGCTCTAGAGACAGTGAGCTTCTGGGGGAAGGAGAGGAAAGGAAGAATACCTCTGAGGGGGTGCAGTTGGAAGTTTGACTTTTTAGAGACATCAGAGATGTCGGCAGAAAAGGACAGCGTGGAGTTGAAGATGACCCTGAGGTTCTTAGCATCACAGGTTGGGGGTAGGAAGAAGGCCAAGGGAGGTCGGTCAGAGAGTGGAGGGAAAGGATGCAGGAGGTGTGCCAATGAGAATCTCCGTCTTACTGGCATTAAGGAAGAGATCATTGGTGGCACACCACTCCTGGATAGCAGACAGACAGTCCGAGATGAGAGGAGATGAGGTGGCAGAGGGAAGTCTGAAAATGAGTTGAATACCATCTGCATTGTACGGAAAATTGGATCAGAGAACAGCAATGCGGTGGGTGAGAGGTGCCAGGTATTGGTTGAACAGCCAGGGAGAAAGGTTAGATTCCTGGGGAACACCACAGGTAGAGAGAGAGATAGAGGAAAGGAAGGACCCAAGTTGGACCTGGGAGGGTCGATCAGAGAGGAAAGAAGTCAGCCAGGCCAGAGCCTGGACGGTGATACCCAGGTTATCACAGAGATGGTTGAGCAAGATGGAATGGTTGACCATGTCGAAGGCAGAGGAGAGATCAAGAAGGTTGAGGACAGAAGGGATGTTAGAGTCAAGTTTGGAGAGCAGGTCTTTGTGGATGTTCAAGAGAGCAGTTTCCGTGCTTCTGGCTGCTCTGAAGCCAGACTGATGATCATGAAGACAACCAACAGAATCGGTGTAAAAGTTAAGCAGTGAGATGACCAGATTTTCCAGGAGTTAGCCCATGAAAGGAATGATGGAGATCGGGCAATAGTTAGCCGGGCAAGAGGGTCAGCTGTGGCTTTCTTGAGAAGAGGGTGCACAAGAGAGTGCTTCAAAGGGGAGGGGAAGGCTCCTGAGGCAAAGGAGAGGTTGCAGAAGTCGGCCAGGACATGAGCAAGGGTGTCAATATGGTCCTTGATGGTTTTGGAAGAACAGGGAAGAACCTGTTTTGACCAAACTTTCATAGATCGGACTTGTCTAGAAACCTCGTCAGGGGATAACAGAGGAAAGGAAGAGAAAGAGGGTGGGGTGGGGGGCGGCAACAGGAGAGCCAGAGTTAGCAGGAAGAGAAGGGGGAAGAGGACGAGGGGACAAGAAGGTGGACAGGATGTCCTGGGTTTTTGAGATGAAGTGAGAGGCAAGGGCCGTGCAAAGGGCCTGGGTGGTGGCAGGAAAGGTAGAAACTGCAGCAGGGTTGGCCAGCTCCTTGCATATTTGAAAGAGTTTGGCCGAGTTGTCAGATGCCGGAGAAATACGGGCTTGGATGTGAACTCTCTGCTTAGTACGAACAAGGAGCAGGTATTGCCTTTGGAGCAGGCGTCAGGCCAGTTTGTCAGAGGATGAACAAGAAGCCCACCATTTCCTCTCAGCCACCCTGCACGTACGTTTAAGGGTAGCTAGGTCAGAGTCATACCGAGAATTGCACTTGGCTTTGGGCTTCAAGCAGATCCTCATGACAGGGGCAAGAGCATCCAGAGTATCAAAGATAGAAGAGTAGAGCATGGAAAGGGTTGTGTCAGGATGTGCGTCAGCCAGAGAGGGAGGGGGGAGCGAAAGCCTCGACTGACACATGCTTCATGGGCCGTATGACCGAGAATGTAGGTGCCAGTTTTGGGGTTGGCTTGGCCTGGGGGGTAGAGAGTGAGAGATCGCTCCAGGGGAGGACAGTGGTCAAAGGGATGGAGAGGGGGAGGTCAGAGGAGATCAAAACATCAAGCGTGTGCCCTGCAGAATGAATTGGGCCATAGGCAGAATAGAAAGGGAGAGAGAATTGCAGCGGTCGCAAAAGAGTCCAGAGGAGGGACAGGGAGCATCCAGATGGATATTGAGGTCACCAAGAAGGAGGAGTTGAGTGGTTGAGGCCAGGAGGGAGGAGGAGAGGTCCACCCCCTCAGAGAGGAAGGAGGTGATCTGACCAGGAGGCCGATAGATAGTAGCCACGGTAAGAGAGTGGCCAGGAGAGAGAGAGCCTGCAGACAAGGCATTGGAAAGAGGAGTAGGTCAGTTTAGGAATTTCAGAGGCAGGAATCGACTCAGGGAATATCAGGGCTACACCCCATCTGGACCGAGTGGATCTGAGTGCGGAGAGGATCTTGTAGACCGGTTGATGGCTGACCGGGAGTTGAGAGTGGCAAGGTGGAGAAGGTTGCCAACCTTAAAGGACTTCCGGGGAGGAGTATATATCAGAGGTACGCCATGTGGAGGTAAGGAAGGGGGTGTAGATGGAGCCCGATGGGGGGCAGAAGACGAAGGAGGAGAGGGCAAGGTAGCCAAGAGGGAGCAGAGGGGGAGGCAAGGAAGCCGAGGAGGCAAGAGAGGGGGCAGCAGGCGATGAAAGGACATTTATGAGGCATGGGAAGTGTCTGTGAAAGAGGAGGAGATTGGCCTGAGATCTGGTGAGGGAACGACAAAGAGGATGTCGGTAATGGTCTGTCTGGAGGAAGCACTGGTATAAGTCTCAGCGCTAGGGAGACCAGGGTTAGAGACCAAGATATCCTTTTTGAACTTCTTCCTGCAGACTTGGTGAGAAGGGAGGGATAGTCAATGGAGAAACAGTTGGAGAAGATAGGAGAAACAGAAAGCACCATGGGTGAGGTAGAAAGAGAGGGGGGAGATGCAGGGGGGAGGATCAGGGTAGGGCCAACGGGCAGAGTAGCACAACACAGTCACTGGGCCAACCAAGTTCAAATTAAAAAGCTTTCAATACAACAAAAGGGCACAGCAAATTTGCAAAACACAGCTAGATTCGAGATACAGCTAAATGCAAAAACACAGCTAGATTCGAAATACAGCTAAATGCAAAAACACAGCTAGATTTGAAATACAGCTAGATTCAGATTGCTAGCAATGGGTGAGAATACAGTGTAATCGAAGTCTGTAAGCGTGGGAGGCAAGATGAGATGGAGTGAAGTAGGTGAAGTTCAGAGGGTACCTGTGTCCAGTAGAGGGGAACTAACTCATAGTTAAGTTGGTGAGAATGTCCTGGTAGTCCAGATTCCTTTGAAGTGTGAAGTAGCAACATCCTGAATGATCGAATGAGGGGGTGCAGGTAATCCCTCAACAGCGTACTGAAAGTGAACAGGGAGCAGACAGGGGCCTTAGGAAGTGGGCATTTGGGGAGGAGGCTGGCTAAAGCCTGCCAGTCCCCAGTTGGTCAAAAAAATCACACATTGGCCAATGAGAATGCAGGGAAAAGTAGGAAGGTCACAACAACAACCTTAGCAACAAAGAGAAAGCGGCGGTCACCTTGGAAGTGCTGCAAGGTCGGGTGAAAAGCAGGCAGCAACGGTAGTGGTAGTAATAACAGAGGAGGTGGTAAGGTGAGCAAAGGATTGAGGGGGTGTTCAGAAGCGGGCCTGGAGAAGATGAGACTGAGGAAGGCCAGGTGAGCAGAGAATGGAAGGAGATGTGTACCGACGCCTGTGAGGTGCCAGGATGAACGAGCACCTTCAGAAGCCCAGAAGAGTGTTAGAATGAAGTTCATAGTAAAATAGAAGAACAGGTGCCAGAGAAAGGTCCCTTGGGAACGAGGCATTAAAGAGGGTGATGAGATGGTGCTCTGACCCCTTTGGCCATCATCCTTGTCTATAGCCAGAACTCTACCTTCACTCTGGGGCCTCATCATGAGTTTGGCGGTAGCCCTTAAATCTGGCCGTAGCACTGTTACCGCCAGATTTAAAGGTCCACCAAATCACGGCTTCGGCTGATTTCCCCCCAGCTCACAGCTGGGGGAAATCTGCAGAGATTTTGCCGATTTTCGGCACGCTTACTGCTGGCGGGAAATCCATCGGCGGTAAAAGTGCAAAATTTCCCCCTTTGAGCCCAATGGGGAATGGGGAATTCCCGAATGGGCTCAATGGGGAATGGGCAATACCCGTTCTGCCAAACCAGTGATCCGGAGCTAATAGCGCCGGTGGGTTTGGCGGTAGGGCTAAAAACGCTAGGGCTTTTAGCGCTGGCGTTACCGCCCAACTCGTGATGAGGCCCTGGGAGGCAAAGGCAGACCCCTTTGGCCATCATCCTTGTCTATAGCCAGAACTCTTCCTTCACTCTGGGAGGCAAAGGCAGACCCCTTTGGCGATCATCCTTGTCTATAACCAGAACTCTACCTTCACTCTGGGAGGCAAAGGCAGACCCCTTTGGCCATCGTCCTTGTCTATAGCCAGAACTCTACCTTCACTCTGGGAGCCAAAGGCAGGCCCCTTTGGCCATCGTCCTTGTCTATAGCTAGAACTATACCTTCACTCTGGGGGGCAAAGACAGGCCCCTTTGGCCATCGTCCTTGTCTATAGCTAGAACTCTACCTTCACTCTGGGAGGCAAAGACAGGCCCCTTTGGCCATCGTCCTTGTCTATAGCTAGAACTCTACCTTCACTCTGGGAGGCAAAGACAGTCCCCTTTGGCTATATTCCTTGTCTATAGCTAGAACTCTACCTTCACTCTGGGAGTCCTGCTGCTTGAAGAAAGATCAAGGCCCTGCACCTGCATCATCTCAAGCTCTACTCCAGTAAGACCAGAAGGAACGCGCAGCAGTGCCCCGCCTGCATCATCTCAAGCTCTACTCCAGTAAGACCAAAAGGAACATGCAGCAGTGCTCAGTCTGCATTATCTCAAGCTCTACTCCAGTAAGACCAGAAGGAACACGCAGCAGTGCCCCGCCTGCATCATGTCAAGCTCTAATCCAGTAAGACCAGAAGGAACACGCAGCAGTGCCCTGCCTGCATCATCTCAAGCTCTAATCCAGTAGGACCAGAAGGAACACGCAGCAGTGCTCCGCCTGCATCACCTCAAGCTCTACTCCAGTAAAACCAGAAGGAACATGCAGCAGTGCTCCGCCTGCATTATCTCAAGCTCTACTCCAGTAAGACTAGAAGGAACACACAGCAGTGCTACGCCTGCCAGAAGGAACATGCAGCAGTGCTCTGTTGCCCATATCCGGTGGGGACATCCTGCTTGCTGTATCGCCGGACCCAGAAGCAGGTGCCCCTTTGATGTATGGCATTTGGAGATTTGTG
Organism: Ambystoma mexicanum; assembly: GCF_040938575.1. Classification (NCBI taxonomy): domain Eukaryota; kingdom Metazoa; phylum Chordata; class Amphibia; order Caudata; family Ambystomatidae; genus Ambystoma; species Ambystoma mexicanum. Next base: position 1,487,994,892 of record NC_090924.1, read on the forward strand.
GAAGCGACCTGAGAATCTTCATCCCAGGTTCTAAGTGCCCTGGTTCCATCTGACTGTGTGGGAAGCTGGAATGTTCTGTGCAGCCTTCAATCCTGCACCTCACCAGTGAGCTCTCCTGCTGGTCTTTCTTCGTTGGCTGGTACATCTCTACTGTGACTCTATAAACAAGTGTTCAGTCATCTTTCTTCCCCAGGATCTCCTCTCCACAACCCCAGCGTTAGAGACCATGTCCTGTGCCAGAGGATGCCCAATGCTGTTCTGCATTTCCACTCCTGCCGCCTGGACACTGGACCTGGGTATCCGAATCTTCAACAATCCCTGTTGTAAGTGCCTGGGATCCATTACACCAGTGTTTCTTAGCTGGAGCCTAAGGAAGTCACAAAAAAACAACGTGCACAGCAACAGCCTCTGGGAAACAGCAACCACCTGCTGCAGACCTGCTTTTCCAGTCTCAGGGTATTCCTCTGCTGACTGTCTGGCATTACTGGTGAGCCTTTTCTTTGCCTTTTTCCTCAACTATTGGCCTCTTCTTCCACACCAATGGTCTCCTGTTGCTTGACCGGTCAAAAAACACCCTAGGCCCCCCCATCCCTTCTCTCCGGCACTCCAGAAATTCTCTTTTGAAACAATGTTGCTTAAGCTAACCTTTTCCTTCCAAAATCTGCCCCTATTTGCTCAAGTGACCTCCCTTGTTCGCCCCTAAAACTGCTTCCTTAGATAGGACTTTGATTTACGTATTACTGCAATTTACCTTCTAGGAAAGAGACTTTTCTTGAACTGACTCACTCTTCTTGAATTTTTCTACGCACCTAATACATTGTGGCACTTTATGTATCTTTTTCAAAGTTTCCCTACCTGTAAGTGTGGTGTGATTTTAGATAAACATTATATTTTTAATAATAGTGTGTACATAGTCTCTCATGGTAGTATTTTTGAAGAGTGTGCACTGTGCTTGTGAACCACCCACCCACTCACTTCTTGAGCATCAAGCCTGGACTTCTCTGTCACCACCAAATAATAATAAAAATATTAATGCTGTAAGATTCTGGCAAAGGCTAGAGCTACGTCCAATCTTTCCTGCTACAAGCAAAAGTGGAAGCCTTTTACCAGGTGCTGTCAGTTGCAGCAGTACGACCCTCTTCAGATCAAGGCTAAACAGATCTTGCCATGTCTTCTATTGTTGGCTGAACCAGGCTTGGCCCAGGCACCCATGAAGGTCCTCCTTGCTACTATTTCTCATTGCACTCACAGGACTGGCCAGACTTCTCACTGGTCTCGCAGACTGGTTAAAGAGATTCTCAAGGCACTGTTTTGAGTTTTTCCTCCAGTAAAGGCACCTGCTCCAGTTTGGAAGCTTAATGTGGTTCTATCCAAGTCAATGGGCCATTATTTGAGCCCCTACACTGGGCTCCTCTGAAGTGCTTTTCCGGTGGTCATTAGATCTGCCAGATGGGTTGGAGAGTTCCAAGCTCTCTGCTGTAAGCGGCCGTATTTGACTTTCCCTCAATTCAGGGTGGTTCTACGCACTCACCCTTCATTTATGCCTGGCGTGCTATCGTCCTTTCATCTCATTGAGCCATTAATTCTGCCAGTGTTCTTTGGCTCTCCTGCCTGTGCTTGGAAGTTATATATTGCACGCACAAAAGAATTCTGCAGAACGTTTGACTTTTGGACCTGTGGAAAAAGCAAAGGCCCTGTTGAAGGCTTCCATTTCCAGGTGGCTATCTGGCTGCAACTCGTATTGTCATCCCCTTGCAAACAGGTCGCTGCCAGGTAGACCTAAGGCACATTCCACCAGAGCCGTGGCTTAATTATTATAATGATTGTATTTATTGAGCCCGGACCTAGCTTTGAGAAGCAATGGAGCGCTTTACAGAAGTAACAACAGTTCAGATATACAGTGGAGGGTAGGACACAGAGGGCCATAGAGGAGGGGTACAGCTGTACAGAATGGCGGGGAGGATGGTTGTCTATAACACTGCAAAACCATGGCATACTGGCCCTAGCAAACTCAGAGAAGCAAAGAGGAATCTTGTGCTGTGATAATTGTCTATAAAACTGCACAACCATGGCATAGGTCACTTTTGAGTTGTGCTGCCTCAGAAGCACTGGACATCGTGCATTTTGCTCTGGAGGTCTATCAAAGTGACGTCGATGTGCTTTTAGAAAAGTTTGCGAGCACATTTCAGGGCATCGGAAAGATGAAGGCAGACCCCGTGCGGCTGCACATCGACAAAACCATCCGTCCGACAGCACTGAAACATCGACACATTCCATTTCATCTTCGATCCCAGGTTGAGGATGAACTCAAATCACTTGTCAGTATGGACATCATTGAAAAAGTGGAAGGGCCAACTCCATGGGTTTTGCCCCTCGTTGTGGCGCCAAAGCCCAAACAACCTGCCGCAGTACGCATCTGCGTGGACATGCGGCTGCCCAATGCGGCCATAAAGCGTGAACGTCACCTAACGCCCACCCTGGACGATATAATCAGTGAACTACAGGGGCCAGAATATTCTCCAAGCTGGACTTGAGAGCAGGGTATCACCAGCTTGAACTGCACTCAGACTCAAGGTACATTACCACCTTTACCACGCATGAGGGTCTGTACCAATTCAAGCGCCTCAGCTTCGGAATATCCTCTGCCGCTGAGGTTTTTCAAAATGCCATCCGGGGCGCACTGGCAGGCCTCAAGGGAGTGATAAATATGAGTGACGACATCCTGGTTTTTGCCACCTCACACGCCGAACATTTGAAGAGACTCGAGGCAACCCTGCAGAGGCTGAAAGATCTGGGACTCACTTTGCATCGAGAGAAATGTGAGTTTTTCAAGGACCGCATTGGGTTCTTTGGATTCGTGTTTCACGCAAGCAGGGTGTCCCCAGACCCGGAAAAGGTCAAAGATATCCGTGAGGCCGCTGCTCCCCAGACGCCGACAGAAGTCCGCAGTTTCCTGGGGATGGTCAATTTCTGTGGCCGTTTCATCAAGGGGCTGGCGTCGCTCTCTGAACCCCTCCGGGCCCTGACTAAGAATGACGCTGCCTGGGTCTGGGACCAAAAAGAGAAGGATGCATTTTGTGCAATCAAGAGGGCACTGTCCAATCAAGATACAATGGCATACTTTGACCCCACTGTGGAATCCGAGATCGTCGTAGATGCCAGCCGGGTAGGTCTGGGGGCGGTTCTGGTGCAAGCAGATGCCAGAGGTGAAATGCGGCCCATTGCTTACGCGAGCAAGGCTCTCACGGAGACTGAAAAACACTACTCTCAGATAGAGAGGGAGGCCTTGGCGATCCTGTGGGGCTGCAGACATTTCAGACTGTATGTTCTAGGCAAGCCCGTAACGGTAGTAACCGATCAAAAGCCGCTTCTGCCGATCTTAGCTAGCGTGTCATCAAAGCCCCCCCCAAGGATTGAGCGGTGGATGCTCGCCCTAATTGGGTTGAGTTGGTATACAGACCAGGAACAAACAATCCGGTGGACTACTTGTCCCGGCACCCCAACACAGAGAGGGAAGGTGGCCATGAAGAAGTGGTAGAGTGCCAGGAGTTTGTTCACAATGTGGTTGAGGGGGCCATGCCACTGGCAATGGCCAGGGAAGTGGTGGCACAGCAATCAGCGAATGATGAGGTGTTCAGAATCATCCGAGAGGCGATCCAGAGCGGAGAGTGGAGGGGCATCCTCCAAAGCGGCAGAAGGAGAGAAGAAGTCACCCAGAGGGATATCCAGGCGCTGTGGAAGGTTTGTGAGGAGCTATCCATATCGGAGGATGGGCTGCTGCTGAGAGGAGACCAGATTGTAATACCCCGCTCGCTGAGGGCGAGAGTCATGGAGCTGGCCCACACGGGCCATCAAGGTGTGGCCAAGATGAAAGCGAGACTGCACACCAAAGTCTGGTTTCTGGATTTGGAAGGCCTGGTAGAGAGATATGTAAGAGGGTGTTTGCCGTGCCAAGCATCAAGCCCCCTGGAAAGACCACCACCGATCAACTCGATGGAAAGGAGTGAGAGACCATGGGGCACGGTCCATGCTGACTTTGGGCCGACAGGGCGGGGCATGTACTTTTTAGCAGTAGTAGACCAGTGGTCCAGGTATCCGGAGGTGGAACTAGTGGAGTCAACAGCTACGGACCATGCGATTCTCGCATTGGAAAAGATGTTTGCCACGCACGGCTTCCCAGAGATCTTTTGTTCGGACAATGGCCCGCCCTTCACGGGCAACCAATTTGCGCAATATCTAAAAGAAAAGGGAATACAGCACAGAAAAGTGTCGCCGCCCTGGCCTCAGGTCAACGGCGAAGCAGAGCGACTAATGAGGACACTTAACAAGGTGTTCCGCATAGCGGCGAACAGTGGAACAGAACTGAAAATGAGTCTTTTTGAGTTTCTCAGGGAGTACCGAGCGACACCTCACCACTCCACAGGAGTAGCCCCTGCCGAAGCTCTGTTTGGCCGCTGCCTGTTAGGCAGAAACCTGTGCAGTTCCCTCTGGGACCACTGCAAAAAGTTTAAGACTACAGGAGTTAGCAGTAAACCCAATTGGTAGCAGTCTGTACCACCCAGATTTACCTGGTAGCTGTGGCTGAGCAGCCAGACTTCTCTCAAGATGAGTTAGGCAGTATTTAGAGTATACAAAATAGGGCAAATTACACAGTAGAACAAGCAGACACCAGAGCTCTGATGTAAAGATATATAATTATTTATTTAAAAACACATCTATGAAAAACACACTGGCACTAATATGGCAAACAACTTCAATCACAATTACTATAAGTATATCAATCCCCTAACAATATTTCGACAAGTCTAGGTTCAACGGCACCACTTATTGGCAGACAGAGGTGAATGCTTTAACCTAGATGGCACTCTAATATTCGTTAGAAAGGGAGAGAAAAGGCAGGGTATGAAATCATCTCAGTACCAACTCTTTTACGCAGCAAATGCAAGACAAGTAAGGCAGGGTCTACTGTAGATCGCAAAGTTCAGAGGCCAGGCCCCCTCGGAGAGAGGCAAAGCGATATGTCCCAAAAAGTATCACAGTGGAAATGCACTTCAAGTCTTTGTAGCAAAATGTCACAGAAATGTTGGACCAGTTTCAGAACAAAAGTTAAGAAGGTCTGGAGGCAACCCAGTGGAAAGGTAAGTATTTAAGACACCTCACGCTCACCGTCACAAGGGAAGCCAGGCGGACACAGTACCTTGAAAGTGAAGAGACAGCTCCGGCGGGGGCAGTTGTTCCTGGTGGTGGATGCAAGTCGGGACTTTGCCAGAAGAAGAGATGATCTCCTCGTAGAGGAAAGCGAAGATCGTTGCACCACCAGGGAAGAGACCAGCCGCGGAGTGCTTCGTCACAAGGCACCACCTTTTGGTCGCGGTACAGTGGTTAGTGGCTATCCGGTTGCCGGGGTGCTCAGCACGGGCAATTCGACCACTAGACGTCCTGGAAGCGAAGAAAAAGCAAGGGACTGGTTGTTCCCACCAGTCAGGGGAAGGAGACTCTCCGGCAGGGAGATCTCCTCTGTTGTTGGGAAGTGGTGAGTCGGTTCACCAGGGGTCCACCGGAGGTGTCGTAGTTGCAGGTCGGCTCAGCTTTACCCTCGTCGGATTCTTTAGGTCCTGTGGCGACTTCTGAAATTCCAGTCCCAAAAGCCCTGCTTTTATGCTGTCACTCAAACATGCTAAGTGGTGAGCGGGGCGGCTCACCACTTGGGCCAATCACACCAGAGTGCGATTTGAGTTGGCAAGGCAACTCAGTCCAGGATGCCTAAACCCCCTCCCACACCCCCTGTGGTACCCAGACAGAATGGCACCACTTTGGAGGGCTTCTGTGTAGAAGCCCGCCAAAAGTGGAACAAAGGGCTCAAACTTTGGTTTGGAGTTACAGAGGCGAACACATACGCCATTTTAAAAACTGAGTTCTGGCAGAAAATACCAACCAGTGAATTTATTTAAGATAAATAAACCGGCGGTTTGTTAGAGACTAATGTGAAAAAGTATTAGCCTCGAACAATGGGAAGACTCCCATAGGAATATATTTGCGGTTGAATATAAAAAGTAGTATCCACTGCCACCAGCCCAAACTCGACGAGGGCCGACGAGACAGTGCCCCCTCGAACAACAGACCCAGGGGTAATCGAATTACCCCTACCAGTACGTCCACAATAGGATGGTTTGTACTAGTTCTGTTAGTAAATTTAGGCCTAGTAAAGCCAATGGTGACTTTACAGGCCCTGGGAGACAGTAGTCAGTCCCAGGGTATGGAGTCTAAGGTGGGTGTCACCTAGGACACCCCAGTGTTACGGCACGGAGGGTGCTGTGTAACACATATAGCAAAATACATGAGACCCTATGGAGTAAAAGACCCCATAGCCCATAGAACACATTAACATTCAAAGAAATACCATAAATCATGTCTAAGAGTGGGAGGAAAAGAGTCTCACTCTTGGCAGGATGAAGAAAACAAACTCCAGAACTCCAGCAAAGCTGTTCGGGGACTCACTAGGTTAGGAAACTCAGCCTAAACAGAGAATTATCCCTAACACTGCCTGAGAGGTCTCTTACCGGAAGCAGAGGGCCGTGAACCGGGAGTGATCGACAACGATAGGGTGAGACAAGAACGAGAGGTGCACAATGACAAGGAGAGTGTAAGGAGAGGATTGCAGGACAAGGAGATAGTGGTAGGAGACTCGGTGCTAGTACGAAACCGCAGGCCCGAGGGAAAACTCTCCCTACCCTATGAACCACAACCGTGGGTTGTCACCCATGTTAAGGGATCGATGGTTACCGCGGCAAGTGAAAAGGCGACGGTCACCCGCAACCGATCGTTGTTCAAGAAAGTTACCCTCCGGCCCATGGAGGCAAGAATGCCGACAGTGGAACAACCTGAAGATGACGCCGAGACCCACAACAAGAGCCCAGCTGCGTCTCCTCCACCAAGTGGTACCCCACCACCAGGTCCTCAAGTGACAAGGAGGTACCCATGATCGCAACATTCCTATTAGGCTCAAGGACTACGTCCTGGACTCAGGAGACTGAATGGGTGACTGCCACCACCCAGTGACTGTTCGTTGCACCAGTCGAGTGTATCCTTTGTATAAGTTGTTATTGTGAGTTGATGCATTGCTAAAGGTATATGTTATTTATTTTTCCCATATTGTTTGAAGAAAAAAAGGAATGTTACGTCTTTGTAAGTTGTGCGCATGCACGAGCCTCGTTATGGCCACGGATGCGCGTTGAAAATAAAGACGGGCCGGAAGGCAGTTGCCGCCGGGACCCTGGAACACACGGATGTCTCCCTCAATGTGTCAGTGCGTGTGTGAGTGGACGTGTTAGTACAGGGCGGCCTGAGGCACGGGCACGCCCCATCACAGTAATGACCTCCCAAACCCATGCCTGGGGTCGGCACTTTCTGCAAATGGGTATTCGTGTGCCTGGCCGCTCTTGTGCTCGTGTGACCTGCTCCCATCTGCGCATGCTCTTATGATCGGTGTCCCATCTCTGCGCATGTCTGTTCTCCGGGTTTGGGGCCCGGCTTTGCAGATGCGAGCTCCTGAGTTGCGGGGGAGGGGCTCCTCTCTGTCTGTTAAGCAATACTTGGTTCCTCCTTCCTGCCCCTGTGCCCATTCCTGTCCATCCCTCTCCTATCTCTTCTCCATTCCTCCCTCCTGCCCCGGTGCCCCTTCCTGTCCATCCCTCTCCTATCTCTTCTCCATTCCTCCCTCCTGCCCCCATGCCCCTTCCTGTCCCTAGCTCTCTCTCCTGTCCCTTCTCCATTCCTCCCTCCTGTCCCCACCTCTCTCTCCTGTCTCTTCTCCATTCCTCCCTCCCGCCCCATGCCCCTTCCGGTCCCTACCTCTCTCTCCTGTCCTTTCACCATTCCTCCCTCCATGCCCCTTCCTGTCCCTACCTCTCTCTCCTGTCCCTTCTCCATTCCTCCCTCCTGTCCCCACCTCTCTCTCCTGTCTCTTCTCCATCCCTCCCTCCCGTCCCCATGCCCCTTCCGGTCCCTACCTCTCTCTCCTGTCCTTTCACCATTCCTCCCTCCTCCCCCTTCCTGTCCCTCCCTCCCCTGTCACTTCTCCATTCCTCCCTCCTACCCCCGTGCCCCTTCCTGTACCTCCCTCCCTCCCTCTCCTGTCTCTTCTACATTCCTCCCTCGTGACCCTTCCTTTCCCTCCCTCTCCTGTATCTTCTCCATTCCCCTCTCCTGCCCCTGTGCCCCTCCCTGTTCCTCCCTCTCTGGTCTCTTATCCATTCCTCCGTCCTGCCCCTTCCTCTCTCTTCTATCTCTTCTCCCTCCCTCTCCTGTCTCTTCTCCATTCCTGCCTCCTGCCCCTTCCTTTCCATCCCCCTCTCTCTTGTCTCTTCTCCATTCTTCCCTGCTGCCCTGTCCCCCTACCTGTCCCGCCCTCTCTCTCCTGTCTCTTATCCATTCCTCCTTCCTGCCCCGTGCTCCTTCCTGTCTCTTCTTCATTACTCCCTCCTGCCCCTCTGCCTCTCCTGTGCCTCCCTCCTGTCTCTTCTTCATTACTCCCTCCTGCCCGCGTGCCCCTTCCTGTCCCTCTCTCTCCTGTCTCTTCTTCAATACTCCATCCTGCCCCTGTGCCCATCCTGTCCCTCCCTCCCCTGTCTCTTCTCCATTCCTGTGCTGTGCCCCTTCCTGTCCCTCCCTCGCCCTCCTGTCTCTTCTCCAATCCTCTCTCCTGCTCCCGTGCCCCTCCCTGTCTCTTCTCCATTCCTCCCTCCTGCCCCTGTGAACCTCCCTGTTTCTTTTCTGTCCCTGTGCCCCTTCCTGTCCCTTCTTGTCCCTCCCCCTCTCTTCTCCATTCCTCCCTCCTGTGCCCTGTGTCTGCCATGGAGGGCACTGTATAGCGCAGGGAGGCGAGCAGTGGCGGCCCCTCTCATATCGCTGTTATTGGATGTCTTGTGTTTGTAGCACTTCATTAATAACAGGAATGCCCGCCTTTTCCAGATCTGAACACACTACTGTGCCACCTTACTCTGCAAGAAGCAGGAAGCCCAGGCACCGAGAGGTAAATGACTACTACGGTTCATGTGTCCCTGCACAGGCTGCTCTTTGCTGCTGAGGTGGCCTGTCTCCCCCCTTGTATTCCTGGTATTATGGGTGTAATTTCTTTTGAACACATTTTGTTAACTCCACCACTTCCGCTGGCTGTACCTTAAAGCTGTACCCCACCCAGGAAGACTTTCAAATGTGGCACCCTGCTCCACGTTGCTACTCACAACTCTCGCTCTGCTGTCAAACACTCCACTGACATCTGCCACATCCTCGAAGAACTTGTCCTGGATGTCTTCGCTCTCACCGAGACATGGTTCATGGCCAGCTCTGTCACGAGTTTCAACACTCTCGTCCATGTTGGCAACAAGATCGTCTCAGACCTAGAACCAACCGGCCCAGAGGTAGAGTAGCTCTGATCTTTCCGGAATGGGTCCCTGTTTCTGTCATTCCCATGCAGGCCTACTCCTCCTTTCAATGTCTGATCTGCAGGTGCTCTATCTCTCCAGGCCTCTCTCTGACTGTGGCCACCATCTACAGGCCGTCTGGTCAGGTTGCCCTCTTCCTCTCAGAGTAGGCTGACCTCTCCTCCTCTCTCCTCACCTCCACCTCTCACTTTCTCCTCCTTAGAAAGCACAACATCCACCTGGATGCTTCTAATCCCTCCTCTGGGCTCTTCCGCAACCTCTGCAACACTCCCCCCTCTTTCCATTCTTCCCTCTGGTCTGACACACTCTGCAGGACACACCTTGGATGTTCTCATCTCTTCAGACATCCCCCTTCTGTAACCCTCTCACCACTCCTCTCTTGGAACGACCACTTTCTGCTTTCCTCTCACCTGAAATTCTCTGTCCCTCAGGGAAAGCCCAACCCGTTACTGCCACCTACTTTCTCAGTCATCCGTTCCATGAAGCGTGTCTCAGTGGATGCCTTTGTCTCTTTCTCTGCTCCTCATAATCCAATGGCTGACTCACACTCTTGACACAGCCCTCTCTAACCTGCATCTTTCTATCTCCAATGCTCTGGACAGCCTTGCCCCTGTCATGAGAATCCGTCTGAAGCCTACCTCCAAGTGCAACTCTTGGTATGACTCTGGACTCGCCACCCTGAAATGCAAGTGCAGGGTGGCTGAGAGTTAGTGGAAGGCTTCTAGCGCATCCTATGATAAACTGGCCTGCCGCCTGCTCTAAAGACAATACAGACACTCTGTCCTGTCCAAGAAGAGTGTCCACATTCAATCCTGCGTCTCTGCGGTCTCAACAACATGACCAAACTCTTTAAAATCTGCAAGGAGCTGGCCAATCCTTCTTCAGTCTCTACCTGTACTGTTTCCTCCTAGGCCCACTACACGGCTCTGGCTTCTCACTTCACCACTACAACCCAGGACCTCCTGTTCTCACTCAATCTGTTGGTTGTCTGACTTCAGAGCAGCCAGAGGCACAGAAGTTGCTCTCCTGAACACCCGTGAAGGTCTGCTCTCTAATCTTGATTACAGTTTTCCTTCTGTCCTCATCCTCCTGGACCCTTCTTCTGCCTTTGACATGGTCATTCACGCCATCCTAATCAATCGACTCTGCAAGAACCTGGGTGTCGCAGGTCAGGCACTGGAGCGGATGACCTCATTCCTCCTGAACAGTCCCTGCCAGGACCAACTTGGGGCATTTCTCTCTACCACCTCTCTCTCCACATGTGGTTTTCCTCAGGGCTCTAACCTCTCGCCCTGGCTCTTCAATGTCTTCTTGGCCCCTTTGACCCACCTGATCTCTACCTTCTCCTCTAACCTTCACTGTCATGCGGATGACACTCAGCTCTCTTTCAGGCTCCCCTCAGCCTCCTCTCCTCTCTCACTCATTCCTGACTGTCTATTTGCGATTCAGGATTGGTGCGCCTCTAAATATCTCTGTCTTAATGCCAGCAAGATCCTTCTCATTGGGACTCCTGCTCCCGCTATCCCTCTCTCACCGCCCTCATTGGGCCCTCTCCCCCACCCCCCCCACCTTCCTGTGAAGCAAAAAACCTTGGATTCCTCTTCGATTCCAATCTTTCATTCTCTCCTCGCTTCACGGGCCTTGCCAAGAAGGCCCACTACCACCGCCTCTCCTCAGAGGTATTCTTCTTTTTCTCTCCCCCCCAACCAGAAGCTTACTGTCTCCAGAGCCCTGGTTCTCTCTAGGCTGGACTACAGCAACAGCCTCTTTCTTAATCTGCCTTCCTTTACTCTCCACCCTCTGCATCTAAACCAGAACAGGACTGCAAGACTTATCTTGGGCCTCAAGCCCGGGAGTGCACCTGTCCAGCCCTGAAATCTCTCCACTGTCTGCAAGGATCAAGTTCAAGACCCTCTGCACCATCCAAGGGGCATTCTGGGCACGCACTACATCCAACTCTCTTCCAAAATACCTTCCTTCTCGAGCCCTTTCGCTCAGCTACCGCCAACTCCCTCGGGGTCAGACGCTTCTCTAGACAGAGAATGGGGGTAGATCTCTCACCTCTGCAGGTGCCTCCCTCTAGAATGTCCTCACTGCCCCTCACAAACTTGAGCTGGACCACCTGAAGTTCCGGAAGCTGCTCAAGACTTATTCTCTTGGGATTTAATGAGTCTTCCACTTGAACCCTTTTGTTATAGTAATGCCAAGTAACCAAATGAATCTGCCCTGTCTAAGCTGCTTCTCTCCACCTTTAATGCCTGATTACACTTTTGGTGCCTTTGCACATGGCCTTGGATTTCCTTTAATTGATTTTTTAAATCCTGTGCCATCATATACTCCTGAAAGTCTGTTATCAATAATTGTAAGGCCTTTTTTGTTTTTCGCGATGAGGACAGCATCGACACAGGGATGCGCCTCCTGCCCAATCTGGGGACGTTGCTCGATGAGTCAACCATTTTAAAAGAGAGTGATTTAATATGTAAAAAGTAACGGGGCTAGCACGCAACCTTGCCCGACTCCATGGGTTGATTTAATTTGGTCTGTAAATCATCCCGAGCTGTCACAAACCTTTACTGACAAACCCCTGTGCATGTTGACCCACATTTCTAGCACTGGGGTCACGTGTCAGGAGCCTGCAGGGATGTACACAATTTCTACTATTCGAAAGCAGTGGTTGGGTCCATTAAAGTGAAGTGAATTGGAAACCCATACATTGACATGCTTCTGCTGGATCAAATTCAGATTTACAATTTGATCGGCAGTACCCAAACCCTTAGGGAAACCATATTGGATATCAGAAAAAATAGCTCTGTCTTCAGCCCATACCATACATTTTCCGTATAGCGCCCTACCAAACCACTTGGCTGTAGTATCAATTAAAGAAATCTGGCAATAACATGCCAGATCTGCCAAATTGACTTTCTTAAAAATGAGGAGACTCATTGCCGGTTTCCAACTGTGAGGGATGACCCTGTGGAGCAATGAAATATTAAAAGCCCTGGCAAAAATTGGCAACCAGATCAGGCGTTCACATTTGAAAAGCTCAATCGGAACCAAATCGGGGTCTACAGATTTGCCATTGGTCATCTTATTTAATGCAAGCTCTTCCATGCATAGCGTTAAGCAATCACTAGAACTCAAATGACATGCCTCCTGTTATGCAAAGTTTGTATGCAGTACCTTCTGGTAACACCACAAACAACTCTGACTACAGGTATAGGAAACCCAACCTTTGGTATGAGCTTGTACTACACAGTTTTGGTAGCGTGTTGAGCAGCCAGGCTTATCTCAAGAGGGTTCAATGTGAGCTGTAGTGGAGTTACACAGAGATTTACAGTTAATAGTGTTCAAATAAACTCTTATACTCAAGGTTTCTTGAATAAACAATTATTAATGTATTTATCAGTCAGTTAAAGTAAGCCTTCAGAAGGGAGCAATATGAAAGTAACACTCAAATACACTTCAAAACACACACTCTTAATATCTCTAAATCAGTAAGTACCCTTTTGGGATGGCCCACAGACACTACCTACACCCTCAGGTGACTTCAATTGCTGGGGTGCTGGGGACATTAATATGTCACTGTTGCATTTAGGATCATATAGTAATAAGTCAAAGGAAAAGATTATTTAGAACAAACAAAAGACCACAAATATTCTTAAGCAGGTAAATATTTTTGGATCCCCCCCAAGAAGCGTCATTCAGTTATAACAGGCTAAGCCAAGGCCAATGGGCAAAAAGTCTTATATAGGATGAAGCACTTTGGTAGGTTCATGGAAAAGTCTTTGCACAATGTTTTAGAAGTCTTTGAAGAAAAGAAGAATCAAATGTAGGGCCACAAGCTGAATAGACTTACGAGTGGTAGAAGATGCAAGCAACTCCACAGCAAGAGGTAAGTTCTCTCAGACTTTGTACAGAACCTTTAAAATGAAGAAAAGATGCAGCGGATGACTTCTGTTCCTGGGCCTCAGTCGCGGGGACAAGAGGGAGGACGACGGGAGACTCCTGCAATGCACTGGGACGGTCATAACTCGCAACCGGCAAATTTCACTTTCAGTGGCTGTTCAGTGTTTCATGCCTGTGCCACTGGCGCACACATTGGCAACCATCATGGATTATTTGGAACTCATTTATCTTCATAATACTCTTTGAACAACCCCTATTCACACTTTGGTCCTTCATTTCCATTTGCACGACTTTGGTACTTTCTTATTTAATTCAGCTAACTACATGTACCATAATGCACCTTGCTGCAGTTATCATTTCCTGGCTATTCCCATTCATCAGTATTGGAATCACAATCCCCAGAAACCCTAGCGATCAGTGCTGTTTCCACCTTCTCAGGACCAGAGAGGGAGGAGGCAGATTACCTTCAGGTGTGTTGCTCCAGGTGCTGCCAGTTAGCCTGCCTCAGTACAGGGCAGGGCTGTATTTAAGCAGCTGCCTGCAGGAGCACTGTCTCTTGCATCAAGAGTTCTCCCAGCCCCTTTTTTACCTTGAGCCATGATGTGTATGCAGTTCCTGTTGCCGTATTATCCTGCTTCTAATCCAGTGTCCTTTGCTGGCTCCTCTGGGATCACTGCCTTGCTGCCCTGCTCCTCTGGGCTCCCTGCCTTGCAGCCTGCTACACTCCTCTGCCTTCAGCCCTGGTCCTCTGGCTCCCTGCCTCGCTGCCCTGCTCCTTTAGGCTTGCTCCTTGCTTCCCTGCTCCTCTGAGCTCCCTGCCTTGCAGTCTGCTACACTCCTCTGCCTGCAGCCCTGCTCCTCTGTGCACCCTGCCTTGCAGCCTGCTTCACTCCACTGCCTTCAGCCCTGGTCGTCTGGGCTCCCTGCCTCGCTGCCCTTCTCCTCTGGGCTCGCTCCTTGCTGCCCTGCTCCTCTGGCCTCTCTGTCTGCAGCCTACTACAGCTCTATGTCCGGCTCCTCTGGACTCCCTGCCTTGCAGCCTACTACAGTCCTCTGCAGTCCACAACAGTTTGCCTGCACCTTGTGCCATCCGTTACTGCAGCCCTGCTTCCTTGTTTGCAGCCCCCCTGTTTCCTGGCCACTGCTCCCTTGCTCTCTTCCTTGCTTGCAACCCCCTGTTCTTGATCCCTGTCCTTCTCTTCCTTGAGTTGTCTGTCCTCCCCTTAGGTTATCCTTTTCCCGAGTACAGTTTCCGGTCACCATTCCCTACAGTTAGTTCCCTAGGTTCTGCCCTTCCTTTCTTCCGGATCCTGTTCTGAACCTTGTTCTCTTTGACTTCCTTTTCCCTGGATATTTCTGTTCTTGTCTTCACTTGTGTCTTATGTAAGTCCTTTGTACAGAGCTTGACTGTTGGTTTCCGGCGGGCAACCTCTGCCCCTTCCCTTGCCGCATTTTCAGTGTTGTACTTCGTGTCATTGTTTGGTTCCTGCTGGACCCGTACAGGCTTCAGTCTTGTGAAGAACTGTTACCTTGTTTGTGCCTTAGGGTTCAGGTACAGACACCCACTGCTGTTGTTCCCAGCCATGAGCATACAGCGTGGGCCTCTGTAATAGCAATCTGTGCAGAAGGCTGGAGTTTCCTAAGGTTCGTGGAACACTCTTTCCCATTTCAGCATACACCCCAAGAGGGAATCCAGTTTGTTTGTACCTTTGTATTCCCTGCCCCTTTTTGTTCACAGCTACTGTTGCCTATTCTTCTTTCTTGTTGAGCTTCCTGCTGTGTGTGCTTATCTGTCACCTTATATCAGCACAGCCACCCAAAACCTACCCGGGTGCCCTGTGCCACTCTTGACAGAGTGCCATTCCTTGACACAGTGTTTCAGCTCCTCGCATCTAGCACAAATAGCAACACCGCGGTTCCTGGCTGTCGAGATGAACTTTCCTTGCTTCTGGGTTCCCGCACTCTGTTGAGGGGGCTCAGGCTCGGTAAGTCCTGCTTCCTGGGAGTGCGGAGGGTCTTCCTGAAGCTCTAGGCCAGCTTAAAAGCAACACACACAATCTGGTGCTCCTCTCCCTGGCTATACGGTTTCCAGCAGCAACTCTGTGGAAATTCAACCAGCTCTGAGATGGATGTTCAGGTGGCTTACTTTGGAGTTGATTGGTCCCACCAACTAAAAGGGAGAAGTCGTCCTTGCAGGGGCTTCTCTGTCGATACGAATTTGGAGTTTCAGCACAGCAGCAGGGCTTCGCCGGGCAAACCAACAGTCCAGGAGTTACAGCAGGCGTTCTCTTCAAGTTCTTCTTCAGTTCCTACATCCAGTGGTTGACTCTGCCTTCCAAGCCAAAAGCCTCACCTTTTATTCAGATCTCTCCCATTCTTTCCAGCCTAGCTGTCAGTCACCCAGCAGGGTGGCTGTCCTTGCCGGACAGTCAGCCGGCCAATCACCACAGAGTGCATTTGGGTCTCTTAGGAGACTAAGCACAGGGAGTTTTGGGCACCTCCCTCACTTCCTGCCTACCCCCAGACACCCTGAAGCCAAGCGGGCTTCACTCGTGAATCCCACCAAAGTCAAAGTGAACAATGGGACCAACCCTGGTTTGGCGCGCAGAGTAAATCTCAAGAAGGACCTTTCCGCAAAGGAATGGCGAAAAAAGACCAGGGCCATTTTGAAAGAAATTGCACCCTTGGGTGTTTCTCTGCAGCTGCGAACGCAGCCCACGGTAAATGCACACCACAGTATTTAAAAGGAAACCACTGCCATCAGCCATTCAGTGCGAAAAGGGTAACATAAAATGTTACATGAGAAGCTAGACAAAGGGGATACTAGGTAACCCCTCCAGCACCCGGTTGTAAGATAGTCTGTGCTGGGTCTAGGAAGTTACAATGGTAAGTAAAATCAATTTCACTTTACTGCTCTGGGAAACAGTAGTTTATCCCAGAGAAGGCAGTTAAACCTTTGGGAAATTTGAAAGACTTCCCTGTGCCACTGCACTGAAGGTGCTGTGTGGCCCAATGTAAAAGATGATGCCTGTGGAGTTTGTCAGACTCCACAACCAAAAGAAACAGAGTTCAAAATCACATTAAAATACATGAGAGAGTGGAAAAAAAGGGTCTCACTCTCTCCAGGTTAATAAAATCAAGTCCTCAAAATCCAGCAAAGTTGCTGGGGGTCTTTAAGGCGGAGGCAATTAGCACATTTCTGAGAATCCTCCCGAACACCTCCCAAGTAGACCTGTGATCTGGTTTACAAAGCCCTAAATCAGGAGAGCTGCTCGTTAGATTATTCACACTGGGGGAAACTGATGTCAAGCACCCAAACCTCGCGGACTTTGGCTTGTCTGGCCTTTGAAGAAGATCTGTTTGAATTGATAGGGGACAAATAACTCTTATCAAAAAAGAGAAGGGGAAGAAAGTAAGGGGAGCATCACCTGATGAGTAAGCAAACTGGGTTATTTGTGTGCCTGAGGAGGGCTGCTAGAAAGTGAGGGTGCTCCCAGCAAGGTTGGGGCTCAGTTGTTTGAAGTTAATTTGAACATTTTGCAAATTCGTAATTGAAAATTCTGAACTTGTGAAATGTATGTAATAATACATTTTAATGGTTTGCGATTTGTATTTGTATAGCTAAGGTTTAAGTCAAAAACCAAATGCTAAACCAAATGCTAATTAAACAAAAAGAAAATATATACACTTGAGAAATGTCCAAACCAGTTTCTGGCTGAAATCCCAGAAATTCTGTCAAGGCGCAGAACTGGATTATCCCTCAATCCAACAGCTATCATCTTCCTGTAAAGTTTGGAATTACCTGATGCTGCGTCCAGGTCCAAATTTCCCCCAGCAATATTTGCCCATAACGGTTTTCATTTCTGACATTTTTTTTATTGAATTTATTAATATACTTTCAGCATAAAAGCTTTGTATATACAACATTAAAAACGACCATTTAAAATGTACATTACAGACATAAATCACCTACAACCATAAATAGTGTCAACTGAAATCTTTAAGACAATTTCATAATTACATCAAATTCATTCATATATCAGGTTCATGATTTCTTTCTAAAATGTAGTGATTAAAACAGTTCCTACATAACTCAAAAAAGTGCAATGAACGCATTTCATTTGATATAAAATGTAGTCATGTAATAAATAAAATATAAATAACTTCCATTCATGGACATTTGCCGCAGCATGGTAGAGTCCCGGACACTAAAACAGTTATTGTACGCTTTCGACGACAGGTCTCTAATATATGTCAGACTTTCACATCTTATCAAGATATGTTCTAATGATTCGATTGTCCTTCCCATTCGTTTTGTGCCAGTCCTTTCTGAGCTCCATCAGTTTCTAGGACGTTACTTTTAAAACATTTTAAAAGTAAGTACTGTCTCATCAGCCTTAATTCTGGGAAGGCCACAATATAGGTTGGAAGGCAAGTTCGTGATTCTATGTACTGGATAAAAGGTCTGCTATGAGAACTGCACGTTAATTGTACGGAATTGTTCTCGCGATGAAATAGTCTGAGTTTCTTTTACAGCCAATATTGTATCCTTTTTTTATTAGTAGCGGATATTTCAGTATCACATCCTCTCCTACACTGATTATAGGCGGTGAATATTGTTCCCCATGTGCCAATCTGTTCATAATTATCCAAGCTCAAAAAGGCCTTAGCATAATTGCCATTCTGGTCTTGTTGTTCAAGGTTATTAAATGAATTTAACACATAAAGGTGCTTAGTATTAGGCTAGATAGAATACAAGTTAAGTCGATTTCGAGATAAGGCCTTTGGCATACGGAACAATTTTCTAAGCATTTTGCCTTCAAACCATTTTAATTCTGCATGTAAACTGTGGCCCCAGATTTCGATTCCATATGTTAATACCGGGGCTATTTTCATTGTGTACAAGAGGAGTACAGTCTTTAATGAGAGGCCACCATTTCTTCCTAGGAAGGCGCTCACTGCGCCTACCATTCTCCAACATTTCAGTTTGGTGTTTTCCCAGTTAGGCTTCCGATCTAAGGTCTCATCAAAAAAGAGGCCAAGGTGTGTGTAGGTATTTACCTGCTCTAGTTCTTTTCCCTTCTAAATACCAGCTCATGTTTGCAAGCTTTTTGCTTTTTCCAGAGAATATCGTCACTTTACTTTTTCCTACATTCACATGAAGCATGTTCAGTTTTTCAAAGGTCCCTAGGCCATCAAGTAGCCTTTGTAGCCCCTTTGGGTGTTTAGCCAATTAACAGCAAGTCATCGGCATATCCCTGCCAGTTTATACGCTCTGTGCCCACTTTTACAAGCGATAAACCAGCTGGGTTAAATGACATAAAAAGATCTGCCAAGTATAAATTAAATAAAGTTGCGGCCACTATACACCCCTGTTTTATGCCTAATCCAGTGGGTATTGATACAGACAATTGACCATTAATATTTAGTCTAACCTTTACCTTCGTTTCTCTGGGTAATAGCAGAAGCACCCTTAGCAGGCCCTGAGGAATATTCCATGCTTTAAGTTTGCGCCACAGGTTATTTCTCAGCACTGTGTCAAAAGCGGCATTAAAAGCACCATATACTTGTGTCTTTCTACGTACCCAGGCATATTCAATAGCAGTAACTAATACACGTATATTATGGGCTCTTTTAGATTTAACTCGAAAGCCAGTCTGGTACTTACTCAAGATATCATTTTCCTCAATCCAGGAGTTTAGATCGGCTAAGAGTAACCGAGCAAAAACCTTTGCCAGTATGTCCAGCATGGCCAGTAGTCTGTATTTCCTGGGGTCACTTTGTTGGCCCTTTTTGTAAACTGGCAATGTGTAGCTCTTTTTCCATGTTTCGGGAATAGTACCGTATTTTCCAATCCTGTTAAACAATAGCCGCAACGCTTCTGCCCATAACTCGGCAGACATTTGCAAAAGGCCATTATTTACTCCGTCAGGGCCACATGCCCTCGATCTATTGAGTTTTTCAATTATCGCTCTTGTTTCTGTGCAGGTCGGTTTACATACCCAAGGCGCATCAGGAATTTCCAATCCTGTCGCAGATTTATCACTAACTCCCAAGGGTCTAGTTATATATTGCACCCATACTTCTTCTGCTATGCAATTGATAGGCAGCTCATTCCTATCACTTATTCTCAATGTTCTCTACATATTCACTGTGTCATTTGTTTTGCCCAAAAGGGCAATGGCAAGCCAACGTTCATTCTCACAACACTTTTTATAATGACCAAGCCAACGTCTATAAATAGTTTTTGCCTCTTGGATTTTGCTGTTTACTGCAGGCGCATCATGACTCCATGTGTGAGAGGCCAGTAAATTAGCAATTGTCATGCGTAGCTGTTTTTTGGCCTGATTGATCTTGGGGTCATAGGCATTGCGTTTTTTTGTGTTCTATTAGTGAGTTCCCGAACAGACCTATTACTACATGAGGAGACCACCAAATTTGTAATCTGTTTTAACATTACTGCGAAAGCATCACACAGCTTTTCACGATCCGTCTCTTCTGTTTTGCAAAAATGTATGAAATCGGGGAGTAATTGCTCAGCCATCACTTGACCCTTTACTAAAGTAGCCGTGTCCCATTGGATTCGATTTTTAGCATTATTCAGGTACATGTCCCGAGACCTATCATAGCCATTTTCTTTTTTTATATTGCCTAGGTGCTTAAATTTCAGGCATAGTGGGATCATAATGAGATCACTCTCATCCCGGCTACGATCCCCATATCGATTACACATTCAATCCCACGTTCATTTGCGATGATATAATCTAGAGTTGAAGCACATTTCCTGCTTACTCGTGTGAATGCTCTGTGATCATCGGCCGGTAGTTCCCATTTACAATAGTCAAGTCATATGTGGCTACCATATTTGTCCACTGACTCAATTCTTTCCTTTTTTTTTTACTTTTAAGCATGGAGTGGAGGTTTACTTGCGTTTCGATATCTACAGAGATTATATTGGCATTAAAGTCACCCATAATATAGGGTGGTAGTATGTTGCAAAACTTTTTTATCATAGTATATATTCATAATAATCGCTAAAAAATCTGGCCTTGAAAAGATTCCAACTAGTACTAAAGGCGAATTACATGGGATTTCGATGACGGACCATTGAGGCATAACAGTAATCAACAGGCCGGCCTTTCGGATGGCCAAGTTTGCCTTTAGACGGGTTTTCTTTGGATTGTGGTGCGTCGAACGAGCAGCAAATTTGAGCAGCAAATTGTCGGCCAACCATGTTTCTTACAGTACTATAATACTGAATAGTTTCATGTTGGACAATAGCCCTTTGTCTCCAAATACAATACAAAAGATCAATGTCATCGGCTCAGTTGAGATACATGAGACTTCAAGGCTAACCGGAGCCAGTATCCGGTATCATCACCTTTTTGGTCACTCATTTCCTTTTTTTAGCACCAGTTCCAGTGAATTGTTGCATATTTTGAATAGTGTATTGTTTCTTGGTTATAGATTGTGATGTAGAGGTCTTAGAGGTACAATGATCGTACTGGTGGTGCTTGGATTTTTTCCTCCAATTAGCTTATTTTTTTATTTTTACTATTAGTGTTGGCTATACTGTCCGTTTTATTGGTGCTATCTCAAATTACAACCGGGGTTCTAATTCACATGTGAAATCTTGTTTAATCAACGTGTTCTCAAATTTTAAACTGTAATCTAACGTGCTAGAGAATTCAAACCAAATATTGGCAATACTTGTATGGCTGTGGTCAATTTGGTCGACGATCTTAATATCCTCAGATCGTATACAACGTAAGCCAATTCTAGAATGAAGTATATTTAGAACTGCTGCTCTATTCAGAGGAGGAAAGTTCTCTGGTTTTAATTGAAGAGATTTATTTACATCCCCTCTAGCAGGAGTAGAATTTCTGATATGTGTGTTATTCGGCCATAATTCCGTCAATTTCCTTTGTCGTATTGAATCTACAGATACACGTTGGTTAGACAAGACCACACTTTCAATAGGAGGGGGTGAGCAAGATATTTGTTTGTTCGATATTGTTGGCTTAGTCGGCTGGCTATCCGATGTAAAAGGTTTGCTAGATGGAAGTGTGGTTATCAGATCATCTTCTGTAACTGCCAGCGAGGCATTGCAAGTTGGTTTCTTTTGGATTACCGTCATAGAGAGAGGTTTCAGGTAATATTATTTTGATACCCGAATTATGTTTTAGTTTAGTATTGCCTAGATGTTTTGTGGTCTTTGGTCGTCAAGCGTACATAAACGCATGTGTAACAGATTTGTTTTTATTTTGTCTTTTTCCATTAAGCACATTTTTAAAAATAGCAGGTAGTTTACCCCCGACCAGTTTTGTCAATTGAGGACTTTTCATTGCATGCGAGTCTGTGTCTCCATTAAAGGTGAAGGTTGCGCTCATTATGTTACCAGTTATTTCAGTGTTAGTCTGATCACACATGATTTTTCGATTTCTATTAATACATTTATGTAAAAGCACGGACTGAATATCGAGTTGTTTTTCTAGTTTACTTCAAGTATTCACCAGCGTGGTTAGGAGACATTCAAAGGCAAGGAACATTTCATCAGAGGTCCTACTCACTTCTCTGTTTTCTAGTGTGGCCAATACTATTGTGTCTATACCAGTTTTGGGTTCCTCGATGTTCATAAGCATGTCATCTTCACAGTGGTTTATAGTTTTCATCAGTGGCGCCTATTTTTATGTCCCTAAGGGTCGTGAGTGGATTGTCTACTTGTGGAGTGTCAAAGAAGCTCGATGGGTCAATTGACATCACACATGGACAAGATGAGAGCTCCATTGCGTTGCCTAAATGTTCTACTTCTTCACTCATTGGCAGCAAATCAATGGTTGTGTCAAGATCGATCAGTGTACTATTCACACCACTGTGAATGTGTACTTTTGTTGTCGCTACCAGCTTGACTTGAGTGTCATGATGGGTCAGGTGACCCTGTCGAACATCTGTTGGAATATTATGTTTAGCAATTGCTGTATGGACTTCATCTTGCAAATTGTCCACTGGCTCCTGTATTTCTATATTCTCATTTAAAATTTGAGTTTTAAGTGATATGGTTACTCCCAGAGTATGTATAGGTATTTCTTTATTTCCAACATCAGTTTTTGACTGAATTACGTCCTCAATGAGTTTAGAACCTAAGCAGCTCAAGGATATATTTAATTCTGAGGCTAATTCTTTTGGAGCATTTTTTTCATCAATCCTACTTAGCAGGATCTCTTTAGGAAAAAAATGAAGTTAGCTTTTTAGAATTAACAGATAATTTGGAGTTCGAGATAACCTTAGGGGGGCAGGTACGGCTGGATCATCGAATCTGGATAGTATTAGGCTTTTCAGATTCAGCAGGTATCGCAGTGGCATCTGTTTCTGTGTGCTCTTTTATTCTGGATATTTTACCAGTTTCTATCGCAACGTGAGAGCAGTTGCAAGCCTGTGTTGTTTCGTCCATTGTTATTTTCTACACAAATAGACTCCAGCTTGAGCGGGACGCACATCAGTTGTTTATTATGCTGCTCCCTTACGTTTATAAGTCAGTAAGAGCTGCTCAGTTGAAGACGGTGGACACCAGCTATACATGCTATAGCTGCTGTGTGTTTAACGCGTTTAGTTTCTAGGTCACACTGTCTAGAGTAGTGGTCAACAACAGCTTAATAGCTTTTAATTTTCTTCAGGCCGCAGTCCAACCACAATCGTGGTAGCACAGAAGGTGCTAGTTTGCCGCACTTACAGCGGTGGGAGTGGCAAGTTTGTCATGTTCGGCTAGTAATTAGCAATTCTGTATTTAGCTAGTTTAACCCGAGGTCATGTCACACTGTGGACATTTGCATATTTGCATATTAGCACATTTAACACATTCGACACATGGATCACACTTATCGCACTAGAATGCCCTGGATACAATCACGGTTCAGTGTAGAGGTCTAGCATGGACACCAATACATGTATTCATATGTTACTGTTACCTTACTGTTCCTGCATTGCTTTACAAATATACCAGTTCCTATTTTTAGAAGGAGAGCTAGGTGTAACGTAATATATTAACCACAACGAAGCCCCTCCGCCTCCCTCGGTTTATCCCCCAAGCCTCTAATGTCCCATGTGGTCTAGTTGAAATGTTCACACCCAACTCGATACTGTGCAGAGTGTTTGTTTGCGGAAAGGTTTGTTTATTGGGTTTATATAGCGCTTTAAGCCAAAGCGCTTTACAGTATAACAACAAGGTACAATAAAGAAAGAAGCATATATACAAACATGAATCAAACCAGTGAGGCAGAATGTAGAACAATTTACTGAGGTGGAGGGGGAGAGGGAAAGGGAGAGGGAAGGGAGAAGGGAGAGGGAGAGGAGGTGGGTAGGAAGTTACAAATAACTGAATTGAGACCAATGGGTGAGAGGAGAAGGAGAAGGGAGGGAAAGGTGATGGGAAGGGAACAGGAGAGTTGGAGAGGGGAGAAGGAAGGAAGGGAAGGAAAGTCGCGGGGGTGGAGAAGCAGGGCTTTCATGGAGGTGCAGAAGGATGAGTAGGTGGGAATGGAGCGGATAGAAAGAGGTAAGGAGTTCCAGTGTAGGGGGGCCAAGAGCTGAAAGGAACGGGAGCGTGAGGAGGCGCATGGTGTAGGGGGTACAGTGAGTAAGAAGAGGTCAGCAGAGCGGAGTGAGCGGGCGGAAGTGTAAAATGAGAGGAGAGAAGAGAGATGGGGGGGCGAGTTCATGTAGGGATTTGAAGACTAGACGGAGGAATTGAAATTTTAGTTGTGAGAAGAAGGGGAGCCAGATAAGCTGAGAGAGTGAGGTTGAGATAGAATCACGGGGGCCAAGGAGACAGAGCGTATGGATAGAAGAGGGATAGATAGGGGTAGGATAAGGTAATGGGTTCAGTGGAGGGGCAGAGGTGAGCATGGAGGGAGGTGGTAGTGACAGAGGAGGTTGGAGAAGGTAATGGGTTCAGTGTAGGGGTGGTGGAGGTGAGCATAGAGGGAGCTGGTCGTGACAGAGGGGGTGGGATAAGGTAATGGGTTCAGTGGAGGGGTGGGGGAGTAGAGATTGGAGGGAGGTGGTAGTGACAGAGGAGGTGGGATAAGGTAATGGGCTCAGTGGAGGGGTGGGAGAGGTGAGCATGGAGGGAGGTGGTAGTGACAGGGGAGGTGGGATAAGGTAATGGGTGCAGTGGAGGGGTGGGGGAGGTGAGCATGGAGGGAGGTAGTAGTGACAGAGGAGGTGGGATAAGGTAATGGGTTCAGTGGAGGGGTGGAGGAGGTAACCATGGAGGGAGGTGGTAGTGACGGAGGAGGTGGGAGAAGGCAATGGGTTCAGTGGAGGGGCGGGGTAGGTGAGCATGGAGGGAGCTGGTAGTGACAGAGGAGGTGGTATAAGGTAGTGGGTTCAGTGGGTGGGTGGGGGAGGTGAGCATGGAGGAAGCTTGTGGTGACAGAGGAGGTGGGATAAGGTAATGGGTTTAGTGGAGGGGTGGGCGAGGTGAGCATGGAGGGAGCTGGTAGTGACAGGGGAGGTGGGATAAGGTAATGGGTTCAGTGGAGGGGTGGGAGAGGTGAGGATGGAGGGAGCTGGTAGTGACAGGTGAGGTGGGATAAGGTAATGGGTTAAGTGTAGGGGTGGGGGAGGTGAGCATGGAGGGAGCTGGTAGTGACAGAGGAGGTGGGATAAGGTAGTGCGTTCAGTGGAGGGGTGGGAGAGGTGAGCATGGAGGGAGCTGGTCGTGACAGAGGAGGTGGGATAAGGTAATGGGTTCAGTGGAGGGGTGGGGGAGGTGACCATGGAGGGAGGTGGTAGTGACAGGGGAGGTGGGATAAGGTAATGGGTTCAGTGGAGGGGTTGGAGAGGTGAGCATGGAGAGAGCTGGTAGTGACAGGGGAGGTGGGTTAAGGTAATGGGTTCAGTGGAGGGGTGTGAGAGGTAATCATGGAGGGAGCTGGCAGTGACAGAGGAGGTGGGATAAGGTAATGGGTGCAGTGGAGGGGCGGGAGAGGTGAGCATGGAGGGAGCTGGCAGTGACAGAGGAGGAGGGATAAGGTAATGGGTTCAGTGGAGGGGTGGGAGAGGTGAGCATGGAGGGAGCTTGTAGTGACAGAGGAGGTGGGATAAGGTAATGGGTGCAGTGGAGGGGTGGGAGAGGTGAGCATGGAGGGAGGTAGTAGTGACAGAGGAGGTAGGATAAGGTAATGGGTTCAGTGGAGGGGC
Organism: Ambystoma mexicanum; assembly: GCF_040938575.1. NCBI lineage: Eukaryota > Metazoa > Chordata > Amphibia > Caudata > Ambystomatidae > Ambystoma > Ambystoma mexicanum. The sequence goes on from NC_090924.1 coordinate 1,488,020,442, forward strand.
AGAGGTGAGCATGGAGGGAGGTGGTAGTGACAGAGGAGGTTGGAGAAGGTAATGGGTTCAGTGGAGGGGTGGTGGAGGTGAGCATGGAGGGAGCTGGTCGTGACAGAGGGAGTGGGATAAGGTAATGGGTTCAGTGGAGGGGTGGGGGAGTAGAGAATGGAGGGAGGTGGTAGTGACAGAGGAGGTGGGATAAGGTAATGGGCTCAGTGGAGGGGTGGGAGAGGTGAGCATGGAGGGAGGTGGTACTGACAGGGGAGGTGGGATAAGGTAATGGGTGCAGTGGAGGGGTGGGGGAGGTGAGCATGGAGGGAGGTAGTAGTGACAGAGGAGGTGGGATAAAGTAATGGGTTCAGTGGAGGGGTGGCAGAGGTGAGCATGGAGGGAGGTGGTAGTGACGGAGGAGGTGGGAGAAGGCAGTGGGTTCAGTGGGTGGGAGGGGGAGGTGAGCATGGAGGGAGCTGGTCGTGACAGAGGAGGTGGGATAAGGTAATGGGTTTAGTGGAGGGGTGGGAGAGGTGAGCATGGAGGGAGCTGGTAGTGACAGGGGAGGTCGGATAAGGTAATGGGTTCAGTGGAGGGGTGGGAGAGGTGAGCATGGAGGGAGCTGGTAGTGACAGGGGAGGTGGGATAAGGTAATGAGTTCAGTGGAGGGGTGGGAGAGGTGAGCATGGAGGGAGCTCGTAGTGACAGGGGAGGTGGGATAAGGTAATGGGTTCAGTGGAGGGGTAGGAGAGAGGTGAGCATGGAGGGAGATGGCAGTGACAGGGGAGGTGGGATAAGGTAATGGGTTCAGTGGAGGGGTAGGGGAGGTGAGCATGGAGGGAGGTGGTAGTGACAGCGGAGGTGGCATAAGGTAATGGGTTCAATGGAGAGGTGGGAGAAGTGAGCATGGAGGGAGCTTGTAGTGACAGAGGAGGTGGGATAAGGTAATGGGTTCAGTGGAGGGGTAGAGGAGGTGATCATTCAGGGAGCTGCTAGTGACAGAGGAGGTTGGATAAGGTAATGGGTTCAGTGGAGGGGTGGAAGATGTGAGCATGGAGGGAGGTGGTAGTGACAGAGGAGGTGGGATAAGGTAGTGGGTTCAGTGGAGGGGTGGGGGAGGTGACCATGGAGGGAGCTGGTAGTGACAGAGGAGGTGGGATAAGGTAATGGGTTCAGTGGAGGGGTGGGAGAGGTGAGCATGGATGGAGGTGGTAGTGACAGAGGAGGTGGTATAAGGTAGTGGGTTCAGTGGGTGGGTGGGGGAGGTGAACATGGAGGGAGGTGGTAGTGACAGAGGAGGTGGGATAAGGTAATGGGTTCAGTGGAGGGTATGAGAGGTGAGCATGGAGGGAGCTGGTAGTGACAGAGGAGGTGGGATAAGGTAATGAGTTCAGTGGAGGGGTGGGAGAGGTGAGCATGGAGGGAGCTGGTAGTGACAGAGGAGGTGGGATAAGGTAATGGGTGCAGTGGAGGGGCGGGAGAGGTGAGCATGGAGGGATCTGGCAGTGACAGAGGAGGAGGGATAAGGTAATGGGTTCAGTGGAGGGGTGGGAGAGGTGAGCATGGAGGGAGCTGGTAGTGACAGAGGAGGTGGGATAAGGTAATGGGTTCAGTGGAGGGGTGGGAGAGGTGAGCATGGATGGAGGTGGTAGTGACAGAGGAGGTGGTATAAGGTAGTGGGTTCAGTGGGTGGGTGGGGGAGGTGAACATGGAGGGAGGTGGTAGTGACAGAGGAGGTGGGATAAGGTAATGGGTTCAGTGGATGGTATGAGAGGTGAGCATGGAGGGAGCTGGTAGTGACAGAGGAGGTGGGATAAGGTAATGAGTTCAGTGGAGGGGTGGGAGAGGTGAGCATGGAGGGAGCTGGTAGTGACAGAGGAGGTGGGATAAGGTAATGGGTGCATACTTGGAGGCCTGGGGGTACTGGATAATACTCCTAGAGTTCTTAGATCATTCCCCAACAGGACTCTCCCAGGCACCTCAGTCTGAACACTGACAGGAATCAACACTGTCATGTCATTACACTCAATGAGGGCTGGTAGAATTGGAACCATTTGGACAGGACCTCCAGACATCTTAGTGGGACCTTTGGGTGCCTTAGCAACATCCTCAGGCCTGAAAAAGCTTACACCCACTACTGTTCTGCTGGCCCCAGAGTCTCGCCTGGCAGGAGTATCCTGGCCATTGACAAGAACACTGTCCATATAATAAACTTTAGAGTTTTCTGGTATGGAGTGGTACACTATTCTCCTATTCTGATCACTAAACAGACCCATGGACTCTACTGTTACACTTGCTTGACGACCCAATGGTTCTTCAGCAAAGACTTCAAAGTGAGCACTAGCCATTTGGACTTCCTCCTCAGGAATGAAGGCTAAGGAGACTGTGCTGATCCCTGTAGGTTTACCCTTACATCTGGGATCTCCTTTGATGTGGTCATTTGCCCCACAGAGATAGCATGTTCCAAATGCTCTCTGGAAGGGTGGCTTGGCCTGACCTCCTTCTGGTTTGTGACCAAAAGGTACACTAGCCTATTGTGGTTTTCCCTGGGGCTTACCCTGGTTATTTTGTTGTTTGGGGCCCTCTTTGGGTTGGGAGGTATTAGAATTCTCTTTTGAGTCTTTTTTAGGCTGTTTTCCCTCATCCTTTTTCTGAGTTGCCCCAGAATCCTTATGAGTAGCCCTGTTGGCAACCCACAAGTCAGCAGCCTTAGCTAGCTTCCTGGAATCCAATTCCTTCGAATCAGCCAAGTGCTGTCTGAGCTCAGGGGAACAGGCATCATAAAAAGACTCCAACATAAAAAGATTCTTCATACCCTCATAAGTGTTCACCTTGTAACCCTTAATCCATCCCTCTAAGTTTTTCAACCCTTCACTCACTTAGGTAGCCCAAGGGGTACCATCATGCTTTTTGAGGGTTCTAAACCTCTTAAGATACTGGGAAGTGGTCTTCCCGAATCTAGCTATCAAAGCTAGTTTCACACTTTCATAATCCTTCCTATCCACCTCCCCCAACTCCATTGGTTGCAACAGGGGGGAGCCTAGAGAACAACCAGGGAAGTAACTCATTCCCCGTGATGTCCTGGAGCCCATGATTATACTCAAACATTTTCAACCAATCCAATACATCCAATCTAGGTTGATACATACCCACTATGAACCTAGATTGGATGTATTGGATTCCTTAGGCATCTGGGGTCTTTTGGGACTGGAACTTCTAGAGGAACCAGAGGAGAGAGAAGCATTTTCCACAGACATCTTTTTCATTTCTAACTCATGATTAAGTTCTATTTCTCTGAGTGTTAACTCAGCTTGCTTCTGCTCAGCCTAGGCATTCATTCTTCTGAACTCTAGCTCTTGGTTTCTTTCGGATTGAGCTAAAAACCGTTTGTACTCTAATTCGAGCTTCATTTTTTCCAGTTCAGAATAAGCAGGGTTACATGTGGGACCTGGTATGGGCCCAGTAGGTACAGTAGGTAAATCAGACAGAGCCTCAGAGTGGCTAACTTCATTAGGTTCACTTTCCCCTTCTAACTCATTATCAAGACTTTGATTCAGATCAATACCATCACTGTTGTCTACATTTGCTGGAGAAGTTGGTTCCTCTGAACCAGTACCCAGACTTTGGTTTTCTAGTAATCTCGCTATCAGTTCTACTTTCTTGCCTCTTACAGAAAGATATCTTGTCAAACTCTCAGTATTTTCACCTGACAAGGACTCTTGACTGTAAACTTCCATAGTAGACATGTTTTTTGAAAGTTGCTTTCTAGTGCTAAGCTTTGTGGTTAGTTATCCTAAAGTTTTGAAAAGCACTCTAAACTGTATACTCGATACAAATCCCACCGCTGTACACCAGTGTTAGGCAGAAACCTGTGCAGTTCCCTCTGGGACCACTGCAAAAAGTTTAGGTCTACAGGAGTTAGCAGTAAACCCAATTGGTAGCAGTCTGTACCACCCAGATTTAACTGGTAGCTGTGGCTGAGCAGTCAGACTTCTCTCAAGATGAGTTAGGCCGTGTGTGGAGTATACAGGATAGGGCAATTTACACAGTAGAACAAGCAGACACTGATCAGAGCTTGGGTGTAAAGATATATAATTATTTATTTAAAAACACATCTATGGAAAACACACTGGCACTAATATGGCAAACAACTTCAATCACAGTTACTATAAGTATATATCAATCCCATAACAATATTTCGACAAGTCTAGGTTCAACGGCACCACTTATTTGCAGACAGAGGTGAATGCTTTAACCTAGATGGCACTCTAGTATTTGTTAGAAAGGGAGAGAAAAAGGCAGGGTATGAAACCAACTCAGTACCAACACTTTTACGAAGCAAATGCAAGACAAGCAAGGCAGGGTCTACTGTAGATCACCAAGTTCAGAGGCCAGGCCCTCTCGGAGAGAGGCAAGGCGATATGTCCCAAAAAGTATCACAGTGGAAATGCACTTCAAGTCTTTGTAGCAAAATGTCACAGAAAGGTTGGACCAGTTTTAGAACAAAAGTTAAGAAGGTCTGGAGGCGACCCAGTGGAAAGGTAAGGATTTAAGACACCTCACGCTAACCGTTTCAAGGGAAGCCTGGCGGACACAGTACCTTGGAAGTGAAGAGACAGCTCCGGCGGGGGCAGTTGTTCCTGGTGGTGGATGCAAGTCGGGGCTTTGCCAGAAGAAGAGATGATCTCGTCGTAGAGGAAAGTTGAAGATCGTTGCACCACCAGGGAAGAGACCAGCCGCGGAGTGCTCCGTCACAAGGCACCACCTTTTGGTCGTGGTACAGTGGTTAGTGGCTATCCGGTTGCCGGGGTGCTCAGCACGGGCAATGCGACCAGTAGACGTTCTGGAAGCGAAGAAAAAGCAAGGGACTGGTTGTTCCCACCAGTCAGGGGAAGAAGACTCTAAAGCAGGGAGATCTCCTCTGTCGTTGGGAAGTGGTGAGTCGGTTCAGCAGGGCTCCACCGGAGGTGTCGTCGTTGCAGGTCGGCTCAGCTTTACCCTCGTCGGATTCTTAGGTCCTGTGGTGACTTCTGAAGTTCCAGTCCCAAAAGCCCTGCTTTTATGCAGAAAACCCCCATTCATTCAGCCTAGCTGTCAATCAAACATGCTAAGTGGTGAGCGGGGCGGCTCACCACTTGGGCCAATCACATGAGAGTGCGACTTGAGTTGGCAAGGCCACTCAGTCCAGGGTGCCTAAACCCCCTCCCACACCCCCTGTGGTACCCAGACAGAATGGCACCACTCTGGAGGGCTTCTGTGCAGAGGCCTGCCAAAAGTGGAACAAAGGGCTCAACCCTGGGTTTAGAGTTACAGAGGCGAACACATACGCCATTTTGAAAACCGAGTTCTGGCAGAAAATACCAACCGGTGGATCTATTTAAAACAAATAAACCGGCGGTATGTTAGAGACTAATGTGAAAAAGTATTAGCCTCCAACAATGGGAAGAATCCCATAGGAATATATTCGAGGTCGAATATAAAAAGTAGTATCCACTGCCACCAGCCAAAACTCGACGAGGGGGGACGGGACAGTGCCCCCTCAAACAACAGACCCAGGGGTAATCGAATTACCTCTACTAGTACGTCCACAATAGGATGGTTTGTACTAGTTCTGTTAGTAAATTTAGGTCTAGTAAAGCCAATGGTGACTTAACATGCCCTGGGAGACAGTAGTCAGTCCCAGGGTATGGAATCTATGGTGGGGGTCACCTAGGACACCCCAGTGTTATGGCACGGAGGGTGCTGTGTAACACACATAGCAAAACACATGAGACCCTATGGAGTAAAAGACCTCATAGCCCATAGAACACATTAACATTCAAAGAAATACCACAAATCATGTCCAAGATTGGGAGGAAAAGAGTCTCACTCTTGGCAGGATGAAAAAAACAAACTCCAGAAATCCAGCAAAGCTGCTGGGCGACTCACTAGGTTAGGAAATTCAGCCTAAACAGAGAATTCTCCCTAACACCTGCCTCTGTCCCTTCCCCCTGACTGGCTGTTGGGTGGAAGTTCCGTATATGGTAGTGTGGGGAAGTGCCGACCAGACTGGTTGGAGCCTTCTCAACGACCGTATGTTGTGGGTACGCCTGTGGGTGGGACCTGGGTGAATGGAGTGTGTGACGAATCTGCATTCTATGTTATGGGTGTCTAGTATCTGGTGTTTGACACAATGGGGGTCATTACGACCCAGGCGGTAATTACGCCAACTTTACCACCATGGTGTAAACTACGTTTACACCATGGTGGATGGCGGATTTACCGCCCCATTCCAAGGTGAGTGGGGCGGTAAATCCCCATTTCCCATTTTCCCTTCCCCATTTCCATTTTTGCCCCATAGGGCATAATGGGAGTGGGGAAGGCGCTAATTACGCCACCGTAAATTACGGTGGCGTAATTAGCATCATGGCGGGTTAGCGCCATGGATTTTAACGGCTGCTAAAAGCAGCCGTTAAAATCAGAATCAGGCGTTAAGGGTTAACGACGGCATTAACCCTTATTGCCTGGGTCGTAATGAGGCCCATTGACTGAGACAGCCCTGCCCGAAACCGGTATGAATGCAGCTTGGAGTATTGAATGGCTCGGTACTTGTCCCAATACACATAACTTGTTGTGAGTGTCTGGAGAGAAGTGAATGGCCTGAATACCTTGTGGGCCTGATTGGCTGCCTGCCTGCATGAATGACTGTAGTCGTGATTGGATGCTTGAGTATGACCCAGTGGAATGAATGGGAGATCAACAGTATATCTGGGGACCTCTCACTGCTAGGAATCATGTTTGGAAGCTGAAGTCCACTACGACGAGTAACTGCAGTAACTGAAGCTCAACCTTGAGCCCTGCTGGACGAGAAGAATTGCTGTTGCGCTCCTTCACAATCTGAAAGCTGCTGTGCTTCAATCACTGACCCAGAGAGTACCTGGTAAGGTGCCCTCTTCCTGAGCTACGAGGGACCATCGTGCACAGCTGATTTTGCCTACGCTCCCTGGTAGACAGACCTTCGACAGGCTGCCGATCCGATACAGGGATTCCTGCGGAACTCCAAGAGAAGTGTAACGCTCACCTGATTCTCGCAGAGGCGCCGGTCTTGACTGGGCGACTACCGTATCTTCAAAGGTGATGTGTAGCACCCGGTTGGCTCTTTGGGCTGGACCTCTGTGCACTGTATGCCTGACGTGTAGAGTAAGATGTCTGCAGATAGAAAATATGGGGTTAATGAACTGGGGTTATTGGGGTGTCCCTATCTCTTTCCTCTTCTCCTCTCCTGTAGACCCCCAAAGGTTAACGCTCTCACCTTAGGTAAGTGAATGCCGAGCTCTCCATCTGCCTCGGGGCAGGGTGCTGTAACCAGTTTCTTCACTGGATAGGTAGCACAGGCCTCTTGACTTCAGAGGACTGCTGTCCGTCGTTTACTGCACGAACGGTAAGTTTCGAGTCATTCAAATGTCTTTAAAGTCTTTAGTAATGATGTCTCTTGTTTTGCAGGGTTCCGGCGATGGCGGATGATGGGCTGAAGTGAGTTGAAGATGGAGCCCGTGTGATGAATAGAAGCGCCTGGAAGCACGTAAGTAAGCACTTGTTGCCTGCTTCACGATGCGCTCTAACTGTCTTTTTATTTTGCAGGTACGAGTTCGGAGCGGCTGCAGGGTGCCGGAATACCCACTGGATTAGATGTGGAAAGGAGTAATGGCACGTGAGTATTAAAGTTCCCCAATGTCTTTAAACGCACCTTGTTTTGTCTTTCAGATGCGGGATGCAGCGCCAAAGGCCTCCGGAGCGTGCGAAGAGTTGGTAAGCTTTTGTCTTTCAGATGCCGGAATGCAGTATGAAGACCTCCGGAGCGCACGAAGAGTAGGTAAGCCTTTGCCTTTCAGATGCCGGAATGCTAACCTGTTCTTTCTTGTCTTTATAGGTGTTGCTGAAGACTGGATTCAGGATGGTAAGCCTTTTTCCTTAGGCCCAGGACCGGATGCAGAAGACACGATGAGCGTTCTGCTGCAGAGGGTGCAGAATAACGCAAAGCAAGATTCATCCACCGGGTGTGGTTTAAATAGCCTCCTGTAGTGCTTAGGTACTCCTTCCACAGCCACGCCTAAGTAAGAAAAGATTTCCTGGTAAGAAAAGAGTTCCTGCCTTCCAGAAGAGTTCCAGTGTTCTGAATCTAGGGAGTGGCTCCAGCCCCACCCAACAGGAAAAGTAGTTCCAAACAGAAGAGGATCAGAGGCTCAACTGGCAGGCAAGTAAGCAGCATGGTCTGCTGCAGGTAAGTCCACCCAAGCATTATGAGCCCGGCGCTTCCAGCGCTGGGACTGGGCATATTTATGAGCCTGGTGCCACTGGGTCCAATTGGGACTGGTTGGCACTCGGAACCTGGGTTATGGATCTGCTTCCAAGGGAGTTGGGAAAACCCTGACCTTTTGGAAGCAGAGATCCTGACAAGAAGCGCCCGGACTGTTGTCCACCACTGTCGCCGACCGCCGTTGCCGACTGGAGCCGCCGTGCTCCCGTTGCCTAAGAACTTCATTGATCCAAAGACGCCCTCGTCCGCATCGTCGCCGCCGCTGTATCCTGCTGGAGAGGGTCTGACCGTCAACGCACTGAGGAGCATCCACCGGTGGGTTTCCCGTCACCCAAAGACCACAGAGACGCTGACGACTCGACGCCCTTGCTAGGCCACAGTTCTCCAACTCTTTGCGGTCCAGAACTATTGACCTCGAGGTGCCCCGCATGCCTCTTCTTTGCAGGACGTTTATGCTTCCCCGTCAACGAGCACCGATAGGAACAATGCGGCCACTTCACCGTCGTAGCTCGACCTGTTCTCCGTCGGACGTTCGACGACCCGTGACTCCTGCCTGAAAAGGAGGACACTCAAGAAGGGCCATCGATTCCCCGCCGTGGAATGCTACAACGCCAAGGTACTTTGGGGTTGAGAACTATTGGAAAGTCTAGTGTGAACAATATATGGACTGGGCTTGTATCTTTCTTCTACAGGTTGCCCATGTGGGGGGATCTCCACACAGAACTGTGTTTAACGATAGTTACCAGTATTCTGCCAATTGCTCAACCATCTTGCTTTCCTTCCTCTCTCTACTGCTGGTTTCCTCTTTATTTTGATCTGTGTGTCATTCTGACCGTATGCACTTTAATGAGATCTAATAACGTTAGTGCTACCACTTTAGAATTGTACATATTTACCATTGTTGATTTTCGGAGTACAAAGTGAGTTATTGTGATCGTGTATATGACCTTAAATATTAATTATATAAAGACTGTGTTTTAACCGAAACAGTGTGTAGACATTCCTTTGTGGGTGCTTAGGATTACACTGTACTTAAGAACCAGCTTGCATCACCTCCTGAGAAGCTAGGCCTTGATTGCTCAACTACGTCTCTGTGTCTCTCCTCTACCAAATAGAGCGCGGAAGTACAGACCCCCCCTTCGGTCTTTACAGCCATAACTACCTCCAATCTCGGAATGGGGACCAATGTGTGGCAAAAATCAAACAAAGTACTATCTTCCAATTTCCCTTTCCTGTTTGAAAAGCACCTAATTTCAAAGGTATTGAACTGATGTGATTCTAAACATTACTAAAGGGGACATCGGGCCTCATCACACGGATGGCGGTAAGGATTTACTCGTACCGGTAAAATACTGGTACCGGTAAATCCTTACCGCCTTACTACGAGGTCCCTTTGCGGGTTGGGAATTTAACGCCTGCTCTGTTTAGGCTGAATTTCCCAACCCGCAAAGGGACTTTGGTGCTAATTACGGTACCACAATTTGCGGTACCGTAATTAGCGCCTTCCCCATTCCCATTATGCCCTATGGGGCAAAAATGGGAATAGGGAAGGGCAATGGTGGAAGGGGGAATTACCGCCCCGCCAACCTTGGAATAGGGCGGTAATTCCCCTTTCCACCAAGGCGGTGCAGGTATTTTACCGGTATGAACCATGGCCCTAATAGCGCCATGTTTCACCTCCATCCGTGTAATGAGGCCCATCTACTGGCAAAGAGCTGTATTGCCACTCATATTTTTAAAGACATTGGGGGTCATTACGACCCGGGCGAAAAGGGATACCGGGCACCGGTAATGACACCGGTGCCAGTAATCCCTTTGCGCCCTATTCTGAGGTCCCTTTGCGGGTCCTTCCTTAACGCCTGGTTTTAGCAAGCGTTAAGGACGGGACCCGCAAAGGGACTTCAGAGCTAATAACGGTACCGTAATTTACGGTACCGTTATTAGCACCCTCCCCATTCCCATTGAGCCCTATGGAGGCTCAAATGGGAATGGGGATTGACATTTTCAATGGGGACTTTCCGGTCCCGCAAAGGTCGGACTAGACCGGTAAGTTCCCATTGAACCAGGGCAGACACGGTACTGGTAATGGTGCTAGTCATGGCGCTAATAGCCCATGACTAGCACCAACCTCGGAATGAGGCCCATTAGGTAAGGGAGGTCAGTTTGGAGAGCTCTTGCTCAAGGTGTCATGAACCAGCAATTCCGACCTTTCTGGACTGTCAGGTCCCTTAGACATTGGAGGTCATTTCGAGTTGGGCGGTAAGGGTTTACCAGCACCGTTAAGGATGCCGGTGCCGGTAAAACCTTACCGCCCTATTCCGAGGTCCCTTAGCGGGTCCCAGCAGGAACAGCTGGTCTGACTAGCCGTTCTTAGCGGGACCCGTTAAGGGACCTTGGAGCAAATAACGTTATTTGCGCCTTCCCCATTCCTATTGAGCCCTATGGGGGCTCAAATGGGAATGGGGAATGGTTTACTGAATTGGATTTACCAGGTCCTCCAAAGTTGGAATGACCCGGTAAGTCCCCATTCAGTGAGACCGGACCTAATAGCGCCATGGCTACCTCCAAACTCGCAATGACCCCCATTGACTATTGCAACTCGTTTCCTCCTAAAATGGCTGAGGCCGTGAGAAGTGCACAGTCTAGTCTTTCGGATCCTGTCTCATGCTTCCTTGAAAACAGACACGGCCCCGCGGCTCGGCGCGGCTCAACGCAACGCTTGTCTGTATTCCTCGTCCCGGCAAGTTGTTTACTCTAACTCCCTTGTCCTCGTTTTTGCCTTCCTTCCCAGTTAGGCATTATACCTGATCTCTTCCTTGCCCCCTTCCTGGTATCTCCTCCTGGGTGGTCACGCTACCTCCACCTTCGTGGAGCTGCCGGAGCTGTTTTTCGGCCTTTTCCGGTTTAGTCTTCCTTCTTCTTTGACCCATCCTGGTTCCATCCTGGAACTTTGAAGGCTATCCGAATCCACTTCTCCCCCGCAGGCAGGAGCCTCGGACTTTGACACTTGCTACCTGCCTGCAGGCTGGCTACAGAGCAAACACACCTGTACATTTACAAGACCCGCACCTCCAAGAAGAAGAAGCCTGTAAGCACCAGGAAAAAGACAACAAGAAACAAACAGGTGAACCAAGAATCCGAGGACTCGGATGCCCTTTCACCTTTCCATTTTCAATATTTTCAACATCCACGCCCCTGTCATGAGGGTTCGACTGAAACATTCCAAAAAGTCCAACTCTTGGTATGAATTTGATTTGGCTGACCTTAAATGCAAATTTAGGGTAGTGGAACGGAAATAGGGATCTTCAAGTGCACCCTCTGACATACTGGCCTGCTCCTTTCTGCAAAGGCAATACAGGCTCTGCATCCGGTCCAAGAAAAGAGTCCATAGTCAAGCCCACATCTCTGTGGCATCCAACAACACGCTGAACTCTTTAAAGTCTTAAAGGAACTTGCAAACTCTACTGCAGCCTACACCTCTACTGCACCCACCCAGGCCCTTTGCGTGTCCCTGACTGCACACTTCACCGGCAAAACACAGGGGGCCTCATTACAACTCAGGCGGTAAGGGGTTTACGGCGCCATAAACAGCGCCGACCCTTACCGCCTGAGTACGAGGTCCCTTAGCGCCATGGCGGATTTAACACCTGCTTTTAGCAGGTGTTAAAATCCATGGCGCTAAGGGACCATGGAGTTAATTACGCCACCGTAATTTACGGTGGCGTAATTAACGCCTTCCCCACTCCCATTATGCCCTATGGGGCAAAAATGGGAATGGGGAAGGGCAAATGGGGATTGGGGACTTACCGCCCCGCCAAGGTCGGAATGGGGCGGTAAGTCCGCCAACCACCATGGCGTAAATGTAGTTTACGCCATGGTGGTAAAGTCACGGCCCAGGCGGTAACTTACCGCCTCGGTCGTAATGAGGCCCAGGACATCCTGTTCCCCCTTCCTCTGCACCCACTCATGCACCATCATCCCTTGGGCCCCCTTCGGCCGCCCCCTCCACTCCCCCTCTTCTCTCCTCCCTTTCACCTGTCACACCTGAGGAGGTTTCCAGACAAGTCCAGTCTATGAAAGCCTCTTCCAAACATGTGGACCCCTGCCACTCCAAAACCATCAAGGACAACATTGACTCACTCAATCCGGCCGTGGCAGGTCTCTGCAACCTCTCCTTAGCCACTAAAGTTTTCCTCATTTCTCTCAAGCACTATTGTGCACCCTCTGCTTAAAAACCCTCTGCTGACCCTTCCATTCCGGCAAACTATTGCCCCATCTACATTACCCCTTTCCTGGGCAAACTCTTGGAGAAGCTGGCTATCTCTCAGCTTACCCTCCACACCAAATCTGTTGGCTGTCTCCATGACCATCAGTCTGGCTTTAGAGCATCCAGAGGCATGGAAACTTCTCTTCTGAACACCAGTGCTCTCTAATATTGACTCTAACTCTCCCTCTGTCCTCATCCTTCTTTACCTCTGTTTTGCTTTCGATACAGTAAACCACAACATCCTGATCTCCCTTCTGTGTGATCACCTGGGAATCACAGAGCAGGCCCTGGCATGGCTACCGTCATTTCTCTCCGATCGTCCTTCCCAGGTGGAACTTGGGTCCTTTCTCTCCTCTATCACTCTCTCTACTTGTGGTGTTCCCCAGGGATATAATCTATCCTCCTGGTTCTTCAATATCAACATGGCCCCTTTAGCCCACATGATCTCTTCTTTCACCTCCAACTTTCATTGTTATGCGGATGACACACAGCTCTCTTTCAGGCTACCCTCAGCCTCTTCCTCCTCCTCGCTCACCCCTGACTGCCTGTCCACAATTCAGACCTGATGTGCTGCTAATAATCTTTGCCTTAATGACAGAGATCGTCCTTATTGGGACCCCTGCTCCCTCTTCCCAATTGCACTCTGGCCGGGCCTCCCTTGATCCTGCGCCCTCACCCACTAGAGAGGCAAAAAACCTGGGAGTCATCTTCAACTCCGCTCTCTCCTTCTCTTCTCATATCTCGGACATCTCTAAAAAGTCCCACTACCAGCTGCACCTCCTCAGAGGTATTCTACCTTTTCTCACTTTCCCCCAGAGGCTCACTGTCTCCAGACCCCTGGTTCACTCTAGACTGGACTACTGCAACAGTCTCTTTCTCAATCTTCCTACTTCTACTCTCTGACATCTTCAACTTATTTAGAATGAACCGCAAGACTTATCCTCAGCCTCAAGTCCAGGGACGGCATCTCTCTGGTGCTGAAATCTCTCCACTGGCTCCCAGTGGCTGCAAGGATCAAGTTCAAGTCCCTCTGCATAGTCCACAAGGCTTTCTGGGGCCAGGGCCTGCACCAACTACAACACTCTCACCCTAAATACTCCCCTTGTAGAGCCCTCGGCTCACACTCTTCCAACTCCCTGCAGGTGAGCCATTTCTCCAAACAGAGATCTGGGGTAGAACCTTATCCTCGGCAGGTGCCTCCATCTGGAACAGCCTCCCTACCTCTCTCTGTCTTGAGCTGGATCTCATCAAGTTCCGGAAACTCCTCACCCTTCCTCTTTCTATCTTCCTCTCCCCTGCTAACCCCCTTAGCCTCTCTCCTGCTTTCCTCCCAACTCTGTTCAGTTTCGCTGACTGGCCGCCTGTTGCACCTCCAGAGCCACACAGGTCCAGGCTCCCCCGCCAGTCCTTCACTTGCATCTGGGCCTCTGCACGCTGCCTCGCACTTCTGCACTCAGAACATGCTCCATGTGAGAGGCAACCTCTTCTGTACTTAACCCAGGCACCTGATGGAATTGGTGCACTTGTTCTCCCTCCCCCTCCCTTGCACTTCCTGTGTGCGCACTTGCGCGACCTAGCATGAACTAGGTCATTTCTGTCTGTCCTCCCTTTGTCTTCCTTAGATTTGGCTGCACCTGAAACACTTGTGCTTATACGCATTATTGATGACGACCTATCATTCAATATGAATGTCGCCAGGCCTAGCACTATAGATTATTGTTCCATAGGTCCTTTTCTCCGCTTACCCGGTCTTTTCCCCTATACTCCTTGTCATGAACTTACTATCTGGCAAGTCATTAGGCCTAGCACTGCAGCTTATTGTTTACTCTTCCTCTCTCCCCTCCCTTCCCTCCTTCCCTCCTGTCATGCACTTGCACTAGTAGGAATGCCTCTGGCCTAGTACACTAGTTTATTTATTCTATTTATTTGCATTGATAAAGCGCACAGTGTCCCTTGGGCATCGTTACAGGACACTTGCTTAGGCAAACAGTTTGCATAAAGTTAACAAAAGTTTACAGCAGTTTACATAATGTGTTCTCATTCATACAATGGTGAGATGCGTTGGAGATAGCAAAACATTTGGTTCTCACATTTAAGAAAGGGTGTGCATTGGTGTCGGGAATCAGGTCCCACGATGTCCCCTAGCGTCCTAAGACACTTGGGGTCTCCTTCAGGTAGAGACTTTCCCCCAGAGAGCGCAGTCTGCAGAGTATAGAAGCAACCTGCCAGACCAGGGGCTCAGGTGAAAATGCCGGCCAGTAACAGAGCTAAAGTGGGAAAAAACACATAGGTACACTGGTCACAATGTATAATTATAAAATGTCACTGTAACATACCACACTCCACAATTCTTACCTGTGATCCTATGGTATCAGGTCCAATACCCGTACGGATCCAAACGCCAGGTGCAGTGTGAATATTCTCTTCTTTGGTATAGGAAGAACCAAAGCCTAACCCGGGCGAAACGAGGACGCAACTAAAACAAACAAGTCGATGCAGATCCTCAAAAGTGATAAATGAAAGCAAATCCAAAGTAAGAGTAACAAGTTCCCCCAAAGTTCCCCGAAAGAAAGTCTCAATGTCCACAAATCCAGAACAAATGGGGTTTCTTGAAGTGATGAAAAGATGATCCAAACGATTAGCCAGCAATGGATAGTCAGTGTAGGAGTTCTTTCAGGAGTGTGTGACAATTAGGTAGACAGGGAGAAAATAACTATTCCCAACGTACAACGTGGAAACCAAGGAGGGGCAGGTGTTTGTAGAAATCAGCAGCCGGCAAATGTGAAGAACACCCAGAGTGCCGTAGCAAAGCAATAAAGAAAAAGTGCAAAAATAAAGTACGTGCTAATCCGCGGTGGTCACAAAAACAGGAAACCGCAGGAATCAAACATCAAAATGAATACGCTAAACTATGAGCAGTCTGTAAAGTATAGCCAAGTTCAGTTCAAGCCGGGAAATCAGTTCAAGGGGGAAGGTAGGAGCCGGGTCGTCAAAAAAGGAGCGCAGAGAAACTTGAAACAATCCAGGAAACTAGCAGCAGTTCAAAATACACAAGGAAATCACAAAAAGAGTCCGTAGGAACCGGGAGCAGAAACGAGCAACAGCAACCTTGCCGGGCAAACGCAATGGTTAAGGAGCGTTGCCCGGCAACCAAGACAAAGCTTTAACCATTGGCTTCCTAGTTGCGTGGGAAACGTAATGACGTATTCCCGCCCTGGTATGGCTGGGAAGTTTAGTTCTCCACCGGCGGTGCCTGCACGAGAGACGCCAAGGTAATTTCCATGGTCTCAGGGCGGAACGTAGTATTTGCCTTCCACGGGTGCCTATGCGGTTCTTGACAATATGAGACAGTGGCTAGTGGAAGAGTTGAGTTTTCAGTGCCTTGCTAACACTGTAAGGGAGGTCTCTTTCCTGAGTGCCGGTGGTAGCGTGTTCCAGTTCTTTGGAGCATGGACTGCAAAGCTCATGCCTCCTGCTTTGGATCTTTTAAAGGTGGGGACTGCAACCTGGTTGCAGTGTTGGGCCCACTAGGGTCGTTCTGACATGGCGCAGTGAATGGTTTCTGAGAGGTAGGGAGGTGCTGTGTTTGATAGGCAAGAGTGTGTGACGGAGAGGGTTTTAAAGAGAATGCGCTCTTTAACTGGGAGCCAATGGGTGTCCTGCCTGACTTGGGATATGTACTCCCTCTTGGGTATGACATAGCTCTCAACCATTTGTGTCGCAAAGGTGGGTGAAAACAACCTATTTTGTTTTTGGCAGGTGAGAGCCCATTTGAATGGATTGGTGTGCAGGAGGCTTGGCGGGTGAGTCAGCTCTTTACAAGGCGGGTGACACCCGCCAAAAGCGTGTGAGTTGAGAGCTATGGAATGCTGAGGGTTGCTCTGAGGGCGTTGTTTGGTGTGGTTTGGAGTATCTTCAAGTTTTTGGATGATGTGCCTAGGAACAGGACGTTACAGTAGTCCAGCCTTGCCCCCGCAGTAGCTCTGGCTATGGACAGGCAGTTTTTGGATGAGAGGTAGGGTTTGACAGCGTTTATGATCTTCGTTGTTAGTGTGGCCCGTTAAGGGACCATGGAGCTAATAACGGGCCCACAATTTGCGGGCCCGTTATTAGCTCCTTCCCCATTCCCATTGAGCCCTATGGGGGGTCAAATGGGAATGGGGAATGTTTGTCGAAATGGGGTCCGCATAGGTCAGAATGTCCCGGTAAATCCCCATTCCGACTACCCGGACCCGGGTTTGGAGGCAGCCATGGTGCTAATAGCACCATGGCTGCCTCCAAACTCGGAATGAGCCCCTATGTATACTCCTCGTGTTTTGACTGCCGCTGATGTGGTGATGGTAGTATTGTCAATGTTGAATGATGAGTATTTACTGTCCAATTTGTTAAGGATTTGTTTGGGACCTACCAGAAGTATTTCGGTCTTGTCTCCATTGAGACATAGGGCCTCATTACGAGTTTGGAGGCAGCCATGACGCTATTTGCGGCATGGCTGCCTCCAAACTCGGGTCCAGGTTCCCTGAATGGGGACTTACTGGGTCATTCCAACCTTGGAAGACCCGGTAAGTCCCCATTCAGGGACGCCATCCCCATTCCCATTCGAGCCCCCATAGGGCTCCCGTTAAAGGACCTCGGAATGCAGCGGTAAGGGGTTAATGGCACCGGCATCCTTACCGGCGCCGTTAACCCCTTACCGCCGCACCCGGAATGAGGCCCATAGACCATTAGCCGCCATCCAAGCCTGGATGAGGGCATAGGTCTTGCTGAGTGTGGCTGCGTCTTGTTCGTAGGAGCCGGTGAGTGGGAGTAGCATTTCCGTATCATCGGCGTAGTTAGTGTATTCTATGCCGTGATCGTCAAGGTCATTGAAAAGGGGGACAGTAAAAATGTTGTAGAGGGTAGGCGAGGTACAGGATCCCTGAGGGACTCTACAGTGGATGGGGGTAGGGGTGGTGCATGCCTGGTTAGAAAACACTCTCATTAGTCTTCCTTTCAGGAAGGAGGTGATCCCGCGGGTGGTTTGCTCGGAGAAATGGGCCGCGTCCTTGAGGTGTCTGCATAGGGTCTTGTGATCTACAAGATCGAAAGCTGCAGACAGATCAAGGAGCAGGAGCAGTGCTGGGTGCCCTTTATCCATGGTTTGCTCAATTTGAATTTTTATATTGAGTAGGGCAGTCTCGGTACCATGGCATGGCCGGAAACCTGATTGCCTCTTACCCAGGATGTTGCTGTCTTCAAGGGATTGTTCAATCTGGAGGTATGCCGCTTTGTCCAGTCTCTTAAGCAAGAAAGGGGCAGTGGTTATGGGTCTGTAGTTGTTGGGCATGTCTGGGTCGAGCAAGGTTTTTTTTAGGAGCGGGTGAACCCAGGCTTCTTTGAGGTAAGGGGAGACGATGCCTGAGGAGATGCATTGATGAATGCTGTCACCAGCGGGGCTAGTGGTTCTGCTCAGTCTTTGATGAGTGCCGCGGGGCAGATATTGACCTTGCATGAGAAGGGTTTGATGTGCTTCATAATCAATTATGCTCACCTGATCGCCGCCAAATGCTTACTGACCGCAGCGTTATGATCTTCACGATCACGGTCTTAAATACCACACAGCAGAAACCCGCGCCTCTCTGAACCCAGTCTTTGGGCCTCATTACACGGAAGGCGGTAATGGTTAACGGCCACCGTTAATGGTAACGGTGGCCGTTAACCATTACCGCCTTACTACGAGGTCCCTTAGCGGGTTGGTGTTTTAACGCCTGCTTTTTGCAGGCGTTAAAAACCAACCCGCTAAGGTACCTCGGAGCTAATTACGGCACCGCAAAATTGCGGTGCCGTAATTAGCGCCTTCCCCATTCCCATAGAGCCCTATGGGGCAGAAATGGGAATGGGGAAGGGCAATGGCGGAAGGGGGATTTACCGCCCCACCAACCTTGGAATGGGGCGGTAAATCCCCTTTCCGCCAAGGCGGTGCCGGTATTTTACCGGCATGAGCCATGGCGCTAATAGCGCCATGGCTCACCGCCTTCCGTGTAATGAGGCCCTTTGATGCATATACACCTACTCCACCGCTCTATATATCTCTGCATCTTGCCACACACGATTCAGAGCTGTGCATGCCTGAGCCACTATTAAAATGCATACCAGCCTGCCATGTCTCTCCAGCCTCTGCTAACCCTAACAGTCTTGTCTAGATATTGACGCCCATCTCTAATACAACTATCCGTGCACTCAGGGTTACTTGACTTCAGATACATACGCCTTAGGGGTCATTGGGCCTCATTACACGGTAGGTGGTAAGGGTTTACCGGTAGCCACCAGTCAGCTCCCCGCCTCCTTCACCTCGTGACTCACCTTCCTTATCATACTCTCTGCCCTCTCACTTGTCACTACACTCACCCATCCAAAACAAACACTGCTAAGTCCAGCCACCACTACCTCTCAACTCAGTGCCATGGACACATCACGACAAACTCACTCTTCACTATCAAACAAATCCTCTTCACCACCATACAACATAAGTATTTATAGACTGGAAAGACTCAGAGCCCATACACTGATTGCTGAATACAGCACTCAACCCATTCCAACAGCACTCAGAAACAATAGACTAGGCTCCCGCTCTACCCACAAACTCACCCCTCGCACCGAACACAAGAGCACGTGCAAGCAACCCCCCCTTCAACTAAGTCAGGCCCCACACTGCCACTACAATCGACCCACCTAACTCCACCCCTACCCACACCTCCACTAAAAATTCACATACTCCCCACATTAAATGTGCTCTCATTAATGTATGCTCCCTCCCAGCGCATACACGTGAGATTCACAACCTCATAACAGACAACAACATTGACCTACTAGCTATCACAGAAACCTTCTGGCCCCGCTATTGCACTTACTCTACCACGAGGCTTCTCCATCCTTAGACAAGGTAGACTAGCTCGAGTAGGAGCCGGAGTAGCCCTCATCTACAAAGAGAGTCTCCACCTTCGACTTATCAGTCACCCCTGGACCAGCAACTCTGACCTTTGATCTGCCAAACTCACGCTGTCTCCCAATAGCATCATCAACATTCACATATTGTACCGCCCCCAGGCCTCCCCATAGACTCTCAAGAACACCTCTTACAAAAAATCTTGGCAATAACCTCAAAAGATCCACTAAAACCCTACTACTAGAAGACCTTAACTGAGGATTCAATGATGAGAAAGACAAACCTGCTGATACCTTGCACAAGGAACTGAAGGACCTAGACTTCACCCAAAAAGTGTTAAGTCCCACACACTCCAAAGGCCGCATCCTAGATTGGATTGCGGACCATAACTGCCACTCTACTATCACCTCTAACATCACCCTGTCTTGGACTGATCACAATTATATCGAATTCACTTTACCCATCGCCATAACCCGCAAAACTCTCACCCCTGCTACCGCAGAACTAGTGAGAAGCTCCAAGAAACTCAATGAGGAAAACCTTTGGCCCTACCTCAATATCCCTGAACTAGCACCCCCCCTTCCCCAATGACCCCAACACTCTAGCAGATATCTACAAAGATGTCATCACTAAAGCCATTAACGAGATAGCACCACTTGAACGCAAAAAAGAAAAGAAATCACTCCACTCCAATTCATGGTTCACTGAAGAACTACAGTCATTGCGCTCATGTAAAAGAACAGCACTGAAGACCTGGCAAAACAATCCAAATGACAGTGCCAAAAATGAGTTCAACTCAATCTCCCTCCAATACAAAGCAGCCATCACCTCAGCCAAAGCTAACACTTTCAACACACGCATCGCCAATGCTAAATTGCACTCAAAAGACATGTTCTCCATTTTCAATGAGCTCATCTCCCCACCCAACACACCTGATGAAATAGTCAAAGACGATGCATGGTGCACGAGTATCCAATCTGCCATGTTACACAAAATTGACCTCCTCTAACAGAAGATCAAGGACCACTGCAAAGCCCTACCTCCTCAATTGGGGACCAAACCTACTAATACTACTCCCCCCTCAACCAACGCCATCAAACCTAACTTCTCTTTCAGGGACATCACTGAACAAGAAGTTATAAACCTACTCAAAAACCTCAAACCCTCCCCATGTAAAGGGGACATATGCCCACCTAAGCTCATCAAGGACTGTGCGGACCGATTCACACTGCTTTTCACGGCATTCATTAATGCATCCTTCAAATCAGGCATTATCCCTGACAGCCTCAAAGAGGCTTGGGTCCGCCCTTAAAAAACCGACTCTCGACCCTCTTCAACCTAATAACTACAGACCGATAACCACAGTGCCATTTCTCTTTAAATTACTGGACAAAGCTGCTCATAACCAAATCCAACACTTTCTGGAAACCCACTCCATTCTAGGGACCAGGCAGTCTGGATTCCGGAAATGACACGGCACTGAAACAGCCTTGGTGGATCTAAAAAATCAGATCACCCAAATCATGGACAAAGGCAAGCCAGCCCTGCTGCTTCTCTTAGACCTCTCAGCAGCCTTCGATCTGGTTGACCACAAGACTCTAACATCTCACCTCACACACTCAGCTAACTTCTCCAAATAAAGCAGCGCGCTGGGTCACCTCCTTCCTCGAAGGAAGAGCTATGAAAGTCTTCTCAGACATAGCAAATGCTACACCCACCACAATCCACTGCGGAGTCCCGCAGGGATCCTGCACAGCACCCACTCTATACAACTTGTTCACAAAGCCTCTCTTCGACAAGCTTGACTCACTTGGTATCGCGTACACGAATTACGCTGACGATACACAAGTACTCTTACCTCTCACTGGATCATACTATGAAGACGCTAAGACACTCCATACGATCTACTCCACCATCCAGGTATGGATGGCGGTCAATGGCCTCTGCCTCAATGGGGACAAGACAGAAATCATGATACTAGGCAAAAAGAATACCCTAACCAAACTCGATAAACTGTACGCCAACTTTACCATTGACAACTCCACTATCCCCATATCCACAGCCGTCAAGACGCTGGGAGTTTACCTAGACTCCTCTCTAACCATGAACAGACAGGTCAGCGCAATCACGTCATCCTCCGCGCATACCACCAAATTAATAAACGCCATCAAACCATACCTATCCAAACCCAACTGCCTTTCAATGGCTAGAGCAACCATTGGAGCCAAACTAGACTATTGCAATGCCCTTATGGCAGGCACATCAGCCAAAAACCTAAACAGACTACAAGTCACACAGAACAATGCCCTCTGTGTCGCAATAAGCATCCCTAGAAGGGAGCATATCTCCTGGCCAGACAATCAGCTCACTGGCTCCCGGTCAAAGAGCGTATCACGTTCAAAATCATCACCCTCACACACAAATGCCTCACACTCTCCGCACCCTCGTACCTATCTGAAACTATCTCCAAATTCTCCTCTACACGCCCTACCAGGTCACAAAACACTAAGCTACTCCACATCCCATGCATCAATAGAGCTAATGCCGGCGGCTTAGGTTTCCCTTATGTTGCTGCCAAAGCATGGAATGCACTACCCACAGACATCAGAGCAGAAAATTCACTCCCTGTTCTTAGGAGAAAACTCAAGCTCTCACACTTGGCACACTAAATTGTAACTAATTCCTAACCATTTCGATCTCTATAAATATGTCCAAATTTCACTTTGTTCTGTAACTATGGGCCTCATTTGCGCCATGACTGCCTCCAATAACGGGACCGAGTCTGGTGTGGTGCAATGGGGACTTACCGGTCTAGTCTGACCCTGGCGGGACCGGTAATTCCCCATTGCACCAACCATTCCCCATTCCCATTTGAGCCCCCATAGGGCTCAATGGGAATGGGGAAGGTGCTATTTATGGGCAGGCTAATGGCAGGCTCGTAATTAGCGGCCTGGTCCCCTAACGGGACCCGTAAAGGACGTGTGGTCTGACCACACATCTCTTGCGGTTCCCGTTAGGGGACCTCGGAATCGGGCGGTAGGGGATTACCGGCACCGGTCTCCTTACTGGTACCCAGTATCCTCTACCGCCCGACTCGGAATGACCCCCTATATATCATCATGTTATTTTGTAACTACGCCATGTATGTAACAAGCGCCACGATGCCCCAGAGCTGCTGTGTGCTTTACAAATCCAAATAAATAAATAATAAATGGCTAGGACTTCTGTTTCAGCAACTTTTTGGAAGGAGATGGATTTAGCGTCTTTGTTGACTGGGTGGGGGGCTGGGTCATGGGGTGTGTTAGCTTTGGGCAGGGCGTTGAGGTGGGATTTTATTATTTTTTTCAGGTTGTTTCTTTTTTGGAGCATGGCCATTTGTATGCTGTTGCACCATGTTTTGTCTTTCACTGTTTGCTGGGTGTTAGTTGGAGGGTGGGGTGCAAGGTCTTTGTAGATAGCAAACATTTCCTTGGACTCAGAGTTTGCATTGATTAATTTTTAATTAGATTTGTCAATTTTTGTTTGATTATTCAGAAACTTCAAGGCCTAAGGATGACTACTGTTCTCCCTGTTCGCCTTGAAGCGCTTTACCTGTATATAATCTCTTTACTAATAAATAATTACAATGTGGAGACTGCCAGGGGTGAGCCCTGGCCCACTTAAAGCCTGATTCCGTTCAAGTATGTAATACTTTTTTTAAAGCATTGTATTATGCCTGACCCTCCACCCCTCTCATCCTTTTACTGAACACGCACTGGTGATTAGTCACTCACATCTAAGCAGTTTTATCACCTCTCCGAAGGACTCTAATCATGCAGCATGCTAGTTTTTTTCCGACATGTATTGCTGCCCATCTTCCAATCCTTTTTCTGCGCATGCTCTGTCGAGTAGTACTTTAACGCCGACCGAGCTTGTATATCAACTGCGCGGGACAGCGGGTATTGCACGTGCGCACGCGAATCGGACGTCCATGTCGAGCACGTGTGCTCTCTGCGCGCATGCGCTAAAGATAGTGTCTCGGAGAGCGGCAAGTTTATCTTCTCCGCATAGCACTGTGCGGCTCGTTGTCCTCTTTGTGCGCATGCTCCGGTGATCAGTATCTTAGACATCGGCATGGTAGGCACCACTGCATAGGTCTGTGATTACGGAGAATAACGTCTACGTCCTAACCGCGTGCCCGGCGCAGCCTCCCCTTTCTACGCATGCCCTGATGATGAGTGCCCGTCTCTGCGCATGCTCCTATGATCGGTGTCCTATCGCTGCGCATGTCTGTTCTCCGGGTTTGAGGCCCGGGCTTTGCATATGGGAGGTCCTGAGGTGCGGGGGAGGGGCTCCTCTCTGACGCTCTCTCGGGGAATATTTCGCAGCAGGTGAGTGGATGGGGACCCTGACCCTTCACTCCTCTTTTGGGGCCACACATGTTACATGTTCTCCGCGTGTCCTTCCTGAACCTCCAGTTAATCCTGTCCCTGTGTCCGCCATGGGGGGCGCTGTATAGCGCAGGGAGGCTCCTGTCCCCATGCCCCATCCTGCCCCCCCTCCCTCTCCCTCTCTCGCCTGTCTCTTCTCCATTCCTCCCTCCTGCCCCTCCCTCTCTCCTGTCTCTTCTCCATTCCTCCCTCCTGCCCCTCCCTCTCTCCTGTCTCTACTCCATTCCTCCCTCGTGCCCCTTCCTGTCCCTCCCTCTCTCTCCTGTCTCTTCTCCATTCCCCCCTCCTTCCCCTCAGCCTCTTCCTGTCCCTCCCTCTCTCTCCTGTCTCTTCCCCATTCCTCCCTCCTGCCCCTTCCTGTCCCTCCCTCTCTCTCCTGTCTCTTCTCCATTTCTCCCTCCTGCCCCTGTGTCCCTCCCTGTCCCTTCTCCATTCATCCCTCCTGCCCCTTCCTGTCCCTCTCTCCTGTCTCTTCTCCATTCCTCCCTCCTGTCCCTCCCTCTCTCACCTGTCTCTTCTCCATTCCTCCCTCCTGCCCCTCCCTCTCTCGCCTGTCTCTTCTCCATTCCTCCCTCCTGCCCCTCCCTCTCTCCTGTCTCTTCTCCATTCCTCCCTCCTGCCCCTCCCTCTCTCCTGTCTCTACTCCATTCCTCCCTCGTGCCCCTTCCTGTCCCTCCCTCTCTCTCCTGTCTCTTCTCCATTCCCCCCTCCTTCCCCTCAGCCTCTTCCTGTCCCTCCCTCTCTCTCCTGTCTCTTCCCCATTCCTCCCTCCTGCCCCTTCCTGTCCCTCCCTCTCTCTCCTGTCTCTTCTCCATTTCTCCCTCCTGCCCCTGTGTCCCTCCCTGTCCCTTCTCCATTCATCCCTCCTGCCCCTTCCTGTCCCTCTCTCCTGTCTCTTCTCCATTCCTCCCTCCTGTCCCTCCCTCTCTCACCTGTCTCTTCTCCATTCCTCCCTCCTGCCCCTTTCTGTCCCTCCCTCTCTCTATTCCTTCCTCCTGCCCCTGTACCCATCCTGTCCCTCCCCTGATTCTTCTCCATTCCTCCCTCCTGCCCCCATGCCCTTCCTGTCCCGCCCTCTCCTGTCTCTTCTCCATTCCTCCCTCCTGTCCCCTGTGTCTGCCATGGAGGGCGCTTTATAGCACAGGGAAGCGGGTGGCGGCGCCTTGTTGCGTTTATGCTTTAGGGTAGGACAAACGACTCAGGAGCCCTAAGTGACATAGACGGCTTTACTGGGTTCACAGACTGTAGGAAAGTACATTAGGAGTAGGTACAGTGTATTCAAGACAAGTTCATAGGTAGAGAGAATCCTCCACCGTTCCCCCTGTGCTCAAACTCCAGATCCAACGGACTTTCATGGAATATTCAGGAACCTTGCATCATAACATTCATAATATTCCAACAAGGACCCAACACTCCATGCTCAGACACACACACAGGTTACAAACAGCTCAAGTACATCACAACACGCCTCTTATATCACTATTATTGGATGTCTTGTGTTTGTAGCACTTTGTTAATAACAGGAATGTCCGCCTTTTCCAGAGCTGAACACACTACTGTGCCACCCTACTCTGCAAGAAGCAGGAAGCCCAGGCACCGAGAGGTAAATGACTGCTGCGGTTCATGTGTCCCTGCACAGGCTGCTCTTTGCTCCTGAGGTGGCCTGTCTCCCACTTCACATTCCTGGACCCTGCCTGTCCCTTCTCTATTCCTCCCTCCTACTCCTGTGTCCCTTCCTGTCACTCCCTCCCTCTCCTGTCCCTTCTCCATTCTTCCCTCCTGCCCCTTCCTGTCCCTCCCTCCTTCTCCATTCCTCCCTCCTGCCCCTTCCTGTCACTTCTCCATTCCTCCCTCCTGTCTCTTCTCCATTTCTCCCTCCTGCCCCTGTTCCCCTTCCGGTTCTTCCCTCGCTCTCCTGTCTCTTCTCCATTCCTCCCTCCTGCCCCTGTGCTCCTTCCTGTCCCTCCCTCGCTCTCCTGTCTCTTCTCCATTCCTCCCTCCTGCCCCTGTGCTCCTTCCTGTCCCTCCCTCTTCTGTCGCTTCTCCATTCCTTTGTCCTGCACTCGTGCCCCTTCCTGTCTCTGCTCCAGTCCTCCCTCCTGTCCCCGTGGCCCTTCCTGTCACTCCCTCTCTCTCTTCTCCCTTCCTGCCCCCGTGCCCCTTCCTGGTGTCCATGTCCCGCAGATCCAGGGTTAGGGTTCTGGCATGTGGCTCAGTGCACTAGTGCATTCTCTTGAAGGATCCGTGTGTGTGACCTCATGGCCACTGCTCTTAATCCCTGCAGGTCCACCCAGGCCTTCATCCACCCAAGGTTAACAGAACGGGCGCCACTGAGAAGTTGGTCTATAGCGCCAAGATAGCCCAGTGGGGGTGAACGTGCACTCTACAAATACACCTGGTATGTTCATACCTTTCTCTGTGCCGTCCTATTAAATTCAATTGGTAATTCGCTATTGGACCCAAAAGAAACTCCTACCTGCATGTTTTAGTCATTCATGTTGGGAATTGTCAATTTGTGCTTAGTTCCCTGCATGCTGTAGCTGTATGGCAGCACTTTGCTGTAGGGGCGGGGGAGTGGCGCTGTACAGGGGAATTATTGGCACATTGGCCCCCACAGGTAGTCACATTGGGAGCTACAAGTAGTGTTGGTTGTTCTCTTTGCAGATCACCCGGGGAACAGGGGTTTATGGTAACCCCTTAATCTGGAGGGGCTGATTGAAATAGAACTCCAGATGTGCACTTTGGTGGGTGATTACAGCATCTTGGACCCTCTGGATGTTTATTGTGTAGGCAGGAACGGGTGAGCGTTCTGGGGATGAGGTAGACTTGATGGAAAGGATATTATGGAGTGTGGAAGTATGACAGACCCACACTCTCCTTGCCTGTCCACCCGCTAGAGGTTCCACAACATGAGCTCATTGAAAGTAAACCCCTTTGCCATGCTCATGAAGGAAGGGTGAGTCAAGGCCAATGACATGCCCACTTGCACCCCTTCATGAACGGTTAGCAGTTCAGGTGATCGGAGTATTACAGGCTCCTGACATCTTCTGTATACCTGATGAACTTCCTGTCTCCAATTATGGGAAGTAATGACCCACTCGCATTGGTCTTAAGTGTCAGGACCCCCTATTGGCTAGCATCCCACGTGCATTCCTGAAGAAGACCCACTTTGAAGCACTCTCCCACACATTGCCCTGGGTTGGGAGCTCCAAGATGTGACTGCATCAACTGCTCCCTAGGTCTTCATGAAGTCCTCACAGTTCACGCACTGCAGATATGTATTTATTTTTATATTTATAGCGGCGCACAAAGCCAACGGGCAGCTAGGCACTAGTTACAGGAAGTGCAACGTAGAGATGATTGCAGCATAATACTGGGTAGTGAAAACACTCTGAAGGGTCTCACCTCATGGTGGGGGGGGGGCTACCTCAGGTGTGCAGCAAGACATAATAGGTAAAAGTATGAATCCAGAGACTGGCAAGGCCTCACCTCATGGTACGGGGGCTAGTAAAGGTGTGTAACGGGCAACACGACATAGGGCCTCATTACGAGATGGGCGGTAGCCATGGTGCTATTAGCACCATGGCTGCCTCCAATACCGTGTCCGAGTCCGGTCTTGTTCAATGGGGACTTACCGGTGCATTCCGGCCTTGGAGGGACCGGTAAGTCCCCACTGAACAAACCATTCCCCATTCCCATTTGAGCCCCCCGTTATTAGTGCCCTCCCCATTCCCATTTGAGCCCCCATGGGGCTCAAATGGGAATGGGGAGGGCACTAATAACGGGCTCGCGAATGGAAAGCCCGTTATTAGCGTCCTGGTCCCCAGACCACACGTTCCTTATGGTTTCCGCTAAGGGACCTCGGAATTGGGCGGTAAGGGATTACCGCCACCGGTCTCCTTACCAGTGCCGGTAATCCCTTACCACCCATCTCGTAATGACCACCATAGTAGGTCTCATGTACAATATTTACTCTCATGTACAACTGAGTATCATGTGTGTATTGGTGGATGGCTATATTGAGATCTTTGAGGAGAGTGCCCAGAGGCTCCATGTAAAGGTTAAAAAGGATTAGTGAGAGGAAGGGGCTTGGTGTCTGCCTGAGAGTTTGGAGGTAAACTAATTCAGGAAAGTGCCAGAGATTCCCATACAGTCCGCAAGGAGGGGGACAAGGATACAGTGGTCATGAGTGTCGAATGCAGCCGAAAGGTCGAGGACGAAAAGGCAAGAGTCGCCCGTATCCATGATTTGGGGGGCATCATCCACCACCTGGATGGTGGCTGTCTTGATGCTACACTTGGGGTGAACCCTGACCGATGTTATGTCATCACAATTTCTAAAGTGCACGTTCGCCCAGGCATCATGCTGCTGATAAACTGAAAAAGGATTGGCTGCAACAGTCAGCTCGAATTTACAATGCGCCTGAACATAGGATGGTTCTGTCACTCTAACTGCTCTTGAAAGAGCATTCCACAATTTGGTGGCTGCTACTGAAAAAGCACGTCAGCCAGTTCTGACCAACTTGTAACAAGGAGACAGCCATCCTGTGAACCAAGAGCCCGGAAAGGGGCATAAAGCTGAAATTTAGCCCAAAGATATTCTTCTCCCAGTCCATACGTTTTAACACCAGAAGCCAGTGAACATTCTGCAGGATGGGTGTGATAGGAGTACCATGAGGGGAACCAGCAGCCACTCAGGCCGCCAGATTCTGAAGTTGCTGAAGGCGCTTTATAAGATAGAAAGGCTGCGCCAGGTACAGGGAGTTGCAATAATCTATGCGACTCATAACCAGAGAGGCCACAATCGGAGCATGGAACAGAGACTATTCAGCTGCAGATGGCCTCCCTGGCATGTGGCTCCAATGTAATCCTCCATAGAGAGCGAAGAAGAGTTTCACTCCCAGATCGTACACAGCAGATACTTTGGTAGGAAAAGGGCCAAGAGAAAGGGGCCAGAAAGAAGGGGTCCACATGGCAGTGGCTGAAGGAGGGCCAGCTGCAAGAACTTCAGTCGTGTCCCCATTCAGCCTAAGCCAGTTAGCACTCATCCACTGTCCCACAGCCTCCAGGCAACTCCTAAATTGAGATGACTTATCAGTTTGCAGGAGATTGAGCTGGACTAGAATCTGTGTATCATCTGCATATGAGTGGCACCGGAAGCCTGGGAGTGGATGATGTCCACCAGCAGATCAGGCACTGGAGTGGATGACCTCGTTCCTCCCGAACCGTCCCTGCCAGGACCAACTTGGGTCCTTTCTCTCTACCACCTCTCTCTCTCCACATGTGGTTTTCCTCAGGGCTCTAACCTCTCGCCCTGGCTCTTCAATGTCTTCTTGGCCCCCCTTTGGCCCACCTGATCTCTACCTTCTCTAACTTTCAGTGTTATGCGAATGACACTCAGCTCTCTTTCAGGCTCCCCTCAGGCTCCTCTCCTCTCTCGCTCATTCCTGACTGTCTATCCTCGATACAGGATTGGTGCACCTCTAAATACCTCTGCCTTAATGCCAGCAAGATCCTTCTCATTGGGCCACTGCTCCTGCTATCCCTCTCTCACCGCCCTCATTGGGACCTTTTCCCCACCTTCACGTGAGGCAAAAAACCTTGGATTCCACTTAGATTCCACGCTCTCATTCTCTCCTCGCATCACAGGCCTTGCCAAGAAGGCCCACTACCAGCTGCCTCTCCTCAGAGGTATCCTTTCTTTTCTATCTTCCCCCCAGAAGCTTACTGTCTCCAGAGCCGTGGTTCTCTCTAGGCTGGACTACAGCAACAACCTCTTTCTTAATGTGCCTCCCTCTACTGTCCGCCCTCTGCAACTAATCCAGAACAGAACAGCAAGACTTATTCTGGGCCTCAAGCCCAGGACTGCATCTCTCCAGCCCTGAATTCGCTCAACTGGCTCTCGGTGGCTACAAGGATGAAGTTGAAGACCATCTGCATCATCCAAGAGGCTTTCTGGGCCCACACTACATCCAACTCTCTTCCAAAATACCTTCCTTCTCGAGCCCTTCGTTCAGCTACTGCCAACTCCCTCAGGGTCAGACGCCTCTCTAGACAGAGGGGGGGGAGTAGATCTCTCGCTTCTGCAGGTGCCTCCCTCTGGAATGGCCTCACTGCCCCTCACAAACTTGAGCCGGACCACCTACAGTTCCGGAATCTGCTCAAGACTTATTCTCTTGGGATTTAATGAAACCCTTTTGTTATATTAATGCCAAGTAACCAAAGGAATCTGCCCATTCTAAGCTGCTTCTCTCCACCTTTAATGCCTGATTACACTTTTGGTGCCTTTGCACATGGCCTTGGATTTCCTTTAATTGATTTTTTAAATCCTGTGCCATCATATACTCTTGAAAGTCTGTTATCAATAATTGTAAGGCCTTTTTTGTTTTTCGCGATGACAGCATCGACACAGGGATGCGCCTCCTGCCCAATCTGGGGACGTTGCTCGATGAGTCAACCATTTTAAAAGAGAGTGATTTAATATGTAAAAAGTAACGGGGCTAGCACGCAACCTTGCCTGACTCCATGGGTTGATTTAATTTGGTCTGTAAGTCATCCCGAGCTGTCACAAACCTTTACTGACAAACCCCTGTGCATTTTGACCCACATTTCTAGCATTGGGGTCACGTGTCAGGAGCCTGCAGAGATGTCCACAATTTACCAAGATTTACAGAATCGAAAGCAGTGGTTGGGTCCATGAAAGCGAAGTGAATTGGAAACCCATACATTGACATGCTTCTGCTGGATCAAATTCAGATTTCAAATTTGATCGGCAGTACCCAAACCCTTAGGGAAACCATATTGGATATCAGAAAAAATAGCTCTGTCTTCAGCCCATACCATCATTTTTCTGTCTAACGCCCTACCAAACCACTTGGCCGTAGTATTAATTAAAGAAATCTGACAATAACATGCCGGATCTGTCAAACTGACTTTCATAAAAATTAGGAGACTCATTGCCGGTTTCCAACTGTGGGGGATAACCTTGTGGAGGAATGAAATATTAAAAGCCCTGTCAAAAATTGCCAACCAGATCAGGCGTCCACATTTGAAAGGCTCAATTGGAACCCAATCGGGGTCTACATATTTCCCTTTGGTCATTTTATGCATCTTCCATGCATAGTGTTAAGCAATCACTAGAACTCCAATGATATGCCTCCCCAGTAGACCTGATGTACAAAGCCCTAAATCAAGAGAGCTGCTTGATAGATTACATACACTTGAGAAATGTTCAAACCAGTTTCCTGCTGAAATTTCAGCTATTCTGTGAAGGCGCGGGACTGGATTATCCCTCTCTCCAACAGCTATCTTCCTATAAAGTTTGGAATTACCTGGTGCCACGTCCCGGTCCAAATTTCCCCCAGCACTTTTCGCCCATAATGGTTTTCATTTCTCTATGACTTTTTTATATAACTGTCTAGCTTCTGCAATCTCTGTAGTATTCCTTATAGGGCAATTTTAAGGCTAGGAGAAGTAATTGTTTGGGACGCTTACAGTTAACATCAAACCAGTTAATCTGCTTGATACAACTTCTTAACGTGCAGTGAGGCCACAAAGAAGCCCCTCCGCCGCCCTCGGTTTATCCCCCAAGCCTCTAATGTCCCATGTGGTCTAGTTGGAATGTTCAATGTGGAAATGGGGAGTTGGTGTGTACTAGTTTAGTAAGTTTACTAGTAATCTATTAGTTATTATTAGTAATTTCTGCAGAAATAAAATCGTATAACGTTTATGCATGTTCCTGATGATTAAAATATCCATTTAAAATGTTTGTTTACCCAGCCTGTTTTTTTTTCGCATACTCTTAGATGCAACCTCATGTCACCTTTGTCACATGTTTATCATTGGTGAACACCACTCTGCCATTGGTGCATTTCACCAATAAATGGCACGTCAAAGTCATATGAGCTACAATGTGAGTTATTAACCGGTGCACATTACTACTACTGAGGACCAGTCTGCCTGTCACGTGATGCCTGCGATTGTGAACGCGTTGAAACTAATTATGTGCCTTTCCTTTTATTTCAATAGGTGACAGATGCCCCAAAATAATGCAACAACCACGATTGTTGAATTCTCTGCAATTTCCAAGCATCTTAGAAGTGTGCACGTGTGGGGTGCAGTTGTCTTTTCAGAATATTCAGGAACTGTGATTGAGAAGCCCATTGGATACATGGTTCCGTCCATGTAACCCCTTCATGGTAACATCCAGTCACCAAGCTTCTTCTTTCTGTCAATCCTGGCAAGAGGGATATCTGGCATGAAAACGACAATGTGTGATTAGCTGTGAGAAAAACATTTCTATTCTTTGAGTTTGGGAAAAAGGTTCAGTGAAAAGGGTCCTCCAAGCACTTGACAAAATAAACTGTTGAGAAACCTTACACATGCACAGAATGTCGGAACAATTGCCATCTCAAAAACATAACTTTTGCCCACATGAGGGCATAGATGCAACACCTGATCAGTGCACTGAATTTGGGAATAGCGTCCATATGCATGAAACACTTATCTGCCACCAGAAAATACATACAGGTGGGAAACCGCATGTGTGCATTGAATGTGGGAAGAGCTTCTTTTTGAAGACTGATCTTACTCGCCACCGGAGAATACATACAGGTGAAAAACATTATCAGTGCACTGAATGTGGAAAAGGGTTTGCTCAGAAGGGAGATCTTACTATCCACCGGAGAACACATAAAAGTGAGAAACCTCATGTGTGCATTGAATGTGGTAAAGGATTTGCTCAGTGGGGAGGACTTATTCACCACCAGAGAACACATACAGGTGAGAAACCTTATGAGTGCATTGAATGTGGAAAAGGGTTTGCTCAGAAGGGAGATCTTGCCGTCCACCAGAGAACACATACAGGTGAGAAACCCTATGAGTGCATTGAATGTGGGAAAGGGTTTGCTCAGAAGGGGCATCTTATTAGCCACCAGAGAACACATACAGGTGAGAAACCTCATGAGTGCACTGAATGTGGGAAAGGATTTTCAGAGAAGGGGGACCTTACTTGCCATCAGAGAACCCATACTGGTGAGAAACCTCATGAGTGCACTGAATGTGGGAAAAGGTTTATCCAGAAGGGATCTCTTGCTAGCCACCAGAGAACACATACAGGTGATAAACCTCATGTGTGCACTGAATGTGGGAAAGGGTTTAGTCATAAGGGAGGTCTTATTTATCATCAGTCTTTACATACAGGTGAGAAACCTCATACGTGTACCGAATGTAGGAAGACCTTCTTTTTGAAGAGAGATCTTACTCGCCACCGGAGAATACATACAGGTGAGAAACCTTACCAGTGCACTGAATGTGTAAAACAGTTTGCTCAGCAGGGACAACTTATTTTACACCAGAGAACACACACAGGTGAGAAACCTTACATGTGCACTGAATGTGGGAAAAGCTTCAGTGTGAACAGTAACCTTATTAGGCACCAGACAAAACACAAACGTGGGGATCCGTTTTAGTGTAGTAAATGTGGGAAATACTTCAGAACGCAGGACATTCCTATCTGCCATGAGAGAGGACATGTAGGTGGTGATTTCTCTGCTGCAATTGAAGATGCTTCAGAGAGGAGGAGGTACTTCTAGAGTGCTACTGAGTTTGGCTATTGACTAAAACTGTTTAGAATCTGCCTCCGCAGCTGCTCCCAGTTTCCTTTAGAACACAAACAGTGGCTGGTTATGATTGGTTGAATCACTGCTGTTTCAAATGCAAAAAGGAGACTGTACCTTCTGTGTTAAGGTACCCATCCTATAGAACACTTTACCTAAGGACCTCATGCAGATTAATGGGCACCAACATTTTGGAAAAGCTTAAAAACTCAGTGGTTGAATCAATAGCTATAGACCCTCATTGGCTATATGAGGGAAACTGTCCTATGCATTTTCTGCCAAGATGTATGCATCATGGACTCAGCCAATGACCATTAGATGCTACTTAGTCTAAGAGATGCCTGCATAATGGACTCAGCCATTGACCATTAGATCCTACTTAGTCTTAGAGACTCCTGCATCAGGGTCTCAGCCATTGACCATTAGATCCCACTTAGGGCCTCATTACACGGAAGGCGGTAATGGTTAACGGCCACCGTTAATGGTAACGGTGACCGTTAACCATTACCGCCTTACTACGAGGTCCCTTAGCGGGTTGGTGCTTTAACGCCTGCTTTTTGCAGGCGTTAAAAACCAACCCGCTAAGGGACCTCGGAGCTAATTACGGCACCGCAAAATTGCGGTTCCGTAATTAGCGCCTTCCCCATTCCCATAGAGCCCTATGGGGCAGAAATGGGAATAGGGAAGGGGCATTTACCGCCCCTCCAACCTTGGAATGGGGCGGTAAATCCCCTTTCCGCCAAGGCGGTGCCGGTATTTTACCGGCATGAGCCATGGCGCTAATAGCGCCATGGCTCACCGCCTTCCGTGTAATGAGGCCCTTAGTCTTAGAGACTCCTGCATCAGGGTCTCAGCCATTGACCATTAGATCCTACTTAGTCTAAGAGATGCCTTCACCAGGGTCTCAGCCATTGACCATTAGATCCTACTTAGTCTAAGAGATGCCTGCCTCAGGGACTCAGCCATTGACAATTAGATCCTACTTAGTCTAAGAGATGCCTGCACCAGGGACTCAGCCATTTACCATTAGATCCTACTTAGTC
The DNA here is from genome assembly GCF_040938575.1 of Ambystoma mexicanum. Lineage (NCBI taxonomy): Eukaryota > Metazoa > Chordata > Amphibia > Caudata > Ambystomatidae > Ambystoma > Ambystoma mexicanum. The sequence goes on from NC_090924.1 coordinate 1,488,055,001, forward strand.
TAAGAGATGCCCGCATCAGGGACTCAGCCTTTGACCATTAGATCCTACTTACTCTTAGAGATGCCTGCATCAGAATCTAGGCCATTGACCATTCGATCCTACTTAGTCTAAGAGATGCCTGCATCAGGGACTCAGCCATTGGCCATTAGATCCTACTTAGACTAAGTGATGCCTGTATCGGGGGCATCAGCCATTGACCATTAGATCCTACTTAGTCTAAGAGAGGCCTTCATCAGGGACTCAACCATTGACCATTAGTTCCTATCTATTGTAGGAGATGCTTGTCTCAGGGACTCGGTCATCAACCATTAGATCCTACTTAGTCTAAGATATGCCTGCGTCAGGGACTCTGCCATTGAACATTAGATCCTACTTAGTCCAAGTGATGCCTGACCCAGGGACTCTGCCATTGACCATTAGATCCTACTTAGTCCAAGAGATGCCTGCATCAGGAACCCAGCCTTCTCCTTTTTACACTCTTTTTAGGATAATAGAACATTAGTAGTTATGATGCCTCATTTGATTTCAGAGTTCCTGATTTAACAGGATGTGGCGTGCCCCAGGGTTCGGATTTATCCCCTATCTTTAACACTTTATACTCTGCCCATAGCCGGACTAATCTACTTCTACAAATTCTGAGTCTATGATGACAACCCTGTTTGGGAGCTCAGCGAAGGCGTCCATATACTTTCAAGACTATCTGATAACCATGAAGGAGTGAATGGTTTCTAAGTGACTAAAGCAGAACTCGTCCAAAACTATATATTGGTTGTTTCGGTTACACGGGGCACTAGACATGCTTCCATGTCCTTCCTCTGAGCTTAGTGCTCACTCCATCTACCTGGGTGACAAACCTGACTGTGAGCTCTCACTTTTCTCTGATATGCTGTGGTTGGCAGCAGTTCATTTCCACATTAAGTTGTTGCAGAATGGCCTCCCTTTTCCTAACCTTCATACTCATTATAACCCTAATTCTTTCTAAACTCGACTATGGCGATGCCATTTTTTCTGAGCTCCTTTTGCATTTGTGACTAACCTCAAGTGACACAGCATGTGCCACCTGTTTCTTTCATTCGTTCTTAAATGTGACCTTATCACGTTTAAGTTTGTTACAATCTGCACTGACTCCAGTGTATTACACTATTGCCTATCTCTAGTGAAACACTCTTCTCAGGATCCCCTCTAGCGTGTTACACTATTGCCCATTTCTAGTGGAACACACTTCTCCTCAGGATCCCCTCTAGTGTATTACACTATTGCCTTTCTCTAGTGGAACACTCTTCTCCTCAGGGTCCCCTCTAGTGTAGTATGCTATTTCCTATCACTATTGAGCATGTAAGGTTAGTAGATAGTTCCCTGGCCTGGGAACGGCATATGGAGGTGCATTTACACAAGGGAGCGTGCATGCCCACTGTTAAAGCACTATTTTATAAGAAACTGGTTTGGTGTGAAGGACCTGGAAAATATGCCAATTGAACCGATACATGATATGGACATGTGTTTAATAAAAAGTGACATTTTATGAAGAGAGTAGAAAGTTCAAATAGAATAGAAATATTCCCTGTGCTGCGAGACAAAAAAACTCATGCAAATTTGAAAATGAAATGGGGCTTTTCTGTCTGAAATGAGTGTTGTGGGTGTGATGATATCTTAGTCGTTCTCTCTGAATTCCACAAAGGAATAGTGGACACAGATGTTTACAAAATAAACTGATTCCAGATAAGCCAACATGTCGAATGTAAATGTGCCCTCCCTGGGTTCATACACTGAATGAAATGCTGATTAAAAGAATATTGCGCTTCTGCCAATATGTCACTGTGTTAACATTAAAAATAAATTGTTAGTAGTAACTAACTCCATTTGTGTGTTAAATCTCGTTGGCTTCACTTTTGCGTAAACTACTTCCTGGAACAGATGCAATACATTTATTTTAATTAATGGGGGGGACCGCCTCCATTTTGGTTTTATGTTAGAATGAATGTTATTGTCCACTTTTTAAACTTTCTTATCAATATGTATGTATTTGTATGGGTTTTCCTGGAGGATACTCAATTCTGACCACATAGGAGTAATGGTGTATGCACAGGATTCTATCCAGCATTAACGCCCTCTGTAGCGGTTAGAATCTGGCTATGTGGGGGAAGGAAATCTCAAAAAAGAGCCAGTCTGCGACACGGCAAGAGTGTGATTTGTGATGATTCAGGCACGTATGAACAGTGCGTGTTCTGGAAATACAGAAGAAGATGGCCCTGTCAATAAATCATGCATTTATACAGCACAATCTTCACCATTGGCATCAGAGCGCTAGAATGCAGGCGTAACGAGTTTGCAAAAAGAGTTTGGCATAGACCCCAAATCCACAGGCCAATAATCCAAGGTCCACAGAAAGGCGACCCCACATCCAAAACCTCTCAATTTAGTTTCAACCAATTGGACCCCATCCGGGTTTTTACATCTTCTAAACAGGATTTCAGATGGTTGGCAGTGCACTCATGCTCAAGGTCTAACTGGAGCAGAAGTTGAGTATCATCCACATACAAAAAAGTGAAAGACGAAAGAACGAATAAGGGAGTTCAGTGGTTGAGTGTAAATATTAAAAAGCAGGGGAGACAGTGCAGAATGCTGAGGAACCCCACAGTAGACAGTTACCGGAGATGAACAGTGTGAGAAACTTGAGGGCTTTCTCCCTTGTATATCCCGGGATCCTTGGCCAGGTGGCCAGGGAACGTCCATCGTTCTTGGATCCCAACCCTGGGGGCGGACAAGAGAGGGAGGGTCACCTGGATGAAGGATTCTTGGGCAGGGTTGCGGAGAAGGCCTCAGGCTGGTATTTTCCAAAAGTGGAAGAAACAAATAATATAACAGAAGTGTTTATGGTATATTCTAAAGACCAATCTTGGTAATCTGAGAAGACATCAAAACCCTACACCGAAAGGAAAGCACCAAATGATAGGAGAACATTTACATTAAAATTCAAGGAAAATATACTTTCTAACACTTCTATCAATCCATTTGCCTTTTACTCCGACTTTCACTGTTGTTGTAAGGAAGGAGGGGTTGTTTTGCCCCCCATACATTCATCACAGAAGGGATCACCTTCTCTTGCAATAGTCGGGGTGACGCCTCCCTTCCCTCATCACTAGTGGCAGAGAAGAAGTCCTGGTCACAGTAGAAGTGGGCCTACTGCGGGACCCAGGCAGACTCCATTTTGTGTAAACCTACGACTCCATTTTGGAATAGGCCACATTCTGATTAATGTGAAGCCTCCTCTCCCCTCCTGCAGCGCCACGCACAGTGAACACTGACAGCCCCCACTTTTTCCTCTGGCGTTTGTGCCAGACAAACTCATTTCTCACAGATGCTCCAACGCAAACTGTTCCAAGTCAACAGTGTATTCTTTCTTCTTTCCTCTGAGATCACCCCCCTGCGTGTGACCGCGCTGTGATCCATCTGTCTTCACAAATCTGGTCTTGCTCCTTTCACCCCCACCCTTGGCAGTTATTGCATGATTGCCCCCAGTGCCCCTCCATTCCCACTTTCATGTAACAGAAGTGTGACCCTTAGTGGCTGAGCACCCTAGAGTGCCCCCAATATATCTGCTCTTATGTCCTCATATATTTCACCTTAAACTAACACCTATCAATCGAAAGTCTTGAGCCCTTAAACACCGGTCAGATCTAGCTCACTGATAATGTCCTGGAGAGCAGGATCCTTGCAACACTCACCTCTACAAAGGCTTGAAACTGGAATGTGTCTATATGTATGTACAATTTATTGGTATCCCCACATGTGTGCCAGAATATGTTAAGTAGTTTAGTTAGAGATAGTGACCCGCAGAGCTGACCTGACCTTCACGCCGCCCAGATGAGCCCGGCCGACCCACATGCCACACGAAGCACCAGCTCAGGAGATCATATCGCTATATAGTATTCGTGTTCTCTACCAATCCCAATGATCATGTACCCCCTATAAACAACGTCGTTGATGATGCAAAATGTCTTTAAAATGTAATGCCATTGTAATGTTTGACAGAGCGCTCTCATGGCACCTTTATACTTCTCTCAACAACTCTCCTGGTCTCATTCCCTTCTGGATGTGTCCACTTACTAAAGTTTTTATATTTGTATTTTGGGGACTCTGTGCCTTCATTTGGTGACCCCGACTACGTGATCGTGGGTGCTCCAGGAGACACCCCTGTGCCGTGCAGCGAGATCCGGGGAGCCCCCAGCAAAACCATCGCCCTCTACGGCCGACCAGTGCATGCATTAAAGAGGTTCCCTTGCAAATACCCAACTGTTTGCCGCGGGCCATGGCTTGGTCGGCGGGCGACCCCGATTGTGGATAGACTGTGAACGGAGGCTCCCGGATCACCTCGGACACGTGAGTATTGGTTGCGGGAGAACTTGAAGGAAGGGGAATGTGAAAAGGGGTAACAAGGTAAAAGGGTAATGTTGAGGGGACAACAAGGAGTCAGATTGAGTGTGCAATGGGACGTATGAGTGCTAGCTCTTAGGCTGTTTTCTTTTCTGTCCTTTATATGGCCATTAGGTTTTTGTTACAGAGATAAGATCATAAGGGAAAGTACGGGAACCGAGCTCCGAAAGGGGGTGGAAGGCAGCGCCACATAATACTGGCTTGACCAGTATAGAGATATAAGAAGTGAGAATAAAAGCGAAAAAAAATTAGGAGTCTCGCATAGTAAGGAGACTCGGAAAACATTAGCAAATTCTTTTTCCGGTACAAACACATTCTTTTAGAGGTCAGCCCAGAAAGGGCCCAGGGAGAGGTGAGTGTGACGCGTGAACGTGGGGGGAGTGACATGGCATAAGGTAAACGCAAAAGGTGACTTAAAAAACAAGGGTCTCTGTTATATGTTCAGTGTCAATAGTACCGTACATCAGTATGCCCAAGTTGGTCGCGCCTTGAAACACTTGTGTATAGGCACGTTATGAATGCCATATATCATAACTGTCTGTATGGTGTTCAATGTTGAAAGTATAAAATGTCAACAATGGAAAATGTTTTGAACAGATAATGTCAAGCGTCATTGGTCTTGATTGAGTATAGAAATTGTCTTTGAAAAAAGGTGTTAGATAAATTCATCTTTCCAAGTGTTTTATGGTGAAAACATTGAGATGAATCGAGGTATTTCTGGTGATATTGTTAAAAAATATGAACACTCACAAAGCCAAGGAGACGTAAGGTAACATAATGGATGGAACTACCCCATTGGTACATATCTGTCAACACCTACCATTGTATAGTGAAAAAATCAAAAAGTACCATGATCAGTGGCTCACTGAAATTAAGGTGGAGGGGTCCGCCCCGATCTGGCCGGATGGGGGATCATTTGATAAGACGGTGTTGGATCTGGTGACAACACTTCTGCTAGCAAATTATAGAAGGATGCAACTGCAAAACAGACAGGAAGTGTTAGATCTGTGGAGGATGTTTGAGGAAACTCCACCTGCAGGGAACACAGAAGCGGAAGCACAGCCTGAGGCAACACCCGTCCCAGCGGTAGAGGGGAGAGAAATAGAGGAAGGGGGGCCCAAAAACTGTACCCATTATTAACTAGACCAGCTGCGGGATACAGCGATCCACTTTATTTTCCACAGCCAAGTGCACCCGCGACATCTGCTGCAGCGCTTCCGCCTCCCTATGATCCAAGTGGGTTGTATGGGCCGACCGGTGCACCGCCAGTAAACATTGCCCGTTTAACTAGGGACTTAGAAGCACAATTGACAACCACTGAAATGGAGTTAAGAAGGTTAGGAACACTATGCGATAAAGGACAAATGTTACCGGGGAGCGGGGAAGGGCCTTCACAGCCAGCGGGAGGGGAAGAGGAAGGGCCCCAAAGAGGAGCGCTGACACCGTCTCCTTTCCCGACCAAGAGCCCCACAAATGTAACTGAAGATGAGTGGAAGTCCGGATAGTTTTTCTTCCACCTCAATAATAACCTGATAAAAGTAGTATGGGTGGGACAAGAAAGTAGCCAAGTAAGTGAAGAACAAGGGAGTGTAACATCGGAAAGGGAGATAGATGCGATGTGGAGCGACTTAGATGAATATGAGGAGGGAGTAGCAGCGGCAGGAATGCAGCGAACATATGTGGATATACCTGAGGATGGTGAACATCTGAGGGAGAGGTGGCAGGGGGAGGTTAAGGAGTGGGGCGGGAAACATGGTATTGAGCAAGAAGAAAGGAATAAAGGTAAGACGGGAAAGAAGACAAAGTTGCCGATGCCCCTCATTCACAAAGGAGCGGGGAGACCCCCCCATTATGTGCCCTGGCACTGATGGACAAAAATAATTTTAAATAATTTAAATGCTGTAAAATAATTTTTTGCAAGCAATTCGCCCACTTTCAGGGGTGGCGGGAAAGTGGATATATGCATTTTAGAAATGGGCAGCAGGGGTCCCACTGGCCATAAGGGGATTTCAAGAGTTTGTTAGTGCCTGCTGCAGGTGACCAAGCAGATGCAGTGTGTGTGAAGGCGGGATTCCCAGGTGTAACATTAGATTGTGACCGGCATGACGGTTCATCATTCAACAATGTGAGAGCCCAGGTGTGGGATGCCCATGCGGAGATCCTTCGGCGACACCCCAGATTTACACTCAGTAATGCAATGCACTATGGGTGATGAGGAAGAGGCAGAGGTGGGCACAGAGAGGAGGGTATAGAGGACAAGGGCCATGAGAGGGAGGACAAGGAACATGCTGGAGCTGTGGGAGGTGGGGCCATTTCTCATCCCTTGGGGTACTATCAGAATGCCCAACGCTTTTACAATGATCAACTGTTTGGGCACCACCACCCGGGGAGCCCGTATGGATTTCCAATGGGAGGGTCTGGACCACGGGAACAGTGGGACAATAGTTTTCAGCAAGGAACTCAGGCTCCACAACAAGGGCCACAGACACCACAACAGGGTATGCAACAGCGGTTAGTACACCAGAACACTATGGGAAACACCCACACAAACCCATTCGCCACTATGGCAAATGGAGCACCAGCGCCGTTTCAAGGACAGCAATATTAGTAGAAAGTGCTTTCTCCTTCCCAGGCACAAACACACATCCAGATTAGGACAGCCCACAGAGAACACTTGCGTGTCCAGTCCTATCAACTACCCTACGTCCAGACGAGGAACCACGGGTGGGGCGGAGATAGGAAAGAAGCAGTTCATATTTATGGTGAACTCAGGGGCAGAAAAATCGTGCCTAATGGAAGGCTGGTTTCCGCTCTCGGATAAGAGTGGAAACGCAGGGATTCTCTGGGGCAATTTGAAAGACTCCCTACACTTAAGATTTGGTTGTCACGGTGGGGGAAGACAGTGCAAGCACCTCAACTATATCATGAAGACTCGCCAATAAATTTGCTGGGGAGGGAACTTCTCAGTAAACTCAATATGATCATCTCCTTTACCGAAAGGGGTGTGGTGTGCTCAACTCCAGCGATATGTCCACTCAGAGCCATGCTGATGATTAACACGATAACAAATGAAATAGCAGTGAGAGGGGTGCCCACGGATGCAAACATATTTATCTACGAAATACAGGTGTTGGCTAAAGTAGTACCAGACCTAACATAAGAGTGGAGAGTACCATCAGATTTCTGTTTTTGTTGCCGGTTGTATCCCCCTAGATTGTGCCAGGAACAATTCTCTCATTAGACTTGCAATCAGTGCAGGTGTCAGCTAAGCGTTATGTGGCAATAGGACTGGACACTGATGGGTGTGAGTGGAGGACAGTGTTATACATAGACCCCAATGTAGCACTGTGAGATTAAATTGATGAAGAGTTATTCACTGACAATGACAATGATGGGGAAATAATAATGAAAGTGTACATACCATGCAACATCATCATACAAAACAGACGAGTAACAAACCCACTCATGGCCAGTGTCAGTGCATCCCGCTTCTATTTTAGAGGTAGACATGAAACAAGTGCCCCAGATTTTATGGACCACAGGGCCTTATGATGTGGGGCTCCTCCAGGAGGTTACACCAGTGAAAAGTAGAACCAGGAGCAGTACTACCCAGAGTAAGGCAATACCCCCGTCCAGAGAAGCAGAGGAGGAGATGAAAGAAACTGTAGAGGCCCTACTAGAACATGGTATCATTGTGCCCTCAAACTCTCCATGCAATACTGCGAGTTATCCTATTAAAAAAGTGAAGGGTGGGGCGTGGAGGATGATACAGGAGCTATGCCCACTTAATGACGGCATACAAAAAGAGTTTCTTCTTGTCCCAAACCCAGCATCCATTTGGTGCAGCATCCCAAAATGCACAAATTGTTTCACAGTGGTAGACTTGAAAAATGCCTTTTTCTCGATACCACTAGACCCAAGCTCCTGATACTTGACAGCATTCACCCTAGGGGGGGGAAAGATATGACCATTGCAGATTGCCCCAGGGATATTGTGAAAGTCTGAGTATCTTCACTAGAATACTGCATGAAGATCTTGGAAACATTGATCTAAAAAGCACAATAATACAATATGTGGATGAGCTCCTGGTTTGCAGTGAGAGTGAAGAACGGTGTAGAGAAGACTCCATAGCATTACTGAATTTACTGGCACAGGCACACAAAGGTCACAAGGTGGATAAGGGCAAATTATAATACTGCCTAGCAGAAGTGCTATATCTCGGTCAGCTAACATCAAAAGATGGAAAAACAATAATACCAGACAGGGCAGCAGCCATTCGTGCCACCATAATGAACAAAACTGTAAAAGACATGCAGAAGTTTCTTGGCATATGTAATTACTGCCGAGCATGGATACTTGATTATGCCTCTTACACACGCCCACTGATCCACGCACTCAAAGAAGCACAGAAAGAAAGTGCCCTCATAAAATGGACCCAAGAAATGATCACAGCATTTTACAACTTGAAGGATCACATCTCACAGGCACCCATTCTAGCGACCCCTGATTATGACAGGGAATTTTCCCTATTTTCCCACTGTGACGGGTCACTAATGACAGCAGTATTGATACAGAAAATATCATTGGGTCACAAACCATTGGCATACTACAGTGGCACCCTTGACTCTGTGATGCAAGGACATTTTGCGTGCGAACAAGTTCTCGCAGCAGCCACCTTTGCAATTGAAAAAAGCGTTACTATGGTGATGGGGTGCTCACTTACATTATTTGTTGAACATTCCCTGTTTGCAATACTTGAATGCTCAAAATCAACACTCACCACACAAAGAGTAAAGCCTATGAGATAATAATATTGAGTTCAAACATACACATGGTACGGTGCAAAACTGTCAACCCCGGCACCTTCACTACAGAACCCTGTAAAGTGGAGGACATGCAAACACATGATTGTTTCACCTATGAAGGGGAGGGAGATGACATTCCTAAAGCAAGTGAGATTGCCCAGGGAGAAGGGGAGGTATATTTTGTAGCATGGTCAGCATCCATTGATTCAGAGACAGGTGAAAAACATGTCGGAGCAGCAGTAGTAAGACTGGAGGGAGATGAATATGAAACAATAGTGCAAAAAAAACTTCCCTCTCATTACTCAGCACAAGCAGCAGAACTAATAGCATTAATTGAAGCACAACACACAGCAAAGGGATGTGCAGTAACCATATGCTCAGACTGTGATGACAACAGTCTATGCTGGGTTGTCACGATGGCGAAGGAGAGGTGTTAGGAGAGCCGACGAATCACCAGTACAGCATGCACAGCTATTAAATGACCTAATAGAAGCATTAGCTGAGCCCTCGGTAAAATGCCAGGTAAACACCAACAACAATGACATCATCTCTTTGGGAAACGCGGCAGCAGATCACGCGGCAAAAGAGGCAGCATATTTAACCAAGCCTCCAGTGACAGAATATATACTGATAAACCAAGCACACGAGGAGAAGGAGGAAGGGAACAGCTCAACCCCCATTAAACAAATAATAGAAATACAGAGGCAGGCTCCAACAGAAGAACAAGAGATGTGGGCAAAGAGAGGGTGCACGCAGTCAATCAACAGACCTTCTGTGGCTCCAGGAACTGACAGGGAAAGTGGTAATGTTGGTAGAATTGTTACAAATAGCATTTCAACAACTACACTTCCCTGCGCACACATCAAAACAACAAATAGCAGCAGACATTCAGGAGGACTGGTTTGTACCAAACCTCCAGGAACACTTGACCAAAATTATTATATAGTTCGTCACCTGCCAGACATACAATTGTGGAATGACACTAAGGACACTGCGTGGTACTCTCCCCCGCAGGACCATTTCTAGAGTTGAACATTGACTATGCAGATATGGGGGTAAGGTCTACTGGTGCAAAATATCTCATCGTGGTGGTATGCCCATTTTCCCGCTGGGTGGAAGCAGGTCCTTGCGCCCCCCCAGATGCAAAATGCACTAAGTTTTTGGTGAGGGAGGTGTTCACAAGGTGGGGCATTTGTGATGTCATCAGATCCGACAATGGGACCCATTCTCCTAGTCAAAGAAGTGACTTCCCTGCTTGGGGTGACCCACAAACTATGTTCAATTTACCACCCACAAGTGAATGGGGTGGTAGAGAAGATCAACATCCTCCTCAAGAGTAGATTATCCAAACTATGCCACGCCCTAAAGAAAAATTGGGTCTATTGCTCTCGCCCTGTTTCAATTGAGGGCACAGCCAAGCAAGGACCACCATCTGTCCCTGCACGAAATAGTGACGGGAAGACGCATCCAAATGCCCCTTTCCCTGATAAGGAGGGCATCAGATGCACACAGGACTGCCACAGTGCTTGAGGATGAGTTCAAAGAGTATTTGACACAACTTACACGAGCAGTAAGAAGCATAGCAACGCAGATAGCCCTTCCGTTTACAAGGGAAGGAGAAACAGACACTAATACCCCAGCAATGGACAGTCCAAGTGTTCAGCTCATGATAGGAGAATTTGTGCATGTGCACAGTTTCATATGCAGATGGAACTCTCCAAGATTTCACGGCCCTTATGAGGTGGTATATTGTACCCCTTCTGCGGTGAAGGTGAAGCGCCTGAAATACTGGATACACCTCTCCGATGTCAGAAAAGCACATACCAGCACAGTACAAAATGGAGAACAAATGCTTGAACAAGATGCAGTGGTACCATAACAAAAGAGTAAATTAACAAATGAAAATGAAAATGGCAGTTATGTATATATGATATCAGAGGATAATGTTCATTGAGTATAAATACAAATGATATAAAGTAGTGACATATGATGTGCCTTTTTATTCTCTTTCTCTCTCTCTATCCTTTTCTGTATGTGTCTCCACCTTTTGTTCTAGTTTTCCTCGTTTCACAAACATAGTAAGAAGATAATGCTATAATAGCTAATGTATATGAGTGTATACTTAACCCTCTCCATATTCAGATATGACAGAAAGGAGGGCCCTCCATGACAATGCCGCAGATGTAGATAGCAATAGGGGTAGTGTTAGCGCTACTAGAGCATATAGTCATGAATGCGGGCTATATTTCATAGCTATACTGTTTTCTCTGTGATGTTGTTCTGTCTGGGTCTATATTGGTCCCTGACTTTTATTTTAGGGGAAATAAATGAGGGGGGGTGGAGTAAAACTTGTAAAGCAAGTCACAAGCCTCATTTGGGACGGGTTCAAATTAATATGGCCCCATAATGCCTCCCTAGATCACAATCTCACCACCCTTCACTAGAATCTCACTGTTAAGAGCCCGACATTTACATGTTCTGCAATGCCTTTTAGTGATGATCCCTTAGGAAATGACAATGGGCCTCATTAGGACCCAGGCGGTAAGGGGTTTACGGCGGTGTAAACAGCGCCGACCCTTACCGCCTGATTCCGAGGTCCCTTAGCGCCATGGAGGATTTAACACCTGCTTTTAGCAGGTGTTAAAATCCATGGGGCTAAGGGACCTTGTTGTTAATTACGCCACCGTAATTTACGGTGGCGTAATTAACGCCTTCCCCACTCCCATTATGCCCTAGGGGGCAAAAATGGGAATGGGGAAGGGTAAATGGGGATTGGGGACTTACCGCCCCGCCAACCTCGGAATGGGGCGGTAAGTCCGCCAACCACCATGGCGTAAACATAGTTTACGCCATGGTGGTAAATGTACGACCCAGGCAGTAAGGGGTTTACGGCGGCGTAAACAGCGCCGACCCTTACCGCCTGATTCCGAGGTCCCTTAGCGCCATGGAGGATTTAACACCTGCTTTTAGCAGGTGTTAAAATCCATGGCGCTAAGGGACCTTGTTGTTAATTATGCCACCGTAATTTACGGTGGCGTAATTAACGCCTTCCCCACTCCCATTATGCCCTAGGGGGCAAAAATGGGAATGGGGAAGGGTAAATGGGGATTGGGGACTTACCGCCCCGCCAACCTCGGAATGGGGCGGTAAGTCCGCCAACCACCATGGCGTAAACATAGTTTACGCCATGGTGGTAAATGTACGACCCAGGCGGTAACTTACCGCCTGGGTCGTAATGAGGCCCAATGGGCCTCATTAGGACCCAGGCGGTAAGGGGTTTACGGCGGCGTAAACAGCGCCGACCCTTACCGCCTGATTCCGAGGTCCCTTAGCGCCATGGAGGATTTAACACCTGCTTTTAGCAGGTGTTAAAATCCATGGCGCTAAGGGACCTTGTTGTTAATTACGCCACCGTAATTAACGCCTTCCCCACTCCCATTATGCCCTATGGGGCAAAAATGGGAATGGGGAAGGGTAAATGGGGATTGGGGACTTACCGCCCCGCCAATCTCGGAATGGGGCGGTAAGTCCGCCAACCACCATGGCGTAAACGTAGTTTACGCCATGGTGGTAAACGTACGACCCAGGCGGTAACTTACCGCCTGGGTCGTAATGAGGCCCAATGCCTTAAATGAGTATGATGTTAACGAACCAATCGAGGATGTGTCAGTACCAGCAGATGTAAATATGCTTAATGGTGATGACCCAATTAATGATATGCCAGTGTTGTCACTTGTACACACACAACCAGGAAGAAAACCTACCTCAAGCAGTGAGCGCAAGCTCATGCACTTTGTATCCCAAACCCCAACCCTACAAGTGCGCACTACTTCACAGCTGTGGCAAAGCGATATTGAATATGGTGACGGTGCCTAGTCTGATATTTTTCCCATATGATACCAAAGGTTAATGAAATTGCACAAAGGTCCAAGGGGGGACAAAAGATGGAGAAGGGGGGCGGGACGGAAAAGGAATGATGCGTACCATGGCCTGTGATTAGATGTAGTTGAAGATCCCCGTCACCCTGATCAATCTAATAGGACATGAGTACGATGGCTAAGCAGGTGACCAACGACAGTTGTTACATCTGTTCTTTGATAACCCATGCATCATGTACACCCAAGGTTTTGATTCCCCAGGAAACGCTTATGGGAGATGCCCAGTGTCTTAGTCATCTATCACTCTGTAGAATTCGAAGTACCTTCCAACCACACACAGTAATGATACAGCTGCTACAAAATGACAAAACTTGCCAAAGCAAACCACAAGGAGTAATATGCCTCAAGGAACCCTTCTTTGTGATTAAAGGAACTATGTTTCAGACAACAGGTGGAAAGACAAAACAATAACGTGCAAGGCAGAGGCTCTGCGAGGACTGTCAGAAGAAACATTTCAATGGATCGAGAAAACATGGACTCCAACGTGGTCACAGCACATTGCCAAACTAACATGGCTAACAGCGCTCAAAAAACCTATCAAAATACAACGAGAAATTCAGTATGAGCTTTGCTTTTCACGGAGAAGGAAAAGTGGCCATGGGGACAAACAAAAACTGTAATAAAACAATCATCGTCCCTGACCTGAAGAAGGGCACTGCAGCCCAAATGGACACTTACTGGGTGTGCGGCAAACAAGCATACCTGCACCTCCCACCATCATGGAGAGGTACCTGTGCCATGGTCACACTGCATTCAGCCTTAATCGTTATCCCGGAGAGACATGTCCAGGGGGAGTGAGTGCCCCACAAACCATCTGCAGAACCCCCATCAACATCTGAAGAACCCCCCATATATGACATCCTGCCAGAAGACAAGCTGCAAGAAAGAGTTCCCACAGGAAGAGAGCATATAAATACATTCCCAGCAAATCCTTGCAGCTCTTGCAACAGGTACCGGACCAATACAAGCTAATCAACTCCGCAGAGAAATGTTCTGCCTCACTTGTGCCCAGCATCCAGATGCGAGCCAACTCAAAGTGGCTAAAGATTGTGAGGTGGGAGTTGATCCAACTGGCAAACGACACTGATGAGGGATTCAACGTCATCAAGGTAGAACTCAGAGCCTTGTGGTTGATGACCATGCAAAACCTCCTCACAGCAATGGACAGCAGTGTTTGCCAAAAAATCGGGAGTGCATGTTGTACATTTGTACCTTCTGCCGATGCGGACAACGGGACCCTGTCACATGTCATATCTGCAGTCCATAACCTCGGAGAAAAGATGAAGAAAGAAGCCGGTGTAGAAAGGAGTGAGTGGTTTGACTCCATGTTCGACTGGATCCCATCCTGGTTCACGGTTGCCATGAAGATACCTGTCCCAATAGTGGTGTTTTTATTGCTGATCTTCTGTGTGTGCCAGGTAGGGGTTCGATGTTGTGCAAAATCAATGCCTAGTACCGCAATGATGATGGTGACAATGGGCAGATCAGCAAAGGGACCAGCAACAAAAGAGGCGCAGATACAGACAGCTGATAAAGCAGAGCCTACATCTTTTCATGACAGCATTATACCGCAGCCCTGGGAGTAGGGTAGACAGCTTGTACCACACCACCATCAAAGAACCTCGGGAACTAGAATGGTATAAGGAGGTGTGGACGGATCTGAATGGGGATGAGGGAATACAAATGGCTTGTACCCCAGATGAATATGCCAGATGGGGGCAGAGCTTAAGGGGTGTGTGCAGAGCATGGATGCCTATAAAAGGAACCCCTGCCTGGGATGAAGCAGTAATGGAGGCAGAGAATTACAGGAATATCAACCGTGATAAAAGCAAACATTAATTTGTTACTTTTGTAGTGAAAGGGGGACTGTAAGGAAGGAGGGATTGTTTTGCCCCCCATACATTTATCACAGAAGGGATCACCTGCTCTTGCAATAGTGGGGGGGACGCCTCCCTTCCCTCATCACTGCTGCCAGAGAAGAAGTCCTGGTCACAGTAGAAGGGGGCCTACTGCGAGTCCCAGGCAGACTCCATTTTGTGTAAACCTCCGACTCCATTTTGGAATAGCCCACGTTCCGATTAATGTGAAGCCTCCTCTCCCCTCCTGCAGCGGAGCATAGAGCAAACACTGACAGCCCCCACCTTTTCCTCTGGCGCTTGTGTCAGACAAACTCATTTCTCACGGATGCTCCAACGCGAACTGTTACAAGTCAACAGTGTATTCTTCTGCCTTCCTCTGAGCTCATCCCCCTGTGTGTGACCGCGCTGCGACCCATCTTTCTTCACAAATCTGGTCTTGCTCATTTCACCCCCACCCTTGGAAGTTATTGCGTGATTTCCCCCAGTGCCCCTCCATTCCGACTTCATGTAACAGAAGTGTGACCCTTAGTCGCTGACCACCCTAGAGTGCCCCCAATATAACTGCTCTCATGTCCTCATGTATCTCACGTTAGACTAACACCTATCAGTCGAAAGTCTTGAGCCCTTAAACACCGGTCCGATCTAGCTCACTGATAGTGTCCTGGAGAGCAGGACCCTTGCACCCCTCACCTCTACAAAGGCTTGAAACTGGAATGTGTCTATATGCATAGCTCTCAACTCACACGCTTTTTGGCGGGTGTCACCCGCCTTGTAAACAGCTGACTCACCCGCCAAGCCTCCTGCACGCCCATTCGTTTCAATGGTCCTCTCACCCGCCAAAAATAAAATAGGGTGTTTTCACAAGCCTTTGCAACATAAATGGTTGAGAGCTATGCTATATGTATGTACAATTTATAGGTATCCCCACATTCTAGGAGTTGTCGTGCATTATTCATTCTGTGCCAGAACATGTTAAGTAGTTTAGTTAGAGATAGTGACCCCATCCTGCAATAGCAGACCTGTCCTTCACACTGCCCAGAGGAGCCCGGCCGACCCACGTGCCACACGATGCACCAGCTGGGGACCACCCAATCCTGTGGAGTGGGACATCATATTGCAATATAGTATATGTGTTCTCTACAAATCCCAATGAGCTTGTACCCCCTATACACAATGTCACCGGTGACGCAACATGTCTTTAAAATGTAATGCCATTATAATGTTTGACAGAGCGCTCTCATGGTAGCAGAGTTCTCTGTATGCTGATTTTACATAAAACCTTTATACTTCTCTCAACCACTCTCCTGGTTTCATTCCCTTCTGGATGTGTCCACTTACTAAAGTTTATATTTGTATTTTGAGGACTCTGTGCCTTCATTGTGAAACCCAACCCTTTTATTCAGTATCATTCTTGCCTAAAGAGAGTGAGATGAAGGAAAAAAGAGAAATACTACTTTCCTGTTACTCTACATGTTTTCATAAACGTAGAAATACACTACAAAACTATCATCCCCCCTTTTCTAACAATCACAGATCCAACACCTCTAATATCCTTAGAGGATATTACAACTCCCATCTTCCCTATGATGGTCCCAATACTGAGCCAAGGAAGAAGACGAAGCTGTGAAGATTACCTATGGCAAGGTTCCATGGCTCTGTCCCTCTAACGAGGCCAGGCAGGGTGAGGCACTTAGTCCGTTTGTCAATTGGGTTCAGGTGTTTGTGGTCGTAGCTAAGTATAAAAGGAGGAACCCAGATTCACAAAGAGGGTACGGAAAGCAAGGGCGAGTTTGATAAGGAGAGCAGGCTAGATGGCGATCAGCTGAGCAGAGGCTATTGAGAACCAGGCTTGTGAGTACTGGACACCGAGACACTACAAGGCTGCAGACTGAAGCAAGAGAAAGCGTGGCGAAGGAGCCGTGTCTCCAAGAAGCCGTATGGGTTGATCAAAGAAAGCTGAGAAGCTGGTTAACCTCTCTGAACTGTGTGTCAAAAGATTGCTTGTTTCTCTGGGACCGCGAGACCGCCCAGGAAGGTCTGAGAGACAGGTGAGAGAGACCCTAACCTTGGATAAAATAATTGTGAAGGACGTGTTCAAGAAAGTACAACCATTGAGTTCAAAGCGATGAAAGAGCTAGGGTTGTAAAGATGCAAATCATTACTAAGTTGCAAGCAAAAGTTACAGGTAAGTAACAAGAGACGTTGAAAGAAAGCTTTGATTGTTTTGAACTGTGATGAAACAAAGTAATAGAGTCGTCCTTTTGAATACAGCATTGTCGAAAGTCTCTGTGAAATGTGAAAGTTAAACAAAGTATCGCTGAGGTGAAAAGCGTGTGGAAAAAGGTAACAAATGTGAAAGCTGATAGGAAAGGCCACGGAGGAAAATATTGAAAGAAACCGGATGGATGATTAAGAGAATTGCCAAGCAAGTGGAACGTGTTACGGTGCTGGAAGGCGCACTTGAAGAAATACGATAACCAGAATGCAACAGTGTCGGAGTGGTTAGTTAGTAAGTGCGAGTAAAGCTATGCCATCCTGACAGTCTTCGACATAAACCATATGAAGAAAGGGGGAAGATTGGGAAAATACACCCTGTGTGTCAAGATGATGAAATATGGTGATATAAATGTTAGGCAGAATTATATGCAGTATCCTTTGTGAACACTACACACAATTAGTACTACAAGTGGGAGCACCAATTCACCTTTGGTGAAGCCTGTAATACACAGTAAAGTGGTAGCAATGGCTGAGCGGTCAGACTTATCTCAAGAGCAAGTGAGCAGTATCAGAAGTTACACAAAGTACAGCAGTTACTATGATTCAAACAAACACTGATTCAAGGTTTCCAAGTAAAAGAATATATATATATTTACGTTTTAGTTGTATAACATTTCACTAAAGTAAAGCAGTAACAAAATCACTGTTAATTAAAAAGGGAGGGAAAGACAAAGGGCCTCATTACACGGAAGGCTGCATGGGTTAACGGTCACCGGTAATGTTACCGGTGACCGTTAACCCTTACCGCCTTACTACGAGGTCCCTTTGTAGGTAGGTACTTTAACGCCTGCTGTTTAGCAGGCGTTAAAAACCAACCCGCAAAGCGACCAGGGTGCTAATTACGGTACCGCAATTTGCGGCACCGTAATTAGCGCCTTCCCCATTCCCATAGAGCCCTATGGGGCAAAAATGGCAATGGGGAAGGGCAATGGGGGAATGGGAATTACCGCCCCGCCAACCTTGGAATAGGACGGTAATTCCCCTTTCCACCAAGGCGGTGCCGGTACTTTACTGGCATGGACCAAGGTGCTAATAGCACCTTGGTCCTCTGCCTACCGTGTAATGAGGCCCAAAGTTAGGAAGAAATTGAGCAGGGCAATCTAGAAAGAGGAACTGCAGTGATAAGATCAAATCAAATAGGCCTACGGCCAAAGTCAATAGGACAAAAGTCTTTTGCTCAAGAAAACATGGTTCAGGGGAGTTTGCGGTTAAGTCTTTGCCAAGCGTTCTGGACGAAGTTGGTCGGCATAAAAGTTAGTTCAAAGAGTAGAGAAGGACAATCCCTCAGATTGGAGAAAGATTTCACACAATTTCACCATGGCTGAACGTAACGAACAACCGGATTTTGAACAGTACCTTTAATGGAGAAGAGGCTGTAGCTGAGGCGGACGTTCCTGGTAGTTCCTGCAGGCTCACGGTTCCTGAAGTGACTGTCGGACTGACACTAAGTACAAAGACTGGAGGGTCCTGCACTACCCAGGGAAGAAACCAGCAGCAGAGCAAAGCAACAAATAAAAGGTGCGCTCCTTAAAACCCAAGCATGGTCCGACCTTCCTGGCTATCCGGCCCACTGTAGCTCTGTACAGCAGATTCAACCAGAGATGGGAGTCCTGGCTTGCAGTTTGGGCAAACTGGTTGGTCCCACCAGCTCAAGGGAAGAAGATTCCTGGAGGATCTTCTCTGTCGATGGATACTGATGATTCGGACCTGCAGCAGGGCTTCCCCGGGCGGTTCAGTCATTGTAGGGGTCCTCTTCTGTCAGCTCCTCGTTGGTTCTTTCATTCCAGTGGCGACTCTGCTCTTCCAGGCCCAGAGACCTGCTTTTTATGCAGTTTTCTCCCATTCACACAGCCTGGCTGTCAATCACACAGCAGGGTGGCTGTCCTGTCACCTAGCCAATCAAACAGGAGTGTGACTTGGGTTACCAAGGGAACCCATTGCAGGGGTCATAAGACCCATCCCTCACATCCTACCTACCCAGACTTTGAGGCGCCTAAAGGAGGGCTTCTGTGCAGAAGCCTGTGAAAAGACGGTGAACAAAGTAACCAAAGCTGGTTTGGCGCGTAGAGACGAACACAAGAAAGATTTTTCCAAAAAGAAATGGTGACTAACCCCAGCCGGAACAATATTAAAATCAGTATGGTCAAGCGGGTTTAAGTTCGAGGCTACCAAGATAGCCTAAAACAATACCATGGTTATATAAGATAACCGCGTTAGGAAAAATAGGGTAGTTACCATTGCCACCAGCCAAGTCTTAATGGAAAGGGAGCAAAACAGTGCTCCAAGAGAAACACACAAAAAAGGGTTAAGGATTAACCGTTTTCCAATACTCCATGGAAGATGGGGTGTACTGGGTCTGTTGTTTAAACAGACTACATAAAGTTAATGGTAACTTTACATGTTTCTGGGAGACAGTAGTCAGTCCCAGAAAAATTGAGTCAGTGGGAAGTCTGAAAGACAACCCTGTGTCACTGCACTGAAAGTGCTGTGTAACACACTTTAAAAAGATGATGCCTATGGAGTAGGTGAGGCTCCATAGCCCAAGATCACACAAAAAGGTAAAGCACACACAGCAAAACACATGCAAGAGTGGGATAAAAGGCTGACACTCTTACCAAGTGTAGAAAATAAATCCTAGGAATCCAGCAAAGCTGCTGGGGGACTCAGTAGGTAAGGGAAATTAGCAATTTTGGAGAATTCTCCCTAACAATAAAATACTAGACAAGTGCAAGTGACAAGTAAAGAGGGTCTACGCTCTGGTGCGGAAGCCGGAAAGAACCACCCAGGAACATTGTTAAATCAGAACTATGTTATGCTAGAGAGCCCTTGAATAAGGCGAGGGAAGCCTTAGAGAAGTACATGCCCTGTGCTGGATAAGAGAACTATTGAACTGCCTTTTTGTGAACCATTTGGCATGAACTGAACTTTTGGAGAACCCAAGTGACTTAAGCTTGGGGAAGGGAGTTGAGAAGAAACTCCAGGACCATCCTGATATTCTTTAGAGACACCTTTTTATTTTATCCAATACCCTACACATTGGTAGGTCTGTGACAGCAAGCACAGGTTTGACACAGACAGTTTTAGAATTTTTGACAGACAGACCTTTGGACTATTCTTTCTTCTTTATTTTAATGGCCGAGACAACTCCCATTTAGGAATAGGGCAAGTTGCGCATTCTTCAAACCCCATGTTTATGAATAAAGCTTTTCAAAACTTGAATCCTTGCATCTTTGTCAATCTCTGAGCACATGCCAAACTCACAACAGAAAAAGGATAAAGAGACAGATTGTTTATGGGATTCCAAGAAAGACTGAACCCACTCCAGAACGCTACCATTGATGCTGATACTTTGTAACTGAGTCAACAATTAGACACTCATCATTTTTGGCATTGTTCTCTACGGTTGCCACAAGCGGACTCTCTTTAGCTTATCATTCATGCTTTCAGATGTACCGGGCCACTTTTTCCGGTCTTTGGTTTGACTTTTGATTGAGTACATAGTCTATGATTTACTTCATTGTCTATCCGCTTTCCTTGTATTGACTCTCGATCCTTGTTAGATGAAATGATAGCATTTGCATGATGAAATATATTGCAGTGGCATCTACATGGTTCGTTATTTTGAAATGCCATTAGAGCATTATGTCTCATCCATTTTGTACTTTCCATTACTGCTTCCATTAATTCAACATTTTGCGTCCTTTCATTGCTCGCTAATTCACTAAGTCAGTGTTACCATTTAGATGACGTTTCAGCCTCAAGGTCTAATCTTTTGTGTGTATGGACAGACAAGGCTTCTAACGCATTGCCTTATGTTTTTATTAGTGCTAACAAAGAGTTTTGATCCTTTAGTGACTCATGTAAAGATTCATATCATTTCATGAAAGGTATCAGATACGTTGTTATTATGTATTTGAAGACCGGCAGCTACTGATAGATGTTGCTTCCTGGCTTGTTCTTTTTCCACCTCGTTTTGACGTAGCATGCTAGAATTTCCAGATATATTGTCATTGTATGGACTTTTAACACTTTCATGTCGGTCACCATTCTCCAAGTGCGTTGTATTTAGCTAGGATGAGGACGCTTTTTTAATCACCTGGTCGAAACGTGCTGGAGTTTTACTTGTCACAGTGTTTAGCGGTGTACTTGATTTCTCATTTCGTTATGAAGCCAGATCTTACTTCTGGATCAGTGGATGCAGGTATTGGCAAAAATGAACAGTGCTGATCAACATAAGGACTTCAGCTTCAGTCCTTATGTCAAGTTGGTCACAAGAGCCTTCTATCCTTTGACGTTCTGATAGCCCTGAAGAACCAACGACTCGGCTGACTCTGCGTCCTCTACGGGATGTTTTATAGTGTGGACAGGGAAAAAAGACTTGAACCACACCAACTCTGCCTCCAGCAACAGCAAAAGAAAAAGGTTGAAAACATTGCTATTCTGCTGATGGCAGCTGCCTTGTTTAAGAACCCCCCTTGGCCACAGCTTCTGATTGAGTCCCATCTATCCCTTCAAATGTATTTACTTTGTCCTGTATTTTGTGTTCGCCCATAAACCCCATGGTCCTTGGTGTGCGTTATAAATAGATTAAAGTAACAATCCGTTCTCAATCAAATCTGGCTTAGTCCCGCAACAAAGCGCAAATGGTCTGACGTCTGCCCCAAAAGGTCAGTTGTCTGGTTTGTCGTCAACTGCTATTCGACCCGTAATGCCGACCAGTTCGCCATTTGGTATTTTCACTGATAATAAGAAATCCCAAAAGGACACAAGGGCCCTCATTAGGACCCAGGCGTTAAGGGGTTTACGGCGCCGTAAACGGCGCCGACCCTTAACGCCTGATTCCAAGGTCCCTTTGCGGGATGGTGATTTTAACGCCTGCTTTTTGCAGGCGTTAAAACCCATGCCGCAAAGGGACCTTGGTGCTAATTACGCCACCGTAATATACGGTGGCGTAATTAGCGCCTTTCCCCATTCCCATTATGCCCTATGGGGCAAAAATGGGAATGGGGAAGGGTAAAAGGGGAAATGGGGATTTACCGCCCCACTCACCTTTGAATGGGGCGGTAAATCCACCATCCACCATGGTGTAAACGTAAGTTAACAAACGTAGTTTACACCATGGTGGTAAGGGTACGACCCAGGCGGTAACTTACCGCCTGGGTCATAATGAGGCCCTAGAGGTGCAAAATCTAAATTAAAGTTTATTAGGAATTTAACAACACCACCTCCGATTTCGAAATTTGAACGAGGAAAACAAAAAAGTAAACCAATAATGATAATGTAACAAATTCTAATGGACTGGAAGTGCGAAAATCTCTAAAATGGAATGGAAACTCAAACAAACCAGCAGAATTGGGTGAGGATACATTAGAAGAAATTGAATCATTTACTTCGGAAGACTTGGCCAATTTATCTACATACCCAATCGACAATGGCGATGAGGAGAATTCAATCAAGTCAACAGCAAATAATATGTCGACTAGTTCTGTCCAAGAGTGACCGGAGAAAAATACTGTGAAGATCGGGAGTGATTCACCCCTTCAAAGCAGGTCTGAAGTTGCTAAACGATATCTAGAGGCGAGCTGCTCCAGCAGAAAAACCAATGTGTAACTAAAAACCGGACCCTATAAAAATCTGGAGCTAAAATCATCAATTGAATCAGGCCAGAAATTAAATCCCAAATTTACCAAAGCTCAGGTAAAAAAACAAATAGAATAGCCTATCCGGGACGAGAATGCAGCCGCAAGAGAGAAGCAAAATCACACAAAATAATTGCAACTGGAATATGTTCTACGTGACAGAAATGAAATCAATCTAAATAGAAGAAATGTAATGAATCTTCTGGACTGTGTTCCATCACTGAGGACTATTAAGTCCGAAGATATTACATAGTGAGTACCTCTCTGAGAAACGATCAGATCAAGTCCTACTTCATGTACACTCCTACTTAGTCGCAAATATCGTCAAGGCAGCGAAGATTGACTTACTGACGCTCGACAATGAGATTAGTGATTCAAGAGACTCTGTTGGAAAATCACCAAGAAAACTGTATGATGCACAGTCATCATACTCGGATGGATTAACAGCGAACGAAGTAAGAAGACGATCCCTTCAGGAGCACTTTTAGCAAGGGGACACGGCTAGAATTTTGAGCCGGCAAGTGAATGGAAAAATGGAATGAATCAGTGTCGCAAAAATCAATTATCCGAAACATTATTAGGACAATTGTTCAAGACAAGTGGCTGAATATTCCCTAATTTCATGGAATATGCGTGTATTTATCCACCTATTGCAAGGCGATGAGTTAAAAAAAGGAGACTACTCTCTCATCTGTCTGCAAGAGACTTGGCTGCGGACGCCTCTAGTATGCAAAGGGTATACTTTAGTTCTAAATCGTGCACTGAAAAAATCGTCTGGTCACCCTTTTTCTGGACTATTAACATCAGTAAAAAACATTCCCGAATGGATGGTGGTAAAGTTCTTTCACCCAAATGCCTTTGTATAGGGAGTAATTATTCAGAAAACGCAGGATGAATTATGCCTGAGTGAATATACATTATTGGTGAATGTATATTGGAACCCGGCAAAAATGTTGACAAGGACTTTTTAACATCTATATCAAAATTTTGGACGACATCATGATGGAATATCACAATTTTACCATCATAGGGCCTAATTACACGGAATGCGGTAAACCATGGTGCTATTAGCACCATGGTTGCCGCCGGTACCATACCGGTACCACCATGGAAGAAAGGGGAATTACCACCCCATTCCAAGGTTGGCGGGGCGGTAATTCCCCCCTTTCTCCATGGCCCTTCCCCATTCCCATTTTTGCCCCATAGGGCTCAATGGGAATGGGGAAGGAGCTAATTACGGTACCGCAAATTGCGGTACCGTAATTAGCACCAAGGTCCCTTTGCGGGTCCCAACTTTAACGGCTGGTCTACACCAGCCGTTAAGGTTGGGTCCCGCAAAGGGACCTCGTAGTAAGGTGGTAAGGGTTTACCGGTAGCGATGCCCTTACCGGTACCAGTAAACTCTTACCACCTACGGTGTAATGAGGCCCATAGTCTGTGGTGATTTGAACTATTCATGGGTCCATAATGATGGCCACATCAAAGATTATTCCTCAGAAGAAAAATATAATCGAGGAAAATGTTGGTTCAATGAGCTATCTACGAGGAACTGTGAAATGCTGAATGGCCAAACCAATGGCGATATTCCAGCATGCCATACCTGGCATCGCAATGGTTCCCATAAAACGTAGGACTATATATGGGCGACACGTGACTTCAGAGATAAGATAAAAAACTGAAGATAACGAAAATGCGTAATAGCGGCCATGATGCCATGGTGTTGAATTGGTCAGGTAATCCTTCATTAATTTTGAATAATGACATCTATATGCCGGTGCTGGAAATTAATCAAGGGCTAAATTTGCTTAGAATCAAGCCGGCTGAGATTATGGAATTGATAGCAAAAACAACCTATCATAATATCGACAATGAAAGTTCTTCGGATTATGGCCCTCTATGAGCCCTATATAAGACAACATCAGAAACATAAATATCCATTCAGTAAAAAAATATTGGATGAGAAGAAAAGCATGGCAGAAGATCTAAAGCGATTGAAGATAGTCACGCCAAAAGCTATATTTATTTAAAAAAAGGTAAAAGCCAACAAAATTATAGAAATTGGCTGATACGCTTCAAACAATTGCAAATTCAAGAACAAGCAGAACAAATGTTGAACCTGATATGTGGAAGGAAGAGCCGTGAAACATGGGCAATTATAAATGCCGGGTCGCTATCGCAGAAAGCCAACATGACAAATGGAGTTTATGCAACCGCTTGGGTCAAACATTGTTCTACTGTATTCAAAACACCAATTGAACAAGAAGATATACAAAATAGATTGTTCTTGGAATATCGCCCACAGCAAGGCGGAGATAGAAGAAGTAATTATAAAGCTAAAAAACGCTGCTGCCGCTGGTCCCGATGGTATAACACAAATCCCATTGGACTGGCTTCATCGAGATACTATTTAAGAACATTTCCATACTGAAAAAAATCCCAAGTTCCTGGCAATCAGCGGTAGTTGTGCCAATTTTTAAGAAAGGGGTTCAAGCAGAACCAGCCAACTACCGTCCGATTGGGTTGCTTGATGTAATTGGGAAAATATTTGCTATATTTTTACAGAAACGATTGGCAAAATGGGCTAAGGAGGCAAATATTATCGATAATAGCCAAACGGGCTTTACTCAAGGTGTCGGAGTAGAGTTAAATCTTACTCTACTCAATTTTCTAAAACTAGATTCCATTAAAAATAAAAAAAAATCTGTTTCTGGCATTTATTGATGTGCGTCAATCATTTGATAGAGTCAATAGAGTGACCCTATGGAAAAAACTGCATTAATGGAAGTGTCCAGTAGACGTGTTGCAAATGATAAAACAACTGCATACTAATACCTCTATAAAAATACAGCTGAATACAGAGGGTGAGCGGTCTGCAAATATTCCAACGAAAAGGGGAGTAAAGCAAGGCGGCCCCCTAGCAGCACTCATTTTTAAACTATATATATTGAAGATCTTTCAGAGGACCTTGGGAAATGTAATATCTTTCCACCGAGAATAAATGGTCATCAGATCAGTTGGGCAACATATGCAGATTATCTGGTTTTAGTTGATACTACCCAAATAAGCCTACAACATTTACTATCAAAGTTAGAGGCTTATCTATTGGAAAAAAACATGGAAATCAACGCCGGCAAATCAAAGATTGTTGTCTTTGGATCCAACCAAGGGCCAAAAGGGAGAAAGTTTAAATGGTTTGCTGCTCGACAAGAACTAGAGAGGACGCAAAACATCAGATACCTTGTAATCATTTTTAACACTTCGATAAGGGAACGGCAGTGGTTGGAGGATCTACAACTAAAAATGAATAGCCTAAAATTACAAGGCACTAAATTACATCGTGAGTATGGGAAATGTACCTTTAACCCAATCCTAATGTTAAATGTTAAATGTTAAAGATATTAGTACCGCGCACCGTCACCAACGGAGTTGGTCCCCAGGCGTTCTGGCGGATCTGCAAACGAGAACGTGGGATGGGTTAGTAGGTGAAACGGGAGTAGGATAGTGAGAGGAGTGGTGTTCTGTTGGCAGCTTTAACTCGGTATACACCGGGTGCTGAGCTTTGGTGCGAGTATCGGATTGATGTCAGTCCTCGTGTGCTGTTGGTGCAGCTTATGTGTTGTTGCGGTGTTGTGGAGTGCATGCGGGTTGTTGTGCAAGAGATGGTTGTGTGAGATTTTTGAGTGAGATAAGTCTGCAGAAATGCTGAGTTTTTTTGTTAGTGGGTTGTATGAAGTTTAACATACTAACATTCAGAACTCTGTCCGAGGGCGGCGCTAGCCAATACTCCCAATCTCATCAGGGTGGGCCAAGGGGTTACGCCTGGAAGGGTTTTAGGTTTGTGTGAGGCGCTTCCTGTGCTGTTCTAACACGCTCTGTAAGTGTTCTAATTGCTCCTCGCTGTTCTATTCTAGCGAGCTCTGTAGGAGTTCTAATGCTGATGGATTGATTGGTGCAGGTTGGGTATCTATTCTCCTCCTTGGGTGCTGGGGCTGGTGTTGTGGTCTCCTCTCACAAACTTTCTATCTAAATGTGTCTGCTGGGGGTTTCAATATGGTATGTCTGGGAGGCAGTGGATGAGTCATTTAAGGGCTTTCGTCTCGGTCTGAGTATGTGATCAGTCTATGATGACCTCCTTTTGTGGCTATTTACCTTAATATCTTATGGTCTGTCGTTGGGTCCGTTCTTTGGTTTCTGTGTATGTCTATATTGGGAGTGACCGAGGTTGGTGTTATTTTCATCGTTGTTTAATGGAGTGGGCATTCTAGTGCATCGCTGTTGTAGTTATGCTGTGAAGAGCCATGATTTGAGGAGTTTCCTGAATGCTAGGTGGTTTGTTGTTTCCGTATATTCTGAGGTAGGTCATTCCAGGTTTTCGGTGCCTGGTGAGGGAAAGAGGATCCTCAGAGTTTTCTTCTGTTATAGGGTTTTGGTTCCAGGCAGATGTCAGTGCTTGATCTCAGTGTTCTTGTCGGTTGATGTAGGTGTAGTTTGGCACATAGGAATTCTGTGCCTTGTTTGTGTATTGCTCTGTGTGTGATGCACATGGACTTGAACTTTATTCGCTGTTTTAATGGTAGCCAGTGTAGTATTTTTAGCGCGGGTGTGATGTGTTCTCTTCTGTGTTGCTTGAGGAGGAGTCTGGCTGCAGCATTTTGTATGCGTTGTAGTTTTTTTAGAAGTCGTTCGAGCATGCCCAGGTATAGGCTATTGGCATAGTCTACTCTGGACATGATCAGAGCGATGATGCTAAGTGCTTTGTTGGTGAACGACAGGAATGATAGGATCCTTTTTGCTGCTTGCAGGAGGAAGAAACATTTATTGAGTAGACCGTTTACTTGTGGCTCTAGAGTGAGGTTGTTATCCATCAGGACCCCTAGGTTTTTACACTTGATGATGGTGCTTGTGTGGTGCCAAGCTCTCTTGGCCAGGGGATGTAGTTGATGTCTCCTCCCTTTTTTGAAACAATCATTATCTCTGTTTTGCCTGGGTTGATTTTGAGGTGGTTGAGGTTCATCCAGTTGAATATATCATGAAGGCAATTCTCTAGTGGGGTGCTTTCTTCTCGGGTGTCTTGTGTGTTGAAGATTATTTTGGTATTGTCAGCGTAGTTGTAGCATGTGAGGCCGTGTTTTTTGATGAGTTTGATTAATAGGTACATGTAGATGTGGAATAGAAGCGGTGAGAAGGAGGATCCTTGTGGTACTCCGCACGTGGAGTCTCTGGGTTTGGACTTAAAAGGTTTCATCCATACAGTTTCGGTTCTGTTTGTTAGGAAGGATTTGATCCATAGTAGGGCAGTGTCTGTTATTCCTAGTCCTTCTAATCTCTTTATGAGGATGTCGTGGTTGACAATGTCGAAAGGTGCGGCTAGATCAAGGGGAATCAGGGCAGTACTGTTGTCCGAGTCTGCTTTCGTTTTTATGTCGTCCCATATTGAGAGGAGAGCTGATTCTGTTCCTCTCATTGGTCTGAGACCAACTTGTGCCTGGTCTAGTAGGTAGTGCTCTTCTATGAATTCTTGGGTTGTTTTGTAGACGTACGTTTCTAGCAGTTTGGCTATGTAAGGTATGTTGGAAATGGGTCTGTAGTTGGATAAGTCCTCTATGTTTCCTGTTGTGTTTTGAGTAGCGTCTTGATGTAATCCGATTTGAAGGCCTGTGATACTTTACCTGTTGAGATTGAGAGGTTGAGGAGATTCCTGTGGTATTCCATTGGGGTTCCTTGTTTGAGAATTGTTTTGTATATGTACGGGGGGCAGAGGTCTTCAGGAGAGCCTGATTTGTTGCTTTGGTTTACCAGTTTGACGAAAGTCTCCACTGATATTTTTGGAAAGCATCGTAGCTTGTTTGGATGTTCCTCGTCAGTGTCGATGGGGTTTGCAGTGTGAACGCTTGGTCTGTTTTGTACGGTGTGTTGGATGGACGTTATTTTGTTTTTGAAGTGGTCTCCTAGGTCAGCGCAAAGTTTCATTGATGGAATTGGCGTGTTGTTGCAGCCCGGTGGGTTTTTTATTTCGATTATGATTTTGAATAGTTCTTTTTGGGCGTTTGGTGCTCTGAAGATTTGGTTGTCGTAGTGCTTCCTCTTCGCTTTTTGTATTTCCTTTTTATATGAGCGGATCTGTTGCAGGAATTTCAATATGTTTGCAGTGGTGTTGTTGGTCCTCCATTCAGATTCTTTTTCATTTTTGTTTTTCATGGCGCTGAGTGGTGGGGTGAACCATTTTGCTGTTGTTTTCTTATGTGATGGGGTGAAGGGCTTTTCTTTGGCGATGTCATCTAGAGTTGTTTCCGATCCAGGTATGGAGTAGGGTAACTTTTTTGTCTAGGTCAGCTTCTTCCATGGTTGTTGCTTGTGGTTTGCTGAGTTCCAGGAGCTTGGTTAGGTTGAGGTTTTTTATGGTTCTTCAATTTCTTTTCATCATGATCGGTGGTTTTTCTTGTTGCTTCTTTGTTGGAGCGTCCATTGTGATTATGAATGGAATGATGAGGTGGTCGCTCCAGAGTATTTGAATTGGGGGTGCTGTGGTGATGAGATCCTTGTTAGCGAAGATTGCATCAAGTGTGTGCCCTGCTGAGTGTGTTGCTCCTTTGACTAGTTGTTGTAAGTTCATGGCTGCTAGTTGGCGGTTAAAGATTTTTGTGTGTTTGTGGTTTCTTCGTCGAACCAGATGTTGAAATCTCCCGAGGATGATCAGATGATTGTACTTGATGGCTAGGATGGTCATTGCTTCCGTGAAGGCGTCTATGAAAGTCGCATCGTAGGTTGGTGGTCTGTATATCAGTATGAATTTCAGGTTTGTTTTTGGGTTTCCTGAAAGCCGTGGTATGAAGGACTCATATTTATCGATGTTAAATGGATCTTCCATTTTGATGGGCAGTTGCTCCTTGTGGATAATCGCTAGTCCCCCCCTCTTTTGGATTTCCTGTTTGCTTGGATGCATTTGAAGTTTTCAGGCAGGCAGTTGTTGAGGGTGATCTTGTAGTTGTTGATCTTGTAGTTGTAGTTGTTGTCTAGCCATGTTTCGGTTACAAATAGGATGTCTATGCCTCCTTCTAATAGGAGGTCGTATATTTCGGTTGAATGTTTGGACATTGACCTTGCGTTTATTTAGATACAGTGGATTCTCTGGGTGTGATTTTGTTTTGTGGTTATTCGTTGTTCAGGTTTGTAGTTGTCCGATCGTGGTGTTTCCGCATTGATGTTGGTAGGATGAAGAACGGTGACAGCTGCTGCTTCATTGAAGCGGTCCAATAGGTTGATAACAGGGCTGATCAATCCCGGTGCTTCTGCTGTGCTAATGTTCTATCGACAAAAGGTGGTAGCAGCAATGACCTTTGGTAGTGAAGCACGATTTAACCTTGACAGTAAGATATGGACCCAACTAGAAGGTCCGTTCTGGAGATGAGCTTGGGGTTTCTGCAAAACATCTCTATGTGTACAATTAGGTACGAACTGGGTCTACAGTCTCTTGAAGCTACAGTGCTGTGGAAGTCACTTTCACTGTTGAGAAAGCTAACTATGTCAGACTCAGCATCTCAGTATGACATTAAAGGAAACCTCAGAGAAACAGTACGAAGGTTTATGAAGAGAATGGTCAGTGAAAGTGCTGAAGCAGCTGGCACAAGGAGCTATCCTTAAACTACTGCATGATAATCCTTGTGCGGTAAAAAAAAAAGTGAAGTATTGTGACTGGATTAACACCATCAACCAGAGAGGGAAACTGAAAACGAGCCTAAGCCTTGAGTGTGAGAGTCGAGGAGTGGATCAAGTCCCGAAGTATCTAATAAAATTCCCCTCGAGGTACCATTGTGACAAATTCTTAAGGCTACGTTTAACTTGTTACCAACAAAGGAAATTCTGCTTTTGAAAAAGGATTTGAAAACTCTTCATAATCGATGCCGGTTCTGCGACCAAGATGTAGAATCATCAAAGCACTTGGTTGCAGAATGTTCAGAAATAAAATGAGAAAGAACGACAGTACTAGGAATGTTTGCACCCTTAAATGGGAATATGAATGAGTGGTGGATAGCCATATTGTCTGGAAACAACTTTATGCTGACATGTGAGGTCATAGACTTTCTTGATAAGTTCATGTTGAGAACAGAAATAGTAGACAGACAGACCGAAGATAAGTGATGGAATGATATATGTATTGGTCATATTTTATCTTTTGGGTTTTTAGACTAATTGGTGAAACATAATGTTTTTGTAAAACGTTTTCTTGTGAAACTAAATACAAAAAAGGAAAAATAGCTGTAGAGCCCATTTCGCTTACATCGGGCGGGGGGCCATTGCATGCCCTAGGTGCAGCTATAGCAAACGGCAATGCATGGCATTGCTTAATTTGCAGGCCGGCGTCTTCAGCTGGTTAGTATTGTTTGACCTGAGGGACGCTACACTGGATTTCTCACACAACGCCTCGCTCAGGTCAGCTGGCATGGATCCCGTAAGGTGTGCACGGGTGATCAATAATAGACGATAATGTATCCTTGCCTCCACCGGGAGCCGCTGCAGACTGCGTCTAGCATCTGAAATAAGATATTTCCGTTTGTGACAACTCTCACCGCACTATTTTGAATGACTTGAAGACAGTTACATTCTAAATTAGGAATTTCTACTAAGAGACTGCTACAGTAGTATATTTATGACTCCACAATTGCCCTTGCTACCATTTCAGAGTTCGCTTGGGAGGTAAAGGGCCAGAGATGTGCTAGCAATTTTATATAATAGGCTGAAGAG
Source organism: Ambystoma mexicanum (assembly GCF_040938575.1). Taxonomy (NCBI): domain Eukaryota; kingdom Metazoa; phylum Chordata; class Amphibia; order Caudata; family Ambystomatidae; genus Ambystoma; species Ambystoma mexicanum. Next base: position 1,488,086,695 of record NC_090924.1, read on the forward strand.
GAAACCAAGTTACTTACTTGAGCTCTCATGTTCACGTTCTGGTCTAAAATGATCCCTAACCTTTTCACTTTCTTCTTTGTCATATTGTCACACCCTGCTACTGAAAAACAGTTAAAGTAAGGGACCTAACTTTCTTATTTTATTCTCAGTCCCTGCTACCATCAACTCTGTTTTTTCTTTGTTCAGTGCTAAACCATTACTGACCATCGATGCCTGTAGGAGGTCATACACATTGTTAATGGTTCTTTCATCCTCCAGATATATACCCGATAACAGGGTGACACATTCAGTGTCATCTGCGTAATTGGTAAAAGCCACACCATTTTTCTCCAGGATATTAAAAAAGGAAACCGTAAAAACATAATATAGAGATGGTGACAGACATGCCCCCTGCGGTACACTGTATGCTAAAAACACAGGTAAGGCTTCGGCATCCTTGCTGCAAACCCTGCACCACATGCCACTCAAAAAAGAGGTGAACCAGAGAGCAGCATTGCCTGAACAATGAGCTACTTCTTTCAACCTAGTAACCAATTGTGCATGTTCCGCTAGGTCAAAAGCTGCGGATAAATCCAGCAGCATGAGCAAAGCAGTTTGACCTTTATCCATGCAATGTAACAGTCTTGATTTCGAATCAAGTAGCTCTGTTTCTGTACCATGTCTGCCTGAAGCCAGACTGCCATTTATTTAAAATCATCTGTTCATTTAAATAAGCTGATATTTTAACATAAGCCATGCAATCTAACATTTTTAAAAGAAATGGTATGTTATTATTATTATTATTATTATTATTACTATTAGTAATAGGCCTTTAATTGGCTGCTGTACAAGGACAGAGTCCCTGTTTCTTTAATAACGGTGTAATCCAGGCACTTTTAAGCCCAACTGGCACATGGTTTTCAGCAAAAGAAGCATTGAGAAATTTACACAAGGTGCTGATCAAAATGGAGGAGCAAGACTTTGGGGCCGATTCATGGAATCAATTGCGCGTAAAAATATCAACTTGCACACGAAAAAGTCTGAAAACGCGTGATGGAACCCGTTTCAGAATTCATGGAACCCAATGCGCAGGGCTCACCAGTGTCTGGAGGCGAATCTGCGGGGGCCAAACACGTCATAGCGTCACTATGAATGCCTTGGGTGAGACTCCCAGGAAAGGGGCGTACAGCCTTGCGCAGTCACTAAAAATGTGGGCAGAAAACGTGGAAAAGGAACAAGCGTAAATGTGGCCGATACGGTCGAAGTACCACAGTGAAATACTGGCAACGCCCAGACGCACGCTAACAACACGTGTTCATGGAATCGAACCGGGCTCACCGGCACCAATGCATAAAAGTGTGCGTGAAAAATAAACACGTGTATACAGCTACGATGAATGTACCATTCCTTGCAGCAGTGATCGTGGGACACCGCAGGAGGAAGAGGAGGATAGCCAGGCCCCACATTCTTTTACCCAGGACCAGCCTTTTTGGGATGCTTGATGACCAGGTCCATAGCAGGTATAGGTTTCCACCTCATATCATCCTAGACCTGGTCATCGAGTGGGAGGATGACATTACAACACACACCTTGTGCTCCCAAGCACTGGGCCCCTTGGAAAAGGTACTCAATATACTGCATTTTTTGGCCAATGGGTCATTTCAGTGGACAACTGCCATAGTTGGGGGCGTTTCACAGCCCACGCAGTCATGCTGCCTACACCAGGTGTTGGCAATCATGACTGCTCCCCCCTCTGTCCGCAGGCACATATACATGCCCAGTACACCCACAGAAATGCAGGCCATGGTCCAGGACTTTTATGGGGTGGCACACTTCCCCAAAGTGCTTGGTGCCATTGATTGCACCCATGTGGCCCTAAGTCCACCTAGGGCCACTGAGCACATCTATCGCAATCGCAAGCACTGGCATTACATCAACGTGAAAGTTGTATATGCCAACTATCCAGGATCCACCCATGATAGTTTCATATTCACCCCTACACCGGGACCTGGAAGCTGATATGCATGGCAACACATGGCTCATTGGTGAGTATAAATGCCTGTGCACATGCATGCATGTCAGACACAGACAAATAGACAAAGCCAACTAATGACAACCATTATCACCTCCCTAGGGGACAGTGCCTACCCTCTAAGCACCTACATGATGACACCAATACGGAACCCCACCACAACACTCCAGGTAAGATACAACACAGCCCATATTGCAACTAGGGCCATAGTGGTGGGCACATTCGGAGTGCTAAAGTCACGCTTCTGCTCCCTTGACCACTCTGGTGTACAGCTACTATATGCACCACTAGTAGTGTGCAGGATCATTGTGGCAGCATGTGTCCTGCACAACGTTGCAATACGGCGGGGTGTACCAGTGGACATGGTGGTGCCCCTACATCCCCAACCACATGCATGCCCGCTGCGCATGGGAGGGGAAAGGGCATGTGGCGAGGCAGCCTGTACCCAGCTTGTGGTGCAATTTTTCACCTAAAATACAACCCCTGTGGAGTGCACACAGGCCTGGCACATTCCAGGTGACAATCAATGATAACAAAGGGACAATCAACTGTCCCAACCTTACCACCCTAAGAATGCGTCCTTGGAAGTGCTACATTGTGTGCATCCCTGGCTACTTAAACTAACCCAATCTCGTGTGAACAAAAGGTACACATTGAAGATGCAGTATGCCACTAACCCCATGCAAAACTGCACATCTAAATTCTGGTATGTCACCTACACCCGCCCAAACTTCATGTCACCCGGTTGCCACACCATGCCATGGCATGCAATGTCAAAAGTGACAAATAAATGCCCAACACATAACACTACTGTCACAAAGTGCACTTCGACAAATGGAACTAGGTCAGAAATAACTCACTCTGACACATCAAAATAAAATCGTACACAGAAACAACCATTGTCCAGCATAATATATCACAAACACAGGACCCAACAGGGACAATGTCAGACAGGGACCAATCGCAATAGCACAAGTGCCTCAATGTGAGAAAGCCACCACATGGACCCCTTCTTTCTTGAGTGGGTCTCTGAGAGCTAAAGGGGGCAGGGTAATGCCTACAGCAGAAAGGGCATCAATAATGGAGACAGTCAAGGTAATACATGAAGATGTAACATGAAAAAATGCACATTTCTGAATGTCCAACCAAAAAGGTATGCTAACCATGCACTGGACAAACAATCATGAATCCCCACTAGGAGTGTTTACACAGGTTGGACTTCAGACTGGCCACAGAACTGATGGAAGCCCAATGCCTCTGTGTATGTTACTTTCACACGCTGCCCTCCTTGCAAGCCCATGGAAAGGGGAAGCAGGAGTGGCATATGGGGCAGAGGGGTGGGCTGAGTTCTTCGAGGAGTCTCACAGGGAGTTCGAGAGGAGCACGTTGCAGTCCCTGAAGGCCCTCGAGGGGAGAGCACATGCCAGCCTAGGGGAAATCGACGCAGAGTTCGATGATGCCCTGGCTGAAACTCTTGGAAATGGTGAGTCGTAGGACTATGCCGCTGTCTTTGTATATAGTTATTTAGGAGTAGGTTTCCTTTTTTTATTCCCTTTTTTTGGTGTTCATGGACTTTGCTCCACATCTTGTACATAGTTCTTTCTTCATGGACTTCTTTAGGATGTTCATTAATGTATTGGCAAATAGCACTGACCGACCATGCAAAGGAGAAAACTGCATTCTCAACCCCTGGTGGCCTCTATCAGTTTAAGGTAATGCCTTTTGGACTAAAGAATGAACCTGCTACATTCCAAAGGATGGTTAACAGGTTCTGAATGGGATGGAGGACTTCTGCGTGGCATACTTGGATGACATTGCAGTGTTCAGCCCTACTTGGAAAGAACATGTTGATCACTTAGGATATGTTTTGCAGGCTCTTGAGCAGGCCCATCTGACCATAAAGGCAAGTAAATGTCAAATTGGTCAGAGCAAAGTGGTCTACCTTGGTCATGAGGTAGGAGGAGGTAAAATTAGGCCATTACCTAGCAAAGTACAAGCTGTACAAGACTAGGCCACCCCTACTACTCAAACCCAAGTGAGAGCCTTCCTAGGTCTCACTGGGTACTATAGGAACTTCATAGAGAACTATGGGACCATAGCTTCTCCCTTGAATTTGGTCTCCTCTCCCAAATTCCCAAAAAAGGTCAGGTGGAATGAGGAGTGCACTCAAGCATTTGAAGGCCTAAAGAAAGCCCTTTGTCAAGCTCCAGTCCTAAGAGCTCCTGACTATAACCAAACCTTCATTGTGCAGACAGATGCTTCCAATACAGGTATAGGTGCAGTACTTAGTCAACTGGATGAGAAAGGTAGGGAGCACCCCATTTGCTTCATCAGCAGGAAGCTGAAGGAACCAGAAACAAGGTGGGCAACCATTGAGCGTGAATGTGTTGCTATTGTGTGGTCACTGAAGAGGTTTAGGCCATACTTGTATGGATCTACTTTTGTGATTCATACTGACCACCAACCCTTGAGATGGTTAATGCAAATGAAAGGGGAAACCCCAAACCTACTGAGATGGTCAATCAGCCTGCAAGGGTTTGATTTTTCTATTGAACACAGGTCAGGGTGTCACCACCAAAATGCTGATGGTCTCTCCAGGATGTTTGACCGACTGGAGTAAGGAGATTCATCCAGGAGTGGATTAAATCCTCCTGTCTCTTAGTCTGGGGGGGGGGGGACGAGTGTTAGGGAGAATTCTCAAAATGTGCTAATTTCCCTTACCCTTTGAGACCCCCAGCAACTTTGCTGGATTTCTAGGATTTGATTGTTTTACCTGGGAAGAGTGTGAGCCTTTTTTTCCCACTCTTCCATGTATTTTGTGTGTGTTTTCTTTTGTGTTCTTTGGTTATGGAGTTTTAAAACAACTCCGGTGGCATCATCTTTTTCTGTGTGTCAGACAGCACCTTCCGTGCAGTGGCACAGGGATGTCTTTCAGAACTCCCAAGGGTTAAATACCTTCTCTGGGACTGACTACTGTCTCCCAGAGCATGTAAAGTTAAATTGACTTTACTAGTCTCTTTAAATTTACTGCCACAGCACACACTATCTTACTATAGAGTGCTGGGCGGTTGTGTGGTATCCTGGTATGATTGTACTGACTGTTTGAGTGTATGCAGGGGCCTCATAGAATGGTGTGGTGGAGCTTGGAGTGTAGGAGGCCTGGGAATTCCAGGAGTGTCGGTTGGGACTTGGAGTTAGACTGGGTACCAGGGCAGAGGCTTGTTACTTACTCTCCTACCTTTCATGAAGTATGCCTATGTAACTAAGCAAGAATAAAGCATCCTTCTTTTGATACTTACCTGAGTCAGCCTGGTTCCTGCTCCATGTCATCCCTGGCTCAGATACATAATTTGGCGACGAGGAATACGAACCTGGAGTAAGGTATGAAGAGTGAAGGAGAACTGAAAAGGAGAGTCCTGATGCCTATGTACCAGTCTTGGCAACGGAAGATGAAGTAATCCTGGTAATGGCTGTGGCATCAGGCAATAGTAACCCGACCTTGGCACGAGGATGGGGACTGGAGTGGCTGAAGGAGATTGGCAGTATGAATTTTGCCATTTTATGCCAGGAGGCCATAGAACAGCCTGTTGTATGGCACCAACAGGACTGAGTGACAGATGCAGATTGCTATTGAAGTTTGGCCCGGCGATTTTACAGTAGATCCGAGCGCCGTTGCGCTTTTAATGAACGAGGGCTCATGGGACGTGGAGTCCGGTTTGGGAAAGTCCCACCGTGACAAGGTACTGTGGGGAAGCTATTTTTGACGGAGTCTTGGGCGGGCGAAAATTGGGCCATGGAGGGGTCCCTTGGGGCTGTGGGTGGCACGCGCACCCAGCAAGCTGTTCGTGCTTGCGTTCCAGCGTGCCGGTTAGGCTGGAACGCAGTGAAGAGGGCCCAGCGCCATAATTCATCTGCCCGGAGTCAGTGGAACACGTATGAGGAAAGGCCCTGTACTTGTTCCCAACAGGACGAGGACTTTCAAAGGAGGAAATAAACGCTGCAATGTTTTTAAGGAACTGTGCTGAACGCGAAACGAAATGGAGAAATTAATGCTTAAGCAATGGGAAAGCGTTTCGTGACATGTGCGGTTGTGGTGACTGAAATTCCATACAAAGCTGAGTCGGATGGATTGAAACATGTGGTGGAACGAAAAGATTCAAGTGAGGATAGCATCTGGAGGGCATTGGAGATATGCTTATGAGGTACTGGGCACTGTTTGTTTCACGCCGTCTGGTTCACTAGCTGACAATGTTATTTACAATGATTTATGTAGGGATCTAATGCTGTTTTCGGGGGGCTAACGGAGAAGATGAAGTACTCTTATTTCAGTTATTGATGGCAACGGCCTTGGAGGAGTTAAAGTATTTATTTGAGAGACCTTTGATGTTCTTTGCAAACCTAAGTGAATCAATGGAGACGTTTACAATGTTTTTCTGTGCAATGACATTTCATTCTGTGTGATCGAACATGGATAATTAGAGTGTTGACGAAAATGCCTCAAATCGCAAAAAAGAAGCTGAGTAGAACCGATTGGATTGAAACTCAAGAGCAGAAAGATCAATATAAAATGACACTCAAATGCGAGGGAGAAGAAAGAGCACTTAATCAACTTCCAAATTATATCCGGATCGAAGAATTAGAGACATGTTCCTAAGATTCAGACTGAACCTACTGCCAACAAGAGAAGTGCAGGGGAAATGGAGCCAAAATAAAAGTGCTAATAGCGACTGCAGATTCTGTCAAACAAGAGGGAAAACCGAAACGCTCTATCTCGTAACTATGGAATGCGAGGCACTAAACCAAAAGAGACTGCTCTTTAGCGCCAAATACTTTAGTGCCACAGTAGAAATGGAAAAAGAAGAAAGATGGAGTCACATCTTAATAGGAAATAATAGAAAGATGGTCGCAACCATAGTTCACTTCTGGGAAAACATTACGCTGGACAATAGTAACAGTAATGAAGAAGGATAAAAGATAAATGATGTCTGGTGTTTGTTTTAGAAATTTTTTATAAGGAGAATAATGTAAACTGAATGTGAATGATAAATGTAAGGTTTAAGATGTAAACCAAATGCATTTTAAATTAAAAAAAAAATGAGTGTTTAAGGGTGCAGAAGTTGTCTCTATTGGAAGAAATTGTAGTGTTTAATGAAGTTTTTATGAATAACGTACGTTTGTGCAGCACGGGTTTAGGTGCAATTAGGGAGCATTTTAGGGTAAAGCGAAATGCACAGAGATATTTGAGTACTGCACATGAAACAATTTTGAGTAATAGTGTAAAAATAAATGTTTTTCTTTTTGCTCACGGAGCATAATTAATGTATTGGTTTTATTTATTGAGCAGTCCAATATGTTTTGTGTTAGAAGTTATGCAATGTTGTACAGTGTTTTTTGTGAGAGTTATTTCAATGGGGTTTCTATTGGATATAAGTTTTATGGGTGTAGTGATTTAAGACTTGCGACCCAGCATGGTGACCGATTCCCACCATGGCTGGTGGCGCAACACATCCAACATTTTTGGGAATGTAAACATATTTTCCATTGCATTTGTGTGTGGTATGTATATGTGGTGTGGACTGTAAGTTTGGAATTTGGAGTTTGAAATTGTGAGGGCAAATTGGTAGATTTTGTGAGCATATGACACATGGGTGTGTACATGAGGATATATGTTAGTGTCATTGTTGAGTATGTGTGAATGGCAACACGTTGTAGTGGAGTTACAGTTGTACATGTGTTTGGAGTTGCCTGTATTTTGGTGGGTTGACTTTCACATGCCGGCCGGGTGTGTTTGCCTAGAAAACTGTAAAACCTTTGTAGTAACCTCATTTCTTTGTGGAGGTTGGACACTTGTGGTAAGAGTGCTCCAGTTTGAGGTCAACCCTTTTGTAGGGTAGTTGATAGACACCAGGGCATGGGGCCCATTTTGTAGTAGATTGGAGGTCAGTAAAGTGCAGTTGTGCATGGGAGTTTTAGGGCAATGGGGCCCATTTTATAGGTATGTGCGTTGAAGGTGACCGCACATGTTTGGTGTCTTTTAAGAGTAGTTAGACTCCTTGTGGTTGGTCTGTAGTGCCAGGTGGTGCAGTGCAATGCGAATTTTAGTAGATTAGCAGCCCAGTTGATTTTTGTTTTTCATGGTTTTTGGAGTGGCACTCAGATAGTAGGCCAGTGTTATATTATTGACTGTGGTTTATTTTTGGGTGAAGTTGTGGTCATTAGAGGACCAGGTGAACCACGCACTGGCAAGTTGAAATTGCTAATGATTGTTAACATCTAACAAATTACATTTTACAGTGAGTTTTGGGATTTAGCATGACATATTTTATTCTTAGTTCTGCTATAAGAAAAAATGCTTCGCATTATTATATCTATGCATACCGCTACACCCCATCTTTGTAGTGGTTGTGGACATATTTTTTTTGCATGGTTTTTACCGTGTTTGGTTTTACGCACCACTTTTCTTCCTTCTGTGGTTTCGTTTTTGTGATTTTTGTGGTCTTTGTGTAGTTTGTCTTTTTGATGTATTTTTCATCCTTTTTCATGTTTTCTTTGGGGAGAAGGGATAAGGCGTTGAGGCGTGGTTGTTTTTGGATACTTTGGTTTTGTTTGTTGTTGGCATGTTAGGATCTTTGTTTAGGCCATTGTGTACGCTCGTGTGGCTACACTATTTTGGAAGGTATGTTGGTCTCGTTTGAGACGTGGTTAGTGCTCAGGTGTGGCAGGCTTGAGGCCAGGAGTGGCAGTTTTGGCAAAAGGCGGTAGGTTAGGAGGGTTTTTGATGGTAGTTTAGTTTTTATTGTCCATGTGGCAAGGTATGCGCTTGGTGGTGGCAGCACTGAGACCCCGGTGTGGCAGGCCGGGGTAGAAGGTGTTGTTTGTTTTGATTGTTATCCTAGCATGATAGTGGGTGTATTCTGTTTCTTGTGGTTGTTGTTAAGGAGGGAGATGTGTGGTATCCTGGTATGATTGTACTGACTGTTTGAGTGTATGCAGGGGCCTCATAGAATGGTGTGGTGGAGCTTGGAGTGTAGGGGGCCTGGGAATTTCAGGAGTGTTGGTTGGGACTTGGTGTTAGACTGGGAACCAGGGCAGAGGTGTCTTAGTTACTCTCCTACCATTCATGAACTATACCTATGTAACTAAGCAAGAATAAAGCATTGTTCTTTTGATACTTACCTGAGTCAGCCTGGTTCCTGCTCCATGTCATCCCTGGCTCAGATACATCAGGTTGCTTAGCTTCCCCTGAGTCAAAACTCTCATGTAACAGTAAAATGTTACCTTTTCCTACTTTAAATGTCTGGTGGCAGTCGTTTAGATCAACTACCATGATTATTCCCGACCGCTAACAACGGTAGCTAAAAATCGGGTCAGCCATGTTTTTCAATATGGCGCCCCATACCTGTCTGTAAAAAAAAACTCTGGTCATCTTTTTTCACCATTTGTTTTTAGAAAAAGTCCTTCTTGTGTTTGTCTCTGCTCGCAAAACCAGGTTTGGTCCCTTTAATCATTGGCCTTTGGGGGGCTTCAATGCTGAAGCCCTCCTCTGGCACCTGAGAGTTTGGGGAGGACAGGATGTGAGGGGGGTGCCCGAAACTCCCTGTGCTTAGTCTCCTGGGAGACCTGAATGCACTCTGGTGTGATTGGTTAGATGGCTGTCCCGCAAGGACAGCCACTCTGCTGTCTGAGTGACAGCCAGGCTGGAATGAATGAGCTAAAACTGTTTAAAAGCAGGTCTCTGGGACTTGGAAAGCAGAGTCGACCACTGGAATGAAAGAACCGAAGACGAACTGAAGGAAGAGGACTGCTGCAACTCCTTGACGAGTGGTGAAGCCCTGCTACAGGTTCAAATTGCCTGAAACTCCATCGAAAGAGAAGCCCTTCAAGGTTAAGTTCTTCCCTTGAGTTTGGTGGGAACAACCAACTCGCAAGCCTTCTGGACACCGTCCCCATCTGGTCGAATTTTCATCAGAGTGCTGTTGAAAACCGGATAGCCAGAGGGAAGGCAACCAGCTCATGGACTTTAAGGCACTCGCACCTTAAACTGACGTCTTGCTACAGCTTTTGGCCTCTTCCCTGGGCAGTGCAGGAACCTCCCGACGTCCTCCTTCTTGTCTCTACATCTGAAGTTCAGGAACAGCGAGATCTGCTCGATCTGCCAGAACCAACTGCCTCAGCTGCAGCTTTCTTCATTGACAAGGTACTGTGCAAATGCGGTCCGGAAATCTTTTCGGCCATCGAGAAAGTGCGTGAAACTTTCCTTAACTTCGAAGGCTTGTCCTTCCCTAAACATTCGTCAAACTTTTCACCTAACCAAATTCTCCTAAACTCTGTGGCAAAAATTAACCGTCATCTACCAGAACTGTGCTATCCTATACAAAGACTCTGAACCATTGACTTTGGCCCAGGCCTATGAGAAGAATTGCTGGTTGTAGTTAACTGAAACCCTTTGCCCAGCCTATGAATGTATTTGGGCTGTCTGTTCTAATAACCTTGTCTTTTTATTCCTTTAATAAGTATCTGAAGCGCCATTTTGCTCCCACTTCATTGGAGCTAAACTTGTTCATTTACTTACTGGTTGTATTTTTGTGGTATATTAGAGTGTGACATTAAGCTGCTTATGCCAGTGTAATGTTTTCTAACTGAGTAAATAAATGTATATTCTTTTACCAAGAAACCTTGAGTAAGTGTATTTTTGAATCACTGTTTTTGTTGGTCCTTTGTGTAACTTGTTCTACTGCTCACTTAAACTCTTGAGATAAGTCTGGCTGCTCAGCCATCGTTACCACTGTACTGTGTAGTACAGGCTTCTACCAAAGGAGAAATTGTGCTTACACTTGTAGTCTTAATTGCCTGTAGTGTTACCAAAGGGTACTGGAGGTGATTCTGCCTAACACTGCCCCAGTCTGTGTAGCACTCAACATTCCTAGCACTTCATCTGTGGCTCACTCATGACCTCAGACTCCCCAGCACTTACCCTCTCTTCCCCCCTCCTTGCTGCACTTGCATGTTCTGAATACTCACAAGGCATAGCAGGTTCGTCCCCCTTCCACCCTTTCCCCCTCTGCTCTCACATATTGTGTTTGTAATGTGTTTTCCACACCCTTGCTCCCTCCCTGCCCTGTGGGAGCTTTGAAACAGTATTTTCTTTTTGTATAAGCGCTTAACAAACAAACAATAAATAAATGAATCAATAAATGGAAATAGAGCAATATTCTTTTTATAGCAAAATCGGGAGTCTCCCACCTAAACTCTCCCTCTGAAAATAATTCCTGCCCTGATGCAAAACAATTAGAAACATTCATTCTCCTGATTTCTGTTCAGTGCTTCAGCATGTTGGTATGTATCTGGAATATGTGAAATAAACAATTCCCTTCAATGCTTTGAGTGGGATAAGAAATTGAGGGGGGCTCTAATGGATTGTGAAGCAATATTTGGGGCGGGGGTCTAAAAAGGGTCATCAAACCATGTACTATCTTCCCATTTCCCTTTCCTGTTTGAAAAGTACCTAATTTCAAATGTATTTAACTGATGCTGTAATTCTAAGCATTACTAGAGGGGACATCTACTGGCAAAGAGCAGTTTTGACACTCATATTTTTAAAAACATTTGGTAAGGTAGGTCACTTTGGAGAGCTCTGGCTCAAGGACAATATTTGCCCTTTCACCTTTCCATTTCTAACACTCTCAACATCCTTGTCCCTGTCATGAGGGTTCGACTGAAGCCTTCCAAAAAGTGCAACTGTTGCTATGACTTTGATTTGGCTGACCTCAAATGTAAGTCCAGGGCAGTGGAACGAAAATGAGGATCTTCAGGTGCACCCTCTGACATACTGGTCTGCCGCTTTCTGCATAGGTAATACAGACTCTGCATCCAGTCCAAGAAAATAGTCCATATTCAAGCCTGCATCTCCGTGGCATCGAACAACACGGCTGAACTTTTCAAAGTCTGCAAGGAACTGGCCAATCCCTACTGCAGCCTCTTCCTCTACTGCACCCACCCAGGCCCTTTGCTCGGCCCTGACTGCACACTTCACTGCCAAAACACAGGACATCCTGTCCTCTCGCACCTCCGCCCCCACTCATGCACCATCATCCCTTGGGCCCCCTTCGGCCACCCACAGCACTCCCCCTCTTCTCTCCTCCCTTTTACCTGTCACACCTGAGGAGGATTCCAGACAAGTCCGGTCTATGAAACATTGACTTGCTCAATCCGGCCTTGGCAGGTGTCTGCAACCTCTCCTTTGCCACTGCAGTTTTCCCCACTTCTCTCAAGCACTCTCTTGTGCACCCTCTGCTCAAAAAACCTCTGCCGACTTTTCCATTCCAACAAACTATCACCCGATCTATATTACCCCTTTGCTGGGCAAACTCTTGGAGAAGCTGGCTATCTCTCATCTTACCCTCCACACCGAATTTGTTGGCTGTCTCCATGACCATCAGTTTGGCTTTAGAGCATCCAGAGGCACGGAAACTGCTCTTTTGAACACCTGGGAATATCTGCTCTCAAATCTTGATACTAACTCTCCCTCTGGCCTCATCCTTCTTAACCTCTCTTCTGCTTTCAATACAGTAAACCACAACATCCTGATCTCCCATCTGCGTGATAACCTGGGCATCACAGAGCAGGCCCTGGCGAGGCTAGCGTCCTTTTTCTCTGATCATCCTTTCTACTTGTGGTGTTCCCCAGGGATCTAATCTACCCCCTGGTTCTTCAATATCTAAATGGCCCCTTTGGTCCACATGATCTCTTCTTTCACCTCCAACTTTCATTTTTATGCGGATGACACACAGCTCTCTTTCAGGCTACCCTCGGCCTCTTCCTCCTCCTCACTCATCCCGTACTGCCTGTCCTGATGTGCTGCTAATCATCTCTGCCTTAATGCCAGTAAGACAGAGATCGTCCTCATTGGGACCCTTGCTCCCACTTTCCCACTTGCACTCTGGCCGGCCTCCCTTGGTGCTGCACCTTCACCCACCAGTGGGGCAAAAAATGTGGGAGTCATCTTCGACTCCACTCTCTCCTTCTCTTCTCACATATCTGACATCTCTAAAAAGTCCCACTACCAGCTGCACCTCCTCAGAGGTATTCTACCTTTTCTCAATTTCCCCCAGAGGCTCACCATCTTCAGAGCCCTAGACTGGACTAATGCAACAGTCTCTTTCTTAATTTTCCCACTTCTACTCTCTGACCTCTGCAACTTATCCAGAACAGAACCACAAGACTTATCCTTGGACTCAAGCCCAGGGACTGCATCTCTCCGGCTCTGAAATCTCTCCACTGGCTCCCAGTGGCTGCAAGGATCACGTTCAAGTCCCTCTGCATAGTCCACAGGGTTTTCTGGGGCCGGGGCCTGCACCACCTACAACACTCTCTCTCTAAATGCTTCCCTTCTGGAGCCCTCGGCTCAGCCTCTGCCAACTCTCTGCGGGTGAGCCGTTTCTCCAAACAGAGATTTGGGATAGAACCTTATCCTCTGCAGGTGCCTCCTTCTGGAACATCCTCCCAGCCTCTCTGTCTTGAGCCAGATCTCCTCAAGTACTGAAAACTCCTCACCCTTCCTCTTCTCTTCCTCTTTCTTCACCCTCTCCCCTGCTAACCCCCTTAGCCTCTCTCTTGCTTTTCTCCCAACTCTGTTCAGTTTTGCTGACTGGTCCCTTGTTGCACCTCCAGAGCCACACAGGTCCAGGCTCCCCCGCCAGTCCTTCACTTGCATCTGGGCCTCTGCACGCTGCCTCACACTTCTGCACTCAGAACATGCTCCATGTGAGAGGCAACCTCTTCTGTACTTAACCCAGGCACCTGATGGAATTGTTCCCCCTCCCCCTCCCTTTCTGTCTGCGCACTTGCAACACCTAGAATGCACTTGGCCATATTTGTCCGTCCTCCCTTTGTCTTTCTTAGCTTTGGCTGCGCCTGGAACACTTGTGCTTAGATGCATTATTGATGATGATCATTTATCATTCAATATGAATGTCGCCAGGCCTAGTGCTGTAGTTTATTGTTCTGTATGTTCTTTTCTCCCCCTCCCTCCTCTTTTCCCCTATACTCCTTGTCATGCACTTACTATCTGGCAAGTCATTAGGCTTAGCACTGCAGCTTATTGTTTGCTCTTCCTCTCTCCCCCTCCCTTACCTCCTTCCCTCCTGTCATGCATTTGCACTAGTAGAAATGGCTCTTGTTGGGGGTGTATGTGTCCCCTCCGTGATGCCCGTGAGCCCCCAACCCCTCCCACAGACTCAGGCATCAGATGTCTGTTGGGTTTGGGCTCCCCTGTCGCACTGTCATGGCCAGGCACGCCCCTTTTATTTATAGTGCACGCAGCGGAGTGCAACGTCACTCCGCCGCGTGCTGATGCCCTTAAAGGGACAGCACCACACTCCTTCTTTTTCATGCGGACAACAAATATACTTGTAAAAATTCACACCACAAACTACCAAATTAATCAACTTAACCATAACACATTACACACTGTACTCCTTTAATTACAGCCGCCCTGGGTTCCCACCTAACTACCGCGGCCCACCAGGCTCGCTCAGGATACCTGTCCTAGCATATAGTCACTGAGGCGAACAGGTTTCCCTCGCCCTGTCCTCAGGGGGTACCTCCTGCTTGCCTCCGGCATTGGAGATCCACTTGCGGTTGTCCCCTCAGCTGGAGATGGAGGGAGAGGGCCAACACCCCCGCCCTCGTCGGGTACGTCCACCATGTCTTGGTCCTTGGGTGCATCAGTCCTGGTTTCTCCCAGTCTCTTAAAGAAACTCACGTTCCTTGTGACTGATGCCCTGCCGTCCGAGGCAGTCAGCATCGATCCTTTGACTGCCACGACGTCCAATGGCTCTGGATCATAGGGCAGGGACAGCTTCCCATGTGGGTGCCTGTTTTGGATTATCACCTCGTCCCCAGGCACCAGGGGTTGGGGCCGGAGCCCTCTCCTCACATTTTCTTGCTCAGTCCTCAGCCAGCAATCTTGCTCCACTTGCTGGTCATCGATGACCCCTGGTTCCTTCTCTCCGACCTCTGGAAGGAGCCCCCTTGGTGCACCGCTTAAACAGCACCTCCGCCGGGGCCACTCCAGTGGATGTGTGTGGAGTGGACCGGTAGACCCACAGGAATTGGTAGAGTGCTCTTCTCAGGCATCGGCCCTGCCCTTGTGCTATGCAGAACGTTTTGTTCAGGGTCTGCATCACTCTTTCCGCCTCCCCATTAGCTATCGGCCAGAGCGGGGTAATCTTTCTGTGTTGAACCCCGTAACTGTCCATCAACTCTGCAAACCGCTCACCCTTGAATGGCACCCCATTGTCCGAACACAGAGTATTGGGGAATCCGTGAGTGGCGAAGACTTTCTCCAGGGCCACCACCACATGCTCAAACACCACCGACTTGATGAACTCAACTTCCGGATACCTCGAGTATTCGTCTACCACCACCAGGAAGTGTGTGCCTTGCGTGGTGGACCCAAAGTCAGCATGTACTACTTCCCATGGGCACGTGCCTCTTGGCATCACTTCGATGGCAGGCTCCCGTTGTGCTGGGGACGCTGCCTGGCACCATACACAGGCGGCCACATGCTCATCCACCTGCTTTTCTAGTTCGGGGAACCATACCTTGAGGCGGAGACAGGCCTTGGTTTTGGCAGCCCCTTGTTGTCCTTGGTTAGCCAGACCAATGACCTCCTGGACCTTGGCTTGTGGGACCACAATCCAGTTACCCCTCAGCAGGAGAACGGTGGCAGAGAATGATAGTTCCTCCCGTACCTTCCACAGCTGTTCAAGCACCACCTTGGCCTCCTGCGTGCGCCCCGCCAGGCACTCGAGCACGCTCTTCCACGAGTCCTGTTGCATGGCTGTTTTTAGGATGCGATTCGTCCTGGGCTGCCACTGCCTCCAGATCCTCCAGTGGTAAGGCATTCGGGGTTGCCGCTTCGACCACTGCTGCTCCCTGGATGGTGAGATAGGTAGTCGGGTGCATTGTTGGAGCCGGGTCTGTACACCAGCGAGACCCCATACTCAAGCAGTGGAACCATCCATCTTTCAATTCTCGCTGGTGGCTTCGAGGACAACCCGGCCAGGATCGGGAGCAGAGGCTTGTGGTCTGTCACAACCATCACGGGTCTGCCCAGCACATGCAACCAGAAATGTATGCACCCCCACAGAACAGCGAGGGCCTCCCGCTCGATCTGGGAGTATCGCTGTTCAGTCTCCGGCAACACCTTGCTGGAATATGCCCTTGGATGGACGCTGTCATCTGGGCCTATCTGCGTCAACACGGCCCCCAGGCCAAATGGGATGGCATCCACGATGATCTCTGATTGGAGGGCGGGTCAAAGAATGCCACTGTGTGTTCTGCCATAAGGGCGCCTTTAATGTCTTCAAACACCGCTTGTTCGAGAGGACCCCACGGCCACACTGTCTCTTTCTTGGTGAGGGCCCTCAGGGGCTCTGACCTGGATGCCAAGTTCTTAATGAAGCAGCCACAGTAGGTCACCATCCCTAAGAAACTTCTGACCTCGGACACATTCTCAGGTGGGCGTGCATCTTTAATGTCCTTCACCTTCCTGGGGTCGGGGGACACGCCTCCCTCCTTGTATACGAATCTGAAGAATTTTCATGGACGGCTTCAGGAATTCACACTTCTCCCGATGGAGGGTCAGGCACAGTGACTGTAGCCGCTCAATAGTCTTTCCCAGCTTGAGAAGATGATCTACCTCAGTCTTTGCAAACACAAGGATATCATCGCTTATATTCAGCACGCCATCAAGATCTGCCAGGGTGCCTCTGATCAAGTTTTGGAAAACCCCAGCTGCAGATGACACACCGAAATGGAGTCTTTTGTATCGGTACAGGCCCTTATGAGTCGTAAATGTTGTGATATGCCTCGACTCAGGATGCAACACGACCTGGTGGTATCCGGCCCTGAGATCAAGCTTCGAGAAGAATCGAGCCCCTTGTAACTCTGTGATAATATCGTCGATTGTCGGTGTTAGGTGTCGCTCCCTCCGTATTGCCTTGTTGGGGAGCCTCCTGTCAACACATATTCTCACGAATCGGGTTGCTTGGGCTTTCTTGCAACCACAATTGGGGACACCCATGGTGTGGGGCCCTCCACCTTCTCGATGATGTCGAGGTTGACTAAATTGCCCAGCTCCTTGTCCACCAGGTCTCTCAGGTGGAAGGGCACTCTGCGGTGTCTAAGAGCAATGGGCTGCACAGACTCGTCAATGTGCAGCCTCACCGGATCACCAGCCATCCGTCCAATCCCCTGGAACAAGCAAGAGTACTTGTCCAGCAAGTCATGTACAGGTACACAGACTAGGCGAAGCTTACGATTCGCAGGGCCTCCGCCGCTGTGCAGCTCAGCAACGTGTTGTTGCTGACCAGTGTCACGTAGAACCGTGCTCTTATGTTTGCACCTGCATGTTCAACCTTTGCCACAAATGCCCCATCCAGGTGAATCGGCTGGGAACCTCCAAATGGGAATATGCAGGCCCTGGGGGCCGAAAGCTTTGGGTGACTGTCCATGGCATCATAGTGTCCCCTAGCCATCACAATGACGGATGCCCCTGTATCCACCAACACAGGGAAGGGAGACTTATTCACTGACACTATGCTTCATGGTTGTATTCTACTTCTGGACCTGAAGGCCTCCACGCTTGACACAAAGAAGATATTCTCCTCTTCCTCGTCGAGCTGTGTGCCTTCCTCACCCTGATCGACCTGGGCAACATTGGGCGGGCGGGATTGCCGGAGGAAGCCAGACCGCACAGGGCCTCTGTGCACCATCACTGGTAGAGATGCTTTGCACACTGGTGCATAGTGGTCAGCAAGGCCACATCGACCAAAGGTCTTTCCAACCGCTGGACACTCAGCAGGGTGGGGCAGGTCATAACCACACCTCTGTCATGTTTCTCCGGGCCTTCGCCCCCCTCGTGGAAGTTGCCACTGGGCCTCCTGGCACCTCTGACCCCACGCCCCATCGCACATACCTCTTCCGTCTTCACAGGACGTGCGCCCGCCTCCATCCCAGACGCACTTGCCTCTGAGACCTCCTGGCAGCGACCCGGCTCTAGGATGCGAGCCAGGGTGGTCCCAGGTTCCCTCAGCACCTGTCTTCGCAGCTTCCCCGATGAGCACGCCTGAATGAGCAAGGTCCTGATCATATCATTGGGGTCGCCCCATGCACACGCCAGCGACGGACACCTGAGGCGGTCATAAAAAGTGTCCAGCGTCTCATCCTCCTTCTGGTGAGCCGATAACATCACAAAACGTTCATAGTCTGCATTGGCTAAGGGAAAGAAGTGATTGCGGAGAGCTGTCTTTGCAGCATCGTAGGAGCCATCAGCAGGCTGGTGAGATTCACTGTCTTACTGTCGTCATTGTTCTCCATAGTAGCCATGAAGTACATGACAAGGCGGTCAACTCAACGCTTCCATTTGGGCCCCAGACTGGACGGAGGGCCAGAGACATCGAATTCAGGGATAGGTTGGAGCGCCGCTGGGAGCCTCATTTGTGCCATGACTTGAGAAGCAGGAAAAACACCTGGTTGGGGTGCAGGCTGGACGCCTGGTTGGGGTTGAGGTGCAGGCGAGGTTGTGATACAGGCTGGACGCCTGGTTGAGGTGCAGGCTGGACGCCTGGTTGAATCACAGGTGGAGGCTGATCCTGCTGAAATTGCTGGTCAACAGGGTGTCCCCCGTCTTGATCATTAGGCGCACTCATGGGTCAAGCGTACAAGCACCCCAGTTGAATGGAGCAGGAGCCGCAACTCACCCAGCCAGAACAGGCCTCCCAAATTATGAGAAACACACCAGTCCAGGATCCTGACCTTAAATCAGCAGCGTGTGATGATATGATAATGATGTGTTATTTATATAGCGCCTTAATCCAAAGCGCTTTACAGCGCACATATTTACATACAATATCACCAAACCGAAATTGGAACTCATTTATCGACATCCGAAGGATGAAAGGCTGAGTTGGCCTTGCAGAGATTCGAACCTGCGACCTGCAGATGATGCTTAGATCGCAGCACCGAGTGCTCAGGATGATTTCAGGATAGGCAGCTGCCAGGATACACATAATAGGGCCAGAGTCCAGCAGGATAGTCCAAAAAATGAGCCAGGGTCACCTGGGACAGATGCAGGAAAACAGCAGGCCTTCCCAGCGCCTCACCTTCACTCGGCTGAAAAATGCCCAAAAATAGAAAAATCTGCAAAGTTTCACATCAATCTGGGCAGAGATAGCTGTTTAGTATTCATTTTTCAAAAAATTAGGCTTGGATGGGCTTCGTGGTCCTTACCGGAGCTCCACGAACATCCCAGGCCTAGAGATCAAAATGGCCACCGCCACGTGGTGAGCTCCCAGCCCGCAGCTTAGAACGAGCGAAATACATCACTCGAAAAATTTCAAAAATTGAATGAAACATCACTGCCGGGCCCGGGCCAACATCTATACTTGTCGCCACTTTTGCGGGTGTATCAGTGTCTCTGCGATTCCTGTGACCCCCAACCTCACCCACAGACTGAGGCATCAGACGTCTGTTGGGTTTGGGCTCCCCGGTCGCACTGTCCCAGCCGGGCACGCCCCTTTTATTTATAGTGCACACGGCGGAGTGCAACGTCACTCCGCTGCGTGCTGAAGCCCTTAAAGGGGCAGCACCACACTTCTGGCCTAGTACACAGGTTACATTTTGTTAGACCATTCGGAAACTTCAAGGCCTAAGAAGGACTACTGTTTCCCCTGTTCGATTTGAAGCACTTCAGCTGTATATAATCTCTTAACAAATAAAAAATTACAATTTGGAGACTGGCAAGGCTGAGCATGCGCAACTTATCCGGTCTTAAACGCATGCCAAGCGCCCCGTCCTCGTTCTGCGCATGCTCTGGGCATCCATGTCTCAGAGGACTGTGATTACAGAGCATGCGCGGGTTAACGCGTTTTACTCGCGTGCCCGGCCATCTCCTCCTATCCGTGTCCCATCACTGCGCATGCTCAGATGATCAGTATCTCATCTCTAGGCCAGCTCTGCCGTCCCGTCTCTGCGCATGTTTCGTGGATCCGTGTCCCATCACGTGTCACATCATTGCGCATGCTGTGGTGATTAAATCCCATTACTGCGCATGCGCTGTGGATCGTGTCCCGTCTCTGCGCATGTCTGTTCTCCGGGTTTGAGGCCCGGGCTTTGCATATGGGAGGTCCTGAGGTGCGGGGGAGGGGCTCCTCTCTGACGCTCTCTCGGGGAATATTTCGCAGCAGGTGAGTGGATGGGGACCCTGACCCTTCACCCCTCTTTTGGGGCCACACATGTTACATGTTCACCACGTTTCCTTCCTGAACCCCCAGTTAATCCTGTCCCTGTGTCCGCCATGGGGGGCGCTGTATAGCGCAGGGAGGCTCCTGCCCTCCTGCCCCCCCTCCCTGTTCCTTCCTCTCCAATCTCTTATACATTCCTCCCTTCTGCCCCTCCCTCTCTCGCCTGTCTCTTCTCCATTCCTCCCCCCTGCGCCCCTTCCTGTCCCCCCTCTCTCTCATGCCTTTTCTCCATTCCTCCCTCCTTCCCCTGTGCCTCTTCCTGTCCCTCCCTCTCTCCATTCCTCCCTCCTGCTCCTTCGTGTCCCTCCCTCGCTCACCTGTCTCTTCTCCATTTTGCCCTCCTGCCACAGTGCCCCTTCCTGTCTCTGCTCCAGTCCTTCCTCCTGTCCCCGTGGCCCTTCCTGTCCCTCCCTCTCTCTCTTCTCCCTTCCTCCCTCTTTCCTGGTGTCCATGTCCCGCAGATACAGGGTTAGGGTCTGGCATGTGGCTCAGTGCACTAGTGCATTCTCTCGAAGGATCCATGTGTGTGACCTCATGGCCACTGCTCTTAATCCCTGCAGGTCCACCCAGCCCTTCATCGACCCAAGGTTAAGAGAACGGGCGCCACTGAGAAGTTGGTCTATAGCGCCAAGATAGCCCAGTGGGGGTGAACGTGCACTCTACAAATACACCTGGTATGTTCATACCTTTCTCTGTGCCGTCCTATTAAATTCAATTGGTAATCCACTATTGGACCCAAAAGAAACTCCTACCTGCATGGTTTAGTCATTCATTTTGGGAATCGTCAATTCGTGCTTAATTCCCTGCATGCTGTAGCTGCATGGCAGCACTTTGCTGTAGGGGAGGGGAGTGGAGCTGTACAGGGGAATTAAATAGGCACATTGGCCCCCACAGGTAGTCACATTGGGAGCTACAAGTAGTGTTGGTTGTTCTCTTTGCAGATCACCCGGGGAGCAGGGGTTTTATGGTAACCCCTTCCCCTGGAGGGCCTCATTGAAATAGAACTCCAGATGTGCATTTAGGTGGGTGATTACAGCATCTTGGACCCTCTGGATGTTTCATGTGTAGGCAGGAACGGGTGAGCGTTCTGGGGATGAGGTAGACTTGATGGAAAGGATATTATGCAGTGTGGAAGTATGACAGACCCACACTCCCCTTGCCTGCCCACCCGCTAGAGGGGCCAAAACATGCAGTGATTGGAAAGGAAACCCCTTTCCCACGCTTGTAAAAGAAGGTGAGTCAAGGCCAATGACATGCCCACTTGCACCCGTTCATGAACGCTAAGCAATTCAGGTGATCAGCGTATTACAGGCTGAAATCATCTGTATACCTTATCTCCAGTTATTGGAAATAATGACCCACTTGCATTGGTCTAATGATATGATATGATATGGTATTTGTAACGCGCCTATACACAGGTGTTTCAAGGCGCGACGAGGCAGGGAGGGGAGGAACAAGGGGAGACAGACAACGATCCTACTAGGCCAGGTGTCATTCAGATCGCGCAAGTGCAGGGGTGGGGGAGGGGGAAAAGTGCAAGGGGAAGGGGTGGGGGGGAAGTGCAGTACAAGGTAAGTGGCGTAAAGTAATAAATAAATAGGGCCAGCTGGTGGCAAGTGCCCTATTGGCACCCCCTATTGGCAACTATCCCGCGCGCATTCCTGAAGAAGACCCACTTTGAAGCACTCTCCCACACATTGCCCTGGGTTGGGAGCTCCAAGATGTGGCTGCGTCAACTGCTCCTCCCTAGGTCTTCATGAAGTCCTCACAGTTCACGCACTGCAAATATTTATTTATTTTTATATTCATAGCGGTGCAGAAAGCCCACAGCATCTAGGCGCTAGTTGCAGGAAGTGCAAAGTACAATAAGCAAGTAGAGATGGTTGCAACATAATGTTGGACAGTGTAAAACATACTCTGAAGGGTCTCACCTCATGGTGTGGGGGCTGGCTCAGTTGTGCAGCAGAGAACAAGACATAGGTAGGTGTACTTTATTTTATTATTTGTAACGTGCACCTAACCCTGGGGTAACTGGGCGCTTGGACTTGTGACATAGGTACAGATGCATACATAAAGAGTACATAAGACAGCAGTGCTTGTCGGCCATAGGTTACAGGTTAGTCGGCTTGCATATGGATGCAGGTAGGTGCATGGAAAAGTTGCCTGTGGTTACAGTTTGGGCGACAAAGCGGGCAAGAAATGTTAATACAGTGTAGCGTGTGTTAAGGTATATGATTTTCAGCAGAAGGGGGATGAAGATGAGCTTGGGGCCTCCTAGTGTTTCTTATCTGAGAGCCAGGTCTTCACTTTGGCTCTGAAAGACCAGAAGAAGGGTTCAGCTCTGATCATGAGAGGGAGAGAGTTCCAGCATTTGGCATCCAGAACTGGGAAGCTGGCTCTTCCTGCAGTTTTTAGTTTGTACCTCAGTATATTGAGGAAGTGAGAGTAAAAAGTTCTGGTAGGTCTGGCTGGGAGATTTCTAGAGAAATGTCTGACAGGTATTTAGGGGCAGAGTTTGAAAGACATTTATGCGTGATCACAAGAGTGCGGATCGCGATTCTGTTAAAGCATGAGTCCACAAAGCATCAGCACATGGAGCAGGGGGCTACTTCAGGGGAGCAGGCGAGAGGCAGTTTGTATGACAAACCCACTAGCTAGGACCATATGAAGCATGGTGTGGCGGAGGAACACGAACAAGCCAGATGGCGAGAAGTACAGCAGAGGCCTAGCACATATGATATGATATTTTATTTGTATTGCGCTTGTACACAAGTGTTTCAGAGCGCGACAAGGCAAAGGAGGGGAACAGGGGAGAAAACAACACAACAACGATCATACTAGGTCCAGTAACATTGAGAACGTGCATGGGAAAGGGAAAAGGGAAAAAGTGCATGGAAGGGGAGAGTGGAAAGTGCGGCGCAGAGGATAGTAGATAAATAAAAATAGAAAATGGAGGCAATAAACAGTGGTAGTGCAGCCAGCAAGTGGCAAGTGCTGTGTTTAAGGCAGCAGACTGGGTAAGTCTGATAAGTGCAGAAAAAGAAGAAAAAGGGTGTGGGGGGCTGTATGGGTACAGATACAGTCCCCAGTCCAAGGAGTGGCCAGGAGGCAGTGCAGGAGGGTGGCAGGGTGAGCAGGTACCTGGGCCCAGGGGACAGAGGGTGGCCAGGTGCACAGTGCCAAGAGGGAGCAGATCAGCAGGAGAGAGTGGGAGCGAAGGCAGAAGCAAAGAGGAAGGTCTTGAGGTTCTTCAGGAACCGGAGATGGCTCCCTTCAAGTTTTAGATTGGCAGGGAGGCTGTTCCAGAGGGAGGCCCCAGCCGAAGATAAAGATTTACCCCGAGAGAACCAGAGCTTGGGAGACAGTGAGCTTCTAAGATAAGGAGAGGAAAGGCAGAGTACGGCTGAGGAGGTGCAGTAGGAAGTTTGACTTTTTAGAGACCTCAGAGATATGGGTGGAGAAGGAAAGTGTGGAGTCAAGATGACCCTGAGGTTCTTAGTCTCGCAGGTAGGGGTAGGAGGAGGGCCAAGGGAGGCCGGCCGGAGGGTGAGGGAGAAGGATGGAGATGTGCCGATGAGGAGGATCTCAGTCTTGCTGGCATTCAGACAAAGATCATTGGTGGTACACCAATCTTGAATGGCAATTAGGCAGTCAGAGATGAGAGAGGGAGAGGAGGTGACCGAGGGCAGCTGGAAAATTAGTTGAGTGTCATCAGCGTAGCACTAGAAATTTGAACAGAAAATGGCAATGCAGTGGGCGAGAGTTGCCAGGTATTGGTTGAAGAGCCAGGGTGAGAGGTTAGACCCCTGGGGAACCCCACAGGTAGAGAGGAAGATAGATGATGGGAAATACCCCAGTTGGACCTGGGCGGGTCGATCAGAGAGGAAAGAGGTCAGCCAGGCCAGAGCCTGATCAGTGATGCCCAGGTTATCACGGAGACGGTTGAACAGGATGGTGTTGTTGACCGTGTCAAAGGCAGAAGAGAGATCAAGAAGGATGAAGACAGAGGGAATGTTAGAGTCCAGGTTGGAGAGCAGATCTTCACGGATATTCAGGAGAGCAGTTTCTGTGCTTCTACTGGTGGTCATGGAGACAGCCAACAGAATCTCAATGAAGGTTAAGCTGAGAGACATACCGGAAAAGCCTTGCCCTGTGTGGGGGGGGGGGGGTAGTGGCAGGTGTTAGTATAGGGATTAGGTGAAAATAGGAGCAGAGGTAGTTGCAGGTAGAGCTTAGGCACAGTAGCATTGAGATCATGATGCTGGCGAAACTTCGAGCAGGCCCTGTTTAAGCACTATGGTTGAAAAGATATTTTTAGTCCTGGTAGTAGGAAATATTTGTAGGCAGTCTAGTTGTTTCAGAGTATGAATGAAGCCCGCACAAGTGACGAGTGAAGGGCGCACGCTTTCTCTACTGTTTGGCTGTTCAGGCACGAATTCGCTTGCTGAGTGTTGAAGACTTTGATTCTGTTCCCAGTTGCCTTAAGAGCCGTAGCTCTGCCCCTCCAGGAAGAGGAAGCGTAAAGTGAAGCCTGTGTGCCCCTTGCAGCGTTAAGCCCACACGAGTGAAGGGTGCACGTTTCTCTACTGTTTGGCTGTTTGCTGGTAGCTGGATGCCCAGTTCTCTGGGCTTGACAGACCTCAACAAGCACTGACGTAAGAACTAAGTACGGCTGCGTAGTACGTCTCTTATGATCTCAATCATAGGCCACAGCCACAAATTACAGAGCCATAGCTCTAATCTGCAGTGTGCTGCAAAACTGAAAACGGAAGTTCCCGTTCTACTGCTCGTGCCAAGGCTACATTCTGCCCAGTCTCGTGATTAAGATCTATCATCTTTGAGTAGCGGACCAATTTTCCAAAACTCAAGCCCCGCACACATTTACGAAGGCGGGCACTTTGTCTACAAAATACAGAGTTCACACAAAATAAGTCTCTGCTTATAATACATTTGTATTTCTTTTGTATTCTGATGAAATTAGACAACTCATTCTGTGACCGGAGACTGCGGGCCGTGAGCCTTTGATCCGGGTTCGCCTTTGGAAACCGCTACTGTTGAAGAAAGTCAGCACCAGATTAAAAACTGAGATTTCTTGCCGCGTTTCCAGCTACGGTCATTTCCGGTTCGTGATCTAGTGAATTCTCTTTGTGCTGTTTCAACACACTGATCAGCGAGCACCGCCCCTGAGGCAAAGACCCATTCAAGAGCCTGAGCATCTAGTGAGCTTGGCCTCGCAGCAGCGGCGTGGCCAGGCGGTGCCTCGGGCACCGCTTCATTGCTCTTGTGAAAGTGGTAAGTCCATCAGTGTTTGTTACTTCTCACAAAAGACATTAGTGGGTCATTTCCAACATGAACCGGGTAGTATACACCTTATGCTCCGACATACCAGCGATGGGGCGGGCACAATAAATTGGTCTGAAGCGAAAGCACATAGAATTTCAAAGCAGCCATCACAAGACCTTGCACACTTCATCTACTTCGGGCCCTCGGCTATGTAAACTGAATAAAATCTGCAATGGGAAAACCATTTTGAATGCAGACATACGCTCTTTTTGCCACGAAAAGACAACAAAGCAGCTTATAAACGAGGAGATGATTCCTCCAACGGCCGTGAATGACTTGATTGATGCTGTCATGGAATCAACCGAAAATGCTACAAGCAAACGATCAGAATACAATCAATCCTCAGTGAATGAGAATGAGCTGGCGCCCACGAAGCTACCTGCTACTCAATCCGTTCACCCACAATACTTGGATAACCCATGTGCTACTCCTCGTGATGGTAGCTTAGTCCCGCCTATTAAAAAAGTTGTCCAATGTGTCTCTCTCAGATAACACTGTGTTACAAGGGAACTCTGTGCGCCCAATGGGCGATCTTGACTCTGAAGAAGGCAATTCAGGTCATGTGTCTAAGGACATTGCAGTGATCGAGCTTGAGTCCAACGAATCTGACTTCCTTCCACAACAAAGTTTGGATAAATTGTCGTGTTCACTGGAGCTTTTTCGGGATATTAGTCAAGTTGCCTCTGAATTAGAGGCATCATATATTGTGCCAACTCCACGAAAAAGGGACTCTGCGGCTCAACTGTCATCATTTGAACCCTCGGCTGCACTAATTCAAATAATACTAAATGCCTTAAATTTGACAATAAGCACCCTGGTCAAATGATTTGATTATCTGGAGATGAAAATACATCTCCAAGCATCACAGTTGGCCCTTATTTTGGACTGCCAGAAAAACCATGATTCTGGTTGTACTATCACGCAAAAAGTCGACACAGTGGGCTCTGGCTCTGGTATGTCAACCAACAAGATTTCTGTTCTGAATGTACACTTGAAAAATGTTAAGAAATCAAGCGTGCGTATAACCTCGATTGCTGTACAGGTCGATTAATATTGCCTCACTTCGTTGATTGATCAGATTATTACAGTAAACACTCAAGATCCCGCACCAGCGGGGACACTTGATCCTACTTTAACACCGATCACAGTTGAGAAACTGCCATTTACTATTTACACCAAAGATAGTGACATTAATACGAAACTACGAACCGCAAAGACGTGGAAAAATCCTGTCTGTGAAAAGAAAACAAAAAAATATGAGAGCAATTAAAACTGTTACTAGTTCAGCCACCAAGCAATTTTTCAAAGATGTAAAACTACCCCCAAAAAAAGGTCTGTCACTAGCTGCGAGTGCAGTTGCTAAGAAATATTCTTATCTGAATATGGCCTGCAATAATAGAACAGATGAGAGACAGCTACACATAGCACCTTACGCTCCACTTGACGACTTTGTAGAAGTTGCTCATAGCTTGCAAGACCTGTCCTCTGTCGCTACTGACCTTGCCCTGACTGCAATCCCAGCTCAAAAAATGTCAATAACAGACAAGGAAAGTGCTGCCTTAGATGCATGACGGAAAGAAATTAGAAACGTAGTAGATGCCTACATGGCTGGCCTGAGGCCTATGCTACTTGTTAACACTCCAAAAATGATTTCTAAAGACATAGGGCCTCATTACGAGTTTGGCGGTAATGGGTTAACGGCACCAGTAAGGATGCCGGTGCCGTTAACCCCCTTACCGCCGCAATCCAAGGTCCTTTAGCGGGTCCCGCTAAGGCCGCTAAAACCAGCCGCCCTTACCGGAAGCAGCTAAAGGACCAGGGAGCTAATAACGTGACCATTATTAACGGGCCTGTTATTAGCTCCCTCCCCATTCCCATTGAGCCCTATGGGGGCTGGAATGGGAATGGGAAGGGGGATGGGTTCCCTGAATACCGGGTCCTCCAAGGTTGGAATGACACAGTAAGTCCCCATTCAGGGAACCCGGACCCGGTATGCGGTATGCGGCGCTACTAGCACCATGGCTACCACCAACCTCGGAATGAGCCCCAAGTCACGCATTCTGAATTCGGAAAACATACAGGAAAGCCGGACCCGCAAAGGGATACCGGGGTCAATAACCTTACCGCGATTTGCGGTACCATTATTGCCACCTTCCCCCTGCCCATTGAGCCCTATGGTGGCTCGAATGGGGAATGCCATTTTCAATGGGGACTTACCGGTCCCGCAAAGGTCGGAATAGACCGGTAAGTCCCCATTGAATGAGGGCAGACAGGGTCCCGTTATTGGCGGTGGTCATGCCGCAAATAGCGGCATGACTACCGCCAGTCTCGTAATGAGGCCCAGAGAGTTGATGATCCGAATGACGCTCTGGGTCAAATGAAGTTGCAACGATTGCATTTTGATGGCAAGTTAGCCACTGCTGTAACTGTTAACACTTCTAAAGAATATCATCAAACTAAACTCAGCCCCTCAAGGGGTTATGTGACGGGTATGGCCAGGGAGGTGGATAACCTATTGAAATCAATAATGCTACCCAAATCTATGCAAGCTCCTACAGTGCAAAAACCCAAAGAGGCGGACACGGGGGAAAAAAGACCCCCCCCGCGGCTGCCCCTTCTCTATCATAATTGGCTGTAGACAGGCCCCATTCACGCAGTACGATCTAAATCGTCACAGCACAATGGAATTAATTTCTGACGTGCCGGCCTCAGAAGATATAGGGCCTCATTCCGACCCTGGCGCTCCCGTAATGAAGTGTGCCGGTACAGGACCGGCACCATTCATTACAGGACGCCCTATTACGAGGTTCCCTTGCGGCACCCGCTCAGAACGTCTGGACACACCAGACGTCCTGAGCGGGTCCCTCAAGGGGACCAGGGAGCTAATAACAGGCCCGTTATTAGAGTGCCCGTTATTGGCTCCCTCCCCATTCCCATTGAGCCCTATGGGAGCTCAGATGGGGATGGGTTTTTTCAATGAGGAATTACCGGGTCCTCCAAGGTTGGAATGGCCAGGTAATTCCTCATTGAAGGAACCCGGTCCTGCAACCTGGTATGGAGGCAGCCATGCCCTTACTCGTAATGAGGTCCATAGGGTCAAACAACATCGACCAGGTCGAATTCCTAAATGACAAAATACTGACCTTGGTGAGGTTATAGTTGAGATCAAGAGTTGTACTAAACACCATCTGGGGAGCTAAACGGGTGTTTGATATGGGTTTTGTTGTACTTGCTGGTCCTGCTTTTGAATATAACACAGAGGCCATTAAACTATCCATAACTGTTTCAGGTGGCCCAGCTTTGAACATGAAACCCACATAGGGAACACATGTAGTTTTGTGCACTTGTTAAACAATGTTAATAATGGTTTGGATAAATCTGACATTGTGGTTTTACAAGAAACCTGGTTGACTGATGTTCCTATGTGGGACAACCATGATGTGCAGCTTGTGCCAGCATTGAGGGGTTCGAAGGGATGACCAACTTCTGGGCTTCTGATGGGGGTTAAGGTTAACTCAAGCATAACTTTTGACTCCTTGGGTTACCCCAAACGCTCACATTCAGCTAACAAAAATACAAGATCACATGACTATGCACTAGTCAACTTGTATTGGAACCCTAAGGCGATTTCTGTTCAAGCTTTTTTTCATGATTTGAATGATGTTTTTGACCAAATAGCACTCTAGCCTGCAGTGTTACACACAATAGTTGCTGGTGATTTGAATTTGCATTGTTTAGATCCTGATCTTCCCCAGAATCGGGCAATAATGTCTCAATGGAAACATTTCATAAGGTCCCACAGCCTGTAAATGGAGCTTGTATGGACGACATTCCACCCAAACATACGTGGAAAAGAGGTAAATCGAAGGCTATCATTGATCATATGTCGATGCCAAACTGTTTTCTCAAATAATCGATATCTACTACGCAGAGTGATCATAACATGCTCAGGTTGACATAGCAAGTAAGTAACAGCAAGGGTAGTTTGCAGCAGTTGCAAGGAAAGGGATCAATGCAAATAAATAATGCTTTGAATCGCATAAGATGGTCAGAGAGTGCGCTGGCAGATTTTAATTCTGCATTGGAGGCAGCTTTTTGCCATCCGGAATACAACCTTAATGGGCATATCACAAATTATTATGACCTGATGCTACTGTTTTGCAACCATAGATCTGCAAACCCACATACGTTGAAGCCATTACACCCCTTTAATCCTGAAATTCAAAGCAGAAAGGCTAGTTTTCGTGCATGTGAAAGCATACATTTAAGGGCAGGTGCACTAGTTAAAATCAGAACTAAGCATAAACATTGGATAGGGGTACATGAAGCTCTCATGTACCAGCAAGATGGGAAGAAGGCTTGATCATGGACGACAATAAACCAGGCAGGTGCAGCATCCCAAGTCAGTGTGCAAGTAAATGCAGTTTCCGAACTTGAGTGGGTAACACACTTTAAACAACTACATCCCAAACCACGTGGGCGGCCTCCATTCCGGAAGCTGAAAAGTCTCAGCTGTTTCATTTACATTTTGATAAGGACTACATTCTTAACTTTATCCAAAAGTTGAGCAAATGCAGAGCTCCGGACCCTGACGGTCTTTCAAACTTTCTACTGAAACAACAGCCGGAAAACACTGGGCAGCTATTTTGTTTAAAATCTTTATCCCTATAAACACTACACAACAGCTTCCACAATCATGGAAGCACTCAATTGTGATACCCATTTACAAAAAGGGAGATCGAACTAAACCACAGAGCTATAGACCAATAGCTCTTCTTGACGTCCCAGGGTAAATCTACAGCCGTATTATCCTCCACATTTGAAACGCACCGTGGTTTACGTCAAGGATGCATCTTGGAATCCACTTGTTCAATTTATTCATACGAGATATTGGGTGGAAACCCGAAGAGACCCTAACAGATGCTCCCAAACCTGGCCAACAAAAGCTGGCTTGGCTGCTCACAAACACCTCGGGGACTGCAAGAGTATGCAAAAGATAACAACCTTTTGATTAACACCAGAAACACACCAGTTGTCATATATGGGGCAAAAGTGGGGACGAAATCGACTTCATTTGTATGGAAATTACATCAGTCAAACTTAATGGTTGTAAAACAGTATAACTACTTGGGCGTGATGTTTAGTGGTCACATCGCAAGCCCCTCTTTTCCGACAACTGTAGAGCTGAATCTTCGTGATCTAGTTTCACAGGCTAAGATTCTAGCTCACAAATATGGTACATTTTCATACTCCCACATGATGATGTTCTTCCAACAAAAAGTGGTCCCCGCTATTCCATGTGGTGTGGAAGCAATGTTGCTGTGGGATCCTGTAAAATGGGAGAGACTTGAGGCTTGTTTTTGGAGGGCCATTTTGAAACTCCCTTATTGCGGTATGAATTAGGCTCTGTATCTTTAGCCATGCAGGTGGCTTGGAGAATATGCGCCTTTTTTTTAGGAAATGCATGTTGGGTGTTGAAACACAAACGGTACTCGGGACTGTGGCTTCCTATCTGTTGACATCAATGGACACATTCCCAACTATGTGGAGAAACAATTGGCCTCCATACCGGGTTCCAGTACCGGGTTTCTTCAATGAGGAATTACCGGGTCATTCCAACCTTGGAGGACCCAGTAATTCCTCATTGAAAAAACCCTTCCCCATTCCCATTTGAGCCCCGTAGGGCTCAATGGGAATGGGGAGCGAGCTAATAACTGGCCCGTTAATAACGGTCCCGTTATTAGCTCCCTGGTCCCCTTGCGGGACCCACTATGGGCGCATGGTTTTACCAGGCGTCCTTACCGGGTCCCACAAGGGAACCTCGTAATAGGGCATCCCGTACCGGCACCCTTCATTACTGGAGCGCCTGGGTCGTAATGAGGCCCAATGTGTTGGACATAATAATTTCTGATAATTTATCAATTGATGAACTACTTATTAATCCTGATAAATTCAAGCTGAAACTGTACAGATACGACTGGGTGTGTACGAGAGTGAAATGCACTACATACAGTAATTTTAATGTGTTAATGTTTGGTCACAAGAAGTTAGGACAGATGGCGGACTACCTAGCGCGCTGTCCTTCACATATCCGAAATCAGTATCTGAGACTGAGAATGAACTTGTGGTCCACAAATTAAATACATGCCAGAGGAGGTATTATATCTAAGGGACTGAATTTTTGACACTTTTGCAAAGAAACTGTGCATAAAGAAACTCTACAGCATTTGGTGGTAGAGTGCTCTGCATTGAAGTCAGAACGGGAAATGTATTTTAAGAACTTCATGGAATGGTCATGTACAGAGAATTGTGATGACATTTGGCAAGCTCTCTTCACCACTACTAGAATGTCGGTCAAAATTGCCCTAGTACAGTTTCTTGATGTGGTTTTGTCAGAAACATTTATTCTAAATAATTGTCAAAAGAGTGCAGTCAGTCACAAGGTATTCATATAGATGGCAAGCAGTGGGGCTATTCCATTCTGCTTCTATCTGCCTCTTTATGAATTCATGTTTTTTTGTCGTTATAACATAATTTAGTTTTCTTTTAAATACATATGTGAATGTTTTAAATTGAGATGTAATTTGTTTGATAATATGATGTGTATGATATGAATTTTTGAAAGATTGATTCTGTCAGCCAACCAAAATAACCTGTCGTTCCGATATATGAGGTGGAGCGATTGTGGGAGGTCTACGCAGTTGCAGACAGTGGCAATGCAGCGCACACCCAAGAGGTATTAATCTCCTTATCTTCAGTTTGTGAATGTTTGCACCACGAAGAAGGTAGCAACGGGCAGGAGTCCGGGCCATAGTCCTTAGGTTCATAATAATATGTTGGCAGCCAGCAAACATAGACATAAGAGACTCATTACGAGTCAGCCGGTCAGGAAAGAACGGTGGTGATAAATCTGCCAGCACCCTTCTTTCTGTACCAGCTGATTCCGAGTCCTGCAGGCGGGAGGTGTCACTCCCGCCAGGTCTGACTTGGCGGGTTTAACACCACCCGCCTGCAGGCCCCAACGTGGAAACATCGTCCCCATTACAGCATGGAAGTGTTTCCACTTCCCCATTCCCATGGAGTCCTATGGGACTCGGTAAATCGCCATTCACGATTTACCGAGTCTTGGTTTTATGCCTGAGTAACCTGGCGTTGGTGTTATGGTAGCAACTGCTGGGGAGGAATGTAGATATTTTAGAACTAATACATTGTTTCGGGAATAATCTCTCTCTCTCTTGCACGTGCCTGTACTCGCCTCACTGTAAAATCATGATGTAGTCAATTATGAGAAAGTGGGCAGCAAAGATAGGTAAACCTACTCGTTCCAAGGAGGGGAAAGGCAGATTATTATTTTTGGAAATGTGTTACTATCTTGCTAGCTGCCGGACTTCTGTCCTCTCATTCACAGAGGACTCTGGCTAAGAGTATTGGTCCCTTAGGTGCTGGGCAGCCTGCTAAGTAGGGTGCAGTGACAACCCATATGGGGGTGGAGGAGAAATCTAGGATGGGGGAATGATGGCACATGAATGCCAACATGGCCCATGTCATTCAGAACATGCTTTTCCATTCCAGCAAATCTTCACTTGTGTGGTGTGGACTATGCATGATTAGTTGGTGGGGAGGGTGTCTGCGTGACCATGGAGATGAACTACTAAAAACATGTAAAAAGGAGCCCAAATGAAGACGCAAACGCAGCCATTGAAGCAAAAGAGGCACCTGCTGCAGTCCCAGCGAGGTCCGGAAACGTGCCAGGAGTACTAAGTAAAGGGAGGCACGGTTATCCCGGCGGGACACGGAGGTAGAAAGATGGTCCCTGCTTGGCCCATGGCTCGGTATCAATGATATAAACATTGTAATATGGGTCAAGGACCCCAGTAGTCAAGAGAATGGTGTGTGCATCTGAGGAAATGTTACTCATGTCAGTGGATGGGGGAACCCCAATGACCACAAGAGAAGGGTCAAGGACACATATCCAAGAAGAATGAGAGATCAGAACCAGTAACCCTAACCAAGAGCATAATACAAGTCATCCTCTTCGTGGCAGTACTTGGCAGGTTAGTGAACCAGCTACACCAAGTGCAAGAGAAACCCAGGGCATGGACCCAAGTCCAGAGAGAGACACAAGTCATCATCCTTGTGGCAACACTTGACACATTAATTAGTGAAACAAATCTGCCAAGTCCAAGAAAAGAAACAAGGGTTGAGGACCCAAGTCCAGAGAGAGACACACGAGTCATCTTGCTCGTGGCAGTACTTGGCAGGTTAGTGAACCAGATACACCAAGTCCAAGAAGAGCACCCCAAGTCCAGAGAGAGACACAAGTTATTGTCCTTGTCACAGTACTTGGCAGGTTAGTGAACCAGATACACCAAGTCCAAGAAGAGAAACCCAAGTCCAGAGAGAGAGACGCAAGTCATCATCCTCGTGGCAGTACTTGGCAGGTTAGTGAACCAGATACACCAAGTCCAAGAAGAGAAACCCAAGTCCAGAGAGAGACACAAGTTATTGTCCTTGTCACAGTACTTGGCAGGTTAGTGAAGCAGATCTGCTGAGTCAAAGACGAAGAACCTGGGTCTGTGACCCAACCACAGTGTAAATATATATGGTAATGAACAGAAGAGACACTGGAGTGTCCAGGGGAAGGGAGTCATGCTGCTGGGTCTAATGCGACTGGCATGCTGTAATAAGTATCAGGAGGAAGGAGTCATCTTCCTGATATCAAGTGGTGGAAGTAAGAATAAGCAGCCAGGGGAAGGGAGTCATTCCCCTGGCTCTAGTGTGACTGGCAGGATTTGGGTTCTTTTACCCTGACTCAAAATCACGCGTCCGAAAAGACCATAGCAGTTTTGACCACAAAATTGTTTTTTCTTTCCAGGTAAAACAACCCAAAATCAATACATGAACCCCACCACCCCCAATTAGCTTGGAGCGGCTCGCTATGTCCCTGCAACACCTGTTCCCTTTCACTTTCGTGATCGGGAACCGATGTCACAGGGTCCTTTCCTCTTTTTGTTTTTTTGATTTTTTTTTTGTTTTTATTTAAAATAATTGTTTACATAGGAGGTGTCCCTTATGCAGGGGACACCCCCGCAACTCCTGAATCTGAAAATGCTGAACCTGGGGAGCTCCTCATGTTCGGTATTTTCCCATCGTACCAATGATACAGGCCTTTTTCGGTCTTTTATACCATTCGTACAAATGGATACAGTCTTTTTGGCCCGTTTCCTGACTGGCACGTTATAATAAAACGCATCCGGAGAAGTGAGCCATCCTTCTGATTTCAAATGGCGGAAGTAAGAACAAGCTTTCAGCCAGGGGAAGGGAGTCATTCCATCTGGGTCTAGTGTGACTAGCTTGTTCTAATGAGAAACATCAGGAGGAGGGAGTCATCCTCCTGATATCAAATGGTGGAAGTAAGAACAAGCTTCCAGCCAGGGGAAGGGAGTCATTTGGGTCATCCCTTGGGTCTAGTGTGACTGGCATGTTGTAATGAGAAGTGAAGGCATAGACCTCTGTTACGTACACTCCAAAGTAAATACAACCCCCTAAGGAATAAGGCCAAGAGATAGTTCTGCAAGGGCAAGAAGGTTTAATCGTACAAAATACAAATATCTGCAAAGAGCTCTGCTGCTGAGGGTGCTCTGCTCTCACAGCATTATACATGGACTTATAATGGTGATACGCGTCATCACATGCATGACATTTTGGTGCTGCTGATTAGGGGCACCCTCTAGACGGGGCCTGCTCCATGGGGGATGCCAGGCGCTATTTGGCTGGTTCTTCCACGACGCTCTTGAGGCACATGGGTCAGCTGGGCTCATCCTTGCAGTGAAGGTCAGGTCACATACAAATACAATGTTGTATGTCTAAACTGAACAACTAGACTAAACTGTTATTCATTATGGCAGGCATTGGGGCGATCACAGGAAGGGGGTGGCAGTCCAAATAATTTGCTTTGTGTAATTTATTACATTGGGCCTCATTACACGGTAGGCGGTAAGGGTTTACCGGTACCGGTATTTTACCGGTACCGGTAAACCCTTACCGCCTTACTACGAGGTCCCTTTGCGGGTTGGTACATTAACGCCTGCTTTTAGCAGGCATTAAAAAACGAACCCGCAAAGGGACCGGGGTGCTAATTACGGTACCGCAAATTTCGGTACCGTAATTAGCGCCTTCCCCATTCCCATTATGCCCTATGGGGCAAAAATGGGGAAGGGCAATGGAGGAAGGAGGAATTAACGCTTTCCCAACCTTGGAATAGGGCGGTAATTCCCCTTTCCTCCAAGGTGGTACCGGTAAATTACCAGCATGAACCATGGCGCTAACAGCGCCATGGTTTACTGCCTACCGTGTAATGAGGCCCATTGTATTTTATGAACTAAGAATTTTATTTTATTTATATATTTATATAGTGCTAAAGCCCGCAGGCATCGGAGCGCTTACAAAAAGACGGACATATAGTGGCAGATGACAGGACAAAGTGTAGTTACATGTAGTGAAACTTCGCAGGTGCTGAAAATGTATTAAATCAAAGTCTATTTAAACAGTAGTGTTTTTAGATTCTTTCTGAATTGGATATAGTTAGTTTCAAGCTTCAAAGATGGAGGTAATTCATTCCATTTTTGGATGCTTCTGGTAGGGAAGGCTCTGCCAAGGCCATTTGCCTTTTTTGTTGGAATGATTTGTAGAATTCCTTTGTTAGATGATCTTAAGCATCTGGTGGGTGTATGCCATTTAAACTGTTTCTTTAGGTATTCTTGGGTCTTCCCATATAGGCATCGATGGACCCTGGTGAGGGATTTAAATGTGATTCTCTTCCATGGCCAGCCAATGTAGCTCCTTTCTATCACCAGTGATATGGGGTTAAAACCGCCTGGTTACCGCCGGACTCGTATTACCATTCCGCCTCTGTGATTCCCGGAATTACCGGGGCATTACAACCCCGGTTTTCCGGGAATCACGGAGGCGGAATGGTGTAAATCCCCATTCCCATTGAGTCCTATGGGACTTAATGGGAATCGGGATCATGGAAACACCGGCAGCATCTCGTAATGCTGCCAGTGTTTCCTCGTCCGCCTGCATGCGGGAGGTGTTAAACCCGCCAGGTCAGACCTGGCGGGAACATCACCTCCCGCCTGCAGGGGTCGGGATCAGGCGGTCTGGAAACAACGGTGGCGGCGGGTTTACCGCCACCGTTATTTCCGGACCGCCAGGGACGTAATGAGGCCCATGGTCTCTTTTTGACCTGCCTGTGATTGTTCTAATAGCGTTATTTTGAATAACCTGGCATTGCTTCAAACATTTACTGCTTGCTCCAAGGAGCAGGGAGTTGCCATAGTCAAGTCTTGATCGTATAGTTGCCCTGGCTATAGTAGTGCTGTTCCTCTGGTTGAGCAGGGGTCTGATTTTAGCCTGTTAGTTTCAAACTTTTTAACCAAATTTCATTTGAACTATTGTGTAAATCCTTTGTTGCACTAAATTAAGGTACAATTGAACTGTAACTTTGTTGGTAGCACTCAAAAGACTTACAGTGTTTTTGACAACAGTAGCTTTGTGCATTTGAAAGTCGCAAGCTACTGCACCGGCTTCTAGCACCAAAAACTACAATCCCCAGGATAATTGTAGTTCTTTGACACTATTTACCCAGAAACGTGACGCGAACACGCCTGCGTGCACGGGCAGGTGCAGTCTGCTTCAGTCTGTGTAAGGGGGTGCCACGAACAAACGTGAGTACATTCCATTGCTTAAAATCTACACATTAGCGTAAACCATCCGGATTTGGGACGAGTGAGTGGTAGTAGGAAGTAGACTAGTAACCTGGCTGAGTAAAGCATGAGGTGGCTGTTATAGCCTGGGAAACACTTAAACTCTTTAAAGTTGATTTCAGGTGTATGGGATGTGAAACCATCCACCTTAAACTAATATACACACCCAATGATAGTCTGTATATTATAGTTGTATACAGCCCTCCCTCGCTAGTCTCAGACTTTGAGAATGAAGTCACTTCTCAAGCCTCAAGACTTAAATCCACCAACACATCCACCATGTTAGTTGGTAACATGAATAGGTGGAGAGGAAATAAAGAGGATACAAAGGCCATAATGCTGGAAAAAACAATGAACAACTTGGATTTTACCGTATTCAACAATTAACCCACTACCCCCCAAGGAAACCAACTAGATTGGGTGTTTACTAATAATCTGAAAACACTTAGGGGGTAATTCATAGCATCCGGCGCAAAAGTGGCGCACGCGGCTGGCACACAGTGTGCGCGTGCGGCAGTCTGCTCCAGCCGCGTGCACCAAAATCCATTTCCGCGCACAGCGTATTCATGGATTTGAACATCCATAACCAGCCGTGGCGCAAATTGGCGCAGCGACCCTGCAGCAGCGCCAGATACGCCCCCAACCCCGCCCTGTGCGCAATGAACAGTGCACAAATCCCGTACATGGCGCACAGGCCAGTGGACCAGCATACAGCCCCCCAACCATGAAAATGTCTGTAAAACTCCCAGCACACCCCTCTGAATACACGTACCCCTCTCGCGCCGAGGATACGTGTGTAGAATCATACACGATACGCCTTGTGTGAGCGGGGTATGGGTATTCTGAGGGGAGCGCCGGGAGAATTACAGGCGAAAGGCCTTGTGCGAGCGGGGTACGTGTATTTCGGGTGTGTGCATGGAGAATCACACGCGACAGGCACTGTGCGAGAGGGTATGTGTATTTCGGGGGTGCACATGGAGAATCACACACGATAGGCCTTGTGCGAGCGAGGTACGTGTATTTCGGGGGTACACGTGGAGAATCACACGCGATAGGCCTTGTGCGAGTGGGGTACGTGTATTTTGGGAGTATGCGTGGATAATCACACACGATAAGCCATGTGCGAGTGGGGTATGTGTATTTTGGGTGTGCGCGTGGAGAATCACACGCGACAAGCCTTGTGCGAGCGGGGTACGTGTATTCTGAGGGGTGCGCAGGGAGTTCCACAAGTGAATTGGCAGTGTGGGTCCTCCCAGGTGTGCCCTGTACCCCCTCCCCAGCCCCTGCAGCCAGCCCACACCACAGGGAACTACCCTGCACCCCTGGTCATGTCCCGTAGGCAGCCCATCCACCCTGGCCATGCCCCGCAGCCAGCCCACATGTCACCATGCACCCGTGAGCACCGACCCAGGTCCCCCTGCACCCCCACCCACCCAGCATTGACGGGCACCTGCCAGCAGGCCCCGAATCATGTGCCCCTGCACCCCCACCCACCCAGCAGTGACGGGCACCTGCCAGCAGGCCCCGACTCATGTCCCCCTGCACCCCCACCCACCCAGCATTGACGGGCACCTGCCAGCAGGCCCCGACTCATGTGCCCCCCAACATGTCATAAAGATGACATTCATGAGCCTCATGTCCACCAAAATCCCACTACACGACACCCCAGTCTTGAGACCCAATCAAGTTTACCATCCACCCCACACTGAAAGGCCTATTTGTTGTCTCACAACAAAAGTCAACTATGCACATCAACACATGTCCGTCACACACACTGTGTGCCAGTGACTGTGTAAACCCACATTGTGACATGCAGTAAACCAGAGTAAATACCACACATGGAAGTAAGAAATCAAAATGTATTGTGCACAAAATGAAGCAAATGGAATCAAAGCATGAAAATAATATTAAACAAGAAAAAAATGCATGTCCAAAAATCAAAAAATAAATGAAGTCACAATCCAAAGTCATCCAAAATAAAGTTAGTCCAAACTCTCCGTCCACCAAAGCAAATCCAAAGGAAACGTACATTTGAAAATCCATTGATCCATAGTGATTTAAAATAATATTTTCTCAAAAATCCACAGTTCAACTATGTACACTGATTGAAACCAGGGTCCATGACCCCAACAAATTAAATGAAA
The DNA here is from genome assembly GCF_040938575.1 of Ambystoma mexicanum. Taxonomy (NCBI): domain Eukaryota; kingdom Metazoa; phylum Chordata; class Amphibia; order Caudata; family Ambystomatidae; genus Ambystoma; species Ambystoma mexicanum. The sequence goes on from NC_090924.1 coordinate 1,488,126,269, forward strand.
CCTATAAAAAAAAGTACCTAATGAAGAACTACATACAAAAACGTGGGGCATTGTCCAAGCGTTCCAACAGAAAAAAAAAGAGAAAGGAAACCTAACACTTACTAACTATATACAATGGCAGCGGGCAAGTCCTGTGGCTCACTCTGTGATGTTGTGGGCCAGGGCATCATCAAACTCCATGTCAATCTCCTGGAGGCGGGCCTCTGCCCTGGCCCCGAGGTCTCGCAGGGATGCAGTCATGGCCTGTTCCAACTCCCTGCGAGTTGCCTGGAGGCACTCAGCCTGCCTCAACGCCCGGCACATGGAGAACTCCGCCCTGACCATGGTGATCCGCACCTCTTCCGCCCGCCGCAGCTCTGCATCTATCCTCTGGCCCAACCGCAGCCACATGGAAGACACTCCCATTCCAGGGTCCTCGGGCCCTCTGGCCGATGCCCGCCCCTCTGATGTTGATGTCCCCGAGCCATCATCGTTCCAACCTTTCCAACCTTGAGCCTGCTGCTGCTGCTGTCCATGTGCCCTGTCGGATGATGCCTGCACATCCTCCATCTGCTGGTCTCCAGTTGTTGGGGTGTCCACCCCTGCTGGACTGCTGACTCCCGACTGTGGCAGGGATGGGATCTCCACCAAGCTGGCTGTGTTGGTCAGACCAGGTCCACAGGGGGCCCTGGTGGAATCTGGGCCGGAAGACGGCAGGGAGAACGACTGGTGCATAGTCTCCACAGAGGAGTAGAGGTCCACCAGAGTGCATGACACATGTAGGAACCTTCCGACCATGGCCCCTCCCATCTGTGCCACGTTGCCATGCAGCTCTTTGTGATGGCACGCATGGTCCCCCCAGGAAGCACGCACATCATCACAAATGACACGCGTGCGCAATGCGACACCAATCAGGACGGAGCCCATACGGTCATGGGACTCCTCGTCCGCAGGTAGTGGAGAGCCAGATGACGTGGGCCTCCCCCCTACCTGCGGATGGGCCTGGGACGGGGCATCCCTGCTGGTGCATGGTGGTGCAGTCACAGGGTCAGGGACATGCACAGGTCCCTCCGCGGCGACCTGTGCTGTGTCCTGACCCTGGCCCTGGACTGTACCACTTGCACCAGTGGTATTACCCCAGCCGTAGTGGCAGACGCGGCACCAGTCCCCTCGCTCCCAGATGAAGGCAATTCCTGGGAGGGTGGCTGGGCCTTGCGTCGCTGTCCAGTGGAGGCATCCCTGTCGCTTTGCTCCACAGCACCGTCTCTGCCCTCTTCTTCAATCGACGCTGCGTAGAGGGAGACATAGAACACAAGCATCAGGGTGATGCACAATAGTCCCCCAGACAGGAGGCAATAACACATGAGTGGCACTGTCAAATGTCACTTCCATCCTGTCATTCCACAACACATGGGTCAATGCAGGCAACACACATGCAGAAACAGGCACGGCACATGCAATCAACATCAGAATCCATGTACAAGGGCCTCTATTGACATAAATGTTGCCTTAAAACTCACATGCATCATGGCTCATACTGATCCTATGAACACACATCACCGGAGGGTCATGCATCATGGCTTGTACACCACAGACACAGTGGATACAAGGGTGACTAGACTGCATAAGTGAATCTACACATCATCACTGACATGTGTCATGCATCCATGGTGTTTCAAAGTCACACACACGCTTCTCAGACACACAGACATGTACACCATACATGTACATGAGAGCAGCACCCATCTCTCACTCCCCATCCATGTCCAAGAACAGGGACAGGCATGCATTCATGTGTGCATTCCGCATGCTGCTCCACGTGTTGCATTGGAACACATGCACCATCCATGTGGTTCATGCATTACTGGTCTCACATGCATTACCATGATCTCCCTGCACACACACATCCATACATGGCCTATGTTACACATACAGGCAAATAGCTGACTATCAGCACACTGCAACATGCCCTGTTTCACACAGCAATGCATGGCCACTTACCGCTCGACTCCAGCCGGGTCTTCCTCCGAAGGATCTGGGCGTGGAGTGCTCGGCTTATGCGTTTCAGGACCCTCATCTGGATGTTGGTCAGGCTGACCCGGCACCCCTCTGCATCCTCTGCCTTCATGAGGAGCCGGGCCTTGTTGAGGTTCCTGGACCTGAAGTCCTCCCAACGCTTCCAGATGTGCTTGATGTCGCGGGTTGCCACCCCCTCTGTGTTGATGGCAACCACTAGGTCCTCCCAGATCCTCTCCCATCCTTCCTTGTCGGCGTGCAATGGTGTGAAGAGGGCATCATAATGCCCTAGAACTTGTTCCACCAGGACACCAACTTCCTTCTCACTGAAGCTGGTGGCCCTCTGCCTATCTGGCTGGGGGACCCAGTGGTCTCGGATGGTGTTTGCCCCGACATGGCGACCCCCGAAGCAGGTGTGGGTGGGCAACTGGGTCCTGGGGCTAGGCTGTGGAGCGATGGTATCCCAGTCTGGAGTATTCTGTTCCAGCAGGGGTGGACACAGCAACTGGACCCCTGCAGATGGCTGACGTGAAGGCACCAAATAGCAGGGCACGTGGGCAGCAGGCAGGCAGGCTGCAGTAGATGGCAGGTGGGAGCATGCTCGGGGTTCTGGGGGGCAGGAAAATTGCCTTTTGGGCGGGAGCGTGGTCTTCTGTGTGTTGTCGCGTGGCCAGCTTGATACGGAGTGATTTGACATGTGAAAAAAGTGCACGTCAGTGTGTAATTCGAGCAAAGGCCCTTAGCACGCAAGCGCGTCTGTGATGTAACACGCACAGGCGTTTCCCTCAACACGGGTGCATAGTGGATCAGCACGTGAAAAAACCACACGTCCGTGTGTGAATGCGTGTAATTCGAGGAAAGGGCCAAAGCACGTAAGTGACGTGACGCGTGCGGGCGTTTCCCTCAGCACGGGTTAAAGGTGAGCGGGGCCAGCAGTTCACTGTACATGTCTTTCGTGGAGACCGACGTGTGTGTTGCTACTTCGTGTTGTTTGTGTGCCATCACAACTTCACAGCGGATCAAGGACGTATCTCTTCTTTTGGCGGGGGTATTGGCTACGCGTGTTTTTCATCATCACACTAGTCTGACGGTGAGTTGCGCACGCTGTTTTTCCCACTGCGGGTGCCCATGTGTATCGCGTACCCATTTTCGAGGTCATAGTAGCCTGCGTGTCCCACGCGTATGCGTTTCTTGTGTTCCTGGGTGCCACCGCGTACTGCAGGAGGTTAATTCCACGCACGTAGGCTGCAGGGGTCGCGTGCACGGTTTTTTTGCAGATTTGGGGTGCTTGAGCGTTGCGTGACCCGTCACTTAATCACCGGGGTCACATACAGACTTGCAGGTGCAGGGGTGCTGTTAACATCTTGCATCCCACCCCCTTCACTCCAATTGCCCAGGACAATTGTCGTGTACACCTCCCATTGGCACTTCTCCATCTGTGCTGGCACTACTCCACATGTGCCATGGTTGGGAGGCCGCCATAGGTGAAGGGCGCCTCTGCTGGGCGTACTCCTTGTGGTGGGCGTGGTCAGGTACGTGGCCGGGGTGACCAGGGAGTAGGGGACCTCCAGGGTGTCGAGGGTGGCCGCAGAGGGGGAAGAGGCAGGGGTGCGCCACTTGGGCATGATGTTGTGCCATGTGTCGGTGCAGTCTTGCCACCACCCCCTGTGGTTCCAGGGGATGCAGCTCCTGCATCTGGCACTGGCACCCATGTGACCTGGCAGTCCATTTCATCGACTGCCACGTGCCCAAGGGTAGTGCTAGCTGCAGGTGCAGCTGTGGTCACCATACCCAGGCTCAGGGTCTGCCAGTGCAGGCTGCGTTGGCACTTGAAGAGTCCATGGAAGATTTCCAACAGGGCAGGATGAACACCGTAGGTGCATGCAGGGCTGTCCTGACCGAGACACGTGTCCCTGGGGCAGTAATGTCATCTGCTGCCCTGACCAGCCGGGTGTTGGCAAGTGCAGGGGCAGATGCAGCCAACAACACCCCGGTTGTGAGTCTACCAACCAGGACAGTCGCGGTCAATGACCCTGCCACAGCGGATGTTGCTGCGCAGTGTCCATCGAGGGCACCCAGCAGCCACTGACGCAAGTCAGGTCTTTGGTTGTCTTTCCACCTGCCACTCCCTTGGCTCAATCCACCGCTGCCACTGGCCATACTGATCAGAGCAGCATTTGCCATCCAGGGTCCGCGCCACTATCCAAGAGGAGGAAGGTTGCACCTGCAGCACAGGCTGGGACCCCACACACAGCCACGACCTCCTGCACATCGAGGAAGAAGCCTTTCTGTGTGCAGGAACTGGACCTTCTCGTGGACTACGTGCGGGACCACAATTGTGACATGCTAGTGGGGCCTAATTGTCAAACTACGGCTGCCCACCGTGATACCCACTGGAAGCAAGTTGCGGAACATGTGAATGCATTTGGCCATTGGGTGCGCATGGCGCAAGAGTGCAAAAAGCATTGGAATTACCTCAAACGCAACGCTAAGGCAAAGCATGCCTCAAATTACAACATGACTCTGGTGACAGGCCGTGGGCCGGCACCTGAGGAGGAAGACCTCACTCTGCACGAGTCACTCGTTGCGGAGTTCATACCACCTGAATCGGTCGAAGGAGTGGGAGAGATGCCAGACTTTGAAGCCCAGTCCAGTGAGTGTTGCTGCGTGTTTGTCGAGGCCATTTGTGTTTTACTTGTGTGATGTGTTGTGCATGACTGCCACTACATGTCATGTGTACATGGTTCAGATGTGCAAATAATACAATGCTTCACTGATGCATGGCTGCTCTGCAGGATGGTGGACATGTGGAGCAGACGGGGACTGTCCGCATCACCACTATTGCACCCTACTCGCATGATGGTCACCAGGATGCCCCTCCGGTCCATGTTCCAGCTCACTGGCCCTTCTGCATGCAGCGTGGGATGACCTTCCTCTCAGCCCAGGCACGATGTAATAGCATGACTGATGTGCATGTGTCCTCTGCCTGCATGCAGGTACTCCACGTAGGCATGCTCCCTTGTCCCTCCACCCCCTATGCACCCCAATATCACCTTTGCACTGGTCTGCATCATTTTGCCGTAATGCAATGGCCTGTTCATGCGTCCTGTGTACATGCTAACTTCCACCAGCCAACCTGCCAGACACATGCAGTGGGGTACATCCTTTGCCCTTCATGCAGGGTGTCTCACTTGGACTGTGCAGATGGCAGATGCTCCGCAGGGACATGAGTGCCCATTCATGCTCCATGTGCATTCCATGCATGCCCCTATGTGTCCTTGACTGGATGATCATTGTAGTACGTGTCCAGGGTGACCTACATTTCATGGCATTACATCAGCCTTCCCATGGCCACTGTGGCTCAGTCCTGCGTCCCACAGGTTTAGGGTGTGACAGTCTGTGTGGGTCACAGGCCTCAGCCTGTTTCAGGCCCACTGAATCTGTCCAACTGGTGTAGTGTCTTCTGCACACGTGGGTGTCCTCCTGAGGGTTCATCATGTGTCCTGCTTACTGTCCCATCATCATCTGCTGTGTTGTCACTTGACTCAGATGATGCAATTGATGCTAGTCAACACTGTCTGCCAATACACAGGTCTCTGGTCTTCCTTTTTGATACCATGCAAGGCATCCATGCATTTCCACTTAGGGTGAGGGGTGGTTTGCTTGTAGCCATGCAACCCATTGCATGCACATTGCACGTGATGCCTGAACTTGACCTTGCACTGCCTTCACGTTTTCTGATACACATCATGAAGTACTTGTACATGTAGATAGTGAGTAAGTTACAAATGTCCAGCACTGCATCAACCCACTTCTGAGCAGTATAACACCCTTCTACATGCCTAATCACAGTAGCAAGGTCAGGTTTACCCAGCATGCATGGCAGTTTCTCTTTTGTGTGTGACATGTTTGCTTCATGTGTTGGCTGTCTGTATGATGTCTACGTGTGTGTGTGTTGTGTGCTTCTAACATGTGTAGTGATCTTTTTTTCTCTCTAATTTTTAGATGATGACGCAATGGAGCCAGAGGATGGTGGTGTCATGCCAGGCACAGGGTTGTTATCACTACAGCAACCCGGCACAAGTGGGGGCCGTGGGGTGGTAGGCCACGAGAATCCACATGTGCTACAGACCATCTTGTCTTTGGCTGGCAATAAGTCCAGCCCAGATGACCACTCTGACGTCCATGTCGAGTTGGATGTGCATCAGTCCATACGTCAGGCGTGAGTGATTCTGATGTGGACACTCCTCTGTCCGCGACACCTGAACTGAGGGGTCAGACAGTGATGGGACCTCCGCCTGTGGTGGATCGGGATGCAGGGTCACCCTCCACACCTGTCGCTGATGGGCCTGGGCCATCACGTCGACGGGGTGCATGTAGTTGTACAGCCGCGGGCGGTTCCAACTCAACGAGGACAGCTGGTCCTTGGGTCCCGCAGGTTTCAAGCCCAGCAAGGCGGTGGCCGCGCGCCACTGAGGTATACTGAGTGGGAGCAAGACATGACTGCCAATTCAGAACGCTAGTGGGCAGCAATGGAAAACATCGCTGTGAGCATGGAGCGTGTGGCCCAATCCGTGCTCCCCTTTGCCAGGCAGGTGCTTCTCCAGCAGCGGGCGGCACAGTCCACGGCCCGCTCGCTCTGGGCATGGCGGGCTCAGACAGAGCATGCCGGGCTGAAATGTCTTTGCATCAAGAAATTGCTGCTCACTCAGAGGCACACATGGGGGCCCTGAGGGCTGAGTAGGAGTCCCTCAGATCCACTCTGGGTGTCCTCTTGATGTCCCAGAGGGCGCGGTCAGAGGGGTGGTTTGTGCAGCTTGAGCGTACCATCTCGGCTGAGCTACATGCTTGTCAGGAGGTGCAACAGTTGTCCAGTCAGGCATTGCAGGAAGAACTCTGTGTTACACGTGTTACCTTGCAAGAGGAAGCACGCGTATCACGGGAGGTTCTGCATGCAGACCTACGTGTCATCGCCGCACAGAACCAGGCTCACCCGTCCGGCAGACTTGCTGCCGGTGAGGGGCAAGCTGCGGCTAGGCGTGGTCACACTCCTGTGCCACGTCCTCCTTTTCAGGATCAGCCAGACTCGGACAACTAGGTATCTCCCTCACAGGTTGGGCTGTGCAGGTGTTGAGCCCATGGAGGTTTATTTTTTCCTCAACATCATCGCATGTGGGTGTTGAACTGCACCCTGTACCTCCCCCCTCCTGGGTGCCCCCCCCCAGGTCGTATGTGGCCATTTTTGATTTTTCTTTTTAGTTTAGTTGGTTAACATTCTATTTGATAGTTAGTTTAATTAGGTAATGTAGGTTTTTTATAGTTATTGTAATTAGTTAATATAGTTTAAAATTGCTTGTCTATTGTGCTTTCATGTGACAGTGTGGTGCTTTGTGGCATCCACTGTCTGTTCCAGCTGGGCCCTTCAAGCTTGTTTCGTGTATGTGTTTGCAGCTTGGGGTCCTGACTCACATAGGCCACTCCTGCTTTCCTTATTCATGGGCTCGCAAAGATGGTTCGGTGTTAGTCTATTTCACAAGGGCTTTGGACTGTCATATCTGTGGCCTGTCTGCTGCTGTACTACTTGTGTTAACACCCCTAGTGGGGATTGTAGGGGTCTTATCGACCGCAGTTCTTCTTTTGAGAGATGGGTGGTTTCATGATTCATGTGTACATTAATTGCTATACATTGTGCAGTATGTTTCTTATCTTTACTGTACATGTGATTGATGCAATTCATGCTGTAGACAGTGGCTACCACACTTTGCCTGTCAAAGTCACACTGATGGTGTGAATTCTGATGTACGTCTCTGACATGGTCCAGTCATAACCTGCCTGAAGAGAAACACACAGGGGATTTTCCAGCATTAATGATGTGTTTTGTGCCCTTTCTGCAGGGGGATGAGCCACCAGACCACCTTTGCCTGCAGACATGGGCCATTGGACGTCTGGCAGCTGGACACGTTCGGTGGTGCAGACATGTGCATGTGTGCACAAGCAGAGCCACAGGGATTGCGCTCATACATCCAAAAGAAGCTGACGTGTTTCCAGGAAATCCAGGCAAGGTGAGCAGCACAAGGTGGCCACACTGCAGCCAACCTTCCACCAGGCCAGTTGCACATGCATGCTAAGTAGCGGCACTGACGGTGAGCTTGCACAGATATTGGTGTTGAAGCACACAGTACAGCTAAAATGCGTTGGTGGAGTAATGGGTAGTTGATGGGGAAAGTTGTCAGGGGCACAAGCAGGGGCAGTTGCACATATCCTCCAATCCACCATGGTCCATTGAGGCAGTTTTATTAGCCCTGTAGCATTCCGAGCCAGGGAAAGAAGCAGCACACAGGGACACACAGCGAGGGACAGACTTGTGTGCAGTGCATGTCATTTACATGTTGAAATTGACACATGCACTACCTACTTTATTTGGGGTATGCCGGAACATGACTTGTACTGAAGTCATACCTTGCTAAATGTGATTAGTAACTCTGACTCTCTTTGCAGCATTGAACGGCTCCTGTTACCGGACCTGAGAGTGCGCACCCCAGAGATAAGTTTCTCTTTGACTTCCATTTGAGTCATTTGGTACAATGTGCATGATGAACACGTTTTGCCTGATTGTGTATGTGTTAATGTGAATAGTAGATTTTTGTACATTCCCTACTTCCCCTTGACAATCCTACTCCCCTCTCCTGCCCCTCTTTCCGGTTATCAAGAATACCAATGCCTGTCCCGACAACATATCCCTGACCCTCCTTCCCCACTGGGGTCTCAGAGGCCTGTGTAAGTTTGACCTTGCAGGCACCCAGACCACGGCGGTAGTGGTTGGATTCTGCCACTCCTGCATCTGTACACTGGAGCTGTGACACTACACTTCAATTCGTGGTCCATCATTGTATATTCTGTACCAAACATGGTACACATCCTGTTGTGGCACAGTTTCACTTACTACCGTGGTTGTTCCATCATTGTGCTAGTACTTGGGCTTTGTGACGTACTGCTACTTCAAGTCATCTAATGGAGACTCTTCTGGTTTGTTTTGCTGCCTGCAGGCTTTTTTGCTTGGCTTGTGTGTTTGGCTCCTTTGAGTTCTCTTTGATTTGTTATTTTTCCCAGTCAAGGTTGGCTCTGAGGGTGCTGGACACTTTTTACACACAAGGTGGAAGATGGAGACAAAGGGGAAGGGTGATCCTGTGGCCAGGTAGACTTCAAGGATGAAGTCTACATACCCCAGGCGCAGTTGTTCAGTGGGTCATGGTGATATATGAGGGAGGGGGGGGGTATTTTGTTGTTGGACTGTTGGCTTGGCCTACAGTGTGATGAGCACCCTGACATTGTAATTTGTTTGTCCTATGTACATGATGTATTCTGCTGATCAATGCCTGTTCATGTGTTGTGTTTACCTTTCAGGTGTGAGGGGATTGGTGTGGTTTGACATGCTGGGGTGTACACATGAGCAATGTTCACATGTGATGTGTAGAGGACACTGATGGTCACTTGATTGCACATGCATGTATTGAGCGCATGTCCCTACTGACACCCACACTCGCACTATGATCCACATGTACAACCACCCTTCCATGTCCACATGTGCACTCAGTTTGCCTTCTGGGGCCCACTGTGTCCCTGCAGCACATGACCTATGAGCATGTGTGGATCCTGTGCATGCGTATTATTTTTTCTTTTTTAGTTTGTCATTTTCATGTGATGCTCAGGGTGTGCATCACACAGAATGGCTGGTCACTATGCTGTGTGCTGAGCAGTGTGTTGCAGGAGATGGACACAGCACACAGATTCTGCAGTGGTGATTTTGCCGTGCACAATGTGCATATGAACAGGCATTCATTGTTATGTTCAAGCTACAACTGTTGTTATCCATTTGGGTCTGACTACTTGTTTTGTGTGGGAGGTTGTTGGTCAGTCATTTCATCTGATTCCATGACAGGCATTTTTGTCTGACGCCACTTTCCATTTTTCACATGTCAATTCGTACATTATTGGTACTGTGTTGGGGTTTTGCTATTGCTTGCCATGTCATGGTGTGGCAGGCAAGGGTGATGTGATTTTGGAGGGTTTGGGTCACATAGCAGTGATTGCCATGGCCTGTTTTGCAGGTGTGTGTGATACACACCTTGCATGTATTCCTTTTGGTCACACAGGATTGGTTAGGTTTGAGTAGCCAGGGATGCACACAATGTGGTACTTCCATGGCAACATTCTCAGGGTGTTAAGGTTGTGACAGTTGACTGTCTCTTTGTCATCATCGATTGTCACATGGTATGTGCCAGGCCTGTGTGCACTCCGCAGGGGTGGGAGTTTAGGTGAAAAGTGTGGCCACAAGCTGGGTCCGGGCTGCCTCATCACGTGCCCTATCCCCTCCCATGGGCAGCGCCTGTGCCTGTGGTTGGGGATGTGGGGGCACCACCATGTCCACCGGTACACCCTGCCGTGTTGCAACATTGTGCAGGACACATTCTGTCACAATGATCCTGCACACTACTGGGGGTGCATAGATTAGCTGCCTGCCAGAGCAGTCAAGGAAGTGGAAGCGTGACTTGAGCACTCCGAATGTGCGCTCCACTATGCCCCTGGTTGCAATATGGGCAGCGTTGTATCTTACCTGGGGTGGTGTCGTGGGGGTTCCGGATTGGCGTCGTCATGTGGTTGCTCAGAGGGTAGTCACTGTCCCCTGGAGAGGTGATACTGGTTGTGATTATTGGGGTTTGTGTATTTGTCTGTGTGTGACATGCATGCATGTGCACGGGCATTTGTACTCACCTAGGAGCCATGTGTCGCCATGCTGCCCAGCTTCCAGGGCCCGGCTCAGGGCGGACATTCTGTATATGAAACTGTCATGGGTGGAGCCAGGGTAGTTTGCATAGACAGAGGTGATGATTCCCTTTGCATCGCATACCACCTGCACATTGATGGAATGCCAGTGCTTGCGGTTTCAGTAGATGTGCTCAGTGGCCCTAGGTCGACGTAGGGCCACATGGGTGCAATCTATGGCACCGAGCACTTTGGGGAAGTGTGCCACCCTGTAAAAGTCCTGGACAACGGCCTGCCTTTCTGTGGGTGTTCTGGGCATGTATATGTGCCTGCGGACTGAGGGGCACGCAGTCATGATTGCCAAGACCTGGTGTAGGCAGCGTGACTTCGTGGCCTGTGAGACCCCCTCTATGGCAGTAGTCCGCTGAAATGACCCAGTGGCCAAAAAATGCAGGACATTGAACACCTTCTCCAAGGGGCTCAATGCTTGGGAGCAGAGGGTGGGGGATGTAAGGTCATCTTCCCACTCCCTGACCAGGTCTAGTATGATACAAGGTGGAAACCTATACCTGCCGTAGACCTGGTCGTCCAGCATCCCAAAAAGGCTAGTCCGGGGGGGGTAAAAATGCGGGCCCTGGCTATTCTCCTCCTCCTGCGGTGTCCCACGATCAGTTCTGCGACAAATGGGGCATTCATCGTAGCGGTATATACGTGTTTGTTGTTTGCGTGCACTTTTATACTGTGCGCAAGGACGCTTACGCCTGCATTCCTGTGGCAAACGTGTTGACGCCTGTGCGCATCTTTAAGCGTGCGCTTGTTTCCCGTATTCGAATCCATGAATACGAGTTGTTTGCGTGCCTGTGGGCGTTCTGTGTATTTCCCTGCAGTACTTCCCCAGTTACGCCTTCTTTTTCATGCGTTGTTCCCCATTCCGTGTGTTACGCCCCGTGTCCCGCCCCCTTTTTGGTGTGTGCGCCAACGTTGTGCGCTTTCCCTGTGCACGTCGCACATGGCGTTCGGGTTGTTGCAATGACGTGTGCACCCATGTGCGCCACGCACGGATTTGGAGCACAACCAGTGGAAAACACGCGCAGCTCCTTCCTTCAATCGCACGCGTTCGCGTGCGCTTGCTTTCTCACGCTTGCGCCAGCTTGTGCTGTGATTTTCGGCGCACGTTTCTTCCATGAATCGGCCCCTTATTGTTCTCACAGAACCATGTATATGGTCAGACCATTTTTTAGTTACATTTTAAGTTCAAATGAATAAACAGGCATCCCACTTTGAAAATCCACACATTAAGACATGGAGAAAAATTTTTAAAAATCTAGGACCTGAGATCCTGAAGCCATGTTTATTGAAAATTGCAGACTCCTTCATAGAAACGGACAACTGCGAGCGCATGCTTGGAAAATATAATAAATATATGCAGGAAATGGTTGAAGAGAATGCTCCACTTAAACAAAAACTGGTTAGGAAAAATAGTAACCAGCAAAAGTGGTATTGCGACAAAATAAGCAAACTTAAGCAGGCGAAAAGAGCTAAAGAAAGGTTATGGCACCAACATCCTATACCAGCAAACAAAGAACAATGGGAAAACATTTTTTAAAGCGCTCAAATGCCAATCACAGTTACAGGAAAGGCATAAGGGAAGCCAAAAGAAACCATTATAACAAGGAAATAGATGGAGCTAACAATAAAACCAGCAAAATCTTTGAAATCCTCAAAGGGTTTGAAAAGCCAAAATCACTCTCCCATCCACACACTCCAACAAGGGAGCAGTGTGATAAAGTTCAAGAAGCCTTCGCTGCTAAGATCTCAAAGGCTCGCAATAATATTATTTCAGCTACAAAAGAGGGGGAGACCACTATCCCACTGGATAAGATAAGCATTCCGGAAGAAAGAGAGTTTTAGCTTCCTCTCCGTATCCGAGGAAGAACTTTGCAAAGTCTTAGCCAAAATGAATCCCACTTCTTGTGCGGAAAACATTTTGCCCTCCAAAAGTATATTAGACAACAAAGAAATCTTTGCTCCAGTGCTGACAAAGATAATTAATGCCTCTTTCAGGGAAGAGGTAGTGCCAAAAGAAATTAAGAAGGTAACAATTACCCCATTAGTAAAGAAACCAGGGTTGGACCCGAAGGACCCCAATAATTTGAGACCCATAACAAACTCAAACTTCATACTGAAGGATCTAGATAAAATTGCTACAAATCAATTGCAAAAGCATGTAGAAGAACATAACCTACAACATGAACAGCAATCAGGTTTTCGAGCCGCACACAGCACTGAATCGGTGATGTTAGATCTCCAGACACATATGTTAAATTTGATGGATAAAGGCAATACAGGGATTCTTATGCTGCTAGATCTCAGTGCTGCGTTCGACCTGGTAGACCACCAACTTCTGCAGGAGACGTTGGCAAGAATAGCTGGTTGTACATCCAAGGCACTGGAGTGGCTGGCATCCTTTTTGAAGGATAGAAGCGCCAGGATCCATTGGGGTGACATCTTTTCGGAGGCCGCCCCCATCCTATATGGCGTTCCCCAGGGTGCTAGGCTGTCGCCTTTACTATTCAACTTGTACATGAGAGGTTTATGCGAGCTCCAGGAACAAATCAGCGTGTTTTTCACCAACTACGCCGATGACACGCAACTTGTGTTCGAACTCAAGGGAGAATATAGCATAGACAGTGCTAAAATATCAGAGGTGTACAACATCATTGACAATTGGATGCAACGTCAATGGATGTGTCTCAATAGTACTAAAACTGAATTAATTGTTTTTGGGACACAACAAGCTAGATCTAGATTAGGGACAGAATATCAGGCCTTTACCATCAAACAGACCAAGATCCCAGTGATGCCTCAGGTTAAAACCTTAGGGATGATCATGGAGGCCTCGCTGGGATCAGTAGCACAGGTATATTCCCTACAGAAAAATAACCCCTACTATATGCGACTCATGAGAGCCATAAACCATTTATAAATGAGGCGGATGCGGCCACTATAGCCAGAGCAGGTTTAATGTCACGCCTGGACTATGGCAATGTCCTACTGATCGGAGCCTCAAGGAGAGAACTTCAAAAGTGTCAGGTTATGGAAAATTACGCAGTCCGTATCATTAAGAACATCAAAATAAGGGAGCATGTTACAACAGGGAGAAGATCCCTAAATTGGTTAAGGGTGGAAGAAAGAATACTTTTTAAATCGATGACCATAGTACACAAATGTGTGCATGGAGAAGCCCCGAAATATTTTAAGAAGCAATTCTCACTATACATGCCCCAAAGAAGCCTCAGATCAGAGAATAAGGCCTACCTGAAGGTTCCCAGAGCAAAACGCTTGCAAGGACGGGGAAAATCTTTCCCAGTCAAGGCCGCAAATTACTGGAACAAACTACCCCAACACTACGGCAGGAAGAGAATTACTTATGCATCAGAAAACATCTGAAAACTCATCTTTTCCAGTGAAAAGCTTGTATCCTTCACGCATGCCGACAATAAAATGAAATACTTTTGCACAATGGATTACCCTGGACTTCCCCCGCGCCCTGATGCCTGCGGGCAACCGGCGCGTTACAAACCTAAATACAGTACAAATACTAGAGAGATGGAGTATAACATACAGTCTCCTGTGGGCATTGTTTGTGTTCATTGAAGAAAGGGAGTTCCTGGAGCTGCTAATCTACTGGAAAGGGGGTCCTCAATCAGGGAAGCATTCACCTTCTAAAGATGGTGATTACCTAATAGGGGGCACTCGGATTCCCCAGCTATGAAGATGGGTCAGGGCCTCCATTATAATCTGGGTATACGCCACAGCAGCTGCCATTGTGTTCCCGATTGATCCGTTTTTATACGGGGGGGGCTGCCTCTCAAAACTTCTGCAGGTTGCAAAAGCGTTCCTCGACTTCAATAGCACTGCAGGTGGCTATTGGCCAGCTCCGATTCACGGTAAATTCAGGATGCCCGAACTGGGAGAGTGAATTAAAATCAGTGGAGACATACTCGTGCACGTAATCATGGTCGGGACCCGCAAAGGCGCATAAACCGAATTTGAACTTTAGCATACGGTAATGAAAGGAAAACTTTTTTGAGAAGAAACCTGGGAACCCAAGGAGGACCAGGGGCCTCCAGTACGGGACCGGCCCCCTTCATTCCGGGAGCGCGGATTATGAGGTTCCCTTTGCGGGACCAGATGTTTGGTACAACCAGACGTCTTTTCCGGGTCCCGCGAGGGGAAGAGGGGGGTAACCTCCATCCCCTTTCCCATTGAGCCGTATGGGGGCTCAAATGGGAATGGGGAATGGTTCCTGCAAGGAGGAATTACTGGGACCGCCTATGTCGGAATGATCCGGTTATTGCTCATTGCAGGAACCCGGTAATGGAGCCCGGTTTGGAGCTCCATGGCTACATCCAAACTCGTAATGAGGCCCCAGGTCTCCACTCGTAGTTCGAAGTGTGGAGTACAAAAATCCAGAGAGGATAGAGATGTGGAACCTAGGCAATTAAGCAGATGTCTAGAAGCAGCGCATTTGCGTGAAGAGCGTGACAGCACCATCCATAACATCCAAACACACCAGAAGAAGATTGAAGAAAACAGAAAAAAAGATATTCAGCATTAAGAAGATATCCTTTCGGTGTTCTGGCCCAGACGAAAGAGAGAAGGGAGTGGAACATTAGATCACTCACCAGAAAGGTGCAAGATGACCAGAATTGACATACAGATAGCAAACTGTGATAGTACATTCCCCTGAAGAATTTCCTAGCCAACTGTATTAATAAACAAGGAAAGAAACATGTTGGGTTTGTTGTGATAGCCAAATGGTTGAATTAATGTGTGACAGTTGTACGGATGATTAGAAGGAGTTGGGATCCTGTTAATGTGTACAGGTGTAGACAATAGATCTCTAATGAAAACTTGCTTTATGTATATATTGAGGAATGAAGAATTAATGTACTAGGTAACAGATTGTCTATGGGACAAAGCTGTACAAGTAAAAAGCATTTTTTAGAATGTTGCTTTGAAATAAGATAATGGGCCTCATTACGAGATGGGTGGTAGCCATAGAGCTTTTACCGTGCCAGTGTCCGGTGTTGTTCAGTGGGAACTTACCAGTGTAGTCCGACCGTGGCGGGACCGGTAAATCCCCATTGAACAAACTATTCCCATTTGAGCCCTATGGGGGCTCAAATGGGAATGGGGAGGAAGCTAATAACGGGCTCGCGACTTGCAAGCCCGTTATTAGCGCCCTGGTCCCTTAGCGGGACCCGTAAGGAACGTGTGGTCAGACTTACCGCCCAGGCCGTAATGACCCCAATGTATTTTTTATAGTTCTATTTCATAAAATGAAAATAAATTGATATTTTTTTATACACATTGGTACTTGTATGTTGCAATTTAATAAATAATAATGCACACGACTGGGCAAATACAAAAAGGAGTTTGAGAAGCAAGGGATCATGTAAACAAATTGTTGTATTTTTTGTGATCCAAAGAGGGCTGTTTAAAGTAGTCCAGATATAAAAATGTCCTCTGGTCTCTCGGAGGTTTTTGAATATGTCTAAACTAAACAGCTAGACTAAATTGTTATTCATGATGGCAGGCATTGGGGTGATCACAGGAAGGGGGTGGCAGAGAGATGGAGGATAAAATACATTCAGGCTGACACTTTCATTCTGGGTTTCATAAATACTGCAGTTCCCACACCCCAGGTCCCCACCCCGGGGTTTGATCTTAAGTTGCTCTTCCTGGTACCTCATACTACAGAGACATGTACTGATATTGAAGAAATATATTGTGCAAGCTTTAGATCTTTGGTGGGCATCTGCCTGGGGGTCAGGTCGGTGAAGTGTGGCTGGGTCTGGTCTGGGTGGGTTGGGGTCAGAGGCCCAGTGGCAGCTTAGTGGAGATGAGTGGCCGCAGCAAAGGGGCCTGGTACTGCCTCACGCTCTTCGCAGGGCGCTTTCTTGTAAGTGATACTAAATATTTGCAACACTAAAGGGACGGGAGGAAAATGGATTTCCGTGGGAACAGGGTTTGTTCGGTGCGGGCCTTGTTAGCCGCTTGGCATCTCTGTGTGAGCTGGGGATGCGTACATTACAGGCCATCAGTATGTATCTTTCTTGGCCAAATACAAAATGGAGTCACAGGGCAGGAAGGTGGTTAGCGCTATTCGCCTTCTTCTATGCACTACATGGCCTTTATAAGCGCCCTGGTGGTGGGGGCAACACCCCCCTTGTGGGTTACATCGATTCGTACAGGTTTTAAGGGTTATCGCATGTTTCGTAGGTTCAGAGGTTTCCCTGTCCCATACTGTGAATTGTGGGCGTAGTAGTCTGCTTGCCAGTAACTCTGGGGTAGAAAATCTCCAAATGGAGGTGGAGTTTCCTGTAAGTGAGTTAAGAAGGTTGGGAAGTCCCGCCCAAGAATAATTGAATTATGGCTGACGATATTTCACAGGATTTGCCCCGGATTTTAATGTGTACAGATATTTTGGGGTACACTTCATTGTCCCCATGTACACATGTGACTGGAGCAGCATCATCCAGCCTGTACAGCACTTTGCTCACTCCGAGTCAATTAAGGCTAAGTCCGTAGATGATTGACATAAACAGATGCTAAAGGTTTTTAGCTCTTCCTCAGGTTCTTCCCATGCTCCACCCTTTAAACAGCCTATTTCCATAGGTTCATCCCTCAGATTCTTTGGACAGTGTCTAGTTACATGTCCGGTCTCTCTGCAGGAAAAACAGATAGGAGGTAGTCTGCTTCCTTTTACTTCTGCCCTTTTGGTTTCCTCTTTGTTTTTGGGATCAGTTCTTCTTTCCGTGGCATCCCTTCTTTGACTCTGTATGTCCTCCCGCCCCTCCCCCGTTTCTCTGTTCCCTGAAGTTGAGGTTGGTGGATTGGCTTATGATCCTTTCGGTCCTCCCAATGATGGGTCAATTGCAATTGTTTAGCTGCATCTGTGTGGTTTTGTGAAGTCTCAATAGCCGTTACTAGGGTAGATCTATTTAACTGGAGTACAGCTTTTAGCAAAAAAGGGGTTACAGAATTAGTGATTTGTGCCAGGGTAATAATTT
The DNA here is from genome assembly GCF_040938575.1 of Ambystoma mexicanum. NCBI lineage: Eukaryota > Metazoa > Chordata > Amphibia > Caudata > Ambystomatidae > Ambystoma > Ambystoma mexicanum. The sequence continues at coordinate 1,488,144,106 of NC_090924.1, forward strand.
CCATCAATTCGTCTAGAGATTTACCATTGATACACAGAGCCACAGTGTTCTTAACACCTTCACCCATTTCTAAGGGGGTTTCTCCCAGGTTTAATTTAATGGTTCTTAGGTTTTGTTGATTAAAAATTGCAGGTTTGCCCCACTCTTTTTAACAGCCACTCTTTGATGGATAGAAAGGTGGCCTCCGGTGCAAGATAAAATCGTTGTAAGAGGTTTGGGGTTCGCCTTTAAACAAAGGCCCAAATAACATCTTTTAAGGTTCTCTTCCCATCCTAGTTGTTCAGCTAGACTTTCGAAGGTTAGGAAGAAGTTTCCTAGATCTTCACCTTCAAGATATGGTTGAAGTACCTCCTGGGGTAGTAAAGGTCTTGCTTGTAATTCAATGAGCTTGGTCAGATTTTCTTGGTGTCTAGCTTGGACCTGCATCTGATGGGCCGCTAACTGGGCGATGACATTGGCTAGGTTGGCCATTTCTTCTGGGGGTGTAAGGGTTGTCTGTTGGTTGTCTACACAATCACCAGTCTGACTTCAGAGCAGAGCAGCCAGAGGCACAGAAACTGCTCTCCTGACCATCTGTGAAGATCTTCTCCCTAAGCATGATTACAGTTTTCCTTCTGCCCTCATCCTTCTGGACCTTTGTTAGGGAGAATTCTCATTTCATGGCTAATTTCCCTTACCTATAGAGTTCCCCAGCAGCTGTGCTGGATTTGAAGGGTTTATTTCTTTTTACCTGCTAAGAGTGAGACTCTTTTTCCCGGTCTTAGGCATTTTTGCTATGTGTGTTCTAGGCTATTTTTGTGTTTAATGGCTATGGGATCTTTTCTCTCACCCATAGGAACCATCTTTATGCACATGTGTCACACAGCACCTTCCGTGCAGTGACACAGGGGTGTCGTAGCGACCCCCAAACATAGACTCCATGCCCTGGGACCGACTACTGTCTCCCAGGGCATGTAAGTCCCCATTGACTTTACTAGTCGATTTTAATGAACTTAACCAGTACACCCCATCTTAATATGGAAGTACTGGAAGGGGTTAATAGTTTTTCCCCTATGTTCATTTTTTTGAGAGGGTACCTTAAAGTCCCACTCTACAAAGTTTCTGGCTGGTGGCAGTGGTTACTACCTTTCATAGTCGACCGCAAATATTTCTCTCTGGGATTTTCCCATTGTTGGAGGCTACCGCTTTTTCTGACAGTCTCTAACATCCCGCCGGTCTATTTTATTATTAACTTTACTCCGGTAGGTTTTATTTGCCAGAACTTTGATAAAACTTCTTTCTCGAGTCTTACACCATTTTCCTAACCCAGGTTGAGTCTGAGGTGGGTCTGTTGTTTGGGAGGGGGAGTAGAACCCCTAGACAGAGTTGCCACAGCAACTCAGGTCGCACTCTAACCTGATAGGCTGGAGGGTCTCCCGCCAAGAAGACCACTCCACTGCATGAGTGACAGCTAGGCTGTGTGAATGGGTCTCTTTCTGCATAAAAGCAGGGTCCTGAGGACTGGAAGAGCAAGACGTCACCATTGGAACTACGGAACCGAAGGGGAGAGAAGCCAGAGACATCTTCAGCATCTACACCACCGGTGAAGCCCTGCCGGATCGTCTCACCACTTTTCTTCCACACGACGAGAGAAGATCTTCAGCGAAGTGCCTCCTTCTCTTGAGCTGGTGGGGTCAACCAGTTCGCCCATCGCATCCTCGGATCTGCCTTGGTCGACTCGACAGTGCCCCGCATTTGGAGACCGGATAGCCAGGCAGCTTTCGACCCGGACCGCGATTAAAAGGAGCGTACCTTTTAAACTTTGTTTGGCAGCACCGCGGCTGGTTTCATCCCTGGGTAGTGCAGCGACTCAAACCTTCCTCCACGACGAGAGCCTCTCTTCCTCCATTTGAACCCTCGACCTGCAGGAACTACCAGGAACAACCACCACGGCAGGAGCCACTTCTCCACGTTTAAGATACATTGTTCCGCCAGGCCGCCCTTTCTCCATGGTAGCCCTAAAGGTGTTTGAATTCCTTAAACTACTTTTGGGGTCAGCCACCCTCTCTCTTAACATTGTCTTTCGCCTGCATCTACGTCTTCAAATGTTTTCTACTAAAGACTTGACTGCAGCTACAAGAACATTTTTGCTCCTAAGCTCTTGGTCCTGTACCACTGACTCTGGATCAGGCCTATTGACTTTGGCTGATTTGTTAGATCTGCTCTCACTAGATTAGTTTTCAATGAGAAATGTGTCGATGCACTGAAATCTTCTAAACCCCTCTTCCTCCTGTTCTAACCTGTGGAGTGCCATTTTGCTCAGTTTTCATTCACTTGTCTTTTGGTTAAAGTGTTACTGTGCATTACCTGTTCACAAAACGTCAGGGAAGAGTTTCTAGGGGGTGTCTGAAGATATTTCGGTTTAACTTGTACTTTCCCTCCCTTTCGTTGAATTGGTAGAGTGCCATTTGTAGTTGGTTTTCACTGTGCGTTTTGCTCAGTTTTCACTATACCGCAAACTTGTCTACAATTGAATAGGGAGTTGTATATGCTTTTCTTTTGACTAAACTTAACTTACTTTATTAACTGTGATCTATGTGTTGTCTTAGAAGTGTATGAAATAAATATATATTCTCTTTTTAATACAAAACTTTGGTCAGTGTTTCCTTGCTCCATAGTACTGTACTACCTATTGTGTCAACCCTGAATACTGCTCATCTCCCTCTTGAGATAAGTCTGACTGCTCAGCCACAGCTACCAACTAAATCTTTGTGGTACAGACTGATACCAAAGGGGATTTATTGGTCTCACCTGTAGTCCTAATCTGGGGTAGTGCTCCCTAAGGGAACTGCCCTGGATTCTGCCTAACACTAGTGTACAGCGGTAAGGATAAAAGTATTGGATTGACATTTTAGTGTGTTACTAGTGCCTTGGTGCAACTAACCACAAAGTTAACAATCACAAAATGTTTTAACAAAAGTCAAAATTATGTAAAGTTATAGCCAGGAGACCCTCCTTACTAATACTGCTGATTATTTAAGGGATCTGTGTAGACAGAAAGGTCTTCCTGTCAAAGGCAAGAAACAAGAAATGATTGATAGACTGTTAGAGAAACAAAGTCTGGATAATGGTGCTGTAGGCCCTACAACTCTAACAAATGTAGCAAACAGTATTGAGGATAATGTTGAAGATGTTATTGTTGAAGCAGATGAGGAAGAGGAGGATAACTATGTCACCCCCTCTGGTCCTCTGCCTGCTCAAAGGCCTCAGACTGTAGCTACTGGACCTTCAACTGGTCCCACACTAAGTCCTGAATTTATCTCCCTAGGAAAAAATGTGACTTGAACCTGAATTCAAAAGTATTAGTGCCCAAGCTGAACAGAGACACCAAGAACTAAGGCTCAAAGAAATGGAGCTCAACCAGGAGCTTGAGATGAAGAAATTGTCTTTGGAAAATGCTTCTCTCCCCGAATCCTCTAGATCTTCCAGTCCAAAAAGACCTTGAATGCCTAAAGAGATTGTGGGTATGTATGAACCTAAGTTGGAAGTATTAGATTGGCTTGCTATGTTTGAATATAATCATGGGCTCCAGGATATCACAGGTGATCAGTTGGTTATTCTCTAGGCTTCCCCCTGTTGCATCTGATGTGGTAATGGAGTTGGGGAAGGAGGATAGAAAGGATTATGAATGTGTAAAGCTAGCTTTAATAGCTAGATTTGGGAAGACTCCTTCCCAGTACCTTAAGAGGTTTGGGACCCTCAAAAAGCATGATACTACCCCTTGGGCTACTTGGGTGAATGATTGTTTGAAGAACGTAGAGGGATGGATTAAGGGTTATAGAGTTAACACTTATGAAGGAATGAGAAATCTTGTTATGATGGAGTCTATCTATGATGCCTGCTCTCCTGAGCTCAGACAGCACTAGGCTGATTCTAAGGAGTTATATCCCAAGAAACTCGCTAAGGCTGCTGACTTGTGGGTTGCCAACAGGGCCACTCACAAGGGTTCAGGGGTAACTCAGAAAAAGGATGAGGGGAAGCAGCCAAAGAAAGACAACAAAGGGAATTCAAATAATTCCAATTCCAAAGAGGGCCACAAACAAAATCCTAAGGGTAAGCCACCAGGGAAACCTAATCAGGCTAGTGTACCTTCTGGTCCCAGACCAGAAAAGGAGGTCAGAGCAAGCCACCATTCATAAAGACATTTGGAAAATGTTATGTTTGTGGCTCAACTGATCATGTGAAAGAGGATCCCAGATGTAAGGGTAAACCTTCAGGGATCCACACTGTCTCCTTAGCCTTTGCTCCAGAGGAGGAAGTCCAGATGGCCAGTGGAAACTTTCAACTACTAGCTGAGGATCCCATTGGAGTCTCAGCGAGTGTATCTTTAGTATCTCTTGGGTTGTGGGAACAACAGAATTTAGATGTCTATAATTCTATCCCTCCTAATACTAAAGAGTATTATAAAGACAGTGGTCCTCATTACACGGAATGCGGTAAGGGTTTACCATTTCCGGTAAACCCTTACCGCCTTACTACGAGGTCCCTTTGCGTGACCCGACCTCAACGGCTGGTTTTACCAGCCGTTAAGGAACGGGCCCGCAAAGGGACCTTGGTGCTAATTACGGTACCGCAATTTACGGTACCGTAATTAGCTCCTTCCCCATTCCCATTGAGCCCTATGGGGGCAACAATGGGAATGGGGAAGTGCCTTGGTGAATGGGGAATTACCGCCCCCGCTCACCTTGGAGTAGGGTGGTAATTCCATCATCCATCAAGGCGGACATGGTAAAATACCGGTGGCAACCATGGCGCTAATAGCGCCATGGTTACCGCATACCGTGTAATGAGGCCCAGTGTCCTAGTCAATGGTCAGGAGACTCCTGCCATTAGAGACACTGGGGCCAGCATAACTGTGGTGGACGGATCTTTTTTCAAGGTGGAGGATGTTGCTAAGGCACCCAAACGCCTCACCAAGTTATCTGGAGGGCCTGCACAGATGCTTCCCCAATCACCAGCTCATATCCAGTGAAATGAAATGACTGTCAGGATACCTGTGAGTGTACAATCTGAAGTACCAGGAAGGGTGCTGTTGGGCAATGATCTGAAAGACCTGGGAGTAGTGTCAAGTACCCCCAGACTTCCTAGTAAGAGATTACAGGAGTTTACCAGACCTGCAAGGGAGAGGACCTTAAGAGGCTCTCCTGAGGAGATGATGGAAATCACTTCTACTCCACTGGAGTTACTTACTGCTATCTATAAACCACCAGAAGCAAAGGGGAACCCAAGACTTCCAAAACGAAACCAGCAGAAAGCACTCCAGTGCTGCCAACCAGGATATCTCCTAGGTTAGCAAAAATCACACCTGTGATTCCTCCTCCAGCTGAGGCTGAGAGTGAGGTACAACTCTGTGTGGTTGAACTAGAGCCTGAGGAACGAGGGTTAAGCCCTGAGGAGAGCAGGGCTGAGACTCCTGCTGTTGGGCTGTGACGAGTATTTGGACTGGCTGACTCGCTTTTCCTGATTTTCCTACCTGCTGCAGCATCTACATTACCACGAGTGAGGAGGTGCTTGTTCCTTTAACGTTTTCAGCTGTTACCTGAGCAGCTGACTATAAGTGGCCGCCTCCACCGCCCTTGCAGCGTTAAGCCCCGAGGAGAGAAGGGCTGAGACTCCTGCTGTTGGGCTGTTTGGCGAGTTGGGGAGCAGGAACATCTTAACGAAATCGGACACCATTTCATCAGCCTCAAGAACCAGGGCGCAAAAACAACGTGAGGGTGCAAGTGGAGTCACTTCCTGCTTACTCAACCAACGCCCTCCTACCAACAAAGTAAGTCGCTACTTTTCATGTACATCAAACCCAGACTCAGCTATTGATGAACATGTTACTGTCTCCGATGAACTTTTCGATCCTACGGACACAACACGTATGTTTAAAAATTGTGCACTCACTGCTGATGTTGTGACGCCTGTCTTCGAAGCTTTTGAAGCGGCATGCCCACGCCCAAAAGCAAACATGCTTGCTGAGTGTGCGAGTAATGACTCTGTGCCGCAAGCCGCTCCACAAGTCGAACCCTTACCTACTGCCATTACTGGTTACGAGGGAAATGTATGTAGAGTGGCTCAAAACGTTAGCGTTAAACCAGTTGTCTTACCCGATGTTGAGCTTTGGGTAAATCCGCTCTCGAGCGCAGTAGACGGTGACAGTGGGGGAGGCGCTTTGGCGAGGGCTTTGACACAGACGGCGCCCGTGAAGACTTTGCCGGTTCCACTATGCAGGCGAGTCTGGAGGCGGCACCTGTGAACGAGCGTGCTCCCGATGGGAACGACTGTGTGCATGATGGTATGAGCGTGGGTGAAATGGAAGGCTGGGGAGACGGGGCACCCTTGACGTCCGCTGCGCTGCCTGGCTTGCTGAAAGTCACTAGTAGCCCCGATCAGCCCAGACCAATAAGTGCCAGTTCTCCTGTTCACACGATACGCAGTGTGTACTGTGCGACTCATCCTGATGACGTGCTTGCTCACCCTATTCCTTCAGCTATGAGTACAGGTCAGGTGCTCGCTCCGCATCAACAGGACGCCCAGTCTGATAGACCTGTGATCATACCGCAATTGGATACTAGTGCACTACCTACTGACAATAGGAGAAACTCCTCGAGTGTTGTGAATAAGGTTTTGGAAAACTTGGTATCAATGAACAAAGAGTGTCTTGAAAGAGTTAATAAAGGTCTTTCTTCATCTCCGACGAGACTAGACAAACATCCTATGAAAAGGCAAATCTCCCAATTAAGTGGATCTAATAAAGATATATGTTCTAAAGTGTGTTGCAAACGTTCCAAAACAACTAATCACACTCCAAACGGCCAACACAAACACGATGTATCCGACTCTGTGTTGACCTCTCAGAAAAGGCTGACAACCCTACAACATTATCCTAATAATGCTCATATGCCTCCTACTCATACCTCAGAGTTGTCTGCCGACAATGGATGCCTGTCTGATGACTCTCAAGACTCCTCAATGATGGAACGCCCATTCCCGAAAATATGCCACATTGAGAAAATTCTACAACAGCAAATCGATCTCAAGCCCAAGTGTCTAGTTCTGCAGGGAGCCTTCTTATGCCACCTGCTGAGCTACAAACCCTAATAATCTCATCAATGGCGATTTCTATGGCTCCGTTTATAAAATTGTATGACACCATACACAAAGCCACTAAGGACCTGACAACAGTTTCCGCGCTAATGCACTCGAAATTGATTCAGCTCGAACAAGTATGTGATCGGTCTTACAACGAACAACATGAAGGAATCACAAGACTGGACGGATCCTTTAATCTGCTAAATGAGCAAAGGAAAAATGATACAATCGATAAAAAACTTTTGGCGGAGGTAGCGAGACAGACTCTTGCGTTATTTAAACATAATGGGACTATGCCAAATTCTCAAAAACATCAAAAGACCTTCATTATAGAAGATGCTTTATCCAATCGATGCCATAAGCCTTTAAATGAATGTGGTTCAAGTGAAACTAATCAAAATCCTCAAGAGCATTTAGAAGCGACTGTAGCTCATGGAGTTGGGCACTCAGGCTTGTCTGATCCGATTGGTCCCTCTTCAAAAAATCTTGCGATACCCTCAACTTTAAGTGCGGCAACTACGCCAAGCTCGACATCCATAACTGGGAATGTGCCTATGCATGTTCCAGAAAACATGTCAACACTGATGGCACCCTCTGAAGATATTATGGTTGACATCTCGTTTCATACTGCATTTGAACAGGCGAGGGGGAACACAAATCAAGCGTTACTTGATTCCCAGGTAGCATCATCCTCACAGGGAAATTTGTGCCCAGATGCTATCAATATTACTCCCTCTACATGCCCACAGTTGATCCAGTAACTATTTATCCAATTTTTAACGGGGCGCCACATAACATAACGAACGCGCTGATATCCAAGCCCCCACCTAAACCCTCCCTAAAGCAAGCGAAGAAAACTAAAAATCAAAAGGGATCAAAAAAGAAGGCACTACAGGGGGCTCGGAAATTCCTGCGCAATATAAATGTGGTCCAGAACGTGGCAAGTAACATTAATAAGTGTTTAATGGCAGCCTCCTCAATAAACACGAAAACTCACAAAGCACCACTCGCTATAGAAACATCCTTAACTCATGACGCAGTGATTGTGGCCGGTCTGGATCACAACCTACCCAGCGAGCTGCTGAATTTATCAACTTTATGATGAGGTGGCATACGAAAACCCAGATGTGGAGGCTGACTCCATTCCGAGGGATGCAGTGAAAGACATCCAAATGAATATCGGTGCACTGGCAAAGAGCCCTGTAACTGAGCCCCACGTAGGAAAAACAGCCACAACGATTCCAAACTCAAGTACTTGCCCAAAGATGATTATGCAAACGACTCAAGAAGAATTGACTACAGTCAGAAGAACTTGCCACATTATTGAAAAGGATGAACATCAGGCGCAGTCAAAACCGCCGGATTGCCCGGCGTTTATGACTCTACAGGAGAAAAGGATGCGCATTACTACGGAGCCACGGCTCGTCTCCGTTGAAAATACTTGGTTCAATCCCCATGGTGCTGTCAAGCTGGCGGCAGCGATGCCGCACAGGGAGTCTGTAAAAACCCTAGTTAGTGGTAGGACAGGCACTTGTGAGCGATCAAAACAAAATTTGAAGGCTCCTCTGAACGACTTTCGAATACCTCAGTCAATAACGTCGCAAAGTTCGAGCTCGACGCCCTCCACCTATAAACTTGTCATTGAAAGATTAGAATCCTCTGACAACTTAATATTGAATCGAAGTAATACGATTAGGCGTTTACATCTTGTGCCAGTCTTACGTGCTATAAGCTCAAACGACTTGAAGATCGTGGAGTTTTACGATGAAAAACAGAATGATAAGGTGGTGCTTCATGTTTCGTCACCCATAATTGCAACAACAATACTGGCTGCTAACGTCGCCTTGTTTTCCTTAGGATTTGATGTCTTTAAATTTATTGAAACATCTCACAAAGTACTCCATGGAGACGATGAGTCATGCCGTCCCAAGGCACTATCTGAGGGCTCTGCTGTGAGTACAACAAGACTCAAGGAACCGGTAGCATTAGACTCAAAAATGTTCCCCTGTCTGCCAAATCAAACGGAGCACTTGGTTGAAAACATTCAGCAACAACTGAAAAACTCCTGCTACGAGCTGTCAATGTATGCCTCTGAGACGGAGCGACAAAAAGACAACATACAAATTACCATACATGGTAATGTTGGACTGGATGGCCTCAGTGTGTCCAGTAACAAATCTCTCAGTCCAAGCAGGGGAAAGCACGAGTGGCAATGGTTGTCTGCAGCCTTGTGTGGCAGAAATCACCAATAACGCCAGGCAGACGCACTCCAAAACGTGTGTAGATTGGCTTCCTGGAATACTCGAGGCTTTTCACATTTGTTCAAATCAAACTGGCTTGCCTCTCTGGATATTGCATGTCTTCAAGAAACCTGGCTAAGTGAAACCCCAGTTGTGAATGAATTTGAGGTGGCCTTAAACCCTGTGTTAAAATCATTAAAAGGACGTCCGATGTCGGGCATGGCCACCATGGTTAGAAAAGCCTTGGGCTGGAGGATCGCAAGCTCAATCAACTACTCCCCATTCATCCAGGTAACCTCTATGATAAAGCAAGATTACAAAGAGAAGTCCATCGAATAGTTAAGTGTAGTAAATCTGTATTGGCACCACAAAAGTGCTGGGAAACAGGACTTTATTGATCAAATTATGGAAATACTTGATCAACTGTTGGAAATGTCTGGTTGGCCGAACATAATCATCTGTGGTGATTTAAATATTGATTTGTTCAAACCATCTGCTGCGGAAAAAATATCTTTGGCCAATCTATGGTCTGAAGAGATGTCCATACGCAATGTACAATTATTAAATGGAAATACCTGTGATGACAGGCCTCCTGCCTTTACGTGGCATTGTGATGGTTTGACGTCAACTATTGACTACATGTTTGTGTCAGAAGCCTTACACCCACGGATAACAAATCGCTGAAAATTATCAAAAAAATCGAAAGCGACCACAATATGTTAGTAACGGAATTTATAACTACGTTGAAGCAAGCACTTGAATTATGGCCTCATAAAATTCAAGTGGAATCCAATAGAGTGAGGTTAAGATTGGACACACACGATTTGGAACATCTGGTAAACCAATATTGTAATGTTAGCCCAAATGTCGAATATGACCATCTTTTGACACAATTTAAAACCAAGAAAACGGGGCTTAACCACATGGTTTTTGAACGCCAACATTGCTTCGACCTGGAGCTGCTGAAACATAAGCGCCTTATGCGTCGATAAATCAGAAGGTTGAAGAGCATGAATATTTTAACATGCAAGCGCGATATCAAGGCGGCTAAGCAAAGATATAAAAATTGGTTAAAATCTCACAAGCACGTGATGTCTCAAAATGATGCAGAACAGATGTTGATGGCCCTAAAAAATAAAAACACAACAGATTTCTGGAAGCTTATCAACAATTTTCATGCCCCACAAAAAGCCACACAAGCTTGTATGGTGTCAGAATCAGATTGGATAACCCATTTTGAAGGTTTATATGCAACTGAGTCAATTGATGGCCCAGCCAGTAAAATGCCCAAACCGTGGGCCCTGTCTTACTCGAAAGATGAAATAGTGACCATCATTAAAAAAGCAAAAAATGTGCGTGCACCTGGCCCAGACGGTCTGACAAATTTCACTATTAAATTACATCCAGAGCTATGGGCAGAGATCTGTGTAACGTTGTTTAATCGAGTAAACACAATTGGCCAGACTCCAAAATCCTGGAAGACCGCGATCATTGTACCCGTCTTCAAAAAAGGCAACAGAGCAAACCCGAAAAATTATCAACCAATTGCTCTGCTGGACATCCTAGGCAAGATCTATGCCACCGTGCTACAACAAAAACTGGTAGCTTGGTCTCTAACATCGAACCATGTGGACAATCGCCAATCAGGATTTGTAAAGCAGGTGGGATGCTCGCTGAACTTACTTTTTCTAAACATCATCAAAATGGAAGCGATAAAGTCGAATACGAAGGTCTATTTAGCTTTTATAGACTTTTCATACGCATTCAACACTATCGATAGAGCAATCCTGTGGGAAAAATTGCAGCGTTTGGGATGCCCGTTAGATCTAATAGCTGCAATTAAAGAACTCCACACAAACACCTCAATTCGAGTAAGACTGGATCAAACTGGGCAACTATCCAAAGTGATCAATACCTCTAAAGGAGTGAAACAGGGGTGGCCGCTAGCTGCAGCATTGTTCAGCCTCTTTATATCGGATATAGGCGAATCAATAGTTGCAATAAAATAATTTCTGCCGAAAGTGGCCAAATCACACTTAAGTTGGCTTCTTTATGCTGACGACTTGATCGTCTTGGATGTAACGCCCATTGGGCTACAAAGAAAATGAAATTGTGTTCAACAGTATGTTACATCCAATCACTTATCGATCAATATTAAAAAATGTGAAATATTGGTTCTACGAAACCTAAATGGCGGATGGGTGGCGCACAGACGCACCTCAAAATGGTCTTTAGGCCAAGAATCCCTGCAAATATCTTCTAGCGTTAAATACCTTGGAATGTTAATAAGTTCATCAATAAATGATGGACCGTGGCAGGCAGATATATAAAGGAAATGTAAACAACTTGCAAGCCAGGCATTCATTATCCATAAAAGATATGGTAAATTTTCGCTAAAACCTGTCTTGGCCTTTTACCATCAAAAGGTAATCCCTGTGCTGACATATGGGGCAGAAAACGCCCTTGGCTGCTCCTATGAAACTTGGGACTCACTAGAGAACTGCTTTCGGTCGAAAGTACTAGCCCTTCCGAAGGGCGTGAAGACCGCATGCATAAGATATGAATTATCGATAATATTGACCCATGCCAGGATTAGTTGGAGCCTGCTAAATCTATATCGCAAAACATGTACTCGGGTGCAAATTTCTCAATTTGACATCTTTTATGACGTCTCAGCTGGCAATTCTAACGTCATTTCAATGTGGTCGAACAGATGTGAAGTGTTATTACAGAACTATGATATTAAAGTCGATATGCTCCATGAAAATCCGGATGCAGCAAAACTTAAAAATCTGGCACGCAGATTGGGAACAAACATGTATTGAGAGATCTGCGGCCAAGTCAATGGGCCTCATCACGACCTCGGCGGTAACCCTTAAATCCGGCAGTAGCGCTATTACCGCCAGATTTAAGGGTCTGCCGAATCAGGGCCTCGGCGGATTTCAACCCAGCTCTGAGCTGGTGTGAAATCCGCTGAGAATTTGCGCTATTAACGCCGGCGGGAAATCCGCCGGCGGTAAGAGCGCAAATTTTCCCCATTGAGTCCCATGGGGAATGGGGCATTACCGAATGGGCTCAATGGGGAATGGGGATTTACTTTACCGCCGAACTCGTGATTCGGCGCGATTAGCGCCGGGGAGTTCGGCGGTAGGGCTAATACCACCCGCGGTAATACCGCCGGTGTTACCGCCCAAGTCGTGATGAGGCCCAATGTGTGATGTGCCACTGGAGATACGTGCCTTTAACGCTCAGCAGCGCTACATAACATTGTTTCCAGATCCGCAAGCGCAAAGGTTGTTTCTATTGTTCAGACTAAATATGTCCAAAACAACCGAACGTCTCCGCTTATGGAAGAGCAATGAGCATCTAAAACCTGAATGTAGACTTTGCTTGCAAGCTAACGAATCTCTCAAACACTTAGTGCTATTCTGCACTAAGTTAAGATCTGAAAGAACAATTCACTTGGGTTCATGGAGTGTAAATCATCCATCCCTATGCGCAGACGGTTGGTGGAAACTGATGTATCAAGGAACAGATTTCAAATTGGTACTCCCATTAACACGACTTTTGGAGTCAATTGAAAATAGCCTGATCAGGGCACCAATAGAGTGAACATGTCTGTAAAACTCGAAATTACACGAAATGACAGACACCCGTGTGTGAGGAGATTGCCTAAAAGTCTATAATTGATGATTATTTGTATGTTGTATGTATATATGTTGTCATTTTAAAGGTTTGAAAAAAAACAATAAAATAAAAAAAAATTAGTTTTCAATGAGAAATGTGTTGATGCACTGAAATCTTCTAAACCCCTCTTCCTTCCTCCTGTTTTAACCTGTGGAGTGCCATTTTGCTCAGTTTTCATTCACTTATCCTTTGGCTAAAGTGTTACTGTGCATTAGTTGTTAACAAAACTTCAGGGAAGTGTTGATAGGGGGTGTCTGATGATATTTCGACTTAACTTGTACTTTCCCTCCCTTGTGTTGAATTGTCAGAGTGCCATTTGTAGTGGGTTTTCACTGTGCCGTTTTGCTCAGTTTTCACTCTACCGCAAACATGTCGACAATTGAATAGGGAGTTGCATATGCTTTTCTTTTGACTAAACTTAACTTACTTTATTAACTGTGATCTATGTGTTGTCTTAGAAGTGTATAAAATAAATATATATTCTCTTTTTTAATACACAACTTTGGTCAGTGTGTCCTTGCTCCATAGTACTGTATTACCTATTGTGTCAACCCTGAATACTGTTCATCTCCCTCTTGAGATAAGTCTGACTGCTCAGCCACAGCTACCAACTAATTCTTGATGGTACAGACTGATACCAAAGGGGATTTATTGCTCTCACCTGTAGTCCTAATCTGGGGTAGTACTCCCTAAGGGAACTGCCCTGGATTCTGCCTCACAACCTTTCTTCTGCCTTTGACATGGTCAATCTCGCCATCCTAATCAATCGACGCTGATGACATTCTTATATAACTGTCTTGCTTTTTCAATCTCTGTAGTATTCCTTATAGGGCAATTTTAAGGCTAGGAGAAGTAATTGATTGGAGCACTTACAGTTAACGTTATCCTGCTTGATAAAACTTCTTGCCATACAGTGAGGCCACACAAAGCCCCTGCTACGGCCCTCAATATATCACCCGAAACCTCTAATGTCCCATGTGATCTAGTTGGAATGTTCACACCCAACTCAATACTGGGCAGTGTTTGTATGTGGAAATGGGGAGTTGTGTATTAGTTTAGTAATTTCAGCAGAAATAAAATGGTAGAACGTATATACATGTTCCTGATGATTAAAATATCCACTCAAAATGTTTCTTCACGCAGACTGTTTTTTTTCCCCTCATTCTCTTGGATGCTACCTCATGTCACCTCTGTCCCATAATATTTATCATTGGTGACCACTACTCTGCCATCTCTTAGGGTGCATTCCACCAATAAATGGCACTTTAAAGTCATATGAGCTACAATGTGAGTAATTAAACAGGGGACATTACTACTACTGAGGACCAGTCTTCCTGTTGCATGTGATGCCTGCGTGTTGAAACTAATTATGTGCCTCTCCTTTTATTTCAATAGGTGACGGATGGCTCAAAGTAATGCAACAACCACGATTGATAAATTCTCTGCAATTTCCAACCGTCTTAGAAGTGTGCAAGTGTGGGGTGCAGTTGTCTTTTCAGAATATTCAGGAACTGTGATTGAGAAGCCCATTGGATACATGGTTCCGTCCATGTAACCCCTTCATGGTAATATCCAGTCACCAAGCTTCTTCTTTCTGTCAATCCTGGCAAGAGGGATATCTGGCATGAAAACGACAATGTGTGATGTGCTGTGAGAAAAACATTTCTATTCTCTGAGTTTGGGAAAAAGGTTCAGTGAAAAGGGTCCTCTAAGCACTTGACAAAATAAACTGTTGAGAAACCTTACACATGCACAGAATGTCGGAACAATTGCCATCTGTAGATGAGGACATAGATGCAACACCTTATCAGTGCACTGAATTTGGGAATAACATCCAAATGCATGATACACTTAACTGCCACCAGAAAATACATACAGGCGAGAAACCTCATGAGTGCACTGAATGTGAGAAATCGTTTGCTCATAAGGGATCTCTTAATAGGCACCAGAAAACACATACAGGCGATAAACCTCATGTGTGCACTGAATGTGGGAAAGGCTTTGCTCGGAAGAGAGATCTTGCAATCCACCTGAGAACACATACAGGTGAGAAACCTCATGTATGCACTGAATGTGGGAAAGGGTTTAGTCATAAGGGTGGTCTTATTTATCATCAGTCTTTACATACAGGGGAGAAACCTTATACGTGTACTGAATGTAGGAAGACCTTCTTTTTAAAGAGAGATCTTACTCGCCACCTGAGAATACATACAGGTGAGAAACCTTATCAGTGCACTGAATGTGGAAAACAGTTTGTTCAACGGGGACAACTTATTTTACACCAGAGGACACACACAGGTGAGAAACCTTACATGTGCACTGAATGTGGAAAAAACTTCAGTTTGAACAGTAACCTTATTAGGCACCAGACAAAACACAATTCAGTGTAGTGAATGTGCGAAATACTTCAGAATGCAGGACATTCTTATCTGCCATGAGAGAGGACATGTAGGTGGTGATTTCTCTGCTGCAATTGAAGATGCTTCAGAGAGTAGGAGGTGCTTCTACAGAGCTACTGAGTTTGGCATGGCTATTGACTAAAACTATGAAGAACCGTCCTCCACAGCTGTTCCCAGGTTCCTTTGGCTCACAAATGGTGGCTGATTATGATTGGTTGAATCACTGCTGTTTCAAATGCATTCCTTCCGCAATATTCTAGAAGGAGACTGTACTATCTCTGTTAAGGTACCCATCCTATGGAACACTGTACCTAAAGACCTCATGCAGATTAATGGGCACCAACATTTTGGAAAAGCTTAACAACTCAGTGGTTGAATCAATAGCTATAGACCCTCTTTGGCTATATGAGGGAAACAGTCCTATGAATTTCCTGCCAAGATGTATGCATCAGGGACTCAGCCCTTGACCATTAGATCCTACTTAGTCTAAGAGAGGCCTGCGTCAGAGACTCAGCCATTGACCATTAGAACCAACTTAGTCTAAGAGATGCCTGCATCAGGAACTCAGGGATGTGGCATGCCCCAGGATTCTGACTTATCTCCTATCTTTAACGCTTTATACTCTGCTCATGGCCTGACTAATCTACTCCTACAAATTCAAAGTCTATGATTACAACACTGTATGGGGGCTCAGCAAAGGCGTCCATATATTTTCAAGACTATCTGATAACCATGAAGGAGTGAATGGTTTCTCAATGACTAAAGCAGAACTCGTCCAAAACTGTATTTTGGCTGTTGGGGTTACAATGGGCACTAGACATGCTTCCATGTCCTTCCTCTGAGCTTGGTGCTCACTCCATCTACCAGGGTGTCAAAACTGACTGTGAGCTCTCACTTGTCTCTGAGATGCTGTGGTTGGCAGTAGTTCATTTTCACATTAAGTTGTTGCAGAATGACCTCCCTTTTCTTAACCTTCATACTCTGTCAGTCATTATAACCCTCATTTTTTCCAGACTCGACTATGGTGATGCCATTTCTTCTGAGCTCCCTTGCATTTGTGACTAACCTCATATTTCATGTGTTCTTAAATGTGACCTTATCACTCAGGCATGTTACAATCTGCAATAACTTCCTGTGACCTCTCGGATTGGGTTTAAGGTGCTGTGTCCAGCTGATTGTGCACATGCCCCCCACCTCTTTTATGGCACAGCCCCCCCCTTTTCTGCATTGGATCCTTCCACCCTTGTTCTCCCTGTACCTTTAAATATATGCCTCTAGATGAGGAGGTGGTGTATCCTTTTTGTTTTTCACTCCCTATATCTGTAATGCACTCTAAGATCGCACGCCACTACAGACCATGCGACTTTCAGATGATTGCTGAAGGCCCATCTATTCTGGTTTGTCTTTACTTCCATAATTAATTCTTTTTGATTTGCTTGTGTTTTCATGCCCACCTGCTGTTTGAACCCACAATCCATTGGGTGAAGAAGTGCTATAGAGAATGAAATAAAAGAAGGCAGCTCCTAATCCCATCCCTACAGATGCACTGAGTATTGACCACATTTACCCCCCATGAATTGGCAAATTTTCCCCTTCGAAATAATTGTAGCAAAACTCCCAACTGTAAAAGTGGAAGCAATGGACACGTGTGTGCCGGCCTTCCTGCTTTTACCCACTCAGGTGGGTACATGGATATATTCAGCCCAGTTATACCAGCCACACTTTACCACTGGGAGGTGTTCTGTAGGCATTACTATCTGATCTGCAGAGAAACATTAAAGTGAAAATTAATATTTTATTTTACATGAATTGTTAGTTGCAAAGAAATGTGAATTGCAAAGTGATACACTTCCCATTTTAAAGAGATAATCAGTGGAAGAGTGCCTTGCCTACTTTAAGGTATTGCAGTGCCTTAAAAGTAAATCTTACAAACCTGTCTTTAAAATGCAAGGTACTGAAGCTGTGGTGGTATATTGAGGTGCCAGTGGATGCCTCAGTAGGGCAAGTGAAGTGGAATGCTATGGGGCCAAGGATAAGGGCCTCATAGTCAACCCTGCTCGCGGCGACGCTGTTAATGCAGAAGCCATAGAACTGAGACTTCATCCTGACAAGTAAACCTATTGCGCTTTCTAATCTGAATAGAAGAATAAATCATTGAAAATCAAGACTTTTGTTCCATTAACATTCTGGCAGTGGTATTTCTTTTTTAACTCGGTCAAGTCTTCTTGAATAAATGAAAGTGGTTAAAAGGCATTGGCTGAGGAAAACATTGATGCTAGTCTGAGGAAGTGGAAGGTCTCTATTCCATCCGAAGAAGAACTTTTGTGTTGGAGCTGTGGTTAAGATATCTTTACCTTCATTTTGACTTTTCAAGAACTGATTTGAGACTTTACTACTCATGTGGATTTTCCTTCTATTCTTTTTGCTGAACATTGAAGAGGAGTCCACCCAGGTTACTAAAAGGTTATCAATATATTGTGACTGTCATTGTTGATGCTAATTGAATTGCCATATATTTTCTTGTGCATTTGATGCTTAGAGCGAGGGCCAGCATTCCTGTTAGAATGTTTCCCCTTAGTTTTGTTAGGTAGGGAAACCCACAGTAGAGGTGGGCAAGTGAGGTATTTTGATATTATTTCTGTTCTAATAAAATGGCATATGTCAAACAATATCACACAGTTTTCTGTTTCACATTGGTGACCCCTCACGTTAGTCTTAGCCACACCCAGAGGAACATACATAAGGTTAGCTTTGAAATCAGAACTAGCCTGCAGATGTTGATTAGATGTGATGGCAGGAATTGGTGATCCCGACTATCTCGGGGACGTTAAAGTCCTCTTACATAATCGCAGGAATAATCAATATACAGTGGTTGGGGAAACGATTTCCCAAGGGATACTAGAGAAAGCCCTGTTCCCAATAACTAAGGAGGTACACACACAGAAGGACACCAATAAAGGCTCTCTGGGATTTGGGGAGGCCAACCTACCTAAGAACGTCAAACCTTTAGAAGAGGCCTGAGAATTCGATCTTCTCCCTGATGTGCCGTTTGGACAAGGAAATGACCCATACTTGCTAAGGCATTTGCAAAAGTGATCCTGGAAGAGGAAGCCCATACATTTTCTTAAAAAAGAGGTTACTTTATAGAGAAGATACCAACCTTGAGGGAACCCCTCGTGCCCTGTTAGTAGTACTCCAGAGTCACTGTAGGGTGGTATTGTAGTTAGCCCACTCCCACTTCACTGCAGGACATCAAGGAGTCAGATAGACAAAGGGCCTCATTACACGGATGGCGGTAAGGATTTACCGGTACCGGTAAAATACTGGTACCGGTAAATCCTTACCGCCTTACTACGAGGTCCCTTTGCGGGTTGGGGGATTTAACGCCTGCTTTTTGCAGGCGTTAAAAACCAACCCGCAAAGGGACCCAGGGAGCTAATTACGGTACCGCAATTTGCGGTACCGCAATTCGCGCCTTCCCCATTCTCATTATGCCCTATG
Organism: Ambystoma mexicanum; assembly: GCF_040938575.1. Taxonomy (NCBI): domain Eukaryota; kingdom Metazoa; phylum Chordata; class Amphibia; order Caudata; family Ambystomatidae; genus Ambystoma; species Ambystoma mexicanum. The sequence goes on from NC_090924.1 coordinate 1,488,163,052, forward strand.
GGACAAAAATGGGAATGGGGAAGGGCAATGGTGGAAGGGGGAATTATCCGGCCCGCCAACCTTGGAATGGGGCGGTAATTCCCCTTTCCGCCAAGGCGGTGCCAGTATTTTACCGGCATGAACCATAGCGCTAATAGCGCCATGGTTCTCCGCCATCCGTGTAATGAGGCCCAAAGTCAAGTAACACCAAAGTTTTATTGGCCAGGGGTTTTTGCATACATTAGAAATGTTGTGATGAAATGTAATGTGTGTATAAAACTACAACTACTCCTGTTCCACAGACTCCACTACAACCGCTCCCCTATTATTGATATTCCCTTCTCTCGGATAGCCATGGATATCGTGGGACATTTAGTAACATTGAAGTTGGGTAATTGGTTTATCCTTGTTAATGCCGATTAAGCCACACGATATCCTGAGGCCTTTCCATTGAGAGACAACACTGAACACAAAATTCTAAAGCACTTCATACCATTCTTATCCCAAGTAGGTTTTTCAAAAGAAATATTTACTGATCAGGGCACTACCTTTATGTCTCACCTAATGGACGAAGTAAAATAAATCTTTAATATCAATACCGTAAAGACCTCCAGTATATCATCCCCAAACCAATAGCTTAGTGGAGCATTTTCATCAAATGCTAAAAGGGATTCTACACAAATTAGTATACTATGATCCCACAGGCCTTGTTTGCTGTGAGGAGGAAAACACCTTAAGCCTCTCTAAGGTATTCCCATTTGAATTACATTATGGGAGAGAGACCTGTGATGTTTTAGACATACTTAAGCAGACATGGGAAGAGTGTGAGGAGGCCATCCTACCAATTTCTCAAAGCGCTCAAAATCTATGTGTACATATAAAGACGGTGAGAGAAATTGTCTGAAAACACCTAGCACAAGCACACCAAAGGGCTAATTATGATTTAAAAAAGGCCATTCTTCGCTGCTTCTCTGTAAGACAATGGCCCTCATTCCAAGGTTGCTGTTCCGGAATGAACGGTGCTGGTACGGTTTTACCGGCACCGTTTTCCGGACTGGCAAACTACGAGTTCTGTGGGCGGGTGACGTTACACCCACCAGGTCTGACCTGGCGGGTGTAACGCCACCCAGCTGCAGACAGTCACAGAAACACTGGCACCATTACCACATGGTGCCGGTGCTACCACGGTCCCCATTCCTGTGGAGTCCTGTGGGACTCCACGGAAATGGGGAGTAACAGAATTGCCGGTGCTGGATTTACCGGACCACTGGTGTTGTAATGCCCTGGTAAATCTGGCAAGTTCCGCGCCGGTATTTCCCTACAGGTCAGGCTGCAGCCTGCCGGTTTTACCGGCACAGCTACCGCCTGACTCGTAATGAGCCCCAATTAGTTTTAGTTCTATTACCAACATCTGAAAATAAAATGGGATCAAGGTGGTTTGGTCCCTACAAAGTCCTCGAGAAGAAAGGTCCGTTTGACTACGTTATTTCTTAACCTGACAGGTGGCAAAAGATGAAAATATACCACATCAATCTCCTTAAAGAGTGGAGCATAGACCCCAGTAAAGACACTACAATAACTACGCTTCTCACTGATATTGGTCACAAAAACACTTTTGTTTTCACAGACCTGTTACCATATCAACAGGCAGATATCGAGGTTTTGGTAGCCCAGTTCCCTGATGTCTTTGTGGGTCAGCCAGGGAGAGTTACAAATGTCTTCATTTCATCAGAACACCTCAAGTAAACATTGTATATTTAAGACCTTGCAGGATCCCTGAACCCAGGAAAAAAATAATAGAGAAAGAGGAGGAAATGATAAAATCCGAAATCCTTGAGAGATCAGGGAACCCTTGGCCATCATCCATCGTGTTGGTAGTGAAACCTAATCAGATTTTGTATCCATTTCATGAAACTCAATTTGATCTCCCTATTCGATAATTATCTGATGCCTCAAATAGACTACCTAATTGACAAACTTGACTACGCTAGTTACATATCCACAATTGATCTTACAACAGAGTATTGGCAGGTTCTTCTTAACTCCACAGATGGAGAGAAAACTGGTTTCTCGACCTGCACTGGCTATTTCAATTTAAGGTCCTCCCCTTTGGACTTCATGGGGCACCTGCTACGTTTCAACGCCTTATGGATAGAGTCCCGAGACCTTGTTCACATTTCTGTGGGGCATACCGTGACGATATTGTGATACATAGCGATAATAATCAGACCATGTTTTCCATCAATATGATGTTGTGGGAGCCTTAAGGAAATACGGGTTAACTCCCAATCCCAAGAAGTGTCATGTAGCACAGTTGCAGTACAATATCTGGGTTTCTTTGTAGGTAATGGTTTAGTCCAACCACAGAGCGAGAAAGTTATGGTCATCCAATAAACTCCAACATCCAAATCTAAGAGGGAACATTGTGCTTTTTTGGGGTTAACCAGCATTTACCAGCGATTCATACCAAGTTATTCCATCATAGCCGCTAACCTCACTGACAAACCAAAAAATGCACAACCTCAAATGTTAGTTGGAACCTGGAAGATCAAGCAAGTTTTTTTTGTAACATAACTTTTTATTTGAATTTTATAAGACTACAATCTCACTTTAAATAAACCCCGCCCTTCCCCTTTCCCCTGCCCCTCTGGTCCGGTTAAGATCTGCGGTACTGCATGCTACTCCCTCCAGTGTCCCATCATTGTCAGTAGAGAGATGAGGTGATATGTGCATATCGGGATTCCTCACTGGCCGCTTCCCGTCTTGGTTTGAAAATACTGAGGCCATCACACCAGTCCTAAGAGGTGCATTTGGCTTGGCCACCAGGCCCTCCCTGGACCCGCTCTGCAGGATTTCTAGCACCCTTGACCATATCCTTAGGTAGCTCTGGTGGTTGCCTTGCAGGGGGTAGGTGAACCATTCAAGCGCTGCGAAAATCCATATTTTCCCGACCCATTCGTGTTCAACTGGGAGATTCCTTCGACTTCCACATTTGAGCTACCGTCAGTGCCCCCCACCATCATTAGGATGACATGTACCTTACGGTCTGCTTTCGAGGTCAGATCTTCCAGGGTGCCATCCAGGCCTATCATTGTCCTGCCTCTGTTGTCTCGTTCTATGGTTTCCTCTGTCACCCCCAATACTCTTGCAAGCAGGGAATTCCCACCATATGTGGCTCCATGTCCCCTCCATCGCACAATCCCTCCAGTAGCTCTTGGATTCCAGGGGGAACATTTTATGGAGTTTTGCTGGGGTCAGCTGCCACTGTAGAAGCAGTTTTATCCATATTTCCTGGATCTGGAGAGACCTCGTAAGCTTGGGTATGTACCCCCATAGGTTTGCCCAGTCAGATTGCTCTATTGGGTGCCCTATAGTTGCTTCCCACTGCTTAATGCATCTCCTTTGGGCTGGGTCCTCCCCCTTTTTAATATGTGCATATATTTCCGACACTACACGTTGGTTCCCAGAATCGATGGTCAGGTATTTCTCAAAAGAAGTTAATTCACACGTCGCCGTGTTTTCATAAGGGGGTGCTGGAGCCAATGCCTTTTTGGGTATATCTGAATTTCTCCCCTTTTCCCACCCCGAAGGATGCCTTGCGTTGATTGAAAGACTTCACCTCTGGACCCTCAAACATGTGTCGTATCCTTTGGCACCCTCCTGAAAGGGGCCCCTAAGGGTCCCTCGTGCTATGGAAACAAGGCAATAACCATACACGAAAAGATGCACCAGACACGAGGTTCAAATTCCCAATGCTAGGGTTTATTGCAAGCAAGAATAGTCCCAACTGGCCAATTCTGGTCTCGGGCCCCGCAACGTGAGTTTCCTAGACCTCGAGGGACGCAAGAGAGAGAATTACGTACATCAGTTACATATATACAAAATGCATATCATACAATCAGCAATGTCATGTTTAACACCCCCCTTTGGTTAGCTTCTTTGATCTCGGGATGACGATGGACATTTCCGACGGGTATGACAATTATGACACTTTCGATGTCTATTCTAGTAACAATGTGCAATTTAGAAAGTGCGGAGGCATCTTTTAGTTGTTGAACAGAACACAGTGGTTCTGTTCTTGGAAGCAAGCTGCACACGGGGGAAGAGCCACATTTCAAGCTTTGCTATCTATGAGGTACTATTTGTGTCCTGGGAGCCGACACGCTCTAAAGGGTTTTGCGAAGGGGGGCCATAAGAAGAGCATAATTCAAGCCTTTAGCTGTTTTATTCTAACAGATTCTTCCACAGTACGAGACTGGCTGGCAGCTGTGAAATTATTAAATACCCTGCAGCTCTCCCCTAAGGCTACAGAGAGGGAGCGTGGGCATTCCTTTCTGAGCTACTCATGAGGAGTTTCAATGAACTCCTCAGTCCCGCGACCTTGTCCTTTCATACTCAGACAACAATGTTTAACAGTTGAGCAGAGTAAGCAGAATTCGCAAGAATTGCAAGCTGCAAAGCAGTTTTAGAGAGAAAGCAATGAGCAATGGTTAACGAGCAAAATGGCGATTCTTGCTACATTTAACATGGTTGCTTGTTGGTCAAGCATAGCAGTCTGTATTTCTATAAGTCGGTGCATAAAACGGTTGGCCTTCGGCCATCAAGTTACGTCTGTCATTCAAATGAAGGGTATTCATTTTTCCAGATTGACAAACCCTCCTTTTGGCCGTATGCCAAACGTCTTATTCATTCATTGCATTCCCCTCCAATGAGGATAAGTCTGGGGTATCTATGTCTGAACCTCTCATGCTATCACGAGCATCATCTTCATCATTAATGTCTATAGCCATGAATTGTTTTACTGTTTTTGTTTCATCAGTGTCTCTGTTATTTCGGCCATGCGTTTGTTTTCCTCTCGACACCATGTGCATACATCCCTTAGTACATCCATCAGTTATTTCAGTGCAAACTATTTGTAAGCATTGTATGCAACAGCAACATGTTATGAATATACCAAGTACCACCATTAGTATCGAAATTAACTTCCATCCCCAGGACCGCAACAGTCCCCACAACCAGAATCCTATCCCCCAACCCCCTTCTTCAGTAGAGAGTGTGGAATTTAGGACATGTAATTTCCGGATTGTTTTAAATATCGTAGGGGAGTAGTCATCTATATACACACAGCATGCAGTTTTTACGAGTCTGCAAACTCCCCCATGATCAGCTAATATTATGTCGAGAGCCATCCTGTTTTGAAGTGCAATTAGTCTTATTCCTTTTTCTTCTAACGTCATATTCAATAAAATATCCGTTGTGGAATCTATTTTTTGTAATATTCCAGACAGTTTTCTTATATTGTAAGAGTTTTCTATTTGGGACAAGAACAGTATAAATGATTTGGCTATATCCATTGCTATCATTCCATCCTCCCTACTCCTTTGAGTTCTACCTTTTGTTCGTCTGGCTACCTCTGCTGTCTCCAAGAGGAACACTCCTGGAAACAGTAGACCTAGGTAGCATGTACCTCCCCAATTCCTAGGTAACCATGGATATGCTTTTTTCCCACATATAAAGTAAACAGGGTCCCCAACGTACACGGGTTCTATTTCGTGCTTAAAAACCACTGTGTTCAGGCAGTTGCTAAACATTCCTACTTTATAGGAACCCTTTTTCTGTAAACATAGGGGAGCAGTTTTGGGGCTGTGATCCACTGTATAGGGAGGGGGCACAGCATCTTTATTCCATTCATCCCTCGTCCGAAATGTCATTACTGATGTTTCTTCTGCTGGCGGGGTTGGTCTATTCTGCCTATGTAATCTATCTAGTCTTGTTGTTGATGTTTCTTCTGTTGGCGGGGTCGGTCTATTCTGCCTATGTGATCTATCTAGTCTTGTTGTCTTTCGTGTATTCTTCCTCATGGGATCTGGTGAAAACACGCAAGCTTTGTGGAATATGGAACAACCCACAGGTCTCATGATCACTTCCTCAAATTCATTCATATTGGTCTCATATAACTGACCCCTATTACTCTTGTTCCATTTCCCAAAGAACATTGCACTCAACGATACTTCACATGAATAAACCAATGGTAACGGTTGTACATACCAGCCTATCCCTTTCCCACCGTGCTGTGGTAAATGGGCACAAACCCAGCAATCTTTTTTCTTTAAAACCGCATGGGTCATGTTCATGATGAGCAACAATGTATTGTTGCCATATCCTTCTCTGTCTTTCTTCCATTGGGGACAAAGTAGCAGTGATTACATGAACCGGGCTTTCAGTAGCTGCTTTTGGCAAAAGTGTCTCTAATGGGTGCGCGGACTCCAGGAACCATAGTGTAATAGCTGTTATTGTTGGTACTACCATACATAAGAAACACAGGACCAATGTCCAAATCAGTACCTTATTCCTTTTACCATTCTTTTTCCCTAAATTTACAGTCTCTAAAACTATCATCTTTTCAGCAGGGTTGCAGGAGGAGCCTGAAACTGGTCTTGACTTGTTCTTCATCGTCCTTCTTCTTGCTGGCAAAGTTTGTCGCAAATGTCTCTCGCTCTTGATGCCAGAAAAGTTCAACAAAAATGTCACAGTTCAATTCTGCCAGCCCTTTCACAGCCTAGATCACCTATCCCCTCCGAGCAAGATTAGTTGTTCTTTCTCCCACTGCTCAGATTTCTGAACAGTTTTTTTATTGATAGAGTACTATGTGCATCCAGCTTGTCCCGCTCTGGCTTAGGACACATGTACTCTATCAGCCTTAGTACTTATGTGCGTCCAGCTTGTTCTGCTCTGGCTCCTGACACATGTACTTTATTATAAGCGCACAGAGGAGCCGTGAGTCTTAAATTGTCCGACTTACACAACTCTCTCCTCTACGCCCCTGGCTCCTACTCTGTCCGTGAGTGGAACCAAAGGCAAAAGAAAAGCACCAAAGATCTGTGGATCACTTTGCCTGTCGAGGCCGCAAATTATACCGTTTCACTCCTGGTATTGTATGATCCGTGAATAGTGCCGTTGCACTTCCAGTATCAGGCTCAGTGTCAGCCTGCGGCACAATGATGGGTAGCGATGAGCGCCGTGGCAATGATGTAGTTTCTTTCTTTGGCTTTGGTGCGTTTGCAGAGACTGGCGGGCACCAAAGGGGTACACGCGTTGTTTCTGCTTGTGTTTGCAATGCAGGGTTTGTGTCGCTCGGCAGTGATGTTGTTTCTGCTGAGCAACGTTGGGGCACTTTTCGCCCTTTCCCCTTACTGGCAGCCTCCTCAGGCTCTGTTTCGAGTTTCACTTCTCGCTTGGGCTTTGTTTCAACTTTCACTTCTCGCTCAGGCTGATGCTGTGGCAATGGACTGGCAACAGTTCCTTTAGTTTCCGAGACCGTTTCCTTTCTCTGGTCGTCGGAAGTTGTCAGCAGTCCTGGAAATCTTTTGGCAGGTGATGCATGGATCCATGCCTTCCGTCCGTCCATTCAAATGGACGTTTGCGCCGCCAAAAGTACTTGGTACGGGCCGCGCCACCTGGGTGCTAATGCTGTCTTCCGCTCAAAGTTTTTAATCAGGACCCAGCTTCCAGGCTCCAGCGAGTGCCCCGTTCCGGTGTATCACACTGGTAACGCCTCCTGCACCTGCTGATGAATCAAACGCAACTTCTGCATTAAAAGGCCACAGTACGTACTTAACATAGGATGCTCAACCTCACATAATCTTTTGGGCTGCTGTGCGCACCATACATTTGCCGGTCTCCCCATTATAATTTCATAGGGGGAGAGCCCAGTTTTAGCCTGCACAGACGTGCGCATGCACAATAGCGCTAGGGGTAATGCATCCACCCAACTCAACTTGCTCCCAGCACAGATTTGAGCTATCTTTGACTTTAAGATACCGTTATGTCTCTCAACAAGCCCGGCAGAACTGGGCTGCCTGGAACTGTGAAATCGTTTCTCTATCTGCAGACCTGCACAGATCTGTAGTACTACTGCGCCCACAAAGTGTGGGCCGTTGTCCGACCACAGGACACGGGGCACCCCGAATCGGGAGAAATACTCCTTCAACATTACTTTTGCTGTTGACATGGCAAAACAGTCTTTTAAAGGATATGCCTCCACCCACTTGCTAAATGCACAAACCACCACTAACACATATTTGTAGTTCTGGCACCTTTCCATTTCTATGAAATCAAAATGGATCACCTCAAATGGCATAGAGGGTGGGTCAAAACTACCTACTGGAGTCACGGTTCCCTTCCCTTCATTGTGTTGCAGGCACGTAATACAATTCTGCACTAGCCTTTCTGCATTCCTTTTTATGTGCTCATTTTTTCCATACTGTGGATAAATGCTGTACCATCTTCTTCGCGCAAATGTGGGTAGGGCAATGCGCCATTGTAACCATTGCGGTCACGTAACAATTTGGCAACATCCAGTTCTTGGTCTCTTTTTTCCACCCAACATCCTTCCAAATCTAACTCAGCGGAGCCCTCAGCCCACCCCTGAATCTCTTCGGTCGTGGCCTCAGCCTGCATTTCTTTGACTGTGGCAACTCTATCCTCTATCATACAAGGTACTTCCTCAGTCTGTACTGTCATCATTTTATTTCCCAAATCTGTGGCTGTTTGCTTCGCAATCCTATCTGCAAATGCGTTTCCCTCTCTCACTTTACATGTTACTTTTTTATGCGCCTCGCATTTCACTCTAGCTAGGCGCTTTGGAAACGTGAGTGCAGACAACAATCGCACAATCAAAGGGCCATGCTGAATCCTGGCCCCATGTGATGTCAAGAAACCCCTCTCAGCCCAAAGTCAGCCAAAGTTATGAACCACGCCAAAGGCGTACTGGCTGTCAGTATAAATATTCACGTTCAAGTTCTCAGAGAGTTCACAGGCTCAGGTCAGTGCTATTATTTCTGCGGCTTGTGCCGAATTGTAGGGGATTCTTCTGCTTTCTACAACACTCTCTAGGGTAGTAATTGCATATGCGGCCGTTGATGTGCCATCAGGTAATTTAAAACAAGAGCCATCACAAATAACTCCCCATCTGGCTCTTTCTGTGGGATGTCGCTCAAATCAATCCTTCCCTTTTTTTCTTCTTCAGTGACCATTAAACAATCATGGGGTGGTGATTCGTTGTCACCAATTTCTGCTATGGGCAGTGGCATTCATTCTGCAGGATTCAATGCGCTACACCTCATGATTTGGAGGTGGGGTGCAAACAAGATGAGCTCATATCTTGTTAGTCTAGCAGAGGTGAGGTGTTGTGTCTGTGTTCTATTTAATAGAACGTCTATAGCATGGGGCACCATCAGAATTAAAGTGTGCCCCAATACCATTCCTTCCATTTGTTTCACTGACGCAGCAGCCGCTGCGACGGATCGCAAACATCGTGGTAGTGCGCGCGCTACAGGGTCCAGCGCGGAAAATAATAGCCGCACGGCCTATTTCTTCCACCTTGTTCCTGTGTCAAAACCGCCAATGCACATCCTTCACTCTCACTCACAAATAGTCTAAAGATCTTTTTATAGTTAGGAGTGCCTAAAACTGGCGCAGCACACAATGCAGCTTTCAATTGCTCAAACGCTTTCTGACATTCCTCATCCCACTGTAAAGGCATCACTGCATCCTTTTTAGTTAACTTTATCATCGGCTTCACAATCAACGCAAAATTACTGATCCACTGCCGACAATAAGAGGCCATGCCTATTACAGCTCTCACTCCTTTTTGAGTTTTTGGAATAGGCATACTAGAAATACTTTCTATGCGTTCTGGTGTTAATCTTCTCCCTTCTTTCGAAAGTAGGTAACCCAAATAAGACACCTCCTTTTGATTATACTGGAATTTCTTCAAACTTGCCTTGTGACCATGGGTCGCTAGGTGTGTCAATAGTAATATAGTACTTTCTTTGCAGATCTCTTTTGTGTCAGCAGCTAGTAACAAGTCATCTATGTACTGCAAGAGTACGCAACCTTCAGGTAATTCTAGCATGTCTAGCTGCTCTTTTAGCGCTCTGCTGTAAATGCTCGGGCTTTCTGTGTATCCTTGTGGAATGCGTGTGAATGTGAATGATCGACCTCCTAGAGTGAACGCGAACAGATATCTACTGCTCTTATCCACTGGAATGCTAAAGAACGCATTCTTCAAATCAACTACACTAAAGTATTCTGCAGTGGCCGGTATCATTGTCAGTATCGTTGTGACATCTGGGACCAAAGGGAATTGTGGGTCTACCACTTTGTTCAATGTGCGCAGATCAATTATGAAACAATATGGTACTTCATTTCCTCCTTTCTTGTAAACTGGAAGAATCGGGCTGTTGCACGTGCTACCTGCAACTTCTTCAACCACCCCCAATCTCACTAGGTCAGTAACAATACTCTTTAATCCCTTCTCACCTTCAACAGAAATTTTATACTGGGGAATTCGTGGTAATGTAACACCTTCTTTCAAAGTTATTTTTGCTGGCTCTATTTTCAAGCATCCTACATCGTTATCATGCATTGCCCACAGACAGGTTGGTACTCTACTTAGCTCCTCTGGTAACGCTTTTGACATAAATTCCGTCACCGGTGCATCGTGAGGCCACATCGTGAGGAACACCCCATCTGCCGTACAATGTATGACTGCCCCCAATTTTCTCAACAAACCTAGCAAGTGCTCTCCACAATTTTCTGTCGAAAGAAATGGACACTGTTCCGTAAATGGTCCTATTGTTATTGGGACAGCTTCGGACATGGGGTCAATTACTGGTGTACCTGCGAACCCTACAGAAACATTCTTTTGCCCCGACAGTGGGATCTCCGGAACCAAGTGGTAGTCTATCGAACACTTCTGTGTTCCTGTATCTACAAGGAAACGGTGCTACTTATTCCCGACTCTCATTTCTACATAGGGTTCTCTCTGATTCACGGGAATAGACAATGGTTCCGACCCCTGCCGTGGGCTGTCCTATCGCGAAAATAACCCATCGTCCGATGTATAGTCACCGCTGCTGCTATAATACGTTTTTGGCTGTGTATCAAAAATATTCCCATTTCCCCCTCGATGTCCTCCACTCTGATCATTTCTCTGTTGGCCCTGCCCGCCCTGATTTTGGTTCGAAACACTTTGGTTCAATGCCTGGTTCTGTTGCGCTTGGTTTTGACCATAGGATTGGTTTTGAGTACCTCCATTGGTATATCCCTGCTGCTGCTGCATGCTATTTCTGCTTGGGCCATTTGACCCCTGATGTCCTCTATGAGGCCTTCTCTGACCAAACCCACCTCTATTCTGTAGGTGCGGGCATTGCGCTCGCCAGTGTCCTTCCTCCTTACAGTACGCACATTGATTTAATCCCAATGACACCCCGTGCATATTATTCAAATTTCCTCTGTCTTGTGCATTTCCTCTACCTCTATTGTATCCAATGACCTGCTGCAGTAACACCCCTACTATCGTTTGCATCGCTTCTTTTCTCATCTCCAATGGGTACCCATTACATATCTCACTTACTTCCTTCACTGACGTTCTTTTGTTCGACATCCATCGCATTGTTTCCCCCACCCATGCCTGCAATCTTTGTTTATCACCTATTTGTCCTGGTACCGGCAAATGCTTTGCACCACCTGAAAAACTCTCGGCCACGATTTTTACATATACAACCTCGACGCCTCCTTCCTACCTTTCTTAATACACTCCTGACTATATTCAGGTGTAGCAAACATTTCAGCATATCTATCTTCCATTTCACTTTTCAGTTCAATGAGTTTGTGCACATGTTTTCTTACATCCTCATCTCTTTGCTCACTGCGTGCTAACTTATTCAAATCTAACAATCATTGTGGCGGTAAATTCCCAAGTATCTTTTTCCAGTCTCCCACCAAAATTTCCCCCATGCATTCCAACACTACCTGTCTCTCGTTGCTTCTTCGGTACCCATACAATGAGGCCATTGCTGCCGTCCCATCATTTCCTTCTATGTACCTTTCTGCCTCTCGCTGTAATTCAATCTTCCTTTCTTTGCTGATCGCGCTTCGAGTTACCCGTCCAAATCCTTTTCCTTCAGCTCCGCCTCTCGCCTCCCCGGTCTCAATTTCGACTTCGGGAGGGGCGGATGGTGCTGAATCTGTCTCTGGAGCGGGAGGTGCGGATGGGACAAGTGACACAGGTGGCATCTGTGAAGGGCCTTCCTGGGTGCTGGGAAATTGTGTGTCTGCGGTCTGCGCTTGTGGGAGGGCTCGAGCTGTGGGTGGGGCTTGGGTTAATGCTTGCGTGAGGGGAAGTACTTGGGCTACGGGAGAGGGTATGAGAGCTACTGGTTGGCCTGCGCATTCACTACTGGCGTGTTTGGTTTCGATTCTGGTTTAGGGCCACGACCCATATTCATTAACATCTGTTCCATTAATTCGTCTGCTATGTGTAGTTCCTGCTGCGGGTATACTCCTTCTATGTTCATTTGCTCACGTCTCCCTTCCCGTCTTAGACTTGCCGTCCACTCCTCCTCCTCCTTTTCTTCTGCTACCTCAAGCTTTGTTTTGTGCCTACAAGCAGGCTTCTCTCTACTCCTAAATCGGAGCATTGCTTCCCTCCTCCAATCTTTGACAGTATCAAAAGCTGCGGGTCGCGCCTTTTTCCTAATCAGCACCCTTTCTAGGTTATCTATCCTCGCAATCTCATAGCTGCCATTAATCGGCCACTGATGGTCAGGTTGCTTTCTAGTTTGCCTATGCCAAATTTCACAAAATATTACCGCACCCACACCATATTTTGCATACATGTCATAAGCCGGCGTTCCCCCAGGAGGTGCACTTTGGCCATATTCCAAGGACTGTCTACCGCAGCTGAAAAGCCCCGCTAAAATGGACAGTACTCCAGGCAAGTTTTTTAACCTTCCCCTTTGGTTAGCTAACCTTTACCTGTATGTTTGAATTTGCAAAATCAACACTCTACCAAAAATCAGGTTTTTGTTTGAATCGGGGAATGACTCACCTGATAAAACAAGTCGCCTGTCCTATCGCAACCTCTCCCAATGTAGTGTCTGCGCTTCTCTGGCTTCTGCCTCGCTTCGGGACCCTCGCCTCCTTTGCCCTCTGGCCCAGTACGTCAATCAGGGATCAGATGTGTGCAGATCTGCAAAAGGAATCTTTCCTCACTTCTACAGGGCGCCCCGTACACCTCTTGATCCCGGCTCGATCGTCCCGTCCTCGCCGTTCTTCCGCCTTTACTCCGTTACAACATATACGATGGAGCAAGTGGGCGAGGGTCCCTATTCGGGCACCCTCTTGAAAGGGGCCCCTAGGGGTCCCTCGCGATATGGAAACAAGGCAATAACCATACACGAAAAGATGCGCCAGACACGAGGTTCAAATTCCCAATGCTAGGGTTTATTGCAAGCAAAAATAGTCTCAATTGGCCAATTCTGGTCTCAGGCCCCGCAACGTGAGTTTCCTAGACCTCGAGGGACACAAGAGAGCGAATTACATACATCAGTTACATATATACAAAATGCATATCATACAATCAGCAATGTCATGTTTAACACCCCCCTTTGATTAGCTTCTTTGAACTCGGGATGACGATGGACATTTCCGATGGGTATGACAATTATAACACTTTCGATGTCTATTCTAGTAACAATGTGCAATTTAGAAAGTGCGGAGGCATCTTTTAGTTGTTGAACAGAACACAGTGGTTCTGTTCTTGGAAGCAAGCTGCACACGGGGGAAGAGCCACATTCCAAGCTTTGCTATTTATGAGCTGCTATTCGTGTCCTGGGAGCCGACACGCTCTAAAGGGTTTTGTGAAGGGGGGCCGTAAGAAGAGCATAATTGAAGCTTTTAGCTGCTTTATTCTAACATATTCTACCACAGTACGAGACTGGCTGGCAGCTGTGAAATGATTAAATGCCCTGCAGCTCTCCCTCAAGGCTACAGAGAGGGAGCGTGGGCATTCCTTTCTGGGCTACTCATGAGCAGTTTCAACGAACGCCTCAGTCCCGCGACCTTGTCCTTTCATACTCAGACAACAATGTTTAACAGTTGAGCAGAGTAAGCAGAATTCGCAAGAATTGCAAGCTGCAAAGCAGTTTTAGACAGAAAGCAATGAGCAATGGTTAACAAGCAAAATGGCGATTTTTGCTACGTTTAAAATGGCCGCTTGTTGGTCAAGCATAGCAGTCTGTATTTCTATAAGTCGGTGCATAAGACGGTTGGCCTTCGGCCATCAAGTTACGGCTGTCATTCAAATGAAGGGTATTCCAGATTGACACTCCCTCCTGCCATTTACAGAATGCCCCACTTCTCCACCCCGGGGTGAATTGTGGGTTGCCGAAAATCAGTGTTAACGGAGAAGGGTAGGTGGTAATGTGGGTGCGCTTAATGGTTTCATCCCAGGAGTCACTGACTTAGTAGAGTATCTTTTTACCGTACATTTTGGGGGATCTGTCTGCCTTGGGGTTTCAGAGAAACTCCTCTAAGTTCTCCCCTACAACTGGCCGATCCAGTGGTGTCCATACCGTGTCCCAATCGTCCTTCTGCCAGTCTCTAATCATAATGTGCTTTAAAGTTCGGATTGCCTAGTCCCACTCCCCTTCTAGGCATCATCATAACCCTTTTTGCTATCCTCGGTCTCCTGTTGTTCCAAACAAATCTACTTGTAGGTTTTTTGATAGCTCTAAACAGGGAGACAGGTAGTTGCTTTGGGAGAGCCGAAAAGTGGTATAACAACTGGGGAAGTATGACAATCTAAAATACATATATTCTGCCTAGCAAGGTTATGGACAAGAGGCCCCAGTCTACCAATTTGATTTTTTAATGGTTTTTAGTAAGGGTGGGTAGTTTGCCCTATATAGCTTGTCTTGTAGTTTTGTTAATTTTATGCCTAGGTATGTTATGGCCTTTCTCGATCCATCTGTACGGGGAGCCCTTTTTAAATTCATCCTCTACTTCTTTCGGGATGGTCAGATTTAGTATTTCAGACTTGTGTGTATTTATTTGTAGTCCGGCTACGGCCCCAAACCGTCACAGCTCATTCTCTATTGCTCTTAGGGAGTTCTCCAGGTCTGTTATCGTTAGCAGCATGTCATCCGCAAAGGCTGCTATTTTGTGTTTGCTTCCCCCGAATGTTAACCCTGCTATCCCCTTGTTGGCCCTCACCGCTGCCATTAAAGGCTCCAAGTGTATTGCGTAGAGCAGGGGCGACAAGGGGCACTCTTGCTTTGTGCCCTGCTGAACTTTAACTGGGTCTGTTTGTTGTCTGTTTATGGCCAGACGCAGCGATGGATGCTGATAGTTGGATTTGATCTTAAACAAAAATATGTCCCCGAAATCCATCTTTTCCATTGTTGTGAATAAAACCCCTCACTCGACCCTATCAAAGGCTTTCCCGGTGTCCAGGGCTATTAGGAGCACCCAAACTCCCTTTTTATTGACCTTTTCGATGAGATGCGTAATCCTTCTGATGTTATCGCTGGTTTGTCAGCCCCTGACAAAACCTGCCTGGTCTGTGTGTATAATGTGTGGCAGGATTTGGTCAAGTGCATTTGCTATATTTTTCGTATACATTTTGGTGTCAACGTTAATTAACACAATTGGCCGATATGAGCAACAGGCAGATGGGTCTTTTCCCTTTTTGGGGATGAGTACTATTTTTGTCTCTTGCGTGGTTTGTGTAATGACCCCCATCTGTCCAAATGCGTTGACTAGGGCAGTTAGGTTTGGTAGTAGGGTTTCCCTATGTAGCTTATAGAACTCTGAAGTTAATCCATCTGGACCCGGGGATTTATTGATGGGCAGCGCTTTTATGGCCACTCGGATTTCCTCGAGGGTTATGTCTTGTTCTAGGGCTTCCCACTCTTGCTCCGTTATATTCAAGGTGCTGCTATCCTCTATGTATCCCTCCTGTGCTTGTAGTGACAGATTGTCTGAGCTGTAAAGCTCGGAGTAGTATCTGTAAAAGTCTTTCTTAATGTCGTCCGTTTTGGGGCACATCTTGTCCACCTCAACCCTTATTTTTAGTACGGTTTTGGCCTTCTCTCTCTCCTCAACATCTGATTTGTTTGCCTTTATGTAATACTTCTCTTTAAGGGTTAATAGGGCGTGCTCTGCCGCCCTGGTTTGTATTGGGTATAATTGGCCCCTTAATTATCTGTTCCCTCCTTGTCTCCCCACGCGCTCCCTTTCCCATCCGGGTCATGATCTCTTTAAGCTTCCCATCCAAGTTTGTTTCTACAAATCTCATTTCCCTGTCTCGCCGTGTTTTGATGGCTATAATCTTCCCCCATATTGTTGCCTTGCACGCATCCCACCTCACCTGCGGTGATGTCTCTCCTGCTTTATTGTCCTCAAAATAACCCACTATCCCTTCCCTAATCTCTTGTCTCAGTTTATCATCCTTTAACAGGAACGCCATTTGCTGAACCTGGGGGGCCTGTTTTCCATTTGATTGTTAGTGTAATGGCGGCATGGTCGGATAGTATTATTGTCCTGAGACTTGTCCCTTTAATCTGTCCCAAAAGATCACCTGATGTCCACACATATTCTATCCTGGAATGTGAGCGGTGGGTATGTGAATAGAAAGTTTATCTGTCAGGTATGCGGCTCCCTTCAGACGTCAACTAAGTCTAGGTTTTGTATTTTCTCCCTGAGTTCCCCCTGTGTGGTTGCACCCCTTTTGCTCCTGCCCTCATGGAGTCCCACGACTTGTCGAAGTCGCCCGTTAGGATAATGGGGGACTTTGCAAATCTCTCCAATCTGTTCAGTGCTTTTTGTATAAATGCATCCTGTCCTGTATTGGGCACGTATAAAGTGGCTGTCACGTAGCCCTCCCCCTTGCACTGTATGGGCATTGTTAGGTATCTCCCTTGATCATCTCTTCAGTTTCCCATACGGTAACATCCAGGTCATTCATTAGGCCAAGCAGTACCCCTCCTTTCTTGCTGGCATGTGTTGACTGATATAGTCGTCGAAAGCCCCAAAATCTTATTCTCTCTCTATCCCAGATGTTGACATGGGTTTCCAGCAAAGCTACTATGTCAAGACATTCTCTTTTCAGGAATCTTTCAACTTTCTTTCCTTTTGACTGGGGAATTCTGCCCATTGTCATTAAGTGATACGATTGTGAGGTTCTTGTGACTAGCCATTGTCGCCTGTCTAACCCTCCATTTGTTGGTTCATGATGTACCCTTGTCTGCACCCTCCTCCCTGCCTCCCCCATCCCCCAAACTCCTGTCCATTCCTGCCCCCCCTGTTCACTCCCATACGCCTCCCTCCCTGACCTCTTTCTGCGAGGGTTCAACCAGCATCTTGCCCCCCTCGATTCGGTCTCTGGAGGATTGAACCCTTTACTGCCCCCAGAACCATCAACACCAGGTTCTCCTGAACCCATTCCAAGAACCTCCCCCTTCGCTCTCCAATGAAACCTTCTATATTAACCTTGTTGTTTGTGTATGCCCTCCCCAGGCATGCGCTACTAGTTTGCCCTTATAGGTTAACACTGCTTGCTCATTCTTTTTCCTACGCTGAGTTACTTCCATTCACTCGCTGCACTTCGGGGGGGGGTGGCTTTTAGCTGTGGTTGGTATCCCTCTTTCTCAGATCGTTTTGTCTCGCCATACACCATTACCAGGGTTTAAGGCTGCTTTGAAGTCTGCCTGAGGTCTCCCCTGCAGCTTGGACCTCCTCGTTGAGCTCCAGAAGTTTTGCTCCCTCTTCGTAGAACGAAATTCTATGCTGTTTCCCTTTCCAATCGAAGAGTAAGCCAAATGGGAATGTCTACCAGCATCAGATGTCTTTGCCTCTAAGAATTGTCAGGACCGGGCCATACTTTTTCTTTTGTTAAAGATTGTCTGGGCTAAGTCTTGGAAAAGATAAACTTCTGCCCCATTGTAGGTGATCTGTTTCATCTTTCCTGCTTTTTGTAGTATCTTTTCCTTGAGTGTGTATTGAGGGCTGCTAGCACACCCCTTGGCCTAGCCCCTGGGTCTCCTATGGATGTTTATTTCCTGGATGTCATCTGCGTCCAAGAGGTCTACAAAAAGTCTTCTGACCACTGTTTCAAGCTCCTTGTCCGTGACCTCCTCAGGGTGGCATTTGAGACGGATATGCGATATCCTGGATCTATTTTCCAGGTCTTCAGCCTGGAGGTCAAGGGTGTGGGCCGCTGTTGCCAAGGGTATCAGATCTCCTTGCATATTCCGTCAGCTCTTGGATTGCTCTTTCATTAATGTCCACCCTTCTATATTGTTTATGTCTCTGTCATGACCCACATCCAGAAACCCCCTGGCAAGTCCATGGGCCAGGAGGGGTCTTAGCTCGTGTCTCCAACAAACTTAGGCATCATTTGCCTAGGCCCCAGGCTCATGCTTAATAAAGACTTGTGTTTAGGGAACAACTTTATTTCAAGTGCCAGCCAACCAGGAACTACTTTACCTAGACTACTTTCTTGAAGCTATTTAAACCCCACCCGACTTGGATAACACGCTTCGCGTTACTTTGCAAACCTGCAACGTGACGTACATCGTGCTCTGCTGTACCCGCGAACCTCGGAAGAACAGCATTTGTAAAGAGACAAAAGGATATCGTTAGCAGCAGCAGTTTACCTGCAATTTTCACCGTCAGCTGCCCACAGCTCCTGCGACCAGCATCCTAGGATCAGCGTGTCTCCCGGACCGACGGTGTTAGGCAGAAACCTGTTCAGTTCCCTTAGGGAACACTTCAAAAGATTTAAGACTACAGGTGTTGGCAGTAAACCCACTTGGTAGCAGTCTGCACCACCCAGATTTACCTGGTAGCTGTGGCTGAGCAGTCAGACTTCCCTCAAGAAGAGTTAGGCAGTATGCAAAGTATACACAATAGGCACTCAGATACAACAATACAAGCAAACACTGACCAGAGCTTTGGTATCAAAGTATATAATTATTTATTTAAAAACACACGGTTTGAAACACTCCAGCACTCTTGTTGTAAAATATTCTAAACACAGTTACTATTGTAATATATACACCCCTTTTTTCCTTATCAGATAAGTCATAGTAAAACACCACTTATTTTCATACAGAGGTCAGCGCTTAACTAGATTGCACTCCAATAGGTTTGTGAGAAAGGGAGGGAAAAAGACAGAATATGGAAAGGTACACCACTCTAAGATTCAGGAACACTATTAGCAAGGCTGAAGAACAAAAGTCACTGGTGAGCCAAAGTCCAAAGGCTGGGCCCCCTCTTAGAGAGAGCAAAGCACAAATGACCCAAGATCACACAGTTACGCTAGGCTTAGAAAGTCTTGCAGAGGGTTCAAAAAGAGTTTAGAGAGGCTTAGGAAAGTTTAGCCAAGGTGTCCCAGGCTAACCCAGGTTTGAAAGCCGGGGGCTTAATCTACCCCATACAGTTGGTAGCAAGGGAAGCCAGGCGGGACACGGTACCTTAAGTGGGAAGGATCCTCCAGCGGTGGCAGTTGTTCCTGGTAGTGGGTGCAAGTGGCGTCGTCGTCCAGGGGAAGAGAAGATCTCGACTTGGAGGAAAGATGAAGGTCGTTGCACTACCAGGGCAGAAACCAGCCGCAGAGTTTTCCCGTTAAAGGTGGTACCTTTGTTTCGCGGTCGTGGTAAAACGTGGTATCCCGGTTACCGGGGGTGCTTGGGGGCAAGGCGGCCATGAGGTACGTCGGGAAAGCGAAAAGACGGTGAAACTGGTTATCCCCACCAGTCAAAGGAAGAAGACTCTCCGGCGGGAGATCTCCTCTGTCGTTGGGAAAAGTGGTGAGGCAGTCCAGCAGGGCTCCACCGGTGGTGGTGTCGTGGCAGGTCAGCTCAACTTCTCCCTCATCGGATTCTTAGGTCCTGTGGCGACTTCTGAAGTTCCAGTCCCCAAAGCCCTGCTTTTATGCAGCAAACCCCCATTCACTCAGCCTAGCTGTCACTCAAACATGCTAAGTGGTGAGCCGGCCGGCTCACCACTTGGGCCAATCAGGATGGAGTGCGACTTGAGTTGCCTAGGCTACTCAGTCCAGGGTGCCTAAATTTCCCTCCACCCCTCCTAAGTACCCCAGACAGAGTGGCACCACTTTGGAGGGCTTCTGTGGAGAAGCCCGCCAAAAAAGTGGAACAAAGGGCTCGACTTGGGTTGGAGTCACAGAAGAGAACACAAACGCCATTTTAGAATCAAGTTTTGGCAAAAAATACCAACCGGAGAATTAATATTAATTAAATAAACCGGCGGTATGTTCGAGGCTACCGTAAATAATTAAATAAAGATAGTAGCCTAAAACAATGGGAAATCCTGTAGGAAAATATTCGTGGTTGAATATAAAAAGTAGTATCCACTGCCACCAGCCAAAACTCGATCAGGGGGGACGGAGACGTGCCCCCTCGACTAACAGACCCCGGGGCAATTGAATTGCCCCGGCCAGTACGTCCACAATATGATGGTTTGTACTGGTTCTGTTCAGAATTTAAGACTAGTAAAGTCAATGGTGACTTTACATGCCCTAGTCAGTCCCAGGGTATGGAGTCTATACTTGGGGGTCACTAAGACACCCCTGTGTCACTGCACTGAGGGTGCTGTGTAACACACATCACAAAAACACATGATGCCCTATGGAGTAAAAGACCCCATAGCCCATTAAACACATCTAGATTCAAAGAAACACACTCAAATCATGCCCAAGAGTGAGGGTAAAAGAGTCTCACTCTTGGCAGGAGAAAAAAAATAAACCCCAAAAATCCAGCAAAGCTGCTGGGGGACTCACTAGGTTAGGAAATAAACAGAGAATTCTCCCTAACAGACGGATCTACAAGAAAGGAAGAAACCAGACATTAGACACTTTTACAACATAACGAACGCTGCCGAAAAGCTTACCTCGCAAGTCGCCCTTCGACCAGCACCATCTCGGGATTTCAAACACTGGGTGGGCACCGCGATCTATGGGAAAGAAAAGGCAACAGGTTAGCAAAGACGAGGCATCATAACGCTGCGCATAGCGCCTACTTACCGCATCATAGCGCTCTTTATACGCCATCATTTACCAGAGAGACCCAATTCAGCCAATGCATCACGTTGGACTTCCATGCCCCTAAGGAAGAGAAAGAGACATTTATTAAACCAAGGAAGGCATGCAAAAATAACAAAAATACCAAACAGCAATAAGACCTACCTGAAAGACTCAAAGCGGGCCGGCATCAGTGAAGTAACTAGATCGCATTCACCCACAAAGGACAACGCGCCCCTGCCAAGAAGGCAGGATGGAGAGCACACCAGAATTAACAACAAGGTGAGGAGAGGTCCAGAGGGGCTGCGGGCACACAGGGTGGTGGGGGGGCTGCTTACCCCAGTTGCCCAGTCTGGAACATTGCCCACCTGTATTCCAGGCAGAGCTTCCCCCCTGGTCACAACTGGGAACCGCAGCGAAGGATACCAGAGTCCCTACGGTTGGGTGGCGTCCCCGTGGATACCAGGTGAGCGTAACAGACTCTTAATTTCTTGCAATCCCTATCGCAGTACGTCCATCTGTTTTTGAACAGTGTTGGCTATTTTATCCCCAAACTTGTTGAAGTACTGCTCGACGAGCAGTTGCATCACTGGCTGGTCTTGAACGTCCTGCAGAGTCCTTTCTCCTTGTTCTGAGTGGGCCTGGATTGTTTGTAGCTGCTCGGGAGAGTTCGCTTCTCTGGCTCAGATCTTTGATAGTGCACCTTCTTGGTTTTTCTTTGCACACTCAGTGGCTCTTTCCCCTGGACTTCGAAATGGTTGAGCGGAGGTGTGCGAGCCCCCTTCATTGGACTGTTCCCTGATCTTCCAGGGTATATGCCGCGTGATTCTCAGGAATTCTCCCTCTTGTATTCCCTTGAACTTGTTTTGGCCAGCCAGACTCCTCCTCTCCTCTGTCAGTCCAGGTCCCTAGTTCAGTCGCTGTTCCTGTTATTTCTATCCTTTGCCCTGTCCTCTGGGCTCGTGGGACTGCTTCCTTGGTTATAGATGTCGGCCGGTGGTTGTGTGTCGGAGGCAAAGGGTTTCTCCATCCTCAGTGCGCTGCTGCCTTTATCCCTGTTACTCTTGCCTCACAGTTAGTTGTGGCTCGTGAGGAGGGCCCCCTTTCTTTGTTGGGGGGGTTGCTCTGATCCTGCTCCCCAAACCTGGATAAAGGGTTATTCAGAGTGTTCATCCCCTGTTTTCTTACTCTACTATTGTCTGGGCTGATTCGTAGCCTCTCAACCTGCTCCTCTGTTCCTGGGCTGACACTGCGTGTTGTGTAAGAGTGGCGGGTCCTCTGTGGCACTTTGCCTCTCCCCGCGAGGGGAGCAGAGTAATGGTGCCAGCTAGGGGGGAGAGAGGGAGAGTCTGGGCTGTGTCCCCCTACTCGGGTTCTGGGCAGCAAAGTGTCTCCCCCCCTTTCATGTCTGTTGTGCTCTGTGGGGGGGGGTTGTGCTGTGTCTGGCCTCACTGGGTGCTTGTGCGGGGTCAAGCTGCAGGCCCCACTCTCTCTCTGCCCGTCCTCCTCACAATGGTATGCCAGTGGCGGGCGGTGCTCCCTCTGGGTGCTGTGTTCCTTCCTGCGAGGTGACGAGGATGGGCCCCTGGCTATACCGCAGTTGCTCTTCATTGGCGCACTGGGGAGTACCGTGGGATCGCCTTCTTCCAGATGGTTCTTTCACTGCATCTCCTCAGCGTGGTCCCAGTGGAACCTCCCACTGCCTGGGCAGAGTGTCCCCCTCAAGTGCACTGGTCTGCTCCTCGCCCGTCTCCTCTTCACCCGGCACTGAGTGTTGACGCTCCTCTTTGGGAGTCGGCGCCAGATGCAGCTTCAGCAGTCCAAGGTGGTACACTGAGCAGGCCTCCTCTCCGCTCCGGTCTCCCAGTCGAAGGTGCATTCTAAGGTGCTGCACTGTGCCTTTGCCACACCACACCACCCCTGAGAGAGACTTGGAGACACAACTGTTAAGGGCTACTTCTGCACCATACAGTGCCCCCGGAGGGCGTTCGTGTCCGTTGATTAGGATTCCTCTGGTCTCAGGGTTTGGGAGAGCATCGCTTGCGGTGCACTTGGTGGCCATCCTATATCTCCCATCAAGAAAGTTTTAATGGACTAAAGAACATCCTCTGTTTCACGCCTGTACTGAAGGTACCAGACTTTAATCAGGATTTTATATTGCAAACCAATGCCTCCAAAACAGGTTTCGGAGCTGTGTTCTCCCAAAAGTAAGAAGGTATAGAACACTGTGGTAGGTTAGAAGGAGACAGACCTGTTTTTGTCATTTCAAAGATTCTTTATTCAAATAATAAGCGTAAAAGGCCTTGCCTTCCATAATCTATGGTTTTCCCTACCTAACTAAACTATCTAATGTGCTCGTTGTCTGTTGTGAAGTCCAAACTTAAACAGTCTGTCCTCCATCCAACTCTTAGCTACTCTGTCCTTACCACTAATGGTAAATAATAAAAGACCAGGAGAATGTCTCTTCTCCTGGATAGGCTGGTTTCCCCTACTCCTTCACTTGGCAAGTTTTTCTCCTCAGTATTGTTGGCTTTGGAAATCCTGGAAAAAGATTTCTCCTGAGTGTCTCTACAAGTCTTTCCTCTCCAGGTTCATCTAGGATGTGCAAAGAAGGCATGGTATCAACAGTAAGACAGACACAAGTGACCACATTTCAAGGGTGTTTATTGAACTCTCGCAAGGGTCTGAAAAACACCTATCTAACCCTAAATCTACAGATGGGAGCAAGCTACAACCATCAAATAATAATGCAGTCCTAGTGGAGTCTTGTAAAAATAAAAGGGACCATACTAAAAAAAAAACTATTGCCAATCCTTACTACTAATTTACAAATAACGTGGGGTAATGTTTGTGAAAAAGAAAGACGTGTTCTCAAAATGATGTGTCAGGATGTTATGGCCGTCTGCTTCCCTACCCCACGTTTTCAGCACGGGGCAAGGTGGATCACTCAAGTAAAGGTCACAATCTGGCTTTTGCGGCACAAAGATACAGTGCATTTTTCACAGTTTAGGACCCTCTGTGTCCAAGCCTCTTTGCTTCTTGCAAGTCTCTTGACTCAGAGGGCCAGGTGTACAAAACAACACACAAATATTCTTTTCCTTTTACCAGTATTCAATTCAGGTGACTCTTGGTTGACCCCCGACCCCCATCAGCCGGGCCCAGATCCCTTTCTTTCACTCAATTAGTCTCCCTCATATGGGCTCGGATCAATTGCGATGTACATTCAACTAGAAAAGACTTAGGAATGTGCACAGGGTTTAGCTTGACCCATTGCATAACCACTTCAATCTCAATATTTCTTTTTTTCTTACACTCAGCATCATTTGGATACCTAAAGAGAGACTTTCGAATGAGCACCCACGTGGCGCCAGACCACTCTGTGGGCCTCATTACGACCCTGGCGCTAATGGGTTAATGGCGCAGTAAAAGGCTGCAGGGCCGTTAACCCATTAGCGCCTAATTACGAGGTCCCTTTGCGGGACCCGACCTTAACTGCTGGTCTAGACCAAAAGGGACCTTCACGGTAAGTATGGTACCGCAATTTGTGGTACCGTACTTAGCGCCTTCGCCATTCCCATTATGCCCTATGGGGCAAAAATGGGAATGGGGAAGGGCCATGGGGAAATGGGGAAATACCGCCCCACCAACCTTTGAATGGGGCGGTATTTCCCCATTTCACCATGGCGGACACGTTACGATACCGGCACCAACCAAGGTACTAATAGCGCCATGATTTATTGCTGGTATTGTAATGAGGGCCTGTGTATGGTATCTTTTCTTGGCCTCCCAAAGTTCAATTATAAAGTTCAACCAATCCTTTGGTTTCCAATTATTTGCGTCACTCCTTACTAACGCTTCACACACTGTTCTCTTTATACAATTTTGCTGCTTGCTACCTTGGTTTAAAACACAAGCTGGTTTGGTATAAGTCTCTCCGATTCAATGGCTGTGCCGTCTTCACTGACACCACTTTGTTGTAGTTGCCAAGGACACTACCACTGCTGCAATCGCTCTTCCCCACCTTGGTTATTGACGAGGGAGAGCCCTAGGGACCTCTGACACACTGTGTGGGTTTGGTCAGCCTTAGTTCCTGGTCTTAGGTATTTACTTTTCAAGGCTCATGAAAGGAACGATCTTTAAAGGTGAAGGGTACTTCCCTCCTTGCAACCATCTCTGGTCTTGCCGTCTTTCTCCTTGTATTAAACTGCCATCTTGGAACTGCTGTTTCCTCGTGTGCTTTACCTTGCTCAAAGTGTGCCTTCGTGCATCACATTTAATCTGTGTGGGGAAATGTGATGTGTAATTATCTGACAATTGTAGTGGGACATGTCAGGTATGCGGCTCCGGTGTTATCCCGTTGTCGTTCACAGTGAACTGTTCATGAGAAAGTGTTTGTGTCGGGAAGGGGTGGGAGATGGAGTTCCTAGGTATCCTACCTAGTAGGATGGGGGAAGGATACCATGTCTCACCCTCCGGTATCCCACTTCCACTCCTGGAAAACCCCTCATCCAGATGATCCTCCCGCACTCGTCCACCCACAGGCACTGGATCCAAAAGTGAGGGCCATGTCCTGGCCACCTAGATGACATTTCCCCTGGGACTAGCGGGTGAGACACCTTCAGGTTTCTCACAGTTGACTGATTACCTCTTTGTATGATTCTTTTTCTCAATGTCGCTATAGTTCTTTAGCTCCTTATGCACAAGACAATTTATCCTGTTCCCCTCTTCGGATTCCCTGTCTTTCTCCTTGCTATTATTATTGTTGACCCAATAATGATTCTCTTGTCCAGTTCTTATATCACTGGGACGAGTAAGGAATAAGTTACTTACCTGTAACTGTTGTTCTCCAGCATGGGTCTGGCATGGATTCACAGGCTCATGAATATTCCCTGTTGTCAGGCTGGGAATCCTCGGTAAACAAAAAAAATCAGTTTCATTTTCGTTTCTGAACTGTCTTTCTACTAGTAACCAATCACTGGACTCTGGATCATACTGCCCCCAGCCAATGACTGCCCTCTGCCTAGGCCCCCCTCCTCTGGCAGTCATCCTCAGATTTGGTAGCACGTAAAGTGGCAGTAGGACCAAGAGAAGAGCTGCAGAGGGGTAGGCGGGAGGGTTTGCATGTGAATCCATGCCAGACCCATGCTGGAGAACAACAGTTACAGGTACCTAACTAGTTCCTTCTCCAGCATGGGGTCTGGCATGGATTCACATGCTCATGAATACAAGAATACATAGCAGTACCCACATGCACAACCACAGGAGGTGGCAAGGCTCAACATTAAGCATTTCAACAACTCAACATTAAGCATCTCTTACCTCCTCACCAGGCTCACCTTCAAGCAAACAGGTTGTGCAGCACTGCCTTGCCAACTCTGGACTCCTTCCTGGAATCCCAGTCAACGCAGTAGAATCTTGTGAAGGTGTGTGTCGACTTCCATGTAGCAGCCCTGCAGATATCCAGCAGGGGCACACCAGACAGGAACGCCGTAGTAGCAGCGATCGCTCTGGTTGAATGGGCTCTCGGACGGCCAGGCAATGGTCGGTTTGCCAACCATTGACATTGCATGATGCAGCCAGAGAGCCATCTGGAAATGGAAGCCTTTGAGAGGGCCTTCCCTTGATTCACAAGGCCAAAGTTCACAAACAGCTGTGATGTCTTCTGGAAACTCTTTGCGGTCCACGTAGAACTTCAGCGCTCTAGCCACATCCAGCGAGTGCAGAGTCCTCTCAGCCAGCGACGAAGGTGACGGGAAGAAAACAGGTAACACCAAGGGCTTGTTGCGATGGAATTCCAACAGCACCTTGGGCATGAAAGAGGGGTGTGGAGGTGATGGCCACAAGAAAAGCTGTCTTGCACGATAGGAACTTCAGCAGTGCGAATTGCAGGGGCTCGAATGGAGGACCCATAAGCCTGGTCAGCACCACATTGAGCTCCCACACCGGTGCCGGAGCCTTCACCAGCGGGAACGAACGGAAAAGTCCTTTCATGAACTCCTTCACCTGGCGGTGCGACCAGAGCGATGACCGCCCCGGAGTTCTGGTGTAGCGGGAGATAGCCACCAGATGGATTTTGATGGAGGCATGTGCCAGCCATGCCTTGGCCAGCGACAGCAAGTACTGTAATACTTGAGGGGCTGTGATCCGTAGAGGGTTGATCTTCTGTGCACGGCACCAGACAGAGAACCTCTTCCACTTATGTCCATATCACTTAAGAGTCGAGGATGCCCTGGCGTTTGCGAGAACTTCCTTACAGTCCGCTGGTATATCATAGCCTCTGAACTCTAGTACTGCAGGAGCCAGGCCTGCAGGTTCAGTGATCCCGGTTTGTGATGTAGGGTGGCGCCTCCTTCCCAGGCGAGTTGACTGATGAGTCGCAGAAGCAACGGCAACGGTGGGAACGTATACAGGAACAGGCCGTCCCAGGGGAAGGAGAATGCATCGCCCATGCTCCCCGGCTGGGGAAACCTGCTGGCGAACCTCCTGCACTTGGTGTTCGTCGTGAACAGATTGGTCTGGGGATTGCCCCACCGTTGGAATTTGAAATCCACTTGATCCTGCCGAAGTCCCCACTCGTGGCAAGAGCGCAGCTCACTGCTGAGTGAGTCGGCGACAGTGTTTTTCACTCATGCCAGATGAAAAGGTACCAGGAACATCCCCTGGGCAACGGCCTAGTGCCACAGATCCTGCGCTTCCTTGGATAGGGCTGGGGACCTGGTGCCTCCCTGTTTCCGGATGTAGAACATTGTTGTGGTGTTGTCAGTGAAGACCCGTACCACTTTGCCCTTGAGGGACGTAAGGAAAGATCTGAGGGCCCAGAACATGGCCCGGAGCTCCAGAACGTTGATGTGCAGCGACCTCTCCTCCGGGAGCCAAAGGCCTCTTGCGTGGAGATCTCCGGTGTGCGCTCCCCATCCTTCCAGGGAGGCATCCGTCATCACCGTTTCCTGGTGTGCTGGGGTCTGGAAGTCCATGCCCGCTGCGAGATGTGCGCGGGTGCCCCTCCACCGGACCGCTTGACGGAAGATCTCATTGAGGGTGATCTTGTCTTTGAAGCTTCCCGCCACTTGCATCCAACGGGCATCGAGGAACTCCTGCAGTGGCCACATCCGCAATCTGCACAGACGCACGAGGTAGATACACAATGACATCATGCCGAGCAGAGACTTGCAGGACCTCACCTTGGTTACTTACATGGTCAACAGCCGTTGTACCTTACCCAGGATGGCCCTCGTCCTTTCCTCCGACGGTGAAGCTAGCCATGCCACTGTGTTGAGTCTGGCCCCCAGGAACAGGGCGTCCTGGGACGGTTCCAAGTGGGACTTCGCAAAGTTGATTGAGAATCCCAGTTCCATGAGCAGGCGGACAGTCTTTGCTGTGTGGTCGATGGCGAGTTCTCTTGACTTTGCTCAGATGAGCCAATCGTCAAGGTAGAGGTACACATGGACCGCCTGCAGGCGCAGCCACGCCGCCACTGGTGCCATGCACTTGGTAAAGACCCTTGGAGCCGACTTAAACCCGAAGGGTAGGGCCTTGAACTGGTAGTGCCGCCCTTGGACCACAAAACCTAGGAACTTTCGATGTCCTTTGTGTATGGGGATGTGGAAGTAAGCATCCTCCAAGTCCAGTGACGATAGGAAGTCGCCTTCCTCCAGCTGTCCCAGCACATGCTGAAGGGTAACCATCCGGAAGTTATGGGCTTTGATGTATTTGTTGAGGTGCCGAAGGCCCAGGATGGGCCAACAGCCGCCAGTCTTCTTTCGGAGCCCTGGAGCCTCTTTGGGACGAGTTCTATTGCGCCCTTTCTCAGCATGGCATGTACCTCCAGAAGCAGCTGTGGAACGTGGTTTTCTTTCCTGGCAACAGGTGGGAAACTGGGGCACTTCCTTTGGCACTCCAGAGTGTGCCTGTGGGCCAGGGCATCCAGCACCCAATGGTCAGTGGAGATAGACTCCCACACGCCAACGAAGTTCGCCAGCCGGCCTCCCACTGGTGTGCTCAGGTGGGGGCCCGACGCCACGGCCAGTTCAGTCCTGTTTCTCCAAGGCCTTGCCACCCTTGGCTCCTTGGCAACGACGACGGTATCCACCGGCCTTGCTGCAGCATCTGTAAGCTTCCTGCGATGAGGAAGGGGCAGCTTGGCGGTACGACGTTCCACTGCCGCCGAATCCTTTGGAGGCACCTTGAGATTTGCAACCGGAGGTCCGAAAGGACGGCCGTCGCTGATGGAGAGTGCCGAAGGACCGGGCCGTCTCGGTGTCCGCCTTGATGGCCTGCAATGACTCGTCCACGGCTTTTCCAAACAGGTTGTTTCCGTCGAAGGGCATGTCCAGTACCCTTGTCTGCACGTCCTGATGGAAGTCGGTGGCCCTGAGCCAACCGCGCCGGCGCAGGCAAATGCTGTTGCCCATCTGATGAAATCCAGGCGATGTCTGTAGCTACCGTGATGGCGTGATCCAACACCACCTTGCCGTCTCGCAGGATTTCCAGGGCTTCCGCCCTCTTGTCGTCCGGGAGGAAGTCCAGGATAGGGGCGATCTTGAACCACAGCTCCCTATCATAGCGGGCCACGATCGCGATGGATTTTGCCACCTTGATGGTCGTTGCTGCCGACGAGATGACTCGACATCCCATGGCATCTAGCTCCTTTCCCTCGCTGTCCGGAAGGGAAGTGGAGGATAACGCCGTTGCCCCTGCCGCTTTCTTCTTGGCTGCCGCGGAGACTACGGAATCCGGGGTCGGTGGCGCCCTGAGGCACATAGGAGCAGAGTCTGGGACCCAGTACTTCTTCTCGTACCGGTCTCTCTTTGCAGGGGCCGTGGACGGGTTCTTCAAAAGGGACAGCCCTTCGTCCCATATGTCATCCAACAGCGGGACTGAGAGTACGGTTTTCCTCTTGGCTTCCCGTCATTGGTAAAGAAATCCCTCTTTCTTTTGTTTCTTGCGGCACAGCTGGAAAGGCTCTGAGGCCCTGGCTATCATGGCATGAATGAGCCAATTTCATCAGGGGGGGGGAGCCCGGGTAGGAGGCGATGGGAGATCCATTCTATCGTCGCCACCGTCGTCAGTCCCCCGTCCTTGCCATCTCCATCCCCGTGTCGTCCCTCGGCGTAGGGGATGGGGGTGAAGGCTGGAAGGGAGGGGTAGGCTGGACTCGCCTCCGCTTGCTTGGTGGGCTCCCCGACGGTCCAGGCGCCGCTAGATCATACGCTGGGGGTATGGGCAACCTTGTCCTCATCTCTGTACACAGGGTCTGCAAAGCCATCAAGATTGCTCCTGAGTTGTCCTGCGGCGTAGGCATCTGTTGCAACGGGAGCGGTGGCTGGGGCGTGGGATCCTCTGTTTCCTCCATGGCCCGCCGTTCTTTGTCAGCTCCACCGTCGCTCTCTATGTCAGCCTCATCGGGATCCTTCCCCTAGGTCCTGACCTCCTCGAACTTCTTGTCCAGGATAGCTTTGATGCCAGACAGCCCATCCTCGGAGCAGGTATCTGAGTCCGATAAGGCTACCGTGCCCCCCCTCTTTCTCATCCTGGGGTTTCACAGGGGTCTTTTCGAAAGGCAGGAAAGATGATTCCCTCCATGATGGCAGGGAAACTCTAGGTCCGGAGGTCGTCTCCACTGGGGTAACCTCCGCCGGCTTCGCCAGGGCCGCCACGACTCCTGCAATCGAGGCCTTAGCCGGGTGAATCAGGGCCTTCACGACCTTGGGCGCACCTGAGGCATTCACCTTGGGGGGGAGGGTCACCGCCTCACCCCCCCTTGGCGTTCTCCGTCAGGATCAACCGGGGCTTCTCCCGAAGCTTACCCGGGTTCTCCGACTTCTTTTTCACCGAGCCAAAGTGTTGGCTCGTGGTTGACGGCGTCGGTGACATCGTGCCCTGCCTGGCAGCCGAGGAGCCCGGACCAATGGCACTCCCGGTGCCCGCGGACTCGCAGTGCTTTGCCTTTTGTTGGGCCCCCCGTCGCCGTATCTCTCTCAAAGGTCTTAGAAGACCGCTCAGACTTCTTCTTCTCACCTGCTGCTGGGCTCTTTGCCTCCAGCCAGTCAGAGAGTCATTTACGATGGTCCTTCATGGTCCGGACGCACAGTCCTCCTCCACGTGCGACTTGTCGGCGTGTAGGCAATAGAGGCACCAGGAGTGTTCGTCCTCCTTAAAGATGTTCTGCAGTCCACATCCTGGGCAGTTCCTAAACAGTTTGTATCCAGTAGGCGTCAAATCTCCTTTGTCCTGGGCCATGTCCAACTCGGAGTAGGCCTCAAAGGTCTTCCGGAATCCTCCAAGAAGTGGAATTTGGCGAAAATCCGCCCTTGAGGAGCATAGAAATTTCCAAAACAGGTCCCCATTGATCGGAAGAAGAATCGGTGGAGCTTGAGGCTCGAATTGACCGCAAAATAGGAGTAATACTCCTTGGAGAAACGTAATACGCAGTAAAAGCTCGAGAGCTAAGCACAAGGACTCCAAACACTTGAATGTGCAGTACAAATCTGAAGATGGCTGCCAGAGGAGGGGCTTAGGTAGAGGGCAGTCATTGGCTTGGGGCAGTATGACCCAGAGTCCAGTGATTGGTTACTAGTAG
This sequence comes from Ambystoma mexicanum, assembly GCF_040938575.1. Taxonomy (NCBI): domain Eukaryota; kingdom Metazoa; phylum Chordata; class Amphibia; order Caudata; family Ambystomatidae; genus Ambystoma; species Ambystoma mexicanum. The sequence continues at coordinate 1,488,194,497 of NC_090924.1, forward strand.
AAAGACAGTTCAGAAACTAAACTGAAACTGATTTTTTCTTTACAGAGGATTCCCAGCCTGACGACGAGGAATATTCATGAGCATCTGAATCCATGCCAGATCCCATGTTGGAGAAGATGTGTTTCACAATGGTTCTTTGTGTCTGACCCCTCACTGGGACGAGTAGGCTGAGCCCCAGAGTATTTGTCCCTCTTCTCCTCTTCTTAACTTTGTACCACTCAATGGGATGAGCAGGCTGATAGTATTCGTTATTGACATATACCCGCCTGGGTCTCCCTCCATCCCAGGTACCTTGCTTTTCGTGGGCTGGCCTCACCGGGTCTGCTTTCAGGAAAGGGACTCCACATGCTATTAGGATAGCTTGGTTTCTCATTCCATTTGCTTTAGACTATTTTCTGTGGCTCTACGACTTCCAGGATCCAACAGTCTCAGTGTTTTTGTCAGACTGAGCAGTCCACCCCTCCAGAGTCACACCACCGCTCTTGCCTGTTTCTCGTTGGGGTTTTCTTTCCCTCTGCATCTGACCAACAGCACCTTATGGCTCCCCCCCCCCCCAACGAAGGAGCTCACAGTCTCCTTTCCCAGTCACAACGTGACTGGTATCTCTCCCTAAGAGAAGTCTTTCTTCCCTTATTACCACAGGTTGCAGGGTCCTCCCCAGCAGATGACTGTAGTCCCTTCTCCCCGTTTGTTGACCACTCTTCCTGCTTTGTTCAATCTTCTTCGTCACAGTACAGTTTGTCCTGGACCATGGAGTAATCACTATTACTCTTTCATCATTCTTCTAATTCATAGTATTTGCAGCATATTGTTCTTCGAGTGGAATCGTAAGTCTTGTACTGCAACAACAAATAGTGGTTGGTTTTGATGGTGTCCCCATTGTCTAAAAGGGAAGAGGTTTAGGGAGTTCCTCTACAGAACTGGAGTCCTTGGTCCTCAGGGGGGTGGAGTCTCTCCCTGGAAGGTCCTGCTTACCGCCACCTAAAGGGGGATTATTGCATAGCGGACTCACCTCCCTAACCTCACAACGAAAGGTTCCCCCCTGGGAAGAAGGGACTGAATCCCGCAATTCATCATAACACCCAGTATTATACACCAGTAGGAAACACTTTCCAAGATAACTGAATTATGTCACCATTGAGTTGGATTCTGTGTGATTTAATAAAAGTAGTTACAAGGAACTACTAAAAACTACTCTACTCCAACTGGCTGAGGGTCAGACGCTTCTCCAAGCAGAGAGTTGTGGGCAGGTCTATCTCCTCGGGTGGGCCTCCCTCTGGAACAGCCTCCCTGCCTCTCTCAAACTTGAGCAGAACCACCTCCGGTTCCGGAAGCAACTAAAAACCTTCCTTTTCGCTTCTGCTTTGTCTATTCCTCTCCCCTGCTGATGCACCTGCCTGCTCTGCATGCTGGTCACCCTCTGAACTCGGGACCAGGCTCCTACATGTCCAGTTGCCCTTGTACTGCCTCTGGGCTCCCCAGCCCTTAAGGGTCTGTATCTGCAACTCTACAGTCCCTTCTCTCTGCACTTATGAGCCACCCGCTGGCTGCACTTGTGAGTAAACTGCACTTCCCCCTTTCCTTCCCCCTTACACTTCTCCCCTTCCCCCTTACACTTCTCCCCTTCCCCCTTCCCTGAACTCACACGATTTGAATGATACAAGGCCTGGTAAGATCGTAGTTTTATCCTCCCTAGTTTCCCCCCTCCTTATCTTGTCACGCCTAGAAACACTTGTGTACATGCGTATTATAAATACCACATTATATTGAATGGAACTTGGTAAAAAAACAAGCTCACAGGAGAAGGGAGTCATTCTCCAGGCTTTTATTGTTATATTAGTGGTAGGGTTAGAATAGGTTACTTTTGGACAGTGGACTGAACCGGATTTGGATTCTCAATGTCGACTAACGATCACCCTATTAGTTTGGTTAGGTAGGGAAACTCTTAGCATAGGGAAAGATAGGTGTTTGTTTGTTTCAGTGAGATGGCAAGTTAGAGTCCATGTCCATCTGACCCGCCACAATGTGTAGATAACTTTCAATGAACGTGTGTGTGCAGCTTTAATCTACATGTGTGTGCCACTCTAAGTACAACACGTGTACAGGCGCATTGTAAATGACTTATCATAGTATGTGCATGCAGCTTTAAATACACGTGTGCGCGCGCGCGCATGCACAGTTCAGAATCTACTCCTATCATTTGCCTACAGCACTATACATTTTGGTTTAGAGATGTAATAGTCTCTAGTAAATAGACATTTTCACAGCCCCCTTGCCCTGCCACATTACACATAGATCTGCTTGTGCCTTTCAAGGTGAGGGACTTATATGGTTTAACACTTTGAACTAATTAATTCTGTGAGCTCATTTTGGTTGCACAACCATCTAAATTAAGACTAGACTCACAGTGGCTGCTTATCGCATTCGACAATAGTGTGTAATGACTTACACTATGGCCTGTGCGATTATACACTGGCAAGAGCAAAGAATTCTATTTAATTGTGCTTAATTTTACAAACACAGTTGTTAGGCGGAAACCTGTGCAGTTCCCTCTGCGACCACTGCAAAAGATTTAGGACTACAGGCGTTGGCGGTGAACCCACTTGGTAGCAGTCTGCACCACACAGATTCACGTGGTAGCTGTGGCTGATCAGTCAGACTTCTCTCAAGAAAAGTTGAGCAGTATGTGGAGTATACAAAATAGGGCAATTCTTCACAGCAGGACAAGCAAAGACGCAACAAGGCTTAGTGTAAATATATTAAGGCATTTATTTATAACAGAACATCTATGAAAAACATTAAGGCAAATCACGGCAAACAAATCAAACACAATTACTCTACGAAGTCGAAAACGGTCAATCCCCCTAGCAATATTTCGACAACTCTAGGTTCTACCGGTATCACTTATTTTCAGACAGAGGTGTATACCTCAACCCAGATGACACTCGAAGATTAGTTAGGATGGGAGAGAAAAAGATAGGCAGGTCATGAAATCAACACAGTTCAATCCCACGCGGATAAAATGCAAGGCAAGACGGCAAGAATCACAATAGATTGTAAAGTTCAGAGGCCAGGCCCACTCGGAGAGAGGCAAGGCGCGATGTCCCAAAAGGTCTCTAGTGGAGATGCATTCAAGTCTGTATAGCAAATTGTTATCGGCAGGTTGAACCAGTTCAGAACAAAGGATGAGAAAAGCTTGGAGGCGACCCAAGGGAACGGAGAGGATTAAGACACCTCACTCGAACCGATCGAAAGGGAAGCCAGGCGGACACGGTACCTTGTTGTGGAGGGCAGCTCCGGCGGGGGCAGTTGTTTCTGGTGGTGGATGCACGGCGGGTCTTTGCCAAGAGTAGAGATGATCTCGTCGTCGAAGAAAATGAAGTCCGGTGCACCACCAGGGAAGAGACCAGCCGCGGAGTGCTCCGTCACAAGGCACCACCTTTTGGTCGCGGTTCAGGGGTAGTGGCTATCCGGTTGCCGGGGTGCACTGCACGGGCAATTCGACCACTGCGTCCTGAGGCGAATAAAAAGCAAAGGGGACTGATTGTTCCCACCAGCCAGGGGAAGAGACTCTCCGGCAGGGAGATCTCCTCTGTCGTCGGGAAGTGGTGAGTCGGTTCCGCAGGGCTCCACCGGAGGTGTCGTCGTGCAGGTCGGCTCAGCGTTAACCTCGTCAGATTCTTAGGTCCTGTGGCGACTTCTGAAGATCCAGTCCCAAAAGCCCTGCTTTTATGCAGAAAACCCCCATTCATTCAGCCTAGCTGTCAATCAACACATGCTAAGTGGTGAGCGGGAACGCTCACCACTTGGGCCAATCACTCCAGAGTGCGACCTGAGTTGGCAAGGCAACTCGGTCCAGGGTGTCTAAACCCCCTCCCACACCCCTGAAGTAACCCAGACAGAATGGCACAACTTTGGAGGGTCTCTGTACAGAGGCCCGTCAAAAGTGGAACAAAGGGCTCAACCTTTGGTTTAGGAGTCACAGAGACGAACACAGACGCCATTTTACAAACCGAGTTCTGGCAGAAAATACCATCCGATAAACTTATTTACGATGAGTAGATCGGTGGTACGTTAGAGATTAACGAGAAAAAGTATCAATCTCCAACAATGGGACGAATCCCATAGGGTTATGCTCAGGGTCGAACATAACAAGTAGTTTCCACTGCCACCAGCCAAAACTCGACGAGGGGGGACGGGACAGTGCCCCCCTCGAGCAACAGGTCTAGGAGTAATCGAATTACCCCTACTAGTACGTCCACAATAAAATGGTTTGTACTAGTCCTGTTAGTAAATTTAGGTCTAGTAAAGCCACTGGTGACTTTACATGCCCGGGGAGACAGTAGTCAGTCCCCGGGTATGGAGTCTATGGTGGGGGTCCGCTAGGACACCCCAGTGTTACGGCACGTAGGGTGCGGTGTAACACACATAGAAAAACATATGAGACCCTATGGAGTAAAGGACCCCATAGCCCATCGAACACATTGACATTTCAACGGAATTACACACATACATGTCCAAGAGCGGGAGAAAAGAGTCTCACTCTTGGCAGGATGGAAAAAACAAACTCCAGAAATCCAGCAAAGCTGCTGGGGGACTCACTAGGTTAGGAAATTCAGCCTAAACAGAGAATTCTCCCTAACAACAGTCTAATTCCAGTGCACAAGTAACTGTAACTTTTGAACTGTGCCTCTAAATATGAAACAAAATACATTGGGTTTTAAGGAAATTACATTTCACTTTACATTCCATACAAATGGGAGACACAGGGCACCATGTTTAATGCTACGCCTGTATCTTTGGCAAATCAGGATTTCCCTTACATTCCCTGCCCCTTTTTTCCCCAGGATTTTACTATGGATAATATAGGGACATTTTGGGTTCTCTCAGGGTTCACCTATTTTTGAAATGCAGCAAGGTCCCAGTCAGTCTAGAATGACTCCATCAGCAAGCTCTCTTTTCAGCTGGCTGTCTGGATACCAATTCCCAACCCAGTGTATCTTGGATCCTCCAAGGCAAGTAACGACTGGAACGCCAAAGTAATCCAAAAGGAGCGCATACCAATCAGGAAGTAACGCAATTTATTTAAGCCCAGAATGTAGCTCAGAAAGCACAGTTGAAACAGTCTGTGGAACGAAACTGAGAGAACTGAGCTGCCAAAGCCGCCCAGAACAGTTATTCCTTTTATACACAAATAACATATTTTGCATACACAGAGTTGAAACATTTGTTAAAACGCCCTACAATAAGCTGATTGGTGGGACTATGTCAGTCCCCTATTTCTAGGCATACATTGAATGATTGCCATTGGCTCGGGCCATCTTGACCCCCATTGTCCAACAGCACCTATGGTGCCATCACACACCTTCCCACACTGCCGCCCAATTATGTCTTATAGCATTACGCGATTGTGCCGACCACTGGAACTTTATTCATCTACCATTGGTCAGCCTCCATCGAACAACCTGAGTTTGGTAAAGGGGAGACATGCACACGAGATCTGACCAATGAGGTGCCCAGCAGACATTAGCAAGGACACAAAACACAGTTACACACAATGGACACCGAAACCTGTACTTGTGATTGGTTCCCCGTCGCTCATCCCCATGACCCCCAGCCCTCTTCACATGCCAATCTGCCACGGTACATTTTGAAACCACACACCACACTGTGGTGGGATTTTATTTTACTGCAATTAATTCCAATTCCCTACAAGTTCCCAGCAAACATCCAGATGCCTTGATCTCTGGCCTTGGAAGTAACTGTTGGTCCCATTTGCCTGTAGCTACATTCTCCTGGGAACTGCCAACTTGCAACATTTCTCCAGCACTCTGCTGTAGCTGAACGCTCGAGAAATTCATGGTTACACAGGACACGAGGCCTGTGGCTGCGAAAGGACAAATGCTTTACTTACCTAAGGCCTATATTCTAAAATGGCTGTAATGTTGTTCACACCGGGCTAAACAACCTTTTCTACCCACTATCCCTGCCCCTTGTCCATATCAACTGCATGCCACCTTGCCCCCTGCTGAGTCGCTTTGTTCCCCCAATACCCCCTGCCCTCCCTGGACTTTTCTGGCTGCTCATGCACACACAGCACATATGTTACTCAGTGCAGCTGCCAATGATGTTCTCACCACCTAGAAGTGCCTCCCAGTCAGTCACGTAATTGATAGTTGTGCCCCCCCACCCCTATCCTTGGCAGTGCTTTTGCACCTTTACCACACTAGGCTGGACATCCCCCTCTTAAAGGCTTCTGATTCAGCCATCCAGTTGGGCACAGTTTTGCTGCCCCTGGTTACCTCTACTCCAGGTGTATCCTGAAGTCTTGAATGTTCATCTCCCCATATTAGTTAGATAATCGTCCTTCTAGTCTGTGTGCCTGTTATTGTATATCTGTGACCCGTCTCTTGAGTTTCTGACTGGGTGGGGCTAACACAAGTCCCATGACTGTGAAGCGAGTGGTAAACTCATTACTAATGTAAAATGGCAATTTGGTTTATGCCAAATGACTCTGGATATGAACGTGCAGGATTAATCAAATCCGATTCTCTAGCAGAGATTCTCTAGCAGAGCGTGCATAATTGCACCTGACTGTCTTCACCCTATGCGATGCAGTTTGTCATCCATTTTTCCATTTATCTCCAGATGTTTGCATTACATAGCAAGTGAATGTTATATGGGCTGGGCATACCCAGTGAGTTGTTTTAAGTTGATACAGTTCCTTTCTAAAGATATGATTCTTCAAAGTATTGCATTTTTAATTTAAAATCATCCATTTAGCTTTCATTTTAACTTTGTACATTAAGAAATGCTGACTTCAGACTGCAGAAGTCACTCCTGATCCCTGTACCTTCTCCTTCCTGATGGAATCCATGTTAAAGGCAGTGCTTCGTTCATTGTGCACAGAATATCAGATAACAGTCCCGTGACTTTCAGGTAATGCATTTCACGAGGAGTCTGGCATGATATATGTGGCAGGCCCCTGTGATGTGAATTCCTGAAAGGGGGGGGGGCGTTGGGCTTTTAGAAAGGTGAATTTTCAGTCAGTTAATCTCAACAAGCCACACGTAGCTAGGTATGTGCACGTCTATAATACGCACGCGCCTCCTGCCAAGTGCTTGGGACCCCGTGACATAACTGTGATGAAATCACAGACTTCATTTGTGTTCTTTTCTCCAATCAATGTTCTCCAACCTGCTGAGCTCTTTTGGTAGTAAACACTCCAATGGTCTAGGCTCTGCCTTTCACATGTGGCAGAGTTCCAACTTCCATTCATTTTTAGCATCAATGAGGCAATACTTGATTTACATGAGTGTATTTAAAGTATGAAATAAAGCCTGTTGCACTGTCAGGTAGAGAATTCCCATGTAATAATAATAACACACTTATCACCCAGAGATTTCTAAGCGCGGACCGAACCTGTGTTGCTCTGCATCGTCTTGCTTCCAAGGCCCAGAGCTATTATCCTGAGCCACTTTTATAGACCTGGGAGAGCCAAGGAATTCAGGGGTAGTGCTGAACCAGGGCTGAGCCTGTGGGTCTGGCCTGGCTTTTAGGGGAAAGGATGCATAACATGGGTGCAGGACCTGTGTCAGGGACTTGGGGAAGAAAAGGCACTGGGGGCAGTAAAATGGTCTAAAAGGAGCATATAAAAAGGCTAACATGGACTGCAACAAGACAAGGGATTAAAGGGAGCAGAACAATGGGCTAAATGGGACAGTAGTAAAAAAGGGGGCTAAAGTGGCAACAAAGGGGGCTGGAGCAAAAAAGGGGGGCTAAATAGGACTGGGGCAAGAAAATGAGTTCATCTGGGCTGGGGAAGCAACAATAGGTGCTAAAAGGTGCCGGGGCAAAGACACAAGTTGGAGAATGGGGGTCTAGGGGCCATGCTGATGTTTTGGAGAGGGGGCTGGGGCAGGGAAAAGACGACCATGGCATTTTGCAGGGCTGGGAAGCGGTTGTGTTTTTGGGATTGGCGGAGGACATGGAACAGGGTAAATAAATAGTGGAGGATTGGGGGCCGCAGAGCTACTGTTTTGGGAATGTTTAGGGGAGGGTGGTTTTGAAGGTGCGGGGGTCGTCCCTCGGCCGTCACACATGCATGCAACCACACGCACCCATGCACGCAGAGAATACACGCCGGAGACGTGTGATGGCTCCGGTCTCTGGCGCGAACTGGCGGGCACCGCCTTTATTAAGCTAACGCGCATGCGCGAGCCCCGCAGCTGCTCACGCATGCGTACTTCGTGTACGCAGTACACAACATCCCTCCTTTTCCCCGGAAACAAACAATTAACACTTAACTGCAGAAACAACAACAATTAACAACTGACTGCAGAAGTACAACCTGGTTCCTTCTTCGGATTTGCAACAACACCTTTCCCCGCCTATGGTGCAGGGTCCATGATAAAGTCTCTGAATCTCTGGGGAAGTCGTCGTCCGGCCCTGCTCGGGTATCGTGGTGCCACGTCACCAGGGGCCTCCGATGTCTCGTGATCTGCAGTTGGAGTAGCTTCCTCCATCCCTGTCTCTTCCCCTTGTTCCGGGACCTGTTCTGCTGTTGCCTCGCCATCAGCGGCCTTGATGCGCTTGAAAAACGACACATTTCTGGTGACGGTTCCTCTGGCATTGGCTGCGGTGACCATTGTACCTTTCACGTGTGTTACACCCAGTGGTTGGGTTTCGTAAGTTGTCGACAGCTTTCCTTCTGCTCTTCTGTTTCGTACCAACATGGTATCTCCAACCGCAATCTGTTTTTCCGGCAGTCTCCTCTGCGCTGTTTCATTCTCGTTTCTCCATGACCTTTCTAGTTGTACTTGGTCATTGTCGATCACTCCTGGTTGTCTCAGGTGTTGTGCAATACTCCCGGAGAAAGTCGAACAAATTCCGTCGGAGGTCTTCACCTCCATTTTCGGATATGCGAAACACCTTGTTTAGTGTGCGCATGAAACGCTCTACTTCTCCATTGGCTCTTGGCCATAGTGGGGTGACTTTTCGGTGTTTTATGCCTCTCTCTTCGCAGTATCGAGCAAACGATTGTCCTTGGAAAGGTGACCCATTGTCAGAACATAACTCGAGGGGAAACCCATGGGTAGCAAATATCTTGTCCATGGCCAGGGTGGTGTGGTCGGTGGCCTGGGACTCGACCAGTTCCACCTCTGGATATCGGGACCATTGGTCAGTCACTACTAGGAAGTGTAGTCCTCTTCCGGTGGAGCCAAAGTCGGCATGTACTGTCCCCCAAGGTAAATCACTCCTTGCCATGGTCTGAATCGGGGGTCCCTTCTCCGCCGGGCTCGTGGCTTGGCACGGGATGCATGCCCTCACAAACTCTTCCACTCTCTTTTCCAATTCGGGGAACCAGACTTTGAGTCTGAGACGTGCCTTCATTCTGGTCATCCCTTGGTGTCTGTTGTGTGCCAACTGAAGGACGTTCGGCACGAGTGACCTGGGGATCACAATCAGGTGCCCTCTCAGCAGGAGACCATCGGCAGTCACAGACAGTTCATGTCATGCACCCCAGAGCAATTGCAAATCCCTTTGCGTTTCTGCATTTCTCCGGGCATTGTTCAAAAGGAGCTCCCGCCATGCTCCTGTGGCTACCGCACCTTTCACTCTCAGAAACGCCTCATCCGAGTTCGATTCGTTGGCAATTTCTTGTCTTGTTAAAGCAATGGGAAGCGCAGACTCGACGACCATGTGAATGGTGTCCACACAGTTTGCAACCTCCGTAGTGTCTCTGGGTCTTCCTGCGCCGGGGTGGCGAGACAAATAGTCTGCAGGGTTGTGCGTACCTGGGCGGTATACCAGCTTCACCCCGTACTCCATGAGGGATAGCATCCACCTCTCTATCCGAGGTGGCGGTTTGGACGAAGCGCCTGCCAGAATGGGCAGTAGGGGCTTGTGGTCCGTCACCACTACAACAGGTTTCCCCAGGATATATAATCTAAAATGTTTACAGCCCCATAGTATTGCGAGGGCTTCGCGTTCAATTTGAGAATATCTTCTCTCTGTGTCTGTGAGTGCCTTGCTGGCGTATGCAACGGGTCGCATGGATCCCTGTTGATCCGTCTGCACGAGAACCGCCCCAAGTCCCACTGGACTGGCATCCACTATGATTTCAGACTCCCGGGCTGGGTTGAAATACGCCATGGTATCTTGTTCAGACAGGGCATCCTTGATGGCCGTGAATGCTCTCTGTTCCTTTCCAGTCCACGTCCATGCTACTTCATTCCTCGTGAGTGCTCTCAGGGGTTCAGAAAGGGATGCTAAGTCCCGAATAAACCGCCCACAGTAGTTCATCATTCCTAAAAAGCTGCAGACTTCTGCCGGGGACGTGGGAGGTGACGCCTCTCGAATGTCTCTCACCTTCTCAGGATCTGGGGATATGCCTCCCGCATGGAAGACAAATCCAAAAACCTCCAGGCTGTCCTTCAGGAATTCGCACTTTTCTTGGTGCAGCGTCAGGCTGAGGCTGTGGAGCCTATGAAAAGTGTTTTCCAGACGCTTGATATGCTCTGCTTCAGATTTGGCAAAGACTAGGATATTGTCTGACATGTTTATTACTCCTTTTAGTCCGGACAGAGCCCCACTGATAGCATTTTGGAAAACTTCTGCCGCCGAGGATATTCCAAAACTGAGTCTTTTATAATGAAACAGTCCTTCGTGTGTTGTAAAGGTCGTAATATATCTAGACTCTGGGTGGAGCTCCAACTGGTGATAACCCGCTCTCAGGTCTAGTTTCGAAAAGAATTTCGCACCCTGAAGTTCTCCAGCGATGTCGTCCAGAGTGGGAGTGAGATGACGTTCTCTTTTTATGGCCAGATTAGGAAGTCTCATGTCTACGCAAATGCGTACAGCCCCAGGCTGTTTGGGCTTTGGGGCCACTACAATTGGAGAGACTCACAGGGTGGGCCCTTCCACCTTTTCAATGATGTCTCGTTCCACTAGGTCTTGCAGCTCCTTTTCCACCTGAGCCCTCAGATGAAACGGTTTGCGACAATGTTTCAACGCCTTTGGTCTGACTGACTCATCAATGTGGAGCCTTATTGGCTCAGCCTTCAGTTTCCCTATGCCCCTGAAGAGCCCCTCAAAGCGTGTCAGCAGGCTGTCCAGATCTGTATGATATACCGCAAAAGTGAAATGAACCAGGTCGAGTGCTTCAGATGCTGCGCAGCTTAAAAGAGAGTGCGGACTGAGGCTGGTTACAAAAAACCTTGCTTTGATGCTGTTTTGGCCATGGGTCACTGGGGCTACAAATACCCCTTGGATGGGTAGCGGAGTATCTTCACAATAGCGTATATCTGAGCTTGGGAGGGCGACAGGGTTGGTGGGCCTGCCAGTGCGTTGTAATGTCTGTCCGCCAGTACGCAGACTGAAGCTCCCGTGTCGATGAGGACTGGAGTGGGAATCTCTCCAATGTCTACATATGGGTCTTCATCTAGTTCCAGGGCCATTTGCGATGCTGGAAATGAATAAAATGTCTTCCTCCTCTTCTTCCTCTTCTTCGGCAATGTGTAGGTCGTGCACGTCCTGTTCAAGGGATGATATGCCCCTCGCAGTGCGAGCGCCACCTCTACCGGCCCTCTCTGGTCCTCTGCTTGCTGCCACGGGCATGGTGGCCCTACACATCCTGGCGTAATGCCCCGGTATCCCACACCTGTCGAATGTTCGTGATTTGGCTGAGCATTCGCCCCTGTGTGGGAGATCATATCCACAATAGGAGCACGACTGAGGGGTACCTGATGTCGTGGGTCCTTCTCCCCTCTTCGGTGTCCATCTGGCCTTCCCAGGTGTGAAACGTCCGACTGCTAGAGCCTCCTCCTCATTCTTGGGATGCGTGGCTGCGTCCATTTTCGATCCTCTGGCCTCCGCCAGCTCATACGCTCTTCCCATGTCCAGGATTTGCCGGAGGGTCAGCCCTGGTTCCCTCAGGACTTGCCTCCTAAGTTTTCCTGAGCAGCATCCTTGCAGCAGTTGGTTGCGGACCATTTCCTCTTCGTTGACCCACCTGCAGGAGCTCACTAGGTGTCTCAAACGGGCACAAAACTGGCCCAGTGACTCTTCGCTTCGTTGTTTTTCCGCCCCCATGATAAACCTGTTGAAATCAACATTCACTAATGGTAGGAAGTGATCCCGAAGTGCTTGTTTGACAGCGTCATACGTCGCCACTGGAATGTCGAGGGAGTCATATATTTTCTGGACTTCAGTGCCTGCGGAGTACATCATGATGGCGATCTTTGCCTCGTCTTCTGTCTCCCCCAAGGCTCTGAACATCATTTCCAGTCTTTTGACCCATATGAGCCATTTTGGGCCAAGTTTTGATGGGGGCCCCGTGGTATCAAATTCAGGCATGGGAGCCAGAGTGGTGCGCACTCTGCGTGGTATTGGGGCAACGGCACCCTCATCATCTGTTTCTTCACCCATCACGATAGGTACTCACAGTATTGTCTTGGCAGGTTGATGGGTGATCCGACTCCCAACTGTGGCAGAGTCTTCCTGTTGGCTCTTCTGCCACTTTCTGTGTCACAGCCCTGCACCAGTTGGGCTGTGGAATGTCCAAAAATTGCTGCAACTGCTTGCAACGGGCAGATGGCGCACAAGCACCCGAAACGGGCTGCAACCACTGCGTATGTCGTAGTGAACGAGCACTCAAAATGGCCGCCGGCTGTTAGAGCGGGCCCGCGACTGCGGAGTTGTGTTCCGTTTCGTCGGAAAACGGGAAGAACAGCTCCGATCCTGCCTCGTCGCCAATTTTGTAGGTGCGGGGGTCGGCCCTCGGCCTTCACACATGCATGCAACCACACGCACCCATGCACGCAGAGAATACACGCCGGAGACGTGTGATGGCTCCGGTCTCCGGCGCGAACTACCGGGCACCGCCTTTATTAAGCTAACGCGCATGCGCGAGCCCCGTAGCTGCTCACGCATGCGTACTTCGTGTATGCAGTACACAACAGGTGGGACATGAGAAATGAGGAGCCAGCGTCGGAGGAGCACTGCTAACCAACTCTTTGTGCCCACTTAACTTTAAATTTGCCACCAGCTGCTGCACAGTGGTGCCGGGAAGCACTCCTGCCCTAGCCAATCAATGAGTGGCGGGGGTAGGACAGGAAGTTAGGCAGCCAGTAAAAAGGCATGTTTTTTTCTTTTTTTTTTTTAAACGTTTTTCTTCTGGGGTAGGGTGCAGCCAACGGGCACTGACCCGAGGAGGAGGATTAGGGCAGAGTCCAAGCTTTGATGGGACCGAGCCCGAGACCTGCTGGTCTTCAGCTCTATATAATTACAGTACATAAGCCTGTCTCCAAGTTCAATTAAAAGGCCTAGGAGCATCAAATTGTTTTTAATTCACTTTTACTCTGTAGAAAAATGTTCTTTTGCACACACGCTATTGTTTGCACCTGGCATCTTAGAGATGCATGTCGTTTCGTAATGGCAGCAAGTAAGATGCACAATCCAACAGAAGATGTGAAGTGTGATTGGCTTCTGTTATTTCACTGTATGTTTGGACATTGCCCTTTCCTTCAGAGTTTCTTACAATGTACTGTCCCTATCCTGGAACATACAGAAAAGCTAAACAAATCTCTTTTCAGTGAAAGTAAATACAACACAAAATGGGGTCGATTGCTAGAGTGATTATTTCACAAAATATGCCGACTAATGCTCTACTCCCATTTAGTCAACAACCATTTGCAGCTCTTAAAGGATGGTAACTATACCCCCACGTCACGCCACCTGAAAATAGGGATTGGACCCTTCATATACTAGATACAGTATTTGGACATATTAGGCGACTCGCATTTTGGCTTCATCATTATTTCTGTGATTTTGCACATAGGGAGGCGCTTCCACCTATTCGTCACTTCGCTCCCTTTTTTCGTACCTGCAATAGCAGAATTTGACTACATGCCTTGATAACGACCGATAAGGGTCGAAACACATGTCGGCTGATTTTCAAGATTCCTTCAGTTTCTGCACTAATGATAAAGATTCTGTTAAAACTCCAAGACTTTATTGATTCCATTAATAAGACTCTGACCCAATTTGCAAGAATTGATTCTTCGGCTGATTTCCTTTTGTCCATTTGTGCACCCATTCACAAACAGTAACAATTACTCGGGATCAGCGCGTCGGATGCACCTTCCATCTTGATATGACTTCTATGGGGCCCAGTGGAAGTGTGTGTACGCTGCAGATCCAGCTCTCGTTTTATTATAGGCGGTTCTTTATTAGCGCACAGCCCTTTCACGAACCCTAGTTACTTTTTTTCTCTGTATAACTCCCACCTCACACACTTTTGGCTGGTGTCACCCACTTTGTAAGCAGCTCTCACCCACCCATATAAGTCAATGGATCATACCAAAATAGAATCTGTGAACATTTTGAAGCCCAAAATACCGAATATTTGAAAGCCCCATTTTTCTGTATATATATATATATATATATATATATTCAGTGAAAAAACATTGTTAAAGGGACATTATGGTTAAGTTGCACTAATAAAAACCTATGAAATTCAATGGAAATACGTTGTTTCAGGGACGTTATGGTTACAGGTAAAACCAAAAAACCCCAGCAATTCGCCAGTTCTGGTAAGCTAAGCAACCATAACTCACGCCACCACCGTGCATTGCTAAGACTAACACCCAGGACATCAAAGATGACATCACAAATCTCATTGATGACATCACATGTGCATTTAGTTTTCATGAGAAGGCTCCAGAAGGGATTGTCATTGTATTTACAAATGATCTAAGGACCATATTCAATGCTGACACAGTGGGATGGGTTAAGCATATTCGCTCATCAACCTCTCTTAGGGTGTGATGCAGTCCAGCCTTGCCGATGCCTCCAGGCCCTCTACCTGAGGAGACTGGGTAACCATTTCAGCATTTGCATCCTCCTTTGCCATGTAATTAATCAATTCAGTAGCAAAATTGGGCATTGAAGCCTCGCAGGTTTGCTGGATTACACTTATGAGCTGCCCTTCCAAACCTGCACCAACTTGATCTCTGAATGCTGTTTCTGCAAATTCAATAATGCTAAGCTCATGTATCTCCCTAACTATAACCAAGCCGAGCATCCCCCTCCCCCCCGGGAGGGGGAGGTGGGTCATCGTTACTGTGATGAGGAAGAGTGAGACTAGGAGTAATGCAGATTGCCGGTAAGTAATCTGATCATTACCTCCATGTCCACTCTTCCTCATCCCAGTACTTACCTCTTGAGGCATACCAGAGCAGCAACGGGAGAGATCCCGATGATACACAGAGACAGAAGTGCAGCAACATAAAGAACAACTTTATTGACTCCAATAATCACATTCCATCAGACAAAACATCAACCCCAAAAGAACCATCCCCGGAGTGGGACACATTCAACCAATAGTAGTTGACAAAGGTGCTCTGATCCGTCCAGGTGGCAGCCCAACAAATCTCCTGTAGAGAAACACCCAGAGCATCCGCCCAGGAAGCAGCCAAACCCCTGGTAGAACGACCCTGAACGTGGTCAGGCACACGCAGTCCAGAAGCCACATAAGCCATGGAGACTACTGTACGGATCCACCGGCTAATGAAAACCACAGAGGCCTTACGCCCTACACTAGCGGGGCCAAAAGTAACCAAGAGACTCTCAGACTTCCGGAATGGGGCAGATCGAGGCAAATATTCCAGAACTGCCCACCGCACAGCAATGGCATGCCAAGCCACTTCAAGAAACTGATCCTAAAACGTGTCAAACCAAGACACAACTTTAGGATAACAACGCAACACCACAGAGTCCGGTAGAACCCTCAAAAGGGGGGGGGGACACACCAGAGCCCCGACCTCCCCCAGCCTACGGGCATCTCAGATCTCTGCAAACACCCTGTCTGACAGAATCCGTTCCGAAGAGGAGGGGAATCGGCGGTTGAGCCGATCCGCCCGAGTATTGTCCACTCCCCTGACGCGAATGGCCACCAGGGATATCAGGTGCGACTCCCCCCAGGAACCTAGGTGAGCAGCTAGAGCATTCAAGGAGTGGGCAGACCATCCCTGGTGGTTGTCATAGGCCAAAGCTGTGGTATTGTCTGTTAAAACCACCACTGCCCGACCTTCCAGAAACATCCCAAAGGACAACAGGGCCTGGCGAATGGCACATAACTCCTTCCAATTGGACGAGCAAGGAACCTCCTCCGGAGCCCACAACCCCTGGGGCAAGAGGATGCCCAACGTGGCCCCCCAACCCCTCCCGCTGGCATCTGTAGCAAGAATGGTCATCGGGTTTGGATCAGGTACACCCCTGCCCGGATATTTGGAACCCGCAACCACCATAATAAATCGCCCAGTGGGTCAGCAGATAAGAGACCAGAGGACGCAAATGACTGGCCGCAATCCCAAATGCCGAGTCCCCCCAGCAAACCGGAAGAACTTCATCTGGCAGGGGCGGAGAGACACGTGGTAAGATCCAGGGATGCCAGCCAGTCCTCCCTGTGCGAGATCGGGAGAATGTTCTGAAAATTCTCCATCTTGAACTGTCCTTCTGGATGCAGCAGTTCAGAGCCTTGAGATCCAAAATGAGGCGACATTTTCCTGAAGGTCTGGGGACCAGAAACACCCTCGAGTAAAATCCCAGATCCATCTGTGAAAGAGGAACCAACATGATAGCCGCATTCTGCCACAATTCATACATAGCCGTGGACATAGCCAATCTCTTGGGCAGAGAGCGGGGAACAGCAGTCCGCACCATGAAACTTTGGACAGGGGTAGACAGGAAATCCACACAATAACACTCTCAGACAATGTCCAGAGCCCAGGAATCTGAGCACCACTGGTCCCATCTCAGAAAAAACTGCCAGAGGCATCTGCCCACCCGCCCGCTCAAACCATCAGGACTTCTGGGCCGGTCCCGGAAGAGAAGAGCATGGAGGACCACGGCCCCCTCTGGGTCACCGAAAGGAGTGGGAGGAGGAACCAGTGAATGACTGGCCGGCCCTTGTACCCGCACCAGAAGAGGACTTCTTGAATGTCGAGGAAGATTTATCGTCGCAATTTATCAGCGTGTTTGTTAGCACAAAACACTTTATGCACTTTATCTTCAAGTAAATCACCAAACAGTTTGGAACTGTCAAAGGGAAGCTTAAGAGCAGTCACCTTCTGCGAACCCTCCGTTTTCCAATCTCGCAGATGAACATGCTTCTGGCCCGACACACCTGCACCCATAGCCATGGCCGTGCCATGCACCCCATCAAACGCTAGATCAGACAAGAGTTCAAACTGCTGCTGCATGTCTACCAGGAGCGGGGATCAGTCAGAGCCCCTTCCACAGCCTTCCGCAACGTCTTGAAACCACCCAGTACCGTCTCTGCAGTGTAGGAGCCATAGACATTTGCCCTGAGGGCCAGATGCGTACCAGCATGAACCCTCTTCAGGCTGGAATTCACCCTACAGTATACCGGGTCTCGGACAGCTGCCTCTTTAGCCAACATAGAGGAGTGACCCACTAGATTAGCGAGGGTATCATTAACTTCAACACCGTCCAAGAGCAACTTCTCACTCCCCGGATTCAATGGGTAGAGTTTGGCCATAAAGCACGGCATGGCAAAGTTCTCCGGATCACGCCACTCACAAAGGATGTTAGTATGGTTGTCAGAGACGAATGGCAACCTCATCATCAAGGTATGCTTATATTGGCCAATTATGGGGTCAGTACCTGTTAAGATGGATTTCTGAACTCTGTCCTGGTGGCGCAGAAGTTCAGAAGGCCAACCTAATTACTTGGAACAGGGTAACCTCTGGACAAGCCAGACCAATCAAGGTAGCGATCGCAGCGGTCAAGACTAGGTCTCAAGAGGGGTGAGGGTGATTGAACGCCCGCAATGAGCACACAAAGCAACGACACTTACAAACTACTCCAAACAGGTGCTATATTAAAAATATATACACATTTATTCCAAGGCCTTTAAAACAATGACCGTAGCGAGAAATCACAATACAACTCTAGTAAACCAACACATACCATACCAATACAATATATATACAAATACAACAAGTCTCAAGCGTTAGATGCACGAAATGTGTAGTCCACCTAAAAGGGAAGGAAAACAGGCAGTGCGAAATAATGCTTAGACCCAGTCCGCCTTCAGAGGCACCTAACTAAAAGGAAGTCCGAGCCCTGCGAAGAGTGGAGCCTTGTGCTCAAAAGTACCTGCACACGCTGGTGCCAACGGGCAAAAGGGGAGTCTCTTCGAAGGAAATCAGGCAGTTCAGTTTAGTGCACAAATTAAGAAGAACAAGTTCTGCGACTCAAGCGCAGCCTCCACTGTGGGCAGAAGCAGAGCGCGAGTACGGAAAAGGGTGCTGTTTTGACACAGCGGGGAAAAGCTATGGGCTCCTGCAGGAGGGCGACCAGTTCCTAGCTATGCT
The DNA here is from genome assembly GCF_040938575.1 of Ambystoma mexicanum. Classification (NCBI taxonomy): domain Eukaryota; kingdom Metazoa; phylum Chordata; class Amphibia; order Caudata; family Ambystomatidae; genus Ambystoma; species Ambystoma mexicanum. Next base: position 1,488,212,898 of record NC_090924.1, read on the forward strand.
ACTCACCGGTCCCCGATGCAAGCAGACCCAGGCTTCTCCGCGTCAGTTTCAGTCGCTGGCAGGTTCAGAAGAGCAGGGAACGTCTCGTAGTCGTGTTGAGTCTGCAGCAGCAGAGTTGAGTAAAAGATGTCCCAATTGAAGAAACCTGCACAGTTTGTTACCACAGCAGGGCAACGGAGCAGCCGTGTGTATCTGAGCCAAATGTACACTACTCACTTCAGACCTGGGAACGCCAAGTGTACGAAGCATGTGAGAGTGACAAGGACTCGGAATACTACACAACCTGGCGGCGGTTACAGAGCAAGACTCCTGTGTAAGCTGGTCAGTCAGCTGGATGGCCCAGAGATGCTTCCGAAGGCTTACTGGCAGGAGATGGTGAAGATGCCGAGAATAGCTGTTCCCGCTATTCCAAGGGTCGAAGTACCAGTACAGGCCTCCTGGTTTGATCAAAGGTGAAAAGGGTTTCACAAGGCGACAGCAGTGCAGAGGAGCAGTCCTTCAGCGGGTCACCAGCGATTCCTCGGTCCAGCCTCTTGGTTGCAGGATACTTGGCTCCTGTATTCCTTCATTCGTGAGAACTCAGGAGATCGACATGGTAGTTGGTGTTTCCAGCCCCCTCTTATCCATGGTTCCCTTCGCGCCAAAACGGAGGGGACCCAATGGGAGATCCGCTCATCAACACTCACACCATTCGTGGACCAATCACGGACCACGGTGGTCCCAGGCATTCATACCACCCTAGTCTCTCTGGCACCCAGGATGTGTATTGGGACCAGACATCCCAGCCCACATCCTGGAGGCACACACAAGACATGTAGAAGCCCGCGAAACCATCCGTGTTTTGCGCAAAAGCACATGCCCAAATAAGGAAGGCCCCGGGTCGGCTTGACCTGGGGAAGGTGAAGGGAGCAAGACGGTCAGTGGACAGGACAAAGGAGCCTCGTGGTCTGGCCATTTTGGAGCCAGGCCACCATTTTGGGTTAAGCGTGAGAAACGCGCTTAGAACGCCAAAAGGAGCTCAAAACACAAGAAACGATCGCTGCCACCATTCCCGTCCGTGAATCACTTGCACCGATCAGTTACAATCCTAAACGAGTATCTAGGGCCTGTAGAAGGCTAGAGACCCAAGAGAGCTGTAACTTAGTTTACAGTGCCCTCTTGTGTCATGTTGCACGAAAGCCGCAACATGATAAAAGAAACTACGGAAAACAGTGTTTCCCGGTACTGACTGTTTTAAGGGCATGTCAGTTTCCCCGTAAGAAAGGAGCGAAAGCCCAGAGGAGTGCGGCAGAAGGCTGTACTTCTCTGGCAAAGTCGAGAACAAGGTGAAAAACAACAGCAAAAAGTTTAGGGGTTGCCACATGGAAGGAAAATTGCCTACAATTACGAAATCTTTCCTAACAGTACCTTCCTCCTGCACCAAGGGCTCCAAAAACCCCATACTGTCCCAAACTTGAGTAAGCACTTCCTCCACCTCTTCCCTGTCCAGATACTTCCCTTCTGCATCAACCGAGGAAGACCGGGAACTGGCTGAGGAGGCCTCTGCCTCAGAAGAGGAGGATGAAGAAGATGACCAACGCTGGCACTTGTGACCATGCGCGTGTCCATGACTTTGAAGGAGGACCTTTTTAATGTCTTTCCTGGTCAAGGAAAAACGTCTCGACTTCTTCCCCTTTCTGGAAAGACGATGCCCAGTGGAAGACCAGGAAGAGGAAAGCGCAAGCTGCCCGAGCTTCTCAGTAGGTGTCCCCATGGTGCAGGCAGGATGAACTACGGCACCAAACTGGAGACCAGAAGACTCCCTAAGCCTTGGACCCTATATACTCTGTCCAGAAGAAAACGACCAATAGGTGTGAAAAACCACTCAATCACCTTGGCAACAGGCAGCCACAGCAGTGCCCTTTCCAAACACAAAAAAAAACAGAGGCGGCACCAACCCACGTCCGGAAGCCATACAATCATCAGGCGCACGACCCCGAGGCAGGAAACCTTATGCCAGGTGAGCAGTGAATCTGGGGCAATTACAGGGCACCAACTTGCAGCTGTCTCATCCCCAAGGGTGCAGCCTCTTAACTGGGTAAGTGATGCCTTCCACGTCAGCCACGATGCCCCGCATACGACTGGGAGAGGTTCCACGCTCAATCAGACCCCATGCCCCGCAGGGGAACTGAGAGCACGCTACACCTTCAGGCAAAATGAAGGCCCCCCCCACTCAGCCCTTTCAGGGGGCGAGCAAACAGAGCTTCCTGGGTGCTCCACACCCGGAACATAAAACCTGTCGGAGGCAGAACAAACTAAAGGTACTGTAACGAGGAAGAGTAGGACTAGGAGTAATGCAGATTACTGGTAAGTAATCAGAGCATTTCACTCCTCAAGCCTTTCTGCATCGTTAATTCAGGACAATAGTCTCTAGGGATTTCACCAGCAGGACAAAGAGAACAAATTAAATTAGTCAGTGACAGTTGTTGGGGAGTAGGAACTCGGCTTAATGTCATGGTAACCTTTTATATTGGAAAATGTTAAGTGAATGCAACTAATTGAGTGTGGTTCATGTAGTTTAGCACAGGGAATTACAATTTGCATTGAGTTATGTGTGTCTTGTTTAGCGGTTGCAACATTTCGGGTGTGTTGTCAGTGTGGCAGTGGAGACGAGATGATTGTTTGTGGAAGTCCTGTTTTATGTTGGTGTGCAAGACTTTTTGAGGGAGGAGTGTGTGTGGATTGCAGTCAGTGCAGGTCACGAGTGATGTTGCATTTTCCTGGCTGTGGTAAGTTTGATCATTAGTTAGGAGATCAGTGGGTTACTGGTGGTTAGTTTTTGTGAGGCCGGTGTGTTACCGGTGGTTATGCATGCTGAGGTCAGCAGGTGCATTGGCAAGTAACTGGGGTTGAGTTTGCGAGATCGGTGTGTTACTAGTGTTTATACTGGGGCCAATAGGCGCATTAGGCTGGGTCAGCCATTTTTATCAGTTGTGCATGTTTATGGTTCTGCGAAAGTGGATTGCAGTTTGGACAAGTTGTTGGGGCAGTAAGTGTCCTGGTGTTTAGAACGGTTAGTATCTGGCATGAGCAAATCCGGATGTTTTCAGCAAGTTTGCATTTGTCCAGTTGTTGGCGCGGTGTGTATACTGGCTGCTTCCTTCGAAGGAGTGTAAGGATAGTAGTAATGACCGGTTGTCGAGTTTTAGGGCATTTTATTTTGGTTGTGTTATATGAAGTTGCCAGGGAGCGTTGTGACTTGGGGTGTTGTTGGGATGGTTTTCTTGGTCAGTGGGTAGTTAGTGCTGCGTGAGGTGAGCAGGTTTATGCTTGGGCGTGGCAGGCCTGAGGCTCTGGGGGGCATCCAGGGTGGAAGGTGTGGGGTGCACTGGTGGACAGGTGGGTTTGTTTTAGTTTTGCGCGGGTGTGGCAGGCCTGAGGCTCTGGAGGGCATCCAGGGTGGAAGGTGTGTGGTGCACTGGTGGGCAGGTGGTTTAGTTTTGGTGTTGCTCGGGTGTGGCAGGCCTGAGGCTCTGGGGGGCATCCACGGTGGAAGGTGTGGGGTGTACTGGTGGACAGGTGGGTTCGTTTTAGTGTTGCTTGTTATGGGCAGTGGTACGCTTGGGTGTGGCAGGCCTGAGGCTCTGGAGGGTATCCAGGGTGGAAGGTGTGGGGTGCACTGGTGGACAGGTGGGCTAGATTTTTTTTTTTTAAATTCATTTTATTGGTTTACATACAAACCTTTAAAATAAGACCATTCATTAGTCCTCATTACTTAACATCACTTTACGTCACTTATCGTCCATCCCATTATTCCAGTAAACGTTTTTCAATTGTCGCCAAAAGGTTTGTCAGCGGCAGTATCAGTTTCATGTCCGTTCCTCTGAACATGTGTTGCCACCACTCATCAGCGTTGAGGGATGGATGACGCTCACTTCAATTACCCAGTAGTCGGATTCTCTCTGTGCGTAAGTTTGTGCAGAATAACACCAAATGTTTTAGAGTTTCCGGTTATTGGGCATAGCATCGACACATGGGGTTCAAGTTCGCGTTAGCTGACCACGCTCTCAAGCATTCTATAGTTTTGAACATGTTAAGCCGAAGGCACATGAACAGTCTCCTTGCATTCGGATCGGGAAATAGTTCAATATATTTTTGCGGGTTATTGAAAGCCAGAGCCTCCGGTGGCACTTCGCTCAGTAGCTTCGAGGCTCCTCTTTCCGCGCATGTCAGCTCCCAGTCTGTGCGCCATAATTTTAGTTTTGCTTCGTCCGGATTTTCTTGTAGCAGTTCAGGTTTGATGTCGTACTCTGACATTAGACTTTCACAACGTTCCAACCACATTGCCAAAATGCCTGAGGCTGACGAACCAGCAAATTGCGGGATGTATTTGCTTGCCATTATTTTTCAGTATAAGGATAACAGGCTCCAACATACACGTGCGTGGATAGAGATTAGCGATAATTTGTACCTGATTGAGGCCGTCGAGGTGCCTTTTGCTATGCCCAGAACTTTTGTCCAAAAGATATTCTCGAGCGTTGACCACAACTTCCATGAACAGCCCAATGCGTTTTCTACCCCGTACGTCAGAGACGGTATTGCTTTTTGTTGGTAAAATCGTAGTAGTGCTTTAAGGGAAAACCTACCAAATCTGTTCTTTAGCACTAAAGCTTGATTTGCCAGTTGTTTGCATTTGCGTTTTGTTGCTGTGGTCGATGGATCATTGTTAAGACTTGAGCTAATGATCATTCCAAGATACTTAACGCTGGATGATATCAGGAATTTTTCAGGTCCCATAAACCAAGATTGACTCGTAGTCGTACTTCTACGACCGCTTTTGAGATTATTCAACACAAGAATTTCACATTTCTTTGTGTTGATAAGTAGATGGTTTTCAACCACATACTGCTGTACTGCGTTGATTTTTCTTTGCAGGCCGATTGGTGTTAAGTCTAGAAGTATGAGGTCGTCTGCGTACAAGAGCCAATTCAGATTCGACCCGTGAATCTTCGGTGGACATGATCTTACAGCCTCTATAGAATTGCCGATGTCAGATATAAACAAGCTGGATATGGCGGCTTCCAAAGGACAGCCCTGTTTGACTCCCTTAAATGTTTCGATTGGGGATGACAATGTGCCGATTTGATCTAATCTTACTCTAACAGAGGTGCCGGTGTGTAGATCTTTTATTGCAGCCAAGAGGTCGTCAGGACAACCCCATGTATTCAGTTTTTTCCATAGCAGTTCTCGATCTACCATGTCGAAAGCGTAAGAAAAGTCAATGAAGGCAAGATATACAGCTGATTGAGATTGGATGGCCTCTATCTTCAGTAAGTTCAGCGAACATCCGACATGCTTTACGAATCCGGTCTGTCGATTGTCGACATGGTTTGATCGTGAGGCCCACTTGACCAGACTTGTAGCATGGTAGCGTAGATCTTTCCTAAAACGTCAAGTAGAGCAATTGGTTGGTATTTTTTAGGGCAGGTTCTGTCGCCCTTTTTATAGACGGGCAGAATCACGGCCGATTTCCACGATTTAGGTGTTTGTCCTTGATCACATACTCTCTGGAAGAGGGTCACGCAAAAGTCGGCCCATAACTCCGGATGTTACTTAATTGTAAAGTTCGTCAGGCCATCATGCCCAGGTGCACGCGAATAGTTTGCTTTGGTAATTATGTTTACAATGTCATCTTTATGGAAGGTCAAGGTCCATTTCCATTAACCAATAGTCCTGCGTAGTCAAGCATGGATCCACCTATGCGATATTGATCAGATATCTGAGCGACATCTTCCTCAGCTAACCGTAGCCTCACTCTGTTTGATTCAACTTTAATCATTGCGGCCATATCGGCCCAACATTACGTATGGGGTTCGTGAATTCCATGATTAACATATTGTGGTCGCTATTTTCTTTCGGAGTCACTTTTAATGTTGTTACTCATTGATGAAAGTCTGCTGAGACAAAAATGTAATCAATTGTGGAGCCGTAGCTCTCGCTGTTCCATGTCAGGGCCGGCGATATGTCACCTTGAGTGTGGCCATTTAGCATTTGCAGGTTTCTTACACACAATTCTTTCTTCAGTTTCGACGCAGTTTTGTGTCGAAAGAGTCCTAGCATGAAAGTAGTCGATGTTCAAATCTCCGCAGAGTATTACATTAGGGCTCTGTTGATCTACAAGTAGACGGTCTATGATGGTAGAGATTAAGTCGATAAACTCATCCTTCCCAGCTCGTGTATGATTCCAGTAAACATTAATGATCGTCATTTGGTCGATTACTTGTGACACACGGTCAGTTCTGGTAATGGTTGATTCTTGGATGAATGGAGAATGATTTACAGAGTTGGAGATATTGAACCCGGATGCACTTCTTACCAGTGTTATAAGTCCGGCCATAGGGCGCCCCTTTCCAGGTCGTATGGCAGGGTTTATAGCGATCTGAAAACCTGCTACGGTTGGAATGTCACTTAGCCACGTCTCCTGTAAGCAGGCAATGGACAGATCGCCCAACCACTCGCTATTGAACAGGTGACTGAATCCTCAAGTGTTCCAGGAGCCTAAGAAACATCGCAGAGGGGCACCCTCCATCTGGCATTATTGTGGTTGATTACTGTTCAGTGTTGATGCTAGCCAGTGCCAGTTTTGTTCTACCTCCTGTGGAAGGTTACTTAGGTGAGGGTTGACTGTTAGGTCATCAGAGTTCGCGTAACCTTGTATGGTTATGCTGAGCTGCTGGTTAGCGTTGCATTCTTCTAGACAGTGACCTTTGGCAAACGAGACGTGTTTCTTTCCGATAAGCAGAGGATTTTTGTTTGTGGCTTTTATGTTGGAGCAGTCATCATCTAGGGTCTTACACGATGACATTAACTGTCCAATAGGACGATTCAGGGCTGCATTCGACAATCCCGTTGATGAGTTTTGAGTGGTCAAGGTACATTCTAGAGAATGTAATTGAGCGCCTTGATCGTTTAATGATACAGCTGGTATCCCATCTTGCAACTTATAGACATCAAATCCCAAGGAGAAAAGAGACACATTTGCATCCAAGATAGAAGCGGCGATTAGGGGAGAGGTTACATGAAGCACCACTCTATCATTTCGACCCTCTTCTGGAAATTCGACGATATGCAGATCATCGGAACTGTTCGCACGTAGTCCCGGTACATGATGTAATAGGGTTATGATGTTCCTGCGGTTTAAGATCAGGTTGTCGGAAGACTGTAGGCGCTTGACCAGTATTCTAACCAAGGGCTGATTGAGTGACCCCCTTATAAGAATTCCTTTTCGAAGTGTGGTTTTCTTTATTAAATCTTGTGGAGTAGGCTTTGTTTTGGTTCACTGTTTGTGTTGGGTACTTAGGCACACCCTGGTCTTCTCGACCTTGGGTTTGGCAATCACTTCGGTCGGGGACTCGATGAACCAGGTCAGTGCACTGTTGCATTTGATCAATTCTGTTGAGCTCTAGACATTTTTCCTGCATTGTCAAAAAAGTTGGACTCGTTGTCTGGGCAGTCGCGGTCGACAGAGCTCCCTCCTTTCCATTACCATGACTAAACTGTGCAGGGGAAGACACGAGAGCCGCGTCGGGTGGTGTGACAGGTTCTCGTGTTTGCACATCATTTCCAATGAGAACAACTCTACCGACCAATGGAGTTCCTTCAGGATACGAGTCCGTTTGTATCTCAGTGCCAGTTTGTAGTTTTTTAGAAGGCACGTCGGTGGTCTCAATGTCGTCGTATTCAGTTTCATCATAGGTTGACATATTTAGCAGTGCGGTTGAAATTTCCTGCTCTGTATTCAATTTGTCAACTAACTTGGCTCCACACTCGTTGACGGGCGGACTGTTGGAGGCTTGATTTTGAATTGGCTTGGGCAGTTGTTTTTTATTTTCCTTGGCTAGCACGTGAACCACCTTGATGTTACGAAGAAAGTTTCGGGCTCTATTCTGTTTATTACCTCTTAGCAGGTACATTTTTAGATTTTTTTCGTTGTTGTGCGGTCGGTTGTTTGCCTGCACCTGAGCATGATGATATCACAGCCTCCTTGTTGAAAATGGAAAATAGGGTTGGAGCTGTGTTGGGTATGGAGCCGAGCCCAACCGAGTTTGTGCCCTCTGTCTGGGGTTGCATTGTAGATGTTCATTCAGCTTGAGAGTCCCTTAGTGCTAAGTTAGCAGAGCTTTTAGCTTGTTCAAATGCAGTGTGAAATGAGACATCAGCAATTTCAATGATTGGAATTGCATGTAAGCTTGAGGCTACCATAAGTGGTGGTGTACTTGGTCTCGTCAATGGCAGGCTATTTATGTTGTGGTTACTGGCTAGAGACTTTAAAGGGGCCATGGTAGGTGTCTGGACAGGTGTCTTCTCAGCAGGGGGTTTGGGGCTCGACTGTGGTGAATTTCACTTTGTTGTTAACAAGCAGCCGAGTGAATTTGAAATGTCACCACAGTCGCCCATTTCATGAGTTGTCTCCTCTGCCGCCGATTGAGTTTGAGTGTTGGGTCAATTCCGGTTTGCTGTTGATTGTGGTCTTTTACCTTCCCATTTAAATAATGCAAGGGCTTCCTTTGCAACTTCGGCGAATAATTTTTTGTCAACCACATCATTGCTCCTTTGTTTGGTCATAAGCTTGTATAGGTCGTCTAATTTTGCTGAGTCCTCAAGCTGCTTCTTATTTGTGAGGCCACATGTTTGTTCTAGGTTCACTACTTTGGAGTTGAGTAAAGCCACACCAGTAGTCAAATCGTGGGTGGCTCCTGCAGATGTTCATACAGCTTTATGAATGGGGCAAGAGAAATGGTTAGTGTGGATAGTAGCAGTTCTTGCAAGCCCGTAGACGACATTGCAATATTTGCAGAGGAGCTGTGAGCGGATACTTTAAGGAGATGGTGCCCTCTGTCAGTACTGGCTCTGTTCCTTCTGATTTTCGGAAAAGGACGTTCAATGAAGGAAGAGTCAGTAGTCTCTTCACTATCCGAGTCAGTATCAGAATTAGCACTACACAACAACGGTGATGCTTTTGTGTTCAAGGAACTGTTGATTGGTAGGCACTTTGTTTTGGTGCTTAACCGTTTCTGGGACAAAGGTGGTAAGCCAGTTAAGTCAAGGGGGAACGCAGATTGTTCTCCTGTGTCTCCAATTTTAGACATTTCGGACGTTTTTGCTCGTTTACATGGAATGTTCGGTGTTGGCTCTTCACAAGAGTCAGCTAGTCTCGTGTTGCCAAAGTTTTCGTCGCTGCATCTGAGTCAAGCCGTGAACACTCGCGTCCATCCACCGCAGAGACAGAGGCACCACACTCTAAAGGTAACGTGGTGTGGTTTCCTATGCTGTTAGAACTCATACCAGAGTCTGTTACCTCCAGAGCGTCATATGCTGAATGAGCTTTCAATATTGTTGGTGTTTCAGAGTCAGAGTTATGTTGCTCTGATTGCGCTGATGTGTTTTCTAGATGTAAGGTTTCTAATGTGCCATACTGAGTCTAGTATGCTTCTCGCCAAAAATGTCATCGTCAAAGGTGACAGGTGAAACTGGTACATCAAGGGTGACCGGCATTATTGTGTGAGAGTACATGTGCATGTCAGTGTCTTCGCTCGTAGATGCACACGAGTAATAGTTACTTACTTTGGCCTGGCGACTTCGTTGAGGCATGGCTCTGCGAGTTGAGGTAGAATCTTCACGTTTCCTCTGGGCACGAGTTGTTGGTGAAGATATCACCGGAAGTGTCCTTGGTTGAGTGTTGTCCGTCATTGAGACTGCACCTCGCAACTCGCCAAACAGCTAAACAGCAGAAAGTCCTCAGCCCTTTGGTCCTCAGGGCTTAGCGCCGCAAGGGCGAAGGAGGTGGCCTTTTGTACCCAGTAGCCTTGTTGGTTGTTGGTTGGTTGTTGTTGATTAAAGGTACAGGCACACGCACCTCTTTCTCACAGCAGAGTTTCCAGGTAGTTCACTCGCCACAGCTAAACAACAGAAAGTCCTCAGCCCTTTGGTCCTCAGGGCTTAGCGCCGCAAGGGCGAAGGAGGTGGCCTTTTGTACCCAGTAGCCTTGTTGGTCGGTGGTTGGTTGTTGTTGATTAAAGGTACAGGCACACGCACCTCTTTCTCACAGCAGAGTTTCCAGGTAGTTCACTCGCCACAGCTAAACAGCAGAAAGTCCTCAGCCCTTTGGTCCTCAGGGCTTAGCGCTGCAAGGGCGAAGGAGGTGGCCTTTTGTACCCAGTAGCCTTGTTGGTTGTTGGTTGGTTGTTGTTGATTAAAGGTACAGGCACACGCACCTCTTTCTCACAGCAGAGTTTCCAGGTAGTTCACTCGCCACAGCTAAACAGCAGAAAGTCCTCAGCCCTTTGGTCCTCAGGGCTAGATTTAGTGTTGCTCGGGTGTGGCAGGCCTGAGGCTCTGGGGGGCCATCCAGGGTGGAAGGTGTGGGGTGCACTGGTGGACAGGTGAGCTAGTTTTAGTGTTGCTCGGGCGTGGTAGGCCTGAGGCTCTGGGGGGCATCCAGGGTGGAATAGTGGGGTGCACTGGTTGACAGGTGGGTTTGTTTTAGTGTTGCTCAGGTGTGGCAGGCCTGGGGTCTGAGGGGCATCCAGGGTGGAAGGTGTGGGGTGCACTGGTGGACAGGTGGGTTCGTTTTAGTCTTGCTCGGGTGTGGCAGACCCCAGGTGCGTTAGTTTTAGTGTTGCTCCGGTGTGGCAGGTCTGAGGCTCTGGGGGGGCATCCAGGGTGGAAGGTGTGGGGTGCACAGATGGACAGGAAGGTTTGTTTTAGTCTTGCTCGGGTGTGGCAGGCCTGAGGCTCTGGGGGGGCATCCAGGGTGGAAGGTGTGGGGTACACTGGCGGGCAGGTGGGTTAGTTTTAGTCTTGCTTGGGCGTGGCAGGCCTTAGGCTCTGGGGAGCATCCAGGCTGGAAGATGTGGGGTGCCCTGCTGGACAGGTGGGTTTGTTTTAGTGTTGCTCGGGTGTGGCAGGCCTGAGGCTCTCGGGGGTGATCAGGGTGGAAGGTGTGGGGTGCACTGGTGGACAGGTGGGTTAGTTTTAGTGATGCACGGGTGTGGCAGGCCTGAGGCTCTGGGGGGCATCTAGGGTGGAAGGTGTGGGGTGCACTGGTGGACAGGTGGGTTAGTTTTAGTCTTGCTCATGCATGGCAGGCCTGAGGCTCTGGGGGGCATCCAGGGTGGAAGGTGTGGTCTGCACCAGTGGACAGGTGGGTTTGTTTTAGTGTTGCTCGGGTGTGGCAGGCCTGAGGCTCTGTGGGGCATCCAGGGTGGAAGGTGTGGGGTGCACTGGTGGACAGGTGTGTCCGTTTTGGTGTTGCTCGGGTGTGGCAGGCCTGAGGTTCAGGGGGGCATCCAGGGTGGAAGGTTTAGGGTACACTGGTGGACAGTTGGGTTTGTATTAGTGTTGCTCGGGTGTGGCAGGCCTGTGGCTCTGGCGGGGGCATCCAGGGTGGAAGGTGTGGGCTGCACCAGTGGACAGGTGGGTTTGTTTAGTCTTGCTCGGGTGTGGCAGGCCTGAGGCTCTGGGGGGGGCATCCAGGGTGGAAGGTGTGGGGTGCACTGGTGGACATGTGGGTTCGTTTTAGTCTTGCTTGGATGTGGCTGTGACAGTTTAAGTGCCTGGTCTCCCTTTTTTCCCCCTTCTGTCGAGCTCTCCTCACCTGAACTGCCGGAATTGCTGTCGGGGTCCTGCAGACGCCCTCGAAGTAGATAATCCTTCTCCTTTTTCCGATGAGCTTGCTTGTCACGGAGGGAGGCCACCGTGACCGCTGAGGAAAACAGCTGTCCGAGGACCTCCCTTCCGGAACCAAGCCGAAATAGGGAAAAACCCTGAATGGGGAAAAAACCCTTGGACTCCTCTGGTCTGTAGCACGGAAGGCGTAGTTCCAGCGGAAGGTAGACTTTCAGATGAGTAGGAGGTAGGTAATAGACTGAATCCGTATGAGTAACTGAAGGCAACACTGCAGCGGAACAGGGGAGTCCTGCAGTGGGAGCCGGAGGACAGGGCTCCACAGAACGACCACCAGCCACTGCAACAAGCGGGGCGAGGACCGGAGGAGAGATAGGCAATGGAGAAAATCGCCAGACAAGTAGCGGAGAGAGAGAGAAGAAAAAGCGTAGGGAAAGGGGCGGCGCATGTCTGCGGGGACTGGGCCGCGAAAGAAGAGAAACAGTTACCGCCGAGGCGCGGCGGCAGCAGAGAAAAACTGGAGGGGAGAGAAAGTAGGAGGAACACTCGCTGGAGGGCACGAGTGACAGAAGCCTGGACAGAGCGAGGCAGGAGCGAAGAAACCCGGAAGAGCGAGAGCTTCCAAAGGATAGTTGCAACGCAGAGACCGCTGGGTCGGGAGAGAAGATATACTCCCAGCGGCCCCGCGCTACAAGGAGGAAAAAGTAACGGACACAAAGGAGGGACTAGTACCTCCCGTACCAACGTCCCAAAACCCAGCGCGGAAGAAGCCGCCAGTCGGAACGCCTGTGGGTGACAGTATGCCCCCTTCCAGTCCGCACCACCCCAGGCTTCCCCGGGTGCTGGCGGTGGAATCTGGAGCATGCACCTGAGAAGCAGGTTCCCAAGAGTCCTCCGACTCCGGATAACCCTTCCAGGACAAAAGGTATTCCAACCTCCCTCGGTAGAACCTAGAGTCTCTAATGTTGGAGACCTCAAATTCTGCTTGATTGGGTGTCTGTGAGGGAGAGTGTCTGGGCACTGGTCTGTGATGAGAATCGGAATAGAAAGGTTTAAGGAGAGATGAATGAAATACAGGGTGAATGCGATTCAGAGAAGGAGGCAGCCGAAGACGGTAAGCCACAGGATTGATCTTGAGACGAATGGGAAAAGGACCCAGAAAGCGAGGGGAGAGTTTAGAGGGCCTTGTCCATCTGGTTAAAAACCGGGTGGACAACCACACCTTGTCACCTGGCTTCCAATCTGGACATTCTTTGCGGTGTTTATCTGCTCCGATCTTCGATCGTCTCCTGCTGTTCTCTAAACCCTGCAATGCCGTGGCATGGGCATCCTTGATCTGATCCAATACCTCTTCAACGGCTGGGGAGTTGGTGAAACTGGGAACCTCTGGAAGAATGGACTTAGGGTGGACCCCATAAGTACAAAAGAATGGCAAGAGACCAGTGGCAGCGTGTCTGGTATTGTTATACGAGAATTCTGCAGTAGGGAGTAGAGAAACCCAATTGTCCTGATGCTGAGTGACGTAACATCTCAGATATAGTTCGAGAGTAGCGTTCAGGCGTTCAGTCATCCCGTTGGATTGGGAATGGAATCCCGAAGAGAGTGCTCTCTCAATCCACAATCGGGTACAGAGGGCTGTCCAGAATCTCGAGGTGTACTGACTTCCCCGATCAGAGATGATTTTGTCAGGTAAACCGTGAAGTCTGAAGATGTCTCGTTCAAACACCTCAGCCATCCTGGTGGCTGTAGGAACACCAGAAAGAGGAGAGAAATGTGCCATCCTGGAGAACGCATCTACCATGACCATGATGCAGGTACAGGATTTGGATTCCGGTAGGTCTACAATGAAATCCGTAGAAACCAACCCCCAGGGGCGAGTAGGCATCTCAACTTGGGTAAGTAACCCCAACGGTTTCCCTGTAGGATATTTAGACCGAGCACAAATGGGACAGGTCTTAACAAAGTCCAGGGTATCTCTTCTCACGGTGGGCCAGGAAAAATTACTCGAGATGAGCTCCAGGGTGTTGATTCCCCCGCAGTGACCTGCAAGGCGAGAAGTGTGACACCAATCCAGAATCTTCTTCTGCAGCGGGCCTTCCGGAACATACAGTCGTTTCTTGAAGAACAGCCAGCTGTCCTTCTCCTGGTAAGGAGAGTCAGAGTGTAACGGTAATTGGGGAAGTTCCTGAACCACAGCGGTTTTAACCTCTTGTAGGAAAGAACTAACAAGGGCCAATATCCGATTGCGATGAAACATAGGTTCAGCGGATAACGAGGCCCTTTCCTTGCTGGAGTCCTTGCGGGATAGGGCGTCTGCCAGACGGTTTAGTGACCCAGGAATGTAAGAAATTTGGTAATCATATTGCGAGAAAAGATAGGCCCAACGTGCTTGCCTGGAATTAGAACACTCCATTTCCTGGAGGGCTTTCAGGTTTTTGTGGTCAGTCCTGATAAGGAAGGGATGTCGGGCCCCCATGAGCAGATGGCGCCATTAATCGCAAGCCAATTTCATTCCCAACAGCTCCTTTTCTAGGACAGAATAATTTAACTGACTGGGTGAGAGTGTCTTGGATAAGTAAGCTACCGGATGTTCCACGCCACCGACAGCCGCTCCGATGGTGATTGCAGAGGCGTCGGTCTCCAGGATGAAGGGCTGAGTTTGGTCCGGGTGTCGGACAATCAGAGCTGAGCAGAAGAGATGTTTGAACAACTTGAAACTGTTCCCGGTATTGGTTGACCAGCGGAACAGAGAGGCCTCCTTCTGAAGTAAGCGAGTGATGGGTTACACCACTTCCGAGAGTTTGGGGATGAACCTTCGGTAATAGTTGGAGAGCCCCAGGAACCTCTGCACCTCTCGGACAGAAGTGGGGGCCGGCCATTCGAGAATGGCCTGAACCTTCCTTTGATCCAAGTCTATCCCTTCTTCTGATAACTTGTAGCCCAGAAATTGCACAGAAGGTACCGCAAATTTGCACTTCTCGGCTTTAACCAATAGCTAGTTCTTTTGTAGACGTTCAAGAACTTGAGTGACATGAACGATGTGTTCTTGTAAGTTTGAGGCGTAGACCAGGATATCATCCAAATAGATGATGACAGAAGTGGAAAGCATGTCAGAAAACATTCTGTCCATAAATCTTTGAAACGCTGCAGGAGCGTTAACCAGTCCAAATGGCATCACCTTATACTCGTACAGGCCGAATGGGGTACGGAATGCCGTCTTCCATTTGTCATCCTTGGAGATTCTGAGCAGATGGTATGCGTTTCTGAGGTCGAGTTTGGTAAAAATTCTGGCTCCTTGTACAGCCTTGATGATATCGGAGATCAATGGCATGGGATAACGATCTCGAATAGTCACCTTATTTAGACCTCTGTAGTCTATACAGGGTCTAAGATCAGTAGAATCCCTTTTCTTGATAAAAAATAAGGGAGCCCCTGCAGGGGATTTCGAAGGCTGAATCAGCCCATTCTTCATGTTCATGTCCAAATAGTTTTGTAACACAAGCTTCTGCGTAAGTGTTAGAGAGAACATTCTGCCAAATGGAACTAGTGCATTGTGTACCAAATTTATGGTACAGTCCTCGGGCCGATGGGGTGGCAGTTTGGAGTGAAGGCTTTCTTGGAATACTTCGGAGTATTTCAAGCAAAAATTGGGTAGTGCAAAAACCCCCACACAGTTGGAGATGTGAGCCGTAATAGATTGAAGGCCCTTCTGACTCTTCTGTGGAAGACAGTGTTCGGTTCAGTATGCAGAACAGAAACTCGGCTGGTTATTTGTCCAATCGATTTGGGGATTGTGTCTGCGAAGCCATGTAATTCCCAAAATTATTGGAAAATGTGCATCCCGGATAATGTCGAACCTTATCACTTCCGAGTGCTGAAA
Source organism: Ambystoma mexicanum (assembly GCF_040938575.1). NCBI lineage: Eukaryota > Metazoa > Chordata > Amphibia > Caudata > Ambystomatidae > Ambystoma > Ambystoma mexicanum. The sequence continues at coordinate 1,488,228,442 of NC_090924.1, forward strand.
AACTGTTAAGGATAGCTCTTCAGTGGTATGGGTGATGAGTTCGGATGATAGTGGAGAGCCGTCAACTCCTTCTATCTTCTGACCTTCCTTCCGGGGTATCCTGCGTAGACCGACTTTATCGGCCCACAGGGTATCAACGAAGTTTCCTGCTGCTCCGCAGTCCAATAATGCGAGAGTCTCCACCTTCTCGCCTTCTATCATGATGATAGCTGAAACCACCATGAGTCTGGAATCTTCCTTGGAGTCAGAAGAAGAAACTGTTAGAGAAACATAGGGACGAGTAGACAGAACTGGAAACCCCCGGACACTAGTCCCTATTGATGCCGAGGGTGCTCGTTTCCCTGCCTCTTGTTCGGCAGTTCTGTGCAGTCCTTTAGAAGGTGATGATCCGACTGACAGTAAGCGCAAAGTCCCTTTTCTCTTCTTCGCCGTCTTTCAACAGCAGTCAGAGGTGCTCTTGTGTAGCCAATCTGCATCGGTTCCTCTGAAGCGGCAGAGGGAGAGCGACGAGGGGGAGAATATGCCCGAGAATCCGGGAGGAATCCTGAGCCTTGTTGTTTGCGTCTTTCCGTCTTCCTTTCCTGTAGGCGATACTCGATATGTAGTGCAGCAGTTAGCAGGTCCGAGAAAGTAGGTGAGCGAGTAGATCTGGCTAACTCATCCTTAATCTCCTCCTTTAGACCCCTCCTGAAAATGGCATATTGTGCCGGTTCTGGCCAGCCTGCGCCAGAAGCTACTGTTTTGAAAGCAGAGATATAGGACAGGACGTCCAAATAACTTTGCTTTACATCCAACAACTCTTCAGAAGCAGTAAATGACAACTCTGGGCGTTCGAAAGTCTGTCTCAGAGAATTTTGGAACGCTGCGTAGTCTTGGAGAATGGCATTGTTGCTTGTGACTAGGGGAGTGGCCCAAGTCAGAGCGTTGCCCATCATGTTCGAGATTAGGAAGCCGACCTTCGCTTGGTCTGTAGAGAAAGTGCGGGGTCGGAAAGTAAAGTAGATAGTACACGCCTCTAGGAATTCCTTCACTTTCTTGGGGGCACCATCAAACTTTCCCGAGGATAGTGTTGTAGGCAGTAGTTCTGGAGGAGGGGGTTCCCTGGTGGATACCATTTGTCTAAGGAGGGCGTTCTCAGCTTTGACTCCCTGAAGTTCCTGAGACATAGCTTGAATTGCCTTCCAAAGCTCTTGCACTTGCCCTTCGGCTGACATTGTGTCTTCCTTTGGCGTTGCAATCTGTGACAGTTTAAGTGCCTGCTCACCCTTTTTTTCCCCCTTCCGTTGAGCTCTCCTCACCTGAACTGCCGGAATTGCTGTCGGGGTCCTGCAGACGCCGTCGAAATAGATAATCCTTCTCCTTTTTCCGATGAGCTTGCTTGTCACGGAGGGAGGCCACCGTGACCGCTGAGGAGAACAGCTGTCCGAGGACCTCCCTTCCGAAACCAAGCCGAAATAGGGAAAAACCCTGAATGGGGAAAAAACCCTTGGACTCCTCTGGTCTGTAGCACGGAAGGCGTAGTTCCAGCAGAAAGTAGACTTTCAGATGAGTAGGAGGTAGGTAATAGACTGAATCCGTATGAGTAACTGAAGGCAACACTTCAGCGGAACAGGGGAGTCCTGCAGTGGGAGCCGGAGGACGGGGCTCCACAGAATGCCCACCAGCCACTGCAACAAGCGGGGCGAGGACCGGAGGAGAGATAGGCAATGGAGAAAAGCACCAGACAAGTAGCAGAGAGAAAGAAGAAAAAGCGTAGGGAAAGGGGCGGCGCCTGTCCGCGGGGACGGACCGCGAAAGAAGAGAAACAGTTAGCGCCGAGGCGCGGCGGCAGCAGAGAAAAACTGGAGGGGAGAGAAAGTAGGAGGAACACTCGCTGGAGGGCGCGAGTGACAGAAGCCTGGACAGAGAGAGGCAGGAGCGAAGAAACCCGGAAGAGCGAGACCTTCCAAAGGATAGTTGCCACACAGGGACCGCTGGGTCGGGAGAGAAGATATACTCCCAGCAGCCCCGCGCTACAAGGAGGAAAAAGTAATAGACACAAAGGAGGGACTAGTACCTCCCGTACCTACGTCCCAAAACCCAGCGCGGAAGAAGCCGCCAGTCGGAACGCCTGCTGGTGACAGTGGCAGGCCTGAGGCTCTGGCGGGAGGCATCCAGATTGGAAGGTGTGGGGTGCACTGCTGGACATGTGGGTTCGTTTTAGTGTTGCTTGGGTGTGGCAGGCCTTAGGCTCTGGGGGGCATCCAGGGTGGAAGGTGTGGGGTGCACTGGTGGGCAGGTGGTTTAGTTTTGGTGTTGCTCGGGTGTGGCAGCCTGAGGTCTTGGACGGTAGCTCATGGCAGGTGGTTGTGAGTTTCGGAGTTTGTTTAGGTGGGAGCTTTGGTGCCCTTGTTCCATGTGGGTGTAGGAGGGGTGTGGGGTGTGGTGTGTGCATAATGATTACGTTGTGGGGCTCTGTTTTGGAGAAGGATGCGTTTGGTTTTCCCCTTTGTGCACTTAGTGGGAAAGGTTGTGTGCTTCATGTGTAACGGAGGGGGGAGGGCTGCAGTGGCACGTGTGTGTGTGTCTTGGGGTGGCAGCTCACAGTGTCTTCAGAGAGGCATATTTATCACCTCTGCATAAGACCAGCGGCAGCGAGTTCCAATACTTCTAACTTGACACGTCTCCCTCTTTGTGCGCATGCGCCGTGCAAATATCGGCTCCGATAACTGAGCATGCGCAGATTATTGTGGTCTAAACGCATCCCCGGCCCACGTACTCTTTCTGCGCATGCTCCGATGATCGGTGTCCCGTCTCTGCGCATGTCTGTTCTCCGCGTTTGGGGCCCGGCTTTGCAGATGCGAGCTCCTGAGTTTGCGGGGGAGGGGCTCCTCTCTGTCTGTTAAGCAATACTTGGCTGCAGGTGAGAGGCCGGCGACCCTTCACTCCTCATTTGGGGCCACACATGTTACATGTTCTCCGCGTGTCCTTCCTGAACCCCCAGTTAATCCTGTCCCTGCCCCCGCCATGGGGGGCGCTGTATAGGACATGGAAGCTCCTGCCCTGTGCCCCATCCTGCCCCTCCCCCTCTCTCCTGTATCTTCTCCATTCCTCCCTCCTGCCCCTCCCCCTCTCTCCTGTCTCTTCTCCATTCCTCCCTCCTGCCCCTCCCTCTCTCCTGTCTCTACTCCATTCCTCCCTCCTGTCCCTCCCTCTCTCGCCTGTCTCTTCTCCATTCCTCCCTCCTGCCCCTCCCTCTCTCGCCTGTCTCTTCTCCATTCCTCCCTCCTGCCCCTCCCTCTCTCGCCTGTCTCTTCTCCATTCCTCCCTCCTGCCCCTCCCTCTCTCGCCTGTCTCTTCTCCATTCCTCCCTCCTGCCCCTCCCTCTCTCCTGTCTCTACTCCATTCCTCCCTCCTGCCCCTTCCTCTCTCTCCTGTCTCTTCTCCATTCCTCCCTCCTGTCCCTCCCTCTCTCGCCTGTCTCTTCTCCATTCCTCCCTCCTGCCCCTCCCTCTCTCGCCTGTCTCTTCTCCATTCCTCCCTCCTGCCCCTCCCTCTCTCGCCTGTCTCTTCTCCATTCCTCCCTCCTGCCCCTCCCTCTCTCCTGTCTCTACTCCATTCCTCCCTCGTGCCCCTTCCTGTCCCTCCCTCTCTCTCCTGTCTCTTCTCCATTCCCCCCTCCTTCCCCTCAGCCTCTTCCTGTCCCTCCCTCTCTCTCCTGTCTCTTCTCCATTCCTCCCTCCTGCCCCTTCCTGTCCCTCCCTCTCTCTCCTGTCTCTTCTCCATTCCTCCCTCCTGCCCCTCCCCCTCTCTCCTGTCTCTTCTCCATTCCTCCCTCCTGCCCCTTCCTGCCCCTCCCTCTCTCTCCTGTCTCTTCTCCATTCCTCCCTCCTGTCCCTCCCTCTCTCCTGTCTCTTCTCCATTCCTCCCTCCTGTCCCTCCCTCTCTCCTGTCTCTTCTCCATTCCTCCCCCCTGCCTGTCCCTCCCCCTCTCTCCTGTATCTTCTCCATTCCTCCCTCCTCCCCCTCCCCCTCTCTCCTGTCTCTTCTCCATTCCTCCCTCCTGCCTCTCCCTCTCTCCTGTCTCTTCTCCATTCCTCCCACCTGCCCCTCCCTCTCTCTCCTGTCTCTTCTCCATTCCTCCCACCTGCCCCTCCCTCTCTCTCCTGTCTCTTCTCCATTCCTCCCTCCTGTCCCTCCCTCTCTCCTGTCTCTTCTCCATTCCTCCCTCCTGTCCCTCCCTCTCTCCTGTCTCTTCTCCATTCCTCCACCCTGCCTGTCCATCCCCCTCTCTCCTGTATCTTCTCCATTCTCCCTCCTGCCCCCCCTCTCTCCTGTCTCTTCTCCATTCCTCCCTCCTGCCTCTCCCTCTCTCCTGTCTCTTCTCCATTCCTCCCACCTGCCCCTCCCTCTCTCTCCTGTCTCTTCTCCATTCCTCCCTCCTGCCCCTGTGCCCCTTCCTGTCTCCCCTCTCTCTCCTGTCTCTTCTCCATTCCTCCCTCCTGTCCCTCCCTTTCTCTCCTGTCTCTTCTCTATTCCTCCCTCCTGCCCCTGTTCCCCTTCCAGTTCTTCCCTCCCTCTCCTGTCTCTTCTCCATTCCTCCCTCCTGCCCCTCCCTCTCCTGTCTCTTCTCCGTGCCTCCCTCCTGCCCCTCCCTCTCTCTCCTGTCTCTTCTCCGTTCCTCCCTCCTGTCCCTCCCTCTCTCTCCTGTCTCTTCTCCATTCCTCCCTCCTGTCCCTCCCTCTCTCTCCTGTCTCTTCTCCGTTCCTCCCTCCTGCCCCTTCCTCTCTCTTCTCCCTTCCTGCTTCCTGTCCCCCTCTCTTTCCTGTCTCTTCTCCATTCCTCCCTCCTGTCCCTCCCTCTCTCTCCTGTCTCTTCTCCATTCCTCCCCCCGTGCCCCTTCCTGTCCCCCTCTCTCTCCTGTCTCTTCTCCATTCCTCCCTCCTGCCCCTTCCTCTCTCTTCTCCATTCCTGCTTCCTGTCCCCCTCTCTCTCCTGTCTCTTCTCCATTCCTCCCTCCTGCCCCTCCCTCTCTCTCCTGTCTCTTCTCCATTCCTCCCTCCTGCCCCTCCCTCTCTCTCCTGTCTCTTCTCCATTCCCCTCTCCTGTTTCTTCTCCATTTCTCCATCCTGCCTCTTTCTGTCCCTCTCTCCCTCCCTCTCTCTCCTGTCTCTTCTCCATTCCTCCCTCCTGCCCCTATCCCTCTCTCCTGTCTCTTCTCCACTCCTCCCTCCTGTCCCCCATGTACGCCGTGGAGGGCGCTGTATAGCGCAGGGAGGCGGATGCCTCTTATATCACTATTATTGGATGTCTTGTGTTTGTAGCACTTCATTAATAACAGGAATGTCCGCCTTTTCCAGATCTGAACACACTACTGTGCCACCCTACTCTGCAAGAAACTGGAAGCCCAGGCACCGAGAGGTGAGTTACTGCTGCGGTTCATGTGTCCCTGCACAGGCTGCTCTTTGTTCCTGGGGTGGCCTGTATCCCCCCTCGCATTCCTGGACCCTTCCGGTCACTTCTCCATTCAACCTAGTAACAGCACCCCCCGATTCTCTCTAACCTGAAATTAAGCTTTAGTGTACAGTAACGCGATCAATTGGACTAAGCGTCTAGAGAACTCTATTTTGACCCACAAGATGTCTCTACGAACTGAATCAAAAGCGCATGAGAGATCTAAGGCGGCCACATATATCGGCCTTATGACTGCGAGGTGAGTTGAGGTTAGCAAATGCGCAAGTAGCACTGCGTTCAAAGAGGTGCCCAGGTTTCTTCTAAACCCCACTTGGAATTTAGAATAAATATCATTTGCTTCGACGTGACTTTCGAGGTGTTTGCAAATATTTTTGCTGCAGAATCCATCAGCGCAATCGGATGATAATTCATTGGGTCCCGTGGATCACCTTTTTTATGTAATGGGATAATTGGGGCGTTACACCAGGACTGTGGTATTATTGCAGTATTTAAAATATAATCATATTTTGCATGGAGAACAGCCCAAAATTTGGAATCAGATCTTAAAAATACAAGGCAGCATCCCATCTGGGCCTGCCGCTTTTGAATCCTTTGATCGTCCGATTGCCCATTCGATTTCCTTAATTGAGAAAGTCAGATCATTACTGTGACTAGTATTTAGAAGGAAGTGATTCTTAACTGAAAATAACATTGGCAATGTAAGCTTAGCTTTGTTATAAGATTCCCAAACCTCCACAGGAATTACAGTTGTCATGTTCATATTTGTGGAATTTTTTGAATCTCTTAATAATTCCCATACATTACGAACATCTAGTTTGCAAAGCAGTGAAAGCATTTTCTGCAAGGTGAATTTGATGTTTAATCACCTTTACATTGTTCTAATAGTTTTGCAGAATTTGAGGTTTGCAAGTGACATATTGGATAGGCGCTAAACAAGCTTTGTGGTGCAATCTTAACATCTTGTTCTTATCGGATTTATAATTTGCAATTTCACAATTAAAGGGTTTCTTATGTTCTGATACCTTCGACTGAGCTGCCAGCATCAGATCTTCAACATGACCTCTAATTACATTCACATTCCATATCTCCGTCTCATAAGACACACTCATACCTTCATTCTCATCTATTCGCCTCAGATCCCTGTTAACCAGATAGCTCAAGCTTCTACGTAACCTGGGGGACCAATGCACAGACAATGCTGACCTATGCACCTGAGTTAAAGCGGTCTCCAGTTTAGTATCGAGAGAAACATTGCAAACTGCAATCTCAAGGCTAATGGGAGAGTGATCACTATAGATGGGTGATACAATTTGCACAGGTTTCATAATAGACCATAAAGGCAAGGAAACACAAAAGAAATTGATACACAAGGAGGCCAAACTTCTCGTCCTGGTTATAGGAGAGATAGTAGGACAAAAATTAACTAAGTAACAATTCCAATTTTCTAAATATTGTAGCCAAGTCTTTCCTCTATGCATAGAAGAGGAATGTCCACTCTGCTGTTGAAGAGTAACACAACAGTGGGAGCTATGAACACATGAGGCATTGAAGTCTCCACCAATAATAATATAATGGTCTGGATTGGCAATAGCTGCTGCTTCAAGAACCAAATCAAGAGCATCAAGGTAATATTCAAGAGTAGACTTCAGTGGATTGAAGTAGATACATATCACCAAAAACACATTCAGTGGAGCAGACGGAAGCTGATGCTTTACTGCCAAAATACTGTCCTGAAACCAAAACACTTTTGAATTGGCTTGATTGGATATCTTGATCAAAATGGCCAAACCTCTTGAAGGTCTTCCACTCTCACCTATAGCAGCAATATAAGAGTACTTAACAACACCATCAATGTGTAACACTGTTTTAGACATTGGCCATCATTACAACACCGGCGCTAAACCATGGCGCTATTAGCACCATAGTTGGTGCCGGTGTTGTAAAGGGTCCGCCATGGTTCAATGGGGAATTACCACCCCATTCCACGGTTGGCGGGGCGGTAATTCCCCATTGAACCATGGCTCTTCCCCATTCCCATTTTCGCCCCATAGGGCTCTATGGGAATGGGGAAGGTGCTAAGTACGGTACTGCATATTGCGGTACCATACTTAGCACCAAGGTCCCTTTGCGGTGTAGACCAGCCGTTAAGGTCGGGGCCCGCAAAGGGACCTCGTAGTAAGGCGCCAAGTGTTTAACGGCGCTGCAGCCTTTTACAGTGCCGTTAAACACTTTGCGCCAAGGTTGTAAAGAGGCCCATTGTCTCCTGAATTAACAGCTGAGGGAGTTTATTTCGTTTGCATGAGCCTAACCATGACCTTACATTTGAATAACCACAGCAATTCCATGAAATGATTTTAATTGAGCCATGCTCAAAATATTCAAGGAGTATGTGCCACAGATCATACGGTAGTTATTGAAGTTTGAAAGTCGTAGCCACTCAATATCCTCAGATATGAGGGTCCTCAATTGGGGACAATGCTTAAATGAACTAAAAAGAAAATATTGATTTATTTGTTTTTGCCCATTGATTCCTGGATCACTTATCCACCCCAATATGTATGTCCATCCATTTAGTACGTCACCACTTGGCCTGTTATTTTTGTTTTTGTCAGATGAATGCAGAGGCACTTCACTGGCATTACCTATATCCAGAGATTGCTTAGCTATGCCCCCCACCACCATGATCCTTTCAGATAGAGTAGTGTCAGAGCTGGTGTTTTTAGAGACCATGTGTTCTTCTGAAACTGTGGGTGAATTCAACTTTGTACCATCTTGCACACCTGTTATGCTACCATGAGAGATTACCTCTACCACCCCAATCTTCACTAATTGATCGACAGTAGGCTTAACTTTAGCACACTGGCCTGTTTTTTCTTGTATGGTAACTGGAAAGTACTGGATAAGTTGACTTTGTGTCGTCTTTTCGAAGGATTATAGTAAGTCCAAAGGGGGCAGCACAGGATCAGTACAGGCGACTTTCCTTACAGGACTCTTTAACGTATCAAAACCCAACAGATTTGAAGATGGAGACATCATACTTTGTTTTACAACAATTTGCAAACTTATTTTTTGTTTTTTTATTATGGTTTTTATTTTCAAAGATCAATCCTGGTTAGCCAAGTTTAGCATCAGCCTTGATTCCTCATTTAATTGTTCTAAGTCTGTTTGTTTCTACATTTACTTCAGGTACCACTGAGCCTGAAGCTGGGACTGTATTCAGGGCATCTATTGCCAGAATGTTTTTAGCGACTTTTTGTTAAGTAGAGCCTTAGAATCCAAGTTTAGTGTTTTTTTCTCGATTGTACCATATTGGATATTTTTACTGCTCTAGCATGGTGCCGTTGAAGTTTACGAGAATACAGTCTTAGATCAGGCTACTGAAGTATAGTATGATCAACAGTATTCTTACCCCCCTCCATGGAGGATTCTTCAGCTTTATTTAACTCTTCCATGACTTTCAAGAGTCACAACGGGCTGTTAAGATTTACAGAGGAATGAAAATTTGGTGGTAAAAGCGACTGTTTGAAGAGAAGCTGTCTCAGTTATTTTTTTGCATAGGTCTGATTTCAGTTATCAAAAATGTAAACATGTCATCCAACTTTAAAGAGTTGGAGTCCAATTTGAAAGAATTAGAATTTACTGCCTCCATCAGAGAGTGCACATCATTCACTTTGCTGATATCCTCATCTACAGTGCCTATAGACACTGCTTGCGCATACGTTCCCAATACAGTGTTCAATATAGGACCTGTCATCGTCTGAGTTTGTGCATTGGTAACAAAGCAGTTTGATGGATTTGAAACTTTGAGTTCTGCCCATTTCTCTTCATGAGCGTTAACCTATAGCCTTCGAGTTTAATCATTTTTATATTTAGATCAACCATGAGATGCGTGATATATTCCATTGCCCCTGGTGTCCTCTCATGTCCTTTATCTAAAAGATTGAGCACACAGGACATCACTGGGAACTCGGGTAGGTCACCTGTGGTACATGGAGGTACTATCATTTACTTGCACCTTCATCAAAAGTGTCTTGAACATTTGGAAATGACGAAGAAGCAGAAGGAGGCGGCTCTTCACTTACTCTGTCCGTGCCCACCAAAGACAAGGATTGGGGCGATTGGGAGAGCTTATGGAGTGTGTACTGAGGAGCGGGGTTTCACTGACGGGCCCATAGATCAGTGCCCACCCTCTAGTACCTGTAAGACAAGATAGCTGCACCATGTGAGGACTGGGGGTGCAGGATTCACTTACTCCAACACAACTCAATAATGACGACTCAGTAGTTTGGCAAAGGGAACCCGTTTAATGACAAGTACATCAAACAGGGAAACAAAAGGGAATCTGCATCGTTGCGATCACCTGTCTCGCTCCGACTTCCTCGAACTTCAGTTGAACAGCAATTCTTATAAGCAATATTCATCATCATTGACGTTTAAGTCTAAAAAACTCGACATGCAATATAATTGGTTAGGAAAGGTAACTTAAATATAGGTGCTATATCTGTATATGATAATAGAGCATGCAGATTGGATAATTCTTATCGGGTGGCATCTACGCCCATCTCACTACATCACACGTGATAGACATCATTACAAGTATGACGTCTCATTGGTTCTACGATATTTAGGACCCCAGATAACTTGGTCCATTGTGATTGGGCAGGTTACACCCCTAGACATAAATCTCCACTTTAATTAGCAGCATGCAGAATGGACACCCAGGTGCCTGGTGTCCCAAGTTTCACCCTGCCTCCCTTCCATCAATCAGTGTTTTAGGGCTATGTGTCAATTAGTTGGCTGGGTATGGCCTTGAAAGTGTAGCCTCTTATCAGGAAAAGTTATGGCATCCTCAGGTCCTGGATGACATCAGGTGGTGGTACCTCTTCGCGCCTGGCTGGTCACGTGTTAGTTCACCATGAATCTGCTTCAGTTTCCAGCTTTTAGTGTATTTAATTCTGTTTCAGCCTCGCCACCTGCACGGCCCCCCCTTATCTCGACCTTCATGGGGCAGGCTGGTATGCTCTGAAGTTTGAGTCTTGTTAGCTGACGCTCTCCTCCCTTCCTCTGGATGACCTCGATTTCCTAGGCATGAGCCGCTCTTTGTTGAGTTTCGATTCCGCTCCTTCTCCTGCCTCTGGCTGGGTTACAGAACTTGGCCTGTAAGGCCTCTGGCAGCCTGGGCCCCTTTCAGCTTTACAAAATGGAGTCGCACTCGTATAACGTGCTTCTTGAGGTAGATATATAGTTGGCGCGTGCCACTTCTAATATTCTACTAAGCATAGCAAGCAGTATCGTTTTCTTCAGCCTCTTGCGTTCCAAGCCTATTTACACACGTTTAACTGGTCGGTTGCTTCCATCTTGTCTCGTAGTAGTGTTTCCTTACGCTTTAACATTGTCTCTTCTCTGTGTCCATTACATTTATTTTCGTAGTTACTCGCACTGGCGTGCTTGTCTTCGATAGCCGCTTTTGTTCATTCACGAATCTGTTCAGGCCCTTGTGTCATTTCCACTGGCCTTCCATTAGGGCTCTTGGGGTCTCTTCGTGGTACTCCTCATTTTGTATCAGCGGCTGGTATGGCTGTCTGATAGGGTACTGTGATGCCCAGGGTTGTCTGGTTATGGGCGCTTCAACAGGTACGGATCTTCGAATGTACACTGGGCAGAGTCCCAGTGCAGCTCTCTGTTGGTTCATTTGCTCTTCATACATCACGTACCATCACGTACCTTGGCGAGTACCTTCCTGGTACCTCGAAAGGAAGGGCAGAGGTGCAGGTCATGTCTGGGACCACCTCTACAAGTGTAACCAGGGTTTTGTTCAATCTAATTCATATGAAGCGGAAATCGGTACATGATCACGCCCCTGTAAAGAGTGAAGGCACATTTCTTCTACTTCCGACAGTAGAACCGGCATAGGAGAAGAGCGCGTCAAGGCAACATGACAATGCTTTCTCCATTCCGTCTCCACCACCAGTGAAAGAATAGATACATCAGAAACACCTAACCCATGCATCCTAGAACGAGAATGCCCTTGAGCGGTTTGACTTAGATGTGCCACTAACTGAGGGCTTGCATTGCTGGATATAGGTGTCGTATGCTCAGAGGGACATTGCAGGATCGAGCAATTACTAGGAGGCAAGTGATCAGCCGATATAGGTCCTGGACCAATTCTCAGCTATAGATTGTTGGGCATAAGGAACGGTATCCATGGGCATAAGGAATGGTATCCATGTCCATTACCCGAATGGCAAGCATCACAGGTTCAGCAATGGAAAGATAGCATGCGTCATCTGGCTCGTTGTCATGGGAAGCATGGAATTGGATGGGCGCTGTCAAGTTCAAACTTGAATTAAAGCATTTGTCATTAAGACATTTTCCGCTTCTAAGGCACCCAACCATATTGCAAGTATGGAGTAGCAATACTTCCTCAGTAAGAAAAAAGAAAATAATATGCAACACTGTTTAAACCTACTGAGAAAAACTGAGAGAAAAAAGATGTACCTTACTTTTTGAAGAGACACTGTCAAATAAAGTGTTTTAAACTTGCTAAGGTACAGAGAATGAACGGCAATAGAACCGCCTACCCGCCGCTCGCTCAACAGCCCAACAGCCAAAACACTTCTGCACACTTCATGCGCGCGCGACATGCGCGTAACCCCTGGCCTAAGTAGGGAATGCTGGGAGTCGGGGGACGTGTCACACTCGCGCTCAGAACCTGTAGGTAAACGGAAATGAGCTCACGTCATTGAGGTCAAAACCAATTCAAACACACTATGTGCAAGTCCAACCCACTTCCCCTTAGAGCCCAACCTACTCTACCACAAAGCCCAACCCACACTCTATCGAACATAGGTGGCGTAACTGAAAAAGATCCCAAGTATGTGCAAATATTTACTTTGTTACAAGAAGTCCACAAATAAACAGTCAAACGAGGCGTTTCGCCTCAGTAGAAGAGATGGCTCTTCCTCTCCTCCATGGGCGTTGTGAAAGCTGATTCCAAATACTTTTACAAAGGTAGCGGGCGCCCCTCTCTCGCAAGAACAGACATGATAACCTGTTCAGTGGTTATTATATTATATTACCCATCTGTGAAAGCCACAGTGAGTAAAAGCAGTGGCTGCGAACTCTCAAGTGGTTAATAACCACTGAACAGGTTATCATGTCTGTTCTTGCGAGAGAGGGGCGCCCGCTACCTTTGTAAAACTATTTTTTAAGGAACCTGGGATTGGTAACCCTAGGTCTCCTGGGGGCAACCAGACGTGGTCTCCCTCTCACTGTGCTTAGAGAGGCATCAGCTTCACCTCACTGATGATCCCCAACAAGGGTGAAACACGTGTATGGGGTTGCTGGTGGTACTCTTGTTCAGATTGGAATTGCCATTGTATTTCGGTGCTGGACTGCCCCAGGGCAGGACAAAGACTGATATGCAAATGGATATTACCCATCTGTGAAAGGCACAGTGAGTAAAAGCAGTGGCTGCGAACTCTCAAGTGGTTAATAACCACTGAACAGGTTATCATGTCTGTTCTTGCGAGAGAGGGGCGCCCGCTACCTTTGTAAAACTATTTTTTAAGGAACCTGGGATTGGTAACCCTAGGTCTCCAGGGGGCAACCAGACGTGGTCTCCCTCTCACTGTGCTTAGAGAGGCATCAGCTTCACCTCACTGATGATCCCCAACAAGGGTGAAACACGTGTATGGGGTTGCTGGTGGTACTCTTGTTCAGATTGGAATTGCCATTGAATTTCGGTGCTGGACTGCCCCTGGGCAGGACAAAGACTGATATGCAAATGGATATTACCCATCTGTGAAAGGCACAGTGAGTAAAAGCAGTGGCTGCGAACTCTCAAGTGGTTAATAACCACTGAACAGGTTATCATGTCTGTTCTTGCGAGAGAGGGGCGCCCGCTACCTTTGTAAAACTATTTTTTAAGGAACCTGGGATTGGTAACCCTAGGTCTCCTGGGGGCAACCAGACGTGGTCTCCCTTTCACTGTGCTTAGAGAGGCATCAGCTTCACCTCACTGATGATCCCCAACAAGGGTGAAACACGTGTATGGGGTTGCTGGTGGTACTCTTGTTCAGATTGGAATTGCCATTGTATTTCGGTGCTGGACTGCCCCTGGGCAGGACAAAGACTGATATGCAAATGGATATTACCCATCTGTGAAAGGCACAGTGAGTAAAAGCAGTGGCTGCGAACTCTCAAGTGGTTAATAACCACTGAACAGGTTATCATGTCTGTTCTTGCGAGAGAGGGGCGCCCGCTACCTTTGTAAAACTGATTCCAAATACGCCAAGCAAAGTCCTGGGCGGAGTCAACAGTCCAACAGCCAAAACACTTCTGCAAACTTCATGTGCCTCCCTCCCTCTCTCCTGTCTCTTTCCCATTCCTCCCTCTGGCCCCCGTGCTCCTTCTGCCCCTCCCTCTCTCTCCTGTCTCTTCTCCATTCCTCCCTCCTGTCTCTTCTCTATTCCTGCCCCAGTGCTCCTTCCTCTCCCTCCCTCGCTTGTCTCTTCTCCATTCCTCCCTCCCGCCCCGTGTCCCTTCATGTCCCCCTTTCTCTCCCGTCTCTTCTCCATTCCTCCCTCCTGCCCCAGTGTCCCTTCCTCTCCTCCCTCTCCTGTCTTTTCTCCATTCCCCCCCCATGCCCCTTCCTGTCCCTCCCTCTTCATCTCTTCTCCATTCCTCCCTCGTGCCCCTTCCTGGTGTCCATGTCCCGCAGATCCAGGGTTAGGGTTCTGGCATGTGGCTCAGTGTTTTCTCTGGAACGATTCATAACTGTGACCTCATGGCCACTGGTCTGAATCTCAGCAGGTCCAATCAGTCCTTCATCCACCCAAGGTTAACAGAACGGGCGCCACTGAGAAGATGGTCTATAGCGCCAAGATAGCCCAGTGGGGGTGAACGTGCACTCTACAAATACACCTGGTATGTTCATACCTTTCTCTGTGCCGTCCTATTAAACTCAATTGGACCCAAAAGAAATTCCTACCTGCATGGTTTAGTAATTCATTTTGGGAATCGTCAATTTGTGCTTCATTCCCTGCATGCTGTAGCTGCATGGCAGCACTTTGCTATAGGGGCGGGGGAGTGGAGCTGTACATGTGAATTAAATAGGCACATTTGCCCCCACAGGTAGTCACATTGGGAGCTGCAAGTAGTGTTGGTGGTTCTCTTTTGCAGATCACCCGGCGAGCAGGGGTTTTATGGTAACCCCTTAATCTGGAGGGTCTGATTGAAATAGAACTCCAGATGTGCATTTAGGTGGGTGATTACAGCATCTTGGACCCTCTGGATGTTTCATGTGTAGGCAGGAACGGGTGAGCGTTCTTGAGATGAGGTAGAGTTGATGAAAAGGATATTATGGAGTGTGGAATTATGACAGACCCACACTCCCCTTGCCTGCCCACCCGCTAGAGGGGCCAAAACATGCAGTAATTGGAAAGGAAACCCATTTCCCACGCTTGTAAAAGAAGGTGAGTCAAGGCCAATGACATGCCCACTTGCACCCGTTCATGAACCCTAAGCAATTCAGGTGATCAGCGTTGAAGGAAACATTCATGAGTGGACATCCATCATTTCATTTTCTGTCCATCAATTTATTAACTGGCATCGTCATATCCATGCCATGCTGTCAATGTGCAGTCTCTCAAAAGTAAATACGAATCAGTGTATCCCGTGCTCGTTGTCCATCTTGTGCACCCCCAGGAGGAGGTGCAGCCATCTCCATCTCCATCTCCATCTCCATCCTCTGCGTCTGGGGGAATCAGAATGTTCCTGTGCAGGCAGAGATTGTGAATCATGGCACAAACAAGGGTAATTGTACCCGTCTTCACTGGGCTGTAGAGCAGTGATCCGCCAGATCTGCTCAAACAGCAGAACCGGGCCTTCAGTAGTCCAAATGTTCTCTCAATTGTGCCACATGTGCGGACGTGTGCCCTGTTGTACGCATCTTCATGCCTGTTCCTTGGCCTCCATACAGGCGTCATCAGCCATGGCGTGACTGCATATCCAGCATCACCTACATGGGATGTAGATGTGGGAGACATGTCAGTGTTTGTAGTATCATGTCTTCATCAGATGCAGTGCATTCTTGTCATTGATCATTCATCCATATGTGGCATGCAGTGGTTGGACCAGTGGGTGATTTCCATTCTTTGGTCATTGTAGTGGACGTTGGCAACTGGACATTGACCAATGCATTGGTGTGCATGTGTACTCTGCCCTGCGGGTGACATAGGCTGGTAAGTATGGCATTGTGCATTGATGTGCACCCATGGGAGTCAATCAGTCGGCAGTGATGATGTAGTCGATGCAGGACATCTCATGTACAGGCATCATGTACATTGGGAGGGAAGTGCTGCATATTGTGGGTGGGGGTATGCAGTGGCTCTAGGTGTATGTGCCAGCGGCAGTATAGGCTGTGTGTGTCATATGGCTGGGTGTGTACGGGCGCACTCTGGCAACCAGTCATGTGTAGCTTTGTGATGTGTGGGTTGTGCTGACTGTTCACTAAATGGGCGGGGGGGTGATGCATGTGCAGTCGCAGCAGCCCACTCTCATTGGTCATTGCCCTGGACACACCCCCCCCTTCCACAGGGCCTGTGCATTGGCAGCTGTACTCACCCAATAGCCATGTGCTTTGTCCAGCATAGCGTTCCATGTTCCGTGGCAATGTGGAATTCCGCAGAACCATTGAGTCATGTGTTGAGCCCTGGAAACGTGCGCAGCAATATGTTATCACTTGTGTGGCATCACATACCATCTGTACATTCAGTGAGTGGTATTGTTTCCTATTGCGGAACACCATCTCAATCACGCGTGCTACTGTCAGCTCAATGTGGGTGCAGTCAACTGCACCTATGCAATTTGGCATGCCTGCAATGGCATGGAAGGCCAGCTTGGTGGCAATGACCTGGGGAAGGGTACGGGGTAGGGCAATCTGTTCAGACACATGGCGCAACAGGGCATCCAGTAACTGTACCAGGATTTTAGAGAAACAGGGTTGTGATATGCCATGCAGCTCACCAACTGTGTGTTGATAGGTACCGGTGCCAAGAAAATGCAGTACAGACATAACCTTCAGGAGGGGGGGATGGTGGTGGGGGTGTCTATGTGGCTGCTGATGTCGTCCTCTATCCTGGTGGTGATGTACAGGATTGTTGGACGGTCCAGCCGGTATAATGTGTGGATCTGTCCTGGGGTAAGGTTCCAGGGTGAGGCTCTGATGCATGGTATTGCAGGCTGCCTGTGGGGTGGTGCCAGCTGGACAATGGGGTTTGCCATGGGTACAGGATTAGCTGGTTGCCACCTGCACCTCCAAGCCTCCTCCTCTGCACCATTACTGCCATCATGTGCAGTGCTGCCTGTTGGTTGAGTAGGCCCAGTCCCAAAGCTACTAGAGCTGCTGCCTGCATGGTTCTGTTTTCAGTTGGGCTGGGTGTGGCCCTTTTGTAGCCTCCCAGTGGTCTGCTGTGTCCAGCTGGGCTGATTTGGTGCACCTGTGCCCTGATTCAGGTCACCAGGCACTGTTTAACATCAGGTTTGTGGTGGCGGTGGCGGTGGTACCGCCACCGTGGTCACGGTTTTAGTACCATTTTTGTGGCAGTGTTTCCATGTCCATGCTACTTGTGATGCTCGTGGTGTTTCGTGTGGTCGGTAACGCAGGGTTTTCCGTGCAGGCGAAGTTTACGGCTGCTTACACTCCGCGGTGGCGGTTCATGGTGCTGCTATTTCCGGGTCCACAGGTCATAATTTGTCAGTCGCGGACACGATGTCTGTATGGTTATACCGGCAGCGTTAAGTCCGGAACGGTGTACTTGTAACGAGGCCCGTATCTGCTCACCAGTAAGGCAGGCTCTATGCAGCATCTACTGTGATCGTCTTTATGGAATGTGCCTCATGGATATGTCAGTGACCTTTTATCATGTATTTGGAAATGAAAAACTCAAATGTTTGCAGAGGAAATAATGGCACTTCAGTGTCTAACTTTATTTTCCACAAACACAATTCAGCATGTTCTGAAACTGTTATAAATTACTAACGTATTGGGATTAATATTTTTGCTTACGCGCCAATGCCATTCCATGCTGCAGACTAAACTCCAGGGGCCGGTCCTGGAACTTGTATTCCAGGCGACACGGTGGGCGCTTGACTGGTAAAATCGCTTCTCTAAGAATCTCATGAGCCGGTTCCAGGGACTCCATTGGAGCACAGCACGCACAGGGTTACACTAGACGTGTTCATATGCGCAGAAAAAGCTGTGACTTGCATAACACACGAGGGCCCGGAGTCTCTCCATTGGACCCCCCTACTCCCCTTCTCCTTGACCTATCCCTGACCTTTGACACTATTTATCACTGCACCCTCATAAGCAAAGTCCATTCCTCCTTTGGCATTTACATCACACCGCTCTAATGAATCGCCTCCTATCTGTGTTAGCAGTCCTTTCCGGACATGCCGAATTCATACAGAACTCTCATTATCAACAGTACAATCCTACTCTGCAAACACCTTTCTCTTTAAATAATACTTTTCTGGGGCTTAGGTGGTGGGGAGAAATAAAGGGGCTGCATTGTTGGAAGCAGCATGTCAGAAATTGTGCAGGAGGCATGCCAACGTGGGTTGCATCACTGCAGGAACCGTGGAGAATTGCTCTATGCATAATGCCATTTATACATTCCTGAATGCTGTTAAGATGTCTCAGCAAATTAAGAGGATGCTAGAGGTCTCTGTGCAACATGACATGATATATGATATGGCATTTGTAACGTGCCTTTACACACGTGTTTCAAATCCTGGCAGGACACCCACCCTCCATCATTGCAATGTCAGTTACACGAGTATGCAGGAAATTGGCGTTAGTCACCACCTGTGGTGTTCTCCTTTTCACCACCCACCCTTGACTGCCCCCAATGATAGTTGACTCTTGTGCTTGCTACTATAGTGTGTGCTTCCTCATAGCATAGTCAATAACAGTTGTTAATTTAATGGGACAAAAAGTGTCCTTCGTTAGAAAAGAATGAAAGCTTATCAAAAGGGGAAACATTCTGGATTTGCCCTACCTGGATTTTCTGCTGTGACCTGCGGAACAAATGACAATCTCAACAGCAGGCACTTAACTTCCTGAACTGGAAACAGACTGGGAACAAACGAGCAACCGCAGAAAACCACTTTCTGCCACAATAACTTCCTGAGCGCTCTCTTCTTAGGATGGTGGGGGACAGCATGCCTTGCTCAATCCCCGCAGCACACCCTTACCTTCCTGCGCTATCTGTGCATGAGGGCGGTGGGGGGAGGCAGCATGCCTTGCTAAACGCCAGCAGCATGCACTTACCTTCCTGCGCTATCTGTGCATGAGGGTGGTGGGGGGAGTCAGCATCTTGCTAAACGCCAGCAGCATGCACTTACCTTCCTGCGCTATCTGTGCATGAGGGCAGTGGGGGGAGTCAGCATGCCTTGCTAAACGCCAGCAGCATGCACTTACCTTCCTGCGCTATCTGTGCATGAGGGCGGTGGGGGGAGTCAGCATGCCTTGCTAAACGGCAGCAGCATGCACTTACCTTCCTGCCCTATCTGTGCATGAGGGCGGTGGGGGGAGGCAGCATGCCTTGCTAAACGCCAGCAGCATGCACTTACCTTCCTGCGCTATCTGTGCATGAGGGCGGTGGGGGGAGTCAGCATGCCTTGCTAAACGCCAGCAGCATGCACTTACCTGTGCATGAGGCAGCATGCCTTGCTAAATGCCAGCAGCATGCACTTACCTTCCTGCGCTATCTGTGCATGAGGGCGGTGGGGGGCGGGGGGAGGCAGCATGCCTGACTACCAGTTGCATTGGCACATGCATCATGCTGGTGAAATGCTTCTGTGTCCAGAACAACGGAATGGATTGCTGGAGTGACCATTATGCAGAACATGTCAGCTAAATAAGCGTGAGTTTATGGGGGATAAGAACAGATGCGAGCATTTGCAGATATCTGATGGCGTTGTACACAGAAACATGTCCATGATATCTGACGGTGTTGTGGCGTTGTACACAGAAACATGTCCATGATATCTGACGGCGTTGTACACAGAAACATGTTTGTTTTCAGTGGAGCGTCACATTTCCTTTACATCATGTATAGAAACAAGCTGCATGCCTTTGACAATGAGCACAAGCAGGTCACCCGATTGTGCATTCACCCTATGACCTCATCCCCCAACCCATAGAAGGGACCCTGATATCCCCACAACATGGCTGCAAGCAGTCACACCCTGAAAATGTGTCTTTCTTTTTTCATTTTAATTTTAAACAAGCATTAGCCACTTTGGCTACTGTGACAATCCTTCGGATGATGTCACTTCTCCCCAAGGGCAGCCCCTTTTCTATGACCCTAGGGTGGTGAGGCTGCTACCTGATAGTCCCCTAGGGGTGGTATAATGCAGAAGGACCTCATAGTGAGGGGCCTCCCTCTTCGGCACTAGGACGACCACCTAGGTTGCAGGCCTGCCAAGTCTGTCACAACCCAGTATTCCCGAACCCTCCCTTCTATACTAAACACCTTCCCCGAGGGCAAACCCATGTATTATTGCAAACCCTTAAATACCATCAGTATAGAAACTACTGGGATGAGGAAAAGTAGCGCAGACATGAAGATCACTCCTGAGTTCAAGCACTGAGAAGAGGTGTCCCAAGGAACTATGAGGAGTGCTGCATGGAACTGTAGGTGCCTTTCTAATATTCTGTGGTGGAGTGTCCCATTGAAGGTCATAAAAATTGACAAACAACTTATTAGCGAGAGAACCCGGGTGGAGAGCAGGGAAGCTGCAAGATGCGGGAAGTTGGTATCCTGAGAGCGTAGGAAGATGGCGGGACGCTGCAGGAAACCCCGTCCGGTACTGCAGGAGAGACTGCCAGAAGCTGCAGCTGCCAAGATGAATGTTAACACTGCCCCGAGGAGGTGGACCGGAAATCCTCTGAAGAGTGTCGAGACTGCAGGAGTCTGCTACACTGCCGGGGGGACAGGAGAGAGCAGGAAAGGCAGACAAAGCCGACAGGACACCCACACCAATCCCAGCGAGGTCTGGAGATGTGCCAGAAGTCCAACCAGGTAATGGGAGGCACGGTATCCCAGCGGGGACACAGAGGTGGAGAGAGGGTCTCGGCTTAGCCCCAGGCTCAATCCCAGTGATATGAACATTGTAATAAGGGTCAAGGACCCCAATAGTCACGAGGACAGTTTGTGCATGCAAGGAAATCTTCCTTGTGACAATGGTAGGCCCAGAACTACTGACGACCAGAGTCGGGTCGAGGACCCCAACAGTCAAGAGGACAGTTTGTGCATCCGAGGACATTTTCCTTGTGTTAGTGGATGGGGGAATTCCACTGACCACTAGAGAAGGGTCAAGGACCCATATCCAAGAAGAATGAGAGAGACCAGGGTCACTAACGCTAACCAAGAGAATAATACGAGTCATCCTCCTCGTAGCAGTACTGGGCAGCACAGTGAACCAAGTAGGCTGAACCCAAGAAGAGAAACCCCGGGCAAGTACCCAAGTCCAGAAAAAGACAGGAGTCCTCTCCCTTGTAGCAGTACTTGGCAGGTTAGTGAACCAGGTCTACCAGTCTGGGGCTGGGAGGATAGCTCGGGGGGGCAACGCACTAGTCTTGGAAGCAAGGTGACGGAGAGCAACACAGGTTCAAATCCCGGGTCAGCACTTAGAAACCTCTTACGGTATTAACCACATTATAAAAAAAACAATTATGATTATCAAGAAGAACCTGGATCCGGGATGCAACCAGAATTGGAACTTATTGAACAGAGGAGACACTGGAGTGTCCACGGGAAGGGAGTAATTCCCCCCGGGTTTAGTGTGACTGGCATGTTATAATAAAAGTCCTCGGAGTAGGGAGTCCTCCTCCTGATATCAAGTGGTGGAAGTAAGAACAAGCTTCCAGCCAGGGGAAGGGAGTCATTCCCCCTGGGCCTAGTGCGACTGGCACGTTGTAATGAGAAGTGAAGGCATAGACCTCTGTTACTTGCATTCCAGAGTAAATACAAACTTCTAGGGAATAAGGCCAAGAGATAGTTCTGCAAGGGCAACAAGGTTTAATCGTACAAAATACAAATATCAGCAAAGGGCTTGGCAGCCTGAGAGAGCTCTGCTCTTACATCATTATACATGGACTTAAAAAGGTGATATGCGTCATCACATAAATGACATTTTGGTGCTGCTGATTGGGGGCACCCTCTAGACGGGCCTGCTCCATAGGGGATGCCAGGCGCTATTTGGCTGGTTCTTCCACGACGCTCTTGAGGCACATGGGTCAGCTGGGCTCATCCTTGCAGTAAAGGTCAGGTCACATACAAACACAATGTTGTATGTCTAAACTGAACAACTAGACTAAACTGTTATTCATTATGGCAGGCATTGGGGCGATCACAGGGAAGGGGTGGCAGAGAGATGGAGGATGAAATACATTCAGGCTGACCCCTACCTTCTGGGTTTCATTAATACCGCAGTTACCGCACCCCAGCTCCCCACACCGGGGTTTGATCGTAAGTTACTCTCCCTGGTACCTCATACTACGGGAGATATGTATTGATATTGAAGAGATATATTGTCATGCAAGCGTTAGATCTTTGGTGGGCATCTCCCCGAGGAGTTATCGGCTGGGGGTCAGGTCGTTGAAGTGTGGCTGTTTCTCGTCTGGTGGGTGTCAAAGACCCAGTGGCAGCTTAGTGGAGATGAATGGCCGCAGCACAGGGGCCTGGTACTGTCTCGCGCTCTTCGCAGGGCGCAAACCTGTAAGTGATACTAAATATTTGCAACACTAAAGGGACGGGAGGAAAATGGACTTCGTGGGAACAGGGTTTGTGCGGTGCAGGCCTTATTAGCCGCTTAGCTTGACATCTCTGTGTGAGCTGGGGATGCGTACATTGCAGGCCATCAGTATGTCGCTTTCTTGGCCGAATACAAAATGGAGTCTTGGGGCAGGAAGGTGGTTAGCGCTATTCGCCTTCTATGCACTACATGGCCTTTATAAGCACCCTGGTGGTGGGGGCAACTCCCCCCTTGTGGGTTACATCAATTCGTATGGGATCTGCCTAACCTGGAAGCGCCTAGGGGGGTTGGGATAGGCTCATCTTCCCCTTGGTGGACCTTGTTTGAACTTTGCTGTGTTAAGAATACGTTAACCAGGGGAAGGGAGGAATTTCTGAAATTTCTCGAATACCATTGTCTCCCTGAATCTCTTGACCAGGCCTGCATCCCTCGTTCCTGAAGCAGGTGCCTCTTTGGTTCCATCTGATCTGTCTGGGAAGCTCAAAGGGCCTGTGCTGCCTTCGATCCTGCAACCTCACCACTGAGCTCTCCTCTTGGTTTTTCTTGTGTGGCTTAGTCTCTCTTCTGTGACTGTACAAGCAAGTCTTCAATAATCTTTCTTCCCTGCGGTGTTCTCTCCACAACCTCAGCGTTCGAAGGCAAATCCTGTGCATGTGGATAAGGTGGGAACTCTGCATCAATGACTCCTGCCGACCACAGCTGTTCTTCATTTCCATTTCTCTGTCCCGGATCCTCAACCCCTCTAAGTCCCTGGGATCTTACCTTCCTCAGTGTTTCTTTGCTGGAGCCTAAGTAGGTTGCCAAACAATGTGCACAGCAACAGCCTCTGCGATCCGCCTTCTGCAGAACTGCATTTTCGGTCCCAGGTTATTGCTATCCAGACAATCTGACATTAATGGCAACCCTTTTCTTTGCTCTTTTCTTCATCTCCTGTTCTCTTCTTCCTAACCATTGGTTTCTTGTGGCTTGACTGGTCAAATTAACTCCACAGCCCTGCTCACGGGCACTCCAGAAATGCTCCTTTGAAATAATTTTTCTAAAGGTAACACTCTCCTGCCAAAGGCTGTCCTTATGCACACAAGGGGCCTCCCTCGCTCACTCATAATATTGATGGCCTTGATAGGGCTTTGTTTTGCACCTTGCTACAGTCTCCAGCTCTGATGCACTCTTCTAGAACTTTACTCTGCAGGGTTCGCAATTGCCAGGAGCTGGGAGCTATTTAGCTCCCGCTTATAAGCAAAGCGAGCCTGGTTAGCTTGAAACCAACAGCTACCATGAGATACTTTAGACCCCCCCAGGCAAGTAGTGCTATATAAACATAGCTATGTGATATCAACTGTTCAAAGGTGAATAAAGGACACACCCAAGGGACATTTAAGGGATATTAATAATATGTAATGGACATAAACCTCGATTTTTGCATCCTACGCACATGTTGGATTTGCTGCGCGCTACGGGCTGGCTCCCGTTTCCCCAGAGGTAGCTCTTGCCTAACGGGTATACCAGATACCCAGGAGCCAATTTCTGCTCCTGGTCAACAAATCCTAATTTTGACACCCGCTATGTACTGGAGGCACTTTATTTTTCTTTTACGAGTTTACTCACTTGTAAGTGTGGCTTGTTTTTATTTCTTGCCTTAGCTAGGCAAAGATTTATATCTTTAAAAATAGTGTGTGCCCACTCTCTCATGGTGGACCTTTTGAAGTGTGCACTGTGCTTGTTAACCACTCGCCTCACCTCCTGGGTGTCTCTGTCATGGCTCCCACTTACCTTGCAGTAGGTGAGGAAGATGTCGGTGAGCAGGGAGAGGTTGAAGAAGTGGGAGCAGTAGGTGCAAAGGAAGGGTGCCTGCACCCTAACTGGTATGGTGTGAAAATGGATCGAAAAAAGCACAAGTGTTGTCAGACCAAAGGACAGGGTGTCTCCTGTAGTTTCTAAGTCAGAAAGAGGGACCTAAGCACCCTGAGCCCCAGGGGAGGTATAAGACCAATCGCTCTAACACATGGAAGGAAAGGCTCATTGCTCATCACTACCTCTAAAAAAGACTACGGGAAGCCTTTTCAGCATCAAGGAAGATCTGAAATAGTCTGTATTTTCCTAACAAATCACATTGGCGGTGGCGGTGGCGGCTGCTGCGGTAGCTGCTGCCGCCACCAATTTGTCTTCTTTTGTTGTAAGAAAACCACATTTTTTCTTTGCTTGGAAGCTATTGTGTAGTGATCTGCGTGTCGGAATGTTTAGATGCATGAATGCAATGTCAGTGTGGAACGTTTGTGGAGTGTTGTATGAGTGTTCTGGGAGTGACGCTTGATGGAAGGCCTTACACATGACTACATTATTGTGTTGTTGTTTGTAAAGCAGAGAGGGAGAATAAAATAAATATTCTCTGTTTGTGATACCATAATCCCCAAATACCCGATGGCATGCTGTCGCTGCGCAAGTCCCTCCCATGTTAAAACCCAAAGAACATTATATGATAAACCATCTAAACACCGTAGTAATCCATGGGTCCCATGCAGTGTCCCCTGATCAGAATGGGACTGAACCCTGCATCTCTGCACATGATATTCACATTTCATCTTCAGTTCTGATGCACTTAATTCCAACAAACAATTGAAACAAAATTGCCTTAAAAGCATTGTGGACTTCAATTCCCATAACTCCTATGTTACTGGGACGAGGAAGAGGTGGGAAGACTTAGCAACACAATCCAGTGGCTGGGGACAGCAACACCATCCAGGGAAAAGCAGTAACACAATACAGTAGCTCGGGACAGCAACAACATCCAGGGAAAAATGGCAGCATAATCCAGTGGTTAGGGACAGTGACAATCTCATGCAGGGACAAGTTCAAAACCCACAGGGAGGGCAGCAACAAGTCATAGGGGCCATTATGCAAAACTGCAGGAAGGACAATGGAGGGGAACATGCAGCAGCGTGTCGGTAGAATCCAAGAAAGCAGGAATAACGTGTTGGCGAGAGGAGAGGAAGTCCTTTGGCTGGACAATCCCAAAACATATTTGAACTGTAGTTCCAGGAATGGGAAAAGGAAGAGCCAAGTGCCAAATCTAAAACATCAGGCGGCGCCAATAAGAAAGGGCACAGGGATCTGAGAGAACAATTGTGAAGTTTAGAGGCTGTGTGTGGCAGTTCCACAAAAGATCAAGAGAACAGATGGCCATATGGACTCTGCTTGGGGCGGGAGCTGCAGACTTTTTGACTCTAAAGCTGAGTGACTCCCTGTATTCCACATGGGAAGTCTTGCTACCCTTCTCTGACCTGGTCTCTGCTCACTACTATCTATGTGTGTCCTTCACCCGACACCCTGTCACCACTTAAATGATAGAAAAAGATTAGGGGACTTAAGAGACTGGTAACAGGATCACTAGAAAGGCTGCTGATGGGGGGAGGGAAATGACTCAAGCGGAAAGTGTGAGGGGTCAGAAATGCGAGACAGACACCCACGTGCCGGTTTCTCAAAGTTCGCCATTTTTTTAAATAAGAGGGGATGGGGAAAAACACCTATTTATCCCTATCCAAATGAGGATGTCCATACCTAGCAAACTAAACTAAAGCAAGAAGACCTGACATCTTCTGACCTCTCCACCTGACATCTGCATTAAAGACAAAAACTGGTGCTCTGAGATATGACAGGCACTAACAAAATCAACACGCTCCAAACTAAAATAAAAAATAAGAAAGACTCTTTGAACTTAGCACAACCAACTAACAACCATTCCTTACCTAAGGTAAACATCACTGACCCAACTACCACATTCTGCTTCACTAAAACGACTATCTTTGAAGTGGAAAAAACTATCCTCTCCCTCAAACCCTCTAATTGTAAAGGAGATATTTGTCCAGCGTACATCATAAAAGAGGCTGCAAGAGACCTCTCCCCCTTTATCTCCAAACTGATTAATGCCTCCTTTGCCTCTAGTACTGTCCCAGCCAATCTCAAACAATCATGGGTGCTCCCGCTTTTCAAGCAGCAAACTCTAGACCCACTTATCGCTACCAATTACCGTCCCATCACAACGGTACCATTTTTGCTTAAAATTCTAGATAAAATTGCATACTTACAGATCCAGAAACACCTCGAACAGCACAAACTCCTAGGGGTCCGACAATCAGGATTCCGACCATTACATGGGATGGAGACTGCACTGATAGACCTGAAGACCCAGATCGATGAGCTGAGAAATCAAGGGAAAACAACATTCTTGCTGCTACTCGATCTCTCAGCTGCATTCGACCTGGTCGATCACAAGGTCCTCTGTAGGCATCAAAATACTGCAGCCCACTTCTCCACTAGCGCTGTTAAGTGGATAGAATCATTCTTGAGTGAAAGAACTAGCAGAGTATTCTCACCCTCTGCAGCTGTGGATCCCACCCTTATGTGCGGGGTAACCCAGGGTTCTTGCGTGTCCCCCACTCTCTACAACATATTCACCAAGCCACTGTTCGATGATCTGGACCTTCTGGGTGTCACCTACACGAATTACGCAGATGACACTCAGATTCTCTTCCCGCTTTCCGGGAATCATGGTAAGGACCTGGCGTTGGTGAATAGAATCTATCTCATCATTCAGGCATGGATGGCCACTCGCGGCCTATCCCTGAATGATGACAAGACAGAGCTGATAATCCTTGGCTCCCCTTCGAACATTACCAAACTAGGGCATGAATATGCCTCCTTCATTATTGACGGTAATAACAGCATCGTCTCCAGGGAGATAAAAACCTTGGGCTTTTAACTTGATGCAACAATGTCCTTTACCAAACAACTAAACTCTCTGGCGTCCACCACGCCTACACCTGTAAGCTGATCAGAGCAGGTAGGCTGTTCCTTTCTAATGATAGCTGTCTTATACTAGCCAGAGCATTAATCTGATCAAGATTAGACTACTGCAACACCCTTTACAGTAGTGCTAATAAAACCACCATCCAAAAACTCCAAATACTACAAAATAATGCCATTAGGGCTGCACTAGGTATCAATAAGGGTGCGCATCTCTGCGATCAGACGTCATCATAAATGGCTATCTACCCAGAACAAAATACAACTAAAAATAGCCTCCTTGACACACAAAGCCCTTCACAACATGGCTCCAAGTTATCTTACTGACAGAATATCTAGAAGAACATCCAGTAGACCATCTAGAACCGTTAACACTAACTGTCTGGTAGTCCCCAGATTCAAATCTTCCAAGATAGGCGGCAACAGTTTCCCAGTGAAGGCCGCTACACTTTGGAACTCCCTGCCACACCAGCTGAGAGCCGACCACCCCTACTCTTTCTTCAGAAAGAATCTCATCACTCACCTTAACTTGTCTGAGAATTAGTTCTCCTCTGAAAATGAGTTAAGCTATTATGACTTGCTGCTAGATTGTAAATATGTATATTGCACACCCCCAATTAGCATGATGTAAATAACCCCACCTTTTGCGCAACGTAACCTGTACATTATATTTTGTCTGGTGCAATGTGATTTGACTATACATTATGTAACTTGTAAGCTTCGCATAACCTTCTGCGCCCTGCTATACTTGGGTCTGGTGCGCATTATAAATGTAATTAAACAAACAAACAAACAAGACCTAATGTTCAAAACGTCTCTGACGATCACATTAATGCAACAAAAACGAACTTGAAATGTTTGGCTATATTTAGTTTCACACAAAACAGAATGAAACTTACAAAGTTGAGTAAGTACTCCTTGTGACTAGGGTTGAACTCCCTTCACCTGGATCAGTTCAGGAATATCCTTGACAAAGTTAAGATTCATCCAAGTTTGATTCCATTCAAAACAAAATGTCCTTTCTTTCAACTGTCTTTCCAGTGAATGATGAAAATGTCTCTTTCATAAATTCCTTTTAAAAAATCAAATACTTCTAATCCTTCACAGTATCCTTCTTGATAAGGCAAAATGTCTCTTCCCACAAAACACAAGTTCATAAACCAAGGCAATTGTTAAGTTCAAGGCAATGCTTAGCACATCATACTTATTCTTCAGTTAAAATACTTTTGTCCCGATAGCACAACAGCTGCCTTTGGTGATGTAGCAGTTTGTCAAATGATAACACAAGTAATATCTTTCCACGACACCTTTTTTGTCACAACTACACTGCTTCAAAATGATCTCTGCTGTCCTGGTAAACTCACCTGCCAGGATGAAATAATTATGATCCCTTTCCTGGTTCACTCTCCTGCCAGGAAGATAAACTCCTACAACTACAAGTAATTTCAGTGACAATAATTGTTCCAGAGTTCTCCCCACCAGTATCCCTTGTGATGAAGGCTGTGCACTGGTAGACTCTTTTTATAGTTTCTAGGTTTTTGACAAAGTGGGCTACAGGTTCCCCCAAACTGGTGTCCCAAAAAGGAGGATTGAACCCAGGCTGCGTTCTTATATCTTCTTGATCACAACCTCTTGCCTGTGGGCAATGCGGGTTACAGGTTTTCCCAGATAGGTGTCCCTTAACTTGTGGCTTCGTCACTTTAGTATTCGTATCTATTGGGCATGTCCCAATGTCCTGTTCGGAGCACCGCAGGGTCACCTCTTGTGTTAGACCAACTCGCCAGTCTTCTGTGGCATCTCTGTTGGTTCTGCAGCAGACCTCCTGCTTTCCACTGCCTCTTCGTTGGAGCCCTGACAGCTCCATGGTGTCTTCGCTTTCACTTCTGCACAGGAGTGGTTTGCGCTGCATTGATAGTTCAATTCCCCTGCAACTGGGCTCCCCCCCCCCCACCACCGTTCACAACGCTGATTCCTGCTGTTCAAACTCTTCTGTCCGTGTTAGCTCCAGCTGGTGTTCTTCGTTCAGCAATCCTGGGGTTTGGACTGCCTCTGCCACTGCCTCCACACCTTTCCTCAGGTGCAACTCATTGTGGGATTTAATTGACCTGCTCAAGTGCCTCACACTACAACTAGACCACTCATTATGCTCAATGGAACTTTGATCTTCATTGCCTCTGAGTCCCTCTTCCTTGTCCCAGTACCTCATGCATTATGGGCCTTGTAGTCCATAGTAGCATGACTCCTTTGACATCTAATTGGTTGTGAGTATTTGGTGAACTGAGAATTGTTAGTCTGGGAATGTTATAGAAGAGGTTTGTGATTTACCATCAGTGTGAGGACCTTTAACCAAAACAAAATCATGACAATTCGGGGATATCGGATGTAATTCTTGAACACCCAAAGTATACAGTTTACTCTGATTAGATGATTTTTCATAGCATATTCTTTGGCAAGTTTCATGGGAGGGACTTGTACAATAACAGCAGGCCATTGGGTATTTGGGGATTTATATGGCTTTCATCCTCAAAAGAGGTTGAATACTGCCTCTCCCCTCGAGGGAGTAATCACTTCCCCCATGTGATCCTCCCTCATGATACCGCCACCAGGGTTCGGATCAGGTAGTGGCTGCCTTCCCCATGGCCATATGGGAGGAGATTTTAGGCTGGGGTTCTGTGATGACTCCTCACGATTCATCACAATAGGCAGCACGCCCCTCCTCTTGCACCTACCACAGGAGCTTCGGGGGGTGGGGAGGGGTACCACAACGTGCACTAAATGCTCGGTGCATTTCTGGGGCACTGACTTCACTTTATACTTCCCAACTAATCCCCCCCACCTCTCCCTATTTTAGGATGCCTCACAACCATAACTATAAGGAATAAGAGTGGACAACTAAGACCATATACCTCGGCATGCAACGAGCTACAGGGTGGGGTAGGTGCACACAGGTGAGGTGTGCGGCAAGAGGTGTACCTTTACGTAACTACGACAGTGGGTCACAAGTCATGTGCCGATAAACCAGCAGAACATCTGCCACTACCTAGATGGTAATTCAATAGAAGGAGATTGAACCAACTTTTTCAGCTGGGGATTCTGGCATCTCAACGCTGCATGGGGAGAATTCTCATAAATGTTCTAATTCCTCTCCACCTTAGAGACCCCCAGCTCTTTTGCTGGACTTTAGGACTTTTAATTTTTAACCTGGAGAGAGTGAGACCCTTTTTCCCCACTCATGTATCTTTATGTGATTTGAACTTTGTGTTTCCTTTGGTTTTTGGAGTCTGACAAACTCCATAGGCATCTTTTTGCATTGTGACACAAAGCATCTTCTGTGCAGTGGCACAGGGAAGACTTTCAGATTTCACAAAGGTTTAAATACCTTCTCTTGGATAAACTACTGTTTCCAAGAGCAGTGAAGTGAAATTGAATTTGCTTACATTTGTAACTTTCTAGACCCAGCACACACTATCTTACAATAAGGTGCTGGAGGGGTTACTTAGTATCCCCTTTGTCTAGTTTCTCATGTAACATTTTTGTGTTACCCTTTCTATGATTAATGGCTGGTGGCAGTGTTTACTTTTAACTACTGTGGTGTGTTTTTAGCGCGGGATGCGTTCGCAGCTGCAGAAAAGCACCCCTGGGTGCCATTTTTGTCAAAATGGCCCAGTCTTCTTTTTCACCATTTCTCTGTGTAAAGGTCCTTCTTGAGATTTACTCTGCGCGCCAAACCAGGTTTGGTCCCTTTGTTCATTTTGTCTTTGGCGGGATTCACAAGTGAAGCCTGCATCTGGCTCCAGAGTGTCTAGGTAGTGGCAGAAAGTGAGGGAGGTGCCTGAAACTCCATGTGCTTAATCCCCTTGGTTACAGGAATGCACCCATAGGTGATTGGCCGGTTGGCTGTCTGGCAAAGGACAGCCACCCTGCTGTTTGACTGACAGCTAGACTGGAATGAATGGGAGAAACCTGCATAAAAGGCAAGGCTTTTTGGCTTGGAAGGCAGAGTCAACCACTGGACGAAGGAATCCGAAGAAGAACTTGGAAGAGATGCCTTCTGCAACTCCTGGACTGTTGGATTGCCCGGTGAAGTCCTGCGGCTGTGCTGAATCTCTGAATTCGCCTCGACTAGAGAAGCCCTACAAGGAGACTTCTCCCCTTGAGTTGGTGGGACCAGTCAACTCCAAAGTCTGGCCATCCTCTGGGAGCTGGCTGTAATTCCTTGCTGCTGCAGGAACCGAAGTTCCAGGGAGAGGAACACAAGATTTGGAGTGCATCACTTTTAAGCTATCCAAGAGTTCCAGGAAGATCCTCCGAACTCCCAGGAAGCTGGACTGACCGAACCTGAGCCACCTCAACAGAGTGCTGAACGCCAGATGCAAGGAAAGCCCATCTCAACAGCCAGGAACTGTGGTGGTTCTATTTGCTATAGACGCGAGGAGCTGAAACCGCAAAGTGCCACTGATTTGAAGATTGCTAGTTGCTGTCACCGACCGTCCCATTGCAGTGCAGGAGTCCCCAGAAGTCCTCCCTCTTGTCCCCATATGACTGAGGCCCAGGACCAACAGGATCTGCAGAGCTGCACAGGAACAGAAGTCATCTTCCACCTTTTTCTTCTAACCAAACGTACTGTACAGTCTAAGAGAACCTACCTCTTGTTGTGTAGCCTTGCTTGTTATCAGTTGAGACTTGTCTTGGTTGCTTCTGTAGAGTTGCTTACACCTTTACTCCTCACAAGCCTCCCTGCTTGTGGCCCTAAATTGATTCTTATTTTCTACAAAGACTTCAACATTGTCCAAGACTTTCACTGCAAGAGGTGCTTCAGCTCACCTAGACTTTTGCCCAATTGACATTGGCCTAGCTCCCTGAATGGCTTTTCTCCCCTCTGACATTGTGTTGCACCTATCCTTCCAGGAAGAGGTTAACTTACTCTGCATTGGGGGGGGGGGGGTTCAAAAGTACTTGTATGCTTCAGAATATTTGTGTGATCTCTTTTTTATTCTAATAAGCCTTTTCTTTGACACCAATCTCAGTATTGCTCTAAATGTGCCAGGGCTATATTAATGTCCAGTGTCCTGGCTATTTAAGTCGGTATTGTAAAAAAATTCCCTACTCCCAAAAGTCTGACCCCCAATTTTCTGCATATTACATGGCCGCGGTAGCGGCTATGTAGTTATGGTTAAGTTGGTGTTTCCATAGGAAGAGCACTTTTTGGGCGGCTTATAACTTCGCTCCCCCTGGACGAATCCTCACCAATCAGTGATGTCATCAATGACATTTGTGATGTCATCTTTGATGTCCTGGGTGTTAGTCTTAGCAGTGCACGGTGGCGGCGCGAGTTATGGTTGCTTATCTTACCATAACTGCCGAATTTCAGGGGTTTTTCGGTTTTACTTTGAACCATAACGTCCCTTTAACTAAGTTTTTTTCACTGAATTTCATAGATTTTTAGTAGCGCAACTTAACCATAACGTCCCTTTAACACATTTTTTTTTACTGAATATATATATATATATATATATATATATATATATATATATATATATATATATATATAGTCGGAGGGGTAAAGTGAATATAAAATGTATTGGGGTAAGGTTGGGGGGTTGTGGTGGGTCTTCCCCCTACATATATATTTGTGGAGAATTGAAAAAGAAAAACAGACTTTTGGGGGTTGAACCTTTCGGTTCGGTAAAATCACTTAGATCCATTTATGTCACCTGAGGGTGTAGAAAGTGTCTGTGTGCCATCCCCAATGGGTATTTGCTGATTTTAGAGAAACTAAGGGTGTGTATTTTGGAGTGTATTTGTGTGTTGCCATTATATTGCCCCCTTCTGAAGAAGGCTTATTCAAACTGACTGTTAAATTAATTAATAATTGTTTAATCAAGAAACCTTGAGTGTAATTGTTTATTTGGATACTTCTCACTGTGAATCTCTGTGTAACAACCCTACTGCTCACATTGACCCCTCTTGAGATAAGCCTGGCTGCTCAACCACACTACCAACCTGTGTAGTACAAGCTTATATCAAAGGTTGGGTTCCTATTACCAGGAGGTCAAGGTTGTTGTAGTGCACCCAAAGGGTACTGCATCAAATCTTGACTAACACATGCCATACTTCAGTTTGGATTGCCACACCATGCTAGCACCTCAACAAGAGCACAAGCCGAGCTGTCACAGCAACTACTTCTGCACGTACCCCTCTCCACTGCGGTATAAAGAATTGGGACCATGAACTGAGGTTTTGTTAGTGGTGACAGTAAATGGTACACAATGGGCTATGCTACGTTGAAGGCAATCTGGTGTAAACAGGTAGGCCAGGATGCCTGGGATCTTCACACATAGGGCCTCATTACACGGATGGCGCTAAGGATTTACCGGTACCGGTAAAATACCGTACCGGTAAATCCTTACCGCCTTACTACGAGCTCCCTTTGCGGGTTGGGGGATTTAACGCCTGCTTTTTGCAGGCGTTAAAAACCAACCCGCAAAGGGACCCATGGAGCTAATTACGGTACCGCAATTTGCGGTACCACAATTAGCGCCTTCCCCATTCCCATTATGCCCTATGGGGCAAAAATGGGAATGGGGAAGGGCAATGGTGGAAGGGGGAATTACCGCCCTGCCAACCTTGGAATGGAGCGGTAATTCCCCTTTCCGCCAAGGCGGTGCCGGTATTTTACCGGCATGAACCATGGCGCTAATAGCGCCATGGTTCTCCGCATCCGTGTAATGAGGCCCATACTCTCAATAGCGAGAGTCAGCTACTAGAAACACACAGCACAGGAGGACTGCGGGATGGATGCAGATTTTCTATATAGCAAACGAAGGAAACAAATACTGCGGAACTGATGGGGATGATTGTAGCACTGGTGCCCACTATCCAAATCCCTTGCACCATTCACTGACAGCAACCCGCATGCCTGCTGTACACTCCGCATCGCAACGCAGCCCAGCTGATTTTGTTTGCTCACTGAAGGCTCCGGGACTACAATGTTGCGGCTAGCCATTTGCCACTCTTGGGTTTTCAGTGGGGTGCTGGTACCAAACCCACTTCCAAATTTGCCCTCTAACCCTGTGCATCTTAAGGCCTCTTTTTCATATTCTCGTCTGATCCCACTTAACTAGCCCTTCTCTCCATTAGCCACCATATCTGGCCCCTCCCCCCTCCACCCCGACGTATCCACTCTTAGGAGTTTTCCCCCATCAGAGCCACTCTGCAGTGATCTCAGTCTCGCCCTTTCTAGAACCCTTCTTGGTTAACCTTAACCCAGTCTTTGTCACCCCTCTAAACTAGCCCACCGTCTGACTACCCTCTAAATTAGACCACTTTTGATGAGAACCCAATTAGCCCCCAACATGCCCCACGAGAACTCCTTCGGACCAGCTTTCAGGTGCCCCCATTAGACTCACTCACCAGTACCTAGAATGATGCTCCTTTCCAACCAGCAAACTCTCCTCTTCATTGGCCCCACTCCAGTCCTCTGTCTCTGGAACCTACTACCAGGTACCTCTTGTTTTTTTTCCAACCATTAGACCCTCCTCTTCATTAGTCCGCTTCCGGAATACTGCAAAGACAACCTTTTGTATCACCTGTCTTTGAGGTCTCAGTTCCTGAGAGGTCTTGCAGAGGATTTCAGGGATCATTCCAAGGTGTTTCCGAACACATAAAGGTGTCTAATGGTTTCAGTTGGAACATCTGGCTCTGTCCTCTCCTTGACTTTATCATTGACTTTCTGAACAGGTTCAAAGGATTGAATAATGCATGTTACACCGTTCAATTGGTTAGTAATAGAAGCAGATTGGCCAGCAGTGAAAAGGAAAGTCTTTTACCAAGTACTGAGGAGGATCTAAAGGATGCTGTGTCTCGGGTAGATCAGCAGCACCAGTCTTGTACTGATTCTGTTGACCTGGCTTTAAGGTTACACTATTGGTTTATGGAAAGAAAAAGGGAACGGGGGAAGGAGATGAGCGTTTTCATAAGGTTAAGTACGAGAAAACCAACCCAGCTAGAAAGTATTCCTGGACCTCTCCGTCAAGAGGGAAAGGATAAAAGGAGGCAGAATAAGCAATGCTTGCATTGTCATTTCATGCGTGACTGTCCTAACCCTCCTAAAGGTGGCGTCATGGCCTTCAGGAAAAGTAGTGCTGTGGGGAGGGTAGATCCCTAAAGTGCCTCTTCGAGCAGGGTACATATATCTATATTAGTCACATTAAGCTTTGAGGACTTCATCGTTGCTGCTTCAGCAATGATTGATTCTGGGGCCATAGGTCATTTTATTTATGATGTAGAATATGCACAAGCTTTGATGATGCCGTTGATCTTGTACGATCTATGCTTGTGTCTTTGTTGGCCTCGGGACCGATCACCACTCGGACTAAAAAAGTGAGCATGGGTTGTTTTCCCGATCATGAAGAAAGTGTAGTGTTTGAATTGCAGCACCCAGTTCAAGACTAGGAATGCCCTGGTTGGTGGATCAGAATCTCACTATAAATAGGTATGCGTCAGCTGCTACCTCATCGAGCTAATACCATTATAATATGCGCCTTTGTGTTTGCCCTGTTTTATTTCTGGCGTGATTTAGCGTTGTGTGCGGTAATGCCACAACGTAATGACGTCACTTGCTTTGTGATGTCATCACGCACATTTTCGTAACTAAATTTTGCAGGTTGATAAATGCGACCGTTTTTTATGTGCAATTTCGTGAGGGGCTTCATTTGGAGAGCTGATCGTTGACAGAATCTCCTTTATTATTAAGTAACTTCCATTTATAAATTGGGATGTTTATGAGGTTGGAAGGTTTAAGGAACTTGCTGATGTGCATGTCTGGCCCTCTTTTTAGTTTTGGCTATTAGGTGGCGCTGAACGCGCTACCTATAGTTTAGTTTAGTTTATTATTTGATAATGCGCTCAAAACCCTGGGGTAGCCGGGCGCAGCAGTGAAAAGAATACTTAAGCTTAGTTACATACAGTTGATACATTACATAATATAGCAATATTTACAGGACGAGTCAAAATAGTCAAGGAATGCAGATTTCAAGATAGTACAAATTTCAGGATATTTACATATAGAAAACCGGTGTCAAGGGTAAGGGAACAGTTTAGCAGGTGTCATTGGCTATGAAGCTGAAAATGTTGTCATTAAAATAAGAGCTTGAAATGGGTGCTTTGGGTGCAGGTTTGTTGTAATATGATATGATAGGTTATTTATAACGCGCTTAATACCCAGAGGTTTCTAAGCACGGACCTGGGATCGAACCTGTGGTGTTCTGTGTCGTCTTGCTTCCAAGGCGAGCATGTTGCCCCTGAGCTATCCTCCCGAGACTAATGCTTTTCAATGCAGGTTGGCATATGAGGATGGATACATGGTAGTTTGACTGTGTCCCATCCATTGAACGTCCATTGCTAACTGAAGAGTATAGGAATTTCCTCCCATTCCCAACTATTTCCCTTCCAGCCACACCTCCTTTTGCACTCTGCAGCTCAATTTCTACTGTGTGGTGGGTTTGTCCGCCATTTTACTTCCAAAATGGCGCCCACCATATTTTAATATTCTAAAAAAGTTATTTCACTTGATTGATGCTTTTAAAAATGTTTACAGCATCTTTTAAGCTATGTTGCACATTTTGATGTATTTTGTATTTTAAATAAACCCGTTGATATAATATTTTCGTTTTGGTTTAAAATGGCTTCGAAAATGTTCATATAGTGATTTGTGTGGTGTTGGGGTAGTGTTTTTGATGTAATCAGCACCTGATTGGCTGATTAGTTAGTGATGTCATTAGGATGTGATTGGCTGTGCAGTATCTGTTTCTTCAAGTAAGCCATTTTGTTGCTCAGTGTTTATCCCTTGCCACCACTGCTCTGTGTTGCCGAGCTCTTTGCTCAGTACTTTTCCCTTGCCTTACCCTGCCCCGTGTTGCAGAGCTCTTTGCTCAGTGCTTTTCCCTTGCCACCACTGCTCTGTGTTGCCGAGCTCGTTACTCTGTGCTTTTCCCTTGCCTTACCCTGCCCTGTTGCAGAGCTCTTTGCTCAGTGCTCTTCCCTTGCCTTACCCTGCCCTGTGTTGCCGAGCTCTTTGCTTGGTGCTTTTCCCTTGCCTTACCCTGCCCTGTGTTGCAGAGCTCTTTGCTCAGTGCTTTTACCTTGCCTTACACTGCCCTGTGTTGCAGAGCTCTTTGCTCAGTGCTTTACCCTTGCCTCCATTTCCCCCGGATGCCAAGCTCTTTGCTTGTTGTTGACATTTAATATAGGGCTGGTTGGATGGCCACATATGATTTACAGTGGGTTTGTTTCCTTGTGTGCCTCTGTGAGGTTGTGCCTGCCTGTGTGCCTCTGTGAGGTTGCGCCTGCCTGTGTGGTTGTGCTTGCCTGTGTGCCTCTGTGAGGTTGTGCTTGCCTGTGAGGTTGTGCTTGCCTGTGTGCCCCTGTGAGGTTGTGCCTGCCTGTGTGCCTCTGTGAGGTTGTGCCTGCCTGTGTGCCTCTGTGAGGTTGTGCCTGCCTGTGTGCCTCTGTGAGGTTGTGCTTGCCTGTGAGGTTGTGCTTGCCTGTGTGCCCCTGTGAGGTTGTGCTTGCCTGTGTGCCCCTGTGAGGTTGTGCTTGCCTGTGTGCCTCTGTGAGGTTGTGCTTGCCTGTGTGCCTCTCACATTCAGTCTGTCCAGCTCTTTACATCCTCTGCTGGTACGCCTGTCTGTAAGGGAATCTACCATAGCCTACTAACATACACATTTGCTTACGGAGGGTCAAAAGATGTGCATTACTAAAACAAGCATTGCCAATGCCAAACGTTTGAGCTTTTGTGTAGGCATGGAAAAGGCACTTGCCAGGCACTGCCATAGTGGAATTAAACGGCCATTGATGGCAGCACGTGCAAAATGGTGCGAGGACCTGGACATCTAATAGCAGTGCCGGGGAAATGCCTAACGAGGACCTGGACATCTAATGGCAGTGCCTGGGAAATGCCTAACTAGGGCCTGGACATCTAATAGCAGTGCCTGGGAAATGCCTAATACCTACATACAAGCCAACACTGTTGGCTTTGCCAATGCTTGTTTCAGGTTGCAATTCTCTGGAGAAAGAAATCTTCGTTTTGCACTTATGTTGCAGGAGTAAGAGGACCTTGATGCGACGAGTGGTCCGGTGGTGGTCTAACCCGGATTCTGGGAATTGAGTAGTAGTGCTATTATATTTCTCTCTTTGGCTCACTACATGGTTCTGCCTCATAGTAGGATGAGCTTTTTAAATCACTGGGACTTCAGGAAAGAGGAAGCCTTTTGTTGGATTTCAATTTTTTTTTTTTACATCTAACTAATCTATGGAGGTAAGGAGAGTTGTCCCGCATATGCACTCCGTGTGGTGGGGGTTGTAGGCTATAGGCCTCATCAGGAGCCTGGTAGGTAACCCTTAAATGCGGCGTTAGCGCTATTACCGCCGCATTTAAAGGTCCGCCAGATCATGGCTTTGGCAGATTTCCCCCCAGCTCTGAGCAAATTTGGCGATTTTCGGCACGATTACCGCCGGCGGGAAATCCACTGGCGGTAATAGCGTGAATTTTCCCCATTGGGCCCAATGGGGAATGAGGAATTCCCGAATGCGCCCAATGGGGAATGCGTAATAACCCTTCCGCCAAACCCGTGTTCTGGCACTAATAGCCCAGGGGGGTTTGGCGGTAGGGCTATTAGCGCCGGCACTAATAGCACCGGCGTTACCGCCCAACTCATGATGAGGCCCTATGTATGAAGCAGAGAATACTAGTGTCTGTGTGTTTTCGTTTCTATTTGATAGATACATTGATACAGGTAGATGTCTTTGCTAACACGATGGGCCTTACAGATGACATGTGAGGCTGGTTCAAGGCCATTAAAGGTACTTGGATCATTGTTTAATAATTTCTTAAACATACATTCTGGGGTGTTTTGGGCCACATAAGGAGTAAGTATATAAATAACCATTTATACTTTTAGGCACAGAAAAGACTATCGATGTCGAAGAATAAACAGTACACTGATGCATTACGACTGTGGTTAATAGATGCAAGGCATTTCTAAATAACGGTAAATGAATTAATTGATTCCCACAATAGGAGGTGTTTTGGTGGTGGACACATGGACTTGGTGGTGGGAATGTGGAGTCTTACCCTTCGGGCTGACACAAAGTATAAATGGGACACTGCCTTATGATAATACCGAATGAGCAGTTTACAATGGCTACTAATATAAGCTTATATATATGCCTTTCTTCCATCTTCTTGAAAACCACGCTTTGAATCATGTTTGATCCTTGTGCTTTAACTTTTGTGGATGTAACAGAATGCATAGTATGCCAGAGGACCAGGGTCCGCATTCCACAGTCACTGTTCAGCAGAGCATCCAGGGCCCAACAAACCCTCCACTCAGCCAAGGGCAAGTTAGAACTGTCCTTTATTTTCCATAACATGCAGGGATCATACAGGAAATAAGACCATCTCCAGCAATCACAAGTTGGGACACTTCACCAAAAACCTAAGAGCTTACACTATTGGATAGTTGGCGTGTGAGTGAATATAGAGGGCACCTTTAGAGGTTAGCTAACTGGCCCTTGCATGCCAGATGGCTTTGTCTGAGCCACCCCCAAAAGGATCTATTACATTGTTGCAGGACTACCATTGGCACTTCCCCTTTGCTATTCACCCCCTGAATTTGTGTTCCCTGATTGGCTGGAGTGTGTCTCCTCAGGCCTGGGACCCAGCTGTGTTCACGGCGCGCCAAGTACCTTCTCAAGGTGATGAGAAAGACTATGGGCCTCATAATGACCCTGGCAGAATGGGTTAACGGGTGCCGGTCGTAATTGGCCCGTTGTTAGCTCGCTGCACCCATCCCCATTGAGCCCTAGGGGGTCTCGAATGGGAATGGGGAAGGTCCGGGCCCGGGTTCCCTGAGGGAGGAATTACTGGGCTCCAAACTCGGGATGGCCCGGTAATTCCCCATTCAGGGAACCCAGACCCGGTTTTGGAGGCAACCATGCCACCAATAGCTGCATGGCTACCACCAAAGCCGTAATGAGGCCCTATGTGTTCCCATTGTTGCCACTAGTATAACCATCTTTCCTTAGAGAGTGCCTGCAGGGTTGCAACGCTGTAAAACAACACATGTATCACTTTGTGTCTGCTTCACTGGGAACAGCTCCTCTTCCCACCGCTGACCAGATCACGTGGGTGCAGACTGCAAAACTGAGCTTTTCAGCCTGCTTTTAGTGCTTTTAGTGAGGATTTATTATACTGTGTTGCAGGTGACTCCCTGTCACTGAAGCCAGGAATGTTCTGCTCATCTCTGACCTTGGCTGCGAGCACCAGCCCTGGACAGTGTGCTCCAAAATCTGTTTTTTCCTTCGTTCCTTATTATGAGGCCTGTGTAATTTTAGAACTGGATATTATTATAGATGGTATGGTATGGTATGGTATGGTATGTAATGTAGAGCTGAATTATGTGTTATGTTAACGTTTTTGTATAGATATGATATGGCATTTATAATGCACCTATACACAAGTGTTTCAAGGCGCAAAGGTTAGTAGCATTTGACTCTTCCAGGTTCCTGTAATTCCATATGGGTAGTTGCAATAAGTGGCTGCAAGCTTGCTCTGCATCTCTTGCGTTCTTCCATTTCTGCTAGTGAAAAGGAAAGGCTTCTGACAGTTTGTATATGTATCTGGGGGTCATTACGACCCTGGCGTTAAGGGTTTAACGGCGCCGTAAAAGGTGTCGGCGCCGTTAAACCCTTAACGCCTGATTACTAGGTCCTTTTGCGGGACCCGACCTTAATGGCTGGTTTTACCAGTCGTTTAAGTAGGGTGCCGCAAAGGGACCTCGGTGCTAATTATGGTACCGCAATTTGCAGTACCGTACTTGGCGCCTTCCCCAGTCCCATTGAGCCCTATGGGGCGAAAATGGGAATGGGGAAGGGCCATGGTGAAATGGGGAAATACCGCCCCGCCAACCTTGGAATGGGGCGGTATTTCCCCATTCCACCATGGCGGACTCGTTACAACACCGGCACCAACCATGGTGCTAATAGCGCCATGGTTTAGCGCCGGGGTTGTAATGAGGGCCTGTGTCCGATATCTACAGTACTGTGTAAGCATGTTCTTCGTGTGTGTCCGTGTAGGGATTGTGAGAAACGTGAAGGTGTCACACCTACTAGCCCCCAGGGATCTGTCATCCAGGTGGCCAGGACACAGCCTTTGCTTTTGGATCCAGTTCCTGGTGGTGGACCAGTGTGAGAGAATCACCTGGATGGGGGCATCTTTGGGGAGTAAAAATGGGACACCCTACAGCATGACGCAGTATCCCCTTCCCTGTAACACTTTTACCCCATCCTACCCGGTAGGATACTTAGGAACTCAACCCCCTCCCTTTCCTGACACAAACCCTTTCTCACGGACAGCTCACTGTGACAGAAAACGGACTAACACCAGAGCCTTCTACCTGACATATCTCAACACAATGGTCAGGCAGAGTCGGGCAATTATTGATCATTACACATGCCTGACTTCCATCACTCTTCCCCAAGGAGGGAAGTGCCCTTGACCATTACTTTCATGAGCCTTTGAGAATAAGAAACATAAGATCTAGAATTAAAGCTGAAGAAACCTGCTTTGTGTGTTGGAGGTACCCGGAGCTCTCCTGCGTTGATAACCAAGGTGGGGAGGAGCGTTTGCCGCTGTGGTACTGTCCTTGGCTCCTACAATAAAGTAGCGCCAGTAAAGTCATCACAGACGGTGAGTCTGGCAGACTGATACCAGACCGGTCTGTTAGAGCCAAGGTTGCAAGCGGCAACATTGTATAGAGACATCTGCAGAGAACAGTATGTAAAGCGTATGTGACGAGCGACGCAAATAATTAGACAGCAGATGAATGACTGAACTCATGAAGCCAAGACAGATACCGTAAACAGAGTGGTCTGGTGCCACGTGGGTGCTCATTCAAAGGTCTCTGTTAGGCATCTAACTGAGAGGTGGCAAAATGTAAAAAGGTATTGTGAAATCGAAGTGGTCCTGCAACGGGTCAAGCTAAACCCTGTGCACATTCGAAAGTCTTCGATAGTTAATACTAAAGAAATTTCCTCCGAACCCGGCTGAGGGAGACTAATTGTCTAAGAGGAAGGTTCTGAGCCCGGCTGAGGGGGATCTGGGGTAAACTGCGAGTCACCCGAGTGAACATTGTAAAAGGGGATCTGAGCCCGGAAGAGGGGGATGCAAGGTGAAGAGTGAATCACCTGAATTGAGTACTTGTAAGAGGGAATTTTTTTTTTGTTTTGTTTTGTTTTGGTTCATCAGGCCCTCTGAATCAAAAGACCTTGATAAGTAAAAGAGACTTGGGCACAGAAGGCCCTGATGCTAGTGGTTGAACTGTATCCTTGTGCAGAAGAAGCCCGAGATTGTGCTACGCTTGAGTGAACCGCCTTGTCCCATGCTGAAAATGTGGGGAAGAGAGGCCGACGGCCTGAACATCCTGACATATCATTTTTGTGAACACTGCTTTCTTTTTCCATAAACATTACCCCACACTATTTGTATTTAGAGGTAAGGATTGTCAATAATTCTCTTTAGTATAGACCCTTTTATTATTATACTGCGTTATTATTTGATGGTCGTAGCTAGCTCCCATCTTTAGATTTAGGATTAGATTGGCATTCATCGTACCCTTGCTGAAGTTCAATAAACTCCCTTGAACTGTGGTCACGTGTGTCTGTCTTACTGTTGATACCATGCCTTCCTCTTCCTTACAGGGTGCGAGTTTGCTTCGTGGTTAACGTTTGTTTCTGTCTTATAGATGATTGGTAAATTGTAGGATATAGCTCACTGGGTCACCTTTTTTCATTTTACTTACACAATCTCTCTATATAGGCACATATTGACAAATCGGAGAGACCCATGTCAGTTATTGAATGGAGCAAGTCACGTTCAGAAGATGAGTATAATTAATACAGTGGTGCCTTTATGGTGTCGAGTTCTTGGAGATGTGACCTGGCACCCGCCACAAATTGCTCCAGAGATGGGAATATGTTCCAAGGGTGTTTGTTCTAGCTAGTCCAATAATCGAAA
The DNA here is from genome assembly GCF_040938575.1 of Ambystoma mexicanum. Lineage (NCBI taxonomy): Eukaryota > Metazoa > Chordata > Amphibia > Caudata > Ambystomatidae > Ambystoma > Ambystoma mexicanum. Next base: position 1,488,271,598 of record NC_090924.1, read on the forward strand.
TGGCCTACTGGGGTCTTGGGATGTTTGGCGCTCTGGCTGTCCTTCGCTAAAAACTGACTACCCTGGCCGTTTACACCTTCCTTACACAGGTGTTAGCAATATTTCAAGGTGACCCCTAGTGTTTGTGTTTCTTCCTACGGCTAAAATGGGTATACCCAATACAGTGGCTGGCTGGCTCCATAGGGATCTTCTAGTTGTCCCTGCCCTAGCCCCGCCTAGTACTCTACGGGAGATATGGGTTTTTGCTTCTTTCCACCCAGTTCGACTTGTCCTACTTGCACACACTGTCACACCTGACCCTGCTCTGCATTAGGCCCCAGTATGTCCCCCCTACCACCGTACTACTGTCCCTCCGCTCTCACACTTCACCTTCCTTCCTCCCTCCACCCCTAGATTTTGCCACTCCTTACTCCTCTACCTCCAACCACCACTCTGCTACTATCACCCTCCTTCCTCCTTGCTACCTTTCCACTCCCACTCCCACTCTACTCTTTCCCGCTACTTCCATACTGCCACAACTGCCTCTCTGCTGTTCCTACTACCAATACCTCTGCTACGTTTCCCCTCTTTCTTCCTCACTACTACTCTGCCTTCTACTCCCACTCTACTGTTACTACTACATCCACGCTATCACGACTTCCTCTCCACTGTTCCTTCTACTCCTATGGCCATTACTACTCTCACTAACTCTCTCGCTGCTTTCACTACCACTCAACACCATGCACTATAACCATTTATCATTTCTTGCTATGGCCACCACTCCCAACTGCTAGTATCTTCTACTCTATCGCTATTTCACACACTCCTTACTCTCACCCAGACACTCCACAGGTCCCCTCTCTTCAATCACCTCTGCACCCCTTTCCCCTCCTCTGGTCTCTCAGAATTCCTCCTACACCTCATGCCCTCACCCAACTAACCCACACTGTACAGCTCACATGCACCTCCTTAAATACCAATCACTCTGGCTATAGGGAGTGTGGCAGGGGAAGGGCTTAGTTAGATGAGCCCTTCCCCTTTTCCAGGTATTGTTGTAGCACCTCTTGAAAAGAAAGTAGACAACCTACTGGTAGGCTATTTAATGTCCATTTCCCTGGTGAGCTATTGGAGGTTTCATTAATAAGGCTGTTATGGAGGCCATCATTCATTAACAAAAATCTTTGCTGGGTTAGTGGTGGTGCGCAGGCTCAATTTCTGGATGCCGCATAGACACGTAGAGTGTCTGTGGCCTCCCTTTCTCTTACAGCCAATGTTATGTCACTTGCGGCATCCCGTGGAAAAGAACAGACTGCTTCTGCGCGGCTCCAGCGTCTTTTCCTCACAGGTGGTAAGAGATATGAATGTGTGGTATTTGTCCTGACGGCATATGATGGCAATGTGAGTTCTGAAAGTAAATGAAGATTTGGGAGCAGTCTGGAGGATACATTGAAATTCCCAAAGTGTTATTTGTTTATGTATAAGCCTAGGTGTTTATTGTTTTTCTTTTTATTCTAGTGGACATTGGATATGGAACCCCCACACCCAAAATTGGCTTTTGTGATACTTTTTTGCCCCTGGAGCTCCAGATTTTGAGCACGTGCTGTGAGACTGCTGAGACAGTTTTTTTAGGAGTTCTTGGGGGCACTAGGTGAAGGCCACTCGGGGGCCTCCATCTTGGATCTGGCTTGTTTGGACTAGAGTGAACAATTTGGCCTTATTCATCGACGGAAATACGCCAGGGGCGGTGGCCCAACGTCCATTGGTGGAGGAGGTGCACACCGGATATCATCAGACTGGAGCGACTGACCTAGAAGGAAATGACCACGTGAGGTGGTGGATCCAGATGGAAACCGAGGACGGATGAGTAAGAATAATAGGGATGATTGTGATGTCCTGGGGCGGGGAGGGAGGTTAAAAGGGAAAGATGTCAAATAGAAGGGGCCAGACCATGAGGGGATAAAAGGGAAAGGTGAGATGGAGGCGTGTTGGGCTAGATTGGGTGCCGGGCTATGGGGTGCTGTCTGTTTAATGGACTGATCACACATGCATCTGATTGGTGACAAACTGCATATCTAGTGTCACCCACCTGCCTTTATCATTTGTATATGAAAATGGGGAGTTTTTATGTACTAGTAATTGTTGGAGAAATAAAATGGTATATGCATGTTCCTGATGATTAAAATAGCCACTTTAAATGTTTGTTTACCCAGCCTGTGTTTCCCCCCTCATACTATTAGATGCTACCTCATGTCACTCTGTCACATAATATTTATCATTGGCGTCCACAGCTCTGCCATCTCTTAGGGTGCATTTCACAAATAAATTGCACGTCAAAAGCCTATTAGTTACTATGTGAGCAATGGACCAGTGCACATCACTACTACAGTCTCAGGAGGATAGCTCAGGGGCAACGCGCTCGCCTTGGAGCAACACAGGTTCAATCCCGGGGTCTGCGCTTAGAAACCTCTGGCTATTAAGCGTGTTTTAAATAACCAATTAAAATAAACATGTCTGCCTGTTACATGTGATGCCTGCGATTGTGAATGTGTTGACACTAATTTTGTGCCTCTCCTTTTATTTCAATAGGTGACGAATGCCCCAAAATAATGCAACAACCACGATTATTAAATTCTCTGGATATGCAATTTCCAAGCGTCTTAGAAGTGTGCACGTGTGGGGTCCAGTTTTCTTTTCAGAGTATTCAGGAACCTGGTGGATACATGGTGGCTTACGTCCATGCAACCCCTTCATGGTAACATCCAGTAACCCAGCCTGTTCTTTCAGTCAATCCTCCGGCAGATGGATATCTGGCATGAAAACTACAATGTGTGATGTGCTGTAAGAAAAACATTAATTTTTTCTGCTCTTAGTTTTATTAAAAGTTCAGTGAAAAGCATCCTCTGAGTAAGCACTTCACAAAAAAGAATGACAGAGCAATTGCCATCTCAAGACTATACTTACTGGCCACGTGAGAACATAGATGCAACACCTTATCAGTGCACTGAATTTGGCAATACCGTCCATATGCATGAAACACTTATCTGCCACCAGAAAATACATACAGGTGGGAAACCGCATGTGTGCATTGAATGTGGGAAAGGGTTTGCACAAAAGAGATGTCTTATTCACCATCAGAGAACACATACAGGTGAGAAACCTCATGTGTGTACTGAGTGTGGGAAGGGGTTTGTGCAGAAGGGACATCTTGTTAGCCACCAGAGAACACATACAGGTGAGAAACCTCATGTGTGTACTGAATGTGGGAAAGAGTTTAGTCATAAGGGAGGTCTTATTTATCATCAGTCTTTACATACAGGTGAGAAACCTTATACGTGTACTGAATGTAGGAAGAGCTTCTTTTTGAAGAGAGATCTTACTCGCCACCAGATAATACATACAGGTGAGAAACCTCATCAGTGCACTGAATGTGAGAAAGCGTTTGCTCAGTGGGAAGGTCTTATTCACCACCAGAGAACACATACAGGTGAGAAACCTTATGAGTGCACTGAATGTGGGAAAGGATTTGCTCAGAAGGGAGATCTTGCCATCCACCAGAGAACACATACAGGTGAAAAACCTCATAAGTGCTTTGAATGTGGGAAAGGTTTTGCTAAGAAGGGGCAACTTATTGTGCACCAGAGAACACATACAGGTGAAAAACCTCATGTGTGCTCTGAATGTGAGAAAGGGTTTTCTCAGAAGAGACATCTTATTAACCACCAGAGAACACATACAGGTGAGAAACCTCATGAGTGCACTGAATGTGGGAAAGGATTTTCTGAGAAAGGAGATCTTACTATCCACCAGAGAACACATACAGGTGAGAAACCCCATGTGTGCACTGAATGTGGGAAAGGGTTTGCTCAGAAGGGATCGCTTACTATCCACCTGAGAACACATACAGGTGAGAAACCTCATGTGTGCACTGAATGTGGGACAGGGTTTAGTCATAAGGGAGGTCTCATTTGCCATCAGTCTTTACATACAGGTCAGAAACCTCATACGTGTACCGAATGTAGGAAGAGCTTCTTTTTGAAGAGAGATCTTACTCGCCACCAGAAAATGCATATAGGCGAGAAACCTTATCAGTGCACTGAATGTGGGAAAGAGTTTGCTCAGCAGGGACAACTTATTTTACACCAGAAAACACACAGAGGTGAGAAATCGTATCAGTGCACTGAATGTGGAAAACACTTCAATGTGAATAGAAAGCTTATTAGTCACCAGACAGAACACAAACGTGGGGATCCATGTCAGTGTAGTGAATGCAGGACATTCTGATCTGCCATGAGAGAGGACATGTAGGTGGTGATTTCTCTGCTGCAATTGAAGATGCTTTAGAGAGTAGGAGGTGCTTCTAAAGAGCTACTGAGTTTGGCTGTTGACTTCAACTGTAAATAACCGGCCTCCACAGCTGTTCCCAGTTTCCTTTGCCATACAAATAGTGGCTGATTGTGATTGGCTGAATCACTGCTGTTTCAAATGCAGCCCTTCCGCAATATTCTAGAAGGAGACTGTACCTTCTGTGTTAAGGTAACCATCCTATGGAACCTCATGCAGATTAATGGGCACCAATATTTTGGAAAATGTTAAATATTCAGTGGTTGAATCAATAACTATATACCCTCAGTGGATATATTGGGGAAAACGTCTATGAATTATGTGTGAAGACTCTGCCTGTCACTAAATGAGTATTCATGTGTGTAGATGTTGCCAGAGAACATATATGGTTGAGAACATGCATTGGCAAACTGAATTTGGGAAACCTTTCGTTTATTTGAAATACTTGTGTATGGGCGCGATATAAATAAAAACATATCATTCTCTTGGACCTCTTAGTTGCATTTGGCACCATCAACTATTAGATCCTACTTGGTCGAAGAGATGCCTGCATCAGGGACTCTGCCTTCTCCCTTCTACAATCCTTCCCTGCTAATTGAACATTAGCAGATATGATGCCTTATTTGATATCCGAGTCTCTGCTTAACAGGATGTGGTGTGCCCCAGGGTTCTGATTTATCCCCTCTCCATAAAACTTTATTTTCTGCTCCTGGCCTGACTAATCTGCTCCTACAGATTCTGAATCTATGGTTACAATCCTCTGATCCTGTTACACTTATTTGGGATTTCAGCAAAGGCGTCCGTATGCTGTCAGGTCTGTCTAGTAACCATGAACGAGTGAATGGTTTCTCAATGACTGAAGCAGAACTCTTCCAAAACTGTGTATTCGTTTTTGGCGTTGCACCGGGCACTTTGCTTGCTTCCATGGTCTTTCTCTGAGCGTGGTGCTCCCTCCATCTTTCTGGGCATCAAAACGTATTGTGAGCTCTCACTTCTCTCTTGCTGTTAAATACCGCACATTTAAATTATCTGAAGCCCTCCTTAATACAATTATAGGAAGCTGTCGTCTCACATGGCTAATTGGACTAAGCTTGGCACAACACATGTGAAAAGACTATTTATCAAATGGAAAACGAGCAGAATAGAATCCATAAAACTGGAATCCCAATATTACACTAGAAGTCAATTTCCAAGAAACCTTTTCCTCGCATGGAATGACCACCTCGCTGAATGCTGCAGCATTTCCCATTTCACCGCAAATTCTACAACACCAAAGTCTCTTCATGATCCCCTCTAGTGTATTACACTATTGCCTATCTCTCGTGAAAAACTCTTCTCCTCTGGACCCTCTCTAGTGCATTACACTATTGCCTATCTCTAGTGAAAAACCCTTCTCCTCAGGACACCCTCGGGTGTATTACACTATTGCCTATCTCTAGTGGAACACTCTTCCCCTCAGGACCCCCTCCAGTTTATTACACTAGTGCTTATCTCTAGTGAAACACTCTTCTCCTCTTGGATCTCCTCTTGTGTTTTACACTATTGCCTATCTCTAGTGGAACACTCTTCCCCTCTGGACGCCCTCTAGTATATTACACTACTGCCCATTTCTAGTGGAACACTCTTCTCCTCAGGACCTCCTCTGGTATATTACAGTATTGCCTATCTCTAGTGGAACACTCTTCTCCTCAGGATCCCCACTAGTGTATTACACTATTGCCTATCTCTAGGGGAACACTCTTCTCCTCAGGAACCCCTCTAGTGTATTACACTGTTGCCTATCTCTAGGGGAACACTCTTCTCCTCAGGACCCATCTAGTGTCTCACACTATTGCCTATCTCCAGTGGAACACTCTTCTCCTCAGGGTCCCCTCTAGTGTAGTATGCTATTTCCTATCACTATTGTGCATGTAAGGTTAGTAGATAGTTCCCTGGCCTGGGATCGGCATATGGAGGTGCAATTCCATAAGGGAGGGTGCATGCCCACGGTAAAAGCACTGTTTTATAAGAAAGAGGTCTGGTGTGAAGGGCCTGAAAAATATGTCAAGTGAACCGTTATATGATATGGAAATGTATTTAATAAACAGTGACATTTTATGAAGAGAGTAGAGAGGGCAAATAGAATAGAAACATTCCTTGAACTGTGAGGCAATAAAGCCCATGCAAATTTGGTAATAAAATGGGGCCTTTCTGTCTGAAATGAGGGTTGTGGGTTTAAGGATATTGTAGCCGTTCTCTCTGAATTCCATGAAGGAATACTGGCCAAAAATGTTTACAAAATAAAAATGGATCTTGGATAAACTGACATGTCTAATGTAAAAGTCTCCCACTTGTGTTCTTACACTGAATGCATTGCTGATTAAATGAATATGTCACTGTGTTAATAGAACAAATACATTATTGGCAGCATCTAACCCCATTTTTGTGTTTAAATTCTTTTTCTGGCTTCACTTTTGTGGAAACGGTTTCCTGGAACAGAGGCGATTTGTTTATTTTAATTAATGGGTGACAGCCATTATTCCAGTTTTATGTTACAATGAATGTTGTCCACTTTTTAAACTTTCTTGTCAATATGTTTGTATTTCTCTGAATTACTCTTGTGGATGCTCAATTCGACCACAACAGGAGTAATGGTATATGAACAGGAGTCAACCTAACCTATCAGTCCATATCTGCACGGTAATGCTAGGGTCCATGGAATGTGATGGCCGGTACAGCACGTGTCACCCAGCATTATCGCCATCTATAGCTGTCAGAATCTGGCTATGTGGGGGAAGGAAATCTCCAAAAAGAGCCAGTCTGTGACAGGGCCAGAATGTGATTTGTAATGATTCAGGCACGTATACACAGTGGGTCCTCTGGAAATACAGAAGAAGATGGCGCTGTGACAACTCCCAGGTGTCGGCACATCCTCAGCCCACCTGTAAAAGCACATCACTCCTTGAAGGCCGGGCAGAAAGTGAATGGCTGAGGTGCAAGTGATTGTGGTGAGAGCAAATGACACATGCTGGAACATAACCGAGCGGGTTTCAGCGGCTACTTGTGGCAGATTTACCCATTGTTTTCTGCAATCTGATTGGCGGACAGTGCGCAGCAAGCTGCTAATGTAAACATCACAATAAACACAACCCCCCACACCCCCCCCCCCTTCCACTCGATATCACTGCTGGAAAGGGTGACTAAACAAAAGCTGCAAGACCGGTAGAAAGAAATACAAATCATATCACATTTTAAGACTGTAAATAGCAGAAGTGAACTTAATAGTAAAAGAATACCTAAGAAGAACAATAGTGAAACTGTGAGGATTACCACCCGTGCTGATCACTGGACCTGTCCCACCAATATGCGCAGGCACATAAGTCCAGATACACACACCTGAATAGAGCACAGGAAGTGAAGGAATGCACGACTGGACCATGCCAGCTGAAGGACCGAGCAGAGGAGCCTAGGAGTTGAGAAACCGGCTACGAGGAACGGGATGCCAAGATGCTGTCATGCTGCATCAAAGGGCTCCAGGCAGCGTGACGAGGGAGCTGTGTTTCCACGGAACCAAAGCATTTGGCTGGAGGGTGATGAGTGGAGCACGCGACCCTCTTCTTTGTGAAGCTGTACAATGCTTGTTGCGCCTGCCCCCCGAGGCTGCGAGAGAGCCTGGGAGCTTCTTAGGGGCTGGGAAACACCCTAACCTCATTCATGGAATACATTGGGAAGCGCAACCTTGCATTCACTGCTGGTGAGTTTCAAAGGGGAGGAGCCTGGTATGTGATGCGTGCGATTAAAAAGAGATTACAAAGTTGCACACGAGGCTACGCGTGTTTGAAGAAAGGTGTTGCTGAAGTGAAAGTAAGTCTTTGTGCGAACTGGTGGTTTAAGCCGCAAGTGAAACAAAGTAACAGAGCTGGTGCTTCAAAAAGGGAGGCATGTTGAAAAAAGGCTCTGCACAGATAAAGTAAACAAACTAATGAATGTCAAGGATATTTCCAATGGAAAGGCATAACAAGTGAAGAGAGAGGTGCTGTATGATTGAAGTTAAAAGACTGTCAGCGAAGGTTGTTCGCTGTGTGCAATTAAGGGGCCATGGGACCACCTGTATGAACTGGATCTGAACTGCAAAGAAATAACCTTTCGAATGGATTGTGTCCTCCCACGTATTCCTCATCTATGATATTGAATATCGAGCTTCAGCTGCTTTGGCAGAGGGCGCTTTGCGTCGATGCAGTTGACTCGATATCTTCCGTCTCGAGGAGGATATAATTGAAGGTATGTATAGCACACGCAGGCCCTGTTGGCTTCAGTTCCGTTGTTCCGAGTAAGCTTACGCTTTGAGAACTACAGGGCGCTTCAGTAGTTTTGTTCGCGAAAATCTAAAATGTCTTCATCATCGACACTGACTACCCTGAATACCGGGTTCCAAGATGTGGATAACTAATCTGCATGGAGTACGTTTGTGGTGTCTTGGTTTGAAACACAAGACCTCGGACTGCTTGAGATGCCAATCGACGTCCGGAAAGGCTATGAAGGAGTGAAAGGGGAAATTGGTGGTAGGTCGAAACCCCAAAAAATCCCCATCGACTATCCCGTCGAAGAAACCTTCGGACGACACAAAAGGCGACTCTCCTCGAAGGAAGAAGGTGGCTCCCACTGCTACTCGTAATTGTGGAAATCGAAAAAGAAGCACCATAAATCACCTACTTTGCCTTCTTCATCTCACTTCTCTCCTGAGAGAGCTATATCTTGTCCCACAAAGGCCTCCACTCTTACCGAATGAGAAGCATTCAGGTTAGAAATGTTGAATGTTTTTGAAAAGCAAAAACCCTCAACAAGCCATGCTCCTACCGCACATTCTAAAGCCGGTAAGGAAGGGGCTCAAGCCAAATCCTGCACGCCCTCGAGCCCATGAAGAAGGCCAGACCGACATCGAGAGCTGTCGAGGCCTTGACGCGATGAGGAATAATCGAAGGATCCTTTGAGCCGTAAGTCGAAGAATAAGTCGAGGTCATTGACACTGTCGACGCCAGCTGCGCTATCGACACCAATGGTGCCTTCAACACCATCGATGCCATCGAAGTCGAGATTGACTTAGTTGAAAATATCAATGACTCCTCGAGCGTCGGGTTCAAATGTTTTGAAACATTCAATGCCTTTACGAGATAAGACTTGTAGAAAGGATTATTTTAAGCCTCTAACCTCTATTTATGCGGACAATGAGCCATCGGATAACTATGCGCCATTTGGGCTACAGCATGGCACACCAAATGTACCCGATAGCTTGATATCAGAGGAATCCAGGCTAAAAGACCTTTATGACAATTTACAAACAGCCATTGGAGTGGACACTTCACCTGAGTTAGAATTTGGCAAACCTGAAGCTGGTGAACATGCAGATGCATCATATATACAGTTAATTTCTTGGGTTGTAGATTACTTGGGATGGAGTAGACCTACACCCCCCCCCCTTCGAGCAGGATGATCTAACAGACATCCTTGATAAGGGTCCGCGAAAAGATCCCATTTTACCATTCCACATTCCTCTTCAAAAAAGGGTAACTGCCAACTGGGAGACACCAGAATGAAGCCCTGCAGTAAACAAGAATTTTACTGGAAAATACCACCCACCCATCTAGAAGTGACCCCAACTACACCCCAACCCAGAAAGTCTGGTGGTGCAGGCTGCTACTGCAACCTCAAAACAGGCAGCCTATCCAATCATCCCATTGGATAGGGATGACAAAATGGTAGATGCATGGGCAAGGAAAGGTTTTTCTGCTGGGAGCATGGCTCTTCAGTCAGCCAACTCCACATGTGCCCTAGCAACATATTTATTCACTCTATGGGACTGCCTTGCTATGGCGGCTGAACACATTCCCAAAGGGGTGAAAAGAGACAGTTTCTTGGCTATTGTAGACCGCAAAGAAGCCATGGGTGAGTCTCTTCAGTCGGGTCTGGATTCTGTTGATGGAATCAGCAGAGCCATGGTGGTAAGCACCATTATTCGCAGATTTGCGTGGTTAACGAAGTCTGGATTTGCACCGGATGTGCAATCCAGACTCCTTAACATGCTTTTTAACGGGCCTCACCTTTTTGGCAGCAAGGCTGACAAAAGCCTTGAGAAGCTGTAGACTTCGAAAGGCGTCAGCCAAATATTTGGCTGCCGCAATTAGGCAGCTTTAGCACTTTTGCCCATTTGGCCCTTACTTGGAGTGGTAGATACTTTCACTACTGTTCTTATTTATTTTATTTATTTATTTATTTATTTATTTTGCATTTGTTAAGCGCACTTGCAGCCCATGAGGCATCGAGGCGCTGTTACAGAGGATACACAGATTTAAGATTACATTCGGGTGCATGAGGCTCTTAGTTACAGGTTAGCAGGAATATATGCAGAAACAGGTTAAGGTCATACAAAGAGTCTGGTTTTGATAGCCTTGCGGAAGGCTAGGTGTGACTCGATGAGTCTGAGGTGAGGTGGCAGGGCATTCCAGTGTATGGCTGCTAGGGTGGGGAAACTGGAGCCACCAGCACGCACTTTCCGCGAGGTAGGCCTGACAATCTTAGTTGGAAGAGTGAGAGGGATGGCTGGTCAAAGAGGCCATAGAAGATTCCCTCATGGTGGACGAGGGAGAAGAGCAAAGCCCGCTCAAGCAGCAGCATCTTTACCAACAGGCACTGCTTCAGCCGCCTCAAAACCTCTCTGAGGTCTTGAGTCACAACACCCCTGTGGGAGGCAGACTGTCTCAGCATCAGAAAGAATGGTGAGACATTACTTCAGATGCTTGGGCATTAGAAACCATAGCCCAAGGTTACTGCCTTCCCTTCATTCAGAGACCTCCGAACCATCCACCTGGGAGCCATTCTCTGAGGGTTCCAGATCTGCTCCTTGTGCAGGAAATTTTGACCCTGCTAGAGAAAGGTGCTGTAGAGCCGGTACCTGTAGCAGAGAGAAACAAAGGATGGTATTCTCCATACTTCCTAATACCCAAAAAGCACAGAGGACTGAGACCCATCTTGGACTAGGATATTTGAACAAGTTCCTCGGGAAGGTCAAGTTCAAGATGGTCACACTTTCTTCAGGCCCTCCAACTCCAGGATTGGATGGTGTCATTGGACCTTCAGGATGCTTACTTTCATGTGCCAATCCATCTCAAGCACAGGAAGTACCCGATGTTCACCGTTGACAGTTCTAAATATCAGTTTCGAGTTCTGGTATTCGGGCTGACCTCTGCCCGAGGGTTTTCACCAAACTGATGGTAGTGGTGGCAGCGAGTCTCAGGAGTGGGGGGGATTTGTGTCTACCCCTACCTGGACAATTGTCTGATCGGGGTGTGTTCTCCTGAACAATCACTGAATCGGCTCAACGTCACCAGCCACTCTCTTCACAGACTGGGCTTCTCCCTCAATTACAAGAAATCCCATATGACACCATCTCAAAAGCTCCAATTAATCGGGGCTGTACTGTATACATCCTTGGTAAAGCGCTTGCCACCTGAGGTGAGGGCTCAAGACATTTTTCAGCTGGTCTACAAGTTGGTGAGTGCCCAGCATCTTCCGGCCCTCGACTTTTTAAGGTTGTTCGGCCTCATGGCATCCTAAATTTCCTGGTGCCAGAGGCTTGCCTGAGAATGAGATCCCTTCAATGGGCTCTCAGAACACACTGGCCTCAGTTCTCGGGCAATATGTCAGACCTACTTCAGGTTCCAAGCAGGGTCTCACAGGATCTCTTGTGGTGGGCCTGTGAGGACAATATTATGAAGGTAGAACCCTTTTCGCAACCATGGCCGGAGATACCAGTAGTGATGGACGCCTCACTCACGGGTTGGGGAGCCCAAGCCAACAATCTGACAATCAGCGGTCATTAGTCTCCATCAGAGTCCAGACTACACATCAATCTTTTGGAGCTGAAAGCAATCAGACTTTCACTGAAGGCTTTTCTGCCCTCTGTACAGGGAAAGAATGTCCTGATAATGGCAGACAACACAGTGGCCATATAGTACCTCAACAAGAGAGAAGGTGCAGGGTCACTAACACTGTGCAGAGGCAATGCAGCTCTGGTACTGGGCAGTTGAAAAAGGAAACTCCCTGTCGCAGTTCACCTACCAGGGGAGGAGAAAACGGCAGTGAATACTCTGAGCAGGCAGAGCATAGTCTCCCACGAGTGGGAACTAGATCAGGAAGTCCTTCAAGAGATGTTCACCCTTTGGGGAACCCCTCAAGTGGATCTGTTCGCGACCAGTCTCAACCGAAAGTACAAAGTGTACTTCTCCAGGGAATTTCCTCCAAGAGGAGCTCTAGTGGACATGTTCGGAGTGGACTGGGAGTTTCCACTCCTGCTTACGTTTCCTCCAGTCTTCGTCATTCCTCACGTGATCAGGAGGTTGAGAAAGTACAGGAAACACATGATCCTAGCTGCCCCATGTTGGGCCAGGCGGATGTGGTACCCGGCCCTTCTGGACATGTCCATCTACCCTCCAATACGTCTTCCACAAAGAGTGGACTTTCTCTCACAAGAGGAGAGTCGGGTTCTCTAACATAGGTCAAGACTCGCAGCCTTCACAAATGATTGAGATACAAGGATTGGGACCTCCCAGACGATGTAATGGAGATTTTGCTTTTGGCCAGAAAACCAGCAACAAAATTCCTATACTGCCGCTGTTGGAACAAGTTCTGCAGCTGGTGCAGGGGCAAGAATGTAGACCCTTTAATATGCAAAACACCAGAGGTGTTATCTTTTCTCCGGTATCTAGCCAATCTGGGGCTCCAGGTTGGAGCAATTAAAGGCTATTAGGTGGCGCTATCCATCTGAGGAAACTACCACTAGTGATACAATTCCTGAAGTGGCTCACCAATATGTTTCCCCCATCTCCTTTTCAGGTACCCGTTTGGGACCTTAACTTGGTATTAAAATTCCTAATGTGTGCACCATTTGAACCACTACATTCATGTCCATTAGGTTACTAACATTCAAGACCATCTTGTTAGTAGCACTAACTTCAGCCCGTAGAGTGCGTGAGTTGCAGGTACTATCTTCTAAACCACCCTTTACGGTTAAACCTTCATTTTTGCCAAAGCATTTCTGATTTTCATGTAGGACAAAAGATGGTGCTACCCACTTTCTATCTTCCACCTCATCCTGTCAAGAAGAAAGAGAGGTTGCAGAGATTAGATCCACGTAGAGCTCTACATTTCTAGATTGTCCAAACTTCGTCTGGATGATCAACTTTTTATAGGTTATACGGGTCAAAAACTGGGTCAGACTGTTACAAAACAGACCTTATCAAGATGGATCATTCTAGCAATTTCAGAATGTCGTCCTGCCTCCTAACAGGGGATATTTCACATGTTCAATCTGTACCTACAGCGTCGCATTGTAGATAAAACCCCTCTGCGAGACTTAACCAGAAGAACACCTTCCGCAGTACAAGCTAGCCTTAGTTGCTAAGCCCTATACACAGGGATACCATCATCCATGACCCAAGAAAAACGCCCCAATCCACAAGAAATCCAATATTTACATTACTTCTGTCATCCGTACCCGTAAGTCAATAGTCTAGGCCAATGACTTGAACCTTTTACCTCAAGATCGAATGTTCCCTAACCACAAACAAAAAGCATCAACCTCCGCTCCTTTCTCAACTGTACTGCACAATACTCAACAATACTTCAATGATACTGAACTATACTCATCACCACCCCTCACCCAAAACTTCTGTACCGCCCCCCTCAATTGCCGTGTGGCTGAGTCCATACTTACAGCCTGTGATCCAGTGACGATGCTCGGCTACCGGCTCTACCCACAACTGCCACTCCGCTCTTCTGGTCTGTTGGACTCCTCACAGACTGCCGGCAGGATGTTCTCCAAAATTGCTCCTAACTACCTCTGCACGAGGTGCACTGCTGTGTGGCCTCATATTCTGTGGGGCCCTATGTGTCCCCATTGTTGCCACTGGTATTACCACCTTGCCTTAGAGAGTGCCTGCAGGGTTGTAACACTGTAAAACAACACATGTATCACTTTGTGTCTGCTTTGCTGGGAACAGCTCCTCTTCCCACCACTGGCCAGATCACGTGGCTGCAGACTGCAAAACTGAGCGTTTCGGCCTACTTTTAGTGAGGATTTATTATGCTATTTTGCAGGTGGCTCCCTGTCTCTAAAGCCAGGAATGTTCTGCTCATCTCTGACCTTGGCTGGGCGCACCAGCCCTGGACAGTGTGCTCCAAACTCTCTTCATTCCTTATTATGAGACCTGTGGATTCATACACTTCTGCTATAGCCATGCTATGAAGTCTATATGTCTATATTGTGCTATAGGTTAGTAGTATTTGGCTATTCCAGGTTCCTGTAGTTCCATATGGTTAGTTGCAATAAGCGGCTGCAAGCTTGCTCTGCATCTCTTGCATTCTTCCGTTTCTGCTAGTGAAAAGGAAAGGCTTCAGAAAGTATGTATATGTATCTGTCCTCTATCTATATACCTGTGTAAGCATGTACTTTGTGTGTGCACATGTAACTTCGTGCAGGGATTTTGAGAAACCTGAAGGTGTCTCACCTGCTATTCCTGGGGGATCTGTCATCCAGGTGACCAGCACATGGCCATCGATTTTTGGATCCAGTTCCTTGGGGTGGACCAGTGCGGGAGAATCACCTGGATGGGGGGGAGGGGGAGTTCTTCGTTGAGTGGAAGTGGGACACCGGACGGCAAGACGCAGTATCCCCTTCCATGTAACACCTTTACTTAGGAACTCTACCACCCCCTCCGCCTTTCCCGACACAAACACTTTCTCACGGACAGCTCATTGTGACACAAAATGGACTAACACCTGAGCCTTATACCTGACATGTCCCAACACAATGGTCCGGCAGAGTCGGGCAATTACTGATCATTACACACACCTGATTTCCATCACACTTCCCCACATGGATAAAAGGCAGAGCACGAAAGCACACTCTGAGCAAGGCAAAGCACATGAGGAAGCAGCAGTTCCAAGATGGCAGTTTAAAATGAGGAGAAAGACGGCGAGACTAGAGAAGTTGCTAGGAGGGACGTGCCCTTGACCGTTACTTTCATGAGCCTTTGAGAATAAGAAACATAAGACCTGGGACTAAAGCTGAAGAAATCTGCATTGTGTGTCGGAGGTACCCGGGGCGCTCCCACGTCGATAACCAAGGTAGGGAGGAGCGTTTGCCGCTGTGGTACTGTCCTTGGCTTCTATAGCAAAGCAGCGCCAGTAAAGTCATCACAGCCAGTGAGTCACGCAGACTGATACCAGACCGGTCAGTGTTAATGCCCAGGTTGCTAGCAGCAACATTGTATAGAGAAAGCTTAAAAGAACAGTATGGGATGCGTATGTGATGAGCGATGCAAATAATTAAACAGCAGATGACTGACTGACTGAACATTTGAGGCCAAGATGGATATTGTATACAGAGTGGTCCGTGCCACGTGGGTGCTCATTTGAAGGTCTCTGTTAGGCATCCAACTGAGAGGTGGTAAAAGGTAAAAAGGAATTGTGCAATCAAAGTGGTCCTTCAACAGGTCAAGCTAAACCCTGTGCATATTTGAAAGTCTTGTATAGTTGATACTAAATTAAATTGGCCTGAACCTGGCTGAGGGAGACTAATTGTGTAAAAGGAAGGATCTGAGCCCGGCTGACGGGGATCTGGGTTGAACCGTGAGTCACCCGAGAAAGAATTCTATGAACATTGTAAAAGGGGATCTGAGCCCGGAAGAGGGGGATCCAAAGTAACAATTGTTGTATTAAAGGAATCTGAGCCCGGCTGATGGGCATCGAGGGTGAAGAGTGACTCACCTGAATTGAGTACTTGTAAGAGGGAAATAACTTTTTTTTTTTTTTGTTTTGGTTCATCAGGCCCTCTGAATTAAAAGACGTTGATAAGTAAAAGAGACTTGGGCACAGAAGGCCCGGATGGTAGTGGTTGAACTGTATCCTTGTGCAGAAGAAGCCCGAGATTGTGCTACACTCGAGTGAACCGCCTTGTCCCATGCTGAAAATGTGGGGAAGAGAGGCCAACGGCCCAAACATCCTGACATATCATTTTTGTGAACACTTCTTTCTTTTTCCATTAACATTACCCCAAACTATTTGTATTTGGAGATAAGGATTGGAAATAATTTCTTTTCAGTATAGGCACTTTTATTTTGACAAGACACCACTAGGACTGCGTTTTTTTTTTATTGATGGTCGTGGCTTGCTCCCATCTGTAGATTTAGGATTAGATAGGTGTTTATCACACCCTTGTTGAAGTTCAATAAACACCCTTGAACTGTGGTAACTTGTGTCTGTCTTACTGTTGATACCATGCCTCCCTTACAGGATGCGAGTTTGCTTTGTGGCTAACGTTGCTATGTCGTTGTGTCACTAATAATGTCTGCGCCATTGCATATTTGTCATTAGTCGACCAGGTCCAGTGTTGAGGCACCTATATCGATGATTAGTGTTGAGGCACCTGTGTCCATGAAGACTTTACCTGGAGAAGGTTTGAATGGTTGTCTAAGAGAATATCTTTTCGCATATGTAAAAGTTACTGGCCCTCCTACGGGCTGGCCAAACAGTGACTGGCATCTACTGTTTCTGGCTCTTTGGACTGTCATACTTATGGCGGTCAAGAGGGGCATTCCAGGGACCCTCTCTTCAGGAACATATGGATCTTTCTTTCTGTTATGGTGGTAATGTGTAATGTGCAACAATTTTTTGATGTAACAACGTATGTGTTTGATCAATAGTATCACTTGAATCTAATGCACATGATTGTAGCCCTGAAGAAGAACTGATAGTTAAGGTCGAAACAATGGTTGGCAGAAATCAATTAAAGAGAACTGTGTTGTCTAAAAACTTTGGAACATTGCTTCTGTCTTACAGATAATTGATTGATAAATTGTAGGATATAGCGCACTGGGTCACCTTTTTTCATTTTACTTACACAATCTCAATATAGACTGGAAACTGAGCCACATATTGACGAATCAGAGAGACCCATGTCAGTTATTTACTGGAGCAAGTCACGTTCAGAAGATGAGTATAATTAATACATTGATGCCTATATGGTGTCAAGAGTTCTTGGAGATGTGACCTGGCACCCGCCACAAACAAATACTCCAGAGATGGGAATATGTTCCAAGGGTGTTTATTCTAGCTAGTCCAACCATCGAAATGGCTGTTATGGCCTACTGGGGTCGTGGTATGTTTGGCGCTAGGGCTGTCCTTCTCTAACTTGACTACCCTAGACGTTTACACCTTCCTTGCGCAGCTGTTAGAAATATTTCAAGGTGACCCCTAGTGTATGTGTTTCTTCCTATGGCTAAAATGGGTATACCCAAGACACTGGCTGGCTGGCTGCATAGGGGTCTTCTAGTTGTCCCTACTGTAGCCCCGCTTAGTACTATATGGGAGATATGGGTTGGTACTTCTTTCCACCCAGTTCGACTTGTTCTACTTGCACACACGGTCTTGTTAGGGAGAATTCTCTGTTTAAGCTGAATTTCCTAACCAAGTGAGGCCCCCAGCAGCTTTTCTGGAGTTTGTTTTTTTCATCCTGCAAAGAGTGAGACTCTTTTTCTCCCACTCTTGGACATGATTGGTGGTATTTCTTTGAATGTTAATGTGTTCTATGGGCTATGGGGTCTTTTACTCCATAGGGTCTCATGTGTTTTGCTATGTGTGTTACACAGCACCCTCCGTGCCGTAACACTGGGGTGTCCTAGGTGATCCCCACCATAGACTCCATACCCTGGGACTGACTACTGTCTCCCAGGGCATGTAAAGTCACCATTGGCTTTACTAGACCTAAATTTACTAACAGAACCAGTACAAACCATCCTATTGTGGACGTACAGGTAGGGGTAATTCGATTACCCCTGGGTCTGTTGTTCGAGGGTGCACTGTCCCATCCCCCCTCGTCGAGTTTTGGCTGGTGGCAGTGGATACTACTTTTTATATTCAACCGCGAATATATTCCTATGGGATTTTCCCATTGTTCGAGGCTAATACTTTTTCTGTGTATCCTCGGTCATACCGCCGGTTTATTAAATTAAAATGAGTTCACTGGTTGGTATTTTCTGCCAGAACTCGGTTTTTAAAATGGCGTATGTGTTCGCCTCTGTAACTCCAAACCAAAGGTTGAGCCCTTTGTTCCACTTTTGGCGGGCTTCTGCACAGAAGCCCTCCAGAGTGGTGTCATTCTGTCTGGGTACCACAGGGGGAGTGGGAGGGGGTTTAGGCACCCTGGACTGAGTTGCCTTGCCAACTCAAGTCGCACTCTGGTGTGATTGGCCCAAGTGGTGAGCCGCCCCGCTCACCACTTAGCATGTTTGATTGACAGCTAGGCTGAATGAATGGGGGTTTTCTGCATAAAAGCAGGGCTTTGGGGACTGGAACTTCAGAAGTCGCCACAGGGCCTAAGAATCCGAGGAGGGAGAAGCTGAGCCGACCTGCAAAGTTGACACCACCGGTGGAGCCCTGCTGAACTGACTCACCACTTTCCAACGACGGAGGAGATCTCCCTCCCGGAGAGTCTTCTTCCCTTTGACTGGTGGGAACAACCAGTCCCTTGCTTTTTCTTCGCTTCCAGGACGTCTAGTGGTCGAATTGCCCGTGCTGAGCACGCTGGCAACCGGATAGCCACTAACCACTGTACCGCGACCAAAAGGTGGTGCCTTGTGACTGAGTGCTCCGCGGCTGGTCTCTTCCCTGGTGGTGCAGCGATCTTCAACTTTCCTCTACGACAAGATCATCTCTTCTTCTGGCAAAGCCCCGACTTGCATCCACCACCAGGAACAACTGCCCCTGCCGGAGCTGTCTCTCCACTTTCAAGGTACTGTGTCCGCCTGGCTTCCCTTGAAACGTTTAGCGTGAGGTGTCTTAAATCCTTACCTTTCCACTGGGTCGCCTCCCGACCTTCTTAACTTTTGTTCTAAAACTGGTCCAACCTTTCTGTGACATTTTGCTACAAAGGCCCTCATTACAAGTCAGGCGTTAAGGGTTTAACGGCGCCATCGGCACCGTTAACCCTTAATGCCTGATTCACACTTTAACGCCTGCTTTTTGCAGGCGTTAAAGTCCAAGGCGCTAAGCGACCTTGGTGCTAATTACGGCACCGTAATTTACGGTGCCGTAATTGGCGCCTTCCCCATCCCCATTATGCCCTATGGGGCAAAAATGGCAATAGGGAAGGGCAAATGGTGAATGGGAAATTACCGCCCCAGTCACCTTGGAATGGGGCGGTAATTCCGCCATCCACCATGGCGGAATCCGGCATGGAACATGGTGCTAACAGCACCATGGTCCACCGCCTGACTTGTAATGAGGGCCAAAGACTTGAAGTGCATTTCCACTGTGGTATTTTTGGGACATACCGCCTTGCCTCTCTCCGAGTGGGCCTGGCCTCTGAACTTTGTGATGTACAGTAGACCCTGCTTTGCTTGCCTTGCATTTGCTTCGTAAAAGTGTTGGTACTGAGTTGGTTTCATACCCTGCCTTTTTCTCTCCCTTTCTAACGAATACTAGAGTGCCATCTAGGTTAAGCACTCACCTCTGTCTGCAAATAAGTGGTGCCGTTGAACCTAGACTTGTCGAAATATTGTTATGGGATTGATATATACTTATAGTAACTGTGATTGAAGTTGTTTGCCATATTAGTGCCAGTGTGTTTTTCATAGATGTGTTTTTAAATAAATAATTATATATCTTTACACTCGAGCTCTGATCCGTGTCAGCTTGTTCTACTGTGTAAATTGCCCTATCTTGTATACTCTATATACTGCCTAACTCGTCTTGAGAGAAGTCTGACTGCTCAGCCACAGCTGCCAGGTAAATCTGGGTGGTGCAGACTGCTACCAATTGGGTTTACTGCTAACTCCTGTAGTCTTAAACTTTTTGCAGTGGTCCCAGAGGGAACTGCACAGGTTTCTGCCTAACAGGTCTCACCTGAACCTGCTCTGCACTGGGCCCGAGGATGTCCCCTCCCCCCCCACCATACTACTGTCCCTCCGCTCTCACACTTCTCCTTCCTACTGCCACCCTTACATGTTACCACTCTCCTTACTCCTCTGCCTCCAACCACCACTCTGCTGATATCTCCCTCCCTTCTTCCTCCTCACCACTTTTCTTACTTCTACCCCCACTCTACTCTTTCCTGCTACTTCCATACTACCACAACTACCTCTCTGCTGTTCCTACTACCAATTCTTATGCTACTCTCTCCTTCCTCCTCACTACTACTCCACCTTCTACTCCCACACTACTGTTATCACTACTTTTATACTATCACAACTACCTCTCTGCTGTTCCTACTACCAATACCCCTGCTACTGTCTCCCTCCTTCCTCCTCACTACTACTCTGCCTTCTACTCCCACTCTACTGTTACCACTACATCCACGCTATCACGACTACCTCTTCACTGTTCCTTCTACTCCTATGGCCATTACTACTCTCACTAACTCTCTCGCTACTGTCACTACCACTCAACACCATGCACTACATCCATTTATCATTTCTTGCTATTTCCACCACCCCCAACTGCCAGTATCTTCTACTCTATCGCTATTTCACACACTCCTTACTCTCACACAGACACTCCACAGGTCCCCTCTCTTCAATCGCCTCCGCACCCCTTTCCCCTCCTCTGGTCTCTCAGAATTACTCCTACACCTCATGTCCTCACCCAACTAACCCACACTGTACAGTTCACATGCACCTCCTTAAATACCAAGCTCTCAGGCTATAGGGAGTGTGGCAGGGGAAGGGCTGAGTTAGGTAAACCATTCCCCTTTTCCAGGTATTGTTGTAGCATCTCTTGCAAAGAAAGTAGACCACATACTAGTGAGCCATTTAATGTTCATTTCCCTGGTGAGCTATTGGAGGTTTCATTAATAAGGCTGTTATGGAGGCCATCATTCATTAACAAAAATCCTTGCTGGGTTAGTGGTGGTGCGCAGGCTCCATTCGTAGAGTCTATGTGGCCTCCCTTTCTCTTACAGCCAATGTTATGTCACTCGCCGCATCCCGTGGAAAAGAACAGACTGCTTCTGCCCGGCTCTGGCGTCTTCCTCCTGCCGCTCCCCATTGTGGCTTCTCCCCGTCTGTGCCCTCCTGCGGTGGGGACGCTGCCATCATTAGAAGTAAGGTGGGCAGTGTGCCTGTCAGTACTCATGCATTCTCCATGGGCTGTTTGGAGTGAGTTGTTTGGGGGTGGGCTCCTTCCCTCCCCTGTTAGGGCCTGTACGCATACCGTGTCACAGATATATTTGACAAACAGCGGTTAGAAACAATACCTCCCCAAATACATACCCACAGCGGTAAACATGCCAGAAGTTACAGGGTGCAAACATGTGCTTACGGACATCAAGCAGAGAGGTATATAAGAAACGCTCTGACCTAACACCGGCAGGGAGAGCTCTCCATCTGACAACTGATTACAGCTGTCACTTTTCATTCTGCATTACTGTAGTCTGCTGTTTGTCTTTCTCTAATAAACACTTGGTTTGTCTCTCAGCTGTGTCCTGATTCTTCATTGCTGTAGGGTTTCTCCCTGCCTTGGGAATTTCCTTATGACGGAAAACAGATATAGTGAGGGTATTTCAAAGGTCTGGAGATGAGTAATCTATTTACTATAGGTTGGTGATGGCTCTGGTTAGTAACACCTTATAGTGAGGGTCCTTGCAAGGCGTTGAGCTGAGCACGCTGGTTAGTAAAGCTTTATGTGAGGGGTTTAGTTACTAAAATGATATGGCTAGGGTCCTTGCCAGGTCTGGAGATGAGTTCTCAGGTTAGTAAGGCTGTATGGGAGAGCTCTGGTTACTAAGGTGATATATCGATGGTCCTTGCCAGGTCTGGAGATGAGTTCTCAGGTTAGTAAGGCTGTAAGGGAGAGCTCTGGTTACTAAGGTGATATAGTGAGGGTCTTTGCCAGGTCTGGAGATGAGTTCTCAGGTTAGTAAGGCTTTATGTGATAGCTCTGGTTACTAAGGTGATATAGTGAGGGTCCTTGCAAGGTTTTGAGATGAGTGCTCCAGTTAGTAAGGGCTCTGGTTTCTAAGGTGATACAATGAGGGCCATTGCAAAGTCTGGAGTGGAGTACTCTAGTTAGTAAGGCTTTATGTGAGAGCTCTGTTTACTAAGGTGATATAGTGAAGGTCCTGGCAAGGTCTGGAGATGAGTATTCTAGTTACTAAAGCTTTGTGTGAGTGCTCTAGTTACTAAAGCTTTGTGTGAGTGCTCTGGTTAGTAAGGTGATATAGTGTGGGTCCTTCCAAGGTTTGGAGATGAGTGCTCTGGTTAGTAAGGGCTCTGGTCACTAAGGTGATATAGTGAGGGTCCTGGCATGGTTTGGAGATGAGTTCTCTGGTTAGTAAGGGCTCTGGTCACTAAGGTGATATAGTGTGGGTCCTTGCAAGGTTTTGAGATGAGTGCTCCAGTTAGTAAGGGCTCTGGTTTCTAAGGTGATACAATGAGGGCCATTGCAAAGTCTGGAGTGGAGTACTCTAGTTAGTAAGGCTTTATGTGAGAGCTCTGTTTACTAAGGTGATATAGTGTGGGTCCTTCCAAGGTCTGGAGATGAGTGCTCCAGTTAGTAAGGTCTCTGGTTAGTATGGTTAAGATGTGTGCACTGTTCTGGCAAGGTGTTTAGATGCAATGCTGATAAGATCTGGAGCTCGTGATTTGAGAGGTTACTTTCCTCTCTATTCTATTTGTATCTCACAGATTATTTATTTATTTGTTTATAACACGCCAAAGCCGCCGGCATCAGGGCACACACTAACACCAGAGACTTATACAAAAATGGGACAGAGTATCATAAATAGCAAGACAGTTTAATCAAACAAGGAGGTCTTTATTCATTCATTTCAGTGTGTATGAGAAGCTTACAGTATTATTGCTGAACAGTTAAAGCTTTAACCTAAAGCGTCTCAATTTAATGTTTCAGAGTAATCAAAGGATGCAATTCTACTGTTGAATTTAGCGATGGGTAGACATGCTCTGGGATCCCTTGTATGGCACGGCATGCTCTGGGATCCCTTGTGTGGCGTGGCATGCTCCGGGATCCCTTGTGTGGCGTGGCATGCTCTGGGATCTCTCCTGTGGCATAGCATGCTCTGGGATCCCTTGTGTGGCGTGGTATGCTCTAGGATCCCTTGGGTGGTGCAGCATGGTCTGGGATCCATTGTGTGGTGTGGCATGGTCTGGGATACCTCGTGTGGAGTGGCATGCTCTGGTATCCCTTGTGTAGTGTGGCATGCTCCGGGATCCATTGTGTGGTGTGGCATGGTCTGGGATCCATTGTGTGGTGTGGCAGGGTCTTGGATACCTCGTGTGGAGTGGCATGCTCTGGGATCCCTTGTGTGGTGTGGAATGCTCGGGGATCCCTTGTGTGCTGTGGCATGCTCTAAGATCTCACACTTTGAGCTCCACTGAGTTGGTGCTGCAGAAGATGGGGAAAAGGGGCTCCCTGAAGGTGTCCTTGATGTTGTAGAGAAGTTTCCCATTGACAGCGTTATAGAAGGAGAGCTGCCCTCCCTCTAAGTCCAGATACACCCCCAGAAGACTGGGCTTGGTTTTCACATTCAGAGCATCAAAGGGAATGGAGATGCCACCGAGTAAGATGTTGATCCACTGCAAGGCCCAGATGCCCTCATCTTGGGTTGTGTAAACCTTCCCCTTCCTTCTGACGGTCTGCTTGGCCACGCCCACAATCCAGATGCCAGGGGTGCAGACGGGGCATGGCTGGTCCAGCACCTGCACCTCCCAGTAGTGTTTTCCTGAGGAGAATGGCTTTGATGCCAGGACACAGGGGAGAGCGTCAAAGCGCTCCGGGATGTCGGGCAGCTTCTGGTAGGTGCCTGGCTTGAAACTGGTGCCATCAGAGGAGATGGTGAGAATAGGGTTGGCTGTCTTCTGATCCAATAACAAGGTCTCTGAAGAGAGAAAGAGAGCAAGAGAGAGATGGGGGAAGTGAGTGAGAGACACAGCAATGCATGGAATGTGAGAGATGGCATGAGCTTCCATGATCCCACCCTGCAGTAGCACAGAGCTGGCACCCACAATGCAGTTCTTGCGGCCTCATAGGCCCTGGCTCTGAAAGATGCTGAAACATTATTGACTGAACTGAGATCAGAGGATGCTAAGAGAGCCATTCACTTTTCCAGCTGTCTTTGCCCACTAATAAACACTAGAAGACAACCTCCTCACACGTTGAGATGTATCGCAAGCATAGGCTGTGTGCTTGTAGCTCTCATTCTGCCTCACCCTCCTGAACTTGGGGGCATAGGCTGCGTGCTTCTAACTTCTCATTCTGCCTCACCCTCCTGAATGTGGGCATAGGCTGTGCGGTTGTAGCTCTCATTCTGCCTCGCCCTCCTGAACTTGGGGGCATAGGCTGTGTGCTTGTAACCTCTCATTCTGCCTCACCCTCCTGAACTTGGGGGCATAGGCTGTGTGCTTGTAACCTCTCATTCTGCCTCACCCTCCTGAATGTGGGCATAGACTGTGTGCTTGTAACCTCTCATTCTGCCTCACCCTCCTGAGCTTGGGGGCATAGGCTGTGTGCTTGTGGCTCTCATTCTGCCTCACCCTTCTGAACTTGGGGGCATAGGCTGTGTGCTTGTGGCTCTCATTCTGCCTCACCCTCCTGAACTTGGGGGCATAGGCTGTGTGCTTGTGGCTCTCATTCTGCCTCGCCCTCCTGAACCTGGGGACATAGCCTGTGTGCTTGTAGCTCTTATTCTGCCTCACCCTCCTGAACTTGGGGGCATAGGCTGTGTGCTTGTAACCTCTCATTCTGCCTCGGCCTCCTGAACTTGGGGGCATAGGCTGTGTGCTTGTAACCTCTCATTCTGCCTCGCCCTCCTGAACTTGGGGGCATAGGCTTTGTGCTTGTAACCTCTCATTCTGCCTCACCCTCCTGAACTTGGGGGCATAGGCTGTGTGCTTGTAAACTCTCATTCTGCCTCACCCTCCTGAACTTGGGGGCATAGGCTGTGTGCTTGTGGCTCTCATTCTGCCTCACCCTTCTGAACTTGGGGGCATAGGCTGTGTGCTTGTGGCTCTCATTCTGCCTCACCCTCCTGAACCTGGGGACATAGCATGTGTGCTTGTAGCTCTTATTCTGCCTCACCCTTCTGAACTTGGGGGCATAGGCTGTGTGCTTGTGGCTCTCATTCTGCCTCGCCCTCCTGAACTTGGGGGCATAGGCTGTGCGCTTGTAACCTCTCATTCTGCCTCACCCTCCTGAATTCTGTGGATCCCTCCCGTTGTGACTAAGTGCTGTGGATCCTCCCTTGCTTCTGAATGCTGTGGATCCTGCCCATGCTACTGAATGCAGTGGAACCCTCCCTTTGTATCGAGTGCTGTGGATTTCTCCCATGCCACTGAATGCACTGGGTCCATCCCTCTCTACTGAATAAAGTGGATGCCTCCCTTGCTGCTTCACACTGTAGATCCCCCCTTGTTACTAAATGCTGTGGATCCCCCCTTGCTACTGAATGCTTTGGATCCCCCCCTGGCTGCTGACTGTTGTGGATCCCCCTTGCTGCTGGAACACTGTAGATACCTCCATTGATTCTGAATGTTGGGGATCCCACTTGCTGCTGAACACTGTAAATTCCTCCCTTGCTGCTGATTGCTGTGGCTTCCTCCCTTGCTACTGAATGCTGTGGATCCCTGCCCTTGCTGTTTCACACTGTAGATCCCCCCCCCTTGTTACTAAATGCTGTGGATCCCCCCCCTTGTTACTAAATGCTGTGGATCCCCCCTTGCTACTGAATGCTTTGGATCCCTCCCTGGCTGCTGCACGTTGTGGATCCCCCTTGCTGCTGGAACACTGTAGATATCTCCATTGATTCTGAATGTTGCCGATCCACTGTTGCTACTGAATGCTTTAGATCCATCCTGTGTTACTGAATGCTGTGGATCCCTACCTTGCTGCTGAGCCCTGTATATCCCTCTCTTGCTACTGAATGTAGTGGATCCCCTTACCACTGAACAATGTAGATCTACCCCTTTCTACTGAATGCCATGAATCTGTCCCTTGCTACTGAATGCTGTGGACCCTTCCCTTGCTTCTGAATGCTGTGGATCCTGGCCATCCCACCGACTGCAGTGGAGCCCTCCCTTTGTATCAAGTGCTGTGGATCCCTCGCTTGCTGCTTCACACTGTAGATACCTCCCTCTCTACTGAATTTTGTGGATCCCCTGTTGCTACTGAATGTTGGGGATCCCCCTTGCTGCTGAACACTGTAGATGGATTGATGTGATCACTGCGACGGCCGAAAATGCTGACTTTTTTTTTAACCCTTTACACCACATATATATGTGGGGGGAGACCCCCTGCATCACCCCCATATTAATATTATACACTTAACCCCCCATATATATATATATATAAACACATGGAGGATGGAAAAAACCGGCACTCCATGCACGAGGTCTTTAAGTCCCAGAAAAAATAAAAAAATGAAAAAAAAACTCGAATCCAAGTAGGAAAAAACGAGTTTAATGGAAGGTAAAAAAATATATATACACGGCAACAACACACAGCAGACAAAACAGGACGCCTAGGCAGTGTCCTTAACGACGCGTTTCGTGCTTCCCTGAGCGCTTGTTCACGTTAGGAGGACGTGTGGAAAATGAAAGTAGATATTTACAAGTTAGTCCTTTTTCCATGTTGCCAACAGGCTTAACCTCATAACCTTGCACGCCACCATGGCGGCCATTTTAGAGTGTGGTGAAAAGCTGCATAAGTCATAGAGAAAGCATGTTAGACCCAGCAAAAAAAATTGCAAAGCACATTGAAAACCAAGATTTAAATATTCAAAATATAAATTGAATAAATATAGAAGGCAGGCAATATAATAAATGGCAATAACATTTGCTGTACAGGAATAAATACACATAAGCAAGAAATGTAAATTCATACAAAGTCCGCAACTAGTCCGCAGCTGTGGTATAAAATGCAAATAAGTTCCTATAAAAGCTAGAAAGCTAGTCGTGCCAAAAGCTAACAATTATAAATACAAGACTGTATATGTATAAAGTGCAAGTCTTCGCTAGCCATGGCAGTATATAATATGCGACACATAATAAGAACACAGCTCGGACAGACCTGTATGCAGCCTTCAAAATAAAAACATATAGTAAACTACCGTATAAAGTGCAAGTGCATGAAACTGTAAACATATGACTCTAACCAGGTGGCCTAGTCAGTATGGTTCACGTAAGTGTAACATAGAGCATAAAAAATGATCTGTGAACACAACCTCAGTAGTAAGACTTGTAATAAGCTACAATGTAAAGAGCACGTGTAATAGATCGTGAACCTGTCACTCAGACAACATGGCCACATTGGAAAGGTTGTATAGTCATAAAGTGCAAGTGCATTATTCATAGAGAGTTTACTGCTGGATAAAGTGCAAAGGCATAAGGTCATGGACTAATTACTCTAGCAGCATAACCAAATTAAAAAGGTCAGGTGATCATAAAGTGCAAGAATATGGCACAATATTGGAGCTTATTATGGAAAAAGTACAAGCAACTGTACAGTGGAGGAGCAATATCAACCACTAAACTTTCAAGGTACAGATGCAATAATGTACTCGTAAACTTCAAACTATAGACCCCCTAGACACAAAAGAGGGACTGGGACAAAACAGCCAAAGTTTACCAACTGAATAAAGAAAGTTGGATAACATAAACAATAAAAATAAAATAAATGAGCGACTCCAGGCCAAATCAATAAAGATTTTTACAAATAAGTAAAAATGAAAAGGAAAACAAGAAACAGTATACAGATGATGGAAGGCCAAGATCAAATAACATGTGACATGAGAGAAGCAGAAAGTATAAGGAGGTGCATTAAATAATCAAAATAGTTACGTTCCCACAAAAGTATATAACTCCTCGTCCACATTATGCCCATTCGGGTATTTAGAGTCAAAATCCAGGATAAACCTGGTTTCAAGCTGTCTCAGTTTTAAAGTGCGATCACCTCCCCTTGGGTCAATTGGTACATGAGCGACAGCAAAAAATGTAAGTAAAAGGACATCACTGTCATGTACCTGTCTGAAATGTTTGGCCATGGGATACGTGGGATCAAAGTTCTTAATAGCTCTGAGATGCTGTAAGATGCGGAGCTTAAGAACGCATGTCGTTGATCCCACGTACCATTTCCGGCAGGGACAAGCTTCACAATTCAAGGTTTCACAATTGATAAAATGTTTCAGCTTAAATTCCATACCCGTGACAGGATATTCAAAAGATTTACAAATAGTTGCATGAGGGCAGGCTTTGCATTTTTGGCACTTAGTAAAACCCCTAGATATGACAGGTAACCAACTGGTCCTGTTAGAATTTTTCTGGACAGGGGGCAAAAAACTGGAAACCAGTCTATCCTTTAAGGAGGGTGCCTGTTTGTAAGTTAACGTGGGGCATTTGGGAAGTAATGGACCAAGATCTTTATCTAGCCTAAGGATATGCCAGTGTTTTGCAACAATCTTGTGGACATCACATGAGGCTTTATTGAATGTGATGATAAGGCGAAGTTCATCCTGATCCTTACTTTTGCTCCTACTGGCGGAACCATGTAGTAACATTTCTCTAGAGAGTGACCGTGCTTTTAGAAAGGCCATCTCAATGATCTTTCTTTGGTATCCCTGAAGTAAAAAATCTGCTGCAGCCACCCTGCAACAGTGATCAAATTCCTCAATATCTGTACAGTTGCCCCGAAAGCGAATAAATTCGCCATAGGGGATGCTGTTTTTACAAGAGAGCGGATGACAACTCGTTGCATGGAGTGGCAGTCCAGTGTTGGTAGGTTTTTTGTGAAGGGAGGTATGGATGCCTGAATTGTCCAATCTTACATTAACATCCAAATACACAATATGGGTAAAACTGTGACATTCAGTGAATCTCAAATTCACGGCATTGGTGTTAATACTGTTCACAAAACATGCCCACTCGTTCTCATTGCCCTTCCAAATGATAAAAATATCATCGATATACCGCCACCAACCAATGACTTGTGTGGAAAAACTAGCTAAGAGTAGATCGGACAAGAAGGTAGCCTCCCACCACCCCATAGTTAGGTTAGCATATGATGGCGCAAAGGTACTGCCCATGGCAGTGCCCCTAACTTGGTGATAAAAAGAACCCTCAAAAAGAAATACATTGTTCGTTAAGCAAAACAAAAGCATATCCAAAATCATACCATTGTGCCCCAAGTAATTCAGAGAACGAGTGTCCAAAAATTATTTACAGGCTGCCAATCCAATCGTGTGATCTATAGATGTATAAAGCGAGACAACATCCAAGGTTGCCAACATTAAACCCTCCTCCCAAGGTATATCAGCGATATGACTCAAAAAGTCCTTGGTATCACGTAGATACGAAGGCAGGACTGATACCAACGGGAACAAAGTCTCATCGATAAATTGGGCCATATGTTCAAGGAGGGAACCACATAAGGTAACAATCGGCCTGCCAGGTGGATGGATCAAGGACTTATGGGTCTTTGGCAAAAAATATATAGTCGGAATGGTATGACTCGTAGGCACAAGGAACTTGGCAAGCTCATCTTCAATAAGGCCGTTCTCTGCCCATTTGGTACATAGGGTAGTGAGCCCCAGCTGTATTTCAACAAAAGGATTCTTAGAGAGCCTGGAATAAGAGCATCAATCTCGTAGCTGACGATTAGCCTCAGCCACATAACATTCCCTGTCCTGAATAACTATATTGGAGCCCTTGTCGGCAGGTTTTATCACAATATTAGACAGATTCTGCAATTCATTAAGAGCCAATTGTTGTGGGACAGTAAGATTCTGTTTGTTGTTGCAGGGTTTTTTACGAAGTTTACGAAAATCATTTACACACAAATCATGAAACGCCTCAATGCAACCACCTACTGAGAATTGTGGGTTAAACTTAGACTTATTTTTCAACTTGGTGCGTACATCCCAGTTGGGATCGATATCAAAGTCAATTGGATCAAAAGTGGGGGGGTCAAACAATTCATTTTCGAGACAGGCCATGTTCGTCAGAGTAGGAATATCAGAGATATGGAGGTCGGTGCGGCCAAGACGTGGCACAGATGGTTTGATTTGCGGAGGATTGATTGAGAAGAATTTTTTTAGTCTGACTTTACGTAAGAATTTGTCAAAGTCCAAACGCGATTGAACATAGTCAAACTGAGTAGCAGGACAGAAATTCAGGCCCAAAGAAAGTAATGAAACTTGTGAGCCCGTGAGGGTGTGGGAGGACATGTTTATAATACGATGAAGATTCATATTGTCTGTAGTTGCTATTTCGCCCCAGAGCGCATCAGCCTGCCCTGTTGTTGTACATCTGAGCCGTTTCCCACGACAGCCTCGACGGGTTTTTTTCCTTTTGACAATTTCTGATCGGTTCCTCTCCCTCTTCCTCTTCCCCTGTTCTTTCCTCGGCCTCTGCCCCTCTGTTGATTTTTGCCGTCTTGACATAAAAGTCTCATTTCGTCTAAAAAATTTAGTTTAACAAGTATTTCATCATTTTCTGATACAGAGACATCAGATTCTGAAGAGACAGTGTCTGCCTCCCCCAATTGTTTAGAAGATGATTGAATGGTGGAGCTTTTACGTAGAGAGTCAAATCGCTTGGCAAAGGTAAAAATACGACCTGATTCATAGTCAATTTTATCTCTGATAAACTTCCTGTGTTTACGTTGCTTGATCTCCTCTTCATATGTAATAAGATCTTCTTCAATTTTACTACGTAATTTTTTGCCCTCTTCAGTACTGTGAATATCACATAAGTCAGATTCCAATTTATCGAGATGTAAAAGTACAACCTTACAATCCGAATTGGCATATTTTACTAGAATTTTCAAATACTGCGCAGAACAGTAACTACTGGCACCTCCCCATTCTTCCAGCATGTTGGGATCCTGGTCCTCAAAGGACGGTGTAATCATAATTCGCAGTCCACGGGGTACACGACCCACATCAAGATAGTTCTGTAGGGAGTGCTCCTCCCACCACTTCGATATCTCCCTTTTACGGGATTTTTCTATCTCACGAAGTAATGCAATTTCAGCAGAAGTTCTGATGATAATTTTTTTGGCCCCAGTGGTCGATGCCACTGAAGGTAAATCCTGCTTCTCATTGAATAAATCCCTGGCCTGTAGAAGCCGGGCTGCCACCCTGGCATCCTGCATGCCTGCGTGCGTGATTGCCGGAAAACAAGATTAGCCCGAAAATATATGGTGTAAGTGAGGGGTTAAAAAGAAGAAACAAAAGTTGACATTTTCGGCCGTCACAGTTCCCAGGTTGACATTTTTGTACGATTCCCTGTAGATCCCTCCTTTCCTACTGAATGCTTTGGATCCCTCTCTTGCTACTGAATGTAGTGGATCCCCTTACCACTGAACAATGTAGATCCAACCCTTTCTACTGAATGCCATGAATCCGTCCCTTGCTATCAAGTGCTGTGGACTCCCACTTGCTACTGAATGCTGTGGATCCCCCCTTGATACTGGAAGCTGTGGACTCACTATGCTGCGGAAACACTGTAGATCTATCCCTTGCTACTGCATTCTGTGGATCCCTCCCTTGCTACTGCATTCTGTGGATCCCTCCCTTGCTATGGAGTGGTGTGGACTCCCCACTTGCTACTGAATTCTGTGCAGTTCTCCCATGCTACTGAATGCTGTGGATCCCTCCCTTGCTACTGAACCATGTACATCCACACCTTGCTACTGAATGCTGTGGATCCCCCCTTGCTACTGAATGTTGTGGATCCCCTGTTGCTACTGAATGCTGTAGATCCCTCCCATGCTACTGAATGCTGTGGATCCCCCCTTGCTACTGAACCATGTTGATCCATCCCTTGCTACTGAATGCTCAGGTGCCCCCCCTTCATACCAAATGCTCGGGATCCCTCCCTCGCTGTATCACACTGTACATCCTCCTTTGCTACTTAATGGTGTAGATCCCTCCCCTCTCTAGCTATCGAGCACTGTGGATCACTCACTTGCTACTGAATGCTGTGGTTCCCTCGCTTGCTACCGAATTCCATAAATCCAGCTCTTGCTACTGAAATGCTGTGGATCCTCTGTTGCTACTGAATGTTGGGGAGCCCCCCCCTTGCTGATAAACACTGTAGATTCCACCCTTGCTACTGAATGCTGTGGATCCAACCCTTGAAAAACAGGGGGCAGGGGAGTCATGGGAGTTCCTCTGCCAGACATTAGTCCCAGTTACAGGAGCCTTACCCAGAGTCTTTATCTTTCACAGTGGAAAAATATCCCAAACATATCAGTCCTTGTCCTGCCCTGGGGCAGTCCAGCACCGAAATGCTAGGCAATTCTCCTCTGTACAAGACCCCATGTGCTCCTCTAAGAATAGGTCCACATCTAGACTCCCCTACTAACTTAAGGTGAGACCCAAAGTACTTAAATTATGCAAAAAACAAGGCGGCGGGGGTTCCTGGGAATCCCTCTGCCACACATTAGCGGCCATCCCTTTTGGGGTGGGACCAAGCATGATTTGCATATAGTCTTTCCCTTTCTGTAATGGCTTGGCAGGTGAAGAACGATGGTCTGGAGGGTTGCCCAGAGCAATGCCAGAGGTTAAGATTCATTATAAACCTTCCAACCATCACCTCTTTGTTTTTGCTTTGTCACCCCGAGTGGGATGGGTATGCCCAGACGTGGGTCCCATGCCTGCTGGGCCTAGAGACCCAAGCTAATCCTCAATGATGAGGCCCAACCAAGCTGAAACTTGCCTGGGGGTGCTTGTGGTCTCGTGCAGAAGGGATGTGACCTAGCAGTTCAGGCTGGACTGCCCCTTTTGGGGTGGGACCAAGCCTGATTTGCATATGGTCTTTGCCCTTCTGTAATGGCTTGGCAGGTGAAGAACAATGGTCTGGAGGATTGCACAGAGCAATGCCAGAGGCTAAGCTTCATTCTAAACCTTCCAGCCATCCCCTCTTTGTTTTTGCTTTGTCACCCGAGTGTGACCAGTATGCACAAACATGGGTCCAATGCCTGCTGGGCCTAGGCACCCAAGCTACACCTCACTGATGATCCCCAACAAGTCTGAAACATGTTTGGGGATGCTTGTGGTCTCATGCAGAAGGGATGTGACCTAGCAGTTCTGGCTGGACTGCCCCTTTTGGGTTGGGACCAAACCTGATTTGCATATAGTCTTTCTCTTTCTGTAATGGCTTGGCAGGTGAAGAACGATGGTCTGGAGGGTTTCCCAGAGCTATGCCAGAGGCTAAGCTTCATTCTAAACCTTCCAGCCATTCCCTCTTTGTTTTTTATCCATCCCTTGCTACTGAATGCTGTGGATCCCTCCCTTGCTACTGAATGATGTAGATCCACCCCTTGCTACTGGATTATGTGGACCCTTCCCCTCTCTTGCTATTGAGCACTGTGGATCCCTTGATTTCTACTGAATGCTGTAGTTCCCTCCCTTGCTATTGAATGAAGTGGATCTCTCCATTGCTACTGAATGTTGGCGATCCCCCTTGCTGATGGACACTCTAGATCCCACCCATGCTACTGAATGCAGTGAATCCTCCCTTGTTATTGGGTGCTGTGAATCCATCCCTTGCTACTGAATGCTGTGGATCCTTCCCATGCTACTGAATGCTGTGGATCCCTCCCTTGCTGTTTCACACTTTAGATCCCCCTTCTACTGAACACTGTGGATCCCTCCCTTGCTGTTTCACACTGTAGATTCCCCTTGCTACTGAACACTGTGGATCCCTCCCTTGCTTTTTCACACTGTAGACCCCCCTTGCTACCGAACACTGTGGATCCCTCCCTTGCTGTTTCACACTGTAGATCCCCCTAGCCGCAGAACACTGTAGATCCCTCCCTTGCTGTTTCAAACTGTAGATCCCCCTTGCCGCAGAACACTGTGGATCCCTCCCTTGCTGTTTCAATCTGTAGATCCCCCTTGCCGCTGAACACTGTGGATCCCTCCCTTGCTGTTTCACACTGTAGATCCCCCTTGTCACTGAACACTGTGGATCCCTCCCTTGCTGTTTCACACTGTAGATCCCCCTTGCTACTGAACACTGTGGATCCCTCCCTTTGTGTTTCACACTGTAGATCCCCCTTGCTGCTGAACACAGTGGATCCCTCCCTTGCTGTTTCACACTGTAGATCCCCCTTGCTACTGAAAACTGTGGATCCCCCCTTGCTGTTTCACACTGTAGATCCATCCCTTGCTACTGAACACTGTGGATCCCTCCCTTGCTGTTTCACACTTTAGATCCCCCTTGCTACTGAACACTGTGGATCCCTCCCTTGCTATTGAGCACTGTGGCCCCCTCCCTTGCTACTGAACACTGTGGATCCCTCCCTTGCTGTTTTACACTGTAGATCCCCCTTGCTACTGAACACTGTGGATCCCTCCCTTGCTGTTTCACACTGTAGATCCCCCTTGCTGCTGAGCACTGTGGATCCCTCCTTTGCTGTTTCACACTGTAGATCCCCCTTGCTGCTGAACACTGTGGATCCCTCCCTTGCTGTTTCACACTGTAGATCCCCCTTGCTGCTGAACACTGTGGATCCCTCCCTTGATATTGAGCACTGTGGCCCCCTCCCTTGCTACTGAACACTGTGGATCCCTCCCTTGCTATTGAACACTGTGGCCCCCTCCCTTGCTACTGAATGTGGTGGATCCCTCCCTTGCTATTGAGCACTGTGGCCCCCTCCCTTGCTACTGAATGTTGTAGATCCCTCCATTCGCTGGAGGAGAGTCTGGTTGGCTGTTCACTGCTCGAGTCTGGGATTGAGTGGGCTCTGATGTGCATGACTTTATAACACACTCCGCCTGGTTGCTCACATTAACAGCAGCATCTTCCAGTGGTACAGCAGCACATCACAGATGAGGCGTCGCATCTTCCAGTGGTACAGCAGCACATCCCAGGTGAGGCGTCGCAGAAGGTCTACCTTCACATTAATAGCAGCATCTTCCAGTGGTACAGCAGCACATCACAGATGAGGTGTCGCAGAAGGTCTACCTTCACATTAATAGCAGCATCTTCCAGTGGTACAGCAGCACATCCCAGGTGAGGCGTCGCAGAAGGTCTACCTTCACATTAATAGCAGCATCTTCCAGTGGTACAGCAGCACATCCCAGGTGAGGCGTCGCAGAAGGTCTACCTTCACATTAATAACAGCATCTTCCAGTGGTACAGCAGCACATCACAGATGAGGCGTTGCATCTTGCAGTGGTACAGCAACACATCGCAGATGAGGCGTCACAGAAGGTCTACCTTCAAATTAATAGCAGCATCTTCCAGTGGTACAACAGCACATCCCAGGTGAGGTGTCACAGAAGGTCTACCTTCACATTAATAGCAGCATCTTCCAGTGGTACAGCAGCACATCACAGATGAGGCGTTGCATCTTCCAGTGGTTCAGCAGCACATCACAGATGAGGCGTCGCAGAAGGTCTACCTTCACATTAATAGAAGCATTTTCCAGTGGTGCAGCACATCCTAGATGAGGCGTCACAGAAGGTCTACCTTCACATTAATAGCAGCATCTTCCAGTGGTACAGCAGCACATCCCAGGTGAGGTGTCACAGAAGGTCTACCTTCACATTAATAGCAGCATCTTCCAGTGGTACAGCAGCACATCCCAGGTGAGGTGTCACAGAAGGTCTACCTTCACATTAATAGCAGCATCTTCCAGTGGTACAGCAGCACATCCCAGGTGAGGCATCGCAGAAGGTCTACCTTCACATTAATAGCAGCATCTTCCAGTGGTACAGCAGCACATCCCAGGTGAGGCGTCGCAGAATGTCTACCTTCACATTAATAGCAGCACCTTCCAGTTGTACAGCAGCACATCGCAGATGAGGCGTCACAAAAGGTCTACCTTCACATTAATAGCAGCATCTTCCAGTGGTACAGCAGCACATCCCAGGTGAGGCGTCACAGAAGGTCTACCTTCATATTAATAGCAGCATCTTCCAGTGGTACAGCAGCACATCACAGGTGAGGTGTCGCAGAAGGTCTACCTTCACATTAATAGCAGCATCTTCCAGTGGTACAGCAGCACATCCCAGGTGAGGTGTCACAGAAGGTCTACCTTCACATTAATAGCAGCATCTTCCAGCGGTACAGCAGCACATCCCAGGTGAGGTGTCACAGAAGGTCTACCTTCACATTAATAGCAGCATCTTCCAGTGGTACAGCAGCACATCCCAGGTGAGGCATCGCAGAAGGTCTACCTTCACATTAATAGCAGCATCTTCCAGTGGTACAGGAGCACATCCCAGGTGAGGTGTCACAGAAGGTCTACCTTCACATTAATAGCAGCATCTTCCAGTGGTACAGCAGCACATCACAGATGAGGCGTTGCATCTTCCAGTGGTTCAGCAGCACATCACAGATGAGGCGTCGCAGAAGGTCTACCTTCACATTAATAGCAGCATCTTCCAGTGGTGCAGCACATCCTAGATGAGGCGTCACAGAAGGTCTACCTTCACATTAATAGCAGCATCTTCCAGTGGTACAGCAGCACATCCCAGGTGAGGTGTCACAGAAGGTCTACCTTCACATTAATAGCAGCATCTTCCAGTGGTACAGCAGCACATCCCAGGTGAGGTGTCACAGAAGGTCTACCTTCACATTAATAGCAGCATCTTCCAGTGGTACAGCAGCACATCCCAGGTGAGGCATCGCAGAAGGTCTACCTTCACATTAATAGCAGCATCTTCCAGTGGTACAGCAGCACATCCCAGGTGAGGCGTCGCAGAATGTCTACCTTCACATTAATAGCAGCATCTTCCAGTTGTACAGCAGCACATCGCAGATGAGGCGTCACAAAAGGTCTACCTTCACATTAATAGCAGCATCTTCCAGTGGTACAGCAGCACATCCCAGGTGAGGCGTCACAGAAGGTCTACCTTCACATTAATAGCAGCATCTTCCAGTGGTACAGCAGCACATCACAGGTGAGGTGTCGCAGAAGGTCTACCTTCACATTAATAGCAGCATCTTCCGGTGGTACAGCAGCACATCCCAGGTGAGGTGTCACAGAAGGTCTACCTTCACATTAATAGCAGCATCTTCCAGCGGTACAGCAGCACATCCCAGGTGAGGTGTCACAGAAGGTCTACCTTCACATTAATAGCAGCATCTTCCAGCGGTACAGAAGCACATCCCAGGTGAGGCATCGCAGAAGGTCTACCTTCACATTAATAGCAGCATCTTCCAGTGGTACAGCAGCACATCCCAGGTGAGGCGTCGCAGAATGTCTACCTTCACATTAATAGCAGCATCTTCCAGTGGTACAGCAGCACATCGCAGATGAGGCGTCACAGAAGGTCTACCTTCACATTAATAGCAGCATCTTCCAGTGGTACAGCAGCACATCCCAGGTGAGGCGTCGCAGAAGGTCTACCTTCACATTAATAGCAGCATCTTCCAGTGGTACAGCAGCACATCACAGGTGAGGTGTCGCAGAAGGTCTACCTTCACATTAATAGCAGCATCTTCCAGTGGTACAGCAGCACATCCCAGGTGAGGTGTCACAGAAGGTCTACCTTCACATTAATAGCAGCATCTTCCAGCGGTACAGCAGCACATCCCAGGTGAGGTGTCACAGAAGGTCTACCTTCACATTAATAGCAGCATCTTCCAGCGGTACAGCAGCACATCCCAGGTGAGGCATCGCAGAAGGTCTACCTTCACATTAATAGCAGCATCTTCCAGTGGTACAGCAGCACATCCCAGGTGAGGCGTCGCAGAATGTCTACCTTCACATTAATAGCAGCATCTTCCAGTTGTACAGCAGCACATCACAGATGAGGCGTCACAAAAGGTCTACCTTCACATTAATAGCAGCATCTTCCAGTGGTACAGCAGCACATCCCAGGTGAGGCGTCACAGAAGGTCTACCTTCACATTAATAGCAGCATCTTCCAGTGGTACAGCAGCATATCACAGGTGAGGTGTCGCAGAAGGTCTACCTTCACATTAATAGCAGCATCTTCCAGTGGTACAGCAGCACATCCCAGGTGAGGTGTCACAGAAGGTCTACCTTCACATTAATAGCAGCATCTTCCAGCGGTACAGCAGCACATCCCAGGTGAGGTGTCACAGAAGGTCTACCTTCACATTAATAGCAGCATCTTCCAGCGGTACAGCAGCACATCCCAGGTGAGGCATCGCAGAAGGTCTACCTTCACATTAATAGCAGCATCTTCCAGTGGTACAGCAGCACATCCCAGGTGAGGCGTCGCAGAATGTCTACCTTCACATTAATAGCAGCATCTTCCAGTGGTACAGCAGCACATCGCAGATGAGGCGTCACAGAAGGTCTACCTTCACATTAATAGCAGCATCTTCCAGTGGTACAGCAGCACATCCCAGGTGAGGCGTCACAGAAGGTCTACCTTCACATTAATAGCAGCATCTTCCAGTGGTACAGCAGCACATCACAGGTGAGGTGTCGCAGAAGGTCTACCTTCAAGGGTTGAATGCTGGTGCTACATAGGAAACTAGCCTGGCCAATGGGGCTTTATTTTGAACAGTTTTTCCAATGATAGAGGACAGGCAGTTTATTCAAATCCATTGTCTGTGTCAGGATGGAGCCACTGGGCACCCATTAGTACAAAAGGGCACACAAGGGTCACCCCTCGGCACCCTACTCTTCGTTTGCTAAAATATGAAATTTCAGCAAACTGGAAGAATACATAATAACAAACCAAAGTTTAACATTATCCTCTCTAGATAATTGAGAATACCATTATTAACACTGAATATTACAGAGTTTAAGCATATGAGGAGTCTGGAATGAAGTGATAGATAGCAACATACGATTATTTGTATATACTAACAAGGCCATTATCTGCACCAGGTGCAAGTAGATGGTCCTCAGCGGCACCTGGCAAACACGTGTGATAGACGTCCTCTACATATTTACAAAAGGACAAAGGTGAATCAATTAAGAAAGATTGAAGGACAACTAGATGGTCTCGAAGCAGATAATAAATTACTACAGTGCGGAATTTCAGATATAAACAGTCTTCCCACTTTATTGATGCCCTTTCCATATTTTACTTCCAGTCTGGGGTCTGATAAGAATCAATTGATGCCCTTTCCAGATTTTACTTCCAGTCTGGGGTCTGATAAGAATCAATTGATGCCCTTTCCAGATTTTACTTTTCCAGATTTTACTTCCAGTCTGGGGTCTGATAAGAATCAATGGATGCACTTTCCAGATTTTACTTCCAGTCTGGGGGTCTGATAAGAATAAATGGATGCCCTTTCCAGATTTTACTTCCAGTCTGGGGTCTGATAAGAATCAATGGATGCCCTTTCCAGATTTTACTTCCAGTCTGGGGTCTGATAAGAATCAATGGATGCCCTTTCCAGATTTTACTTCCAGTCTGGGGGTCTGATAAGAATCAATTGATGCCCTTTCCAGATTTTACTTCCAGTCTGGGGGTCTGATAAGAATCAATTGATGCCCTTTCCAGATTTTACTTCCAGTCTGGGGGTCTGATAAGAATCAATTGATGCCCTTTCCAGATTTTACTTCCAGTCTGGGGGTCTGATAAGAATCAATTGATGCCCTTTCCAGATTTTACTTCCAGTCTGGGGGTCTGATAAGAATCAATTGATGCCCTTTCCAGATTTTACTTCCAGTCTGGGGTCTGATAAGAATCAATTGATGCCCTTTCCAGATTTTACTTCCAGTCTGGGGTCTGATAAGAATCAATTGATGCCCTTTCCAGATTGTACTTCCAGTCTGGGGGTCTGATAAGAATCAATTGATGCCCTTTCCAGATTGTACTTCCAGTCTGGGGGTCTGATAAGAATCAATTGATGCCCTTTCCAGATTGTACTTCCAGTCTGGGGGTCTGATAAGAATCAATTGATGCCCTTTCCAGATTGTACTTCCAGTCTGGGGGTCTGATAAGTATCAATTGATGCCCTTTCCAGATTGTACTTCCAGTCTGGGGGTCTGATAAGAATCAATTGATGCCCTTTCCAGATTGTACTTCCAGTCTGGGGGTCTGATAAGAATCAATTTATGCCCTTTCCAGATTGTACTTCCAGTCTGGGGTCTGATAAGAATCAATTGATGCCCTTTCCAGATTGTACTTCCAGTCTGGGGTCTGATAAGAATCAATTGATGCCCTTTCCAGATTGTACTTCCAGTCTGGGGGTCTGATAAGAATCAATTGATGCCCTTTCCAGATTTTACTTCCAGTCTGGGGGTCTGATAAGAATCAATTGATGCCCTTTCCAGATTTTACTTCCAGTCTGGGGTCTGATAAGAATCAATTGATGCCCTTTCCAGATTTTACTTCCAGTCTGGGGGTCTGATAAGAATCAATTGATGCCCTTTCCAGATTTTACTTCCAGTCTGGGGGTCTGATAAGAATCAATTGATGCCCTTTCCAGATTTTACTTCCAGTCTGGGGGTCTGATAAGAATCAATTGATGCCCTTTCCAGATTTTACTTCCAGTCTGGGGTCTGATAAGAATCAATTGATGCCCTTTCCAGATTTTACTTCCAGTCTGGGGTCTGGTAAGAATCAATTGATGCCCTTTCCAGATTTTACTTCCAGTCTGGGGTCTGGTAAGAATCAATTGATGCCCTTTCCAGATTCCATTTCAAGTCTGGATATCGATAGGAATCAATCAACTGACTTGCCAGATTCCGTTTCAAGTCTGGAAATCTGATAGGACTCAATCAACTGACTTGCGAGATTCCATTTCAAGCCTGTCAGTCTGATAGGACTCAATCAACTGACTTGCCAGATTCCATTTCAAGCCTGTCAGTTTGATAGGACTCAATCAACTGACTTGCCAGATTCCATTTCAAGCCTGTCAGTCTGATAGGACTCAATCAACTGACTTGCCAGATTCCGTTTCAAGCCTGTCAGTCTGATAGAACTCAATCAACTGATTTGCCAGATTCCATTTAAAGTCTAGAGGTCTGATAGGAATCAATCAACCGAGACAGCTCTAATAGATCTAAAATTACAGATCAATGAACTGAAGGATAAAGGAAAATTGGCCTTGCTATTACTCCTGGATCTTTTGGCTGCATTCGATCTGGTGGATTACCAAGTAGTATGCGAACTCCTGGCTTCGGCGGCAAACTTCTCATAAGACGCCATTACCTGGATCAAATCCTTTTTGAACAACAGGACTATGAGAGTCTTCTCCCAACTAGCAGCTGCTGACCCGGTCCCGATAACCTGTGGTGTGCCACAAGGTTCTCTTGTCTCTCCCACTACATATAATATATTCACAAAGCCATTGTTCGATGATCTAGATCATCTGGGTGTCACCTACACTAGCTATGCAGATGACAGCCAGATCCTCCTCCCTCTTACTGGCTTTGGTAAATAAAATGTACCTGATCATCCAGGCCTGGATGGCCGCACACGGCCTATGCCTGAATGATGTTAAGACAGAACTCCTAATAATTGGAACCACAACTAACCTCAACAAACTGAGCTCGAATTACAGCTCCTTCAATATCAATGGTAATACCATCAAAGTGTTAATAATAATAATAATAATAATAATAATTATTATTATTATTATTAATTAATAATAATATAATTTTAATTATTATTAAAAGAAGTAACAGTTTTAGGCTTTTACCTCGACTCTGTCTTCACATTCAAAAAGCAAGACACACCTTGGCATCCTCTATACTTGCAAGCTGATTAGGGCCTGCAGACCATTTCTGTCCAAACAAAGCTGCACAATCCTAGCTAGAGCGCTTATCCTCTCTAAGCTGGATCATTGTAATGCTCTGTACTTGGGGGCAAGCAAAG
Organism: Ambystoma mexicanum; assembly: GCF_040938575.1. Lineage (NCBI taxonomy): Eukaryota > Metazoa > Chordata > Amphibia > Caudata > Ambystomatidae > Ambystoma > Ambystoma mexicanum. The sequence goes on from NC_090924.1 coordinate 1,488,313,722, forward strand.
ACATCACCAAATGAATCCACATCTTACAAAACAACGCTCTCAGAGCTGCTCTTGGCATACCAAGGAGAGAACACATCTCGCACGTGAGGAGACAGAACAAATGGCTCTCTACTAAGAATACAATTATGCTTAAAACCTTATCACTTACGCATAAATGCCTTAACCAAGCAGCTCCTATCTACCTTTCTCAGAGAATCATTAAGCAATCCACATCACGAGCTACTGGGACAGCCAACCTCTCATGTCTGGCTGTGCCTAGATTTAAACTAAAAAAAGCAGGGGAAGTAGCTTCCCGGTTTTGGCAGAACAAGCATGGAACACCTTACCTCCTTCACAGAGAGCAAACCAACCCTTCTACATGTTCAGGCGCAACACTATAAAATGGCTTGCTACTAAAGACATAACTGGTTAATTCTAGCTCACTCACTGCCTCTTTATTCTCCTCTACACCTGTAATTTATGTACATATGTCCTCAACCTTCCTGCATAATGCACTGTATCTATTATATTTTTGCATCCACTGTAACTAAGCTGAAATTATTCCTGTATCCTCTCTGTGAAAGATACCCAGATACCTATGGGTTGGGTACGCCATACAAATAAATAAACAAACAAACAAACAAACTTGCCAGATTCCATTTCAAGTCTGGGGGTCTGATAATCAATCGTGGAAGTCTGGGGGTCTGATAAGAATCAATTGATGCCCTTTGCAACTTTCATTGCAAATCTGGGGGTTTGATAAGAATCAATCGATACTCTTTCCAACATTCATTGCAAGTCTGGGGGTCTGATAAGAATTAATTGATGCTCTTTGCAACTTTCATTGCAAGTCTGGGGGTCTGATAAGAATCAATCGATACTCTTTCCAACTTTCATTGCAAGTCTGGGGGTCTGATAATAATCAATCGATACTCTTTCCAACTTTCATTGCAAGTCTGGGGGTCTGATAATAATCAATCGATGCTGATAGCCTTGCCAGATTTTGCAGATGTGTCCTGGCTGGGCATCCCTGTCGGCTGGAAGGTTAGAGTAAGAGGATGACACTCTTGCAGTGAAAAGAAGATTGCACCCAGCTGAAAACTAGCATAATGAAAGTCATTAAGGGAGACCCTGCTGCGACTGCTGGTGAGCATGTGCATGAGTGCATGAGTGGAATACATTGCCTCATAGCAAGCTATGCTCTTAGTATGAGCACATGAAAGTAATATTGGAAAAACAAATGAGCAGATCAGATTTCTGAAATACTCACACAAGTTTAAATAACTTGAGAACCAACAGGAATAGTATTAATAATCATTCAATATAATAAAAGGCTGGATGTATGTTTGTCCGATGCAGACATGTGCAGTAGAGACTGCCCGCTTCCCATTTTGTCACTGCTAGAGGGAGCTGTTGCCTTAGGAATTATATTAGTCCAGCTGTACATTTGTCCGATGCAGTCATGAGCAGGCTGTTGTCACCACTAGAGGGAGCTGTTGCCTTACAAAATATATAGTTGTCCTACAGTGTTAATGAAAACCTAAAAAATATTTTTTTGTATTAACCTGTATTACAATCAATTGCAACCAAATATACCAGATAACACATTAACACTGACAAGTTCACTCCCCGCACTTTGGCCCCTGAACACAGGCTTTCACACGGTTACATGTGAGTTTACCCAATTAAAAAATAAGGACAGCTTTTTTAACTGAACATTTTTTACCGAAACAATACTGTTTTATTTTATGTTTCCCTTCATTTATAATCTCGTCCCCACTGGTTTTAACCCCTTAACCCCACCCACTTACATATATTTAAAAATATTTGGTATTATTTTCAGCAAAAATGTTTAGGTAAACATGTTTTTTTTTTGTTATTTTTAATCTGGTAAAATTCCTCCATACCCTTTCACACTAGTAAAAATAAAAGGCCATGTTAACAATTGGTTTAATGAAGGGGTGTCGCCCTCTCTGAAGCTCTATAACTCCATCAATAATCACAGTAAGAATTCAGAACGTGTCACAGGGATGCTGGGCGGCAACAGGGCACCCTAAGAAGGCAGAAATGGGGTGGAGGCAAGGGAGCCAATAGCTTGTGGCTGTGTGCTGGGAGGGAGTTTAAGCTGTGAAGTCTTAAAAATACAGGAGTGTGCATGATCTCTACCCACAATGTCTCCTGCTGATTCCATAGAATCTGGTGCGGATTCCATAGAACCTGGTCTGTCTCCTGCTGATGCTGAAGGACCCCATGTGGCTCCTGATGATTCCATAGGATCTGGTGCTGATTCCATAGGACCTGGTCTGTCTTCTGCTGATTACTTATAGGAGCCACCCCCTCTACGGCTCTGACTGTGTGTAGGAACCCCACAGGTCTTCTGCTGACAATCTGAAAGTCCCCATTCTGTCCCCAAGTGGCTCCTGCTGATTCCATAGGATTTGGTGCTGATTCCATAGGACCTGGCCAGTCTCGTGCTGATTACTTATAGGAGCCACCCCCTCTACGGCTCTGACTGTGTGTAGGAGCCCCACAGGTCTTCTGCTGACAATCTGAGCGTCCCCATTCTGTCCCCAAGTGGCTCCTGATGATTCCATAGGATCATGTGCTGATTCCATAGGACCTGGTCTGTCTCCTGCTGATTACTTATAGGAGCCACCCCCTCTACAGCTCTTACTGTGTGTAGGAGCCCCACAGGTCTTCTGCTGACAATCTGAACGTCCCCATTCTGCCCCCATGTGGCTCCTGATGATTCCATAGGATCATGTGCTGATTCCATAGGACCTGGTCTGTCTCCTGCTGATTACTTATAGGAGCCACCCCCTCTACGGCTCTGACTGTGTGTAGGAGCCCCACAGGTCTTCTGCTGACAATCTGAAAGTCCCCATTCTGCCCCCATGTGGCTCCTGCTGATTCCATAGGATCCGGTGCTGATTCCATAGGACCTGGTCTGTCTCCTGCTGATTAATTGTAGGAGCCACCCACTCGACGTCTCTGACTGTGTGTAGGAGCCCCACAGGTCTTCTGCTAACAATCTGAAAGTCCCCATTCTGCCCCCATGTGGCTCCTGCTGATTCCATAGGATCTGATGCTGATTCCATAAGACCTGGTTTGTCTCCTGCTGATGCTGAAGGACCCCATGTGACTCCTGCTGATTCCATAGGATCTAGTGCTGAATCCATAGGACCTGGTCTGTCTCCTGCTGATTAATTGTAGGAGCCACCCACTCGATGTCTCTGACTGTGTGTAGGAGCCCCACAGGTCTTCTGCTAATAATCTGAAAGTCCCCATTCTGCCCCCATGTGGCTCCTGCTGATTCCATAGGACCTGATGCTGATTCCATAAGACCTGGTCTGTCTCCTGCTGATGCTGAAGGACCCCATGTGAGTCCTGCTGATTCCATAGGATCCGGTGCTGATTCCATAGGACCTGGTCTGTCACCAGCTGATTACTTATAGGAGCTACCCCCTCGACGGCTCTGACTGTGTATAGGAGCCCCACAGGTCTTCTGCTGACAATCTGAAAGTCCCCATTCTGTCCCCATGTGGCTCCTGCTGATTCAATATGATCTGGCCTGTTTCCTGATGATGCTAAAGGACCTCATGTGGCTCCTGCTGATTCCATAGGCTCTGCTCTGTCTCCTGCTGATTCTGAAGGACCTCATCTGACTCCTGCTGATTCCATAGGATCTGGTGCTGATTCCATAGGACCTGGTCGGTCTCCTGCTGGTTAATTGTAGGAGCCACCCACTCGACATCTCTAACTGTGTGTAGGAGCCCCACAGGTCTTCTGCTGACAAACTGAAAGTCCCCATTCTGTCCCCATGTGGCTCCTGCTGATTCCATAGGATCTGCTGCTGATTCCATAGGACCTGGCCTGTCTCCTGCTGATGCTGAAGGACCCCATGTGACTCCTGCTGATTCCATAGGATCTGGTGCTGATTCCATATATACATGTATCCTATTTTTACGTCTTGTGGATAGAGAAATGTAATACAAATCTTTTTTCATCTATGAAGGAGTTGCAAAGGAATTCCAAGTACCTCACAAGAGGGTGAACCCTAATTCAAAATAAAATAAAATATTTGATACAAATCCCCCCTACAGAATCGACCAACCTGAGTCTTCTCATGTGCGAATACAAAAGGGTATACTCAGGTACGAGACCCCACCTGGTCCTTTTTGTGTTAGCGGATTCCATAGGGCCAGGTCTGTCTCCTGCTAATGCCGAAGGACACTATGTGGCTCCTGCTGATTCCATAGGACCTGGTCTGTCTCCTGCTATTTCTGAAGGACCCCATGTGGCTCCTGCTGATTCCATAGGACCTGGTCTGTCTCCTGCTATTTCTGAAGGACCCCATGTGGCTCCTGCTGATTCCATAGGACCTAGTCTGTCTCCTGCTATTGCTGAAGGACCCCATGTGGCTCCTGCTGGTTCCATAGGACCTGGACTGTCTCCTGCTTTTGCTGAAGGACCCCCTGTGGCTCCTGCTGGTTCCATAGGACCTGGTCTGTCTCCTGCTATTGCTGAAGGACCCCATGTGGCTCCTGCTGATTCCATAGGACCTGGTCTGTCACCTGCTATTGCTGAAGGACCCCATGTGGCTCCTGCTGATTCAATAGGACCTGGTCTGTCACCTGCTATTGCTGAAGGACCCCATTTGGCTCCTGCTGATTCCATAGGACCTGGTCTGTCACCTGCCATTGCTGAAGGACCCCATGTGGCTCCTGCTGATTCCATAGGACCTGGTCTGTCTCCTGCCATTGCTGAAGGACCCCATGTGGCTCCTGCTGATTCCATAGGACCTGGACTGTCTCCTGCTATTGCTGAAGAACCCCATGTGGCTCCTGCTGATTCCATAGGACCTGGTCTGTCACCTGCCATTGCTGAAGGACCCCATGTGGCTCCTGCTGACTCCATAGGACTTGGTCTGTCTCCTGCTATTGCTGAAGGACCCCATGTGGCTCCTGCTGATTCCATAGGACCTGGTCTGTCTCCTGCTATTGCTGAAGGACCCCATGTGGCTCCTGCTGACTCCATAGGACCTGGTCTGTCTCCTGCTATTGCTGAAGGACCCCATGTGGCTCCTGCTGACTCCATAGGACTTGGTCTGTCTCCTGCTATTGCTGAAGGACCCCATGTGGCTCCTGCTGATTCCATAGGACCTGGTCTGTCTCCTGCTATTGCTGAAGGACCCCATGTGGCTCCTGATGGTTCCATAGGACCTGGTCTGTCTCCTGCTGATGCTGAAGGACCCCATGTGGCTCCTGCTGGTTCCATAGGACCTGGTCTGTCTCCTGCTGATGCTGAAGGACCCCATGTGCCTCCTGCTGATTCGATAGGACCTGGTCTGTCACCTGCTGTTGCTGAAGGACCCCATGTGGCTCCTGCTGATTCCATAGGACCTGGTCTGTCTCCTGCTATTGCTGAAGGACCCCATGTGGCTCCTGCTGACTCCATAGGACTTGGTCTGTCTCCTGCTATTGCTGAAGGACCCCATGTGGCTCCTGATGGTTCCATAGGACCTGGTCTGTCTCCTGCTGATGCTGAAGGACCCCATGTGGCTCCTGATGGTTCCATAGGACCTGGTCTGTCTCCTGCTGATGCTGAAGGACCCCATGTGCCTCCTGCTGATTCGATAGGACCTGGTCTGTCACCTGCTTTTGCTGAAGGACCCCATGTGGCTCCTGCTGATTCCATAGGACCTGGTCTGTCTCCTGCTGTTGCTGAAGGGCTCCATTTTGCTCCTGCTGATTCCATAGGATCTGGTATGTCTCCTGCTGTTGCTGAAGGACCCCATGCTGCTCCTGCTGATTCCATAGGACGTGGTCTGTCTCCTGTTGATGCTGAAGGACCCCATGTGGCTCCTGCTGATTGCATAGGGCCAGGTCTGTCTCCTGCTATTGCTGAAGGACCCCATGTGGCGCCTGCTGATCCCATATGACCTGGGCTGTCTCCTGCTGATGCTGAAGAACCCCATGTGGCTCCTGATGGTTCCATAGGACCCGGTCTGTCTCCTGCTGTTGCTGAAGGACCCCATGTGGCTCCTGCTGATTCCATAGGACCTGGTCTGTCACCTGCTGTTGCTGAAGGACCCCATGTGGCTCCTGCTGATTCCATAGGACCTGGTCTGTCTCCTGCTGTTGCTGAAGGGCTCCATGTTGCTCCTGCTGATTCCATAGGATCTGGTATGTCTCCTGCTGTTGCTGAAGGACCCCATGCTGCTCCTGCTGATTCCATAGGACGTGGTCTGTCTCCTGTTGATGCTGAAGAACCCCATGTGGCTCCTGATGGTTCCATAGGACCCGGTCTGTCTCCTGCTGTTGCTGAAGGACCCCATGTGGCTCCTGCTGATTCCATAGGACCTGGTCTGTCTCCTGCTGTTGCTGAAGGACTCCATGTTGCTCCTGCTGATTCCATAGGATCTGGTATGTCTCCTGCTGTTGCTGAAGGACCCCATGCTGCTCCTGCTGATTCCATAGGACGTGGTCTGTCTCCTGTTGATGCTGAAGGACCCCATGTGGCTCCTGCTGATTGCATAGGGCCAGGTCTGTCTCCTGCTATTGCTGAAGGACCCCATGTGGCTCCTGCTGATTCCATAGGACCTGGTCTGTCTCCTGCTGTTGCTGAAGGACTCCATGTGGCTCCTGCTGATTCCATAGGATCTGGTATGTCTCCTGCTGTTGCTGAAGGACTCCATGCTGCTCCTGCTGATTCCATAGGACCTGGTCTGTCTCCTGTTGATGCTGAAGGACCCCATTTGGCTCCTGATGGTTCCATAGGACCCGGTCTGTGTCCTGCTGATGCTGAAGGACCCCATGTGGCTCCTGCTGGTTACATAGAACCTGGTCTGTCTCCTGCTGATGCTGAAGGTCCCCATGTGGCTCCTGCTGGTTCAATAGGACCTGGTCTGTCTCCTGCTGATGCTGAAGGACCACATGTGGCTCCTGCTGGTTCCATTGGATCTGTTCTGTCTCCTGCTGTTGCTGAAGGACCCCGTGCTGCTCCTGCTGATTCCATAGGACCGGTCTGTCTCCTGCTGTTGCTGAAGGACCCCGTGTGGCTCCTGCTGGTTCCATAGGACCTGGTTTGTCTCCTGCTGATGCTGAAGGACGCTACGTGGCTCCTGCTGATTCCATAGGCCCAGATCTGTCCCCTGCAGCTGCTGTAGGACTCCCAATGTATCTTGCTGAAGGCTTGGGAGCCCCCGCAGATCTACCGTTCTCGCCAGTGATGGGTCTCTCATTCCGCTGGTGTGTAGGAGCCTATAATCTCCCCCATGTGGTTGTTGAGTGATCGTCCACCAGTCTCGTCTTTGAACTGTGCTGCCTGTCGTACCTCCCCTTGAGGGCGCCAAGAAGCCTAGACCTGTCTCTCCGTAGACTGGCCCTGTTGAATCTCTTTCCCGTTGTATATTTATAGCAGTTAAATACACCACATCATGGTTGCTGCCATCTTCAGTGGTTCCGGGGCTCTTTCTGGGCACCTTTTTGTCCTGCGCCGGGATTGAGTCCTTGGGGTGGCTTTCCAGGATATTTTTCTGTAGGTGCTCGATATAAGAGGATAGCAATGGGGCACGGACACCTGTCTATCATGCTGAATGTGATGTCCTCTGAGCCCTTACAGCATGGCATTGCATTTCCAGGGCCAGGTGTACAGTTGTGCATCTATACCGGCATCTGTGTGGCATGCAATGGAGGGGATAGTGGCCTATAGGATCTATAGGTGCTCCACCGACTCCTTGATGCCATCTGAGCCCTTAGAGCATGCCATTGCATTTCCAGGGCCAGGTGTACAGTTGCGCATTTATACCGGGATCTGTATGGCATGCAATGGAGGGGATAGTGGCCTATAGGATCTATAGGTGCTCCACCGACTCCTTGATGCCATCTGAGCCCTTAGAGCATGGCATTGCATTTCCAGGGCCAGGTGTACAGATGCGCATCTATACCGGGATCTGTATGGCATGTAATGGAGGGGATAGTGGCCTATAGGATCTATAGGTGCTCCACCAACTCCTTGTTGCCCTCTGATCCCTTAGAGCATGCCATTGCATTTCCAGGGCCAGGTGTACAGTTGCACATCTATACCGGGATCTGTATGGCATGCAATGGAGGGGATAGTGGCCTATAGGATCTAAAGGTGCTCCACCGACTCCTTGATGACATCTGAGCCCTTAGAGCATGCCATTGCATTTCCAGGGCCAGGTGTACAGTTGCGCATTTATACTGGGATCTGTATGGCATGCAATGGAGGGGATAGTGGCCTATAGGATCTATAGGTGCTGCACCGACTCCTTGATGCCATCTGAGCCCTTAGAGCATGGCATTGCATTTCCAGGGCCAGGTGTACAGTTGCGCATTTATACTGGGATCTGTATGGCATGCAATGGAGGGGATAGTGGCCTATAGGATCTATAGGTGCTGCACCGACTCCTTGATGCCATCTGAGCCCTTAGAGCATGGCATTGCATTTCCAGGGCCAGGTGTACAGTTGCGCATTTATACTGGGATCTGTATGGCATGCAATGGAGGGGATAGTGGCCTATAGGATCTATAGGTGCTGCACCGACTCCTTGATGCCATCTGAGCCCTTAGAGCATGGCATTGCATTTCCAGGGCCAGGTGTACAGATGCGCATCTATACCGGGATCTGTATGGCATGTAATGGAGGGGATAGTGGCCTATAGGATCTATAGGTGCTCCACCAACTCCTTGTTGCCCTCTGATCCCTTAGAGCATGCCATTGCATTTCCAGGGCCAGGTGTACAGTTGCACATCTATACCGGGATCTGTATGGCATGCAATGGAGGGGATAGTGGCCTATAGGATCTAAAGGTGCTCCACCGACTCCTTGATGACATCTGAGCCCTTAGAGCATGCCATTGCATTTCCAGGGCCAGGTGTACAGTTGCGCATTTATACTGGGATCTGTATGGCATGCAATGGAGGGGATAGTGGCCTATAGGATCTATAGGTGCTGCACCGACTCCTTGATGCCATCTGAGCCCTTAGAGCATGGCATTGCATTTCCAGGGCCAGGTGTACAGTTGCGCATTTATACTGGGATCTGTATGGCATGCAATGAAGGGGATAGTGGCCTATAGGATCTATAGGTGCTGCACCGACTCCTTGATGCCATCTGAGCCCTTAGAGCATGGCATTGCATTTCCAGGGCCAGGTGTACAGTTGCGCATTTATACTGGGATCTGTATGGCATGCAATGGAGGGGATAGTAGCCTATAGGATCTATAGGTGCTGCACCGACTCCTTGATGCCATCTGAGCCCTTAGAGCATGGCATTGCATTTCCAGGGCCAGGTGTACAGATGCGCATCTATACCAGCAGTTCATGGGCATGCAGAGAATTTATGATCAGAGCCTGGACCCAACCTTTTAGCATGGAATGTCCCAGGCCAGGGACAGCAGCCCTACCTGCATCTGCCCCACTAACAGACCTCTTCCCGTCTAGCTGTCGGCTCCCATGGGCGGGGGTTTATTCCTTCCTACAATGGAACAGGGCATTGTTTACATAGAATGTAGTCGGCTGTGTAGTTTTGGGACAGAGCAGAGGGTCTGTTTCAATGTGTGCAGTAACAGAACCCCCTCCATGTTTCAGGGCTACCTGTTTGGCAGTGCTGATGTTGATTCATTGGCAGGTGCCAGGCAGATGAGTAGGTGGCAGCCGCAGGTGGCATGAAAAGAAGCAGGTGCCAGGGAGATGAGCAGGTGTCAGGCAGAGGAGCAGGTGCCAGGCAGATGAGCAGGTGACAGGCAGAGGGTCAGGTGCCAGGCAGATGAGCAGGTGACAGGCAGAGGATCAGGTGGCAGCCGCAGGTGGTATGAAAAGGAGCAGGTGCCAGGGAGATGAGCAGGTGTCAGGCAGAGGAGCAGGTGCCAGGCAGATGAGCAGGTGACAGGCAGAGGGTCAGGTGCCAGGCAGATGAGCAGGTGACAGGCAGAGGATCAGGTGGCAGCCGCAGGTGGTATGAAAAGGAGCAGGTGCCAGGGAGATGAGCAGGTGTCAGGCAGAGGAGCAGGTGCCAGGCAGATGAGCAGGTGACAGGCAGAGGGTCAGGTGCCAGGCAGATGAGCAGGTGACAGGCAGAGGATCAGGTGGCAGCCGCAGGTGGTATGAAAAGGAGCAGGTGCCAGGGAGATGAGCAGGTGTCAGGCAGAGGAGCAGGTGCCAGGCAGATGAGCAGGTGACAGGCAGAGGATCAGGTGGCAGGCAGAGGAGCAGGTGCCAGGCAGATGAGCAGGTGACAGGCAGAGGATCAGGTGCCAGGCAGTTGAGCAGGTGACAGGCAGAGGATCAGGTGGCAGCCGCAGGTGGTATGAAAAGGAGCAGGTGCCAGGGAGATGAGCAGGTGTCAGGTAGAGGAGCAGGTGCCAGGCAGATGAGCAGGTGACAGGCAGAGGATCAGGTGGCAGGCAGAGGAGCAGGTGCCAGGAAGATGAGCAGGTGTCAGGCAGAGGAGCAGGTGCCAGGCAGGTGAGTAGGTGTCAGGCAGAGGAGCAGGTGCCAGGCAGAGGAGCAGGTAACAGGCAGAGTAGCAGGTGCCAGGCAGATGAGCAGATGGCAGGCAGAGGAGCAGGTAACAGGCAGAGTAGCAGGTGCCAGGCAGATGAGCAGATGGCAGGCAGAGGAGCAGGTAACAGGCAGAGTAGCAGGTGCCAGGCAGATGAGCAGATGGCAGGCAGAGGAGCAGGTGACAGGCAGATGAGCATATGGCAGGCAGAGGAGCAGGTGCCAGGCAGAGGAGCAGGTGCCAGGCAGAGGATCAGGTGGCAGGCAGATGAGTAGGTGGCAGCCACAGGTGGCATGAAAAGGAGCAGGTGCCAGAAAGATGAGCAGGTGGCAGGCAGAGGAGCAGGTGCCAGGCAGGTGAGTAGGTGTCAGGCAGAGGAGCAGGTGCCAGGCAGAGGAGCAGGTGCCAGGCAGATGAGCAGGTGACAGGCAGAGGATCAGGTGGCAGGCAGAGGAGCAGGTGCCAGGCAGATGAGCAGGTGACAGGCAGAGGATCAGGTGCCAGGCAGATGAGCAGGTGACAGGCAGAGGATCAGGTGGCAGCCGCAGGTGGTATGAAAAGGAGCAGGTGCCAGGGAGATGAGCAGGTGTCAGGCAGAGGAGCAGGTGCCAGGCAGATGAGCAGGTGACAGGCAGAGGATCAGGTGGCAGGCAGAGGAGCAGGTGCCAGGAAGATGAGCAGGTGTCAGGTAGAGGAGCAGGTGCCAGGCAGGTGAGTAGGTGTCAGGCAGAGGAGCAGGTGCCAGGCAGAGGAGCAGGTAACAGGCAGAGTAGCAGGTGCCAGGCAGATGAGCAGATGGCAGGCAGAGGAGCAGGTAACAGGCAGAGTAGCAGGTGCCAGGCAGATGAGCAGATGGCAGGCAGAGGAGCAGGTAACAGGCAGAGTAGCAGGTGCCAGGCAGATGAGCAGATGGCAGGCAGAGGAGCAGGTGACAGGCAGATGAGCAGATGGCAGGCAGAGGAGCAGGTGCCAGGCAGAGGATCAGGTGGCAGGCAGATGAGTAGGTGGCAGCCACAGGTGGCATGAAAAGGAGCAGGTGCCAGAAAGATGAGCAGGTGGCAGGCAGAGGAGCAGGTGCCAGGCAGGTGAGTAGGTGTCAGGCAGAGGAGCAGGTGCCAGGCCGAGGAGCAGGTGCCAGGCAGAGGAGCAGGTAACAGGCAGATGAGCAGATGGCAGGCAGAGGAGCAGGTAACAGGCAGAGTAGCAGGTGCCAGGCAGATGAGCAGATGGCAGACAGAGGAGCAGGTAACAGGCAGAGGAGCAGGTGCCAGGCAGATGAGCAGATGGCAGGCAGAGGAGCAGGTGACAGGCAGAGGATCAGGTGGCAGGCAGATGAGCAGATGGCAGGCAGAGGAGCAGGTGACAGGCAGAGGAGCAGGTGGCAGGCAGAGGAGCAGGTGACAGGCAGAGGATCAGGTGGCAGCCGCATGTGGTATGAAAAGGAGCAGGTGCCAGGGAGATGAGCAGGTGTCAGGCAGAGGAGCAGGTGCCAGGCAGATGAGCAGGTGACAGGCAGAGGATCAGGTGGCAGGCAGAGGAGCAGGTGCCAGGAAGATGAGCAGGTGTCAGGCAGAGGAGCAGGTGCCAGGCAGGTGAGTAGGTGTCAGGCAGAGGAGCAGGTGCCAGGCAGAGGAGCAGGTGCCAGGCAGAGGAGCAGGTAACAGGCAGAGTAGCAGGTGCCAGGCAGATGAGCAGATGGCAGGCAGAGGAGCAGGTAACAGGCAGAGTAGCAAGTGCCAGGCAGATGAGCAGATGGCAGGCAGAGGAGCAGGTAACAGGCAGAGGAGCAGGTGCCAGGCAGATGAGCAGATGGCAGGCAGAGGAGCAGGTGACAGGCAGATGAGCAGATGGCAGGCAGAGGAGCAGGTGACAGGCAGAGGAGCAGGTGCCAGGCAGAAGGGCAGGTGCCAGGCAGAGGATCAGGTGGCAGGCAGATGAGTAGGTGGCAGCCACAGGTGGCATGAAACGGAGCAGGTGCCAGGAAGATGAGCAGGTGGCAGGCAGAGGAGCAGGTGCCAGGCAGGTGAGTAGGTGTCAGGCAGAGGAGCAGGTGCCAGGCAGAGGAGCAGGTGCCAGGCAGAGGAGCAGGTAACAGGCAGAGTAGCAGGTGCCAGGCAGATGAGCAGATGGCAGGCAGAGGAGCAGGTAACAGGCAGAGTAGCAGGTGCCAGGCAGATGAGCAGATGGCAGGCAGAGGAGCAGGTAACAGGCAGAGGAGCAGGTGCCAGGCAGATGAGCAGATGGCAGGCAGAGGAGCAGGTGACAGGCAGAGGATCAGGTGGCAGGCAGATGATCTGATGTCAGGCAGAGGAGCAGGTGACAGGCAGAGGAGAAGGTGGCAGGAGAGGAGCAGGTGGCAGGCAGAAGAGCAGGTGCCAGTCAGATGAGTAGGTATCAAGCAGAGGAGCAGGTAACAGGCAGATGAGCGGGTGATAGGCAGAGGAGCAGGTGCCAGGCAGAGTAGCAGGTGGCAGGCAGAGGAGCAGGTGGCAGGCAGAGGAGCAGGCACCAAGCAGATGAGCAGGAGCCAGGCAGGTGAGCAGGTAGCAAGAAGAGGATCCGGTGCCAGGCAGAGGAGTAGGTGCCAGGCAGATGAGCATGTGGCAGGCAGAGGAACAGGTGGCAGGCAGAGGAGCAGATGCCAAGCATAAGAGCAGGTGGCAGTCACAGGAGCAGGCGCCAGGCAGAGTAGCAGGTGTGCCAGGCAGAGGAGCAAGTGCCAGGCAGAGGAGCAAGTGCCAGGCAGATGAGCAGGTGGCAGACAGAGGAGTAGGCACCATGCAAATGAGCAGGTGGGAGGCAGAGGAGCAGGTGTCAGGCAGATGAGCAGGTGGCAGGCAGAGGAGGAGGCCCCGGGCAGATGAGCAGGTGGCAGGCAGAGGAGCAGATGCCAGGCAGATGAGCAGGTGGCAGGCAGAGGAGGATGCCCCGGGCAGATGAGCAGGTGGCAGGCAGAGGAGCAGGTGTCAGGCAGATGAGCAGGTGTGCCAGGCAAAAGAGCAGCCCAGGTTCCCCCCCTTTGCAGGAAAGAGATGGGCCCTCACTTTGCATATAGACACCTGTTCTGGAGAGGCATAAGAGGTTGTGGAAGTCCGGGGCTTATCAGGAATAGGAGACTCTGGGGGGTATTGGCTGCCCAGACAGGACAGAAGGCAAAGGGCTCGGCCAAAGACTAGTTAAGAGAGAAAGTCTCCAGGTAGTCCCCCACCAGACCCAAAACAAGGAGGCCGAAATGAATTGTTGAAACTTTGGTTCCTCAAGGCAGGGGTGTTGCTAGGTCTGGAAAAGATCCGGGGCTACGCTAATGTCGGGACTGTCAGGACTCGGGGCTAGCTAGCATTTTGGTTGTAGCGCCTTAGATTTTATCCGAGGCTACAACCAAAGGATCTGGGGCTAACGCCCCCTCAGACTACCCCCTAGCAGTGCCTCTACCTCAAGGTTGGCAATTGTGGATCACCCACAGTGATGGTGATGCAGCTGCTACACTCCCCCGTGACCCCCCCTTAATAGGAATGCTGTTTTGCTTTGTCCCTCTACATTTCTTTGCACCTGGTCTCCCCATCCTGTCTAGAGGGTGTATCTTCCGTAGGGATCAAAGCATGCTTCATTGGTCTCGCACTGAGACCACATCACCTAAGGAGATTCCAAGCATCCTTCAGGCAGATACAAGAGTTTCCAAGTGCAATGAACTTCATTGGTCTCGCACTGAGACCACATCACCTAAGGAGATTCCAAGCATCCTTCAGGCTGGATACAAGAGTTTCCAAGTGCAATGAACCTCATTGGTCTCGCACTGAGATCAAATCACCTAAGGAGATTCCAAGCATCCTTCAGGCTGGATACAAGAGTTTCCAAGTGCAATGAACCTCATTGGTCTTGCTCTGAGATCACATCACCTAAGGAGATTCCAAGCATCCTTCAGGCTGGATACAAGAGTTTCCAAGTGCAATGAACCTCATTGGTCTCACACTGAGACCATATCTCCTAAGTAGATTCCAGGCATCCTTCAGGCAGATAAAAGAGTTTCTAAGTGCAATGAACCTCATTGGTCTCGCACTGAGACCACATCACCTAAGGAGATTCCAAGCATCCTTCAGGCTGGATACAAGAGTTTCTAAGTGCAATGAACCTCATTGGTCTCGCACTGAGACCATATCTCCTACAGAGATTCCAAGCATCCTTCAGGCTGGATGCAAGAGTTTCCAAGTGCAATGAACTTCATTGGTCTCGCACTGAGACCACATCACCTAAGGAGATTCCAAGCATCCTTCAGGCTGGATACAAGAGTTTCTAAGTGCAGTGAACCTCATTGGTCTCGCACTGAGACCACATCACCTAAGGAGATTCCAAGCATCCTTCAGGCTGTATACAAGAGTTTCTAAGTGCAATGAACCTCATTGGTCTCGCACTGAGACCATATCTCCTAAGAAGTGGGAGGACAAGTGGTCCTTGGTGGTTCTCTCGAGTCCTTTGTCTGTGCGAGTGAAATTTTGGAGGCGGAGCCCAGCAGTAGCAGTGAGCAGCAACAACGTTATTTAAACCCACTTCCAGCGCGGAGCGCGCGCGGAGAAGTGGGAGGACAAGTGGTCCTTGGTGGTTCTCTCGAGTCCTTTGTCTGTGCGAGTGAAATTTTGGAGGCGGAGCCCAGCAGTAGCAGTGAGCAGCAACAACGTTATTTAAACCCACTTCCAGCGCGGAGCGCGCGCGGAGAAGTGGGAGGACAAGTGGTCCTTGGTGGTTCTCTCGAGTCCTTTGTCTGTGCGAGTGAAATTTTGGAGGCGGAGCCCAGCAGTAGCAGTGAGCAGCAACAACGTTATTTAAACCCACTTCCAGCGCGGAGCGCGCGCGGAGAAGTGGGAGGACAAGTGGTCCTTGGTGGTCACTGGTGGCTCGCGGTGGAAGTGGACCAGAAAATTAACCTCACGGGGATTACCATCTAACGCTGAACGAGCGGTAAGGAATATACTTACTGTGCAAGTGTGTTGAACAAACCGGAAGACTGCGGAGGGTTTTCTATCATTCTCTGATCCCTCATTGATACATATATTACGGTGTATTGTGTGTCGCACATTGAGCATACGTATACAATACTCCTATCTTTGAAGAAGTCTCCTGTGGTGGGTGTGCGAGTAGGGATTTCCAGTAATGACTAAACCTAAAGGAGCGAACGCCCGGTATAATTTACGCAAAGGAAACCAAGACAAACCGGCTAAGGGTGTCAAAAAGACACCGAGTAAAGAGGTGCAGGATATACCTGAAAAAGGTACTATTCCCGCAATGTTTGGAAACAACATCTCTAAAAGGAACAATGGCTTGGAAAATGCAGAGTCCGGAAAGGAGAACTTCCCATCCCCACAAAATATCAGTGATGTTATGGACTCCACAAACTATACTGATATTGATAATAATTCATTATTGGACCTTTGTTTATCCATCCAAAAGTCAATGGCTACCTTAAATGTACCCACTCCTCCTGTTGTGAAAAGCCCAATGGTGGTAGAGGCGCAGGTTTTGATTCCGGCTCAGAGTGAACAGTTAGGTGATAGTAGGGTTCCTAGCCCTAAACGTACTGAAGGATCGATCTCCGATTTATCGGGCATACTTCCCATTCAACCCACTCCTAGCGCCACAGCAATGCCTACGCTGGGGCGTTTATCAACATCTCCTAGTCTTTTCAATGAGCAGGAAGAACAGGAGCATATAGAGGTGGGGAACAGTGGAATAAGTGAAGATACCTACGGGCCTGCCATAGTGGAGCTACAGGCCTCTATGGCTTCTGTTCAATTTGCAATGAAAATTCTATTAAAACTGTGCGGAAGAATCCACACCAATACCATCATTCAGATGGGCTTTCCGCCTCCGAATGGTGCCACGACACCGTTACCATCTTTACTAGTAACTGAAGAGGCCTTGATAAGCCCTATGGTGCCATCGGAGGAGGCCAATCCTGGAAAAAGGGTGGAGTTGGAGATGGCAGTGCCGCTAACAAAAAAACAGCGTAGGCAACAGAAACGTGATGCGGCGAAAAATGTGGCGGTTGAAATTGCCTCCCCTCTACCGGCCACGTTGCCCGTGGCTGCCCGATCAAAAAAGAGCAAAAGAAGAGGAAAGAAAACAAAAAAACGCGCAAAGAAGGGAGCGGGTCCTTTATAAGGCTGGATTATCCCGGAGCCAACACATGAAGCTCCGAGCGAGGTACAGGAAGATTTGGAATCAGAAATGTCCCTTAGCCTCATCGGTGAATCGACTAAATGTTCAATTCCTGACACGAGCGTGGAATCAGAAGAGGAAGCGATCCAAGTACCCACGGCTGTTGAGAACCCGACAAAGGCGGAAGAAAATTATACAAGCAAAATCTGTATAATTAAAAATCTCAATCAGAAAAAGAGAGATATGTGGCTTAACAGAACTGAAATGTTAGCCAAACTGCATAAGATCCCTCAGTTACGGGTGATTCAATCGGAAGACTTCCTTTTTGTGGAACCATTGGAGGCGCGTAACCCGAATGTCTCCGCTCTTCACTGCTGTGTTCTGGCCTCTGCCCAACTAATTCGTAAACATAAACTATCACTGAGACAGATCGGTATGGATGTGGACGTTGACAAAGAAAAGGAGGATCCTTCCCTTCCTAGTAAGGATTATGTGACACCTAAGAGTAATTCTGGAATACCTCCGCAACCAACTACGGCTAAGGTACAACTAGTCGATATCCATAATACTCTAAAGTGGCTAGCAGAATCACTACCAAGGGTGTTGCAGCAACCATGAGATTATTCTATGGTGAGCTGGAACACCCACGGCCACCAACACTTTCTCTCGGACAAAGGATCTTTGACATTTATTAACCAACATCCTATTATATTACTACAAGAAACTTGGTTAACATCTCCCACTGACATGGATGGTTATGTGACACACCATACCCTGGCAAAGAAAGGGGAACGGGGCCGCCCATATGGGGGCCTATCTATTGGAATATCAAATAAGATCTCGAGTAAAAAGATACCAGTGTTGGAATGTGACTATATCTGTGCAGTAGAAGTGATTGTGAATATGAATGGTATAAATGAAAATTTGCTGTTGGTTAATGTATACAATCCCCCGGGTGCTAAGCTAAGCGAACTGATTCAAGGATCCTTACATGAACTTCTCGTGGATTGGAGATTAAACCAGGAGAAATTCTTTGTTATAGTGGCCGGGGATTTAAACTGCCATATCCATAGCGGTAGTGGCATCGGTAACAACCCCCGCCTCTTCAAGAATAGCATGTGGGGCCCCCAATTATCGGACAAGGAGGGATTGGGCTGGTTGTCCTTTTTTAAGTGTTGGGAATTGGAAATAATTAATGGCCGAACTCTTAGTGATAGGCCGGGCAAAAATACCTGGAGCAATGGAAAATCGGGAAGTACCCTTGACTATTTCTTCACAAGCTGGGAGGTGGCTAGGAATGTGTATGATATGTTGGTGCACGAATGTGAGTGGAGCGACCATGATCCTTTGATCATGACATTAAGTGCCCTGCTACCTAGTACAATGGAGGCCAATTTGGGCCATTTGCTCAGTAACCACTCCCTAAACCGTATTTCGTGGTCGGAGAGGAATATAGCAAAGGCCACGACGGCTTCGGGAGTTTGGAATTTAAATTGGGCTGACCACTTCAATCAACTAACCTCTGAGCAAATTGAGGATTGGATTAGTATCTTTACAGGCCAGCACGGTACATGTAAAATGCTGACTATGGTGGGGAAGGAGGGGAAAGAGGTCAGCTATGATCGGGCTATTCGTGATAGGAAACGATCACTAAGAAGGGATATCCGGGGGGCTAGGAAAGGAATTGTATCAAGGATAGCTCTAAGGATAAAACTTAATGAACTGAAGAAAGATTACCGTGGATGGCTGAAGATACATAAAAGGCTGAGGAAATTAGAAAATTGACAACATACGGTCAGCACCCTGTGTAGTAGAAACTCCAGGAAAATCTGGACTATACTAGGAGATGCTAAAGGGAAGAAATCTGCTTATACAGTCAACCCCATAAGTGATAACGAGTGGATTGCTTTCTTAGAAAATCGTAATGGGGGGCGTACTGAAACTTCACCTAGCCGTGAATGTAGTAGACCTAAGTCGCCTCCCTTTGCGATTACCACTGAGGAACTTCACTGCAGAATAGATAATCTTAATACCTCTCGTGCCCCCGGACCGAATGGGCTTTCTAATGCTGTACTCAAGAAAAACCCTTCCTTCTGGGCTGGCCTATTAAAAATCCTCTTTGAAAAGATTCTAAGTGAGGGACAAATACCTGCCACATGGCAATCTGCCATACTTATACCTGTGTATAAGAAGGGCAATAGAACCGAACCCGAGAATTACAGACTATTGTCTATGCTAGACTGTACGGGCAAGATGTTTGCGGCCCTTATACTGAAGGAATTGCTAAAATGGGTTGAGACTGAGGGCATTCTGGACAAATTCCAGAGTGGCTTTAGGCCAGGTTATTCTACCTCCCATAACCTGTTTATAATGAATGCATTAAGGGATAAGGCTCTATCTTATACAAACCCCCCCATTTATGCCCTATTCATAGATTTTAGGGCAGCTTTTGATACGGTTAATCGATCCCTGCTCTGGAATAAACTTAGGAGATTAAGCTGCCCTGAACCCCTACTCTACTATTTAGAGTTGCTTCACACGAATAATATGTCACGGGTACGACTCGATAACCTAGGAGCTTCTACCATACCGGTGGCACAGTATCGAGGGGTGAAGCAAGGGTGTGTCACGGCCCCTACGTTGTACAATTTATTTGTATCGGACGCTCCCGAATGTTTGCGGGGGATTAAAAACTGCCCACCTAAGATTGGAAATAGTCACTGCCCTATATTAGCCTATGCTGATGATTTAGTGATTTTAGATCACACTTTCAGCGGCATGTTGAGATCTGCAAAACAAATATGGAAATATGCAGAGACTAATGAACTTGTGATCAATATAAATAAAACCAATCT
Organism: Ambystoma mexicanum; assembly: GCF_040938575.1. NCBI lineage: Eukaryota > Metazoa > Chordata > Amphibia > Caudata > Ambystomatidae > Ambystoma > Ambystoma mexicanum. Next base: position 1,488,333,233 of record NC_090924.1, read on the forward strand.
CTTACTATTCTCAGCAGGTAAAGTTGCCAGACCACGAATGCTGATGGAAGGGATTGAAATAAATTATACATCCAGTTACAAATACTTAGGGGTTGAGTTTGATCACAAAGGGAACTACTGTAATTGTATTGTATCTCGAAGAACTAAAGCGGCCCAACTTACATCCCTTATTTGTAAATTCACGAAGGAACAATGTGGTTTTTCAATATGGGCGGCACGCCAATTGTATCTGCAGTGTCTAGTACCGATGGTTACGTATGGCCTTGACCCCTTGTACAATATGAATCTAGGCTGGCTTCAGCTGGTTGAAGGCAGTTTCTGGAGGAGAATTCTGGGGCTTCCCCAATGTATTCCCATGGCCGTCATTAGGCTGGAGTTGGGTATTTGCTCTCTCAAGGCTTTGGTCTTGAAAAAAAGGATAGAGTTTTATATTCGTCTCAAGAATGATCCTACCAACGAACTGCTTATGTGTATTAACAAGGAGGTTGAGGCTGGCAAACTGAAGAAATATGAATTGCACCTGAAATTATTATGTGAAGAGTTAAGCTGGGCTCCGGAATGGGGCAGAGATAATGAAAGCTTGTTTAGTAAATGTGGGTATCGTCTAAAAATGTGGGATTGGCAATGTAATTATACCCACCTGGAAAATCTGAAAAGCTATAATTTCGTCCCGTATGTCCTTTATACATTTATGAAGGCGCAACTGTATCTAAATCTGTGCCCGTCAGATCAACTAAGACGTTTTATATTACTTCTGCGTATAAACCATCTCCCAGTACTGGCAATTAAGGGACAGGAGCTAGGACTCGAAAAATCTGAGAGATACTGCAGAATTTGTAACGTGCGAAATGAACTTGAAACGGCTCGCCATGTACTGACTCTATGTCTGGGGATGGAAAAGAGTCGTGCTAAACATCTGGGAGGTTTTGTTCATGATCTAGAATTTGTAAAACAGATTGATTTTTGGACACAATGTATTAACACTTTAAACTCCAAATTCCATATGGCAATATTCCGGGTATGGTCTGAAGCATCTGTCTGTTTTCAGTTGAACGGCAGAGGGTCTGAGGGATTGAATAAGTAGTATGAAATATGCTCTTCTCCCATTCGTATACTGATGTCTGCCCGTATTGGTGATGTGATATTACTGGATGTAATGTTATGGTGAATTTATGAAGTGGCTGTTTTATTAGCTGCAGAACGATATGAAAGTTCCTTTTGAATGTATATCCGATACTGCAGGGCTTTATGATTTTTATGCTGATGATTTTAGATTTGAAGACTTATTTTATCCTATGCTGAGGAACATTTTGTCTGTTCTCTTATGAGATCTATATTTAAAGTAATGTTGTTTATATTTTATATGTATTATTGTGTATTATGTGTAAAGTTTGTACGTTTGTACTAAACTATATCACATTAATAATAAAATAAATAAAATAAATATCTCCTACGGAGATTCCAAGCATCCTTCAGGCTGGATACAAGAGTTTCCAAGTGCAATGAACCTCATTGGTCTCGCACTGAGACCACATCACCTAAGGAGATTCCAAGCATCCTTCAGGCTGGATACAAGAGTTTCTAAGTGCAATGAACCTCATTGGTCTCGCACTGAGACCATATCTCCTACAGAGATTCCAAGCATCCTTCAGGCTGGATGCAAGAGTTTCCAAGTGCAATGAACTTCATTGGTCTCGCACTGAGACCACATCACCTAAGGAGATTCCAAGCATCCTTCAGGCTGGATACAAGAGTTTCTAAGTGCAATGAACCTCATTGGTCTTGCACTGAGACCATATCTCCTAAGGAGATTCCAAGCATCCTTCAGGCAGATACAAGAGTTTCTAAGTGCAATGAACCTCATTGGTCTTGCACTGAGACCATATCTCCTAAGGAGATTCCAAGCATCCTTCAGGCAGATACAAGAGTTTCTAAGTGCAATGAACCTCATTGGTCTCGCACTGAGACCATATCTCCTAAAGAGATTCCAAGCATCCTTCAGGCTGGATACAAGAGTTTCTAAGTGCAATGAACCTCATTGGTCTCGCACTGAGACCATGGGCCTCATTACACGGTAGGCGGTAACCATGGCGCTATTAGCGCCATGGTTGCCGCCGGTACCGTACCGAGTCCGCCTTGGTGGATGGCGGAATTACCGCCCTACTCCAAGGTGAGCGGGGGCGGTAATTCCCCAATCCCCATTTACCCTTCCCCATTCCCATTTTTGCCCCATAGGGCATAATGGGAATGGGGAAGGTGCTAATTACGGTACCGCAAATTGCGGTACCGTAATTAGCTCTGAGGTCCCTTTGCGGGTCCCGTCCTTAACGCCTGGAAAAACCAGGCGTTAAGGGAGGACCCGCAAAGGGACCTCGTAGTAAGGCGGTAAGGGTTTACCGGTACCGGTGCCCTTACCGGTACCGGTAAACCCTTACCGCCTACCGTGTAATGAGGCCCCATATCTCCTACGGAGATTCCAAGCATCCTTCAGGCTGGATACAAGAGTTTCTAAGTGCAATGAACCTCATTGGTCTTGCACTGAGACCATATCTCCTACGGAGATTCCAAGCATCCTTCAGGCTGGATACAAGAGTTTCTAAGTGCAATGAACCTCATTGGTCTCGCACTGAGACCATATCTCCTACGGAGATTCCAAGCATCCTTCAGGCAGATACAAGAGTTTCTAAGTGCAATGAACCTCATTGGTCTCGCACTGAGACCATATCTCCTACGGAGATTCCAAGCATCCTTCAGGCTGGATACAAGAGTTTCTAAGTGCAATGAACCTCATTGGTCTCGCACTGAGACCACATCACCTAAGGAGATTCCAAGCATCCTTCAGGCTGGATACAAGAGTTTCTAAGTGCAATGAACCTCATTGGTCTCGCACTGAGACCATATCTCCTACAGAGATTCCAAGCATCCTTCAGGCTGGATGCAAGAGTTTCCAAGTGCAATGAACTTCATTGGTCTCGCACTGAGACCACATCACCTAAGGAGATTCCAAGCATCCTTCAGGCTGGATACAAGAGTTTCTAAGTGCAATGAACCTCATTGGTCTTGCACTGAGACCATATCTCCTAAGGAGATTCCAAGCATCCTTCAGGCAGATACAAGAGTTTCTAAGTGCAATGAACCTCATTGGTCTTGCACTGAGACCATATCTCCTAAGGAGATTCCAAGCATCCTTCAGGCAGATACAAGAGTTTCTAAGTGCAATGAACCTCATTGGTCTCGCACTGAGACCATATCTCCTAAAGAGATTCCAAGCATCCTTCAGGCTGGATACAAGAGTTTCTAAGTGCAATGAACCTCATTGGTCTCGCACTGAGACCATGGGCCTCATTACACGGTAGGCGGTAACCATGGCGCTATTAGCGCCATGGTTGCCGCCGGTACCGTACCGAGTCCGCCTTGGTGGATGGCGGAATTACCGCCCTACTCCAAGGTGAGCGGGGGCGGTAATTCCCCAATCCCCATTTACCCTTCCCCATTCCCATTTTTGCCCCATAGGGCATAATGGGAATGGGGAAGGTGCTAATTACGGTACCGCAAATTGCGGTACCGTAATTAGCTCTGAGGTCCCTTTGCGGGTCCCGTCCTTAACGCCTGGAAAAACCAGGCGTTAAGGGAGGACCCGCAAAGGGACCTCGTAGTAAGGCGGTAAGGGTTTACCGGTACCGGTGCCCTTACCGGTACCGGTAAACCCTTACCGCCTACCGTGTAATGAGGCCCCATATCTCCTACGGAGATTCCAAGCATCCTTCAGGCTGGATACAAGAGTTTCTAAGTGCAATGAACCTCATTGGTCTTGCACTGAGACCATATCTCCTACGGAGATTCCAAGCATCCTTCAGGCTGGATACAAGAGTTTCTAAGTGCAATGAACCTCATTGGTCTCGCACTGAGACCATATCTCCTACGGAGATTCCAAGCATCCTTCAGGCAGATACAAGAGTTTCTAAGTGCAATGAACCTCATTGGTCTCGCACTGAGACCATATCTCCTACGGAGATTCCAAGCATCCTTCAGGCTGGATACAAGAGTTTCTAAGTGCAATGAACCTCTTTGGTCTCGCACTGAGACCATATCTCCTAAGGAGATTCCAAGCATCCTTCAGGCAGATACAAGAGTTTCTAAGTGCAATGAACCTCATTGGTCTCGCACTGAGACCATATCTCCTACGGAGATTCCAAGCATCCTTCAGGCTGGATACAAGAGTTTCTAAGTGCAATGAATTTCATTGGTCTCGCCCTGAGACCATATCTCCTACGGAGATTCCAAGCATCCTTCAGGCTGGATACAAGAGTTTCTAAGTGCAATGAACTTCATTGGTCTCGCCCTGAGACCATATCTCCTACGGAGATTCCAAGCATCCTTCAGGCAGATAAAAGAGTTTCTAAGTGCAATGAACCTCATTGGTCTCGCACTGAGACCACATCACCTAAGGAGATTCCAAGCATCCTTCAGGCTGGATACAAGAGTTTCTAAGTGCAATGAACCTCATTGGTCTCGCACTGAGACCATATCTCCTACAGAGATTCCAAGCATCCTTCAGGCTGGATACAAGAGTTTCTAAGTGCAATGAGCTTCATTGGTCTCGCACTGAGACCATATCTCCTACGGAGATTCCAAGCATCCTTCAGGCTGGATACAAGAGTTTCTAAGTGCAATGAACTTCATTGGTCTCGCCCTGAGACCATATCTCCTACGGAGATTCCAAGCATCCTTCAGGCAGATAAAAGAGTTTCTAAGTGCAATGAACCTCATTGGTCTCGCACTGAGACCACATCACCTAAGGAGATTCCAAGCATCCTTCAGGCTGGATACAAGAGTTTCTAAGTGCAATGAACCTCATTGGTCTCACACTGAGACCATATCTCCTAAGGAGATTCCAAGCATCCTTCAGGCTGGATACAAAAGTTTCTAAGTGCAATGAACCTCATTGGTCTCACACTGAGACCATATCTCCTAAGGAGATTCCAAGCATCCTTCAGGCAGATACAAAAGTTTCTAAGTGCAATGAACCTCATTGGTCTCACACTGAGACCATATCTCCTACAGAGATTCCAAGCATCCTTCAGGCTGGATACAAGAGTTTCTAAGTGCAATGAACCTCATTGGTCTCACACTGAGACCATATCTCCTAAGGAGATTCCAAGCATCCTTCAGGCTGGATACAAAAGTTTCTAAGTGCAATGAACCTCATTGGTCTCACACTGAGACCATATCTCCTAAGGAGATTCCAAGCATCCTTCAGGCAGATACAAAAGTTTCTAATTGCAATGAACCTCATTGGTCTCACACTGAGACCATATCTCCTACAGAGATTCCAAGCATCCTTCAGGCTGGATACAAGAGTTTCTAAGTGCAATGAACCTCATTGGTCTCGCACTGAGACCGTATCTCCTACGGAGATTCCAAGCATCCTTCAGGCTGGATACAAGAGTTTCTAAGTGCAATGAACCTCATTGGTCTCGCACTGAAACCGTATCTCCTACGGAGATTCCAAGCATCCTTCAGGCTGGATACAAGAGTTTCTAAGTGCAATGAACCTCATTGGTCTCGCACTGAGACCATATCTCCTACGGAGATTCCAAGCATCCTTCAGGCTGGATACAGGAGTTTCTAAGTGCAATGAACCTCATTGGTCTCGCACTGAGACCATATCTCCTACGGAGATTCCAAGCATCCTTCAGGCTGGATACAAGAGTTTCTAAGTGCAATGAACCTCATTGGTCTCGCACTGAGACCATATCTCCTACGGAGATTCCAAGCATCCTTCAGGATGGATACAAGAGTTTCTAAGTGCAATGAACATCATTGGTCTCGCACTGAGACCATATCTCCTACGGAGATTCCAAGCATCCTTCAGGCTGGATACAAGAGTTTCTAAGTGCAATGAACCTCATTGGTCTCGCCCTGAGACCATATCTCCTACGGAGATTCCAAGCATCCTTCAGGCTGGATACAAGAGTTTCTAAGTGCAATGAACCTCATTGGTCTTGCCCTGAGACCATATCTCCTACGGAGATTCCAAGCATCCTTCAGGCTGGATACAAGAGTTTCTAAGTGCAATGAACCTCATTGGTCTCGCACTGAGACCGTATCTCCTACGGAGATTCCAAGCATCCTTCAGGCTGGATACAAGAGTTTCTAAGTGCAATGAACCTCATTGGTCTCGCACTGAAACCGTATCTCCTACGGAGATTCCAAGCATCCTTCAGGCTGGATACAAGAGTTTCTAAGTGCAATGAACCTCATTGGTCTCGCACTGAGACCATATCTCCTACGGAGATTCCAAGCATCCTTCAGGCTGGATACAGGAGTTTCTAAGTGCAATGAACCTCATTGGTCTCGCACTGAGACCATATCTCCTACGGAGATTCCAAGCATCCTTCAGGCTGGATACAAGAGTTTCTAAGTGCAATGAACCTCATTGGTCTCGCACTGAGACCATATCTCCTACGGAGATTCCAAGCATCCTTCAGGATGGATACAAGAGTTTCTAAGTGCAATGAACATCATTGGTCTCGCACTGAGACCATATCTCCTACGGAGATTCCAAGCATCCTTCAGGCTGGATACAAGAGTTTCTAAGTGCAATGAACCTCATTGGTCTCGCCCTGAGACCATATCTCCTACGGAGATTCCAAGCATCCTTCAGGCTGGATACAAGAGTTTCTAAGTGCAATGAACCTCATTGGTCTTGCCCTGAGACCATATCTCCTACGGAGATTCCAAGCATCCTTCAGGCTGGATACAAGAGTTTCTAAGTGCAATGAACCTCATTGGTCTCGCACTGAGACCGTATCTCCTACGGAGATTCCAAGCATCCTTCAGGCTGGATACAAGAGTTTCTAAGTGCAATGAACCTCATTGGTCTCCCACCGAAACCGTATCTCCTACGGAGATTCCAAGCATCCTTCAGGCTGGATACAAGAGTTTCTAAGTGCAATGAACCTCATTGGTCTCGCCCCGAGACCATATCTCCTACGGAGATTCCAAGCATCCTTCAGGCTGGATACAAGAGTTTCTAAGTGCAATGAACCTCATTGGTCTCGCACTGAAACCGTATCTCCTACGGAGATTCCAAGCATCCTTCAGGCTGGATACAAGAGTTTCTAAGTGCAATGAACCTCATTGGTCTCGCAATGAAACCGTATCTCCTACGGAGATTCCAAGCATCCTTCAGGCTGGATACAAGAGTTTCTAAGTGCAATGAACCTCATTGGTCTCGCACTGAGACCACATCACCTAAGGAGATTCCAAGCATCCTTAAGGCTGGATACAATAGTTTCTAAGTGCAATGAACCTCATTGGTCTCGCACTGAGACCACATCATCTAAGGAGATTCCAAGCATCCTTCAGGCTGGATACAAGAGTTTCTAAGTGCAATGAACCTCATTGGGCTCGCACTGAAACTGTCTCTCCTACGGAGATTCCAAGCATCCTTCAGGCTGGATACAAGAGTTTCTAAGTGCAATGAACCTCATTGGTCTCACACTGAGACCATATCTCCTAAGGAGATTCCAAGCATCCTTCAGGCAGATACAAAAGTTTCTAAGTGCAATGAACCTCATTGGTCTCACACTGAGACCATATCTCCTACAGAGATTCCAAGCATCCTTCAGGCTGGATACAAGAGTTTCTAAGTGCAATGAGCTTCATTGGTCTCGCACTGAGACCATATCTCCTAAGGAGATTCCAAGCATCCTTCAGGCAGATACAAAAGTTTCTAAGTGCAATGAACCTCATTGGTCTCACACTGAGACCATATCTCCTACAGAGATTCCAAGCATCCTTCAGGCTGGATACAAGAGTTTCTAAGTGCAATGAACCTCATTGGTCTCGCACTGAGACCGTATCTCCTACGGAGATTCCAAGCATCCTTCAGGCTGGATACAAGAGTTTCTAAGTGCAATGAACCTCATTGGTCTCGCACTGAAACCGTATCTCCTACGGAGATTCCAAGCATCCTTCAGGCTCGATACAAGAGTTTCTAAGTGCAATGAACCTCATTGGTCTCGCACTGAGACCATATCTCCTACGGAGATTCCAAGCATCTTTCAGGCTCGATACAAGAGTTTCTAAGTGCAATGAACCTCATTGGTCTCGCACTGAGACCCTATCTCCTACGGAGATTCCAAGCATCCTTCAGGCTGGATACAAGAGTTTCTAAGTGCAATGAACTTCATTGGTCTCGCCCTGAGACCATATCTCCTACGGAGATTCCAAGCATCCTTCAGGCTGGATACAAGAGTTTCCAAGTGAAATGAACCTCATTGGTCTCTCACTGAGATCATATCACCTAAGAAGATTCCAAGCATCCTTCAGGCTGGATACAAGAGTTTCCAAGTGCAATGAACCTCATTGGTCTCGCACTGAGACCACATCACCTAAGGAGATTCCAAGCATCCTTCAGGCTGGATACAAGAGTTTCTAAGTGCAATGAACCTCATTGGTCTCGCACTGAGACCATATCTCCTACAGAGATTCCAAGCATCCTTCAGGCTGGATGCAAGAGTTTCCAAGTGCAATGAACTTCATTGGTCTCGCACTGAGACCACATCACCTAAGGAGATTCCAAGCATCCTTCAGGCTGGATACAAGAGTTTCTAAGTGCAATGAACCTCATTGGTCTCGCACTGAGACCACATCACCTAAGGAGATTCCAAGCATCCTTCAGGCAGATACAAGAGTTTCTAAGTGCAATGAACCTCATTGGACTCGCACTGAGACCATATCTCCTAAAGAGATTCCAAGCATCCTTCAGGCTGGATACAAGAGTTTCTAAGTGCAATGAACCTCATTGGTCTCGCACTGAGACCATGGGCCTCATTACACGGTAGGCGGTAACCATGGCGCTATTAGCGCCATGGTTGCCGGCGGTACCGTACCGAGTCCGCCTTGGTGGATGGCGGAATTACCGCCCTACTCCAAGGTGAGCGGGGGCGGTAATTCCCCAATCCCCATTTACCCTTCCCCATTCCCATTTTTGCCCCATAGGGCATAATGGGGATGGGGAAGGTGCTAATTACGGTACCGCAAATTGCGGTACCGTAATTAGCTCTGAGGTCCCTTTGCGGGTCCCGTCCTTAACGCCTGGAAAAACCAGGCGTTAAGGGAGGACCCGGAAAGGGACCTCGTAGTAAGGCGGTAAGGGTTTACCGGTACCGGTGCCCTTACCGGTACCGGTAAACCCTTACCGCCTACCGTGTAATGAGGCCCCATATCTCCTACGGAGATTCCAAGCATCCTTCAGGCTGGATACAAGAGTTTCTAAGTGCAATGAACCTCATTGGTCTCGCACTGAAACCGTATTTCCTACGGAGATTCCAAGCATCCTTCAGGCTGGATACAAGAGTTTCTAAGTGCAATGAACCTCATTGGTCTCGCACTGAGACCATATCTCCTACGGAGATTCCAAGCATCCTTCAGGCTGGATACAAGAGTTTCTAAGTGCAATGAACCTCATTGGTCTCGCACTGAGACCATATCTCCTACGGAGATTCCAAGCATCCTTCAGGCTGGATACAAGAGTTTCTAAGTGCAATGAACCTCATTGGTCTCGCACTGAGACCATATCTCCTACGGAGATTCCAAGCATCCTTCAGGCTGGATACAAGAGTTTCTAAGTGCAATGAACCTCATTGGTCTCGCACTGAGACCATATCTCCTACGGAGATTCCAAGCATCCTTCAGGCTGGATACAAGAGTTTCTAAGTTCAATGAACCTCATTGGTCTCGCACTGAGACCATATCTCCTACGGAGATTCCAAGCATCCTTCAGGCTGGATACAAGAGTTTCTAAGTGTAATGAACCTCATTGGTCTCGCCCTGAGACCATATCTCCTACGGAGATTCCAAGCATCCTTCAGGCTGGATACAAGAGTTTCTAAGTGCAATGAACCTCATTGGTCTCGCACTGAAACCGTATCTCCTACGGAGATTCCAAGCATCCTTCAGGCTGGATACAAGAGTTTCTAAGTGCAATGAACCTCATTGGTCTCGCACTGAGACCATATCTCCTACGGAGATTCCAAGCATCCTTCAGGCTGGATACAAGAGTTTCTAAGTGCAATGAACCTCATTGGTCTCGCACTGAGACCATATCTCCTACGGAGATTCCAAGCATCCTTCAGGCTGGATACAAGAGTTTCTAAGTGCAATGAACCTCATTGGTCTTGCACTGAGACCATATCTCCTACGGAGATTCCAAGCATCCTTCAGGCTGGATACAAGAGTTTCTAAGTGCAATGAACCTCATTGGTCTCGCACTGAGACCATATCTCCTACGGAGATTCCAAGCATCCTTCAGGCTGGATACAAGAGTTTCTAAGTGCAATGAACCTCATTGGTCTCGCCCTGAGACCATATCTCCTACGGAGATTCCAAGCATCCTTCAGGCTGGATACAAGAGTTTCCAAGTGAAATGAACCTCATTGGTCTCTCACTGAGATCATATCACCTAAGAAGATTCCAAGCATCCTTCAGGCTGGATACAAGAGTTTCCAAGTGCAATGAACCTCATTGGTCTTGCACTGAGACCACATCACCTAAGGAGATTCCAAGCATCCTTCAGGCTGGATACAAGAGTTTCCAAGTGCAATGAACCTCATTGGTCTCGCACTGAGACCACATCACCTAAGGAGATTCCAAGCATCCTTCAGGCTGTATACAAGAGTTTCTAAGTGCAATGAACCTCATTGGTCTCGCACTGAGACCATATCTCCTACAGAGATTCCAAGCATCCTTCAGGCTGGATGCAAGAGTTTCCAAGTGCAATGAACTTCATTGGTCTCGCACTGAGACCACATCACCTAAGGAGATTCCAAGCATCCTTCAGGCTGGATACAAGAGTTTCTAAGTGCAATGAACCTCATTGGTCTCGCACTGAGATCACATCACCTAAGGAGATTCCAAGCATCCTTCAGTCTGTATACAAGAGTTTCTAAGTGCAATGAACCACATTGGTCTCGCACTGAGACCATATCTCCTAAGGAGATTCCAAGCATCCTTCAGGCTGGATACAAGAGTTTCTAAGTGCAATGAGCTTCATTGGTCTTGCACTGAGACCATATCTCCTAAGGAGATTCCAAGCATCCTTCAGGCAGATACAAGAGTTTCTAAGTGCAATGAACCTCATTGGTCTCGCACTGAGACCATATCTCCTAAAGAGATTCCAAGCATCCTTCAGGCTGGATACAAGAGTTTCTAAGTGCAATGAACCTCATTGGTCTCGCACTGAGACCATGGGCCTCATTACACGGTAGGCGGTAACCATGGCGCTATTAGCGCCATGGTTGCCGCCGGTACCGTACCGAGTCCGCCTTGGTGGATGGCAGAATTACCGCCCTACTCCAAGGTGAGCGGGGGCGGTAATTCCCCAATCCCCATTTACCCTTCCCCATTCCCATTTTTGCCCCATAGGGCATAATGGGAATGGGGAAGGTGCTAATTACGGTACCGCAAATTGCGGTACAGTAATTAGCTCTGAGGTCCCTTTGCGGGTCCCGTCCTTAACGCCTGGAAAAACCAGGCATTAAGGGAGGACCCGCAAAGGGACCTCGTAGTAAGGCGGTAAGGGTTTACCGGTACCGGTGCCCTTACCGGTACCGGTAAACCCTTACCGCCTACCGTGTAATGAGGCCCCATATCTCCTACGGAGATTCCAAGCATCCTTCAGGCTGGTTACAAGAGTTTCTAAGTGCAATGAACCTCATTGGTCTTGCACTGAGACCATATCTCCTACGGAGATTCCAAGCATCCTTCAGGCTGGATACAAGAGTTTCTAAGTGCAATGAACCTCATTGGTCTCGCACTGAGACCATATCTCCTACGGAGATTCCAAGCATCCTTCAGGCTGGATACAAGAGTTTCTAAGTGCAATGAACCTCATTGGTCTCGCACTGAGACCATATCTCCTACGGAGATTCCAAGCATCCTTCAGGCTGGATACAAGAGTTTCTAAGTGCAATGAACCTCATTGGTCTCGCACTGAGACCACATCACCTAAGGAGATTCCAAGCATCCTTCAGGCTGGATACAAGAGTTTCCAAGTGCAATGAACCTCATTGGTCTTGCTCTGAGATCACATCACCTAAGGAGATTCCAAGCATCCTTCAGGCTGGATACAAGAGTTTCCAAGTGCAATGAACCTCATTGGTCTCACACTGAGACCATATCTCCTAAGTAGATTCCAGGCATCCTTCAGGCAGATAAAAGAGTTTCTAAGTGCAATGAACCTCATTGGTCTCGCACTGAGACCACATCACCTAAGGAGATTCCAAGCATCCTTCAGGCTGGATACAAGAGTTTCTACGTGCAATGAACCTCATTGGTCTCGCACTGAGACCATATCTCCTACAGAGATTCCAAGCATCCTTCAGGCTGGATGCAAGAGTTTCCAAGTGCAATGAACTTCATTGGTCTCGCACTGAGACCACATCACCTAAGGAGATTCCAAGCATCCTTCAGGCTGGATACAAGAGTTTCTAAGTGCAGTGAACCTCATTGGTCTCGCACTGAGACCACATCACCTAAGGAGATTCCAAGCATCCTTCAGGCTGTATACAAGAGTTTCTAAGTGCAATGAACCTCATTGGTCTCGCACTGAGACCATATCTCCTAAGGAGATTCCAAGCATCCTTCAGGCTGGATACAAGAGTTTCTAAGTGCAATGAGCTTCATTGGTCTCGCACTGAGACCATATCTCCTAAGGAGATTCCAAGCATCCTTCAGGCAGATACAAAAGTTTCTAAGTGCAATGAACCTCATTGGTCTCACACTGAGACCATATCTCCTACAGAGATTCCAAGCATCCTTCAGGCTGGATACAAGAGTTTCTAAGTGCAATGAACCTCATTGGTCTCGCACTGAGACCGTATCTCCTACGGAGATTCCAAGCATCCTTCAGGCTGGATACAAGAGTTTCTAAGTGCAATGAACCTCATTGGTCTCGCACTGAAACCGTATCTCCTACGGAGATTCCAAGCATCCTTCAGGCTGGATACAAGAGTTTCTAAGTGCAATGAACCTCATTGGTCTCGCACTGAGACCATATCTCCTACGGAGATTCCAAGCATCTTTCAGGCTCGATACAAGAGTTTCTAAGTGCAATGAACCTCATTGGTCTCGCACTGAGACCCTATCTCCTACGGAGATTCCAAGCATCCTTCAGGCTGGATACAAAGTTTCTAAGTGCAATGAACTTCATTGGTCTCGCCCTGAGACCATATCTCCTACGGAGATTCCAAGCATCCTTCAGGCTGGATACAAGAGTTTCCAAGTGAAATGAACCTCATTGGTCTCTCACTGAGATCATATCACCTAAGAAGATTCCAAGCATCCTTCAGGCTGGATACAAGAGTTTCCAAGTGCAATGAACCTCATTGGTCTTGCACTGAGACCGCATCACCTAAGGAGATTCCAAGCATCCTTCAGGCTGGATACAAGAGTTTCCAAGTGCAATGAACCTCATTGGTCTCGCACTGAGACCACATCACCTAAGGAGATTCCAAGCATCCTTCAGGCTGGATACAAGAGTTTCTAAGTGCAATGAACCTCATTGGTCTCGCACTGAGACCATATCTCCTACAGAGATTCCAAGCATCCTTCAGGCTGGATGCAAGAGTTTCCAAGTGCAATGAACTTCATTGGTCTCGCACTGAGACCACATCACCTAAGGAGATTCCAAGCATCCTTCAGGCTGGATACAAGAGTTTCTAAGTGCAATGAACCTCATTGGTCTCGCACTGAGACCACATCACCTAAGGAGATTCCAAGCATCCTTCAGGCAGATACAAGAGTTTCTAAGTGCAATGAACCTCATTGGTCTCGCACTGAGACCATATCTCCTAAAGAGATTCCAAGCATCCTTCAGGCTGGATACAAGAGTTTCTAAGTGCAATGAACCTCATTGGTCTTGCACTGAGACCATATCTCCTACGGAGATTCCAAGCATCCTTCAGGCTGGATACAAGAGTTTCTAAGTTCAATGAACCTCATTGGTCTCGCACTGAGACCATATCTCCTACGGAGATTCCAAGCATCCTTCAGGCTGGATACAAGAGTTTCTAAGTGCAATGAACCTCATTGGTCTCGCACTGAGACCATATCTCCTACGGAGATTCCAAGCATCCTTCAGGCTGGATACAAGAGTTTCTAAGTGCAATGAACCTCATTGGTCTCGCACTGAGACCATATCTCCTACGGAGATTCCAAGCATCCTTCAGGCTGGATACAAGAGTTTCTAAGTGCAATGAACCTCATTGGTCTCGCACTGAGACCACATCACCTAAGGAGATTCCAAGCATCCTTCAGGCTGGATACAAGAGTTTCCAAGTGCAATGAACCTCATTGGTCTCACACTGAGACCATATCTCCTACAGAGATTCCAAGCATCCTTCAGGCTGGATACAAGAGTTTCTAAGTGCAATGAACCTCATTGGTCTCGCACTGAGACCGTATCTCCTACGGAGATTCCAAGCATCCTTCAGGCTGGATACAAGAGTTTCTAAGTGCAATGAACCTCATTGGTCTCGCACTGAAACCGTATCTCCTACGGAGATTCCAAGCATCCTTCAGGCTGGATACAAGAGTTTCTAAGTGCAATGAACCTCATTGGTCTCGCACTGAGACCATATCTCCTACAGAGATTCCAAGCATCTTTCAGGCTCGATACAAGAGTTTCTAAGTGCAATGAACCTCATTGGTCTCGCACTGAGACCCTATCTCCTACGGAGATTCCAAGCATCCTTCAGGCTGGATACAAGAGTTTCTAAGTGCAATGAACTTCATTGGTCTCGCCCTGAGACCATATCTCCTACGGAGATTCCAAGCATCCTTCAGGCTGGATACAAGAGTTTCCAAGTGAAATGAACCTCATTGGTCTCTCACTGAGATCATATCACCTAAGAAGATTCCAAGCATCCTTCAGGCTGGATACAAGAGTTTCCATGTGCAATGAACCTCATTGGTCTTGCACTGAGACCGCATCACCTAAGGAGATTCCAAGCATCCTTCAGGCTGGATACAAGAGTTTCCAAGTGCAATGAACCTCATTGGTCTCGCACTGAGACCACATCACCTAAGGAGATTCCAAGAATCCTTCAGGCTGGATACAAGAGTTTCTAAGTGCAATGAACCTCATTGGTCTCGCACTGAGACCATATCTCCTACAGAGATTCCAAGCATCCTTCAGGCTGGATGCAAGAGTTTCCAAGTGCAATGAACTTCATTGGTCTCGCACTGAGACCACATCACCTAAGGAGATTCCAAGCATCCTTCAGGCTGGATACAAGAGTTTCTAAGTGCAATGAACCTCATTGGTCTCGCACTGAGACCACATCACCTAAGGAGATTCCAAGCATCCTTCAGGCTGGATACAAGAGTTTCTAAGTGCAATGAACCTCATTGGTCTCGCACTGAGACCATATCTCCTACGGAGATTCCAAGCATCCTTCAGGCTGGATACAAGAGTTTCTAAGTTCAATGAGCCTCATTGGTCTCGCCCTGAGACCATATCTCCTACGGAGATTCCAAGCATCCTTCAGGCTGGATACAAGAGTTTCTAAGTGTAATGAACCTCATTGGTCTCGCCCTGAGACCGTATCTCCTACGGAGATTCCAAGCATCCTTCAGGCTGGATACAAGAGTTTCTAAGTGCAATGAACCTCATTGGTCTCGCACTGAAACCGTATCTCCTACGGAGATTCCAAGCATCCTTCAGGCTGGATACAAGAGTTTCTAAGTGCAATGAACCTCATTGGTCTCGCACTGAGACCATATCTCCTACGGAGATTCCAAGCATCCTTCAGGCTGGATACAAGAGTTTCTAAGTGCAATGAACCTCATTGGTCTCGCACTGAGACCATATCTCCTACGGAGATTCCAAGCATCCTTCAGGCTGGATACAAGAGTTTCTAAGTGCAATGAACCTCATTGGTCTCGCACTGAGACCATATCTCCTACAGAGATTCCAAGCATCCTTCAGGCTGGATGCAAGAGTTTCCAAGTGCAATGAACTTCATTGGTCTCGCACTGAGACCACATCACCTAAGGAGATTCCAAGCATCCTTCAGGCTGGATACAAGAGTTTCTAAGTGCAATGAACCACATTGGTCTCGCACTGAGACCATATCTCCTAAGGAGATTCCAAGCATCCTTCAGGCTGGATACAAGAGTTTCTAAGTGCAATGAGCTTCATTGGTCTTGCACTGAGACCATATCTCCTAAGGAGATTCCAAGCATCCTTCAGGCAGATACAAGAGTTTCTAAGTGCAATGAACCTCATTGGTCTCGCACTGAGACCATATCTCCTAAAGAGATTCCAAGCATCCTTCAGGCTGGATACAAGAGTTTCTAAGTGCAATGAACCTCATTGGTCTCGCACTGAGACCATGGGCCTCATTACACGGTAGGCGGTAACCATGGCGCTATTAGCGCCATGGTTGCCGCCGGTACCGTACCGAGTCCGCCTTGGTGGATGGCGGAATTACCGCCCTACTCCAAGGTGAGCGGGGGCGGTAATTCCCCAATCCCCATTTACCCTTCCCCATTCCCATTTTTGCCCCATAGGGCATAATGGGAATGGGGAAGGTGCTAATTACGGTACCGCAAATTGCGGTACCGTAATTAGCTCTGAGGTCCCTTTGCGGGTCCCGTCCTTAACGCCTGGAAAAACCAGGCATTAAGGGAGGACCCGCAAAGGGACCTCGTAGTAAGGCGGTAAGGGTTTACCGGTACCGGTGCCCTTACCGGTACCGGTAAACCCTTACCGCCTACCGTGTAATGAGGCCCCATATCTCCTACGGAGATTCCAAGCATCCTTCAGGCTGGATACAAGAGTTTCTAAGTGCAATGAACCTCATTGGTCTTGCACTGAGACCATATCTCCTACGGAGATTCCAAGCATCCTTCAGGCTGGATACAAGAGTTTCTAAGTTCAATGAACCTCATTGGTCTCGCACTGAGACCATATCTCCTACGGAGATTCCAAGCATCCTTCAGGCTGGATACAAGAGTTTCTAAGTGCAATGAACCTCATTGGTCTCGCACTGAGACCATATCTCCTAAAGAGATTCCAAGCATCCTTCAGGCTGGATACAAGAGTTTCTAAGTGCAATGAACCTCATTGGTCTCGCACTGAGACCATGGGCCTCATTACACGGTAGGCGGTAACCATGGCGCTATTAGCGCCATGGTTGCCGCCGGTACCGTACCGAGTCCGCCTTGGTGGATGGCGGAATTACCGCCCTACTCCAAGGTGAGCGGGGGCGGTAATTCCCCAATTCCCATTTACCCTTCCCCATTCCCATTTTTGCCCCATAGGGCATAATGGGAATGGGGAAGGTGCTAATTACGGTACCGCAAATTGCGGTACCGTAATTAGCTCTGAGGTCCCTTTGCGGGTCCCGTCCTTAACGCCTGGAAAAACCAGGCATTAAGGGAGGACCCGCAAAGGGACCTCGTAGTAAGGCGGTAAGGGTTTACCGGTACCGGTGCCCTTACCGGTACCGGTAAACCCTTACCGCCTACCGTGTAATGAGGCCCCATATCTCCTACGGAGATTCCAAGCATCCTTCAGGCTGGATACAAGAGTTTCTAAGTGCAATGAACCTCATTGGTCTTGCACTGAGACCATATCTCCTACGGAGATTCCAAGCATCCTTCAGGCTGGATACAAGAGTTTCTAAGTTCAATGAACCTCATTGGTCTCGCACTGAGACCATATCTCCTACGGAGATTCCAAGCATCCTTCAGGCTGGATACAAGAGTTTCTAAGTGCAATGAACCTCATTGGTCTCGCACTGAGACCATATCTCCTACGGAGATTCCAAGCATCCTTCAGGCTGGATACAAGAGTTTCTAAGTGCAATGAACCTCATTGGTCTCGCACTGAGACCATATCTCCTACGGAGATTCCAAGCATCCTTCAGGCTGGATACAAGAGTTTCTAAGTGCAATGAACCTCATTGGTCTCGCACTGAGACCACATCACCTAAGGAGATTCCAAGCATCCTTAAGGCTGGATACAAGAGTTTCTAAGTTCAATGAACCTCATTGGTCTTACACTGAGACCATATCTCCTAAGGAGATTCCAAGCATCCTTCAGGCAGATACAAGAGTTTCTAAGTGCAATGAACCTCATTGGTCTCGCACTGAGACCATATCTCCTAAAGAGATTCCAAGCATCCTTCAGGCTGGATACAAGAGTTTCTAAGTGCAATGAACCTCATTGGTCTCGCACTGAGACCATGGGCCTCATTACACGGTAGGCGGTAACCATGGCGCTATTAGCGCCATGGTTGCCGCCGGTACCGTACCGAGTCCGCCTTGGTGGATGGCGGAATTACCGCCCTACTCCAAGGTGAGCGGGGGCGGTAATTCCCCAATCCCCATTTACCCTTCCCCATTCCCATTTTTGCCCCATAGGGCATAATGGGAATGGGGAAGGTGCTAATTACGGTACCGCAAATTGCGGTACCGTAATTAGCTCTGAGGTCCCTTTGCGGGTCCCGTCCTTAACGCCTGGAAAAACCAGGCGTTAAGGGAGGACCCGCAAAGGGACCTCGTAGTAAGGCGGTAAGGGTTTACCGGTACCGGTGCCCTTACCGGTACCGGTAAACCCTTACCGCCTACCGTGTAATGAGGCCCCATATCTCCTACGGAGATTCCAAGCATCCTTCAGGCTGGATACAAGAGTTTCTAAGTGCAATGAACCTCATTGGTCTTGCACTGAGACCATATCTCCTACGGAGATTCCAAGCATCCTTCAGGCTGGATACAAGAGTTTCTAAGTGCAATGAACCTCTTTGGTCTCGCACTGAGACCATATCTCCTACAGAGATTCCAAGCATCCTTCAGGCTGGATGCAAGAGTTTCTAAGTGCAATGAGCTTCATTGGTCTTGCACTGAGACCATATCTCCTAAGGAGATTCCAAGCATCCTTCAGGCTGGATACAAGAGTTTCTAAGTGCAATGAACCTCATTGGTCTCGCACTGAGACCATGGGCCTCATTACACGGTAGGCGGTAACCATGGCGCTATTAGCGCCATGGTTGCCGCCGGTACCGTACCGAGTCCGCCTTGGTGGATGGCGGAATTACCGTCCTACTCCAAGGTGAGCGGGGGCGGTAATTCCCCAATCCCCATTTACCCTTCCCCATTCCCATTTTTGCCCCATAGGGCATAATGGGAATGGGGAAGGTGCTAATTACGGTACCGCAAATTGCGGTACCGTAATTAGCTCTGAGGTCCCTTTGCGGGTCCCGTCCTTAACGCCTGGAAAAACCAGGCATTAAGGGAGGACCCGCAAAGGGACCTCGTAGTAAGGCGGTAAGGGTTTACCGGTACCGGTGCCCTTACCGGTACCGGTAAACCCTTACCGCCTACCGTGTAATGAGGCCCCATATCTCCTACGGAGATTCCAAGCATCCTTCAGGCTGGATACAAGAGTTTCTAAGTGCAATGAACCTCATTGGTCTTGCACTGAGACCATATCTCCTACGGAGATTCCAAGCATCCTTCAGGCTGGATACAAGAGTTTCTAAGTTCAATGAACCTCATTGGTCTCGCACTGAGACCATATCTCCTACGGAGATTCCAAGCATCCTTCAGGCTGGATACAAGAGTTTCTAAGTGCAATGAACCTCATTGGTCTCGCACTGAGACCATATCTCCTACGGAGATTCCAAGCATCCTTCAGGCTGGATACAAGAGTTTCTAAGTGCAATGAACCTCATTGGTCTCGCACTGAGACCATATCTCCTACGGAGATTCCAAGCATCCTTCAGGCTGGATACAAGAGTTTCTAAGTGCAATGAACCTCATTGGTCTCGCACTGAGACCACATCACCTAAGGAGATTCCAAGCATCCTTAAGGCTGGATACAAGAGTTTCTAAGTTCAATGAACCTCATTGGTCTTGCACTGAGACCATATCTCCTAAGGAGATTCCAAGCATCCTTCAGGCAGATACAAGAGTTTCTAAGTGCAATGAACCTCATTGGTCTCGCACTGAGACCATATCTCCTAAAGAGATTCCAAGCATCCTTCAGGCTGGATACAAGAGTTTCTAAGTGCAATGAACCTCATTGGTCTCGCACTGAGACCATGGGCCTCATTACACGGTAGGCGTTAACCATGGCGCTATTAGCGCCATGGTTGCCGCCGGTACCGTACCGAGTCCGCCTTGGTGGATGGCGGAATTACCGCCCTACTCCAAGGTGAGCGGGGGCGGTAATTCCCCAATCCCCATTTACCCTTCCCCATTCCCATTTTTGCCCCATAGGGCATAATGGGAATGGGGAAGGTGCTAATTACGGTACCGCAAATTGCGGTACCGTAATTAGCTCTGAGGTCCCTTTGCGGGTCCCGTCCTTAACGCCTGGAAAAACCAGGCGTTAAGGGAGGACCCGCAAAGGGACCTCGTAGTAAGGCGGTAAGGGTTTACCGGTACCGGTAAACCCTTACCGCCTACCGTGTAATGAGGCCCCATATCTCCTACGGAGATTCCAAGCATCCTTCAGGCTGGATACAAGAGTTTCCAAGTGCAATGAACTTCATTGGTCTCGCACTGAGACCACATCACCTAAGGAGATTCCAAGCATCCTTCAGGCTGGATACAAGAGTTTCTAAGTGCAGTGAACCTCATTGGTCTCGCACTGAGACCACATCACCTAAGGAGATTCCAAGCATCCTTCAGGCTGTATACAAGAGTTTCTAAGTGCAATGAACCTCATTGGTCTCGCACTGAGACCATATCTCCTAAGGAGATTCCAAGCATCCTTCAGGCTGGATACAAGAGTTTCTAAGTGCATTGAGCTTCATTGGTCTCGCACTGGGACCATATCTCCTAAGGAGATTCCAAGCATCCTTCAGGCAGATACAAAAGTTTCTAAGTGCAATGAACCTCATTGGTCTCACACTGAGACCATATCTCCTACAGAGATTCCAAGCATCCATCAGGCTGGATACAAGAGTTTCTAAGTGCAATGAACCTCATTGGTCTCGCACTGAGACCGTATCTCCTACGGAGATTCCAAGCATCCTTCAGGCTGGATACAAGAGTTTCTAAGTGCAATGAACCTCATTGGTCTCGCACTGAAACCGTATCTCCTACGGAGATTCCAAGCATCCTTCAGGCTGGATACAAGAGTTTCTAAGTGCAATGAACCTCATTGGTCTCGCACTGAGACCATATCTCCTACGGAGATTCCAAGCATCTTTCAGGCTCGATACAAGAGTTTCTAAGTGCAATGAACCTCATTGGTCTCGCACTGAGACCCTATCTCCTACGGAGATTCCAAGCATCCTTCAGGCTGGATACAAGAGTTTCTAAGTGCAATGAACTTCATTGGTCTCGCCCTGAGACCATATCTCCTACGGAGATTCCAAGCATCCTTCAGGCTGGATACAAGAGTTTCCAAGTGAAATGAACCTCATTGGTCTCTCACTGAGATCATATCACCTAAGAAGATTCCAAGAATCCTTCAGGCTGGATACAAGAGTTTCCAAGTGCAATGAACCTCATTGGTCTTGCACTGAGACCGCATCACCTAAGGAGATTCCAAGCATCCTTCAGGCTGGATACAAGAGTTTCCAAGTGCAATGAACCTCATTGGTCTCGCACTGAGACCACATCACCTAAGGAGATTCCAAGCATCCTTCAGGCTGGATACAAGAGTTTCTAAGTGCAATGAACCTCATTGGTCTCGCACTGAGACCATATCTCCTACAGAGATTCCAAGCATCCTTCAGGCTGGATGCAAGAGTTTCCAAGTGCAATGAACTTCATTGGTCTCGCACTGAGACCACATCACCTAAGGAGATTCCAAGCATCCTTCAGGCTGGATACAAGAGTTTCTAAGTGCAATGAACCTCACTGGTCTCGCACTGAGACCACATCACCTAAGGAGATTCCAAGCATCCTTCAGGCAGATACAAGAGTTTCTAAGTGCAATGAACCTCATTGGTCTCGCACTGAGACCATATCTCCTAAAGAGATTCCAAGCATCCTTCAGGCTGGATACAAGAGTTTCTAAGTGCAATGAACCTCATTGGTCTCGCACTGAGACCATGGGCCTCATTACACGGTAGGCGGTAACCATGGCGCTATTAGCGCCATGGTTGCCGCCGGTACCGTACCGAGTCCACCTTGGTGGATGGCGGAATTACCGCCCTACTCCAAGGTGAGCGGGGGCGGTAATTCCCCAATCCCCATTTACCCTTCCCCATTCCCATTTTTGCCCCATAGGGCATAATGGGAATGGGGAAGGTGCTAATTACGGTACCGCAATGTAACGCTCACCTGATTCTCGCAGAGGCGCCGGTCTTGACTGGGCGACTACCGTATCTTCAAAGGTGATGTGCAGCACCCGGTTGGCTCTTTGGGCTGGACCTCTGTGCCCTGTATGCCTGACGTGCAGAGTAAGATGTCTTAGGTAAGTGAATGCTGAGCTCTCCATCTGCCTCGGGGCAGGGTGCTGTAACCAGTTTCTTCACTGGATAGGTAGCGCAGGCCTCTTGACTTCAGAGGACTGCTGTCCGTCGTTTACTGCACGAACGGTAAGTTTCGAGTAACTCAAATGTCTTTAAAGTCTTTAATAATGATGTCTCTTGTTTTGCAGGGTTCCGGCGATGGCGGATGACGGGCTGAAGTGAGTTGAAGATGGAGCCCGTGTGATGAATAGAAGCGCCTGGAAGCACGTAAGTAAGCGCTTGTTGCCAGCTTCACGATGCGCTCTAACTGTCTTTTTATTTTGCAGGTACAAGTTTGGAGCGGCTGCAGGGTGTTGCTGAAGATTGGATTCAGGATGGTAAGCCCTTTTCCTTAGGCCCAGGACCGGATGCAGAAGACACGATGAGCGTTCTGCTGCAGAGGGTGCAGAATAACGCAAAGCAAGATTCATCCACCGGGTGTGGTTTAAATAGCCTCCTGTAGTGCTTAGGTGTCTCCTTCCACAGCCACGCCTAAGTAAGAAAAGAGTTCCTGGTAAGAAAAGAGTTCCTATCTTCCAGAAGAGTTCCAGTGTTCTGAATCTAGGGAGTGGCTCCAGCCCCACCCAACAGGAAAAGTAGTTCCAAACAGAAGAGGATCAGAGGCTCAACTGGCAGGCAAGTAAGCAGCATGGTCTGCTGCAGGTAAGTCCACCCAAGCATTATGAGCCCGGCGCTTCCAGCGCTGGGACTGGGCATATTTATGAGCCTGGTGCCACTGGCGCCAGGACTGGGTCCAAAAGGTCCCAATTGGGACTGGTTGGCACTCGGAACCTGGGTTATGGATCTGCTTCCAAGGGAGTTGGGAAAACCCTGACCTTTTGGAAGCAGCGATCATGACACGCAAATTGCGGTACCGTAATTAGCTCTGAGGTCCCTTTGCGGGTCCCGTCCTTAACGCCTGGAAAACCAGGCGTTAAGGGAGGACCCGCAAAGGGACCTCGTAGTAAGGCGGTAAGGGTTTACCGGTACCGGTGCCCTTACCGGTACCGGTAAACCCTTACCGCCTACCGTGTAATGAGGCCCCATATCTCCTACGGAGATTCCAAGCATCCTTCAGGCTGGATACAAGAGTTTCTAAGTGCAATGAACCTCATTGGTCTCGCACTGAGACCATATCTCCTACGGAGATTCCAAGCATCCTTCAGGCTGGATACAAGAGTTTCTAAGTGCAATGAACCTCATTGGTCTCGCACTGAGACCATATCTCCTACGGAGATTCCAAGCATCCTTCAGGCTGGATACAAGAGTTTCTAAGTGCAATGAACCTCATTGGTCTCGCACTGAGACCATATCTCCTACGGAGATTCCAAGCATCCTTCAGGCTGGATACAAGAGTTTCTAAGTGCAATGAACCTCATTGGTCTCGCACTGAGACCGTATCTCCTACGGAGATTCCAAGCATCCTTCAGGCTGGATACAAGAGTTTCTAAGTTCAATGAACCTCATTGGTCTCGCACTGAGACCGTATCTCCTACGGAGATTCCAAGCATCCTTCAGGCTGGATACAAGAGTTTCTAAGTGTAATGAACCTCATTGGTCTCGCCCTGAGACCGTATCTCCTACGGAGATTCCAAGCATCCTTCAGGCTGGATACAAGAGTTTCTAAGTGCAATGAACCTCATTGGTCTCGCACTGAAACCGTATCTCCTACGGAGATTCCAAGCATCCTTCAGGCTGGATACAAGAGTTTCTAAGTGCAATGAACCTCATTGGTCTCGCACTGAGACCATATCTCCTACGGAGATTCCAAGCATCCTTCAGGCTGGATACAAGAGTTTCTAAGTGCAATGAACCTCATTGGTCTCGCACTGAGACCATATCTCCTACGGAGATTCCAAGCATCCTTCAGGCTGGATACAAGAGTTTCTAAGTGCAATGAACCTCATTGGTCTCGCACTGAGACCATATCTCCTACGGAGATTCCAAGCATCCTTCAGGCTGGATACAAGAGTTTCTAAGTGCAATGAACCTCATTGGTCTCGCCCTGAGACCATATCTCCTACGGAGATTCCAAGCATCCTTCAGGCTGGATACAAGAGTTTCCAAGTGAAATGAACCTCATTGGTCTCTCACTGAGATCATATCACCTGAGAAGATTCCAAGCATCCTTCAGGCTGGATACAAGAGTTTCCAAGTGCAATGAACCTCATTGGTCTTGCACTGAGACCACATCACCTAAGGAGATTCCAAGCATCCTTCAGGCTGGATACAAGAGTTTCCAAGTGCAATGAACCTCATTGGTCTCGCACTGAGACCACATCACCTAAGGAGATTCCAAGCATCCTTCAGGCTGTATACAAGAGTTTCTAAGTGCAATGAACCTCATTGGTCTCGCACTGAGACCATATCTCCTACAGAGATTCCAAGCATCCTTCAGGCTGGATGCAAGAGTTTCCAAGTGCAATGAACTTCATTGGTCTCGCACTGAGACCACATCACCTAAGGAGATTCCAAGCATCCTTCAGGCTGGATACAAGAGTTTCTAAGTGCAATGAACCTCATTGGTCTCGCACTGAGACCACATCACCTAAGGAGATTCCAAGCATCCTTCAGTCTGTATACAAGAGTTTCTAAGTGCAATGAACCACATTGGTCTCGCACTGAGACCATATCTCCTAAGGAGATTCCAAGCATCCTTCAGGCTGGATACAAGAGTTTCCAAGTGCAATGAGCTTCATTGGTCTTGCACTGAGACCATATCTCCTAAGGAGATTCCAAGCATCCTTCAGGCAGATACAAGAGTTTCTAAGTGCAATGAACCTCATTGGTCTCGCACTGAGACCATATCTCCTAAAGAGATTCCAAGCATCCTTCAGGCTGGATACAAGAGTTTCTAAGTGCAATGAACCTCATTGGTCTCGCACTGAGACCATGGGCCTCATTACACGGTAGGCGGTAACCATGGCGCTATTAGCGCCATGGTTGCCGCCGGTACCGTACCGAGTCCGCCTTGGTGGATGGCGGAATTACCGCCCTACTCCAAGGTGAGCGGGGGCGGTAATTCCCCAATCCCCATTTACCCTTCCCCATTCCCATTTTTGCCCCATAGGGCATAATGGGAATGGGGAAGGTGCTAATTACGGTACCGCAAATTGCGGTACCGTAATTAGCTCTGAGGTCCCTTTGCGGGTCCCGTCCTTAACGCCTGGAAAAACCAGGCGTTAAGGGAGGACCCGCAAAGGGACCTCGTAGTAAGGCGGTAAGGGTTTACCGGTACCGGTGCCCTTACCGGTACCGGTAAACCCTTACCGCCTACCGTGTAATGAGGCCCCATATCTCCTACGGAGATTCCAAGCATCCTTCAGGCTGGATACAAGAGTTTCTAAGTGCAATGAACCTCATTGGTCTTGCACTGAGACCATATCTCCTACGGAGATTCCAAGCATCCTTCAGGCTGGATACAAGAGTTTCTAAGTTCAATGAACCTCATTGGTCTCGCACTGAGACCATATCTCCTACGGAGATTCCAAGCATCCTTCAGGCTGGATACAAGAGTTTCTAAGTGCAATGAACCTCATTGGTCTCGCACTGAGACCATATCTCCTACGGAGATTCCAAGCATCCTTCAGGCTGGATACAAGAGTTTCTAAGTGCAATGAACCTCATTGGTCTCGCACTGAGACCATATCTCCTACGGAGATTCCAAGCATCCTTCAGGCTGGATACTAGAGTTTCTAAGTGCAATGAACCTCATTGGTCTCGCACTGAGACCACATCACCTAAGGAGATTCCAAGCATCCTTAAGGCTGGATACAAGAGTTTCTAAGTTCAATGAACCTCATTGGTCTTGCACTGAGACCATATCTCCTAAGGAGATTCCAAGCATCCTTCAGGCAGATACAAGAGTTTCTAAGTGCAATGAACCTCATTGGTCTCGCACTGAGACCATATCTCCTAAAGAGATTCCAAGCATCCTTCAGGCTGGATACAAGAGTTTCTAAGTGCAATGAACCTCATTGGTCTCGCACTGAGACCATGGGCCTCATTACACGGTAGGCGGTAACCATGGCGCTATTAGCGCCATGGTTGCCGCCGGTACCGTACCGAGTCCGCCTTGGTGGATGGCGGAGTTACCGCCCTACTCCAAGGTGAGCGGGGGCGGTAATTCCCCAATCCCCATTTACCCTTCCCCATTCCCATTTTTGCCCCATAGGGCATAATGGGAATGGGGAAGGTGCTAATTACGGTACCGCAAATTGCGGTACCGTAATTAGCTCTGAGGTCCCTTTGCGGGTCCCGTCCTTAACGCCTGGAAAAACCAGGCGTTAAGGGAGGACCCGCAAAGGGACCTCGTAGTAAGGCGGTAAGGGTTTACCGGTACCGGTGCCCTTACCGGTACCGGTAAACCCTTACCGCCTACCGTGTAATGAGGCCCCATATCTCCTACGGAGATTCCAAGCATCCTTCAGGCTGGATACAAGAGTTTCTAAGTGTAATAAACCTCATTGGTCTTGCACTGAGACCATATCTCCTACGGAGATTCCAAGCATCCTTCAGGCTGGATACAAGAGTTTCTAAGTTCAATGAACCTCTTTGGTCTCGCACTGAGACCATATCTCCTACGGAGATTCCAAGCATCCTTCAGGCTGGATACAAGAGTTTCTAAGTGCAATGAACCTCATTGGTCTCGCACTGAGACCATATCTCCTACGGAGATTCCAAGCATCCTTCAGGCTGGATACAAGAGTTTCTAAGTGCAATGAACCTCATTGGTCTCGCCCTGAGACCATATCTCCTACGGAGATTCCAAGCATCCTTCAGGCTGGATACGAGAGTTTCCAAGTGAAATGAACCTCATTGGTCTCTCACTGAGATCATATCACCTAAGAAGATTCCAAGCATCCTTCAGGCTGGATACAAGAGTTTCCAAGTGCAATGAACCTCATTGGTCTTGCACTGAGACCACATCACCTAAGGAGATTCCAAGCATCCTTCAGGCTGGATACAAGAGTTTCCAAGTGCAATGAACCTCATTGGTCTCGCACTGAGACCACATCACCTAAGGAGATTCCAAGCATCCTTCAGGCTGTATACAAGAGTTTCTAAGTGCAATGAACCTCATTGGTCTCGCACTGAGACCATATCTCCTACAGAGATTCCAAGCATCCTTCAGGCTGGATGCAAGAGTTTCCAAGTGCAATGAACTTCATTGGTCTCGCACTGAGACCACATCACCTAAGGAGATTCCAAGCATCCTTCAGGCTGGATACAAGAGTTTCTAAGTGCAATGAACCTCATTGGTCTCGCACTGAGACCACATCACCTAAGGAGATTCCAAGCATCCTTCAGTCTGTATACAAGAGTTTCTAAGTGCAATGAACCACATTGGTCTCGCACTGAGACCATATCTCCTAAGGAGATTCCAAGCATCCTTCAGGCTGGATACAAGAGTTTCTAAGTGCAATGAGCTTCATTGGTCTTGCACTGAGACCATATCTCCTAAGGAGATTCCAAGCATCCTTCAGGCAGATACAAGAGTTTCTAAGTGCAATGAACCTCATTGGTCTCGCACTGAGACCATATCTCCTAAAGAGATTCCAAGCATCCTTCAGGCTGGATACAAGAGTTTCTAAGTGCAATGAACCTCATTGGTCTCGCACTGAGACCATGGGCCTCATTACACGGTAGGCGGTAACCATGGCGCTATTAGCGCCATGGTTGCCGCCGGTACCGTACCGAGTCCGCCTTGGTGGATGGCGGAATTACCGCCCTACTCCAAGGTGAACGGGGGCGGTAATTCCCCAATCCCCATTTACCCTTCCCCATTCCCATTTTTGCCCCATAGGGCATAATGGGAATGGGGAAGGTGCTAATTACGGTACCGCAAATTGCGGTACCGTAATTAGCTCTGAGGTCCCTTTGCGGGTCCCGTCCTTAACGCCTGGAAAAACCAGGCGTTAAGGGAGGACCCGCAAAGGGACCTCGTAGTAAGGCGGTAAGGGTTTATTAGCGCCATGGTTGCCGCCGGTACCGTACCGAGTCCGCCTTGGTGGATGGCGGAATTACCGCCCTACTCCAAGGTGAGCGGGGCGGTAATTCCCCAATCCCCATTTACCCTTCCCCATTCCCATTTTTGCCCCATAGGGCATAATGGGAATGGGGAAGGTGCTAATTACGGTACCGCAAATTGCGGTACCGTAATTAGCTCTGAAGTCCCTTTGCGGGTCCCGTCCTTAACGCCTGGAAAAACCAGGCGTTAAGGGAGGACCCGCAAAGGGACCTCGTAGTAAGGCGGTAAGGGTTTACCGGTACCGGTGCCCTTACCGGTACCGGTAAAGCCTTACCGCCTACCGTGTAATGAGGCCCCATATCTCCTACGGAGATTCCAAGCATCCTTCAGGCTGGATACAAGAGTTTCTAAGTGCAATGAACCTCATTGGTCTTGCACTGAGACCATATCTCCTACGGAGATTCCAAGCATCCTTCAGGCTGGATACAAGAGTTTCTAAGTTCAATGAACCTCATTGGTCTCGCACTGAGACCATATCTCCTACGGAGATTCCAAGCATCCTTCAGGCTGGATACAAGAGTTTCTAAGTGCAATGAACCTCATTGGTCTCGCACTGAGACCATATCTCCTACGGAGATTCCAAGCATCCTTCAGGCTGGATACAAGAGTTTCTAAGTGCAATGAACCTCATTGGTCTCGAACTGAGACCATATCTCCTACGGAGATTCCAAGCATCCTTCAGGCTGGATACAAGAGTTTCTAAGTGCAATGAACCTCATTGGTCTCGCACTGAGACCATATCTCCTACGGAGATTCCAAGCATCCTTCAGGCTGGATACAAGAGTTTCTAAGTGCAATGAACCTCATTGGTCTCGCACTGAGACCATATCTCCTACGGAGATTCCAAGCATCCTTCAGGCTGGATACAAGAGTTTCTAAGTGCAATGAACCTCATTGGTCTCGCCCTGAGACCATATCTCCTACGGAGATTCCAAGCATCCTTCAGGCTGGATACAAGAGTTTCTAAGTGCAATGAACCTCATTGGTCTCGCCCTGAGACCATATCTCCTACGGAGATTCCAAGCATCCTTCAGGCTGGATACAAGAGTTTCCAAGTGCAATGAACCTCATTGGTCTCGCACTGAGATCACATCACCTAAGGAGATTCCAAGCATCCTTCAGGCTGGATACAAGAGTTTCCAAGTGCAATGAACTTCATTGGTCTCGTACTGAGACCACATCACCTAAGGAGATTCCAAGCATCCTTCAGGCTGGATACAAGAGTTTCCAAGTGCAATGAACCTCATTGGTCTCGCACTGAGACCACATCACCTAAGGAGATTCCAAGCATCCTTCAGGCTGGATACAAGAGTTTCTAAGTGCAATGAACCTCATTGGTCTCGCACTGAGACCACATCACCTAAGGAGATTCCAAGCATCCTTCAGGCTGGATACAAGAGTTTCCAAGTGCAGTGAACCTCATTGGTCTCGCACTGAGACCACATCACCTAAGGAGATTCCAAGCATCCTTCAGGCTGGATACAAGAGTTTCCAAGTGCAATGAACCTCATTGGTCTCGCACTGAGACCACATCACCTAAGGAGATTCCAAGCATCCTTCAGGCTGGATACAAGAGTTTCCAAGTGCAATGAACCTCATTGGTCTCGCACTGAGACCACATCACCTAAGGAGATTCCAAGCATCCTTCAGGCTGGATACAAGAGTTTCTAAGTGCAACAAACCTCATTGGTCTCGCACTGAGACCATATCTCCTACAGAGATTCCAAGCATCCGTCAGGCTGGATGCAAGAGTTTCTAAGTGCAATGAACCTCATTGGTCTCGCACTGAGACCATATCTCCTACAGAGATTCCAAGCATCCGTCAGGCTGGATGCAAGAGTTTCCAAGTGCAATGAACTTCATTGGTCTCGCACTGAGACCACATCACCTAAGGAGATTCCAAGCATCCTTCAGGCTGGATACAAGAGTTTCTAAGTGCAATGAACCTCATTGGTCTTGCACTGAAACCGTATTTCCTACGGAGATTCCAAGCATCCTTCAGGCTGGATACAAGAGTTTCCAAATGCAATGAACCTCATTGGTCTTGCTCTGAGATCACATCACCTAAGGAGATTCCAAGCATCCTTCAGGCTGGATACAAGAGTTTCCAAGTGCAATGAACCTCATTGGTCTCGCACTGAGACCACATCACCTAAGGAGATTCCAAGCATCCTTCAGGCTGGATACAAGAGTTTCTAAGTGCAATGAACCTCATTGGTCTTGCACTGAGACCACATCACCTAAGGAGATTCCAAGCATCCGTCAGGCTGGATGCAAGAGTTTCTAAGTGCAATGAACCTCATTGGTCTCGCACTGAGACCATATCTCCTACAGAGATTCCAAGCATCCGTCAGGCTGGATGCAAGAGTTTCCAAGTGCAATGAACTTCATTGGTCTCGCACTGAGACCACATCACCTAAGGAGATTCCAAGCATCCTTCAGGCTGGATACAAGAGTTTCTAAGTGCAATGAACCTCATTGGTCTTGCACTGAAACCGTATTTCCTACGGAGATTCCAAGCATCCTTCAGGCTGGATACAAGAGTTTCCAAATGCAATGAACCTCATTGGTCTTGCTCTGAGATCACATCACCTAAGGAGATTCCAAGCATCCTTCAGGCTGGATACAAGAGTTTCCAAGTGCAATGAACCTCATTGGTCTCACACTGAGACCATATCTCCTAAGTAGATTCCAGGCATCCTTCAGGCAGATAAAAGAGTTTCTAAGTGCAATGAACCTCATTGGTCTCGCACTGAGACCACATCACCTAAGGAGATTCCAAGCATCCTTCAGGCTGGATACAAGAGTTTCTAAGTGCAATGAACCTCATTGGTCTCGCACTGAGACCATATCTCCTACAGAGATTCCAAGCATCCTTCAGGCTGGATGTAAGAGTTTCCAAGTGCAATGAACTTCATTGGTCTCGCACTGAGACCACATCACCTAAGGAGATTCCAAGCATCCTTCAGGCTGGATACAAGAGTTTCTAAGTGCAGTGAACCTCATTGGTCTCGCACTGAGACCACATCACCTAAGGAGATTCCAAGCATCCTTCAGGCTGCATACAAGAGTTTCTAAGTGCAATGAACCTCATTGGTCTCGCACTGAGACCATATCTCCTAAGGAGATTCCAAGCATCCTTCAGGCTGGATACAAGAGTTTCTAAGTGCAATGAGCTTCATTGGTCT
This sequence comes from Ambystoma mexicanum, assembly GCF_040938575.1. Classification (NCBI taxonomy): domain Eukaryota; kingdom Metazoa; phylum Chordata; class Amphibia; order Caudata; family Ambystomatidae; genus Ambystoma; species Ambystoma mexicanum. The sequence goes on from NC_090924.1 coordinate 1,488,364,936, forward strand.
CGCACTGAGACCATATCTCCTAAGGAGATTCCAAGCATCCTTCAGGCAGATACAAAAGTTTCTAAGTGCAATGAACCTCATTGGTCTCACACTGAGACCATATCTCCTACAGAGATTCCAAGCATCCTTCAGGCTGGATACAAGAGTTTCTAAGTGCAATGAACCTCATTGGTCTCGCACTGAGACCGTATCTCCTACGGAGATTCCAAGCATCCTTCAGGCTGGATACAAGAGTTTCTAAGTGCAATTAACCTCATTGGTCTCGCACTGAAACCGTATCTCCTACGGAGATTCCAAGCATCCTTCAGGCTGGATACAAGAGTTTCTAAGTGCAATGAACCTCATTGGTCTCGCACTGAGACCATATCTCCTACGGAGATTCCAAGCATCTTTCAGGCTCGATACAAGAGTTTCTAAGTGCAATGAACCTCATTGGTCTCGCACTGAGACCCTATCTCCTACGGAGATTCCAAGCATCCTTCAGGCTGGATACAAGAGTTTCTAAGTGCAATGAACTTCATTGGTCTCGCCCTGAGACCATATCTCCTACGGAGATTCCAAGCATCCTTCAGGCTGGATACAAGAGTTTCCAAGTGAAATGAACCTCATTGGTCTCTCACTGAGATCATATCACCTAAGAAGATTCCAAGCATCCTTCAGGCTGGATACAAGAGTTTCCAAGTGCAATGAACCTCATTGGTCTTGCACTGAGACCGCATCACCTAAGGAGATTCCAAGCATCCTTCAGGCTGGATACAAGAGTTTCCAAGTGCAATGAACCTCATTGGTCTCGCACTGAGACCACATCACCTAAGGAGATTCCAAGCATCCTTCAGGCTGGACACAAGAGTTTCTAAGTGCAATGAACCTCATTGGTCTCGCACTGAGACCATATCTCCTACAGAGATTCCAAGCATCCTTCAGGCTGGATGCAAGAGTTTCCAAGTGCAATGAACTTCATTGGTCTCGCACTGAGACCACATCACCTAAGGAGATTCCAAGCATCCTTCAGGCTGGATACAAGAGTTTCTAAGTGCAATGAACCTCATTGGTCTCGCACTGAGACCACATCACCTAAGGAGATTCCAAGCATCCTTCAGGCAGATACAAGAGTTTCTAAGTGCAATGAACCTCATTGGTCTCGCACTGAGACCATATCTCCTAAAGAGATTCCAAGCATCCTTCAGGCTGGATACAAGAGTTTCTAAGTGCAATGAACCTCATTGGTCTCGCACTGAGACCATGGGCCTCATTACACGGTAGGCGGTAACCATGGCGCTATTAGCGCCATGGTTGCCGCCGGTACCGTACCGAGTCCGCCTTGGTGGATGGCGGAATTACCGCCCTACTCCAAGGTGAGCGGGGGCGGTAATTCCCCAATCCCCATTTACCCTTCCCCATTCCCATTTTTGCCCCATAGGGCATAATGGGAATGGGGAAGGTGCTAATTACGGTACCGCAAATTGCGGTACCGTAATTAGCTCTGAGGTCCCTTTGCGGGTCCCGTCCTTAACGCCTGGAAAAACCAGGCGTTAAGGGAGGACCCGCAAAGGGACCTCGTAGTAAGGCGGTAAGGGTTTACCAGTACCGGTGCCCTTACCGGTACCGGTAAACCCTTACCGCCTACCGTGTAATGAGGCCCCATATCTCCTACGGAGATTCCAAGCATCCTTCAGGCTGGATACAAGAGTTTCTAAGTGCAATGAACCTCATTGGTCTCGCACTGAAACCGTATTTCCTACGGAGATTCCAAGCATCCTTCAGGCTGGATACAAGAGTTTCTAAGTGCAATGAACCTCATTGGTCTCGCACTGAGACCATATCTCCTACGGAGATTCCAAGCATCCTTCAGGCTGGATACAAGAGTTTCTAAGTGCAATGAACCTCATTGGTCTCGCACTGAGACCATATCTCCTACGGAGATTCCAAGCATCCTTCAGGCTGGATACAAGAGTTTCTAAGTGCAATGAACCTCATTGGTCTCGCACTGAGACCATATCTCCTACGGAGATTCCAAGCATCCTTCAGGCTGGATACAAGAGTTTCTAAGTGCAATGAACCTCATTGGTCTCGCACTGAGACCGTATCTCCTACGGAGATTCCAAGCATCCTTCAGGCTGGATACAAGAGTTTCTAAGTTCAATGAACCTCATTGGTCTCGCACTGAGACCGTATCTCCTACGGAGATTCCAAGCATCCTTCAGGCTGGATACAAGAGTTTCTAAGTGTAATGAACCTCATTGGTCTCGCCCTGAGACCGTATCTCCTACGGAGATTCCAAGCATCCTTCAGGCTGGATACAAGAGTTTCTAAGTGCAATGAACCTCATTGGTCTCGCACTGAAACCGTATCTCCTACGGAGATTCCAAGCATCCTTCAGGCTGGATACAAGAGTTTCTAAGTGCAATGAACCTCATTGGTCTCGCACTGAGACCATATCTCCTACGGAGATTCCAAGCATCCTTCAGGCTGGATACAAGAGTTTCTAAGTGCAATGAACCTCATTGGTCTCGCACTGAGACCATATCTCCTACGGAGATTCCAAGCATCCTTCAGGCTGGATACAAGAGTTTCTAAGTGCAATGAACCTCATTGGTCTTGCACTGAGACCATATCTCCTACGGAGATTCCAAGCATCCTTCAGGCTGGATACAAGAGTTTCTAAGTGCAATGAACCTCATTGGTCTCGCACTGAGACCATATCTCCTACGGAGATTCCAAGCATCCTTCAGGCTGGATACAAGAGTTTCTAAGTGCAATGAACCTCATTGGTCTCGCCCTGAGACCATATCTCCTACGGAGATTCCAAGCATCCTTCAGGCTGGATACAAGAGTTTCCAAGTGAAATGAACCTCATTGGTCTCTCACTGAGACCACATCACCTAAGGAGATTCCAAGCATCCTTCAGGCTGGATACAAGAGTTTCCAAGTGCAATGAACCTCATTGGTCTCGCACTGAGACCACATCACCTAAGGAGATTCCAAGCATCCTTCAGGCTGTATACAAGAGTTTCTAAGTGCAATGAACCTCATTGGTCTCGCACTGAGACCATATCTCCTACAGAGATTCCAAGCATCCTTCAGGCTGGATGCAAGAGTTTCCAAGTGCAATGAACTTCATTGGTCTCGCACTGAGACCACATCACCTAAGGAGATTCCAAGCATCCTTCAGGCTGGATACAAGAGTTTCTAAGTGCAATGAACCTCATTGGTCTCGCACTGAGACCACATCACCTAAGGAGATTCCAAGCATCCTTCAGTCTGTATACAAGAGTTTCTAAGTGCAATGAACCACATTGGTCTCGCACTGAGACCATATCTCCTAAGGAGATTCCAAGCATCCTTCAGGCTGGATACAAGAGTTTCTAAGTGCAATGAGCTTCATTGGTCTTGCACTGAGACCATATCTCCTAAGGAGATTCCAAGCATCCTTCAGGCAGATACAAGAGTTTCTAAGTGCAATGAACCTCATTGGTCTCGCACTGAGACCATATCTCCTAAAGAGATTCCAAGCATCCTTCAGGCTGGATACAAGAGTTTCTAAGTGCAATGAACCTCATTGGTCTCGCACTGAGACCATGGGCCTCATTACACGGTAGGCGGTAACCATGGCGCTATTAGCGCCATGGTTGCCGCCGGTACCGTACCGAGTCCGCCTTGGTGGATGGCGGAATTACCGCCCTACTCCAAGGTGAGCGGGGGCGGTAATTCCCCAATCCCCATTTACCCTTCCCCATTCCCATTTTTGCCCCATAGGCATAATGGGAATGGGGAAGGTGCTAATTACGGTACCGCAAATTGCGGTACCGTAATTAGCTCTGAGGTCCCTTTGCGGGTCCCGTCCTTAACGCCTGGAAAAACCAGGCGTTAAGGGAGGACCCGCAAAGGGACCTCGTAGTAAGGCGGTAAGGGTTTACCGGTACCGGTGCCCTTACCGGTACCGGTAAACCCTTACCGCCTACCGTGTAATGAGGCCCCATATCTCCTACGGAGATTCCAAGCATCCTTCAGGCTGGATACAAGAGTTTCTAAGTGCAATGAACCTCATTGGTCTTGCACTGAGACCATATCTCCTACGGAGATTCCAAGCATCCTTCAGGCTGGATACAAGAGTTTCTAAGTGCAATGAACCTCATTGGTCTCGCACTGAGACCATATCTCCTACGGAGATTCCAAGCATCCTTCAGGCTGGATACAAGAGTTTCTAAGTGCAATGAACCTCATTGGTCTCGCACTGAGACCATATCTCCTACGGAGATTCCAAGCATCCTTCAGGCTGGATACAAGAGTTTCTAAGTGCAATGAACCTCATTGGTCTCGCACTGAGACCATATCTCCTACGGAGATTCCAAGCATCCTTCAGGCTGGATACAAGAGTTTCTAAGTGCAATGAACCTCATTGGTCTCGCACTGAGACCACATCACCTAAGGAGATTCCAAGCATCCTTAAGGCTGGATACAAGAGTTTCTAAGTTCAATGAACCTCATTGGTCTTGCACTGAGACCATATCTCCTAAGGAGATTCCAAGCATCCTTCAGGCAGATACAAGAGTTTCTAAGTGCAATGAACCTCATTGGTCTCGCACTGAGACCATATCTCCTAAAGAGATTCCAAGCATCCTTCAGGCTGGATACAAGAGTTTCTAAGTGCAATGAACCTCATTGGTCTCGCACTGAGACCATGGGCCTCATTACACGGTAGGCGGTAACCATGGCGCTATTAGCGCCATGGTTGCCGCCGGTACCGTACCGAGTCCGCCTTGGTGGATGGCGGAATTACCGCCCTACTCCAAGGTGAGCGGGGGCGGTAATTCCCCAATCCCCATTTACCCTTCCCCATTCCCATTTTTGCCCCATAGGGCATAATGGGAATGGGGAAGGTGCTAATTACGGTACCGCAAATTGCGGTACCGTAATTAGCTCTGAGGTCCCTTTGCGGGTCCCGTCCTTAACGCCTGGAAAAACCAGGCGTTAAGGGAGGACCCGCAAAGGGACCTCGTAGTAAGGCGGTAAGGGTTTACCGGTACCGGTGCCCTTACCGGTACCGGTAAACCCTTACCGCCTACCGTGTAATGAGGCCCCATATCTCCTACGGAGATTCCAAGCATCCTTCAGGCTGGATACAAGAGTTTCTAAGTGCAATGAACCTCATTGGTCTTGCACTGAGACCATATCTCCTACGGAGATTCCAAGCATCCTTCAGGCTGGATACAAGAGTTTCTAAGTGCAATGAACCTCATTGGTCTCGCACTGAGACCATATCTCCTACGGAGATTCCAAGCATCCTTCAGGCTGGATACAAGAGTTTCTAAGTGCAATGAACCTCATTGGTCTCGCACTGAGACCATATCTCCTACGGAGATTCCAAGCATCCTTCAGGCTGGATACAAGAGTTTCTAAGTGCAATGAACCTCATTGGTCTCGCACTGAGACCATATCTCCTACGGAGATTCCAAGCATCCTTCAGGCTGGATACAAGAGTTTCTAAGTGCAATGAACCTCATTGGTCTCGCACTGAGACCACATCACCTAAGGAGATTCCAAGCATCCTTCAGGCTGGATACAAGAGTTTCTAAGTGCAATGAACCTCATTGGTCTCGCACTGAGACCACATCACCTAAGGAGATTCCAAGCATCCTTCAGGCTGGATACAAGAGTTTCTAAGTGCAATGAACCTCATTGGTCTCGCACTGAAACCGTATCTCCTACGGAGATTCCAAGCATCCTTCAGGCTGGATACAAGAGTTTCTAAGTGCAATGAACCTCATTGGTCTTGCACTGAGACCATATCTCCTACGGAGATTCCAAGAATCCTTCAGGCTGGATACAAGAGTTTCTAAGTGCAATGAACCTCATTGGTCTTGCACTGAGACCATATCTCCTAAGGAGATTCCAAGCATCCTTCAGGCAGATACAAGAGTTTTCTAAGTGCAATGAACCTCATTGGTCTCGCACTGAGACCATATCTCCTATGGAGATTCCAAGCATCCTTCAGGCTGGATACAAGAGTTTCTAAGTGCAATGAACCTCATTGGTCTCGCACTGAGACCATATCTCCTACGGAGATTCCAAGCATCCTTCAGGCTGGATACAAGAGTTTCTAAGTGCAATGAACCTCATTGGTCTCGCACTGAGACCGTATCTCCTACGGAGATTCCAAGCATCCTTCAGGCTGGATACAAGAGTTTCTAAGTGCAATGAACCTCATTGGTCTCGCACTGAAACCGTATTTCCTACGGAGATTCCAAGCATCCTTCAGGCTGGATACAAGAGTTTCCAAGTGCAATGAACCTCATTGGTCTTGCTCTGAGATCACATCACCTAAGGAGATTCCAAGCATCCTTCAGGCTGGATACAAGAGTTTCCAAGTGCAATGAACCTCATTGGTCTCACACTGAGACCATATCTCCTAAGTAGATTCCAGGCATCCTTCAGGCAGATAAAAGAGTTTCTAAGTGCAATGAACCTCATTGGTCTCGCACTGAGACCACATCACCTAAGGAGATTCCAAGCATCCTTCACGCTGGATACAAGAGTTTCTAAGTGCAATGAACCTCATTGGTCTCGCACTGAGACCATATCTCCTACAGAGATTCCAAGCATCCTTCAGGCTGGATGCAAGAGTTTCCAAGTGCAATGAACTTCATTGGTCTCGCACTGAGACCACATCACCTAAGGAGATTCCAAGCATCCTTCAGGCTGGATACAAGAGTTTCTAAGTGCAGTGAACCTCATTGGTCTCGCACTGAGACCACATCACCTAAGGAGATTCCAAGCATCCTTCAGGCTGTATACAAGAGTTTCTAAGTGCAATGAACCTCATTGGTCTCGCACTGAGACCATATCTCCTAAGGAGATTCCAAGCATCCTTCAGGCTGGATACAAGAGTTTCTAAGTGCAATGAACCTCATTGGTCTCGCACTGAGACCATATCTCCTACGGAGATTCCAAGCATCCTTCAGGCTGGATACAAGAGTTTCTAAGTGCAATGAACCTCATTGGTCTCGCACTGAGACCATATCTCCTACGGAGATTCCAAGCATCCTTCAGGCTGGATACAAGAGTTTCTAAGTGCAATGAACCTCATTGGTCTCGCACTGAGACCATATCTCCTACAGAGATTCCAAGCATCCTTCAGGCTGGATGCAAGAGTTTCCAAGTGCAATGAACTTCATTGGTCTCGCACTGAGACCACATCACCTAAGGAGATTCCAAGCATCCTTCAGGCTGGATACAAGAGTTTCTAAGTGCAATGAACCTCATTGGTCTCGCACTGAGACCACATCACCTAAGGAGATTCCAAGCATCCTTCAGTCTGTATACAAGAGTTTCTAAGTGCAATGAACCACATTGGTCTCGCACTGAGACCATATCTCCTAAGGAGATTCCAAGCATCCTTCAGGCTGGATACAAGAGTTTCTAAGTGCAATGAGCTTCATTGGTCTTGCACTGAGACCATATCTCCTAAGGAGATTCCAAGCATCCTTCAGGCAGATACAAGAGTTTCTAAGTGCAATGAACCTCATTGGTCTCGCACTGAGACCATATCTCCTAAAGAGATTCCAAGCATCCTTCAGGCTGGATACAAGAGTTTCTAAGTGCAATGAACCTCATTGGTCTCGCACTGAGACCATGGGCCTCATTACACGGTAGGCGGTAACCATGGCGCTATTAGCGCCATGGTTGCCGCCGGTACCGTACCGAGTCCGCCTTGGTGGATGGCGGAATTACCGCCCTACTCCAAGGTGAGCGGGGGCGGTAATTCCCCAATCCCCATTTACCCTTCCCCATTCCCATTTTTGCCCCATAGGGCATAATGGGAATGGGGAAGGTGCTAATTACGGTACCGCAAATTGCGGTACCGTAATTAGCTCTGAGGTCCCTTTGCGGGTCCCGTCCTTAACGCCTGGAAAAACCAGGCGTTAAGGGAGGACCCGCAAAGGGACCTCGTAGTAAGGCGGTAAGGGTTTACCGGTACCGGTGCCCTTACCGGTACCGGTAAACCCTTACCGCCTACCGTGTAATGAGGCCCCATATCTCCTACGGAGATTCCAAGCATCCTTCAGGCTGGATACAAGAGTTTCTAAGTGCAATGAACCTCATTGGTCTTGCACTGAGACCATATCTCCTACGGAGATTCCAAGCATCCTTCAGGCTGGATACAAGAGTTTCTAAGTTCAATGAACCTCATTGGTCTCGCACTGAGACCATATCTCCTACGGAGATTCCAAGCATCCTTCAGGCTGGATACAAGAGTTTCTAAGTGCAATGAACCTCATTGGTCTCGCACTGAGACCATATCTCCTACGGAGATTCCAAGCATCCTTCAGGCTGGATACAAGAGTTTCTAAGTGCAATGAACCTCATTGGTCTCGCACTGAGACCATATCTCCTACGGAGATTCCAAGCATCCTTCAGGCTGGATACAAGAGTTTCTAAGTGCAATGAACCTCATTGGTCTCGCACTGAGACCACATCACCTAAGGAGATTCCAAGCATCCTTAAGGCTGGATACAAGAGTTTCTAAGTTCAATGAACCTCATTGGTCTTGCACTGAGACCATATCTCCTACGGAGATTCCAAGCATCCTTCAGGCTGGATACAAGAGTTTCTAAGTGCAATGAACCTCATTGGTCTCGCACTGAGACCATATCTCCTACGGAGATTCCAAGCATCCTTCAGGCTGGATACAAGAGTTTCTAAGTGCAATGAACCTCATTGGTCTCGCACTGAGACCATATCTCCTACGGAGATTCCAAGCATCCTTCAGGCTGGATACAAGAGTTTCTAAGTGCAATGAACCTCATTGGTCTCGCACTGAGACCATATCTCCTACGGAGATTCCAAGCATCCTTCAGGCTGGATACAAGAGTTTCTAAGTGCAATGAACCTCATTGGTCTCGCCCTGAGACCATATCTCCTACGGAGATTCCAAGCATCCTTCAGGCTGGATACAAGAGTTTCTAAGTGCAATGAACCTCATTGGTCTCGCCCTGAGACCATATCTCCTACGGAGATTCCAAGCATCCTTCAGGCTGGATACAAGAGTTTCCAAGTGCAATGAACCTCATTGGTCTCGCACTGAGCTCACATAACCTAAGGAGATTCCAAGCATCCTTCAGGCTGGATACAAGAGTTTCCAAGTGCAATGAACTTCATTGGTCTCGTACTGAGACCACATCACCTAAGGAGATTCTAAGCATCCTTCAGGCTGGATACAAGAGTTTCCAAGTGCAATGAACCTCATTGGTCTCGCACTGAGACCACATCACCTAAGGAGATTCCAAGCATCCTTCAGGCTGGATACAAGAGTTTCTAAGTGCAATGAACCTCATTGGTCTCGCACTGAGACCACATCACCTAAGGAGATTCCAAGCATCCTTCAGGCTGGATACAAGAGTTTCCAAGTGCAATGAACCTCATTGGTCTCGCACTGAGACCACATCACCTAAGGAGATTCCAAGCATCCTTCAGGCTGGATACAAGAGTTTCCAAGTGCAATGAACCTCATTGGTCTCGCACTGAGACCACATCACCTAAGGAGATTCCAAGCATCCTTCAGGCTGGATACAATAGTTTCCAAGTGCAATGAACCTCATTGGTCTCGCACTGAGACCACATCACCTAAGGAGATTCCAAGCATCCTTCAGGCTGGATACAAGAGTTTCTAAGTGCAACGAACCTCATTGGTCTCGCACTGAGACCATATCTCCTACAGAGATTCCAAGCATCCGTCAGGCTGGATGCAAGAGTTTCCAAGTGCAATGAACTTCATTGGTCTCGCACTGAGACCACATCACCTAAGGAGATTCCAAGCATCCTTCAGGCTGGATACAAGAGTTTCTAAGTGCAATGAACCTCATTGGTCTTGCACTGAGACCACATCACCTAAGGAGATTCCAAGCATCCTTCAGGCTGGATACAAGAGTTTCTAAGTGCAATGAACCTCATTGGTCTCGCACTGAGACCATATCTCCTACAGAGATTCCAAGCATCCGTCAGGCTGGATGCAAGAGTTTCCAAGTGCAATGAACTTCATTGGTCTCGCACTGAGACCACATCACCTAAGGAGATTCCAAGCATCCTTCAGGCTGGATACAAGAGTTTCTAAGTGCAATGAACCTCATTGGTCTTGCACTGAAACCGTATTTCCTACGGAGATTCCAAGCATCCTTCAGGCTGGATACAAGAGTTTCCAAGTGCAATGAACCTCATTGGTCTTGCTCTGAGATCACATCACCTAAGGAGATTCCAAGCATCCTTCAGGCTGGATACAAGAGTTTCCAAGTGCAATGAACCTCATTGGTCTCGCACTGAGACCACATCACCTAAGGAGATTCCAAGCATCCTTCAGGCTGGATACAAGAGTTTCTAAGTGCAATGAACCTCATTGGTCTTGCACTGAAACCGTATTTCCTACGGAGATTCCAAGCATCCTTCAGGCTGGATACAAGAGTTTCCAAGTGCAATGAACCTCATTGGTCTTGCTCTGAGATCACATCACCTAAGGAGATTCCAAGCATCCTTCAGGCAGATAAAAGAGTTTCTAAGTGCAATGAACCTCATTGGTCTCGCACTGAGACCACATCACCTAAGGAGATTCCAAGCATCCTTCAGGCTGGATACAAGAGTTTCTAAGTGCAATGAACCTCATTGGTCTCGCACTGAGACCATATCTCCTACAGAGATTCCAAGCATCCTTCAGGCTGGATGCAAGAGTTTCCAAGTGCAATGAACCTCATTGGTCTCGCACTGAGACCATATCTCCTAAGGAGATTCCAAGCATCCTTCAGGCTGGATACAAGAGTTTCTAAGTGCAATGAGCTTCATTGGTCTCGCACTGAGACCATATCTCCTAAGGAGATTCCAAGCATCCTTCAGGCAGATACAAAAGTTTCTAAGTGCAATGAACCTCATTGGTCTCACACTGAGACCATATCTCCTACAGAGATTCCAAGCATCCTTCAGGCTGGATACAAGAGTTTCTAAGTGCAATGAACCTCATTGGTCTCGCACTGAGACCGTATCTCCTACGGAGATTCCAAGCATCCTTCAGGCTGGATACAAGAGTTTCTAAGTGCAATTAACCTCATTGGTCTCGCACTGAAACCGTATCTCCTACGGAGATTCCAAGCATCCTTCAGGCTGGATACAAGAGTTTCTAAGTGCAATGAACCTCATTGGTCTCGCACTGAGACCATATCTCCTACGGAGATTCCAAGCATCTTTCAGGCTCGATACAAGAGTTTCTAAGTGCAATGAACCTCATTGGTCTCGCACTGAGACCCTATCTCCTACGGAGATTCCAAGCATCCTTCAGGCTGGATACAAGAGTTTCTAAGTGCAATGAACTTCATTGGTCTCGCCCTGAGACCATATCTCCTACGGAGATTCCAAGCATCCTTCAGGCTGGATACAAGAGTTTCCAAGTGAAATGAACCTCATTGGTCTCTCACTGAGAACATATCACCTAAGAAGATTCCAAGCATCCTTCAGGCTGGATACAAGAGTTTCCAAGTGCAATGAACCTCATTGGTCTTGCACTGAGACCGCATCACCTAAGGAGATTCCAAGCATCCTTCAGGCTGGATACAAGAGTTTCCAAGTGCAATGAACCTCATTGGTCTCGCACTGAGACCACATCACCTAAGGAGATTCCAAGCATCCTTCAGGCTGGATACAAGAGTTTCTAAGTGCAATGAACCTCATTGGTCTCGCACTGAGACCATATCTCCTACAGAGATTCCAAGCATCCTTCAGGCTGGATGCAAGAGTTTCCAAGTGAAATGAACTTCATTGGTCTCGCACTGAGACCACATCACCTAAGGAGATTCCAAGCATCCTTCAGGCTGGATACAAGAGTTTCTAAGTGCAATGAACCTCATTGGTCTCGCACTGAGACCACATCACCTAAGGAGATTCCAAGCATCCTTCAGGCAGATACAAGAGTTTCTAAGTGCAATGAACCTCATTGGTCTCGCACTGAGACCATATCTCCTAAAGAGATTCCAAGCATCCTTCAGGCTGGATACAAGAGTTTCTAAGTGCAATGAACCTCATTGGTCTCGCACTGAGACCATGGGCCTCATTACACGGTAGGCGGTAACCATGGTGCTATTAGCGCCATGGTTGCCGCCGGTACCGTACCGAGTCCGCCTTTGTGGATGGCGGAATTACCGCCCTACTCCAAGGTGAGCGGGGGCGGTAATTCCCCAATCCCCATTTACCCTTCCCCATTCCCATTTTTGCCCCATAGGGCATAATGGGAATGGGGAAGGTGCTAATTACGGTACCGCAAATTGCGGTACCGTAATTAGCTCTGAGGTCCCTTTGCGGGTCCCGTCCTTAACGCCTGGAAAAACCAGGCGTTAAGGGAGGACCCGCAAAGGGACCTCGTAGTAAGGCGGTAAGGGTTTACCAGTACCGGTGCCCTTACCGGTACCGGTAAACCCTTACCGCCTACCGTGTAATGAGGCCCCATATCTCCTACGGAGATTCCAAGCATCCTTCAGGCTGGATACAAGAGTTTCTAAGTGCAATGAACCTCATTGGTCTCGCACTGAAACCGTATTTCCTACGGAGATTCCAAGCATCCTTCAGGCTGGATAGAAGAGTTTCTAAGTGCAATGAACCTCATTGGTCTCGCACTGAGACCATATCTCCTACGGAGATTCCAAGCATCCTTCAGGCTGGATACAAGAGTTTCTAAGTGCAATGAACCTCATTGGTCTCGCACTGAGACCATATCTCCTACGGAGATTCCAAGCATCCTTCAGGCTGGATACAAGAGTTTCTAAGTGCAATGAACCTCATTGGTCTCGCACTGAGACCATATCTCCTACGGAGATTCCAAGCATCCTTCAGGCTGGATACAAGAGTTTCTAAGTGCAATGAACCTCATTGGTCTCGCACTGAGACCATATCTCCTACGGAGATTCCAAGCATCCTTCAGGCTGGATACAAGAGTTTCTAAGTTCAATGAACCTCATTGGTCTCGCACTGAGACCGTATCTCCTACGGAGATTCCAAGCATCCTTCAGGCTGGATACAAGAGTTTCTAATTGTAATGAACCTCATTGGTCTCGCCCTGAGACCGTATCTCCTACGGAGATTCCAAGCATCCTTCAGGCTGGATACAAGAGTTTCTAAGTGCAATGAACCTCATTGGTCTCGCACTGAAACCGTATCTCCTACGGAGATTCCAAGCATCCTTCAGGCTGGATACAAGAGTTTCTAAGTGCAATGAACCTCATTGGTCTCGCACTGAGACCATATCTCCTACGGAGATTCCAAGCATCCTTCAGGCTGGATACAAGAGTTTCTAAGTGCAATGAACCTCATTGGTCTCGCACTGAGACCATATCTCCTACGGAGATTCCAAGCATCCTTCAGGCTGGATACAAGAGTTTCTAAGTGCAATGAACCTCATTGGTCTTGCACTGAGACCATATCTCCTACGGAGATTCCAAGCATCCTTCAGGCTGGATACAAGAGTTTCTAAGTGCAATGAACCTCATTGGTCTCGCACTGAGACCATATCTCCTACGGAGATTCCAAGCATCCTTCAGGCTGGATACAAGAGTTTCTAAGTGCAATGAACCTCATTGGTCTCGCCCTGAGACCATATCTCCTACGGAGATTCCAAGCATCCTTCAGGCTGGATACAAGAGTTTCCAAGTGAAATGAACCTCATTGGTCTCTCACTGAGACCACATCACCTAAGGAGATTCCAAGCATCTTTCAGGCTGGATACAAGAGTTTCCAAGTGCAATGAACCTCATTGGTCTCGCACTGAGACCACATCACCTAAGGAGATTCCAAGCATCCTTCAGGCTGTATACAAGAGTTTCTAAGTGCAATGAACCTCATTGGTCTCGCACTGAGACCATATCTCCTACAGAGATTCCAAGCATCCTTCAGGCTGGATGCAAGAGTTTCCAAGTGCAATGAACTTCATTGGTCTCGCACTGAGACCACATCACCTAAGGAGATTCCAAGCATCCTTCAGGCTGGATACAAGAGTTTCTAAGTGCAATGAACCTCATTGGTCTCGCACTGAGACCACATCACCTAAGGAGATTCCAAGCATCCTTCAGTCTGTATACAAGAGTTTCTAAGTGCAATGAACCACATTGGTCTCGCACTGAGACCATATCTCCTAAGGAGATTCCAAGCATCCTTCAGGCTGGATACAAGAGTTTCTAAGTGCAATGAGCTTCATTGGTCTTGCACTGAGACCATATCTCCTAAGGAGATTCCAAGCATCCTTCAGGCAGATACAAGAGTTTCTAAGTGCAATGAACCTCATTGGTCTCGCACTGAGACCATATCTCCTAAAGAGATTCCAAGCATCCTTCAGGCTGGATACAAGAGTTTCTAAGTGCAATGAACCTCATTGGTCTCGCACTGAGACCATGGGCCTCATTACACGGTAGGCGGTAACCATGGCGCTATTAGCGCCATGGTTGCCGCCGGTACCGTACCGAGTCCGCCTTGGTGGATGGCGGAATTACCGCCCTACTACAAGGTGAGCGGGGGCGGTAATTCCCCAATCCCCATTTACCCTTCCCCATTCCCATTTTTGCCCCATAGGCATAATGGGAATGGGGAAGGTGCTAATTACGGTACCGCAAATTGCGGTACCGTAATTAGCTCTGAGGTCCCTTTGCGGGTCCCGTCCTTAACGCCTGGAAAAACCAGGCGTTAAGGGAGGACCCGCAAAGGGACCTCGTAGTAAGGAGGTAAGGGTTTACCGGTACCGGTGCCCTTACCGGTACCGGTAAACCCTTACCGCCTACCGTGTAATGAGGCCCCATATCTCCTACGGAGATTCCAAGCATCCTTCAGGCTGGATACAAGAGTTTCTAAGTGCAATGAACCTCATTGGTCTTGCACTGAGACCATATCGCCTACGGAGATTCCAAGCATCCTTCAGGCTGGATACAAGAGTTTCTAAGTGCAATGAACCTCATTGGTCTCGCACTGAGACCATATCTCCTACGGAGATTCCAAGCATCCTTCAGGCTGGATACAAGAGTTTCTAAGTGCAATGAACCTCATTGGTCTCGCACTGAGACCATATCTCCTACGGAGATTCCAAGCATCCTTCAGGCTGGATACAAGAGTTTCTAAGTGCAATGAACCTCATTGGTCTCGCACTGAGACCATATCTCCTACGGAGATTCCAAGCATCCTTCAGGCTGGATACAAGAGTTTCTAAGTGCAATGAACCTCATTGGTCTCGCACTGAGACCACATCACCTAAGGAGATTCCAAGCATCCTTAAGGCTGGATACAAGAGTTTCTAAGTTCAATGAACCTCATTGGTCTTGCACTGAGACCATATCTCCTAAGGAGATTCCAAGCATCCTTCAGGCAGATACAAGAGTTTCTAAGTGCAATGAACCTCATTGGTCTCGCACTGAGACCATATCTCCTAAAGAGATTCCAAGCATCCTTCAGGCTGGATACAAGAGTTTCTAAGTGCAATGAACCTCATTGGTCTCGCACTGAGACCATGGGCCTCATTACACGGTAGGCGGTAACCATGGCGCTATTAGCGCCATGGTTGCCGCCGGTACCGTACCGAGTCCGCCTTGGTGGATGGCGGAATTACCGCCCTACTCCAAGGTGAGCGGGGGCGGTAATTCCCCAATCCCCATTTACCCTTCCCCATTCCCATTTTTGCCCCATAGGGCATAATGGGAATGGGGAAGGTGCTAATTACGGTACCGCAAATTGCGGTACCGTAATTAGCTCTGAGGTCCCTTTGCGGGTCCCGTCCTTAACGCCTGGAAAAACCAGGCGTTAAGGGAGGACCCGCAAAGGGACCTCGTAGTAAGGCGGTAAGGGTTTACCGGTACCGGTGCCCTTACCGGTACCGGTAAACCCTTACCGCCTACCGTGTAATGAGGCCCCATATCTCCTACGGAGATTCCAAGCATCCTTCAGGCTGGATACAAGAGTTTCTAAGTGCAATGAACCTCATTGGTCTTGCACTGAGACCATATCTCCTACGGAGATTCCAAGCATCCTTCAGGCTGGATACAAGAGTTTCTAAGTGCAATGAACCTCATTGGTCTCGCACTGAGACCATATCTCCTACGGAGATTCCAAGCATCCTTCAGGCTGGATACAAGAGTTTCTAAGTGCAATGAACCTCATTGGTCTCGCACTGAGACCATATCTCCTACGGAGATTCCAAGCATCCTTCAGGCTGGATACAAGAGTTTCTAAGTGCAATGACCCTCATTGGTCTCGCACTGAGACCATATCTCCTACGGAGATTCCAAGCATCCTTCAGGCTGGATACAAGAGTTTCTAAGTGCAATGAACCTCATTGGTCTCGCACTGAGACCATATCTCCTACGGAGATTCCAAGCATCCTTCAGGCTGGATACAAGAGTTTCTAAGTGCAATGAACCTCATTGGTCTCGCACTGAGACCACATCACCTAAGGAGATTCCAAGCATCCTTAAGGCTGGATACAAGAGTTTCTAAGTGCAATGAACCTCATTGGTCTCGCACTGAGACCACATCACCTAAGGAGATTCCAAGCATCCTTCAGGCTGGATACAAGAGTTTCTAAGTGCAATGAACCTCATTGGTCTCGCACTGAAACCGTATCTCCTACGGAGATTCCAAGCATCCTTCAGGCTGGATACAAGAGTTTCTAAGTGCAATGAACCTCATTGGTCTCGCACTGAGACCATATCTCCTACGGAGATTCCAAGCATCCTTCAGGCTGGATACAAGAGTTTCTAAGTGCAGTGAACCTCATTGGTCTCGCACTGAGACCACATCACCTAAGGAGATTCCAAGCATCCTTCAGGCTGTATACAAGAGTTTCTAAGTGCAATGAACCTCATTGGTCTCGCACTGAGACCATATCTCCTAAGGAGATTCCAAGCATCCTTCAGGCTGGATACAAGAGTTTCTAAGTGCAATGAGCTTCATTGGTCTCGCACTGAGACCATATCTCCTAAGGAGATTCCAAGCATCCTTCAGGCAGATACAAAAGTTTCTAAGTGCAATGAACCTCATTGGTCTCACACTGAGACCATATCTCCTACAGAGATTCCAAGCATCCTTCAGGCTGGATACAAGAGTTTCTAAGTGCAATGAACCTCATTGGTCTCGCACTGAGACCGTATCTGCTACGGAGATTCCAAGCATCCTTCAGGCTGGATACAAGAGTTTCTAAGTGCAATTAACCTCATTGGTCTCGCACTGAAACCGTATCTCCTACGGAGATTCCAAGCATCCTTCAGGCTGGATACAAGAGTTTCTAAGTGCAATGAACCTCATTGGTCTCGCACTGAGACCATATCTCCTACGGAGATTCCAAGCATCTTTCAGGCTCGATACAAGAGTTTCTAAGTGCAATGAACCTCATTGGTCTCGCACTGAGACCCTATCTCCTACGGAGATTCCAAGCATCCTTCAGGCTGGATACAAGAGTTTCTAAGTGCAATGAACTTCATTGGTCTCGCCCTGAGACCATATCTCCTACGGAGATTCCAAGCATCCTTCAGGCTGGATACAAGAGTTTCCAAGTGAAATGAACCTCATTGGTCTCTCACTGAGATCATATCACCTAAGAAGATTCCAAGCATCCTTCAGGCTGGATACAAGAGTTTCCAAGTGCAATGAACCTCATTGGTCTTGCACTGAGACCGCATCACCTAAGGAGATTCCAAGCATCCTTCAGGCTGGATACAAGAGTTTCCAAGTGCAATGAACCTCATTGGTCTCGCACTGAGACCACATCACCTAAGGAGATTCCAAGCATCCTTCAGGCTGGATACAAGAGTTTCTAAGTGCAATGAACCTCATTGGTCTCGCACTGAGACCATATCTCCTACAGAGATTCCAAGCATCCTTCAGGCTGGATGCAAGAGTTTCCAAGTGCAATGAACTTCATTGGTCTCGCACTGAGACCACATCACCTAAGGAGATTCCAAGCATCCTTCAGGCTGGATACAAGAGTTTCTAAGTGCAATGAACCTCATTGGTCTCGCACTGAGACCACATCACCTAAGGAGATTCCAAGCATCCTTCAGGCAGATACAAGAGTTTCTAAGTGCAATGAACCTCATTGGTCTCGCACTGAGACCATATCTCCTAAAGAGATTCCAAGCATCCTTCAGGCTGGATACAAGAGTTTCTAAGTGCAATGAACCTCATTGGTCTCGCACTGAGACCATGGGCCTCATTACACGGTAGGCGGTAACCATGGTGCTATTAGCGCCATGGTTGCCGCCGGTACCGTACCGAGTCCGCCTTGGTGGATGGCGGAATTACCGCCCTACTCCAAGGTGAGCGGGGGCGGTAATTCCCCAATCCCCATTTACCCTTCCCCATTCCCATTTTTGCCCCGTAGGGCATAATGGGAATGGGGAAGGTGCTAATTACGGTACCGCAAATTGCGGTACCGTAATTAGCTCTGAGGTCCCTTTGCGGGTCCCGTCCTTAACGCCTGGAAAAACCAGGCGTTAAGGGAGGACCCGCAAAGGGACCTCGTAGTAAGGCGGTAAGGGTTTACCAGTACCGGTGCCCTTACCGGTACCGGTAAACCCTTACCGCCTACCGTGTAATGAGGCCCCATATCTCCTACGGAGATTCCAAGCATCCTTCAGGCTGGATACAAGAGTTTCTAAGTGCAATGAACCTCATTGGTCTCGCACTGAAACCGTATTTCCTACGGAGATTCCAAGCATCCTTCAGGCTGGATACAAGAGTTTCTAAGTGCAATGAACCTCATTGGTCTCGCACTGAGACCATATCTCCTACGGAGATTCCAAGCATCCTTCAGGCTGGATACAAGAGTTTCTAAGTGCAATGAACCTCATTGGTCTCGCACTGAGACCATATCTCCTACGGAGATTCCAAGCATCCTTCAGGCTGGATACAAGAGTTTCTAAGTGCAATGAACCTCATTGGTCTCGCACTGAGACCATATCTCCTACGGAGATTCCAAGCATCCTTCAGGCTGGATACAAGAGTTTCTAAGTGCAATGAACCTCATTGGTCTCGCAATGAGACCGTATCTCCTACGGAGATTCCAAGCATCCTTCAGGCTGGATACAAGAGTTTCTAAGTTCAATGAACCTCATTGGTCTCGCACTGAGACCGTATCTCCTACGGAGATTCCAAGCATCCTTCAGGCTGGATACAAGAGTTTCTAAGTGTAATGAACCTCATTGGTCTCGCCCTGAGACCGTATCTCCTACGGAGATTCCAAGCATCCTTCAGGCTGGATACAAGAGTTTCTAAGTGCAATGAACCTCATTGGTCTCGCACTGAAACCGTATCTCCTACGGAGATTCCAAGCATCCTTCAGGCTGGATACAAGAGTTTCTAAGTGCAATGAACCTCATTGGTCTCGCACTGAGACCATATCTCCTACGGAGATTCCAAGCATCCTTCAGGCTGGATACAAGAGTTTCTAAGTGCAATGAACCTCATTGGTCTCGCACTGAGACCATATCTCCTACGGAGATTCCAAGCATCCTTCAGGCTGGATACAAGAGTTTCTAAGTGCAATGAACCTCATTGGTCTTGCACTGAGACCATATCTCCTACGGAGATTCCAAGCATCCTTCAGGCTGGATACAAGAGTTTCTAAGTGCAATGAACCTCATTGGTCTCGCACTGAGACCATATCTCCTACGGAGATTCCAAGCATCCTTCAGGCTGGATACAAGAGTTTCTAAGTGCAATGAACCTCATTGGTCTCGCCCTGAGACCATATCTCCTACGGAGATTCCAAGCATCCTTCAGGCTGGATACAAGAGTTTCCAAGTGAAATGAACCTTATTGGTCTCTCACTGAGACCACATCACCTAAGGAGATTCCAAGCATCCTTCAGGCTGGATACAAGAGTTTCCAAGTGCAATGAACCTCATTGGTCTCGCACTGAGACCACATCACCTAAGGAGATTCCAAGCATCCTTCAGGCTGTATACAAGAGTTTCTAAGTGCAATGAACCTCATTGGTCTCGCACTGAGACCATATCTCCTACAGAGATTCCAAGCATCCTTCAGGCTGGATGCAAGAGTTTCCAAGTGCAATGAACTTCATTGGTCTCGCACTGAGACCACATCACCTAAGGAGATTCCAAGCATCCTTCAGGCTGGATACAAGAGTTTCTAAGTGCAATGAACCTCATTGGTCTCGCACTGAGACCACATCACCTAAGGAGATTCCAAGCATCCTTCAGTCTGTATACAAGAGTTTCTAAGTGCAATGAACCACATTGGTCTCGCACTGAGACCATATCTCCTAAGGAGATTCCAAGCATCCTTCAGGCTGGATACAAGAGTTTCTAAGTGCAATGAGCTTCATTGGTCCTGCACTGAGACCATATCTCCTAAGGACATTCCAAGCATCCTTCAGGCAGATACAAGAGTTTCTAAGTGCAATGAACCTCATTGGTCTCGCACTGAGACCATATCTCCTAAAGAGATTCCAAGCATCCTTCAGGCTGGATACAAGAGTTTCTAAGTGCAATGAACCTCATTGGTCTCGCACTGAGACCATGGGCCTCATTACACGGTAGGCGGTAACCATGGCGCTATTAGCGCCATGGTTGCCGCCGGTACCGTACCGAGTCCGCCTTGGTGGATGGCGGAATTACCGCCCTACTCCAAGGTGAGCGGGGGCGGTAATTCCCCAATCCCCATTTACCCTTCCCCATTCCCATTTTTGCCCCATAGGCATAATGGGAATGGGGAAGGTGCTAATTACGGTACCGCAAATTGCGGTACCGTAATTAGCTCTGAGGTCCCTTTGCGGGTCCCGTCCTTAACGCCTGGAAAAACCAGGCGTTAAGGGAGGACCCGCAAAGGGACCTCGTAGTAAGGCGGTAAGGGTTTACCGGTACCGGTGCCCTTACCGGTACCGGTAAACCCTTACCGCCTACCGTGTAATGAGGCCCCATATCTCCTACGGAGATTCCAAGCATCCTTCAGGCTGGATACAAGAGTTTCTAAGTGCAATGAACCTCATTGGTCTTGCACTGAGACCATATCTCCTACGGAGATTCCAAGCATCCTTCAGGCTGGATACAAGAGTTTCTAAGTGCAATGAACCTCATTGGTCTCGCACTGAGACCATATCTCCTACGGAGATTCCAAGCATCCTTCAGGCTGGATACAAGAGTTTCTAAGTGCAATGAACCTCATTGGTCTCGCACTGAGACCATATCTCCTACGGAGATTCCAAGCATCCTTCAGGCTGGATACAAGAGTTTCTAAGTGCAATGAACCTCATTGGTCTCGCACTGAACCATATCTCCTACGGAGATTCCAAGCATCCTTCAGGCTGGATACAAGAGTTTCTAAGTGCAATGAACCTCATTGGTCTCGCACTGAGACCACATCACCTAAGGAGATTCCAAGCATCCTTAAGGCTGGATACAAGAGTTTCTAAGTTCAATGAACCTCATTGGTCTTGCACTGAGACCATATCTCCTAAGGAGATTCCAAGCATCCTTCAGGCAGATACAAGAGTTTCTAAGTGCAATGAACCTCATTGGTCTCGCACTGAGACCATATCTCCTAAAGAGATTCCAAATATCCTTCAGGCTGGATACAAGAGTTTCTAAGTGCAATGAACCTCATTGGTCTCGCACTGAGACCATGGGCCTCATTACACGGTAGGCGGTAACCATGGCGCTATTAGCGCCATGGTTGCCGCCGGTACCGTACCGAGTCCGCCTTGGTGGATGGCGGAATTACCGCCCTACTCCAAGGTGAGCGGGGGCGGTAATTCGCCAATCCCCATTTACCCTTCCCCATTCCCATTTTTGCCCCATAGGGCATAATGGGAATGGGGAAGGTGCTAATTACGGTACCGCAAATTGCGGTACCGTAATTAGCTCTGAGGTCCCTTTGCGGGTCCCGTCCTTAACGCCTGGAAAAACCAGGCGTTAAGGGAGGACCCGCAAAGGGACCTCGTAGTAAGGCGGTAAGGGTTTACCGGTACCGGTGCCCTTACCGGTACCGGTAAACCCTTACCGCCTACCGTGTAATGAGGCCCCATATCTCCTACGGAGATTCCAAGCATCCTTCAGGCTGGATACAAGAGTTTCTAAGTGCAATGAACCTCATTGGTCTTGCACTGAGACCATATCTCCTACGGAGATTCCAAGCATCCTTCAGGCTGGATACAAGAGTTTCTAAGTGCAATGAACCTCATTGGTCTCGCACTGAGACCATATCTCCTACGGAGATTCCAAGCATCCTTCAGGCTGGATACAAGAGTTTCTAAGTGCAATGAACCTCATTGGTCTCGCACTGAGACCATATCTCCTACGGAGATTCCAAGCATCCTTCAGGCTGGATACAAGAGTTTCTAAGTGCAATGAACCTCATTGGTCTCGCACTGAGACCATATCTCCTACGGAGATTCCAAGCATCCTTCAGGCTGGATACAAGAGTTTCTAAGTGCAATGAACCTCATTGGTCTCGCACTGAGACCACATCACCTAAGGAGATTCCAAGCATCCTTAAGGCTGGATACAAGAGTTTCTAAGTGCAATGAACCTCATTGGTCTCGCACTGAGACCACATCACCTAAGGAGATTCCAAGCATCCTTCAGGCTGGATACAAGAGTTTCTAAGTGCAATGAACCTCATTGGTCTCGCACTGAAACCGTATCTCCTACGGAGATTCCAAGCATCCTTCAGGCTGGATACAAGAGTTTCTAAGTGCAATGAACCTCATTGGTCTTGCACTGAGACCATATCTCCTACGGAGATTCCAAGAATCCTTCAGGCTGGATACAAGAGTTTCTAAGTGCAATGAACCTCATTGGTCTTGCACTGAGACCATATCTCCTAAGGAGATTCCAAGCATCCTTCAGGCAGATACAAGAGTTTTCTAAGTGCAATGAACCTCATTGGTCTCGCACTGAGACCATATCTCCTATGGAGATTCCAAGCATCCTTCAGGCTGGATACAAGAGTTTCTAAGTGCAATGAACCTCATTGGTCTCGCACTGAGACCATATCTCCTACAGAGATTCCAAGCATCCTTCAGGCTGGATACAAGAGTTTCTAAGTGCAATGAACCTCATTGGTCTCGCACTGAGACCATATCTCCTACGGAGATTCCAAGCATCCTTCAGGCTGGATACAAGAGTTTCTAAGTGCAATGAACCTCATTGGTCTCGCACTGAAACCGTATTTCCTACGGAGATTCCAAGCATCCTTCAGGCTGGATACAAGAGTTTCCAAGTGCAATGAACCTCATTGGTCTCACACTGAGACCATATCTCCTAAGTAGATTCCAGGCATCCTTCAGGCAGATAAAAGAGTTTCTAAGTGCAATGAACCTCATTGGTCTCGCACTGAGACCACATCACCTAAGGAGATTCCAAGCATCCTTCAGGCTGGATACAAGAGTTTCTAAGTGCAATGAACCTCATTGGTCTCGCACTGAGACCATATCTCCTACAGAGATTCCAAGCATCCTTCAGGCTGGATGCAAGAGTTTCCAAGTGCAATGAACTTCATTGGTCTCGCACTGAGACCACATCACCTAAGGAGATTCCAAGCATCCTTCAGGCTGGATACAAGAGTTTCTAAGTGCAGTGAACCTCATTGGTCTCGCACTGAGACCACATCACCTAAGGAGATTCCAAGCATCCTTCAGGCTGTATACAAGAGTTTCTAAGTGCAATGAACCTCATTGGTCTCGCACTGAGACCATATCTCCTAAGGAGATTCCAAGCATCCTTCAGGCTGGATACAAGAGTTTCTAAGTGCAATGAGCTTCATTGGTCTCGTACTGAGACCATATCTCCTAAGGAGATTCCAAGCATCCTTCAGGCAGATACAAAAGTTTCTAAGTGCAATGAACCTCATTGGTCTCACACTGAGACCATATCTCCTACAGAGATTCCAAGCATCCTTCAGGCTGGATACAAGAGTTTCTAAGTGCAATGAACCTCATTGGTCTCGCACTGAGACCGTATCTCCTACGGAGATTCCAAGCATCCTTCAGGCTGGATACAAGAGTTTCTAAGTGCAATTAACCTCATTGGTCTCGCACTGAAACCGTATCTCCTACGGAGATTCCAAGCATCCTTCAGGCTGGATACAAGAGTTTCCAAGTGAAATGAACCTCATTGGTCTCTCACTGAGATCATATCACCTAAGAAGATTCCAAGCATCCTTCAGGCTCGATACAAGAGTTTCCAAGTGCAATGAACCTCATTGGTCTTGCACTGAGACCGCATCACCTAAGGAGATTCCAAGCATCCTTCAGGCTGGATACAAGAGTTTCCAAGTGCAATGAACCTCATTGGTCTCGCACTGAGACCACATCACCTAAGGAGATTCCAAGCATCCTTCAGGCTGGATACAAGAGTTTCTAAGTGCAATGAACCTCATTGGTCTCGCACTGAGACCATATCTCCTACAGAGATTCCAAGCATCCTTCAGGCTGGATGCAAGAGTTTCCAAGTGCAATGAACTTCATTGGTCTCGCACTGAGACCACATCACCTAAGGAGATTCCAAGCATCCTTCAGGCTGGATACAAGAGTTTCTAAGTGCAATGAACCTCATTGGTCTCGCACTGAGACCACATCACCTAATGAGATTCCAAGCATCCTTCAGGCAGATACAAGAGTTTCTAAGTGCAATGAACCTCATTGGTCTCGCACTGAGACCATATCTCCTAAAGAGATTCCAAGCATCCTTCAGGCTGGATACAAGAGTTTCTAAGTGCAATGAACCTCATTGGTCTCGCACTGAGACCATGGGCCTCATTACACGGTAGGCGGTAACCATGGCGCTATTAGCGCCATGGTTGCCGCCGGTACCGTACCGAGTCCGCCTTGGTGGATGGCGGAATTACCGCCCTACTCCAAGGTGAGCGGGGGCGGTAATTCCCCAATCCCCATTTACCCTTCCCCATTCCCATTTTTGCCCCATAGGCATAATGGGAATGGGGAAGGTGCTAATTACGGTACCGCAAATTGCGGTACCGTAATTAGCTCTGAGGTCCCTTTGCGGGTCCCGTCCTTAACGCCTGGAAAAACCAGGCGTTAAGGGAGGACCCGCAAAGGGACCTCGTAGTAAGGCGGTAAGGGTTTACCGGTACCGGTGCCCTTACCGGTACCGGTAAACCCTTACCGCCTACCGTGTAATGAGGCCCCATATCTCCTACGGAGATTCCAAGCATCCTTCAGGCTGGATACAAGAGTTTCTAAGTGCAATGAACCTCATTGGTCTTGCACTGAGACCATATCTCCTACGGAGATTCCAAGCATCCTTCAGGCTGGATACAAGAGTTTCTAAGTGCAATGAACCTCATTGGTCTCGCACTGAGACCATATCTCCTACGGAGATTCCAAGCATCCTTCAGGCTGGATACAAGAGTTTCTAAGTGCAATGAACCTCATTGGTCTCGCACTGAGACCATATCTCCTACGGAGATTCCAAGCATCCTTCAGGCTGGATACAAGAGTTTCTAAGTGCAATGAACCTCATTGGTCTCGCACTGAACCATATCTCCTACGGAGATTCCAAGCATCCTTCAGGCTGGATACAAGAGTTTCTAAGTGCAATGAACCTCATTGGTCTCGCACTGAGACCACATCACCTAAGGAGATTCCAAGCATCCTTAAGGCTGGATACAAGAGTTTCTAAGTTCAATGAACCTCATTGGTCTTGCACTGAGACCATATCTCCTAAGGAGATTCCAAGCATCCTTCAGGCAGATACAAGAGTTTCTAAGTGCAATGAACCTCATTGGTCTCGCACTGAGACCATATCTCCTAAAGAGATTCCAAATATCCTTCAGGCTGGATACAAGAGTTTCTAAGTGCAATGAACCTCATTGGTCTCGCACTGAGACCATGGGCCTCATTACACGGTAGGCGGTAACCATGGCGCTATTAGCGCCATGGTTGCCGCCGGTACCGTACCGAGTCCGCCTTGGTGGATGGTGGAATTACCGCCCTACTCCAAGGTGAGCGGGGGCGGTAATTCCCCAATCCCCATTTACCCTTCCCCATTCCCATTTTTGCCCCATAGGGCATAATGGGAATGGGGAAGGTGCTAATTACGGTACCGCAAATTGCGGTACCGTAATTAGCTCTGAGGTCCCTTTGCGGGTCCCGTCCTTAACGCCTGGAAAAACCAGGCGTTAAGGGAGGACCCGCAAAGGGACCTCGTAGTAAGGCGGTAAGGGTTTACCGGTACCGGTGCCCTTACCGGTACCGGTAAACCCTTACCGCCTACCGTGTAATGAGGCCCCATATCTCCTACGGAGATTCCAAGCATCCTTCAGGCTGGATACAAGAGTTTCTAAGTGCAATGAACCTCATTGGTCTTGCACTGAGACCATATCTCCTACGGAGATTCCAAGCATCCTTCAGGCTGGATACAAGAGTTTCTAAGTGCAATGAACCTCATTGGTCTCGCACTGAGACCATATCTCCTACGGAGATTCCAAGCATCCTTCAGGCTGGATACAAGAGTTTCTAAGTGCAATGAACCTCATTGGTCTCGCACTGAGACCATATCTCCTACGGAGATTCCAAGCATCCTTCAGGCTGGATACAAGAGTTTCTAAGTGCAATGAACCTCATTGGTCTCGCACTGAGACCATATCTCCTACGGAGATTCCAAGCATCCTTCAGGCTGGATACAAGAGTTTCTAAGTGCAATGAACCTCATTGGTCTCGCACTGAGACCACATCACCTAAGGAGATTCCAAGCATCCTTAAGGCTGGATACAAGAGTTTCTAAGTGCAATGAACCTCATTGGTCTCGCACTGAGACCACATCACCTAAGGAGATTCCAAGCATCCTTCAGGCTGGATACAAGAGTTTCTAAGTGCAATGAACCTCATTGGTCTCGCACTGAAACCGTATCTCCTACGGAGATTCCAAGCATCCTTCAGGCTGGATACAAGAGTTTCTAAGTGCAATGAACCTCATTGGTCTTGCACTGAGACCATATCTCCTACGGAGATTCCAAGAATCCTTCAGGCTGGATACAAGAGTTTCTAAGTGCAATGAACCTCATTGGTCTTGCACTGAGACCATATCTCCTAAGGAGATTCCAAGCATCCTTCAGGCAGATACAAGAGTTTTCTAAGTGCAATGAACCTCATTGGTCTCGCACTGAGACCATATCTCCTATGGAGATTCCAAGCATCCTTCAGGCTGGATACAAGAGTTTCTAAGTGCAATGAACCTCATTGGTCTCGCACTGAGACCATATCTCCTACAGAGATTCCAAGCATCCTTCAGGCTGGATACAAGAGTTTCTAAGTGCAATGAACCTCATTGGTCTCGCACTGAGACCATATCTCCTACGGAGATTCCAAGCATCCTTCAGGCTGGATACAAGAGTTTCTAAGTGCAATGAACCTCATTGGTCTCGCACTGAAACCGTATTTCCTACGGAGATTCCAAGCATCCTTCAGGCTGGATACAAGAGTTTCCAAGTGCAATGAACCTCATTGGTCTTGCTCTGAGATCACATCACCTAAGGAGATTCCAAGCATCCTTCAGGCTGGATACAAGAGTTTCCAAGTGCAATGAACCTCATTGGTCTCACACTGAGACCATATCTCCTAAGTAGATTCCAGGCATCCTTCAGGCAGATAAAAGAGTTTCTAAGTGCAATGAACCTCATTGGTCTCGCACTGAGACCACATCACCTAAGGAGATTCCAAGCATCCTTCAGGCTGGATACAAGAGTTTCTAAGTGCAATGAACCTCATTGGTCTCGCACTGAGACCATATCTCCTACAGAGATTCCAAGCATCCTTCAGGCTGGATGCAAGAGTTTCCAAGTGCAATGAACTTCATTGGTCTCGCACTGAGACCACATCACCTAAGGAGATTCCAAGCATCCTTCAGGCTGGATACAAGAGTTTCTAAGTGCAGTGAACCTCATTGGTCTCGCACTGAGACCACATCACCTAAGGAGATTCCAAGCATCCTTCAGGCTGTATACAAGAGTTTCTAAGTGCAATGAACCTCATTGGTCTCGCACTGAGACCATATCTCCTAAGGAGATTCCAAGCATCCTTCAGGCTGGATACAAGAGTTTCTAAGTGCAATGAGCTTCATTGGTCTCGTACTGAGACCATATCTCCTAAGGAGATTCCAAGCATCCTTCAGGCAGATACAAAAGTTTCTAAGTGCAATGAACCTCATTGGTCTCACACTGAGACCATATCTCCTACAGAGATTCCAAGCATCCTTCAGGCTGGATACAAGAGTTTCTAAGTGCAATGAACCTCATTGGTCTCGCACTGAGACCGTATCTCCTACGGAGATTCCAAGCATCCTTCAGGCTGGATACAAGAGTTTCTAAGTGCAATTAACCTCATTGGTCTCGCACTGAAACCGTATCTCCTACGGAGATTCCAAGCATCCTTCAGGCTGGATACAAGAGTTTCCAAGTGAAATGAACCTCATTGGTCTCTCACTGAGATCATATCACCTAAGAAGATTCCAAGCATCCTTCAGGCTCGATACAAGAGTTTCCAAGTGCAATGAACCTCATTGGTCTTGCACTGAGACCGCATCACCTAAGGAGATTCCAAGCATCCTTCAGGCTGGATACAAGAGTTTCCAAGTGCAATGAACCTCATTGGTCTCGCACTGAGACCACATCACCTAAGGAGATTCCAAGCATCCTTCAGGCTGGATACAAGAGTTTCTAAGTGCAATGAACCTCATTGGTCTCGCACTGAGACCATATCTCCTACAGAGATTCCAAGCATCCTTCAGGCTGGATGCAAGAGTTTCCAAGTGCAATGAACTTCATTGGTCTCGCACTGAGACCACATCACCTAAGGAGATTCCAAGCATCCTTCAGGCTGGATACAAGAGTTTCTAAGTGCAATGAACCTCATTGGTCTCGCACTGAGACCACATCACCTAATGAGATTCCAAGCATCCTTCAGGCAGATACAAGAGTTTCTAAGTGCAATGAACCTCATTGGTCTCGCACTGAGACCATATCTCCTAAAGAGATTCCAAGCATCCTTCAGGCTGGATACAAGAGTTTCTAAGTGCAATGAACCTCATTGGTCTCGCACTGAGACCATGGGCCTCATTACACGGTAGGCGGTAACCATGGCGCTATTAGCACCATGGTTGCCGCCGGTACCGTACCGAGTCCGCCTTGGTGGATGGCGGAATTACCGCCCTACTCCAAGGTGAGCGGGGGCGGTAATTCCCCAATCCCCATTTACCCTTCCCCATTCCCATTTTTGCCCCATAGGGCATAATGGGAATGGGGAAGGTGCTAATTACGGTACCGCAAATTGCGGTACCGTAATTAGCTCTGAGGTCCCTTTGCGGGTCCCGTCCTTAACGCCTGGAAAAACCAGGCGTTAAGGGAGGACCCGCAAAGGGACCTCGTAGTAAGGCGGTAAGGGTTTACCAGTACCGGTGCCCTTACCGGTACCGGTAAACCCTTACCGCCTACCGTGTAATGAGGCCCCATATCTCCTACGGAGATTCCAAGCATCCTTCAGGCTGGATACAAGAGTTTCTAAGTGCAATGAACCTCATTGGTCTCGCACTGAAACCGTATTTCCTACGGAGATTCCAAGCATCCTTCAGGCTGGATACAAGAGTTTCTAAGTGCAATGAACCTCATTGGTCTCGCACTGAGACCATATCTCCTACGGAGATTCCAAGCATCCTTCAGGCTGGATACAAGAGTTTCTAAGTGCAATGAACCTCATTGGTCTCGCACTGAGACCATATCTCCTACGGAGATTCCAAGCATCCTTCAGGCTGGATACAAGAGTTTCTAAGTGCAATGAACCTCATTGGTCTCGCACTGAGACCATATCTCCTACGGAGATTCCAAGCATCCTTCAGGCTGGATACAAGAGTTTCTAAGTGCAATGAACCTCATTGGTCTCGCACTGAGACCATATCTCCTACGGAGATTCCAAGCATCCTTCAGGCTGGATACAAGAGTTTCTAAGTGCAATGAACCTCATTGGTCTCGCACTGAAACCGTATCTCCTACGGAGATTCCAAGCATCCTTCAAGCTGGATACAAGAGTTTCTAAGTGCAATGAACCTCATTGGTCTCGCACTGAGACCATATCTCCTACGGAGATTCCAAGCATCCTTCAGGCTGGATACAAGAGTTTCTAAGTGCAATGAACCTCATTGGTCTCGCACTGAGACCATATCTCCTACGGAGATTCCAAGCATCCTTCAGGCTGAATACAAGAGTTTCTAAGTGCAATGAACCTCATTGGTCTTGCACTGAGACCATATCTCCTACGGAGATTCCAAGCATCCTTCAGGCTGGATACAAGAGTTTCTAAGTGCAATGAACCTCATTGGTCTCGCACTGAGACCATATCTCCTACGGAGATTCCAAGCATCCTTCAGGCTGGATACAAGAGTTTCTAAGTGCAATGAACCTCATTGGTCTCGCCCTGAGACCATATCTCCTACGGAGATTCCAAGGATCCTTCAGGCTGGATACAAGAGTTTCCAAGTGAAATGAACCTCATTGGTCTCTCACTGAGACCACATCACCTAAGGAGATTCCAAGCATCCTTCAGGCTGGATACAAGAGTTTCCAAGTGCAATGAACCTCATTGGTCTCGCACTGAGACCACATCACCTAAGGAGATTCCAAGCATCCTTCAGGCTGTATACAAGAGTTTCTAAGTGCAATGAACCTCATTGGTCTCGCACTGAGACCATATCTCCTACAGAGATTCCAAGCATCCTTCAGGCTGGATGCAAGAGTTTCCAAGTGCAATGAACTTCATTGGTCTCGCACTGAGACCACATCACCTAAGGAGATTCCAAGCATCCTTCAGGCTGGATACAAGAGTTTCTAAGTGCAATGAACCTCATTGGTCTCGCACTGAGACCACATCACCTAAGGAGATTCCAAGCATCCTTCAGTCTGTATACAAGAGTTTCTAAGTGCAATGAACCACATTGGTCTCGCACTGAGACCATATCTCCTAAGGAGATTCCAAGCATCCTTCAGGCTGGATACAAGAGTTTCTAAGTGCAATGAACCTCATTGGTCTCGCACTGAGACCATATCTCCTACGGAGATTCCAAGCATCCTTCAGGCTGGATACAAGAGTTTCTAAGTGCAATGAACCTCATTGGTCTCGCCCTGAGACCATATCTCCTACCGAGATTCCAAGGATCCTTCAGGCTGGATACAAGAGTTTCCAAGTGAAATGAACCTCATTGGTCTCTCACTGAGACCACATCACCTAAGGAGATTCCAAGCATCCTTCAGGCTGGATACAAGAGTTTCCAAGTGCAATGAACCTCATTGGTCTCGCACTGAGACCACATCACCTAAGGAGATTCCAAGCATCCTTCAGGCTGGATACAAGAGTTTCTAAGTGCAATGAACCTCATTGGTCTCGCACTGAGACCATATCTCCTACGGAGATTCCAAGCATCCTTCAGGCTGGATACAAGAGTTTCTAAGTGCAATGAACCTCATTGGTCTCGCACTGAGACCATATCTCCTACGGAGATTCCAAGCATCCTTCAGGCTGGATACAAGAGTTTCTAAGTGCAATGAACCTCATTGGTCTCGCACTGAGACCGTATCTCCTACGGAGATTCCAAGCATCCTTCAGGCTGGATACAAGAGTTTCTAAGTGCAATTAACCTCATTGGTCTCGCACTGAAACCGTATCTCCTACGGAGATTCCAAGCATCCTTCAGGCTGGATACAAGAGTTTCCAAGTGAAATGAACCTCATTGGTCTCTCACTGAGATCATATCACCTAAGAAGATTCCAAGCATCCTTCAGGCTCGATACAAGAGTTTCCAAGTGCAATGAACCTCATTGGTCTTGCACTGAGACCGCATCACCTAAGGAGATTCCAAGCATCCTTCAGGCTGGATACAAGAGTTTCCAAGTGCAATGAACCTCATTGGTCTCGCACTGAGACCACATCACCTAAGGAGATTCCAAGCATCCTTCAGGCTGGATACAAGAGTTTCTAAGTGCAATGAACCTCATTGGTCTCGCACTGAGACCATATCTCCTACAGAGATTCCAAGCATCCTTCAGGCTGGATGCAAGAGTTTCCAAGTGCAATGAACTTCATTGGTCTCGCACTGAGACCACATCACCTAAGGAGATTCCAAGCATCCTTCAGGCTGGATACAAGAGTTTCTAAGTGCAATGAACCTCATTGGTCTCGCACTGAGACCACATCACCTAATGAGATTCCAAGCATCCTTCAGGCAGATACAAGAGTTTCTAAGTGCAATGAACCTCATTGGTCTCGCACTGAGACCATATCTCCTAAAGAGATTCCAAGCATCCTTCAGGCTGGATACAAGAGTTTCTAAGTACAATGAACCTCATTGGTCTCGCACTGAGACCATGGGCCTCATTACACGGTAGGCGGTAACCATGGCGCTATTAGCGCCATGGTTGCCGCCGGTACCGTACCGAGTCCGCCTTGGTGGATGGCGGAATTACCGCCCTACTCCAAGGTGAGCGGGGGCGGTAATTCCCCAATCCCCATTTACCCTTCCCCATTCCCATTTTTGCCCCATAGGGCATAATGGGAATGGGGAAGGTGCTAATTACGGTACCGCAAATTGCGGTACCGTAATTAGCTCTGAGGTCCCTTTGCGGGTCCCGTCCTTAACGCCTGGAAAAACCAGGCGTTAAGGGAGGACCCGCAAAGGGACCTCGTAGTAAGGCGGTAAGGGTTTACCAGTACCGGTGCCCTTACCGGTACCGGTAAACCCTTACCGCCTACCGTGTAATGAGGCCCCATATCTCCTACGGAGATTCCAAGCATCCTTCAGGCTGGATACAAGAGTTTCTAAGTGCAATGAACCTCATTGGTCTCGCACTGAAACCGTATTTCCTACGGAGATTCCAAGCATCCTTCAGGCTGGATACAAGAGTTTCTAAGTGCAATGAACCTCATTGGTCTCGCACTGAGACCATATCTCCTACGGAGATTCCAAGCATCCTTCAGGCTGGATACAAGAGTTTCTAAGTGCAATGAACCTCATTGGTCTCGCACTGAGACCATATCTCCTACGGAGATTCCAAGCATCCTTCAGGCTGGATACAAGAGTTTCTAAGTGCAATGAACCTCATTGGTCTCGCACTGAGACCATATCTCCTACGGAGATTCCAAGCATCCTTCAGGCTGGATACAAGAGTTTCTAAGTGCAATGAACCTCATTGGTCTCGCACTGAGACCATATCTCCTACGGAGATTCCAAGCATCCTTCAGGCTGGATACAAGAGTTTCTAAGTTCAATGAACCTCATTGGTCTCGCACTGAGACCGTATCTCCTACGGAGATTCCAAGCATCCTTCAGGCTGGATACAAGAGTTTCTAAGTGTAATGAACCTCATTGGTCTCGCCCTGAGACCGTATCTCCTACGGAGATTCCAAGCATCCTTCAGGCTGGATACAAGAGTTTCTAAGTGCAATGAACCTCATTGGTCTCGCACTGAAACCGTATCTCCTACGGAGATTCCAAGCATCCTTCAAGCTGGACACAAGAGTTTCTAAGTGCAATGAACCTCATTGGTCTCGCACTGAGACCATATCTCCTACGGAGATTCCAAGCATCCTTCAGGCTGGATACAAGAGTTTCTAAGTGCAATGAACCTCATTGGTCTCGCACTGAGACCATATCTCCTACGGAGATTCCAAGCATCCTTCAGGCTGAATACAAGAGTTTCTAAGTGCAATGAACCTCATTGGTCTTGCACTGAGACCATATCTCCTACGGAGATTCCAAGCATCCTTCAGGCTGGATACAAGAGTTTCTAAGTGCAATGAACCTCATTGGTCTCGCACTGAGACCATATCTCCTACGGAGATTCCAAGCATCCTTCAGGCTGGATACAAGAGTTTCTAAGTGCAATGAACCTCATTGGTCTCGCCCTGAGACCATATCTCCTACGGAGATTCCAAGGATCCTTCAGGCTGGATACAAGAGTTTCCAAGTGAAATGAACCTCATTGGTCTCTCACTGAGACCACATCACCTAAGGAGATTCCAAGCATCCTTCAGGCTGGATACAAGAGTTTCCAAGTGCAATGAACCTCATTGGTCTCGCACTGAGACCACATCACCTAAGGAGATTCCAAGCATCCTTCAGGCTGTATACAAGAGTTTCTAAGTGCAATGAACCTCATTGGTCTCGCACTGAGACCATATCTCCTACAGAGATTCCAAGCATCCTTCAGGCTGGATGCAAGAGTTTCCAAGTGCAATGAACTTCATTGGTCTCGCACTGAGACCACATCACCTAAGGAGATTCCAAGCATCCTTCAGGCTGGATACAAGAGTTTCTAAGTGCAATGAACCTCATTGGTCTCGCACTGAGACCACATCACCTAAGGAGATTCCAAGCATCCTTCAGTCTGTATACAAGAGTTTCTAAGTGCAATGAACCACATTGGTCTCGCACTGAGACCATATCTCCTAAGGAGATTCCAAGCATCCTTCAGGCTGGATACAAGAGTTTCTAAGTGCAATGAGCTTCATTGGTCTTGCACTGAGACCATATCTCCTACGGAGATTCCAAGCATCCTTCAGGCTGGATACAAGAGTTTCTAAGTGCAATGAACCTCATTGGTCTCGCACTGAGACCATATCTCCTACGGAGATTCCAAGCATCCTTCAGGCTGGATACAAGAGTTTCTAAGTGCAATGAACCTCATTGGTCTCGCCCTGAGACCATATCTCCTACGGAGATTCCAAGGATCCTTCAGGCTGGATACAAGAGTTTCCAAGTGAAATGAACCTCATTGGTCTCTCACTGAGACCACATCACCTAAGGAGATTCCAAGCATCCTTCAGGCTGGATACAAGAGTTTCCAAGTGCAATGAACCTCATTGGTCTCGCACTGAGACCACATCACCTAAGGAGATTCCAAGCATCCTTCAGGCTGGATACAAGAGTTTCCAAGTGCAATGAACCTCATTGGTCTCGCACTGAGACCACATCACCTAAGGAGATTCCAAGCATCCTTCAGGCTGGATACAAGAGTTTCTAAGTGCAATGAACCTCATTGGTCTCGCACTGAGACCATATCTCCTACAGAGATTCCAAGCATCCTTCAGGCTGGATGCAAGAGTTTCCAAGTGCAATGAACTTCATTGGTCTCGCACTGAGACCACATCACCTAAGGAGATTCCAAGCATCCTTCAGGCTGGATACAAGAGTTTCTAAGTGCAATGAACCTCATTGGTCTCGCACTGAGACCACATCACCTAATGAGATTCCAAGCATCCTTCAGGCAGATACAAGAGTTTCTAAGTGCAATGAACCTCATTGGTCTCGCACTGAGACCATATCTCCTAAAGAGATTCCAAGCATCCTTCAGGCTGGATACAAGAGTTTCTAAGTACAATGAACCTCATTGGTCTCGCACTGAGACCATGGGCCTCATTACACGGTAGGCGGTAACCATGGCGCTATTAGCGCCATGGTTGCCGCCGGTACCGTACCGAGTCCGCCTTGGTGGATGGCGGAATTACCGCCCTACTCCAAGGTGAGCGGGGGCGGTAATTCCCCAATCCCCATTTACCCTTCCCCATTCCCATTTTTGCCCCATAGGGCATAATGGGAATGGGGAAGGTGCTAATTACGGTACCGCAAATTGCGGTACCGTAATTAGCTCTGAGGTCCCTTTGCGGGTCCCGTCCTTAACGCCTGGAAAAACCAGGCGTTAAGGGAGGACCCGCAAAGGGACCTCGTAGTAAGGCGGTAAGGGTTTACCAGTACCGGTGCCCTTACCGGTACCGGTAAACCCTTACCGCCTACCGTGTAATGAGGCCCCATATCTCCTACGGAGATTCCAAGCATCCTTCAGGCTGGATACAAGAGTTTCTAAGTGCAATGAACCTCATTGGTCTCGCACTGAAACCGTATTTCCTACGGAGATTCCAAGCATCCTTCAGGCTGGATACAAGAGTTTCTAAGTGCAATGAACCTCATTGGTCTCGCACTGAGACCATATCTCCTACGGAGATTCCAAGCATCCTTCAGGCTGGATACAAGAGTTTCTAAGTGCAATGAACCTCATTGGTCTCGCACTGAGACCATATCTCCTACGGAGATTCCAAGCATCCTTCAGGCTGGATACAAGAGTTTCTAAGTGCAATGAACCTCATTGGTCTCGCACTGAGACCATATCTCCTACGGAGATTCCAAGCATCCTTCAGGCTGGATACAAGAGTTTCTAAGTGCAATGAACCTCATTGGTCTCGCACTGAGACCATATCTCCTACGGAGATTCCAAGCATCCTTCAGGCTGGATACAAGAGTTTCTAAGTTCAATGAACCTCATTGGTCTCGCACTGAGACCGTATCTCCTACGGAGATTCCAAGCATCCTTCAGGCTGGATACAAGAGTTTCTAAGTGTAATGAACCTCATTGGTCTCGCCCTGAGACCGTATCTCCTACGGAGATTCCAAGCATCCTTCAGGCTGGATACAAGAGTTTCTAAGTGCAATGAACCTCATTGGTCTCGCACTGAAACCGTATCTCCTACGGAGATTCCAAGCATCCTTCAAGCTGGACACAAGAGTTTCTAAGTGCAATGAACCTCATTGGTCTCGCACTGAGACCATATCTCCTACGGAGATTCCAAGCATCCTTCAGGCTGGATACAAGAGTTTCTAAGTGCAATGAACCTCATTGGTCTCGCACTGAGACCATATCTCCTACGGAGATTCCAAGCATCCTTCAGGCTGAATACAAGAGTTTCTAAGTGCAATGAACCTCATTGGTCTTGCACTGAGACCATATCTCCTACGGAGATTCCAAGCATCCTTCAGGCTGGATACAAGAGTTTCTAAGTGCAATGAACCTCATTGGTCTCGCACTGAGACCATATCTCCTACGGAGATTCCAAGCATCCTTCAGGCTGGATACAAGAGTTTCTAAGTGCAATGAACCTCATTGGTCTCGCCCTGAGACCATATCTCCTACGGAGATTCCAAGGATCCTTCAGGCTGGATACAAGAGTTTCCAAGTGAAATGAACCTCATTGGTCTCTCACTGAGACCACATCACCTAAGGAGATTCCAAGCATCCTTCAGGCTGGATACAAGAGTTTCCAAGTGCAATGAACCTCATTGGTCTCGCACTGAGACCACATCACCTAAGGAGATTCCAAGCATCCTTCAGGCTGTATACAAGAGTTT
The DNA here is from genome assembly GCF_040938575.1 of Ambystoma mexicanum. NCBI lineage: Eukaryota > Metazoa > Chordata > Amphibia > Caudata > Ambystomatidae > Ambystoma > Ambystoma mexicanum. The sequence goes on from NC_090924.1 coordinate 1,488,402,135, forward strand.
CTAAGTGCAATGAACCTCATTGGTCTCGCACTGAGACCATATCTCCTACAGAGATTCCAAGCATCCTTCAGGCTGGATGCAAGAGTTTCCAAGTGCAATGAACTTCATTGGTCTCGCACTGAGACCACATCACCTAAGGAGATTCCAAGCATCCTTCAGGCTGGATACAAGAGTTTCTAAGTGCAATGAACCTCATTGGTCTCGCACTGAGACCACATCACCTAAGGAGATTCCAAGCATCCTTCAGTCTGTATACAAGAGTTTCTAAGTGCAATGAACCACATTGGTCTCGCACTGAGACCATATCTCCTAAGGAGATTCCAAGCATCCTTCAGGCTGGATACAAGAGTTTCTAAGTGCAATGAGCTTCATTGGTCTTGCACTGAGACCATATCTCCTACGGAGATTCCAAGCATCCTTCAGGCTGGATACAAGAGTTTCTAAGTGCAATGAACCTCATTGGTCTCGCACTGAGACCATATCTCCTACGGAGATTCCAAGCATCCTTCAGGCTGGATACAAGAGTTTCTAAGTGCAATGAACCTCATTGGTCTCGCCCTGAGACCATATCTCCTACGGAGATTCCAAGGATCCTTCAGGCTGGATACAAGAGTTTCCAAGTGAAATGAACCTCATTGGTCTCTCACTGAGACCACATCACCTAAGGAGATTCCAAGCATCCTTCAGGCTGGATACAAGAGTTTCCAAGTGCAATGAACCTCATTGGTCTCGCACTGAGACCACATCACCTAAGGAGATTCCAAGCATCCTTCAGGCTGGATACAAGAGTTTCTAAGTGCAATGAACCTCATTGGTCTCGCACTGAGACCATATCTCCTACGGAGATTCCAAGCATCCTTCAGGCTGGATACAAGAGTTTCTAAGTGCAATGAACCTCATTGGTCTCGCACTGAGACCATATCTCCTACGGAGATTCCAAGCATCCTTCAGGCTGGATACAAGAGTTTCTAAGTGCAATGAACCTCATTGGTCTCGCACTGAACCATATCTCCTACGGAGATTCCAAGCATCCTTCAGGCTGGATACAAGAGTTTCTAAGTGCAATGAACCTCATTGGTCTCGCACTGAGACCACATCACCTAAGGAGATTCCAAGCATCCTTAAGGCTGGATACAAGAGTTTCTAAGTTCAATGAACCTCATTGGTCTTGCACTGAGACCATATCTCCTAAGGAGATTCCAAGCATCCTTCAGGCAGATACAAGAGTTTCTAAGTGCAATGAACCTCATTGGTCTCGCACTGAGACCATATCTCCTAAAGAGATTCCAAGCATCCTTCAGGCTGGATACAAGAGTTTCTAAGTGCAATGAACCTCATTGGTCTCGCACTGAGACCATGGGCCTCATTACACGGTAGGCGGTAACCATGGCGCTATTAGCGCCATGGTTGCCGCCGGTACCGTACCGAGTCCGCCTTGGTGGATGGCGGAATTACCGCCCTACTCCAAGGTGAGCGGGGGCGGTAATTCCCCAATCCCCATTTACCCTTCCCCATTCCCATTTTTGCCCCATAGGGCATAATGGGAATGGGGAAGGTGCTAATTACGGTACCGCAAATTGCGGTACCGTAATTAGCTCTGAGGTCCCTTTGCAGGTCCCGTCCTTAACGCCTGGAAAAACCAGGCGTTAAGGGAGGACCCGCAAAGGGACCTCGTAGTAAGGCGGTAAGGGTTTACCGGTACCGGTGCCCTTACCGGTACCGGTAAACCCTTACCGCCTACCGTGTAATGAGGCCCCATATCTCCTACGGAGATTCCAAGCATCCTTCAGGCTGGATACAAGAGTTTCTAAGTGCAATGAACCTCATTGGTCTTGCACTGAGACCATATCTCCTACGGAGATTCCAAGCATCCTTCAGGCTGGATACAAGAGTTTCTAAGTGCAATGAACCTCATTGGTCTCGCACTGAGACCATATCTCCTACGGAGATTCCAAGCATCCTTCAGGCTGGATACAAGAGTTTCTAAGTGCAATGAACCTCATTGGTCTCGCACTGAGACCATATCTCCTACGGAGATTCCAAGCATCCTTCAGGCTGGATACAAGAGTTTCTAAGTGCAATGAACCTCATTGGTCTCGCACTGAGACCATATCTCCTACGGAGATTCCAAGCATCCTTCAGGCTGGATACAAGAGTTTCTAAGTGCAATGAACCTCATTGGTCTCGCACTGAGACCACATCACCTAAGGAGATTCCAAGCATCCTTAAGGCTGGATACAAGAGTTTCTAAGTGCAATGAACCTCATTGGTCTCGCACTGAGACCACATCACCTAAGGAGATTCCAAGCATCCTTCAGGCTGGATACAAGAGTTTCTAAGTGCAATGAACCTCATTGGTCTCGCACTGAAACCGTATCTCCTACGGAGATTCCAAGCATCCTTCAGGCTGGATACAAGAGTTTCTAAGTGCAATGAACCTCATTGGTCTTGCACTGAGACCATATCTCCTACGGAGATTCCAAGAATCCTTCAGGCTGGATACAAGAGTTTCTAAGTGCAATGAACCTGATTGGTCTTGCACTGAGACCATATCTCCTAAGGAGATTCCAAGCATCCTTCAGGCAGATACAAGAGTTTTCTAAGTGCAATGAACCTCATTGGTCTCGCACTGAGACCATATCTCCTATGGAGATTCCAAGCATCCTTCAGGCTGGATACAAGAGTTTCTAAGTGCAATGAACCTCATTGGTCTCGCACTGAGACCATATCTCCTACGGAGATTCCAAGCATCCTTCAGGCTGGATACAAGAGTTTCTAAGTGCAATGAACCTCATTGGTCTCGCACTGAGACCATATCTCCTACGGAGATTCCAAGCATCCTTCAGGCTGGATACAAGAGTTTCTAAGTGCAATGAACCTCATTGGTCTCGCACTGAAACCGTATTTCCTACGGAGATTCCAAGCATCCTTCAGGCTGGATACAAGAGTTTCCAAGTGCAATGAACCTCATTGGTCTTGCTCTGAGATCACATCACCTAAGGAGATTCCAAGCATCCTTCAGGCTGGATACAAGAGTTTCCAAGTGCAATGAACCTCATTGGTCTCACACTGAGACCATATCTCCTAAGTAGATTCCAGGCATCCTTCAAGCAGATAAAAGAGTTTCTAAGTGCAATGGACCTCATTGGTCTCGCACTGAGACCACATCACCTAAGGAGATTCCAAGCATCCTTCAGGCTGGATACAAGAGTTTCTAAGTGCAATGAACCTCATTGGTCTCGCACTGAGACCATATCTCCTACAGAGATTCCAAGCATCCTTCAGGCTGGATGCAAGAGTTTCCAAGTGCAATGAACTTCATTGGTCTCGCACTGAGACCACATCACCTAAGGAGATTCCAAGCATCCTTCAGGCTGGATACAAGAGTTTCTAAGTGCAGTGAACCTCATTGGTCTCGCACTGAGACCACATCACCTAAGGAGATTCCAAGCATCCTTCAGGCTGTATACAAGAGTTTCTAAGTGCAATGAACCTCATTGGTCTCGCACTGAGACCATATCTCCTAAGGAGATTCCAAGCATCCTTCAGGCTGGATACAAGAGTTTCTAAGTGCAATGAGCTTCATTGGTCTCGCACTGAGACCATATCTCCTAAGGAGATTCCAAGCATCCTTCAGGCAGATACAAAAGTTTCTAAGTGCAATGAACCTCATTGGTCTCACACTGAGACCATATCTCCTACAGAGATTCCAAGCATCCTTCAGGCTGGATACAAGAGTTTCTAAGTGCAATGAACCTCATTGGTCTCGCACTGAGACCGTATCTCCTACGGAGATTCCAAGCATCCTTCAGGCTGGATACAAGAGTTTCTAAGTGCAATTAACCTCATTGGTCTCGCACTGAAACCGTATCTCCTACGGAGATTCCAAGCATCCTTCAGGCTGGATACAAGAGTTTCTAAGTGCAATGAACCTCATTGGTCTCGCACTGAGACCATATCTCCTACGGAGATTCCAAGCATCCTCCAGGCTGGATACAAGAGTTTCTAAGTGCAATGAACCTCATTGGTCTCGCACTGAGACCACATCACCTAAGGAGATTCCAAGCATCCTTAAGGCTGGATACAAGAGTTTCTAAGTGCAATGAACCTCATTGGCCTCGCACTGAGACCACATCACCTAAGGAGATTCCAAGCATCCTTCAGGCTGGATACAAGAGTTTCTAAGTGCAATGAACCTCATTGGTCTCGCACTGAAACCGTATCTCCTACGGAGATTCCAAGCATCCTTCAGGCTGGATAAAAGAGTTTCTAAGTGCAATGAACCTCATTGGTCTTGCACTGAGACCATATCTCCTACGGAGATTCCAAGAATCCTTCAGGCTGGATACAAGAGTTTCTAAGTGCAATGAACCTCATTGGTCTTGCACTGAGACCATATCTCCTAAGGAGATTCCAAGCATCCTTCAGGCAGATACAAGAGTTTTCTAAGTGCAATGAACCTCATTGGTCTCGCACTGAGACCATATCTCCTATGGAGATTCCAAGCATCCTTCAGGCTGGATACAAGAGTTTCTAAGTGCAATGAACCTCATTGGTCTCGCACTGAGACCATATCTCCTACGGAGATTCCAAGCATCCTTCAGGCTGGATACAAGAGTTTCTAAGTGCAATGAACCTCATTGGTCTCGCACTGAGACCATATCTCCTACGGAGATTCCAAGCATCCTTCAGGCTGGATACAAGAGTTTCTAATTGCAATGAACCTCATTGGTCTCGCACTGAAACCGTATTTCCTACGGAGATTCCAAGCATCCTTCAGGCTGGATACAAGAGTTTCCAAGTGCAATGAACCTCATTGGTCTTGCTCTGAGATCACATCACCTAAGGAGATTCCAAGCATCCTTCAGGCTGGATACAAGAGTTTCCAAGTGCAATGAACCTCATTGGTCTCACACTGAGACCATATCTCCTAAGTAGATTCCAGGCATCCTTCAGGCAGATAAAAGAGTTTCTAAGTGCAATGAACCTCATTGGTCTCGCACTGAGACCACATCACCTAAGGAGATTCCAAGCATCCTTAACGCTAGATACAAGAGTTTCTAAGTGCAATGAACCTCATTGGTCTCGCACTGAGACCATATCTCCTACAGAGATTCCAAGCATCCTTCAGGCTGGATGCAAGAGTTTCCAAGTGCAATGAACTTCATTGGTCTCGCACTGAGACCACATCACCTAAGGAGATTCCAAGCATCCTTCAGGCTGGATACAAGAGTTTCTAAGTGCAGTGAACCTCATTGGTCTCGCACTGAGACCACATCACCTAAGGAGATTCCAAGCATCCTTCAGGCTGTATACAAGAGTTTCTAAGTGCAATGAACCTCATTGGTCTCGCACTGAGACCATATCTCCTAAGGAGATTCCAAGCATCCTTCAGGCTGGATACAAGAGTTTCTAAGTGCAATGAGCTTCATTGGTCTCGTACTGAGACCATATCTCCTAAGGAGATTCCAAGCATCCTTCAGGCAGATACAAAAGTTTCTAAGTGCAATGAACCTCATTGGTCTCACACTGAGACCATATCTCCTACAGAGATTCCAAGCATCCTTCAGGCTGGATACAAGAGTTTCTAAGTGCAATGAACCTCATTGGTCTCGCACTGAGACCGTATCTCCTACGGAGATTCCAAGCATCCTTCAGGCTGGATACAAGAGTTTCTAAGTGCAATTAACCTCATTGGTCTCGCACTGAAACCGTATCTCCTACGGAGATTCCAAGCATCCTTCAGGCTGGATACAAGAGTTTCCAAGTGAAATGAACCTCATTGGTCTCTCACTGAGATCATATCACCTAAGAAGATTCCAAGCATCCTTCAGGCTCGATACAAGAGTTTCCAAGTGCAATGAACCTCATTGGTCTTGCACTGAGACCGCATCACCTAAGGAGATTCCAAGCATCCTTCAGGCTGGATACAAGAGTTTCCAAGTGCAATGAACCTCATTGGTCTCGCACTGAGACCACATCACCTAAGGAGATTCCAAGCATCCTTCAGGCTGGATACAAGAGTTTCTAAGTGCAATGAACCTCATTGGTCTCGCACTGAGACCATATCTCCTACAGAGATTCCAAGCATCCTTCAGGCTGGATGCAAGAGTTTCCAAGTGCAATGAACTTCATTGGTCTCGCACTGAGACCACATCACCTAAGGAGATTCCAAGCATTCTTCAGGCTGGATACAAGAGTTTCTAAGTGCAATGAACCTCATTGGTCTCGCACTGAGACCACATCACCTAATGAGATTCCAAGCATCCTTCAGGCAGATACAAGAGTTTCTAAGTGCAATGAACCTCATTGGTCTCGCACTGAGACCATATCTCCTAAAGAGATTCCAAGCATCCTTCAGGCTGGATACAAGAGTTTCTAAGTGCAATGAACCTCATTGGTCTCGCACTGAGACCATGGGCCTCATTACACGGTAGGCGGTAACCATGGCGCTATTAGCGCCATGGTTGCCGCCGGTACCGTACCGAGTCCGCCTTGGTGGATGGCGGAATTACCGCCCTACTCCAAGGTGAGCGGGGGCGGTAATTCCCCAATCCCCATTTACCCTTCCCCATTCCCATTTTTGCCCCATAGGGCATAATGGGAATGGGGAAGGTGCTAATTACGGTACCGCAAATTGCGGTACCGTAATTAGCTCTGAGGTCCCTTTGCGGGTCCCGTCCTTAACGCCTGGAAAAACCAGGCGTTAAGGGAGGACCCGCAAAGGGACCTCGTAGTAAGGCGGTAAGGGTTTACCAGTACCGGTGCCCTTACCGGTACCGGTAAACCCTTACCGCCTACCGTGTAATGAGGCCCCATATCTCCTACGGAGATTCCAAGCATCCTTCAGGCTGGATACAAGAGTTTCTAAGTGCAATGAACCTCATTGGTCTCGCACTGAAACCGTATTTCCTACGGAGATTCCAAGCATCCTTCAGGCTGGATACAAGAGTTTCTAAGTGCAATGAACCTCATTGGTCTCGCACTGAGACCATATCTCCTACGGAGATTCCAAGCATCCTTCAGGCTGGATACAAGAGTTTCTAAGTGCAATGAACCTCATTGGTCTCGCACTGAGACCATATCTCCTACGGAGATTCCAAGCATCCTTCAGGCTGGATACAAGAGTTTCTAAGTGCAATGAACCTCATTGGTCTCGCACTGAGACCATATCCCCTACGGAGATTCCAAGCATCCTTCAGGCTGGATACAAGAGTTTCTAAGTGCAATGAACCTCATTGGTCTCGCACTGAGACCATATCTCCTACGGAGATTCCAAGCATCCTTCAGGCTGGATACAAGAGTTTCTAAGTTCAATGAACCTCATTGGTCTCGCACTGAGACCGTATCTCCTACGGAGATTCCAAGCATCCTTCAGGCTGGATACAAGAGTTTCTAAGTGTAATGAACCTCATTGGTCTCGCCCTGAGACCGTATCTCCTACGGAGATTCCAAGCATCCTTCAGGCTGGATACAAGAGTTTCTAAGTGCAATGAACCTCATTGGTCTCGCACTGAAACCGTATCTCCTACGGAGATTCCAAGCATCCTTCAAGCTGGATACAAGAGTTTCTAAGTGCAATGAACCTCATTGGTCTCGCACTGAGACCATATCTCCTGCGGAGATTCCAAGCATCCTTCAGGCTGGATACAAGAGTTTCTAAGTGCAATGAACCTCATTGGTCTCGCACTGAGACCATATCTCCTACGGAGATTCCAAGCATCCTTCAGGCTGAATACAAGAGTTTCTAAGTGCAATGAACCTCATTGGTCTCGCACTGAGACCATATCTCCTACGGAGATTCCAAGCATCCTTCAGGCTGGATACAAGAGTTTCTAAGTGCAATGAACCTCATTGGTCTCGCACTGAGACCATATCTCCTACGGAGATTCCAAGCATCCTTCAGGCTGGATACAAGAGTTTCTAAGTGCAATGAACCTCATTGGTCTCGCCCTGAGACCATATCTCCTACGGAGATTCCAAGGATCCTTCAGGCTGGATACAAGAGTTTCCAAGTGAAATGAACCTCATTGGTCTCTCACTGAGACCACATCACCTAAGGAGATTCCAAGCATCCTTCAGGCTGGATACAAGAGTTTCCAAGTGCAATGAACCTCATTGGTCTCGCACTGAGACCACATCACCTAAGGAGATTCCAAGCATCCTTCAGGCTGTATACAAGAGTTTCTAAGTGCAATGAACCTCATTGGTCTCGCACTGAGACCATATCTCCTACAGAGATTCCAAGCATCCTTCAGGCTGGATGCAAGAGTTTCCAAGTGCAATGAACTTCATTGGTCTCGCACTGAGACCACATCACCTAAGGAGATTCCAAGCATCCTTCAGGCTGGATACAAGAGTTTCTAAGTGCAATGAACCTCATTGGTCTCGCACTGAGACCACATCACCTAAGGAGATTCCAAGCATCCTTCAGTCTGTATACAAGAGTTTCTAAGTGCAATGAACCACATTGGTCTCGCACTGAGACCATATCTCCTAAGGAGATTCCAAGCATCCTTCAGGCTGGATACAAGAGTTTCTAAGTGCAATGAGCTTCATTGGTCTTGCACTGAGACCATATCTCCTAAGGAGATTCCAAGCATCCTTCAAGCAGATACAAAAGTTTCTAAGTGCAATGAACCTCATTGGTCTCACACTGAGACCATATCTCCTACAGAGATTCCAAGCATCCTTCAGGCTGGATACAAGAGTTTCTAAGTGCAATGAACCTCATTGGTCTCGCACTGAGACCGTATCTCCTACGGAGATTCCAAGCATCCTTCAGGCTGGATACAAGAGTTTCTAAGTGCAATTAACCTCATTGGTCTCGCACTGAAACCGTATCTCCTACGGAGATTCCAAGCATCCTTCAGGCTGGATACAAGAGTTTCTAAGTGCAATCAACCTCATTGGTCTCGCACTGAGACCATATCTCCTACGGAGATTCCAAGCATCTTTCAGGCTCGATACAAGAGTTTCTAAGTGCAATGAACCTCATTGGTCTCGCACTGAGACCCTATCTCCTACGGAGATTCCAAGCATCCTTCAGGCTGGACACAAGAGTTTCTAAGTGCAATGAACTTCATTGGTCTCGCCCTGAGACCATATCTCCTACGGAGATTCCAAGCATCCTTCAGGCTGGATACAAGAGTTTCCAAGTGAAATGAACCTCATTGGTCTCTCACTGAGATCATATCACCTAAGAAGATTCCAAGCATCCTTCAGGCTGGATACAAGAGTTTCCAAGTGCAATGAACCTCATTGGTCTTGCACTGAGACCGCATCACCTAAGGAGATTCCAAGCATCCTTCAGGCTGGATACAAGAGTTTCCAAGTGCAATGAACCTCATTGGTCTCGCACTGAGACCACATCACCTAAGGAGATTCCAAGCATCCTTCAGGCTGGATACAAGAGTTTCTAAGTGCAATGAACCTCATTGGTCTCGCACTGAGACCATATCTCCTACAGAGATTCCAAGCATCCTTCAGGCTGGATGCAAGAGTTTCTAAGTGCAATGAACCTCATTGGTCTCGCACTGAGACCACATCACCTAAGGAGATTCCAAGCATCCTTCAGGCAGATACAAGAGTTTCTAAGTGCAATGAACCTCATTGGTCTCGCACTGAGACCATATCTCCTAAAGAGATTCCAAGCATCCTTCAGGCTGGATACAAGAGTTTCTAAGTGCAATGAACCTCATTGGTCTCGCACTGAGACCATGGGCCTCATTACACGGTAGGCGGTAACCATGGCGCTATTAGCGCCATGGTTGCCGCCGGTACCGTACCGAGTCCGCCTTGGTGGATGGCGGAATTACCGCCCTACTCCAAGGTGAGCGGGGGCGGTAATTCCCCAATCCCCATTTACCCTTCCCCATTCCCATTTTTGCCCCATAGGGCATAATGGGAATGGGGAAGGTGCTAATTACGGTACCGCAAATTGCGGTACCGTAATTAGCTCTGAGGTCCCTTTGCGGGTCCCGTCCTTAACGCCTGGAAAAACCAGGCGTTAAGGGAGGACCCGCAAAGGGACCTCGTAGTAAGGCGGTAAGGGTTTACCAGTACCGGTGCCCTTACCGGTACCGGTAAACCCTTACCGCCTACCGTGTAATGAGGCCCCATATCTCCTACGGAGATTCCAAGCATCCTTCAGGCTGGATACAAGAGTTTCTAAGTGCAATGAACCTCATTGGTCTCGCACTGAAACCGTATTTCCTACGGAGATTCCAAGCATCCTTCAGGCTGGATACAAGAGTTTCTAAGTGCAATGAACCTCATTGGTCTCGCACTGAGACCATATCTCCTACGGAGATTCCAAGCATCCTTCAGGCTGGATACAAGAGTTTCTAAGTGCAATGAACCTCATTGGTCTCGCACTGAGACCATGGGCCTCATTCCGAGTACGGCGCTAACCAATGGCGCTATTAACGCCTTGGTTGACGCCGTACCCGGACCGGCAGCGCCTTGGTGGTTGGCGGAATTACCGCCCCATTCCAAGGTTGGCGGGGCGGTAATTCCCCAATCCCCATTTACCCTTCCCCATTCCCATTCCTGCCCCATAGGGCATAATGGGAGTGGGGAAGGCGTCAATTACGCCACCGTAAATTACGGTGGCGTAATTAACATCAAGGTCCCTTAGCGCCATGGTATTTAACGCCTGCTAAAAGCAGGTGTTAAAGGCACCATGGCGCTAAGGGAACTCGGAGTATGGCGGTAAGGGATTACCGCCACCGCTCTCGTTAGCGGTGGCCGCTATCCCTTAGCGCCATACTCGGAATGAGGCCCCATATCTCCTACGGAGATTCCAAGCATCCTTCAGGCTGGATACAAGAGTTTCTAAGTGCAATGAACCTCATTGGTCTCGCACTGAGACCATATCTCCTACGGAGATTCCAAGCATCCTTCAGGCTGGATACAAGAGTTTCTAAGTGCAATGAACCTCATTGGTCTCGCACTGAGACCATATCTCCTACGGAGATTCCAAGCATCCTTCAGGCTGGATACAAGAGTTTCTAAGTTCAATGAACCTCATTGGTCTCGCACTGAGACCGTATCTCCTACGGAGATTCCAAGCATCCTTCAGGCTGGATACAAGAGTTTCTAAGTGTAATGAACCTCATTGGTCTCGCCCTGAGACCGTATCTCCTACGGAGATTCCAAGCATCCTTCAGGCTGGATACAAGAGTTTCTAAGTGCAATGAACCTCATTGGTCTCGCACTGAAACCGTATCTCCTACGGAGATTCCAAGCATCCTTCAGGCTGGATACAAGAGTTTCTAAGTGCAATGAACCTCATTGGTCTCGCACTGAGACCATATCTCCTACGGAGATTCCAAGCATCCTTCAGGCTGGATACAAGAGTTTCTAAGTGCAATGAACCTCATTGGTCTCGCACTGAGACCATATCTCCTACGGAGATTCCAAGCATCCTTCAGGCTGGATACAAGAGTTTCTAAGTGCAATGAACCTCATTGGTCTTGCACTGAGACCATATCTCCTACGGAGATTCCAAGCATCCTTCAGGCTGGATACAAGAGTTTCTAAGTGCAATGAACCTCATTGGTCTCGCACTGAGACCATATCTCCTACGGAGATTCCAAGCATCCTTCAGGCTGGATACAAGAGTTTCTAAGTGCAATGAACCTCATTGGTCTCGCCCTGAGACCATATCTCCTACGGAGATTCCAAGCATCCTTCAGGCTGGATACAAGAGTTTCCAAGTGAAATGAACCTCATTGGTCTCTCACTGAGACCACATCACCTAAGGAGATTCCAAGCATCCTTCAGGCTGGATACAAGAGTTTCCAAGTGCAATGAACCTCATTGGTCTCGCACTGAGACCACATCACCTAAGGAGATTCCAAGCATCCTTCAGGCTGTATACAAGAGTTTCTAAGTGCAATGAACCTCATTGGTCTCGCACTGAGACCATATCTCCTACAGAGATTCCAAGCATCCTTCAGGCTGGATGCAAGAGTTTCCAAGTGCAATGAACTTCATTGGTCTCGCACTGAGACCACATCACCTAAGGAGATTCCAAGCATCCTTCAGGCTGGATACAAGAGTTTCTAAGTGCAATGAACCTCATTGGTCTCGCACTGAGACCACATCACCTAAGGAGATTCCAAGCATCCTTCAGTCTGTATACAAGAGTTTCTAAGTGCAATGAACCACATTGGTCTCGCACTGAGACCATATCTCCTAAGGAGATTCCAAGCATCCTTCAGGCTGGATACAAGAGTTTCTAAGTGCAATGAGCTTCATTGGTCTTGCACTGAGACCATATCTCCTAAGGAGATTCCAAGCATCCTTCAGGCAGATACAAGAGTTTCTAAGTGCAATGAACCTCATTGGTCTCGCACTGAGACCATATCTCCTAAAGAGATTCCAAGCATCCTTCAGGCTGGATACAAGAGTTTCTAAGTGCAATGAACCTCATTGGTCTCGCACTGAGACCATGGGCCTCATTACACGGTAGGCGGTAACCATGGCGCTATTAGCGCCATGGTTGCCGCCAGTACCGTACCGAGTCCGCCTTGGTGGATGGCGGAATTACCGCCCTACTCCAAGGTGAGCGGGGGCGGTAATTCCCCAATCCCCATTTACCCTTCCCCATTCCCATTTTTGCCCCATAGGCATAATGGGAATGGGGAAGGTGCTAATTACGGTACCGCAAATTGCGGTACCGTAATTAGCTCTGAGGTCCCTTTGCGGGTCCCGTCCTTAACGGCTGGAAAAACCAGGCGTTAAGGGAGGACCCGCAAAGGGACCTCGTAGTAAGGCGGTAAGGGTTTACCGGTACCGGTGCCCTTACCGGTACCGGTAAACCCTTACCGCCTACCGTGTAATGAGGCCCCATATCTCCTACGGAGATTCCAAGCATCCTTCAGGCTGGATACAAGAGTTTCTAAGTGCAATGAACCTCATTGGTCTTGCACTGAGACCATATCTCCTACGGAGATTCCAAGCATCCTTCAGGCTGGATACAAGAGTTTCTAAGTGCAATGAACCTCATTGGTCTCGCACTGAGACCATATCTCCTACGGAGATTCCAAGCATCCTTCAGGCTGGATACAAGAGTTTGTAAGTGCAATGAACCTCATTGGTCTCGCACTGAGACCATATCTCCTACGGAGATTCCAAGCATCCTTCAGGCTGGATACAAGAGTTTCTAAGTGCAATGAACCTCATTGGTCTCGCACTGAGACCATATCTCCTACGGAGATTCCAAGCATCCTTCAGGCTGGATACAAGAGTTTCTAAGTGCAATGAACCTCATTGGTCTCGCACTGAGACCACATCACCTAAGGAGATTCCAAGCATCCTTAAGGCTGGATACAAGAGTTTCTAAGTTCAATGAACCTCATTGGTCTTGCACTGAGACCATATCTCCTAAGGAGATTCCAAGCATCCTTCAGGCAGATACAAGAGTTTCTAAGTGCAATGAACCTCATTGGTCTCGCACTGAGACCATATCTCCTAAAGAGATTCCAAGCATCCTTCAGGCTGGATACAAGAGTTTCTAAGTGCAATGAACCTCATTGGTCTCGCACTGAGACCATATCTCCTACGGAGATTCCAAGAATCCTTCAGGCTGGATACAAGAGTTTCTAAGTGCAATGAACCTCATTGGTCTTGCACTGAGACCATATCTCCTAAGGAGATTCCAAGCATCCTTCAGGCTGGATACAAGAGTTTCTAAGTGCAATGAACCTCATTGGTCTCGCACTGAGACCACATCACCTAAGGAGATTCCAAGCATCCTTAAGGCTGGATACAAGAGTTTCTAAGTGCAATGAACCTCATTGGTCTCGCACTGAGACCATATCTCCTACGGAGATTCCAAGCATCCTTCAGGCTGGATACAAGAGTTTCTAAGTGCAATGAACCTCATTGGTCTCGCACTGAGACCATATCTCCTACGGAGATTCCAAGCATCCTTCAGGCTGGATACAAGAGTTTCTAAGTGCAATGAACCTCATTGGTCTCGCACTGGAACCGTATTTCCTACGGAGATTCCAAGCATCCTTCAGGCTGGATACAAGAGTTTCCAAGTGCAATGAACCTCATTGGTCTTGCTCTGAGATCACATCACCTAAGGAGATTCCAAGCATCCTTCAGGCTGGATACAAGAGTTTCCAAGTGCAATGAACCTCATTGGTCTCACACTGAGACCATATCTCCTAAGTAGATTCCAGGCATCCTTCAGGCAGATAAAAGAGTTTCTAAGTGCAATGAACCTCATTGGTCTCGCACTGAGACCACATCACCTAAGGAGATTCCAAGCATCCTTCAGGCTGGATACAAGAGTTTCTAAGTGCAATGAACCTCATTGGTCTCGCACTGAGACCATATCTCCTACAGAGATTCCAAGCATCCTTCAGGCTGGATGCAAGAGTTTCCAAGTGCAATGAACTTCATTGGTCTCGCACTGAGACCACATCACCTAAGGAGATTCCAAGCATCCTTCAGGCTGGATACACGAGTTTCTAAGTGCAGTGAACCTCATTGGTCTCGCACTGAGACCACATCACCTAAGGAGATTCCAAGCATCCTTCAGGCTGTATACAAGAGTTTCTAAGTGCAATGAACCTCATTGGTCTCGCACTGAGACCATATCTCCTAAGGAGATTCCAAGCATCCTTCAGGCTGGATACAAGAGTTTCTAAGTGCAATTAACCTCATTGGTCTCGCACTGAAACCGTATCTCCTACGGAGATTCCAAGCATCCTTCAGGCTGGATACAAGAGTTTCTAAGTGCAATGAACCTCATTGGTCTCACACTGAGACCATATCTCCTACGGAGATTCCAAGCATCCTCCAGGCTGGATACAAGAGTTTCTAAGTGCAATGAACCTCATTGGTCTCGCACTGAGACCACATCACCTAAGGAGATTCCAAGCATCCTTAAGGCTGGATACAAGAGTTTCTAAGTGCAATGAACCTCATTGGTCTCGCACTGAGACCACATCACCTAAGGAGATTCCAAGCATCCTTCAGGCTGGATACAAGAGTTTCTAAGTGCAATGAACCTCATTGGTCTCGCACTGAAACCGTATCTCCTACGGAGATTCCAAGCATCCTTCAGGCTGGATACAAGAGTTTCTAAGTGCAATGAACCTCATTGGTCTTGCACTGAGACCATATCTCCTACGGAGATTCCAAGAATCCTTCAGGCTGGATACAAGAGTTTCTAAGTGCAATGAACCTCATTGGTCTTGCACTGAGACCATATCTCCTAAGGAGATTCCAAGCATCCTTCAGGCAGATACAAGAGTTTTCTAAGTGCAATGAACCTCATTGGTCTCGCACTGAGACCATATCTCCTATGGAGATTCCAAGCATCCTTCAGGCTGGATACAAGAGTTTCTAAGTGCAATGAACCTCATTGGTCTCGCACTGAGACCATATCTCCTACGGAGATTCCAAGCATCCTTCAGGCTGGATACAAGAGTTTCTAAGTGCAATGAACCTCATTGGTCTCGCACTGAGACCATATCTCCTACGGAGATTCCAAGCATCCTTCAGGCTGGATACAAGAGTTTCTAAGTGCAATGAACCTCATTGGTCTCGCACTGAAACCGTATTTCCTACGGAGATTCCAAGCATCCTTCAGGCTGGATACAAGAGTTTCCAAGTGCAATGAACCTCATTGGTCTTGCTCTGAGATCACATCACCTAAGGAGATTCCAAGCATCCTTCAGGCTGGATACAAGAGTTTCCAAGTGCAATGAACCTCATTGGTCTCACACTGAGACCACATCACCTAAGGAGATTCCAAGCATCCTTCAGGCTGGATACAAGAGTTTCCAAGTGCAATGAACCTCATTGGTCTCGCACTGAGACCACATCACCTAAGGAGATTCCAAGCATCCTTCAGGCTGTATACAAGAGTTTCTAAGTGCAATGAACCTCATTGGTCTCGCACTGAGACCATATCTCCTACAGAGATTCCAAGCATCCTTCAGGCTGGATGCAAGAGTTTCCAAGTGCAATGAACTTCATTGGTCTCGCACTGAGACCACATCACCTAAGGAGATTCCAAGCATCCTTCAGGCTGGATACAAGAGTTTCTAAGTGCAATGAACCTCATTGGTCTCGCACTGAGACCACATCACCTAAGGAGATTCCAAGCATCCTTCAGTCTGTATACAAGAGTTTCTAAGTGCAATGAACCACATTGGTCTCGCACTGAGACCATATCTCCTAAGGAGATTCCAAGCATCCTTCAGGCTGGATACAAGAGTTTCTAAGTGCAATGAGCTTCATTGGTCTTGCACTGAGACCATATCTCCTAAGGAGATTCCAAGCATCCTTCAGGCAGATACAAGAGTTTCTAAGTGCAATGAACCTCATTGGTCTCGCACTGAGACCATATCTCCTAAAGAGATTCCAAGCATCCTTCAGGCTGGATACAAGAGTTTCTAAGTGCAATGAACCTCATTGGTCTCGCACTGAGACCATGGGCCTCATTACACGGTAGGCGGTAACCATGGCGCTATTAGCGCCATGGTTGCCGCCGGTACCGTACCGAGTCCGCCTTGGTGGATGGCGGAATTACCGCCCTACTCCAAGGTGAGCGGGGGCGGTAATTCCCCAATCCCCATTTACCCTTCCCCATTCCCATTTTTGCCCCATAGGCATAATGGGAATGGGGAAGGTGCTAATTACGGTACCGCAAATTGCGGTACCGTAATTAGCTCTGAGGTCCCTTTGCGGGTCCCGTCCTTAACGCCTGGAAAAACCAGGCGTTAAGGGAGGACCCGCAAAGGGACCTCGTAGTAAGGCGGTAAGGGTTTACCGGTACCGGTGCCCTTACCGGTACCGGTAAACCCTTACCGCCTACCGTGTAATGAGGCCCCATATCTCCTACGGAGATTCCAAGCATCCTTCAGGCTGGATACAAGAGTTTCTAAGTGCAATGAACCTCATTGGTCTTGCACTGAGACCATATCTCCTACGGAGATTCCAAGCATCCTTCAGGCTGGATACAAGAGTTTCTAAGTGCAATGAACCTCATTGGTCTCGCCCTGAGACCATATCTCCTACGGAGATTCCAAGCATCCTTCAGGCTGGATACAAGAGTTTCTAAGTGCAATGAACCTCATTGGTCTTGCACTGAGACCATATCTCCTACGGAGATTCCAAGCATCCTTCAGGCTGGATACAAGAGTTTCTAAGTGCAATGAACCTCATTGGTCTCGCACTGAGACCATATCTCCTACGGAGATTCCAAGCATCCTTCAGGCTGGATACAAGAGTTTCTAAGTGCAATGAACCTCATTGGTCTCACACTGAGACCACATCACCTAAGGAGATTCCAAGCATCCTTAAGGCTGGATACAAGAGTTTCTAAGTTCAATGAACCTCATTGGTCTTTCACTGAGACCATATCTCCTAAGGAGATTCCAAGCATCCTTCAGGCAGATACAAGAGTTTCTAAGTGCAATGAACCTCATTGGTCTCGCACTGAGACCATATCTCCTAAAGAGATTCCAAGCATCCTTCAGGCTGGATACAAGAGTTTCTAAGTGCAATGAACATTGGTCTCGCCCTGAGACCATATCTCCTACGGAGATTCCAAGCATCCTTCAGGCTGGATACAAGAGTTTCCAAGTGAAATGAACCTCATTGGTCTCTCACTGAGATCATATCACCTAAGAAGATTCCAAGCATCCTTCAGGCTCGATACAAGAGTTTCCAAGTGCAATGAACCTCATTGGTCTTGCACTGAGACCGCATCACCTAAGGAGATTCCAAGCATCCTTCAGGCTGGATACAAGAGTTTCCAAGTGCAATGAACCTCATTGGTCTCGCACTGAGACCACATCACCTAAGGAGATTCCAAGCATCCTTCAGGCTGGATACAAGAGTTTCTAAGTGCAATGAACCTCATTGGTCTCGCACTGAGACCATATCTCCTACAGAGATTCCAAGCATCCTTCAGGCTGGATGCAAGAGTTTCCAAGTGCAATGAACTTCATTGGTCTCGCACTGAGACCACATCACCTAAGGAGATTCCAAGCATCCTTCAGGCTGGATACAAGAGTTTCTAAGTGCAATGAACCTCATTGGTCTCGCACTGAGACCACATCACCTAAGGAGATTCCAAGCATCCTTCAGGCAGATACAAGAGTTTCTAAGTGCAATGAACCTCATTGGTCTCGCACTGAGACCATATCTCCTAAAGAGATTCCAAGCATCCTTCAGGCTGGATACAAGAGTTTCTAAGTGCAATGAACCACATTGGTCTCGCACTGAGACCATATCTCCTAAGGAGATTCCAAGCATCCTTCAGGCTGGATACAAGAGTTTCTAAGTGCAATGAGCTTCATTGGTCTTTCACTGAGACCATATCTCCTAAGGAGATTCCAAGCATCCTTCAGGCAGATACAAGAGTTTCTAAGTGCAATGAACCTCATTGGTCTCGCACTGAGACCATATCTCCTAAAGAGATTCCAAGCATCCTTCAGGCTGGATACAAGAGTTTCTAAGTGCAATGAACCTCATTGGTCTCGCACTGAGACCATGGGCCTCATTACACGGTAGGCGGTAACCATGGCGCTATTAGCGCCATGGTTGCCGCCGGTACCGTACCGAGTCCGCCTTGGTGGATGGCGGAATTACCGCCCTACTCCAAGGTGAGCGGGGGCGGTAATTCCCCAATCCCCATTTACCCTTCCCCATTCCCATTTTTGCCCCATAGGCATAATGGGAATGGGGAAGGTGCTAATTACGGTACCGCAAATTGCGGTACCGTAATTAGCTCTGAGGTCCCTTTGCGGGTCCCGTCCTTAACGCCTGGAAAAACCAGGCGTTAAGGGAGGACCCGCAAAGGGACCTCGTAGTAAGGCGGTAAGGGTTTACCGGTACCGGTGCCCTTACCGGTACCGGTAAACCCTTACCGCCTACCGTGTAATGATGCCCCATATCTCCTACGGAGATTCCAAGCATCCTTCAGGCTGGATACAAGAGTTTCTAAGTGCAATGAACCTCATTGGTCTTGCACTGAGACCATATCTCCTACGGAGATTCCAAGCATCCTTCAGGCTGGATACAAGAGTTTCTAAGTGCAATGAACCTCATTGGTCTCGCCCTGAGACCATATCTCCTACGGAGATTCCAAGCATCCTTCAGGCTGGATACAAGAGTTTCTAAGTGCAATGAACCTCATTGGTCTCGCACTGAGACCATATCTCCTACGGAGATTCCAAGCATCCTTCAGGCTGGATACAAGAGTTTCTAAGTGCAATGAACCTCATTGGTCTCGCACTGAGACCATATCTCCTACGGAGATTCCAAGCATCCTTCAGGCTGGATACAAGAGTTTCTAAGTGCAATGAACCTCATTGGTCTCACACTGAGACCACATCACCTAAGGAGATTCCAAGCATCCTTAAGGCTGGATACAAGAGTTTCTAAGTTCAATGAACCTCATTGGTCTTTCACTGAGACCATATCTCCTAAGGAGATTCCAAGCATCCTTCAGGCAGATACAAGAGTTTCTAAGTGCAATGAACCTCATTGGTCTCGCACTGAGACCATATCTCCTAAAGAGATTCCAAGCATCCTTCAGGCTGGATACAAGAGTTTCTAAGTGCAATGAACATTGGTCTCGCCCTGAGACCATATCTCCTACGGAGATTCCAAGCATCCTTCAGGCTGGATACAAGAGTTTCCAAGTGAAATGAACCTCATTGGTCTCTCACTGAGATCATATCACCTAAGAAGATTCCAAGCATCCTTCAGGCTCGATACAAGAGTTTCCAAGTGCAATGAACCTCATTGGTCTTGCACTGAGACCGCATCACCTAAGGAGATTCCAAGCATCCTTCAGGCTGGATACAAGAGTTTCCAAGTGCAATGAACCTCATTGGTCTCGCACTGAGACCACATCACCTAAGGAGATTCCAAGCATCCTTCAGGCTGGATACAAGAGTTTCTAAGTGCAATGAACCTCATTGGTCTCGCACTGAGACCATATCTCCTACAGAGATTCCAAGCATCCTTCAGGCTGGATGCAAGAGTTTCCAAGTGCAATGAACTTCATTGGTCTCGCACTGAGACCACATCACCTAAGGAGATTCCAAGCATCCTTCAGGCTGGATACAAGAGTTTCTAAGTGCAATGAACCTCATTGGTCTCGCACTGAGACCACATCACCTAAGGAGATTCCAAGCATCCTTCAGGCAGATACAAGAGTTTCTAAGTGCAATGAACCTCATTGGTCTCGCACTGAGACCATATCTCCTAAAGAGATTCCAAGCATCCTTCAGGCTGGATACAAGAGTTTCTAAGTGCAATGAACCTCATTGGTCTCGCACTGAGACCATGGGCCTCATTACACGTTAGGCGGTAACCATGGCGCTATTAGCGCCATGGTTGCCGCCGGTACCGTACCGAGTCCGCCTTGGTGGATGGCGGAATTACCGCCCTACTCCAAGGTGAGCGGGGGCGGTAATTCCCCAATCCCCATTTACCCTTCCCCATTCCCATTTTTGCCCCATAGGGCATAATGGGAATGGGGAAGGTGCTAATTACGGTACCGCAAATAATTAGCTCTGAGGTCCCTTTGCGGGTCCCGTCCTTAACGCCTGGAAAAACCAGGCGTTAAGGGAGGACCCGCAAAGGGACCTCGTAGTAAGGCGGTAAGGGTTTACCAGTACCGGTGCCCTTACCGGTACCGGTAAACCCTTACCGCCTACCGTGTAATGAGGCCCCATATCTCCTACGGAGATTCCAAGCATCCTTCAGGCTGGATACAAGAGTTTCTAAGTGCAATGAACCTCATTGGTCTCGCACTGAAACCGTATTTCCTACGGAGATTCCAAGCATCCTTCAGGCTGGATACAAGAGTTTCTAAGTGCAATGAACCTCATTGGTCTCGCACTGAGACCATATCTCCTACGGAGATTCCAAGCATCCTTCAGGCTGGATACAAGAGTTTCTAAGTGCAATGAACCTCATTGGTCTCGCACTGAGACCATATCTCCTACGGAGATTCCAAGCATCCTTCAGGCTGGATACAAGAGTTTCTAAGTGCAATGAACCTCATTGGTCTCGCACTGAGACCATATCTCCTACGGAGATTCCAAGCATCCTTCAGGCTGGATACAAGAGTTTCTAAGTGCAATGAACCTCATTGGTCTCGCACTGAGACCATATCTCCTACGGAGATTCCAAGCATCCTTCAGGCTGGATACAAGAGTTTCTAAGTTCAATGAACCTCATTGGTCTCGCACTGAGACCGTATCTCCTACGGAGATTCCAAGCATCCTTCAGGCTGGATACAAGAGTTTCTAAGAGTAATGAACCTCATTGGTCTCGCCCTGAGACCGTATCTCCTACGGAGATTCCAAGCATCCTTCAGGCTGGATACAAGAGTTTCTAAGTGCAATGAACCTCATTGGTCTAACACTGAAACCGTATCTCCTACGGAGATTCCAAGCATCCTTCAGGCTGGATACAAGAGTTTCTAAGTGCAATGAACCTCATTGGTCTCGCACTGAGACCCTATCTCCTACGGAGATTCCAAGCATCCTTCAGGCTGGATACAAGAGTTTCTAAGTGCAATGAACCTCATTGGTCTCGCACTGAGACCATATCTTCTACGGAGATTCCAAGCATCCTTCAGGCTGGATACAAGAGTTTCTAAGTGCAATGAACCTCATTGGTCTTGCACTGAGACCCTATCTCCTACGGAGATTCCAAGCATCCTTCAGGCTGAATACAAGAGTTTCTAAGTGCAATGAACCTCATTGGTCTCGCACTGAGACCATATCTCCTACGGAGATTCCAAGCATCCTTCAGGCTGGATACAAGAGTTTCTAAGTGCAATGAACCTCATTGGTCTCGCTCTGAGACCATATCTCCTACGGAGATTCCAAGCATCCTTCAGGCTGGATACAAGAGTTTCCAAGTGAAATGAACCTCATTGGTCTCTCACTGAGACCACATCACCTAAGGAGATTCCAAGCATCCTTCAGGCTGGATACAAGAGTTTCCAAGTGCAATGAACCTCATTGGTCTCGCACTGAGACCACATCACCTAAGGAGATTCCAAGCATCCTTCAGGCTGTATACAAGAGTTTCTAAGTGCAATGAACCTCATTGGTCTCGCACTGAGACCATATCTCCTACAGAGATTCCAAGCATCCTTCAGGCTGGATGCAAGAGTTTCCAAGTGCAATGAACTTCATTGGTCTCGCACTGAGACCACATCACCTAAGGAGATTCCAAGCATCCTTCAGGCTGGATACAAGAGTTTCTAAGTGCAATGAACCTCATTGGTCTCGCACTGAGACCACATCACCTAAGGAGATTCCAAGCATCCTTCAGTCTGTATACAAGAGTTTCTAAGTGCAATGAACCACATTGGTCTCGCACTGAGACCATATCTCCTAAGGAGATTCCAATCATCCTTCAGGCTGGATACAAGAGTTTCTAAGTGCAATGAGCTTCATTGGTCTTGCACTGAGACCATATCTCCTAAGGAGATTCCAAGCATCCTTCAGGCAGATACAAGAGTTTCTAAGTGCAATGAACCTCATTGGTCTCGCACTGAGACCATATCTCCTAAAGAGATTCCAAGCATCCTTCAGGCTGGATACAAGAGTTTCTAAGTGCAATGAACCTCATTGGTCTCGCACTGAGACCATGGGCCTCATTACACGGTAGGCGGTAACCATGGCGCTATTAGCGCCATGGTTGCCGCCGGTACCGTACCGAGTCCGCCTTGGTGGATGGCGGAATTACCGCCCTACTCCAAGGTGAGCGGGGGCGGTAATTCCCCAATCCCCATTTACCCTTCCCCATTCCCATTTTTGCCCCATAGGCATAATGGGAATGGGGAAGGTGCTAATTACGGTACCGCAAATTGCGGTACCGTAATTAGCTCTGAGGTCCCTTTGCGGGTCCCGTCCTTAACGCCTGGAAAAACCAGGCGTTAAGGGAGGACCCGCAAAGGGACCTCGTAGTAAGGCGGTAAGGGTTTACCGGTACCGGTGCCCTTACCGGTACCGGTAAACCCTTACCGCCTACCGTGTAATGAGGCCCCATATCTCCTACGGAGATTCCAAGCATCCTTCAGGCTGGATACAAGAGTTTCTAAGTGCAATGAACCTCATTGGTCTTGCACTGAGACCATATCTCCTACGGAGATTCCAAGCATCCTTCAGGCTGGATACAAGAGTTTCTAAGTGCAATGAACCTCATTGGTCTCGCACTGAGACCATATCTCCTACGGAGATTCCAAGCATCCTTCAGGCTGGATACAAGAGTTTCTAAGTGCAATGAACCTCATTGGTCTCGCACTGAGACCATATCTCCTACGGAGATTCCAAGCATCCTTCAGGCTGGATACAAGAGTTTCTAAGTGCAATGAACCTCATTGGTCTCGCACTGAGACCATATCTCCTACGGAGATTCCAAGCATCCTTCAGGCTGGATACAAGAGTTTCTAAGTGCAATGAACCTCATTGGTCTCGCACTGAGACCACATCACCTAAGGAGATTCCAAGCATCCTTAAGGCTGGATACAAGAGTTTCTAAGTTCAATGAACCTCATTGGTCTTGCACTGAGACCATATCTCCTAAGGAGATTCCAAGCATCCTTCAGGCAGATACAAGAGTTTCTAAGTGCAATGAACCTCATTGGTCTCGCACTGAGACCATATCTCCTAAAGAGATTCCAAGCATCCTTCAGGCTGGATACAAGAGTTTCTAAGTGCAATGAACCTCATTGGTCTCGCACTGAGACCATGGGCCTCATTACACGGTAGGCGGTAACCATGGCGCTATTAGCGCCATGGTTGCCGCCGGTACCGTACCGAGTCCGCCTTGGTGGATGGCGGAATTACCGCCCTACTCCAAGGTGAGCGGGGGCGGTAATTCCCCAATCCCCATTTACCCTTCCCCATTCCCATTTTTGCCCCATAGGGCATAATGGGAATGGGGAAGGTGCTAATTACGGTACCGCAAATTGCGGTACCGTAATTAGCTCTGAGGTCCCTTTGCGGGTCCCGTCCTTAACGCCTGGAAAAACCAGGCGTTAAGGGAGGACCCGCAAAGGGACCTCGTAGTAAGGCGGTAAGGGTTTACTGGTACCGGTGCCCTTACCGGTACCGGTAAACCCTTACCGCCTACCGTGTAATGAGGCCCCATATCTCCTACGGAGATTCCAAGCATCCTTCAGGCTGGATACAAGAGTTTCTAAGTGCAATGAACCTCATTGGTCTCGCACTGAAACCGTATCTCCTACGGAGATTCCAAGCATCCTTCAGGCTGGATACAAGAGTTTCTAAGTTCAATGAACCTCATTGGTCTCGCACTGAGACCATATCTCCTACGGAGATTCCAAGCATCCTTCAGGCTGGATACAAGAGTTTCTAAGTGTAATGAACCTCATTGGTCTCGCCCTGAGACCGTATCTCCTACGGAGATTCCAAGCATCCTTCAGGCTGGATACAAGAGTTTCTAAGTGCAATGAACCTCATTGGTCTCGCTCTGAGACCATATCTCCTACGGAGATTCCAAGCATCCTTCAGGCTGGATACAAGAGTTTCTAAGTGCAATGAACCTCATTGGTCTCGCACTGAGACCATATCTCCTACGGAGATTCCAAGCATCCTTCAGGCTGGATACAAGAGTTTCTAAGTGCAATGAACCTCATTGGTCTCGCACTGAGACCATATCTCCTACGGAGATTCCAAGCATCCTTCAGGCTGGATACAAGAGTTTCTAAGTGCAATGAACCTCATTGGTCTCGCCCTGAGACCATATCTCCTACGGAGATTCCAAGCATCCTTCAGGCTGGATACAAGAGTTTCTAAGTGCAATGAACCTCATTGGTCTCGCCCTGAGACCATATCTCCTACGGAGATTCCAAGCATCCTTCAGGCTGGATACAAGAGTTTCCAAGTGCAATGAACCTCATTGGTCTCGCACTGAGATTACATCACCTAAGGAGATTCCAAGCATCCTTCAGGCTGGATACAAGAGTTTCCAAGTGCAATGAACTTCATTGGTCTCGTACTGAGACCACATCACCTAAGGAGATTCTAAGCATCCTTCAGGCTGGATACAAGAGTTTCCAAGTGCAATGAACCTCATTGGTCTCGCACTGAGACCACATCACCTAAGGAGATTTCAAGCATCCTTCAGGCTGGATACAAGAGTTTCCAAGTGCAATGAACCTCATTGGTCTCGCACTGAGACCACATCACCTAAGGAGATTCCAAGCATCCTTCAGGCTGGATACAAGAGTTTCCAAGTGCAATGAACCTCATTGGTCTCGCACTGAGACCATATCTCCTACGGAGATTCCAAGCATCCTTCAGGCTGGATACAAGAGTTTCTAAGTGCAATGAACCTCATTGGTCTCGCACTGAGACCACATCACCTAAGGAGATTCCAAGCATCCTTAAGGCTGGATACAAGAGTTTCTAAGTTCAATGAACCTCATTGGTCTTGCACTGAGACCATATCTCCTAAGGAGATTCCAAGCATCCTTCAGGCAGATACAAGAGTTTCTAAGTGCAATGAACCTCATTGGTCTCGCACTGAGACCATATCTCCTAAAGAGATTCCAAGCATCCTTCAGGCTGGATACAAGAGTTTCTAAGTGCAATGAACCTCATTGGTCTCGCACTGAGACCATGGGCCTCATTACACGGTAGGCGGTAACCATGGCGCTATTAGCGCCATGGTTGCCGCCGGTACCGTACCGAGTCCGCCTTGGTGGATGGCGGAATTACCGCCCTACTCCAAGGTGAGCGGGGGCGGTAATTCCCCAATCCCCATTTACCCTTCCCCATTCCCATTTTTGCCCCATAGGGCATAATGGGAATGGGGAAGGTGCTAATTACGGTACCGCAAATTGCGGTACCGTAATTAGCTCTGAGGTCCCTTTGCGGGTCCCGTCCTTAACGCCTGGAAAAACCAGGCGTTAAGGGAGGACCCGCAAAGGGACCTCGTAGTAAGGCGGTAAGGGTTTACTGGTACCGGTGCCCTTACCGGTACCGGTAAACCCTTACCGCCTACCGTGTAATGAGGCCCCATATCTCCTACGGAGATTCCAAGCATCCTTCAGGCTGGATACAAGAGTTTCTAAGTGCAATGAACCTCATTGGTCTCGCACTGAAACCGTATCTCCTACGGAGATTCCAAGCATCCTTCAGGCTGGATACAAGAGTTTCTAAGTTCAATGAACCTCATTGGTCTCGCACTGAGACCATATCTCCTACGGAGATTCCAAGCATCCTTCAGGCTGGATACAAGAGTTTCTAAGTGTAATGAACCTCATTGGTCTCGCCCTGAGACCGTATCTCCTACGGAGATTCCAAGCATCCTTCAGGCTGGATACAAGAGTTTCTAAGTGCAATGAACCTCATTGGTCTCGCTCTGAGACCATATCTCCTACGGAGATTCCAAGCATCCTTCAGGCTGGATACAAGAGTTTCTAAGTGCAATGAACCTCATTGGTCTCGCACTGAGACCATATCTCCTACGGAGATTCCAAGCATCCTTCAGGCTGGATACAAGAGTTTCTAAGTGCAATGAACCTCATTGGTCTCGCACTGAGACCATATCTCCTACGGAGATTCCAAGCATCCTTCAGGCTGGATACAAGAGTTTCTAAGTGCAATGAAATTCATTGGTCTCGCCCTGAGACCATATCTCCTACGGAGATTCCAAGCATCCTTCAGGCTGGATACAAGAGTTTCTAAGTGCAATGAACCTCATTGGTCTCGCCCTGAGACCATATCTCCTACGGAGATTCCAAGCATCCTTCAGGCTGGATACAAGAGTTTCCAAGTGCAATGAACCTCATTGGTCTCGCACTGAGATTACATCACCTAAGGAGATTCCAAGCATCCTTCAGGCTGGATACAAGAGTTTCCAAGTGCAATGAACTTCATTGGTCTCGTACTGAGACCACATCACCTAAGGAGATTCTAAGCATCCTTCAGGCTGGATACAAGAGTTTCCAAGTGCAATGAACCTCATTGGTCTCGCACTGAGACCACATCACCTAAGGAGATTTCAAGCATCCTTCAGGCTGGATACAAGAGTTTCCAAGTGCAATGAACCTCATTGGTCTCGCACTGAGACCACATCACCTAAGGAGATTCCAAGCATCCTTCAGGCTGGATACAAGAGTTTCCAAGTGCAATGAACCTCATTGGTCTCGCACTGAGACCATATCTCCTACAGAGATTCCAAGCATCCGTCAGGCTGGATGCAAGAGTTTCCAAGTGCAATGAACTTCATTGGTCTCGCACTGAGACCACATCACCTAAGGAGATTCCAAGCATCCTTCAGGCTGGATACAAGAGTTTCTAAGTGCAATGAACCTCATTGGTCTCGCACTGAGACCATATCTCCTACAGAGATTCCAAGCATCCGTCAGGCTGGATGCAAGAGTTTCCAAGTGCAATGAACTTCATTGGTCTCGCACTGAGACCACATCACCTAAGGAGATTCCAAGCATCCTTCAGGCAGATACAAGAGTTTTCTAAGTGCAATGAACCTCATTGGTCTCGCACTGAGACCATATCTCCTACGGAGATTCCAAGCATCCTTCAGGCTGGATACAAGAGTTTCTAAGTGCAATGAACCTCATTGGTCTCGCACTGAGACCATATCTCCTACGGAGATTCCAAGCATCCTTCAGGCTGGATACAAGAGTTTCTAAGTGCAATGAACCTCATTGGTCTCGCACTGAGACCATATCTCCTACGGAGATTCCAAGCATCCTTCAGGCTGGATACAAGAGTTTCTAAGTGCAATGAACCTCATTGGTCTCGCACTGAGACCATATCTCCTACGGAGATTCCAAGCATCCTTCAGGCTGGATACAAGAGTTTCCAAGTGCAATGATCCTCATTGGTCTTGCACTGAGATCACATCACCTAAGGAGATTCCAAGCATCCTTCAGGCTGGATACAAGAGTCTCCAAGTGCAATGAACTTCATTGGTCTCGCACTGAGACCATATCTCCTACGGAGATTCCAAGCATCCTTCAGGCTGGATACAAGAGTTTCTAAGTGCAATGAACCTCATTGGTCTCGCACTGAGACCATATCTCCTACGGAGATTCCAAGCATCCTTCAGGCTGGATACAAGAGTTTCTAAGTGCAATGAACCTCATTGGTCTCGCACTGAGACCATATCTCCTACGGAGATTCCAAGCATCCTTCAGGCTGGATACAAGAGTTTCTAAGTGCAATGAACCTCATTGGTCTCGCACTGAGACCATATCTCCTACGGAGATTCCAAGCATCCTTCAGGCTGGATACAAGAGTTTCTAAGTGCAATGAACCTCATTGGTCTCGCCCTGAGACCATATCTCCTACGGAGATTCCAAGCATCCTTCAGGCTGGATACAAGAGTTTCAAAGTGCAATGAACCTCATTGGTCTCGCCCTGAGACCATATCTCCTACGGAGATTCCAAGCATCCTTCAGGCTGGATACAAGAGTTTCTAAGTGCAATGAACCTCATTGGTCTCGCCCTGAGACCATATCTCCTACGGAGATTCCAAGCATCCTTCAGGCTGGATACAAGAGTTTCTAAGTGCAATGAACCTCATTGGTCTCGCACTGAGACCGTATCTCCTACGGAGATTCCAAGCATCCTTCAGGCTGGATACAAGAGTTTCTAAGTGCAATGAACCTCATTGGTCTCGCACTGAAACCGTATCTCCTACGGAGATTCCAAGCATCCTTCAGGCTGGATACAAGAGTTTCTAAGTGCAATGAACCTCATTGGTCTCGCACTGAAACCGTATCTCCTACGGAGATTCCAAGCATCCTTCAGGCTGGATACAAGAGTTTCTAAGTGCAATGAACCTCATTGGTCTCGCACTGAGACCACATCACCTAAGGAGATTCCAAGCATCCTTCAGGCTGGATACAAGAGTTTCTAAGTGCAATGAACCTCATTGGTCTCGCACTGAGACCATATCTCCTACGGAGATTCCAAGCATCCTTCAGGCTGGATACAAGAGTTTCTAAGTGCAATGAACCTCATTGGTCTTGCACTGAGACCATATCTCCTACGGAGATTCCAAGCATCCTTCAGGCTGGATACAAGAGTTTCTAAGTGCAATGAACCTCATTGGTCTCGCACTGAGACCATATCTCCTACGGAGATTCCAAGCATCCTTCAGGCTGGATACAAGAGTTTCTAAGTGCAATGAACCTCATTGGTCTCGCACTGAGACCATATCTCCTACGGAGATTCCAAGCATCCTTCAGGCTGGATACAAGAGTTTCTAAGTGCAATGAACCTCATTGGTCTCGCCCTGAGACCATATCTCCTACGGAGATTCCAAGCATCCTTCAGGCTGGATACAAGAGTTTCCAAGTGAAATGAACCTCATTGGTCTCTCACTGAGACCACATCACCTAAGGAGATTCCAAGCATCCTTCAGGCTGGATACAAGAGTTTCCAAGTGCAATGCACCTCATTGGTCTCGCACTGAGACCACATCACCTAAGGAGATTCCAAGCATCCTTCAGGCTGTATACAAGAGTTTCTAAGTGCAATGAACCTCATTGGTCTCGCACTGAGACCATATCTCCTACAGAGATTCCAAGCATCCTTCAGGCTGGATGCAAGAGTTTCCAAGTGCAATGAACTTCATTGGTCTCGCACTGAGACCACATCACCTAAGGAGATTCCAAGCATCCTTCAGGCTGGATACAAGAGTTTCTAAGTGCAATGAACCTCATTGGTCTCGCACTGAGACCACATCACCTAAGGAGATTCCAAGCATCCTTCAGTCTGTATACAAGAGTTTCTAAGTGCAATGAACCACATTGGTCTCGCACTGAGACCATATCTCCTAAGGAGATTCCAAGCATCCTTCAGGCTGGATACAAGAGTTTCTAAGTGCAATGAGCTTCATTGGTCTTGCACTGAGACCATATCTCCTAAGGAGATTCCAAGCATGCTTCAGGCAGATACAAGAGTTTCTAAGTGCAATGAACCTCATTGGTCTCGCACTGAGACCATATCTCCTAAAGAGATTCCAAGCATCCTTCAGGCTGGATACAAGAGTTTCTAAGTGCAATGAACCTCATTGGTCTCGCACTGAGACCATGGGCCTCATTACACGGTAGGCGGTAACCATGGCGCTATTAGCGCCATGGTTGCCGCCGGTACCGTACCGAGTCCGCCTTGGTGGATGGCGGAATTACCGCCCTACTCCAAGGTGAGCGGGGGCGGTAATTCCCCAATCCCCATTTACCCTTCCCCATTCCCATTTTTGCCCCATAGGCATAATGGGAATGGGGAAGGTGCTAATTACGGTACCGCAAATTGCGGTACCGTAATTAGCTCTGAGGTCCCTTTGCGGGTCCCGTCCTTAACGCCTGGAAAAACCAGGCGTTAAGGGAGGACCCGCAAAGGGACCTCGTAGTAAGGCGGTAAGGGTTTACCGGTACCGGTGCCCTTACCGGTACCGGTAAACCCTTACCGCCTACCGTGTAATGAGGCCCCATATCTCCTACGGAGATTCCAAGCATCCTTCAGGCTGGATACAAGAGTTTCTAAGTGCAATGAACCTCATTGGTCTTGCACTGAGACCATATCTCCTACGGAGATTCCAAGCATCCTTCAGGCTGGATACAAGAGTTTCTAAGTGCAATGAACCTCATTGGTCTCGCACTGAGACCATATCTCCTACGGAGATTCCAAGCATCCTTCAGGCTGGATACAAGAGTTTCTAAGTGCAATGAACCTCATTGGTCTCGCACTGAGACCATATCTCCTACGGAGATTCCAAGCATCCTTCAGGCTGGATACAAGAGTTTCTAAGTGCAATGAACCTCATTGGTCTCGCACTGAGACCATATCTCCTACGGAGATTCCAAGCATCCTTCAGGCTGGATACAAGAGTTTCTAAGTGCAATGAACCTCATTGGTCTCGCATTGAGACCACATCACCTAAGGAGATTCCAAGCATCCTTAAGGCTGGATACAAGAGTTTCTAAGTTCAATGAACCTCATTGGTCTTGCACTGAGACCATATCTCCTAAGGAGATTCCAAGCATCCTTCAGGCAGATACAAGAGTTTCTAAGTGCAATGAACCTCATTGGTCTCGCACTGAGACCATATCTCCTAAAGAGATTCCAAGCATCCTTCAGGCTGGATACAAGAGTTTCTAAGTGCAATGAACCTCATTGGTCTCGCCCTGAGACCATATCTCCTACGGAGATTCCAAGCATCCTTCAGGCTGGATACAAGAGTTTCCAAGTGAAATGAACCTCATTGGTCTCTCACTGAGACCACATCACCTAAGGAGATTCCAAGCATCCTTCAGGCTGGATACAAGAGTTTCCAAGTGCAATGAACCTCATTGGTCTCGCACTGAGACCACATCACCTAAGGAGATTCCAAGCATCCTTCAGGCTGTATACAAGAGTTTCTAAGTGCAATGAACCTCATTGGTCTCGCACTGAGACCATATCTCCTACAGAGATTCCAAGCATCCTTCAGGCTGGATGCAAGAGTTTCCAAGTGCAATGAACTTCATTGGTCTCGCACTGAGACCACATCACCTAAGGAGATTCCAAGCATCCTTCAGGCTGGATACAAGAGTTTCTAAGTGCAATGAACCTCATTGGTCTCACACTGAGACCACATCACCTAAGGAGATTCCAAGCATCCTTCAGTCTGTATACAAGAGTTTCTAAGTGCAATGAACCACATTGGTCTCGCACTGAGACCATATCTCCTAAGGAGATTCCAAGCATCCTTCAGGCTGGATACAAGAGTTTCTAAGTGCAATGAGCTTCATTGGTCTTGCGCTGAGACCATATCTCCTAAGGAGATTCCAAGCATCCTTCAGGCAGATACAAGAGTTTCTAAGTGCAATGAACCTCATTGGTCTCGCACTGAGACCATATCTCCTAAAGAGATTCCAAGCATCCTTCAGGCTGGATACAAGAGTTTCTAAGTGCAATGAACCTCATTGGTCTCGCACTGAGACCATGGGCCTCATTACACGGTAGGCGGTAACCATGGCGCTATTAGCGCCATGGTTGCCGCCGGTACCGTACCGAGTCCGCCTTGGTGGATGGCGGAATTACCGTCCTACTCCAAGGTGAGCGGGGGCGGTAATTCCCCAATCCCCATTTACCCTTCCCCATTCCTATTTTTGCCCCATAGGGCATAATGGGAATGGGGAAGGTGCTAATTACGGTACCGCAAATTGCGGTACCGTAATTAGCTCTGAGGTCCCTTTGCGGGTCCCGTCCTTAACGCCTGGAAAAACCAGGCGTTAAGGGAGGACCCGCAAAGGGACCTCGTAGTAAGGCGGTAAGGGTTTACCGGTACCGGTGCCCTTACCGGTACCGGTAAACCCTTACCGCCTACCGTGTAATGAGGCCCCATATCTCCTACGGAGATTCCAAGCATCCTTCAGGCTGGATACAAGAGTTTCTAAGTGCAATGAACCTCATTGGTCTTGCACTGAGACCATATCTCCTACGGAGATTCCAAGCATCCTTCAGGCTGGATACAAGAGTTTCTAAGTGCAATGAACCTCATTGGTCTCGCACTGAGACCATATCTCCTACGGAGATTCCAAGCATCCTTCAGGCTGGATACAAGAGTTTCTAAGTGCAATGAACCTCATTGGTCTCGCACTGAGACCATATCTCCTACGGAGATTCCAAGCATCCTTCAGGCTGGATACAAGAGTTTCTAAGTGCAATGAACCTCATTGGTCTCGCACTGAGACCATATCTCCTACGGAGATTCCAAGCATCCTTCAGGCTGGATACAAGAGTTTCTAAGTGCAATGAACCTCATTGGTCTCGCACTGAGACCACATCACCTAAGGAGATTCCAAGCATCCTTAAGGCTGGATACAAGAGTTTCTAAGTTCAATGAACCTCATTGGTCTCGCACTGAGACCATATCTCCTAAGGAGATTCCAAGCATCCTTCAGGCAGATACAAGAGTTTCTAAGTGCAATGAACCTCATTGGTCTCGCACTGAGACCATATCTCCTAAAGAGATTCCAAGCATCCTTCAGGCTGGATACAAGAGTTTCTAAGTGCAATGAACCTCATTGGTCTCGCACTGAGACCATGGGCCTCATTACACGGTAGGCGGTAACCATGGCGCTATTAGCGCCATGGTTGCCGCCGGTACCGTACCGAGTCCGCCTTGGTGGATGGCGGAATTACCGCCCTACTCCAAGGTGAGCGGGGCGGTAATTCCCCAATCCCCATTTACCCTTCCCCATTCCCATTTTTGCCCCATAGGGCATAATGGGAATGGGGAAGGTGCTAATTACGGTACCGCAAATTGCAGTACCGTAATTAGCTCTGAGGTCCCTTTGCGGGTCCCGTCCTTAACGCCTGGAAAAACCAGGCGTTAAGGGAGGACCCGCAAAGGGACCTCGTAGTAAGGCGGTAAGGGTTTACATGTACCGGTGCCCGTACCGGTACCGGTAAACCCTTACCGCCTACCGTGTAATGAGGAGGCCCCATATCTCCTACGGAGATTCCAAGCATCCTTCAGGCTGGATACAAGAGTTTCTAAGTGCAATGAACCTCATTGGTCTTGCACTGAGACCATATCTCCTACGGAGATTCCAAGCATCCTTCAGGCTGGATACAAGAGTTTCTAAGTGCAATGAACCTCATTGGTCTCGCACTGAGACCATATCTCCTACGGAGATTCCAAGCATCCTTCAGGCTGGATACAAGAGTTTCTAAGTGCAATGAACCTCATTGGTCTCGCAATGAGACCATATCTCCTACGGAGATTCCAAGAATCCTTCAGGCTGGATACAAGAGTTTCTAAGTGCAATGAACCTCATTGGTCTCGCACTGAGACCATATCTCCTACGGAGATTCCAAGCATCCTTCAGGCTGGATACAAGAGTTTCTAAGTGCAATGAACCTCATTGGTCTCGCACTGAGACCACATCACCTAAGGAGATTCCAAGCATCCTTAAGGCTGGATACAAGAGTTTCTAAGTGCAATGAACCTCATTGGTCTCGCACTGAAACCGTATCTCCTACGGAGATTCCAAACATCCTTCAGGCTGGATACAAGAGTTTCTAAGTTCAATGAACCTCATTGGTCTCGCACTGAGACCATATCTCCTACGGAGATTCCAAGCATCCTTCAGGCTGGATACAAGAGTTTCTAAGTGTAATGAACCTCATTGGTCTCGCCCTGAGACCGTATCTCCTACGGAGATTCCAAGCATCCTTCAGGCTGGATACAAGAGTTTCTAAGTGCAATGAACCTCATTGGTCACGCTCTGAAACCGTATCTCCTACGGAGATTCCAAGCATCCTTCAGGCTGGATACAAGAGTTTCTAAGTGCAATGAACCTCATTGGTCTCGCACTGAGACCATATCTCCTACGGAGATTCCAAGCATCCTTCAGGCTGGATACAAGAGTTTCTAAGTGCAATGAACCTCATTGGTCTCGCACTGAGACCATATCTCCTACGGAGATTCCAAGCATCCTTCAGGCTGGATACAAGAGTTTCTAAGTGCAATGAACCTCATTGGTCTCGCACTGAGACCATATCTCCTACGGAGATTCCAAGCATCCTTCAGGCTGGATACAAGAGTTTCTAAGTGCAATGAACCTCATTGGTCTCGCACTGAGACCATATCTCCTACGGCGATTCCAAGCATCCTTCAGGCTGGATACAAGAGTTTCTAAGTGCAATGAACCTCATTGGTCTCGCCCTGAAACCATATCTCCTACGGAGATTCCAAGCATCCTTCAGGCTGGATACAAGAGTTTCTAAGTGCAATGAACCTCATTGGTCTCGCACTGAGACCATATCTCCTACGGAGATTCCAAGCATCCTTCAGGCTGGATACAAGAGTTTCCAAGTGCAATGAACCTCATTGGTCTCGCACTGAGATCACATCACCTAAGGAGATTCCAAGCATCCTTCAGGCTGGATACAAGAGTTTCCAAGTGCAATGAACTTCATTGGTCTCGTACTGAGACCACATCACCTAAGGAGATTCTAAGCATCCTTCAGGCTGGATACAAGAGTTTCCAAGTGCAATGAACCTCATTGGTCTCGCACTGAGACCACATCACCTAAGGAGATTCCAAGCATCCTTCAGGCTGGATACAAGAGTTTCTAAGTGCAATGAACCTCATTGGTCTCGCACTGAGACCACATCACCTAAGGAGATTCCAAGCATCCTTCAGGCTGGATACAAGAGTTTCCAAGTGCAATGAACCTCATTGGTCTCGCACTGAGACCACATCACCTAAGGAGATTCCAAGCATCCTTCAGGCTGGATACAAGAGTTTCCAAGTGCAATGAACCTCATTGGTCTCGCACTGAGACCACATCACCTAAGGAGATTCCAAGCATCCTTCAGGCTGGATACAAGAGTTTCTAAGTGCAATGAACCTCATTGGTCTCGTACTGAGACCATATCTCCTACAGAGATTCCAAGCATCCGTCAGGCTGGATGCAAGAGTTTCCAAGTGCAATGAACTTCATTGGTCTCGCACTGAGACCACATCACCTAAGGAGATTCCAAGCATCCTTCAGGCTGGATACAAGAGTTTCTAAGTGCAATGAACCTCATTGGTCTTGCACTGAGACCACATCACCTAAGGAGATTCCAAGCATCCTTCAGGCTGGATACAAGAGTTTCTAAGTGCAATGAACCTCATTGGTCTCGCATTGAGACCATATCTCCTACAGAGATTCCAAGCATCCGTCAGGCTGGATGCAAGAGTTTCCAAGTGCAATGAACTTCATTGGTCTCGCACTGAGACCACATCACCTAAGGAGATTCCAAGCATCCTTCAGGCTGGATACAAGAGGTTCTAAGTGCAATGAACCTCATTGGTCTTGCACTGAGACCACATCACCTAAGGACATTCCAAGCATCCTTCAGGCTGTATACAAGAGTTTCTAAGTGCAATGAACCTCATTGGTCTTGCACTGAGACCATATCTCCTAAGGAGATTCCAAGCATCCTTTAGGCTGGATACAAGAGTTTCTAAGTGCAATGAGCTTCATTGGTCTTGCACTGAGACCATATCTCCTAAGGAGATTCCAAGCATCCTTCAGGCAGATACAAGAGTTTTCTAAGTGCAATGAACCTCATTGGTCTCGCACTGAGACCATATCTCCTACGGAGATTCCAAGCATCCTTCAGGCTGGATACAAGAGTTTCTAAGTGCAATGAACCTCATTGGTCTCGCACTGAGACCATATCTCCTACGGAGATTCCAAGCATCCTTCAGGCTGGATACAAGAGTTTCTAAGTGCAATGAACCTCATTGGTCTCGCACTGAGACCATATCTCCTACGGAGATTCCAAGCATCCTTCAGGCTGGATACAAGAGTTTCCAAGTGCAATGAACCTCATTGGTCTTGCACTGAGATCACATCACCTAAGGAGATTCCAAGCATCCTTCAGGCTGGATACAAGAGTCTCCAAGTGCAATGAACTTCATTGGTCTCGCACTGAGACCATATCTCCTACGGAGATTCCAAGCATCCTTCAGGCAGATACAAGAGTTTTCTAAGTGCAATGAACCTCATTGGTCTCGCACTGAGACCATATCTCCTACGGAGATTCCAAGCATCCTTCAGGCTGGATACAAGAGTTTCTAAGTGCAATGAACCTCATTGGTCTCGCACTGAGACCATATCTCCTACGGAGATTCCAAGCATCCTTCAGGCTGGATACAAGAGTTTCTAAGTGCAATGAACCTCATTGGTCTCGCACTGAGACCGTATCTCCTACGGAGATTCCAAGCATCCTTCAGGCTGGATACAAGAGTTTCTAAGTGCAATGAACCTCATTGGTCTCGCCCTGAGACCGTATCTCCTACGGAGATTCCAAGCATCCTTCAGGCTGGATACAAGAGTTTCTAAGTGCAATGAACCTCATTGGTCTCGCACTGAGACCGTATCTCCTATGGAGATTCCAAGCATCCTTCAGGCTGGATACAAGAGTTTCTAAGTGCAATGAACCTCATTGGTCTCGCCCTGAGACCGTATCTCCTACGGAGATTCCAAGCATCCTTCAGGCTGGATACAAGAGTTTCTAAGTGCAATGAACCTCATTGGTCTCGCACTGAAACCGTATCTCCTACGGAGATTCCAAGCATCCTTCAGGCTGGATACAAGAGTTTCTAAGTGCAATGAACCTCATTGGTCTCGCACTGAAACCGTATCTCCTACGGAGATTCCAAGCATCCTTCAGGCTGGATACAAGAGTTTCTAAGTGCAATGAACCTCATTGGTCTCGCACTGAGACCACATCACCTAAGGAGATTCCAAGCATCCTTCAGGCTGGATACAATAGTTTCTAAGTGCAATGAACCTCATTGGTCTCGCACTGAGACCATATCTCCTACGGAGATTCCAAGCATCCTACAGGCTGGATACAAGAGTTTCTAAGTGCAATGAACCTCATTGGTCTCGCACTGAAACTGTATCTCCTACGGAGATTCCAAGCATCCTTCAGGCTGGATACAAGAGTTTCTAAGTGCAATGAACCTCATTGGTCTCGCACTGAGACCGTATCTCCTACGGAGATTCCAAGCATCCTTCAGGCTGGATACAAGAGTTTCTAAGTGTAATGAACCTCATTGGTCTCGCCCTGAGACCGTATCTCCTACGGAGATTCCAAGCATCCTTCAGGCTGGATACAAGAGTTTCTAAGTGCAATGAACCTCATTGGTCTCGCACTGAAACCGTATCTCCTACGGAGATTCCAAGCATCCTTCAGGCTGGATACAAGAGTTTCTAAGTGCAATGAACCTCATTGGTCTCGCACTGAAACCGTATCTCCTACGGAGATTCCAAGCATCCTTCAGGCTGGATACAAGAGTTTCTAAGTGCAATGAACCTCATTGGTCTCGCACTGAAACCGTATCTCCTACGGAGATTCCAAGCATCCTTCAGGCTGGATACAAGAGTTTCTAAGTGCAATGAACCTCATTGGTCTCGCACTGAGACCACATCACCTAAGGAGATTCCAAGCATCCTTCAAGCTGGATACAATAGTTTCTAAGTGCAATGAACCTCATTGGTCTCGCACTGAGACCACATCATCTAAGGAGATTCCAAGCATCCTTCAGGCTGGATACAAGAGTTTCTAAGTGCAATGAACCTCATTGGTCTCGCACTGAAACTGTATCTCCTACGGAGATTCCAAGCATCCTTCAGGCTGGATACAAGAGTTTCTAAGTGCAATGAACCTCATTGGTCTCGCACTGAGACCATATCTCCTACGGAGATTCCAAGCATCCTTCAGGCTGGATACA
Organism: Ambystoma mexicanum; assembly: GCF_040938575.1. NCBI lineage: Eukaryota > Metazoa > Chordata > Amphibia > Caudata > Ambystomatidae > Ambystoma > Ambystoma mexicanum. The sequence continues at coordinate 1,488,440,434 of NC_090924.1, forward strand.
AGAGTTTCTAAGTGTAATGAACCTCATTGGTCTCGCCCTGAGACCGTATCTCCTACGGAGTTTCCAAGCATCCTTCAGGCTGGATACAATAGTTTCTAAGTGCAATGAACCTCATTGGTCTCGCACTGAGACCACATCATCTAAGGAGATTCCAAGCATCCTTCAGGCTGGATACAAGAGTTTCTAAGTGTAATGAACCTCATTGGTCTCGCCCTGAGACCATATCTCCTACGGAGATTCCAAGCATCCTTCAGGCTGGATACAAGAGTTTCTAAGTGCAATGAACCTCATTGGTCTCGCACTGAAACCGTATCTCCTACGGAGATTCCAAGCATCCTTCAGGCTGGATACAAGAGTTTCTAAGTGCAATGAACTTCATTGGTCTCGCACTGAGACCACATCACCTAAGGAGATTCCAAGCATCCTTCAGGCTGGATACAAGAGTTTCTAAGTGCAATGAACCTCATTGGTCTTGCACTGAGACCATATCTCCTACGGAGATTCCAAGCATCCTTCAGGCTGGATACAAGAGTTTCTAAGTGTAATGAACCTCATTGGTCTCGCCCTGAGACCATATCTCCTACGGAGATTCCAAGCATCCTTCAGGCTGGATACAAGAGTTTCTAAGTGCAATGAACCTCATTGGTCTCGCCCTGAGACCATATCTCCTACGGAGATTCCAAGCATCCTTCAGGCTGGATACAAGAGTTTCTAAGTGCAATGAACCTCATTGGTCTCGCACTGAAACCGTATCTCCTACGGAGATTCCAAGCATCCTTCAGGCTGGATACAAGAGTTTCTAAGTGCAATGAACCTCATTGGTCTCGCACTGAAACCGTATCTCCTACGGAGATTCCAAGCATCCTTCAGGCTGGATACAAGAGTTTCTAAGTGCAATGAACCTCATTGGTCTCGCACTGAGACCACATCACCTAAGGAGATTCCAAGCATCCTTCAGGCTGGATACAATAGTTTCTAAGTGCAATGAACCTCATTGGTCTCGCACTGAGACCACATCATCTAAGGAGATTCCAAGCATCCTTCAGGCTGGATACAAGAGTTTCTAAGTGCAATGAACCTCATTGGTCTCGCACTGAAACTGGATCTCCTACGGAGATTCCAAGCATCCTTCAGGCTGGATACAAGAGTTTCTAAGTGCAATGAACCTCATTGGACTCGCACGGAGACCATATCTCCTACGGAGATTCCAAGCATCCTTCAGGCTGGATACAAGAGTTTCTAAGTGTAATGAACCTCATTGGTCTCGCCCTGAGACCGTATCTCCTACGGAGATTCCAAGCATCCTTCAGGCTGGATACAATAGTTTCTAAGTGCAATGAACCTCATTGGTCTCGCACTGAGACCACATCACCTAAGGAGATTCCAAGCATCCTTCAGGCTGGATACAAGAGTTTCTAAGTGCAATGAACCTCATTGGTCTCGCACTGAGACCATATCTCCTACAGAGATTCCAAGCATCCGTCAGGCTGGATGCAAGAGTGTCCAAGTGCAATGAACTTCATTGGTCTCGCACTGAGACCACATCACCTAAGGAGATTCCAAGCATCCTTCAGGCTGGATACAAGAGTTTCTAAGTGCAATGAACCTCATTGGTCTTGCACTGAGACCACATCACCTAAGGAGATTCCAAGCATCCTTCAGGCTGGATACAAGAGTTTCTAAGTGCAATGAACCTCATTGGTCTCGCACTGAGACCATATCTCCTACAGAGATTCCAAGCATCCGTCAGGCTGGATGCAAGAGTTTCCAAGTGCAATGAACTTCATTGGTCTCGCACTGAGACCACATCACCTAAGGAGATTCCAAGCATCCTTCAGGCTGGATACAAGAGTTTCTAAGTGCAATGAACCTCATTGGTCTTGCACTGAGACCACATCACCTAAGGACATTCCAAGCATCCTTCAGGCTGTATACAAGAGTTTCTAAGTGCAATGAACCTCATTGGTCTCGCACTGAGACCATATCTCCTAAGGAGATTCCAAGCATCCTTTAGGCTGGATACAAGAGTTTCTAAGTGCAATGAGCTTCATTGGTCTTGCACTGAGACCATATCTCCTAAGGAGATTCCAAGCATCCTTCAGGCAGATACAAGAGTTTTCTAAGTGCAATGAACCTCATTGGTCTCGCACTGAGACCATATCTCCTACGGAGATTCCAAGCATCCTTCAGGCTGGATACAAGAGTTTCTAAGTGCAATGAACCTCATTGGTCTCGCACTGAGACCATATCTCCTACGGAGATTCCAAGCATCCTTCAGGCTGGATACAAGAGTTTCTAAGTGCAATGAACCTCATTGGTCTCGCCCTGAGACTGTATCTCCTACGGAGATTCCAAGCATCCTTCAGGCTGGATACAAGAGTTTCTAAGTGCAATGAACCTCATTGGTCTCGCACTGAGACCGTATCTCCTACGGAGATTCCAAGCATCCTTCAGGCTGGATACAAGAGTTTCTAAGTGCAATGAACCTCATTGGTCTCGCACTGAAACCGTATCTCCTACGGAGATTCCAAGCATCCTTCAGGCTGGATACAAGAGTTTCTAAGTGCAATGAACCTCATTGGTCTCGCCCTGAGACCGTATCTCCTACAGAGATTCCAAGCATCCTTCAGGCTGGATACAAGAGTTTCTAAGTGCAATGAACCTCATTGGTCTCGCACTGAAATCGTATCTCCTACGGAGATTCCAAGCATCCTTCAGGCTGGATACAAGAGTTTCTAAGTGCAATGAACCTCATTGGTCTCGCACTGAAACCGTATCTCCTACGGAGATTCCAAGCATCCTTCAGGCTGGATACAAGAGTTTCTAAGTGCAATGAACCTCATTGGTCTCGCACTGAGACCACATCACCTAAGGAGATTCCAAGCATCCTTCAGGCTGGATACAATAGTTTCTAAGTGCAATGAACCTCATTGGTCTCGCACTGAGACCACATCATCTAAGGAGATTCCAAGCATCCTTCAGGCTGGATACAAGAGTTTCTAAGTGCAATGAACCTCATTGGTCTCGCACTGAGACCATATCTCCTACAGAGATTCCAAGCATCCGTCAGGCTGGATGCAAGAGTTTCCAAGTGCAATGAACTTCATTGGTCTCGCACTGAGACCACATCACCTAAGGAGATTCCAAGCATCCTTCAGGCTGGATACAAGAGTTTCTAAGTGCAATGAACCTCATTGGTCTTGTACTGAGACCACATCACCTAAGGAGATTCCAAGCATCCTTCAGGCTGGATACAAGAGTTTCTAAGTGCAATGAACCTCATTGGTCTCGCACTGAGACCATATCTCCTACAGAGATTCCAAGCATCCGTCAGGCTGGATGCAAGAGTTTCCAAGTGCAATGAACTTCATTGGTCTCGCACTGAGACCACATCACCTAAGGAGATTCCAAGCATCCTTCAGGCTGGATACAAGAGTTTCTAAGTGCAATGAACCTCATTGGTCTTGCACTGAGACCACATCACCTAAGGACATTCCAAGCATCCTTCAGGCTGTATACAAGAGTTTCTAAGTGCAATGAACCTCATTGGTCTCGCACTGAGACCATATCTCCTAAGGAGATTCCAAGCATCCTTTAGGCTGGATACAAGAGTTTCTAAGTGCAATGAGCTTCATTGGTCTTGCACTGAGACCATATCTCCTAAGGAGATTCCAAGCATCCTTCAGGCAGATACAAGAGTTTTCTAAGTGCAATGAACCTCATTGGTCTCGCACTGAGACCATATCTCCTACGGAGATTCCAAGCATCCTTCAGGCTGGATACAAGAGTTTCTAAGTGCAATGAACCTCATTGGTCTCGCACTGAGACCATATCTCCTACGGAGATTCCAAGCATCCTTCAGGCTGGATACAAGAGTTTCTAAGTGCAATGAACCTCATTGGTCTCGCACTGAGACCATATCTCCTACGGAGATTCCAAGCATCCTTCAGGCTGGATACAAGAGTTTCTAAGTGCAATGAACCTCATTGGTCTCGCACTGAAACCGTATTTCCTACGGAGATTCCAAGCATCCTTCAGGCTGGATACAAGAGTTTCCAAGTGCAATGAACCTCATTGGTCTTGCTCTGAGATCACATCACCTAAGGAGATTCCAAGCATCCTTCAGGCTGGATACAAGAGTTTCCAAGTGCAATGAACCTCATTGGTCTCACACTGAGACCATATCTCCTAAGTAGATTCCAGGCATCCTTCAGGCAGATAAAAGAGTTTCTAAGTGCAATGAACCTCATTGGTCTCGCACTGAGACCACATCACCTAAGGAGATTCCAAGCATCCTTCAGGCTGGATACAAGAGTTTCTAAGTGCAATGAACCTCATTGGTCTCGCACTGAGACCATATCTCCTACAGAGATTCCAAGCATCCTTCAGGCTGGATGCAAGAGTTTCCAAGTGCAATGAACTTCATTGGTCTCGCACTGAGACCACATCACCTAAGGAGATTCCAAGCATCCTTCAGACTGGATACAAGAGTTTCTAAGTGCAGTGAACCTCATTGGTCTCGCACTGAGACCACATCACCTAAGGAGATTCCAAGCATCCTTCAGGCTGTATACAAGAGTTTCTAAGTGCAATGAACCTCATTGGTCTCGCACTGAGACCATATCTCCTAAGGAGATTCCAAGCATCCTTCAGGCTGGATACAAGAGTTTCTAAGTGCAATGAGCTTCATTGGTCTCGCACTGAGACCATATCTCCTAAGGAGATTCCAAGCATCCTTCAGGCAGATACAAAAGTTTCTAAGTGCAATGAACCTCATTGGTCTCACACTGAGACCATATCTCCTACAGAGATTCCAAGCATCCTTCAGGCTGGATACAAGAGTTTCTAAGTGCAATGAACCTCATTGGTCTCGCACTTAGACCGTATCTCCTACGGAGATTCCAAGCATCCTTCAGGCTGGATACAAGAGTTTCTAAGTGCAATTAACTTCATTGGTCTCGCACTGAAACCGTATCTCCTACGGAGATTCCAAGCATCCTTCAGGCTGGATACAAGAGTTTCTAAGTGCAATGAACCTCATTGGTCTCGCACTGAGACCATATCTCCTACGGAGATTCCAAGCATCTTTCAGGCTCGATACAAGAGTTTCTAAGTGCAATGAACCTCATTGGTCTCGCACTGAGACCCTATCTCCTACGGAGATTCCAAGCATCCTTCAGGCTGGATACAAGAGTTTCTAAGTGCAATGAACTTCATTGGTCTCGCCCTGAGACCATATCTCCTACGGAGATTCCAAGCATCCTTCAGGCTGGATACAAGAGTTTCCAAGTGAAATGAACCTCATTGGTCTCTCACTGAGATCATATCACCTAAGAAGATTCCAAGCATCCTTCAGGCTGGATACAAGAGTTTCCAAGTGCAATGAACCTCATTGGTCTTGCACTGAGACCGCATCACCTAAGGAGATTCCAAGCATCCTTCAGGCTGGATACAAGAGTTTCCAAGTGCAATGAACCTCATTGGTCTCGCACTGAGACCACATCACCTAAGGAGATTCCAAGCATCCTTCAGGCTGGATACAAGAGTTTCTAAGTGCAATGAACCTCATTGGTCTCGCACTGAGACCATATCTCCTACAGAGATTCCAAGCATCCTTCAGGCTGGATGCAAGAGTTTCCAAGTGCAATGAACTTCATTGGTCTCGCACTGAGACCACATCACCTAAGGAGATTCCAAGCATCCTTCAGGCTGGATACAAGAGTTTCTAAGTGCAATGAACCTCATTGGTCTCGCACTGAGACCACATCACCTAAGGAGATTCCAAGCATCCTTCAGGCAGATACAAGAGTTTCTAAGTGCAATGAACCTCATTGGTCTCGCACTGAGACCATATCTCCTAAAGAGATTCCAAGCATCCTTCAGGCTGGATACAAGAGTTTCTAAGTGCAATGAACCTCATTGGTCTCGCACTGAGACCATGGGCCTCATTACACGGTAGGCGGTAACCATGGCGCTATTAGCGCCATGGTTGCCGCCGGTACCGTACCGAGTCCGCCTTGGTGGATGGCGGAATTACCGCCCTACTCCAAGGTGAGCGGGGGCGGTAATTCCCCAATCCCCATTTACCCTTCCCCATTCCCATTTTTGCCCCATAGGGCATAATGGGAATGGGGAAGGTGCTAATTACGGTACCGCAAATTGCGGTACCGTAATTAGCTCTGAGGTCCCTTTGCGGGTCCCGTCCTTAACGCCTGGAAAAACCAGGCGTTAAGGGAGGACCCGCAAAGGGACCTCGTAGTAAGGCGGTAAGGGTTTACCAGTACCGGTGCCCTTACCGGTACCGGTAAACCCTTACTGCCTACCGTGTAATGAGGCCCCATATCTCCTACGGAGATTCCAAGCATCCTTCAGGCTGGATACAAGAGTTTCTAAGTGCAATGAACCTCATTGGTCTCGCACTGAAACCGTATTTCCTACGGAGATTCCAAGCATCCTTCAGGCTGGATACAAGAGTTTCTAAGTGCAATGAACCTCATTGGTCTCGCACTGAGACCATATCTCCTACGGAGATTCCAAGCATCCTTCAGGCTGGATACAAGAGTTTCTAAGTGTAATGATCCTCATTGGTCTCGCACTGAGACCATATCTCCTACGGAGATTCCAAGCATCCTTCAGGCTGGATACAAGAGTTTCCAAGTGCAATGAACCTCATTGGTCTCGAACTGAGACCATATCTCCTACGGAGATTCCAAGCATCCTTCAGGCTGGATACAAGAGTTTCTAAGTGCAATGAACCTCATTGGTCTCGCACTGAGACCATATCTCCTACGGAGATTCCAAGCATCCTTCAGGCTGGATACAAGAGTTTCTAAGTGCAATGAACCTCATTGGTCTCGCACTGAGACCATATCTCCTACGGAGATTCCAAGCATCCTTCAGGCTGGATACAAGAGTTTCTAAGTTCAATGAACCTCATTGGTCTCGCACTGAGACCGTATCTCCTACGGAGATTCCAAGCATCCTTCAGGCTGGATACAAGAATTTCTAAGTGTAATGAACCTCATTGGTCTCGCCCTGAGACCGTATCTCCTACGGAGATTCCAAGCATCCTTCAGGCTGGATACAAGAGTTTCTAAGTGCAATGAACCTCATTGGTCTCGCACTGAAACCGTATCTCCTACGGAGATTCCAAGCATCCTTCAGGCTGGATACAAGAGTTTCTAAGTGCAATGAACCTCATTGGTCTCGCACTGAGACCATATCTCCTACGGAGATTCCAAGCATCCTTCAGGCTGGATACAAGAGTTTCTAAGTGCAATGAACCTCATTGGTCTCGCACTGAGACCATATCTCCTACGGAGATTCCAAGCATCCTTCAGGCTGGATACAAGAGTTTCTAAGTGCAATGAACCTCATTGGTCTCGCACTGAGACCATATCTCCTACGGAGATTCCAAGCATCCTTCAGGCTGGATACAAGAGTTTCTAAGTGCAATGAACCTCATTGGTCTCGCACTGAGACCATATCTCCTACGGAGATTCCAAGCATCCTTCAGGCTGGATACAAGAGTTTCTAAGTGCAATGAACCTCATTGGTCTCGCCCTGAGACCATATCTCCTACGGAGATTCCAAGCATCCTTCAGGCTGGATACAAGAGTTTCCAAGTGAAATGAACCTCATTGGTCTCTCACTGAGATCATATCACCTAAGAAGATTCCAAGCATCCTTCAGGCTGGATACAAGAGTTTCCAAGTGCAATGAACCTCATTGGTCTTGCACTGAGACCACATAACCTAAGGAGATTCCAAGCATCCTTCAGGCTGGATACAAGAGTTTCCAAGTGCAATGAACCTCATTGGTCTCGCACTGAGACCACATCACCTAAGGAGATTCCAAGCATCCTTCAGGCTGTATACAAGAGTTTCTAAGTGCAATGAACCTCATTGGTCTCGCACTGAGACCATATCTCCTACAGAGATTCCAAGCATCCTTCAGGCTGGATGCAAGAGTTTCCAAGTGCAATGAACCTCATTGGTCTCGCACTGAGACCACATCACCTAAGGAGATTCCAAGCATCCTTCAGGCTGTATACAAGAGTTTCTAAGTGCAATGAACCTCATTGGTCTCGCACTGAGACCATATCTCCTACAGAGATTCCAAGCATCCTTCAGGCTGGATGCAAGAGTTTCCAAGTGCAATGAACTTCATTGGTCTCGCACTGAGACCACATCACCTAAGGAGATTCCAAGCATCCTTCAGGCTGGATACAAGAGTTTCTAAGTGCAATGAACCACATTGGTCTCGCACTGAGACCATATCTCCTAAGGAGATTCCAAGCATCCTTCAGGCTGGATACAAGAGTTTCTAAGTGCAATGAGCTTCATTGGTCTTGCACTGAGACCATATCTCCTAAGGAGATTCCAAGCATCCTTCAGGCAGATACAAGAGTTTCTAAGTGCAATGAACCTCATTGGTCTCGCACTGAGACCATATCTCCTAAAGAGATTCCAAGCATCCTTCAGGCTGGATACAAGAGTTTCTAAGTGCAATGAACCTCATTGGTCTCGCACTGAGACCATGGGCCTCATTACACGGTAGGCGGTAACCATGGCGCTATTAGCGCCATAGTTGCCGCCGGTACCGTACCGAGTCCGCCTTGGTGGATGGCGGAATTACCGCCCTACTCCAAGGTGAGCGGGGGCGGTAATTCCCCAATCCCCATTTACCCTTCCCCATTCCCATTTTTGCCCCATAGGGCATAATGGGAATGGGGAAAGTGCTAATTACGGTACCGCAAATTGCGGTACCGTAATTAGCTCTGAGGTCCCTTTGCGGGTCCCGTCCTTAACGCCTGGAAAAACCAGGCGTTAAGGGAGGACCCGCAAAGGGACCTCGTAGTAAGGCGGTAAGGGTTTACCGGTACCGGTGCCCTTACCGGTACCGGTAAACCCTTACCGCCTACCGTGTAATGAGGCCCCATATCTCCTACGGAGATTCCAAGCATCCTTCAGGCTGGATACAAGAGTTTCTAAGTGCAATGAACCTCATTGGTCTTGCACTGAGACCATATCTCCTACGGAGATTCCAAGCATCCTTCAGGCTGGATACAAGAGTTTCTAAGTGCAATGAACCTCATTGGTCTCGCACTGAGACCATATCTCCTACGGAGATTCCAAGCATCCTTCAGGCTGGATACAAGAGTTTCTAAGTGCAATGAACCTCATTGGTCTCGCACTGAGACCATATCTCCTACGGAGATTCCAAGCATCCTTCAGGCTGGATACAAGAGTTTCTAAGTGCAATGAACCTCATTGGTCTCGCACTGAGACCATATCTCCTACGGAGATTCCAAGCATCCTTCAGGCTGGATACAAGAGTTTCTAAGTGCAATGAACCTCATTGGTCTCGCACTGAGACCACATCACCTAAGGAGATTCCAAGCATCCTTAAGGCTGGATACAAGAGTTTCTAAGTTCAATGAACCTCATTGGTCTTGCACTGAGACCATATCTCCTAAGGAGATTCCAAGCATCCTTCAGGCAGATACAAGAGTTTCTAAGTGCAATGAACCTCATTGGTCTCGCACTGAGACCATATCTCCTAAAGAGATTCCAAGCATCCTTCAGGCTGGATACAAGAGTTTCTAAGTGCAATGAACCTCATTGGTCTCGCACTGAGACCATGGGCCTCATTACACGGTAGGCGGTAACCATGGCGCTATTAGCGCCATGGTTGCCGCCGGTACCATACCGAGTCCGCCTTGGTGGATGGCGGAATTACCGCCCTACTCCAAGGTGAGCGGGGGCGGTAATTCCCCAATCCCCATTTACCCTTCCCCATTCCCATTTTTGCCCCATAGGGCATAATGGGAATGGGGAAGGTGCTAATTACGGTACCGCAAATTGCGGTACCGTAATTAGCTCTGAGGTCCCTTTGCGGGTCCCGTCCTTAACGCCTGGAAAAACCAGGCGTTAAGGGAGGACCCGCAAAGGGACCTCGTAGTAAGGCGGTAAGGGTTTACCGGTACCGGTGCCCTTACCGGTACCGGTAAACCCTTACCGCCTACCGTGTAATGAGGCCCCATATCTCCTACGGAGATTCCAAGCATCCTTCAGGCTGGATACAAGAGTTTCTAAGTGCAATGAACCTCATTGGTCTCGCACTGAGACCATATCTCCTACGGAGATTCCAAGCATCCTTCAGGCTGGATACAAGAGTTTCTAAGTGCAATGAACCTCATTGGTCTCGCACTGAGACCATATCTCCTACGGAGATTCCAAGCATCCTTCAGGCTGGATACAAGAGTTTCTAAGTGCAATGAACCTCATTGGTCTCGCACTGAGACCATATCTCCTACGGAGATTCCAAGCATCCTTCAGGCTGGATACAAGAGTTTCTAAGTGCAATGAACCTCATTGGTCTCGCACTGAGACCACATCACCTAAGGAGATTCCAAGCATCCTTAAGGCTGGATACAAGAGTTTCTAAGTGCAATGAACCTCATTGGTCTCGCACTGAGACCACATCACCTAAGGAGATTCCAAGCATCCTTCAGGCTGGATACAAGAGTTTCTAAGTGCAATGAACCTCATTGGTCTCGCACTGAAACCGTATCTCCTACGGAGATTCCAAGCATCCTTCAGGCTGGATACAAGAGTTTCTAAGTTCAATGAACCTCATTGGTCTCGCACTGAGACCATATCTCCTACGGAGATTCCAAGCATCCTTCAGGCTGGATACAAGAGTTTCTAAGTGTAATGAACCTCATTGGTCTCGCCCTGAGACCGTATCTCCTACGGAGATTCCAAGCATCCTTCAGGCTGGATACAAGAGTTTCTAAGTGCAATGAACCTCATTGGTCTCGCTCTGAAACCGTATCTCCTACGGAGATTCCAAGCATCCTTCAGGCTGGATACAAGAGTTTCTAAGTGCAATGAACCTCATTGGTCTCGCACTGAGACCATATCTCCTACGGAGATTCCAAGCATCCTTCAGGCTGGATACAAGAGTTTCTAAGTGCAATGAACCTCATTGGTCTCGCACTGAGACCATATCTCCTACGGAGATTCCAAGCATCCTTCAGGCTGGATACAAGAGTTTCTAAGTGCAATGAACCTCATTGGTCTCGCACTGAGACCATATCTCCTACGGAGATTCCAAGCATCCTTCAGGCTGGATACAAGAGTTTCTAAGTGCAATGAACCTCATTGGTCTCGCACTGAGACCATATCTCCTACGGAGATTCCAAGCATCCTTCAGGCTGGATACAAGAGTTTCTAAGTGCAATGAACCTCATTGGTCTCGCACTGAGACCATATCTCCTACGGAGATTCCAAGCATCCTTCAGGCTGGATACAAGAGTTTCTAAGTGCAATGAACCTCATTGGTCTCGCCCTGAGACCATATCTCCTACGGAGATTCCAAGCATCCTTCAGGCTGGATACAAGAGTTTCTAAGTGCAATGAACCTCATTGGTCTCGCCCTGAGACCATATCTCCTACGGAGATTCCAAGCATCCTTCAGGCTGGATACAAGAGTTTCCAAGTGCAATGAACCTCATTGGTCTCGCACTGAGATCACATCACCTAAGGAGATTCCAAGCATCCTTCAGGCTGGATACAAGAGTTTCCAAGTGCAATGAACTTCATTGGTCTCGTACTGAGACCACATCACCTAAGGAGATTCCAAGCATCCTTCAGGCTGGATACAAGAGTTTCCAAGTGCAATGAACCTCATTGGTCTCGCACTGAGACCACATCACCTAAGGAGATTCCAAGCATCCTTCAGGCTGGATACAAGAGTTTCTAAGTGCAATGAACCTCATTGGTCTCGCACTGAGACCACATCACCTAAGGAGATTCCAAGCATCCTTCAGGCTGGATACAAGTGTTTCCAAGTGCAATGAACCTCATTGGTCTCGCACTGAGACCACATCACCTAAGGAGATTCCAAGCATCCTTCAGGCTGGATACAAGAGTTTCCAAGTGCAATGAACCTCATTGGTCTCGCACTGAGACCACATCACCTAAGGAGATTCCAAGCATCCTTCAGGCTGGATACAAGAGTTTCTAAGTGCAATGAACCTCATTGGTCTCGCACTGAGACCATATCTCCTACAGAGATTCCAAGCATCCGTCAGGCTGGATGCAAGAGTTTCCAAGTGCAATGAACTTCATTGGTCTCGCACTGAGACCACATCACCTAAGGAGATTCCAAGCATCCTTCAGGCTGGATACAAGAGTTTCTAAGTGCAATGAACCTCATTGGTCTTGCACTGAGACCACATCACCTAAGGAGATTCCAAGCATCCTTCAGGCTGGATACAAGAGTTTCTAAGTGCAATGAACCTCATTGGTCTCGCATTGAGACCATATCTCCTACAGAGATTCCAAGCATCCGTCAGGCTGGATGCAAGAGTTTCCAAGTGCAATGAACTTCATTGGTCTCGCACTGAGACCACATCACCTAAGGAGATTCCAAGCATCCTTCAGGCTGGATACAAGAGTTTCTAAGTGCAATGAACCTCATTGGTCTTGCACTGAGACCACATCACCTAAGGACATTCCAAGCATCCTTCAGGCTGTATACAAGAGTTTCTAAGTGCAATGAACCTCATTGGTCTTGCACTGAGACCATATCTCCTAAGGAGATTCCAAGCATCCTTTAGGCTGGATACAAGAGTTTCTAAGTGCAATGAACCTCATTGGTCTCGCACTGAGACCATATCTCCTACGGAGATTCCAAGCATCCTTCAGGCTGGATACAAGAGTTTCTAAGTGCAATGAACCTCATTGGTCTCGCACTGAGACCATATCTCCTACGGAGATTCCAAGCATCCTTCAGGCTGGATACAAGAGTTTCTAAGTGCAATGAACCTCATTGGTCTCGCACTGAGACCATATCTCCTACGGAGATTCCAAGCATCCTTCAGGCTGGATACAAGAGTTTCCAAGTGCAATGAACCTCATTGGTCTTGCACTGAGATCACATCACCTAAGGAGATTCCAAGCATCCTTCAGGCTGGATACAAGAGTCTCCAAGTGCAATGAACTTCATTGGTCTCGCACTGAGACCATATCTCCTACGGAGATTCCAAGCATCCTTCAGGCAGATACAAGAGTTTTCTAAGTGCAATGAACCTCATTGGTCTCGCACTGAGACCATATCTCCTACGGAGATTCCAAGCATCCTTCAGGCTGGATACAAGAGTTTCTAAGTGCAATCGACCTCATTGGTCTCGCACTGAGACCATATCTCCTACGGAGATTCCAAGCATCCTTCAGGCTGGATACAAGAGTTTCTAAGTGCAATGAACCTCATTGGTCTCGCACTGAGACCGTATCTCCTACGGAGATTCCAAGCATCCTTCAGGCTGGATACAAGAGTTTCTAAGTGCAATGAACCTCATTGGTCTCGCATTGAGACCGTATCTCCTACGGAGATTCCAAGCATCCTTCAGGCTGGATACAAGAGTTTCTAAGTGCAATGAACCTCATTGGTCTCGCACTGAGACCGTATCTCCTACGGAGATTCCAAGCATCCTTCAGGCTGGATACAAGAGTTTCTAAGTGCAATGAACCTCATTGGTCTCGCCCTGAGACCGTATCTCCTACGGAGATTCCAAGCATCCTTCAGGCTGGATACAAGAGTTTCTAAGTGCAATGAACCTCAATGGTCTCGCCCTGAGACCGTATCTCCTACGGAGATTCCAAGCATCCTTCAGGCTGGATACAAGAGTTTCTAAGTGCAATGAACCTCATTGGTCTCGCACTGAGACCGTATCTCCTACGGAGATTCCAAGCATCCTTCAGGCTGGATACAAGAGTTTCTAAGTGCAATGAACCTCATTGGTCTCGCACTGAAACCGTATCTCCTACGGAGATTCCAAGCATCCTTCAGGCTGGATACAAGAGTTTCTAAGTGCAATGAACCTCATTGGTCTCGCACTGAAACCGTATCTCCTACGGAGATTCCAAGCATCCTTCAGGCTGGATACAAGAGTTTCTAAGTGCAATGAACCTCATTGGTCTCGCACTGATACCACATCACCTAAGGAGATTCCAAGCATCCTTCAGGCTGGATACAATAGTTTCTAAGTGCAATGAACCTCATTGGTCTCGCACTGAGACCGTATCTCCTACGGAGATTCCAAGCATCCTTCAGGCTGGATACAAGAGTTTCTAAGTGCAATGAACCTCATTGGTCTCGCACTGAAACCGTATCTCCTACGGAGATTCCAAGCATCCTTCAGGCTGGATACAAGAGTTTCTAAGTGCAATGAACCTCATTGGTCTCGCACTGAGACCGTATCTCCTACGGAGATTCCAAGCATCCTTCAGGCTGGATACAAGAGTTTCTAAGTGTAATGAACCTCATTGGTCTCGCCCTGAGACCGTATCTCCTACGGAGATTCCAAACATCCTTCAGGCTGGATACAAGAGTTTCTAAGTGCAATGAACCTCATTGGTCTCGCACTGAAACCGTATCTCCTACGGAGATTCCAAGCATCCTTCAGGCTGGATACAAGAGTTTCTAAGTGCAATGAACCTCATTGGTCTCGCACTGAAACCGTATCTCCTACGGAGATTCCAAGCATCCTTCAGGCTGGATACAAGAGTTTCTAAGTGCAATGAACCTCATTGGTCTCGCACTGAAACCGTATCTCCTACGGAGATTCCAAGCATCCTTCAGGCTGGATACAAGAGTTTCTAAGTGCAATGAACCTCATTGGTCTCGCACTGAGACCACATCACCTAAGGAGATTCCAAGCATCCTTCAGGCTGGATACAATAGTTTCTAAGTGCAATGAACCTCATTGGTCTCGCACTGAGACCACATCATCTAAGGAGATTCCAAGCATCCTTCAGGCTGGATACAAGAGTTTCTAAGTGCAATGAACCTCATTGGTCTCGCACTGAAACTGTATCTCCTACGGAGATTCCAAGCATCCTTCAGGCTGGATACAAGAGTTTCTAAGTGCAATGAACCTCATTGGTCTCGCACTGAGACCATATCTCCTACGGAGATTCCAAGCATCCTTCAGGCTGGACACAAGAGTTTCTAAGTGTAATGAACCTCATTGGTCTCGCCCTGAGACCGTATCTCCTACGGAGATTCCAAGCATCCTTCAGGCTGGATACAATAGTTTCTAAGTGCAATGAACCTCATTGGTCTCGCACTGAGACCACATCATCTAAGGAGATTCCAAGCATCCTTCAGGCTGGATACAAGAGTTTCTAAGTGTAATGAACCTCATTGGTCTCGCCCTGAGACCATATCTCCTACGGAGATTCCAAGCATCCTTCAGGCTGGATACAAGAGTTTCTAAGTGCAATGAACCTCATTGGTCTCGCACTGAAACCGTATCTCCTACGGAGATTCCAAGCATCCTTCAGGCTGGATACAAGAGTTTCTAAGTGCAATGAACTTCATTGGTCTCGCACTGAGACCACATCACCTAAGGAGATTCCAAGCATCCTTCAGGCTGGATACAAGAGTTTCTAAGTGCAATGAACCTCATTGGTCTCGCACTGAGACCATATCTCCTACGGAGATTCCAAGCATCCTTCAGGCTGGATACAAGAGTTTCTAAGTGTAATGAACCTCATTGGTCTCGCCCTGAGACCATATCTCCTACGGAGATTCCAAGCATCCTTCAGGCTGGATACAAGAGTTTCTAAGTGCAATGAACCTCATTGGTCTCGCCCTGAGACCGTATCTCCTACGGAGATTCCAAGCATCCTTCAGGCTGGATACAATAGTTTCTAAGTGCAATGAACCTCATTGGTCTCGCACTGAGACCACATCATCTAAGGAGATTCCAAGCATCCTTCAGGCTGGATACAAGAGTTTCTAAGTGCAATGAACCTCATTGGTCTCGCACTGAAACTGTATCTCCTACGGAGATTCCAAGCATCCTTCAGGCTGGATACAAGAGTTTCTAAGTGCAATGAACCTCATTGGTCTCGCACTGAGACCATATCTCCTACGGAGATTCCAAGCATCCTTCAGGCTGGATACAAGAGTTTCTAAGTGTAATGAACCTCATTGGTCTCGCCCTGAGACCGTATCTCCTACGGAGATTCCAAGCATCCTTCAGGCTGGATACAATAGTTTCTAAGTGCAATGAACCTCATTGGTCTCGCACTGAGACCACATCATCTAAGGAGATTCCAAGCATCCTTCAGGCTGGATACAAGAGTTTCTAAGTGTAATGAACCTCATTGGTCTCGCCCTGAGACCATATCTCCTACGGAGATTCCAAGCATCCTTCAGGCTGGATACAAGAGTTTCTAAGTGCAATGAACCTCATTGGTCTCGCACTGAAACCGTATCTCCTACGGAGATTCCAAGCATCCTTCAGGCTGGATACAAGAGTTTCTAAGTGCAATGAACTTCATTGGTCTCGCACTGAGACCACATCACCTAAGGAGATTCCAAGCATCCTTCAGGCTGGATACAAGAGTTTCTAAGTGCAATGAACCTCATTGGTCTCGCACTGAGACCATATCTCCTACGGAGATTCCAAGCATCCTTCAGGCTGGATACAAGAGTTTCTAAGTGTAATGAACCTCATTGGTCTCGCCCTGAGACCATATCTCCTACGGAGATTCCAAGCATCCTTCAGGCTGGATACAAGAGTTTCTAAGTGCAATGAACCTCATTGGTCTCGCCCTGAGACCGTATCTCCTACGGAGATTCCAAGCATCCTTCAGGCTGGATACAATAGTTTCTAAGTGCAATGAACCTCATTGGTCTCGCACTGAGACCACATCATCTAAGGAGATTCCAAGCATCCTTCAGGCAGGATACAAGAGTTTCTAAGTGTAATGAACCTCATTGGTCTCGCCCTGAGACCATATCTCCTACGGAGATTCCAAGCATCCTTCAGGCTGGATACAAGAGTTTCTAAGTGCAATGAACCTCATTGGTCTCGCACTGAAACCGTATCTCCTACGGAGATTCCAAGCATCCTTCAGGCTGGATACAAGAGTTTCTAAGTGCAATGAACTTCATTGGTCTCGCACTGAGACCACATCACCTAAGGAGATTCCAAGCATCCTTCAGGCTGGATACAAGAGTTTCTAAGTGCAATGAACCTCATTGGTCTCGCACTGAGACCATATCTCCTACGGAGATTCCAAGCATCCTTCAGGCTGGATACAAGAGTTTCTAAGTGTAATGAACCTCATTGGTCTCGCCCTGAGACCATATCTCCTACGGAGATTCCAAGCATCCTTCAGGCTGGATACAAGAGTTTCTAAGTGCAATGAACCTCATTGGTCTCGCCCTGAGACCATATCTCCTACGGAGATTCCAAGCATCCTTCAGGCTGGATACAAGAGTTTCTAAGTGCAATGAACCTCATTGGTCTTGCACTGAAACCGTATCTCCTACGGAGATTCCAAGCATCCTTCAGGCTGGATACACCTGTTCGTCACTGAGGATCACTCATAGTGATGGCGATGCAGCTGCTCCGATCCCCCGTGACCCCACTATATGATTACTGTTTTGCTTTGTCCTCTGAGAGGAATCCAGGGAATTCGTCCTTTCTCCCCAAAGGGGAGACACCCCCTCGGAGACTAGGGGGGTGAGCCCACTCTGCAAAACCCATCCTTAGGGGGTTGGGCAAGCAGGATCTCACTGGAGGTAACCCCCCCCGGTACAAACGGTACCTTCTTCCTTTGAAACACAGTGTACTTTCCGTATAAGCGCCTTAAAAATGCACAATAAATAGATAAATAAATAAAATAAAGCTCATGACCAGCAAGGTTATTGCATACATGCTCGTGGATAATTTCGGTAAAGAAGTGGCTGGATCTGGTTGCCGACCCCTGGTTGTGGAACAAAAACTCCATGACCAATGAAACTTTGTTTCACATTGTCAAGCAGAGCACTTAAGGAACACACCAGTATCGCGGAGGAGAGGTGGTGCCAGTATCGTGGAGGAGAGGTGGTGCCGGTATCGCAGAGGAGAGGTGGTGCCGGTATCGTGGAGGAGAGGTGATGCCGGTAACATGGACGAGAGGTGGTGTTGGTATCGTGGAGGAGAGGTGGTGCCGGTATTGCAGAGGAGAGGTGGTGCCGGTATTGCAGAGGAGAGGTGGTGCCGGTATCGCAGAGGAGAGGTGTTGCCGGTATCGTGGAGGAGAGGTGGTGTTGGTATCATGGAGGAGAGGTGGTGCTGGTATTGTGGAGGAGAGGTGGTGCCGCGTGGTGTCGGTATCGTGGAGGAGAGGTGGTGCCGGTATCGCGGAGGAGAGGTGGTGCCGGTATCACGGAGGAGAGGTGGTGTTGGTATCATGGAGGAGATGTGGTGCTGGTATCATGGAGGAGAGGTGGTGCCGGTATCATAGAGGAGAGGTGGTGCCGGTATCGTGGAGGAGAGGTGGTGTCCGTATCGTGGAGGAGTGGTGGTGCCAGTATCGTGGAGGAGAGGTGGTGCCGGTATTGTGGAGGAGAGGTGGTGCCGGTATCGCGGAGGAGAGGTGGTGTTGGTATCGTGGAGGAGAGGTGGTGTGACAGCAGAAGAGGAAGACTGCTGGATACCCTGCACCAGTGTGAGGAATCCTGGGGTGTCTGAGGACCCACATGTGGGGTCTGCACGCCGTCTATGTGTTCATAGCCTATTAGAGTCAGAAGGAACTCCATAAACATGGACACCCATTATGTCATCAATAAATTGACTCTGCCAATGTTCACGCAAAGTTCAAGTTATTTGACCCAACCCTTCCCTTCTTCTGAAACAGAAAGTCATTCTGCAACAGTGCAACCCATGCTGCAGTCTGTTCTTTAGGAGGGTAGCAGAAGTCCTAACAGTGACTGTCAGATGTTCTGTCGGTCCAGAACTAGGCATTCCTAAAGAAAAGAGAATCTGCCAATCATGTTGTGTTATGGATAAACTTGAGACATCTCAACCCATTGTGAGCGGAGGCATAGAGCACAGAGCCCTATATACGAAGATGCTTGGTCCATTTGTGTCCGATAGTAACAACATAAAAACGGATTCCTTCTGGCAGTATTGTTTACATTCGGGGCACAACACCATGCACATAGCCTTATTTAAAATCTGGAAGTCCATCGTTAGGATTGGCAAAGTTGGAAACAAAGTCTTGAGCGCAAATTAGCTACTGCGTATATTAGCCCCTGCAATGATCATGGCTATGTTCAAACATTGGCTACATTTTGATATTGCACTTTAAAAATATTGCACTTTAATATTACATTTTTGCACAACCCACTAGACTCTAACTGTCTATATTCCAGTTTTAAAAGTTCACGTTTTCATGTTTGAATGTGATGACAGAGACCAATACTTGTACTTGAATATGCAAATCAAATAAATGATATGAATTTTGTAAATTGTGTAATATATGGATGAATACTTGTATGTATCTGCTGATTTATTTAATTATGCTTAATCTATTATGTTTGAAATTGCAATTTTATGAGTGTTATGATAACACTCTTTTGAGTTAAAGAAACATGATAATAAATGAATAATCATAACGATGTTCTGACTCTACCTGTCTCTGCCTATCAGAGTCTGAGACTGTTTGTCTGTACTTCTGACTTTCTGTGACTCTCTTGGACACTCTGTGCTGTGACCGTGCCTTTTGGGGCTGTCTTTGAATGTTCATGTCTGTGCCTCTGACTGTTTGACTGTCACTGTCTGTGACTGACTGTCACTGTCTGTGACTGACTGGTAATGAAGATGCAGTTTCTGTGTCTGTGACTCTTAGTGTTGACTACGAGTGCCTGGGACTGATTGCCTGGCACTTTCTCTATCAGTGACTATGATTGCTTAACTATCAATGTCTCTGACTCTCTTTCAGACATTGGGGCTCATTACAAGTTTGTCGTATCCTGCCGCTAATTCTGGCGGGATTCCAGCAAACTGCTCCTACCGTTTCTGCCACCTGCTACCCCAGTATTACCGGGATATTACAAGCAGAGGAAAGGGAGCTAAATCCCAGTTCCATGGAGTCCAGTAGGACTCCCTGGAGGGGATTGCTGGAATTACCGGCACCAGCAGTACGACTGCCGGGAATTCCGGCATTTATTTGCCAGTGGGGGCCTGATTTATTGGCAGGTCAGGCCTGGTGGTAGGTCAGTGCCTCCACAGGTAAATTTGTGTTTACCCGGTCTGGAAACATTTCTGATGCCGGAATTACCATCAATTTTTTCTGGACCTGAAAAATGTAATGACCCCCATTATGTGTCTGTTTTGACTGATTGCTAATGACTGTCTCTATCAGTAAATGTAGCTCTAACTACAATACAGGCACATACACTTTCCTTTGTTATTTTTTTTTATTAATGCCACATATTTGTAAAAACCTACCTTTTTGGATTTCCAGGACCGCTGACATGTCTACTGCAGAGAAACAACAGAATTAGACATGTTGGCTGCACCTTGCTGGGCTGCAGGGCCTATTAGACTTTAAAATAGCATAACATTAACTTTTCTATACATGTGTAACCCACTATTAATGAGGACTCTGGAGTGGTGCCATGATCGCTGGGGGCAGGGGTAATCCCTGAGGGCGCACATGTGTGAATCCCTCAGACCGCACTTGCAGTTCGCAACTGCTGTGTGTGCCAGCAGAAGGATGAAGACATTTGTCAGTGAAAGTAGATACTAAGGAAGTGATGTTCAAATTATACTCCACAGAAAAGAGCATATGTGGATTCTGAAAACATGGACGTACAACACTGCCCTCAATGAGCAGAAAGAGTGGCACGCATTACCTGAAGTAGACACACTTGCTTCACGCTGAGGTGTGTCATACATAGTAAAAATTCCATCATTTTTTAGTGGAGCCAGGAGCTCCAGTGTGACACTTAACTGATATGTTGCTACTTGAAATATACATTGCAAATCTATCACAATCTTTAACAAATCAATAATTAAATAGAACAACTACAGTGTACACTCTACTTTGATCACTAATAAGTGAAAATATAGAAGGAAAATTGACACTCCTAATTGTAATAATTTATAACTACATTTTGGGTTCTCCTATGGCTATTAGGTGGTAGAGAGAGAGGGTGACTGGGTGACATCACAATGAGGCATACAGTACTAACGTTAGATTGCCAACAATAGGTGCTGCTATCCTTCAATATACCCGGCAGTGACAGCCAATGTATGACCACCATTGAGTGACTTCACTGCACAATATGGCTGCCAACGAAGGCCTAGACTATGCATGCCACCCGGTGTCCTATCGAAACAAAATAAAATGGTGGCCCAGTATAATGCACCACATGGTTCATAGACTATATTGCAGATGGAAAGGCCCATCGAGCTATTGCACTCCTGCAAGTCAGTAATGTTGTTACACTTCAGGCTTCCCCGCGGGCATCCTTGCGGAATACAACTTCTTTACAGGCTCCTCTATGGTCCAGGTAGAAGCTACCATGGCGTCTGTACAAACGTCGACGCACTCCAGGTCACCTGACACGTCTTGTACGTGGAAGATGTACAGCAATCCACGCCCCTCTTATGTCTATAAAACCACCGTCTTCCAAGGGGCTCGTTGCTGCTAATTAACGTTACCAGCTACACGCGGTTTTGTCAGTTTCCTCTTCGTGTCTCCCTACACAAATCCTTATCTGAACTCCTGGTTTTGACCCTTTGCCTGAAATTTGGATTGCCTTCGTCTCCTCCTTTATTCCTGTCGTGCTTGTTTGGTTGTTGGACTCGGAACGCTACTGGATACTGAAGACTCTTCTGTGTCTTGCGGTTCTTTCCTGGTTCTTTCCTGGTTGGCGCTCTGCACATCAATTTGCTGTCTACTATCCGGATCATCTCAACAGGTACTCAACTATACTCGTGAACCCAGGTACATACCTATTGTCTTCCATGGATTTTGTCTTCTGTTGGATGCTGGGACATTGAGTGACTTTCCTGTGAGATTGCTCTTAAGTGCATATGAACGCTTTCCTGAACTGCACCAACCCGACCCTAGTGCGTCCCTCGTGCCGTTCGGGGTTACTTACCTGTACTAACTTCCCTGTTTGTTATTTTCTCCTGTCGTTGTCTGCAGTACCCTGGACTCCTCTTACTCCATTATCTTTATTCAGGTCAGTTGTTATCAATTCTATAGTTATAATAGGAACCGATACTGATTTAGTTCAATTCCACTCATTTGTGTTATTCTTTGTAGATCATCCCGGGGAAACTCAACTCCACTCCAATATCTATCTAGGTAGTTGTCCAATCATTTCAACTGTTCTAATCACTTGTATAATATCAACACTGTCTAATATTTTGGTATTCTTTTGCAGCATTGGTATTGGCGGTGTGTGTTCTCCCCGCTCTTTTACTCAATTGACATCTCTGTCTGTTCTAACTAAAACAGTGGAGAGGTACATTGTGGAAAAGAGCCCCTCTTTGAGGAAGCCTGAGTCTTATACTCAGGGGAGCTGGGATGGAAGGCTGAATTCGGAATCTTATATCACCAACATCTCCAAGGTCACTTTCTCTGCATCCTCGGCCTATTTGGAGTGGTGAGTAACAGAATTAGCAGCCATAAAAATGTCCACAGAGGCCAGTGATGCTTTGAATCAAATCGTGCAAATGGTCACGGATCTACTTACCGACTTGACCAATGCACAAGAAGCACTGCGCCAACGCATGGACGCCATTCAGTCTTTGGTTACCACACCAGCGTCACAGATGGCTGGTGCTGGAGCTACAGCATCAGGTTCAGGGTTTCCACCTCCACAGCACGAACCAAACCCGATCATGCTTACAACCCAGTTCCCTCTAGCTCCTCCTGAACGCTTCCTAGGCGACCCTAAACAATACCGAACCTTCATTAATCAATACAAATTGCATTTTCTGTTTCACCCCGCCTCATTTTCCACATCTACAACCAAAGCGGCTTTTGTTTTGTCTCATTTGGGAGGCACTGCAGCTGCATGGGCTAACCCGTTGTTGGAATCTAATAGTCATGTTCTTTACAAGTGTGATGCTCTTCTTGCTATGATGAGTAAAGTATTTGATACACGTTATACTACTGAAGCCACTGATCTGGAACTCTTAAAATATCGACAAGGAAACAATTCTTTATTGGTTTATTTGGCACGATTCAATCAGTTGGCATCAGAAACTCACTGGCCTGAAGAAAAGAAGACAGCTGTCTTCTATCAAGGCCTCTCAGATGAACTAAAGGACATCCTCTCCACTGTTCCTGTAGTTCCCGCGGCATTCGGGGAACTGCTAGATTTAGTCCTTCAGATTGATGCTCGAAAGTCCGAAAGACGCGGCGAAAAGAAAACAGTATTGTTCAGCACGGTTTCAGCAGAGGCCTCGTCCTCGTCATCTCCTGCGCCTGAACCTATGCAGATTGGGATGGTTAGGGGACCGCTTACACCTGCTCAACGAGAATATCGTCGATCACACAATCTCTGCATGTATTGTGGGGCCTCTGATCACTTATTACCTGAGTGTACCAAAAAACCTAAAAGAAAGGCGGGAAACGCCAAATACCGACAGTAGACAGAATCCCTATGTCGGGAAACTCACCCTTGGACTCTACATTACAGAATCCGAGTCATTTAGTCCGCCTACCTGTTACATTTTCCTTAGATCATGGTGTTTCATTCCAGACAACAGCCGTGATTGATTCAGGTGCAACAGGTAATTATGTTGATCAATGTTTTGCCGCCATGTCAAGAATACCACTGGTTCGCAAAACTATACCTGAAACAGTGAATGCAGTGGACGGTTCACTTCTTGTCTCAGGAATGGTAACTCACCAAACAGTTCCACTACATATGAGTACTGATGTAGGCCATACTGAAGACATATCATTTGATATCATTAAAGCACCAGCTTACAAAGTCATTCTGGGCATTCCATGGTTAAAACTTCATAATCCTGCCATCGACTGGTCGACATCTCAGATTCAGTTCCCTTCCAATATGTGCAATACTGGATGTACTACACTACTCGGTATTTCCCATGATAGGGCGCTAGTTTCACCTACGATGCATATCGGAGCTGTCTCTAAAAATGTTACCTCTGCGATACCTTCTCAATATGCAGATTACACAGATGTTTTTGACAAAGGGATGGCGGAGACTCTACCCCCACATAGAGCTTATGATTGCCCAATAGACCTAATTCCGGGAGTAAAAATACCATCCGGCAGAGTTTACTCCCTCACTCTCAAAGAAGACGAAGTTCTTAAAGATTACATAGACAAGGCTTTGGCCATGGGATTCATTCGTCCTTCCAAATCACCAATTTCATCACCACTTTTCTTTGTCCCTAAGAAGGAAGGGGTTCTACGTCCTTGTATTGATTATCGTGCTTTGAACGCAGCAACCATAAAAAACCAGTATCCTCTTCCTCTGATTTCTGTCCTTCTTGATCAATTGGGTTCTTCCAGAATATTCACTAAGCTTGATCTCAGAGGAGCTTACAATCTCGTCCGCATGAGAGAGGGGGACGAATGGAAGACCACATTTAAAACACGTTACGGTCTATTTGAGTATCTTGTCATGCCTTTTGGGTTATGTAATGCCCCGGCCACCTTTCAAGCTTTCATGAACAATCTGTTTTACGACATTCTTGATCAATTTGTCGTTGTCTACCTGGATGACATTTTGATTTACTCTCAAAACCAGGAAGACCACGAAAAACATGTCAAGACAGTACTCCAACGTCTGAGGAACATAGATTGTTTATTAAAGCCAAAAAGTGAATATTTCATGCCTCAGAGGTGGAATTTTTGGGATTTGACTTTACTAACAATGGAGTGCGCATGAGTCAATCCAAAATTAGTGCGATCCTGGAATGGCCTGTGCCCAATTCAGTCAAATCTTTACAATCATTCCTGCGATTTGCAAACTTTTATAGACACTTCATCAATGGGTGTTCTGAAATATCTGCACCACTTACCTCTCTGACAAGTGCCAAAGTATCATTTGTATGGTCTTCAGAAGCTCAGAGAGCCTTTGATCAACTAAAATCAGCATTTACTTCCGCTCCTGTCCTCAAACATCCTGATCCCGAGCTTCCTTTTTTTGTTGAAGCTGATGCTTCAGGTTATGCCCTTGGGTGGTATTGTCTCAAACCTGTCCGCATTTGGGAGAGATTCATCCTGTTGCCTATTTCTCTCGTAAATTGACAGGTTACGAAAAGAATGATTCCATCACAGAATGCAAACTTTTAGCCATCAGAGATGCATTCTTGGAATGGAGGCATCATCTTTTGGAGGCCAAACACCTTGTAACTGTATACTCGGATCACCGCAGTCTGTTAGCCTTCAAATATATGAAATGTCTTAAGGCTAGACAGGCGCGGTGGCATTTATTATTTTCACAATACCATTTTGTTATCACATACCGTCCTGCTAAAGCTCGAGTTCCGGCTGATACTCTCTCGCGCTTACATGCGGATGGTCAGTCTCAACAGGTCAAAGCTCTTCCTCTTCTACCAAACAAGGTTGTTTGTGGTTCTTCGGTTCAGCCCTCTTTGCGTTCAATTTTCCTTGATTGGGTTTCAAAACATCCAAAAGAGATCACTGACCTCAATCTGGAAATCATTCAGGGTATGCCATTCATTCAAGGGCGCGTCTATATACCCCCAGGTCAAGCTAGAGATTTAGCGCTTCAGTGGTCTCACGATTCTTTGATTGCTGCACATCCATGAAGTCAAAAAACTCTTGAAGCCTTACGGCGTTGGGCTTGGTGGCCTTCCATGGTTCATGATGTAAAGGATTACATTTTGACTTGTTCCATATGCACACAGTGTAAAACTTCTAGAGCCAAACCAGTTGGATTGTTACAACCTCTTCCTGTGCCGTACCAACCTTGGCAGATGCTGTCAATGGATTTCATTGTGGAACTTCCTGACGTTCAGGGCTATGACACTATTTGGGTAATCGTTGATTACTTCACTAAATATGCATTATTCATACCTTGTTCTGGTTTGCCTGCAGCTCCAGAATTGGCAAAACTGTTCTTGACGAATGTGTTTCGTTTCTTTGGTCTACCCTCGGTTATTGTTTCCGATTGTGGCGCACAATTTACGTCACGATTCTCGAAGGCTCTTACAGCTTCACTGGGTATTGAGGACAGGTATTCCTCAGCTTACCATCCTCAAACGGATGGGCAGACTGAGAGAACTAATGCTACCATCAAACAGTATCTACGCTGTTTATGCCTTCAGTACCAACAGTCTTGGTTTACTTCTTTGCCTTCTGCAGAATTTGCATACAACAACTCTATGCATACATCAACTGGATTTTCTCCCTTTTTTGCCTTGTATGGTGGTCATCCTAGGGCACTTCCACTTGATCCGGTATTACCGGCCATTAATCCTGCAGCAAAAGATTGCATCAGATATCTCGATAAAATTCATCGGGATGTATGCTGTCATTTACTTTGAGCTCAAGATCGTGCCAAGAAGTATGCTGATGTGCATCGATCACCTGCTCCAGTTTATCGCAGTGGCATGAAGGTGTGGTTATCATCCCGCAATTTGCGAATTGCAGGCAAACGTTCGCTTCTGCCCAAATTTGTGGGACCCTATGTCATTACTGATATCATCAATCCTGTGACAGTTAAGCTTTCTCTGCCACGATCATGGGGCATAAATCCAGTCTTTCATGTCTCCTTGATCAAGCCTTTCATCCATGGGACCCGTCTGCCTACTCATCGTTCGCCAATCTTGGTGGATGGTGAGGAGGAATATGAGGTTTCGCGTATCCTGGATTGCAGGGTGTCTAGGGGTATGTTGTTCTACCTCGTGGATTGGAAGGGGTATGGGCCTGAGGACCGTACTTGGGAGCCGATCTCCAATTTGCATTGTCTGGTTCTTCTGAGGAGCTTCCATTCCGCCAGGGGGTTGCCGGAGTTTTTGGGGGAGGATGCTGTTACACTTCAGGCTTCCCCGCGCGCATCCTTGCGGAATACAACTTTACAGGCTCCTCTATGGTCCAGGTACAAGCTACCATGGCGTCTGTACAAACGTCGACGCACTCCAGGTCACCTGACATGTCTTGTACGTGGAAGATGTACAGCAAGCCACGCCCCTCTTACGTCTATAAAACCGTCATCTTCCAAGGGGCTCGTTGCTGCTAATTAACGTTACCAGCTACACGCGGTTTCGTCCGTTTCCTCTTCGTGTCTCCCTACACGAATCCTTATCTGAACTCCTGGTTTTGACCCTTTGCCGGAAATTTGGATTGCCTTCATCTCCTCCTTTATTCCTGTCGTGCTTGTTTGGTTGTTGGACTCGAACGCTACTGGATACGGCTCTCTTCTGTGTCCTGCGGTTCTTTCCTGGTTGCCGCTGTGCGCATCAATTTGCTGTCTACTATCTGGATCATCTCAACAGCTACTCAACTATCCTCGTGAACCCAGGTACATACCTATTGTCTTCCATGGATATTGTCTTCTGTTGGATGCTGGGACATTGAATGACTTTCCTGTGAGATTGCTCTTAAGTGCATATGAACGCTCTCCTGAACTGCACCAACCCGACCCTAGTGCGTCCCTCGTGCCGTTCGGGGTTACTTACCTGTACTAACTTCCTGTTTGTTATTTTCTCCTGTCGTTGTCTGCAGTACCCTGGACTCCTCTTACTCCATTATCTTTATTCAGGTCAGTTGTTATCAATTCTATAGATATATTGGGAACCGATACTGATTTAGTTCAATTCCACTCATTTGTGTTATTCTTTGTAGATCATCCCGGGGTAACTCAACTCCACTCCAATATCTATCTAGGTAGTTGTCCAATCATTTCAACTGTTCTAATCACTTGTATAATATCAACACTGTCTAATATTTTGGTATTTTTTTGCAGCATTGGTATTGGCGGTGTGTGTTCTCCCCGCTCTTTTACTCAATTGACATCTCTGTCTGTTCTAACTAAAACAGCGGAGAGGTACATTGTGGAAAAGAGCCCCTCTTTGAGGAAGCCTGAGTCTTATACTCAGGGGAGCTGGGATGGAAGGCTGAATTTGGAATATTATATCACCAACATCTCCAAGGTCACTTTCTCTGCATCCCCGGCCTATTCGGAGTGGTGAGTAACAAATGTGAAGTATTCCTCAATTTGCATCAATTGAGTTTATCCCACACCTGACACCATTTGTGAAGGCATCATGAAGTAAGACACAGACAAAAGATTAAACTTTTCAAAATAACAGCTTTATTTTACTTAAATGTTAGGATGGAGTAAGGCCTAACTTGCCCTATGCTAAAGTGAGATTTCACTACCTAAATACAACTAAGTATAGTCTGTGTCAGTAAGTTCAAATCAAAAGTCTTTCTGTGTCCAAAACATATACTTGCCCTCACAACTAAGCATGTACTCTTTGGAGGGATGTCAGCAGCAAAAGAAATAGTGTTCAAAGTCAAGTTCCAAGGTTCTTCGAGCTCTTGGCTTATACTCAGCTTCACCTTCTCCAAGTTCATAACAGTCCCAAAAAGGTCCTGGGGACCCCTTCCCCACGGGTTCAACACAGTTCACAAAGTCTTCGGTTTCCCTTTCTAAGATAAGACAAACTCTCAGGGTGTGCTTCCCCAAGAGGACAAATCTTTCGGCTTGCAAAAAGGACAATACCCATTCAGATCTTTTAGTTCCAAATTCACAAAACAGAACCAATTCCAAACCTTCTGGGTCATCCAGACTTCTCTTAATTTGCGTTCTTGGAATCCTCTTCCCAAGAGATCAAATTTCCAGCCTTCAAAAAATCACAAAATGAAAGGGGACAAATCCCTGTTAACAATTCCAAAAGATCTTCTCTTCTCCAAGAGTTCAAAGCAGATCATGAATTCCCAGGGTTCTCTTCTCCAAGAATCCAGCTCTGCCAACTTCCAAAAGTAAGAATCAGTTCACCTCTTCTGACTTTCAAAACAGCATCAGTTCAACTCCTTGGTCAATCAGGCTCTTCAATAGTTCACATAGGTTACTCTGCTTCTGCATTTACCGTTCACTCTAACAATTGTTGTAACGTACAAGCTTCTTTACATTTGTTTTCCTTAGCTTTTTCCGAGTAGGGTCACTCGGTCTAGATGCAATTGTCGGACCACAGGGTCCACCCATTACATGTCATGCAATCGATAACCATAGACACTTTGAACTTTCTGTAGTTCCTCGGACTCCGGCTTCTTTGGCCAATACTTGTTCACCTTCTTTTTGGCACTCTTTTGGCTTTGCCACAACTTGTTTCTCAAGCAACTCATTCTGTGGTGTTTTACCCCTTTGCACCACGTTACTTCCACTTCAATCTTCAATGTTCACTGTTTGTCTTTCTTTTGTGCTGTATCCAAATATGTTCATATCTTTTCGTTAGTTCGGTATTCAATAATGCTTGTTGCAACTTTCAAAAGTATTTCTAATATCCTGCAGTTTTTTTGGTATTCAAACTTCAAACCCAAAAGTACTTGCAATATCTTTCAGCTTGTTCAGTATCCAAAATTCACTTGGTTTGGCCTCCCATTGCCCTTGTAATAGTTTTCAGTTTGTTCAGCATTCTGACATGCTTGTTTGCAGCCCGCTCCGAGCCACGGTACCAGTGTTCCCTTCTTTACACTCACCGGTATGTGGCGGCTCTGCCGGGCTTCTCGTTCTTGTTTCTTGGCTTCCACTCACTCTGCCTTTTCCTCGCGGAAACCCCAGTGAGCAGAGCTCACTTTTCTTTGCCACGCGTAGCTTTGCTTTTCCACTGCAGAAGCGACTGAGAGCACGTCTCGCTCTGCTAGCAATCTACAGGGTTTGGGAGGCTTTGGTGTCCGACAGGTCCTGCTGTGGACACCGGGCAGAGAGGACAGCAGGTTTTCCGACCTTCTCATGGACCGGTTTGGCGTCAGCATCTTTTCCACACTCCTGCTCAAACTGGCTTCCCTCAAGCTGGTTCCTCCCCAGCCCGCTTCACGTCTATGAGCTGTGTCCTTCTCTCCGGGCCGTATCTCTCGCTCTGCTGGGCGATTGCCCTTCTTATACATCTGGGACCTGTTAAAGGTTTGCAGGTGTGGGTCCTTTACTTCAATTGCCTGACCATGGTTAGTCCTATTAGCTGGCCATGCCTGGCTATGGCAATGGAACTCCTCTAAGGCTCTCTTCTTCGTCTCAGTACCAAAGCGTTGTGAATGAATGGAAGCATGAATAATTCCTGGTTGTTTCCTTCTCATTCCGGGCTGATATTTTATCAGTATTATTAAGAGAAGGCTGTTGTGTGTTTATCAAAAATGAGGATATATCCTGCTAGTTGATCTCTTCCTCATCCCAGTATAACACTGGCATCTCTGAGGACCACTTTGAAAGAAAGAAAAGAGGAAAGGTTGACAGTAACACATACGCCTGTTGGGACTGAAGGTTCATTGTGGAAAGGGAATGGGGAATACCATGTCTCAGCCAAGGATGTCCTCTCCCCACTCCCCGAGTTCCCTCCACCCAGGTGATCCTCCCTCGCAGATATGCCCCCAGGGTCGGGATCCAATAGCAATGGCCATTCCCTGGCCACCTTTGCAGAGGATGTCGGGGGGAAAAGAAGTGAGGATGCCCTCAGGTTCCTCACAGTAAGTAAAGTAAAGTCATTCTTCTTGAATTGTGCCAGAAACCTGAAGTTGTCTCACTTACTAGTCCCCGGGGTTCTGTCATCCAGGTGGCCAGAACACGGCCATCGCTATTGGATCCAATTCCTGGGAGTGGACCAGTGACGGAGGATCGCCTGGATGAGGGGTCCTCGGGGAGTGGAAGTGGGACACCGAAGGGTAAAACATGGTATCCCCTTTCTTATGACACCTTTTTCCCATCCTGCCCGATAAGATACTCAGAAACTATACCCCCCCTTTCCTAACACAAACACTTTCCCACAGCTTGAACAACAATGGACCAATACCCGAGCTGTTTCCTTAACATGTCACAACACAGTCAGGCAGAGTCAGGAAATTACCCACACCTGACCACCCTTTCCCTTCCTCATAGGAATAAAAGGTGGAGCACACAAGCACACTCCAAGCAAGGCCGAACGCATGAGGTAGCAGCCATTCCAGGACGGCAGTACAAATGGAGGAGAAAGGCGGCAAGACCTGAAAGGATGTCAAGGAGGGAGTTGGCCTTGCCCTTTTTGACCCAAGCCCACAAAGCCTCTGATGAAAGATCTGTAAGACCATGAATCACAGTTGATAGGTGGTGTGACGGATGTCAGCGGTACATGGCTCCCTCCCGCACTGGTTGGCAGGGCAGGGAAGCATGGTGGCCATCGAGGTACCATACTAGACACCAGTAGGAAAAGAACAGATGGATTTCAACACAGCCGGTGAGTCGGAGGCCCCTGATAGTAAGACCGGCTTGTGTTAAGCTCAAGGTTGCAGTAGACATTGTAAGAAGATAAAGTAGACAAAGGAAGTTTGTGAACCCACTTGGTACCAGAGACAGAGTGGTCTGGTGCCACGTGGGTGCTTAGACGAAGATCGTTGACTGGTACCCCCTTTTCTGTACAAAGAAACTTTATTGAACATTACGAGCAGAAGATACTAAGAGGCCATATGGAAGGCCGTTGTCATGATGCCTACACCCGGAGCACCAGGCCAGGCCCAGCACCCCTGTGAGCAGGCATCACGCCCCCGGGTAAAAGCCCAGCAGCCCTTTATAGGGGCTCTTTGGACTCTGTCCTGGCGCCGTTGGCGCCAGGCTCATGTTGGACATTAGTCCTGGCACCATAAGCACCAGGCTCATAAGGGGAAGTGTTTGGTGCACTTACCTGAAGCAGACCATGCTGCACACTCACCTGATGCAGACCATGCTGCATGAAGAACCAAGCCAAATGAGGCTTAGGAGGAACTATTTTTCTGATGGAACTATTTTGTTACTTGGGTGGGGCTGTGGAAGAATACTCACCTGGAACTTCTTCCAAAGCTATTTAAGCCACGCCCGGACAGCCACACGTGCATCGCGTTGTTCTGCATCCCAGCAGCTGAACGCTCACCGTGTCTGCTCCTGCACCTGGACTCCAGCCACGCCCACCTCGAACCTGGAACACCTGTAAGGGAATAAGAGAAGAGAAAGGTGAAAACCAAGAACTTATTCAACCTTCTTACCTGCATCCGGAATCTTCACGCCAGCATTCCTGAAGGAAGACTTCCACTTAAAAGCACTGCGTTGCTCGCTGCAGCGCCGCGCTTCTCTCACCTGTTCCCGAGATACCGCCCGGCTCCATCACGGCTCTCAGCACCGGTCGCCACATCTCTGCACCTAGGGGAGAGAAGAATAGACAAAAGGTGAGCAAGGGAACACAAGAGGAAAGCTGAATTTTCAGCCATATTACTTACCGGCTTTTCTTGGTGAACCCATTCCACATCTCGGGTCGGCGCCGCATCTTTGGCAGGTACCGCACCCCGGCCCCTATGGGGAAAGGACATTTTTAGCCATATTACTTACCGCCTTTTCTTGGTGAATCATTCCACATCTCGGGTCGGCGCCGCATCTTTGGCAGGTACCGCACCCCGGCCCCTATGAGGAAAGGACAAAAGACATTACTGGGGAATTATAAAGACATTTAGAGGGGTCACCCTCATCACTAACTCACCTGATTTTACCACCGGCAATTTAACCCCTCAACGCATCGCCTTTGTTCTGCACCTGAAATAAAGGTCAGGAAAGACAACATAAAAGGAGGCTCACTTGAACTTTTGCATCTTCATACTTACGCCGTATTACTCAGAAAAGTCAAGTGGATGTGCCAGCGCCATTCTGAAAACCAATGAAGTAACTGGACGAACGCGCGCCCCTGCACCAGAAGCAGGATGGAGAGTTGATCCTTCCAAACCATAAGGTGAGCTTAAACCGGGGGTATTGGAGGAATCAGAGAAGAACGAAGGGGGGAAGGGGGGAGCAAGCACACTATTCGGCAGACAGTTAATCCCCTTTCTCATCTGCAGAAGGATAATCCTACGGGCCCGACAAGCAAGATTTGGGGGTCGTGTTCAATCGGTGGTCCGAATTCTGCGCATCACGCTTGAAGAGGCCACAGCAACCCAGACCAGACCAGCGCCTCCGTGGGAGCCAGGTGAGCGTTACAGCCGTGCTATAAGGTGTTAAGGTGGTCATACAAAGGACAAGTCAAACCCTTTGTACAATCGAAAGTCCTTAAAACCTTGCAGATGTTTTGTTGTTACCAATTAGCATTGGCACCCCGCTGAGGGGAACACTGTACAAACTGGGATGATAAAAAGCCTGCACTTGCCATTGGCTAACAGAGTGTCCCAGCAAGATGTGATCGCGTTTCAGAAGTCTCTGTTTGAATCTGCAAGAGCTCTGGTTGGTCTGAGCCTGGACGAGGTTGACCTAATCTGAGCCTTAAGCTACTGTTTAAAAAGACATTAAGAGCCTCATTACGAGAACGGCGGTGGCCATGGAGCTATTAGCTCCATGGATGCCACCGTTCCGGGCTCCATTACTGGGTTCCTGCAATGGGGTCTTACCGTGTTACTCCAAGATAGGAGGACCCGGTAAGTCCTCCATGAAGGAACCCTTCCCCATACCAATTTGAGCCCCCATAGGGCTCAATGGGAATGGGGAGGGAGGTAATAACAGGCAGATTACATCTGGCCCGTTATTGCCTCCCTCTTCCCCTCGCGGGACCCGGAAAGCACACCTGGTTTTACCAGGCATGCGATCCGGGTCCCGCGATGGGAAGTTTGTAATCAGCGCTCCCGGATTGTAGGGGGCCAGTGCTGTACCGGCCCCCTTCAATCCAGGAGCGCCAGGGTCGTAATGAGGCCCCAAGACTTGCGAATATTGTAGGAGTTGAAGAAAAGGAAACCATTACTGGTGCAAATGTGTACCCAACCGAGGATGCCTAAAAAAAGCATAGCGAGGATAGAACTATGTGAAACCTGACTGGGGGCTTAAAAGAAAGCCTGACTGGGGGCTGGGAAACCAAGGTAAGTGAATCCTGCAACATGTTAAAACACATATGAACATTGTGATGACAAGTATGAACCCGACTGAGGGATGTCCACAGTGAGCGGTTGATCTGAACCTGATTGAGGGAGGCTGACGATTGAGAGTAGGATCGGATGAAGGATCGGAGCCCGGTTGAGGGGACTCAAAGGGTGACAGATATTCACCCGACTGAAAGATTTTCTTAGTATTGGCCCTTTTATTTGACTAGACACCATTATGACTGTATCATCATTATTTGATGGTCGTAGCTTGCTCCCATCTGAGATTTAGGTTTAGATTATGCGTTTATCTCACCCATCTTACATTTTAATAAACACACTTGAACTGTGATCCCTTGCGCCTGTGTCTTAATTTGAAGCCAGGCCTTTCTTACATATGCCATGTAAGCTTCTGTGTAGTGGTTGCCAAATTTGTTTCTCCACTTTCTTCTTCTGCGTCATTAGTAAACTTACCAAATGGATACAGAGAGACATTTAATGATGGCACTCCTCTCAGTGAGTGAGGCTTTTATCAATATTATACCTACTATTAAAGGTATTTCCATTAGTTAAGAGGCGTAGATCTCCAGAGGTCTTATTTTGGTTTCACTTGAAGTAACCCCACACCTTCTCTTACAAGGCTTCCATGGTCTGTGCTTCATTCTTCAGGGTTCCACTCGGCTGCGCGAGCTCCTGATTCCGCGGCGATGATCACAATACCTGCACATCATTCTTACCGGATCTATTGGGCTGAAGGCAGCCCTAATGGGTGGCCGGTGGATCCATCTCAGTGATGTATAAAGAACGTATGCGTGTTCATCTAGAGGAATAACATCTATACAACGGAAGGAAAAACCTGTCAGTTATGTACAGTACATTATATAATTATCGTGTTGGTGAAAATGAATAAAAGAAAATTGAGCATTGTACAAATGTAAAGAAATTGATTGTACTTGTCAGCTTTCGTTTAATGGAAGATTGGCACAGAATAAGATATGAATGTGGATGGGAAAGAATAATTCCTTCAGTATTTCAGCTACTTTAAAAAAAAATATTAGGTACCACATTGAAATCTTTTTAATAACTGATGTTGGGGGAATGTCTTTTCGTTCCACTGTTTCAAGTTGTTGAACTTGTATACACATTTAATGCATTTTGGCATCTACTTTAAGAAACCTTTAATGTACCTAGTTAAAAAACGTTTTGATGCGCCCTCTATGAGTATATAAATATAATACCATTTCCAAAAATTCACCTTTAACCCTGCTCCGCACTTTGCAATATACCATCGAACCATATGCAAAAAATACATTTCACCTGTCTGACAAGACGTTCTAACCTACTCTCGTTCTAAGAGGTCATGAGGCACTCTCCAACAGGTTTCCCTCACCTCCTCACTTTGCAAGGTATCGCCAAACCATTTCTGAGGTCAACCTCACATACGCTCTTTATAAGAGGTCATGGAGCACTCTCCAACAGGTTTCTCTTACCTCCTCACTTTGCAAGGTACCATGAAACCATATCCAATAAGTCACCGTAATGTACCCTCTTTATAGAAAGTCATGTCAACATATCTGACAAGTCTCCCTCACCTCCCTTCTGACATCATCAGACCATATCCGACACACCGCCCTCTATCCCCAATCTTTACAAGTTGTATTTGACCCATGTCCCACAGATTGCCCTCACCTACCATCTTTGAAAGAAATCATGTTTGTAACCATATCTGACAAGGCACCCCCACCACCCCACTGTGCAAGCCATGTCGAACAGTCTCCAACAACTGGCATTCACCTCTTCTCTTTACAAGACGTAGTGTAACTATATCAGACTCTCGCCCTCCTCTCTTGCTTTCACAGAAGCTCATGGAACTGTCAGACAGGTTACTCCACCTATGCTCTTTACAAGCAGTCATGCAACCATCTCTGACATGCCACGTTCACGTTGCCGCTTTACTGGAGGTCATTGAACCAGGTTTGGCAGTCATCCTTGACTCCTCTCTTTATCAAAGGTCGCGTAATTAAGTCTGACAGGTCACCCTCGTCTATTCCTCATTCCAGAAGGTTACAGGACTGTCAGAGAGGTCACCCTCACAAACTCCTCATTCCAGATGTTCACAGGACTGTCAGGGAGGTCACCCTCACCTACTCCTCATTCCAGAAGTTCACCGGACAGTAAGACAGGTTACCCCTACCTACTCCTCATTCCAGAAGTTCACAGGACAGTCAGACAGGTCACCCCTACCTTCTCCTCATTCCAGAAGTTCACAGGACAGTCAGACAGGTTACCTACCCCTACCTATTCCTAATTCCAGACGTTCACAAGACAGACAGGTCACCCCTACCTACTCCTCATTCCAGAAGTTCACAGGAATGTCAGGCAGGTTACTCCTACCTACTCCTCATTCCAGAGGTTCACAGGACAGTCAGACAGGTCACCCCCACCTACTCCTCATTCCAGAAGTTCACAGGACAGTCAGAGAGGTCACCCTCACCTACACCTCACTCCAGAAGTTTACCAGACTCTCAGGGAGGTCACCCTCACCAGCTCATCATTCCAGAAGTTCACAGGACTGTCAGAGAGGTTACTCCTACCTACTCCTCATTCCAGAAGTTCACAGGACTGTCAAAGAATTCACCCTCACCAACTCATCATTCCAGAAGTTCACAGGACTGTCAGAGAGGTCACCCTCACCTACTCCTCATTCCAGAAGTTCGCAGGACTGTCAGAGAGGTCACCCTCACCAGCTCATCATTCCAGACGTTCACAGGACATTCAGAAAGGTCACCCTCACCTACTCCTCATTCCCTAAGTTCACAGGAGAGAGGTCACCCTCACCTACTCCTCATTCCAGAAATTCACAGGACTGTCAGAGAGGTCACCCTCACCAGCTCGTCATTACAGAAGTTCACAAGGCAGTCAGAGAGGTCACCCTCACCAGCTCATCTTTCCAGAAGTTCACAGAACAGACAGGTTACCCCTATCTACTCCTCATTCCAGAAGTTCAAAGGACTGTCAGAGAGGTCACCCTCACCTACTCCTCATTCCAGAAGTTCACAGGACAGTCAGACAGGTTACCCCTACCTACTCCTCATTCCAGAAGTTCACAGGACAGTCAGACAGGTTACCCCTACCTACTCTGCATTCCAGAAGTTCACAGGACAGTCAGACAATTCACCCCAACCTACTCCTCATTACAGAAGTTCACAGGACAGTCAGACAGGTTACTGCTACCTACTCCTCATTCCAGAAGTTCACAGGACAGTCAGAGAGGTCACCCACACCTACTCCTCATTCTAGAAGTTCACAGGACAGTCAGAGAGGTCACCCACACCTACACCTCATTCCAGACGTTCACAGGACAGTCAAACAGGTCACCCACACCTACTCCTCATTCCAGAAGTTCACAGGACAGTCAGAGAGTTCACCCTCACCTACACCTCATTCCAGAAGTTTACATGACTGTCAGAGAGGTCACCCTCACCAGCTCATCATTCCAGACGTTCACAGGACAGTCAGACAGGTTACTCCTACCTACTCTTTATTACAGAAGTTCACAGGACTGTCAGAGAGGTCACTCACCCTCACCAGCTCATCATTTAAGAAATTCACAGGACTGTCAGGGAGGTCTCCCTCACCTACTCCTCAGTCCAGAAGTTCACAGGCCAGTCAGACAGGTCACTCCTACCTACTCCTCATTCCAGAAGTTCACAGGACTGTCAGACAGGTTACCCCCACCTACTCCTAATTCCAGAAGTTCACAGGACAGTCAGACAGGTCACCCCTACCTCCTCCTCATTCCAGAAGTTCACATGACTGTCAGACAGTTTACTCCGACCTACTCCTCATTCCAGAAGTTCACAGGACAGTCAGACAGGTCACCCTCACCTACTCCTCATTCCAGAAGTTCACAGGACAGAGAGGTCACCCTTACCTACAAGTCATTCCAGCCGTTTACAGGACTGTCCGAGAGGTCACCCTCACCAGCTCATCATTCCAGAAGTTCGCAGGACAGTCAGACAGGTTACCCCTATCTACTCCTCATTCCAGAAGTTCAAAGGACTGTCAGAGGGGTCACCCTCACCAGCTCACCATTCGAGAAGTTCACAGGACTGTCAGGGAGGTCACCCTCACCTACTCCTCATTCCATAAGTTCACAGGACAGTCAGACAGGTCACCCCTACCTACTCCTCATTCCAGAGGTTAACAGGACAGTCAGACAGGTTACTCCTACCTACTCCTCATTCCAGAAGTTCACAGGACAGTCAGAGAGGTCACCCACACCTACACCTCATTCCAGAAGTTTACAGGACTGTCAGAGTGGTCACCCTCACCAGCTCATCATTCCAGAAGTTCAAAGGACAGTCAAACAGGTCACCCACACCTACTCCTCATTCCAGAAGTTCACAGGACAGTCAGAGGGGTCACCCTCACCTACACCTCATTCCAGAAGTTTACAGGACTGTCAGAGAGGTCACCCTCACCAGCTCATCATTCCAGAAGTTCACAGGACAGTCAGACAGGTTACCCCTACCTACTCCACATTCCAGAAGTTCACAGGAATGTCAGACAGGTTACTCCTACCTACTGCTCATTCCAGAGGTTCACAGGACTGTCAAAGAGTTCACCCTCACCAGCCCATCATTCCAGAAGTTCATAGGACAGTCAGAAAGGTCACCCCTACCTACCCCTCATTCCAGAAGTTCACAGGACTGTCACATAGTTCACCCTCACCAAGTCATAATTCCAGAAATTCACAGGACAGTCAGAATGGTCACCCTCACCTACTCATCATTCCAGAAGTTCACAGGACTGTCAGCCAGGTTACTCCTACGTACTCCTCATTCCAGAAGTTCACAGGACAGTCAGACAGGTGACCCTCACCTACTCCTCATTCCAGAAGTTCACAGGACAGTCAGACAGGTGACCCTCACCTACTCCTCATTCCAGAAGTTCACAGAACAGACAGACAGTCACATCCCATACTCCTCTTTCTAGAAGGTCACAGAACTGTCAGAGAGGTCCCTCTCACCTGGTGACAGCAGACCTAGCAGGTCACCTTTGCTGAGAGTAAGCCTATCACCCTTGTCAAGCATTGCATGGGAATAGTTCCCACCCATAGGCTCGGGCGGGGGTTGGCCTTCCGGGAGAGACTCACTCATAGGAGCTTTGTATCCATGACATGGATGCACTTACCTTTTTCCACTGCAGAGCGTGCCCTCGCACCTAGTTCCGGGGCAAAAAAGAAAACAGGTGAGATATTTCTAAGCCATTCCCCTTTTGTACCAGTAAAGCACAGGCATCAATGCTTATTTCGAAATCATTCAACAGCCTTTTCCCCTTTGGCCTTCATCCCTCTACACCGATTCTAAAGCCTGCACTCATCCATTACAAAAGAGAAAAGTTACGCAACGTTTCTTTACCAGACGACTATTACAGAATAATACTTCACAGCAGACATGCTACATTCTACAGCAGGGACAGACAACATTGGATTGGTGTACAGTCACTGTCATGAGTTCCACATACATGTATACATGACCTTTCCAGCAAGTGTCACCCATCCCATCCTCTTGATCCTTGCATTCACAGTCTCCACCTGATGATCCTAAGAGGAAGACACCTTGCCTCGGGGGGCGCTGGCCTGCCTGTGTTATGGCCCTGTTGCTCCCAGGGTTAATGGGGTGTGGCATTAGGTATGAATAAGACATCTCAGATATGAAGGGAGACTGGACCAGGAATGCAGGAAAGGGATTTTGCAGCATCCCCAATGCCTCTCTATGCACACTCCTGCTTACCAGGCGCCGGGAGGATAGCTCAGGGGAACGCATAGCAACACAGGTTCGAATCCCAGTCTCGCGCTTAGAAACTGGTCTCTGATATTAAGTGCATTATAAAAGAACAATTATTAAAAAAAAAGAACAATCATAACAGCTTCTTGCAAAGGATGTCAAGGATACCTCCCAAACTGAGCACCCCTGGGCATGTCTTTGCCCATTTCTCTTTACTGCTCCTATTTCATATGAACCTGGAATCCATCTTAATGCCAGGGTCCCAAGAGGGATTCAGGGAGAGGGCGACTTTGCAGGACATGTCTATTGGGCAGACATTACACACTGGCCACCCCCTTCACATAGCCTCATTAGGATGCAGGCACCAGACATTGACTACTCTGGGGCCTAGAATCCTGTACTGTGGAGTCCCATGGAGCATCGCCGCACATTGTGTGTCTGATAGTCAGGACATGTCTCGTGTTACAGGCTCAGTGTGAATGGTGGCATTTGATCTATGGATGCGGTCTATTATAAAATCTGCAATTCATTTGATTAAAAAATTATAAAAAAGTTTAATATGTTCAGAAATGTGCTGTAAATGTAGGCAACTCACAGTATGACGATTCACCAGGTCTTGTCTCTTCTGCCCAGAGGGGAGCCCTTTTTTATGAGGTTAGTGAGGTGAGGACAAAGCCCAACAGTCCCCCTAAGGGAGGTAATATGCCAGAGGGCCTCATAGGGAGGGACGCCCCTCCTGGGAATAAGGACATCCACCTGAGAAGCATATGGAATAACCACATGCAGAGCAGACAAGTACTGCAACGAGGTGGCTCACGGGAGGTATGAGGATTGCCAAAGACTTTCCAAGATAGTGTTTTTGAACTTCAGAATTATTTGTTATTTATATAGCGCCTTACCCCAAGGCGCTGTACAAAACCATTTTACAGTATAATTGAAATCACTAAGGGAATACAATAAAAATATAACTTACAGTGGGCCTCATTACACGAAAGGCGGTAAGGGTTAACGATCACCGGTAATGCTACCGGTGACCGGTAAACCCTTACTGCCTTACTACGAGTTCCCTTTGCGGGACCCGACTTTAACGGCTGGTTTTTACCAGCCGTTAAAGTAGGGTGCAGCAAATAGACCTTGGTGCTAATTACGGTACCGCAATTTGTGGTACCGTAATTAGCGCCTTCCCCATTCCCATTATGCCCTATGGGGGCAAAAATGGGAATGGGGAAGGGCCTTGGTGAATGGGGAATTACCGCCCCTGCTCACTTTGGAGTAGATCGGTAATTCCGCCATCCACCAAGGCGGACACGGTAAAATACCGGCGGCAACCATGGCGCTAATAGCGCCATGGTTACCGCCTACCGTGTAATGAGGCCCAATGAGACTTAAAATATAATTAAGATTGAAGTAAAATGTTTTTAGAGCAGCACGGAAGATAGAATAGGAGTGAAGAGACCGCAGAGAGAGAGGGAGAGCATACCAGTAAAGAGGCATAGACAGCAGATAGAGAGGGAGAGCATTCCAGTAAAGAGGAGTAGACAGCAGAGAGAGAGAGAGAGAGCATTCCTAAGAGAGGGGCCAACAAAGACAAAGAACGGAAGCGAGAAGAAGCACATGGAGGGCGAGGTACAGTTAAAGGAAGAGGGTTTGAGAACGAAGGGTACGAGAAGGAACATAAAAAGAAACAAGAGAGGTAAGATAAAGGGATTTGAATACTATGCAGAGAAAGTTGTATTTAAGTTCAGAGTGGAAGGGGAGCCATCAATGAGAGCCCAAAGAAGGAGAGATAGAGTCATGAATAGGTAAAAAATACAGAAGATGGATAGAGGAATTAAAAACAGACTTAAGTGGGGCTAGACGAGAGACAGGATGACCTAAGAGCAGTACAGACTGACAGAATAATCGAGAAAAGATCCAAACAGAGATTAGAAGCGTAGTGGCACTGAAAGTGAGAAAAGGTCTAACTTTCAGAATATTGAAAAGATGGAAACGACAGGAACGGGATGTGATCGAAATGTGATGCACGAATCAGAGATTAGTGTCAAGATGAAAGACATGGTTGCGTGCAGAGATAGAAAAAGGCAGATGAGACGGGGGAAACAGGGCAAAGAGAGTAGAAACAGGAAGAGGAATAGCATTAGCAGGAAAAAAGAGAAATTCGGTTTTAGTTGGATTAAGGGCAAGCAAGTGGTCTGACATCAACATTTTAATAGCAGTAAGACAGGCAGTGAGATTAATGTGCACAGTAAGGTATAAACGAAGAAAACGATAGAAATAGGTGTGTGTCATCGACATAAAAATGACATTGATGTGTTGATGTTACGCCCGGGCAAAGTCAACAGTAGAAAGTAGAAAGCAGGAACCAACAAAGGGGATATCACCGCAGAAGCCAGCACTATGCGAACAAAGCCTGCAAAGTTCAAACTTAGAACGCTTCAGCTGAAGCAGTACGATCTCTCTCCAGGAGGGGGGACAAGAAGAGGAGAATGTTGCTAGAGCATCCTCGGAGCCAGTAGGGAGCCAACTCACTCGCTGGTGGTGTGACCGCAAAAAGGTGGACAGTCTGCTGAGACCCCCAGCCTGCAGCAGAGCTGCGCAGGAAACAAAAAGG
Organism: Ambystoma mexicanum; assembly: GCF_040938575.1. Taxonomy (NCBI): domain Eukaryota; kingdom Metazoa; phylum Chordata; class Amphibia; order Caudata; family Ambystomatidae; genus Ambystoma; species Ambystoma mexicanum. The sequence continues at coordinate 1,488,482,715 of NC_090924.1, forward strand.
AGGAGAGGCCCTTGCAACCCCATATAGAACCAGAGCCATTTCCCCGAGGTACCACAGGGAACGGGAAGACCAGATGGTGCCCAACTCAAACAGAGGGCATCCGGAGTTATCTCTCTCATCATAGTGGTCAGTCCAATACCACTGCCCAAGCAGAGTGTATAGGGAGTCCTCTCCCTCGTAGCAGTGGCCTGTCCAAAACCACTGCTCAAGCAGAGTGCATTGGTAGTCCTCTTGCTCGTCGGAGTGGTCAGTCCAATATCATTGCACAAGCACAGTGCATCAAGAGTCGTCTCCCTTGTCGCAGTTGTCAGTCCAATGTCCAATATCACTGACCAAGCAGATTGCATAGGGAGTCCTCTCCCTCGTAGCAGTGGCCTATCCAATACCAATTCGCAAGCAGAGTGCATTGGTAGTCCTCTTGCTCATCAGAGTGGTCAATCTAATATTAATGCTCTAGCAGAGTGCACTGGGAGTCCTCTCCCTCTTTGTAGTGGTCAGCCAATAGAACTGGCTAAGCAGACTGTGTAGTGAGTTATCTCCCTCATTGCAGTGGTCCACCCAAACCACTGCCCAATCAGAGTGGAACGGTAGCCATCTACCTCATCAGTGACTCACCAAATACCCCTGTTAAAACAGAGGGTGTCGGGAGTCTCTGTGACCCAACAAACATCATTGGAAAATCCAAGAGCTTTGAGAACAATCCCCTAAAAATGATATAGAAACCAGAAAAGAGACATACAAGAAAGATAACGCTGGAAAAGATATCCATCATCAGAGTGTTAAATGGAAGCCAAGTATGGCTATGAGCTTCCTGGAAGAAGTTAAAGAGACAAATGCAAGTTTTCGGCAAGAGTGTTTAAAGAACACTGTAGAGAACTTTGATAGTAAGGCCAGGAAAAGGCAGTCATTCCCCTGGTCAGTTGTGATGGGATATTAAAGGAGTTACTTCTTCTATAAAGTTGAAGCAAGAAACCAGGAAAAGGGAGTCATTCTCCTGGCCCGTAGTGGTTGGACATTGAAGAAGTGGTTTCTACTGTGAGACTGAAGGGAGTCATTCTCCTGGTGAAGGGAGACATTCTCCTGGTGAAGGGAGACATTCTCCTGGTGAAGGAAACACAAACTTCAAATGAATAAAAGACTTATGTTTATAGCGTTAGATTAATTGGTTTCGGGGGAAGACAGAGAACATTTAATTTTGATTGACATTCTGTCAGGTTAAGGCAGGGAAAGCCCCTTAGAAATATGGAGGGATAGGTTTTCTTGAGTTACACAATAGAAGTTTATTGTCAGGAATGGCACTCTGTCAAGAGTGGCACAGGGTACCCAAGTAGGGTTTGGATGGCTGTGCTGAAGTAAGGTAGCAGATAAGCACACACAGCAGGAAGTTCAACAAGAAAGAAGAGTAGGAAACTGTAGCTGTGAGGGTGTATGCTGAAATGGGAAAGAGTGTTCCACGAACCTTAGGAAACTCCAGCCTTCTGCACAGATTGCTATAACAGAGGCCCACGCTTTATGCTCATGGCTGGGAACAACAGCAGTGGGTGTCTGTAACACTGAAAACGCGACAAAGGAAGGGGCAGAGGTTGCCTGCCGGAAACCAACAGGCAAGCTCTGTACAAAGGGATTACATAAGACACATGAGAAGACAAGAACAGAAATATCCAGCGAAAAGGAAGTCAATGAGCAATCTAGCAGAAGGAAATGAAGGAAAGGCAGTTAGACTGAAATAGATATCCTAAGGTGGAGTACAGAGGACTCAAGGAAGAGAACAAGGAGCAGCAGTCAGGAAAACAGAAGGGCTGCAAAGTAGGAAGCAGGTCTGCAGTCAAGAGTGGCACTAGGTGCAGGCAAACTGTATTGGACTGCAGAGGACTGTAGTAGGCTGCAAGGCAGGAAGTCCAGAAGAACAGGACAGAGAGAGATTAGTAGTAGGCGACAGACAGAGAGCCCAAAAGAATAGGGCCACGAGGTCAGGAGCCCAAAGGAGCAGGGCTGTAGGCAGCGAAGAGGTGCCGGCTGCAAGGTAGGGAGCCCAGGGAACAAGGGCTTGGAGACAGCAGAAGGTTGCAAGCTGCACGGTAGGGAGCCCAGAGGACAAGGGCTGTAGGCAGCTGGAGTGAGGCAGGCTGCAGGGCAGGGAGCCCAGAGGACAAGGACGGTAGGCAGCCAGAGTGAGACAGGCTGCAGGGCAGGGAGCCCAGAGGACAAGGATTGTATGCAGCCAGAGTGAGGCATGCTGCAAGGTGGGCAGCAGAGGACTAGGACTGTAGGCAGCCGGAGTGAAGCAGGCTGCAGAACAGGGAGCCCAGAGGACAAGGACGGTAGGCAGCCGGAGTGAGTCAGGCTGCAGGGCAGGAAGCCCAGAGGACAAGGATTGTAGGCAGCCGGAGTGAGGCAGTTTGCAAGGCGGGCTGCGGAGGACTAGGACTGTAGGCAGCCGGAGTGAGAGAGGCTGCAGGGCAGGGAGCCCAGAGGACAAGGACTGTAGGCAGCCGGAGTGAGGCAGGCTGCAGGGCAAGGAGCCCAGCAGAACAGGGCAGCAAGGAGTGAGCCCAGAGGAGCAGGGCCGCTGACTGTAGACGGCTGCAGAGGACTGTAATAGGCTGCAAGGCAGGAAGCCCAGAGGACAAGGGCTGTAGGCAGAAGGCAGCGGAGCGTGATCAGCTCCAAGGCAGGGAGCCCGGAAAGGGCACTGGAACAAAACAGGATAATGCAGCAACAGCATACAAAGTAAAGGGTCAAGGCAAACAGGAGCGGGGATACTCAAGATGCAAGAGACTGTGCTCCTGCAGGCAGCTGCTTATATACAGCCCTGCCCTGTTCTGAGGCAGGCTAATTGACAGCACCTGTAGCAGCACACCTGAAGACAATCTGCCTCCTCCCTCTCTGTTCCTGAGCAGGTGGAAGCAGCACTGGCCGCTAGGGCTTCTGGGGATTGTGGTCCCAATAACAATGAATGAGAATAGCCAGGAATTGAGGACTGCAGCCAGGTGCATTATGGTAAATGTAGTTAATTGAATAAAATAAGAAAAAACCAAAGTTGAGCAAATGGAAATAAAAGACCAAGGCGTGAAAAGGAGTTGTTCAAGGAGTATTAGGAGGATAAATGAGTACCAAGTAGTACCAAGTAGTCCATGATGGTTGCCAATGCGTGCGCCATCTTATGACTCCTCCTTATCAGTTTCCTTCTTCTTCCTGACAACAGTTATTAGAGACGCAGGTAAATCCCTCTCTCTCTGAGTGTCCCTCTCTCACACGCATCGCTCTCTCACTCTCGGAGTACACCACACACAGGTAGTGCTCACTCTATGATGGTCCTTCTCATAGGAACATATCTCTCTCTGGGTACATGGCTGCCCTGGGAATATAGACCTTCTTTCATTATTATTTTATAACAGTATTACATTTTTCATGTATCCATAGTATATATTTTATTGATGAAATAGCAGTGTAAATACTGCCCCCGTTATCCCAAATCAAATTCATGGGAATTTTTGGATTATATGCTTAGGTGGACCTAAAAAGTCTGTTTATACCTATTGTAGGCAAATTTGTCAGTCCTGACTGATCGAAATTCCCTTGCTCTTATAATGTGAATTTTGAAGGAACAGAATTAGGGTATATGGGCGGATGTTCACTTGGTAGCAGAAGACGACTTACATCCTTTCATCCTGTGAGGTCTGTAGATGAACTCTGCACAGATTTCATATGTATGTGGGTGATAAACTGCATGATGTTCAGAGAAACACGCTCCATTCTACTGAAACATTCAGCCTCGCCTCACAGAATCTGTCTTTTATATCCATTTTTGTTCAGAACGTGAAAGGGTAAGATCACTATTACCTCCTCTCGGTGCTGGTTGTATAACTTGTAGTACACTCCACAGCATGTTAGTCGGTTTATGTTGTTTTTTTATATAATGAGGAACCAATGGCTTATTATCTATTTTGTTCTTGATACATGATTTGTGCTCACGTTGTCTAACCTGTCTTTTTGTCTTCCCGGTGTATATTAAATCACAAGGGTATTTGATTACATATACCGCCCATGTTGTTAGACAAATTGTGAACTCTGACAGGTGTACTAATCGGTTTCCTAAAGTGATATCTTTTGTTTGTGGGCATACCGAGTATTTGCCACACTTGTGGTGGCCAATCACTGGGGGAAACCCCCATAATGTGACGAACTCTGTACAGGGTAAGTGTGTACCAGGTTATCTTTTCGATTCTTTTGCCTTTTAAAGGAAAAACACCGTTTTGAGGGATTAAAATCCTCTGTTTTGATCATATCCCAATTTCTCAGGATTACTTTGCGAAGGGAGCTACTTATGGGGCTAAATGTACGAACACATGTCATTTTCTCTAATGTTGTTTTTTCAATTGATTGAGGCATATTTCCCTATTCATGTGTTGTGCTCTTTTATAAGCCCGCTGTATGGTAGATTTAGGATAACCTCTATCTTTTAGTCTAGACTTAAGGATCTTTCCATGGGTCTTATATGTTTCCATCTGTGAGCAATTTCTGTGAATCCGCAGGAATTGGCCATACGGAAGGCCTTCCTTGAGGCTTTTTGGGTGGAAACTCGCATAGTCCAGTAACATATTTTGTCGGTGGGTTTTCTGTATAACACTGTTTCCAATGTTCCATGGTCTGTTTTAAGGATCTCAAGATCCAGAAACGACACTTTTTCTTCACTGTACTCGATGGTAAATTGAATGCGTGGGTTCTGTTCGTTTAGCCACTTGTGAAACTCTGTAAGTTGAGCTATGGAACCTCAACAAGCCATACACACATCATCGATGTATCTGTACCATGCTTGGATGTGTAGACTGAAGGGATTGTTAGTATGGTATATTGATTTAATTAGTTCAAAATCGTCCATGTATAGGTTAGCCAAGTCGGGAGAAAACGTGGCTCCCATACTTGTACCTTGTAGTTGGTTAAAGAAGGTATTTCCATAAGGAAAGAAATTCTCCCTAAGTGCCAGACGAATGCATTCTAGAATGAATGCTGTTGGAACTTTGGTCAGAGTGGTGGTAAGTGTATCCAAATACTTAGCCATTACTGTTACACACTCTTGTTGTGGAATACTCGTGTAGAGGGCAACTACATTGAGGGTAACTAAAAGATCTTCTTGTCTCGTGTGTAGTCGATTGATGGTATTAATCATGTGCTAGTTGTATCTTTGATATATGATTGCATTTTGGCTACAAAAGGCCGCAAGAACCAATCTGCATACACCAAAAGAGGTTCTAACACAGAGCTTATTGCGGCCACGATCGGTCGTCCAGGTGGAGTGGACAAGTTTTTATGCATTTTAGGGAGAATGTAAAAGACAGATGTGGTGGGATGGTTGTTAACTAAGAATGCTTGTTCATCTTCGTCTATCCACCCCTCCTCTAGTGCATGTTTCATTAAGTTAGTGATTTCCTCCTTCAGCCTTGGTGTAGGGTCATCCGAGAGCTTACGATACGCTTGGGGATCATTCAGATGTTTCAACATCTCAGTTTCATAGGCCTTTTAGTCAAAAAAGGACTATCCCCCCTCCCTTATCCGCTGGCTTGATGATGAATGTGTCATTTTGTTTTAGTTTCAGAAGAGCTTCTCTTTCTAATTTTGTCAGATTGTCTTTACAGTTATTTTTGGTTTTTAACAGGGATTGCGTTTCAGCTATAATGCGGTTTTCAAATGCTAATATTGCTGGGGTCACTATTGAATTGTGTGGTGTAAATCTCGATGGTGGTTTTAACCCTGTGATGTTAGACTCTTTCTCTATTTCTCTTGGATTCCTAACAAAATATCTCAGCCTGATAATCTGAAAGAACTTCTGTAGCTCAACCTCTGTTTCAAAATGTCTTGCTCTAGTTGTAGGCACAAAGGACAAGCCTTTCATCAGGACTTGTTCCTCTGCTTCAGACAAAACGTAATCGGTCAAATTGTAAATACAAATTACCAACTTTGGGGTGGTCTCTGCAAGTTCCTCGTTTGCATCCGAGGGGGACCTTGGAATTTGTTGCGGCCCCTCCTGCCTTGCCCCCAAAAGAACTGGGGTTGTTGTTGCGGTCTCGTCGACATGCTAGCTGTGTTTAAGGTACTTGGATTGGATCCACTACTCGTGGAACTGTTTGAGGAGTTAGAAAAGCTGACATATGGTCTTCTTTTGTAAGCTGCATTGCTGCTACGTAGTTGATTCTGCTTATTAAGGTCCTCATAATACGTTTCAACCAAATATGGATATTTATATATTTCTTCATATTGTTCACCATCTTTTTTAGTTTCCACATTTCCTTCTCAAGTGTTGTTTTTTAAAATGTATCTATTTCCTCTTCCATTTTGGTTAGAACAACTTTGAGATCCTTAATCACATCCTCCTGTCTCATTTTAATCGCTAGTTGTTCAATCTCATCTCGTTGTAGTTTCGTCTCTTCTGCTGAGGTTTCTATTACGAGTATTAACAGATCTCGAGAGCACTTGTTGCTTAACCCACTAAATTTACCCTTAACTTTAGTGTTATGTGTAAACACTCATGGAATATTTTTTATTTGCAGGCCTTCCGGTATTATTCCGGCCTTAAGGTATGCCAACATTAGCTGTCCATGAGATTCCGTTCTCACAAGTGTTTTCTTCTTATGAATGAGTTGTTCTGCATCATTTGTTTGTATATTTATTGTGTGTGCATTTGTATTATCACTTAACAGTGATGGTAAATTCATTAACTTGAGGTAGACCTCAGCTGTAAAAGAAACCAAATTAACGTTATCCATGGCATATAAGGCTTCACATTTTTCACATTAGTTCCACTGGTTTCTAAACCCAACAACCACCGGGTTGTCGGTTGTCCTAAAGCAATGCTTGAAATTGGTACTCCCTATTTTTTGTTTTCGGGGGGGGGGGTCGACTCTGCACAGTGGGAGAGTTATATAGCAGAAAAGGCTGAGAACTGAAAGGTCGACTACCCCTTCCTTTGTGTCCCTAAGTGTCTGCAAGTAAGTCAAATTGGCAATCTCTTCAAATAGTAGATTGTCTAGTACAAAGCTCTAATATTCAAAACATCCAGTTTTTATTCAGTTTAACATATTTCTAATAAGATCTAGCATAAACGATATACAATTCTAAAACAACATGTATTGCATTAATTCTCTTGTATATTCTAACAAAAAAGTGTTACATCAATTTTTACACATCAATGAAAAAACATATTTAAAAAAAACACAAAGCAATTCTTTTTGGGACAAATACTTCCTAAAGTTTTTTGGGGAATTAAGATCAACAAACAGTATCTATGGTAACTCCCTCGTAAATTAATACATCTTGCAATAACAGTGGGGGAAACCTATGGGGTGGGTCCACCGACTTCCTCAGTGATGTCCATCATTACCAAGTTGTCCAATTCAGGTTACACTTTCTCACACAAGTGGAATGGGATGCACCTATGCTTTAGCGCTATCGGCTGGACAGTGTTTTTAATGTGGAGGCAGACGCGTCCCCCTTCAACTTGCCGATACTTGTGAATAGATCTTGAAAGTGTTGCAGTAGAGACCGTATGTCCTCCATGTATGTACCCAAAAGCAGAATTCACTGTGAAGAGTGCTTCAGCTACCGTGCAGCCCAGTAGTGTCACATTGCTGATTTTGGTGATGAAAAACCGCATCTTGACTGTCACTCTTTTGTGCTGGACCAAGGCGACAAACACACCCTCAAGGGGTAATGGAGACTTTCCTACAAAGGTGAATATCTGGACATGAGACTCTCTCAGACTTGGTGCACCCTGTAGTTGACAGCAATGTTTATCCTCCATGACACGGACAGAGAGGCCTGTGTCAATGAGCACTGGTATATCTATACCAAAGAACTGTCCTGGGAACTTGGGTTGCCATTTTCTTTTCTTCCCCGGCTCTAGCACACAAGATCTTCCTCTTCCTTATTCCCCTCGGGCTGCTCCTCATCACTTCCAGGTTCTTCAATTTGTGCCAACTTCTGTGGCGCCCTTTGGAATGGCCGCTTTGGCATGGCACGTCCTCAAAGTGGTTCACAATGCAACATCTGCCAAAGTTGAGAACATCAATGGGGGCAGTGTCTTGAAAGGGGCCGTTTGTAGCCACACTGGGTGCATGTAGGCACATTGTTTATGTGGTTGTCTCTCCTAGCCTTCATTGGCTTCTAATATGACTTAACCGGCTGTAGTTTGCTGACGGCACATGCTTCTTCCAGCTTGATCAATGTTAGAACTGCATCCATCCTTGTTGCTTTCGCATCAGCCAATTCATGAGATTCTCTGATTTCCAAGATCCGGGTCAGGGGTTCAGGCAGATCTGTCATCTGATTTTGGTGGAGGAGCAGCCTGGGATCAGCTGCTGAGGCACTTCATCAGGCCATGCACATGTGAGGGCCAAATGGCACAGCCTGCCATGCAACACATCCAGAGACTCACATTCTTTTTGCGTGGCTGACCTCATCAGAAATCTGTCATGATCTAGATTGACGACAGGTGTAAAGTAATCTCGTAGTGCATTCAGGGACTGAACACCCAAATCAGCAACGTGTCTTCTAATTCCAAAGAGCTCTTCACAATTCTTAGAGAATTGGAACACCCCGTCCCATCGCCCACCCAAGTGAACTCAAGTAAAGCTTGGTGTACCACTATACAAAGCGCATTAGCATCCAAAAGACAAGTACTCCAAGGGAAAATCTCTTCCAAAAGAAAGCTCCTGGCCAACATAAACACACCCCTACAAACTATAGACAGCTCCAGCGAAAACTCAAATACCTAATTCAAATTCACTCCAGTATCCCAAGAACATGTACTAGACACTATTTCCAAGCTAAACCCCTCCAACTGCCAAGGAGACAGCTTTCCAGCCCACTCAGTCAAGTGGTGCGCTCCGACGCTTACCCCCATCATTACCAAATGTGTTAATGCATCGTTCAGTACCAACATAGTCCCTGCCAGTATCAAAGAAGCTTGGGTGACCCCTCTCCTAAAAACACCTTCCCTAGACTAAACAGTCCCTACGAACTACCACCCCATAAACACGGTTCCCTTTTTATTGAAAATTATCGACAAAATGGCCTATGCACAAATACAATCTCACTTTGAAGAAAACCATCTCCGAGGAGCGTGACAATCGGGCTTTCGGCCAAACCACAGCCCGAAACAGTGCTCTAGGATCTTAAAATCCAGACGGGCTCCATAAGAGACGCTGGCAAACTCTGCATCCTCTTATTATTAGACCTATCTACCGCATTTGATCTAGTGGTTCAGGACAAACTCTGCGGCACCCTGGCTAACAACTTCCAATTCTCTCAGGATGCCACCCTCTGGGTGAAATCCTTCCTTGCAGATTGTACATCTAGAGTCTCCATTGGTAGGAAAGCTGCAGAGCCTATACCAGTACCACTAGGGGATCCCCAAGGATCATGCTTGTCGCCCACCCTCTACAATGCTTACACTAGACTTCTATTCGCTGCCTTGGACGCCATGGGGGTCATTTATACTAAATTCGCTAATGACACCCAGATCCTAATCCCAAAAACCAGGGAATTACTATCAAGACACTGGGCATCATTACACGGATGGCGGAGAACCATGGCGCTATTAGCGCCATGGTTCATACCGGTAAAACACCGGCACCGCCTTGGTGGAAAGGGGAATTACCGCCCCATTCCAAGGTCGGCGGGGTGGTAATTCCCCCTTCCACCATTGCCCTTCCCCATTCCCATTTTTGGCCCATAGGGCTCAATGGGAATGGGGAAGGCGCTAATTACGGTTCCGCAAATTGCGGTACCATAATTAGCTCCCTGGGTCCCTTTGCGGGTTGGTTTTTAACGCCTGCAAAAAGCAGGCGTTACATCCCCCAACCTGCAAAGGGACCTCGTAGTAAGGCGGTAAGGATTTACCGGTACTGGTAAAATACCGGTACCGGTAAACTCTTACCGCTATCCGTGTAATGAGGCACACTATCATGATCAACAAAATATATGCTATAATTAGAAACTGGATGGCTGTTAACAGCCTTTGCCTAAACGATGAGAAGACAGGGATTCTCATTGTGGGCTCCCCTGCCAAAATCAATTTCCTCCACCCTGACGACTCCACAATCACTATTGATGGAACGCCTATTCCAGTCCTAAAGCAGGTTAAATCTTTAAGCGTTCACCTGGATGCAAGCTTAACAATGACTAAACATGTAAATGCCCTTTTATCGGCCACCTCCTACACTTCCAAACTTATGGCATTAAGCCGCCAATTTCTCACGCCACAACACGGTACCACGCAAGCCCGGGCCCTAATATTATGGAAGTTAGATTATTGCAATGTTTTACTGCCAGGCACCTCAAAGGCCAATTTAACCAAACTACAACTGCTTGTTTGCTTGTTTGTTTGTTTGTTTGTTTGTTTGTTTGTTTGTATTGCGCACCACACCCTTGAGTATCAGGGTGCATAGCATAAGATGATTCACAGCTTAGTAACACTTCAAGGTCATACAATACATCTGAAATATACAGAACAGAGACAATGTACAAGCAGGGAGCTCAAGTGGAAACATAGGCATGAGGACATATACTGCTGCAAAATAAAGGCCTACGAGCAGCCATTGGACTAAAAAAATCGGATCATATCTCCACCACCAGGAGGGAAGCCCACAGGCTTCCCATTAAAGCCAGAATCATCTTCAAAATGCTCTGTGTCACTCACAAATGTCTTGTCAAAAAGGCCCCCACATATATCAACAACACAGTCACCTCGAACAAAGCCACTAGAACACTAAGATCCAACAATAATGCACATCTCTTCATCCCACGCTTCAAATGCTCCAGAGCAGATGGAAATAGATTCTAACTAATGGCACCGAAACTCTGGAACTCAGTCTCCCCTGTAGCATCAAGGAACTTCTGCAGACGCTCAATCCAGACACACCATCTGGACCCAGGTTTGACCGGGCCCCATGTACATCAAACTCCTGCAGTGGGCTCACGGACCCTTTCTGCCGGGGCATTCTGCCAATGGCTGGTGCCCCCACTGCATCGTCTGCCATGGTCTGGCAAAAGAAAGGGCTGTGCAACCGCCTTCTAAATGATTTTGCGCACCCTCCCCACTCACTGCAACAATGGGGCCACTCAGGGCCGCTGGGTATGGACGTGTTCGATGCCTCGGATTGGTCTGTGGCAGAAACAAATCCACATGGGAGAGAACAAAAATGGACGGTGCATGAGCACTGCAGATACGGAGCCGCAACCTTCTAGGTATAGCAGCGGCGCCTGTTAAGATGGGGGTCTAGGGAAGGGTGAGTACCATTGAGCCACTCCACTGTGAGTTGCAGCGCAAGCAGGCCTACACAGGTCGGCACAGTGTGTGTGTGTGTAGAGGGCAACGCGGCTGGAGGATAAAGCTGCACATTGGGTTACTCATTGCGCAGACGACCGCCTCGTCGCCATTGTTATGGTGGCTTAGCGTTCAGGCGTGGGCCCCTCAGACACACAGGCCCTCATTACGACCCTGGCGGAAATCGAAAAACGATGGCGGAAATGCAAGACCGCCATCGAATAGCGCTCGGTGCGATTATGACCCGTCACCGCAAAGTACGAAGCCATTAGCGACACCGTAGTGAACGCCAACGCTAACTGCACCAAGTATGCGCGCGCGCGCCATGCCAAACCGCAAAAACCACCATGGTGCAAGGGTACGCCAATTCCGACCCTAGCGGACATGTACCTAACGCCATCAAGCATGGCGGAATGTACCATACCGCCATGGTGAGAAGTACGGCATCGCGAACCAACCGTAAACGGCCCCACTGAGTGCCTGTACACCGCTCCCTGCCCACAAAGTACAACTCCCCGTAGGTGCAATGAAGTCACAATGCAACCATTGAAATGTACAAGTCACCCATGCATGGCAACGAACAAAAGAAACACAACAGGGGCCAATGGGAGCTGCAGGGCACAGATGGCACGAATACAGAAGCCATCCCAATGGACATGACCACAGTCCCCCACCAAGAAACGCACGCAAACACAGGCACCTGTGACCAGCAATATTCCGAGAATCACATCATTCCACCAGTCCACCTGGCTCACCGGCATCTGTTACACAAAACCCAATCCCCCGCCCCTGAGCATGACAACATTCAAACTGTCATATTGGCAGCCCCCATCCCTGACCTCACGGGCTTCGTAGGCAAACGCGCCCAGTACAGTACCACGCAACTAAACTCCGAAGCTGGAACCCAATGCAGATCTCCTCACAATACATCGCCCCCCAAATAGGCATATGCCACATCACTTGCAAAGAAGAACGCTACACGGGCCAAATCAGAATAGAAATTTAATGCACATCAAAATCACCAAGCCCATACAGCCATCAGGCCATGAACTCCAAAACACTTTTCACCATTGTGGGCTGCATCCGCAAGAAATGACCAGCCACTACTTGTGTGACGCCCTGTTCCCTCATGGTACACAGAGCCACAATCACGTACGAAAAGGCAACATGGAAGCGCACAGAACCGCAGGGCCGTCCCAATGGGGAGGCACTAGTCCAGCTGAAAGGCCGAAATGTTGCTCCGAGCCACCAGTACTGCGTAAGGGCATGTGGCCCATTGGCGATCGTCCCATAAGATCGTAATGCTGCTCCACTGATTAACACGAAGCAGCAGGTGTCGGGAGTAAAACCCATCTGCAGGAGTGGCATACAGATGGCAGTGGCAAAAGGGGAGGAGATACCTGTCAACCAAAAGAAAAGAAAAAGAACAGAATGGCCATCAGAACTACATTCCAACAACTCACTTCAATGATCACACTAAATCCACAGCCATATGCATGCTAGCCCACTCCAAAGGATCATCACCACCCCAAAACCACTAGCGACTCATAACCATCTATATCGAGGTGCAAACACCATCACAAACGAGTGTACCTGTGCATGCGTCTGTCAAAACAGAATCCATCAGATGGGAATGTTGACGTGCATGGACACAAGTGTCTGAGGGCGCGTCGAGACAGGGAGGGCTCAACAAGGCCAGATAGACGATGGTCCCACTATGGCAGCCCTGCATCACATAGCGTAGGGGAGGCGGATAGATCCCAAGAAGCCCTGTACATGGCAAACTCTGTATCAAATCACCTGCCCATGCATCCATTCATCATTCCCTCATCCCGGGATCAAAACGCCTGAATAATTACTCACATAACATTAGAAACATCCATTGAGTCTGTGCGTTATGCAGCCTGCAAAATCCACAGTGCCCCAGCCCGTAATTCCAGTGTTGTGAAGTAACATGTATTTGGGAACGGCCGGCCTCATCGCCCACGTCGCTATTGCGCATCCCAAACTATTCATATCAATCATTGCATCCTCGCCATGGCCCCTGTCTCAAGGACATTGAACAATAGAACGTTATATTTGCAGTCAGACCTGTGGGCATCTCCTCGCCGCTAGCTGATAACCGAAAGCGCCGCCCTTAGAATTCCTCATTTGCAACATCACGGCGAAAAGGCATCTGTGGCCGCTTGAAATCACTAATTAATCCATCGAGTGCGGCTGTGTGTGAAAATGGCAACTGCCTTCACCCACAAATGGGACGCCCCGCCCGTCGTTGCAACTCGGTACAGTGATGCATGAGGGCCCACCGTTACTCGAGTACTACGTTCCACTGACCCTTCACAAGTCTGTTCGCGACTGCACAGATAGTATGTGAAACAATGGGACCACAGCAGAATGAACATGTCAACCAATGTTACACGGCCATCGGGTACAAATACATGATTGCAATAGCAAGATGCCATTCCCCGAATTGCAGCGTTGTGCACGGGACGTGCTCGGCCAAAGGGGAGAGCAGTTTGCACAGGTGGAATGAATCACCACAGGTGGAGGCCATACAGCCTGAAAACACATAAATTGCACACCCAGTCTCCTCCCACAACCACACCGAAATGCTACCGGCAGGACTCGCGATGTTGGCCCTGGGGGACCTGATAGCACTGCAAGTACTCCAACTCCAAGAAGAAGACGAACACCAAGTACAACCGGCCGCACGGTGGAGACGCAGGAGGAGGAGGAGGCCAAGGCAGGGCCAGCAAGGGCCGCCAGCACAGCCACTACCACCACGCAGGCAGCCCGCAATCCCACGCCTCCGAGCACATCCATTCAACCTCACTGATGAGCAGATCCACACCCTCTACCGTCTGGACCGGGACACCATAGCCGCCATTGTGGACATGACACAGGCTGACCTTGTCAGCATGATAGATAGCCCAACCGCCATCCCACCCCTACTGAAGGTGGTGTCTGTACTACACTTCCTGGCCACAGGCACCTATCAGCACACAGTCGGACAGTTGCATGGCATTTCTCAGCCACTGTTCTCACGGACACTATTGCAAGTGCTCGATGCCCTCCTGCAGCACGCAGACGACTACATCTCCCTACCACGCTCGGAGCAGGAAATTACGAACACAAAAGTGGGATTCCATGCACTTGCCGGCATACCGGGTTGCATTGGTGCCATCGACTGCACCCATGTGGAATTGGTCGTCCCACATACCATGGAGGCCCAGTACCGCAACCGAAAACAATTTCATTCCCTGAATGTACAAATGGTGTGTGACTCCAACAGGATCATTACACATTGTTGTGCCCAATTCCCTGGATCAACCCATGATTCTATGGTCTTGAGGAACTCTACAATACCACGCTACATGGAGCGACACGCAGGGAACAGATCCTGGCTACTCGGTGAGTCTCATTACATGCATGATAATGTGGGCTATGTGATTCGGCAATGACCTGGCAGGAAGGGGGGGGGTGTGCGTACGTAGCAATGGCATTCCACATCATACGTTTCTCATCCACATACAGGTGATGCTGGATATCCACTGAAGAGATGGCTCCTCACACCAGTCCGGAACCCACGGGACCAGCATGAGGAGGACTACAACCATGCCCACTCACGTACCCGTGTAGTCATTGAACTGGCATTCGGCCTACTGAAGGGTCGTTTCCGCTGCCTCAGCAGGTCTGGCGGGGCACTCCTGTACCGCCATGAGAAGGTTGCAAAGATGGTCATGGCATGTGTCATGCTCCACAACATGTGCGTACGTAGAAATGTGCCCATGCCCCCTGACGCAGAACTGCATGCACCTGAAGATGGTCAGGATGAGGGTGGGGATGTGGCAGCACCTCAAGGAGTCGGCGAGGCACAGGAGGCCCGTGAAATTCGTCAGCATCTCATTGATGTATGCTTCTAGCACTCACGCCTGGTGGCTGATACATGGACACGGGACTCGTGGCACTGTGTGTGTCTGGGACATGCACAATATGGACTGTACGCCTATGATGGCCTAGTACACAAAGATCAATGTCCACACATCTCATTGGTTGATCGTGCACTGTTTATGGCATATGTGATATCATGTTGAACACCCTATCGACCCGCCACCCAAGTGAGCCCAACACACCCCCTCCACCCTCCTACCTCCCCCCCGAACACCAGTGTCCAAAGATGCTCATTGTCAGTGGGCAGTCGCTATTGCAAGCCCCCTCTGCGGGTATCAGGGGCACCCCTGCCTGTGGAGCGCAGGTTCCTCCCAGATCTACGTTGGGGGCTGCCCTGGACGGAACTTGCAACGGATGATGTCTCTGCCTGCTCACGTCCATGCATGTCCCTAAGGGTTTGTGAGAGCTCAGTGGGCACACGGCGCACTGCGGCTAGTTCGGCACATACGTCTTTGGACGTCGCATGCAGTTCCCCCCTCAGGCTCTCGGTGCTTCTCTCCATTTGGACTCTCAGGCTCTCGGTGCTACTCTCCATTTGTGCCCTTAGTGTCTCTGTACCTCTCTCCATTTCTGCCCTAAGTGTCTCAGTTGATGTTTCTATGTCTGCCTTAGTGCCCCCACATTCATCGGCATGGTCCTTGAGGAGCGTGGCCAGTTGCTGCTGTTGCACGATTAACTGGTCGAGGGACTGTTGCCTCTGCTGGGCCATGGCCATTTGCGGGGGTGTCACAGAGGGGCTGTTGTCCTCATGTTGCCTTGCTACAGGGCTTGTGGGGGATGGCCGGTCGTCGTCTTGTGGGTGCCCCTGCGTGGTATCCTCAGGTTGTACGGGATCGGACAGACAGGGGGATTGGGAGAGGTCATGGATGGATCTGACTTCGACATCCCCGTCTTCTGTGTCGGAGCATGCTGCCATCAATGGGGTGTCACCTATGGTGCTGCTGCCACCGGAGCCAGTGCCTTCTGTGGCATCCGTTGGGGGGACCTGTGGTGGTGGTGGTGTGGGCATGCTGGCTGCTGGGGTGCCTGTTGATGTTCCCTCCTGTGTGCTGGCACCTGATTTGTGCTGCTGCCGTGTCTTGATGCGTGCAGCTGAGGTGGAGGGTCTTTGGCCGTTGGTCTTGGCCCTCTTTGCAGGTGTGCTGGTAGGGGTGTCCTGGAGCTCGTCGTTTGGATCGGACCCTGTGGTGGAGTAAAGGAGGCCGAGGGTTATTGATGGGTCTGTGGGAATTGGAATGGCATTGTATCACATGCATTGGGGTGGTACCAGAGGGTGATTTGGGTCGGGGCCTTGGAGGTGGTTTCATTTGTGTGTGTGTGGAGTGAGGGTGCAGTTGTGTGGCAGCCTGCAGTTAGGGTGTGCCTGCTGCACGTGTAGTGCGTGTATTAGGGGTTTTTAATTATTTATGTATTTATTGTGGGTTTTAACGTGCGCTATCAGGCCGATGTATGTGGACGTTCTCCTGGACATGTGTTTCTGTTGCACTATGTGGACGCATGGTACTTCACATGATTGGACATTGTGGATTTGGCATTGTTTTGTTAGGGCCACCTACCTGAATCTTCGGATGTCTGCACTCCTTTCTCCATCCCTCCGACTCCCTCTATGCTCTCCATTCCGATGGTGGAGGCACAGATTTCTTCCCACGGGGTCAACTTGATGGGTGATTCAGGACCTCCCCCGGTGGCTGTGGCAATGTTGCGGTTGGCAGAGAGTATGCTGCGGACGCGTATCCGCAGGTCGTCCCATCGCTTACGGCATTGCTGTGGGGTGCGGGGTGCGGTCCCCACCGCACTTACCCGCTGTGCCACCAGAGCCCATATGGCCTTCTTGTTCGCAAGTGCCGTCCTGGTCATTTGCGTGGAGAAGACGGCGGCGGCATTCTCCTGGAGGGTCTCTGTTAGCACGGTGAGTTCCTCACGGGAGAAGTGGACCTGCCGCTTGCGGTCGCACGCTTTCTTCGCTACTTTTCCCATTTTTCTTGGTTTCGCTAGGGTGGATGACGGGTTGGGGTGTGTCTCAGGGTAGTGTTTATAGTGGTTGTGTGGATTTTGTGGTTTTATGGGTGTACGGCGGGATGTTTCCCGTTCCGGGCCCATGTTTTAACTTCCGTTTCCGTATATTTCCGGTCACCGTACTTTCCGGTAGGTGCACACTGCGGTGTCCGCTGAGATGGGTGGCGGTATTGCACCTAGGGCGCCGTACGGCGGCGGTGTGGGCCGTTTTGGGGTCATTTCCGCCATCGCGGACTTTGCACTTCCGCCATGCCGTGGTGCTCGTGCCCGATGGGTCGGAATGGGCCGCACTTTGCTCCTTCGTGCAATGGCGGAAACGCTAGTTACGCTGTGGCGGTCCGGTCAGTCACTTTCCGCCAGGGTCGTAATGAGGGCCACAGTGTTTAAGGTTCCAGCTCTGCTGCTGCACTGACTGTGTGCCGCACTTGTACCATGACCAATTACATCACCGGAACCGACACAGTGCACTCCACTTAATGCTTTTATTGTTACTTCCTGGTGCCTCTGTGGTGCACTCCAGAAGAACAGTCTGTGCTCCAGTCACAATCTCAGTACCTTGTGCCTGTGATGCCCTAGAATAGTGCTGTCTGGGGTACATGGCACACTCTCAGCACGCTGATATATGTACACTGCTCTTCTGAAGTCCTGTCTGCTATCAGCTGGCTGATATATCTACAGTGCTCTCCTGAGGTGCTGCCTGCTCTGAGCTCGCTGATATATCTACAGTGCACTCCTCCTGAGGTGCTGCCGGCTCTCAGCTCGCTGATATATCTACAGTGCACTCCTCCTGAGGTGCTGCTGGCCCTCTGCTCGCTGATATATCTACAATGCTCTCCTGAGGTGCTGTCTGCTCTCAGCTCACTGATATATCTACAGTGCACACCTGAGGTGCTGTCGGCTCTCAGCTCGCTGAAATATCTACAGTGTTCTCCTGAGGTGCTGTGTGCCCTCGGCTCACTGATATATCTACAGTGCTCTCCTGAGGTGCTGTCTGCTCTGTGCTCGTTGATATATCTACAGTGCTCTCCTGAGGTGCTGTCTACTCTCAGCTCACTGATATATCTACAGTGCTCTCCTGAGGTGATGTCGGCTCTGAAATCGCTGATATATCTACAGTGCACACCGGAGGTGCTGTCGGCTCTCAGCTCGCTGAAATATCTACAGTGTTCTCCTGAGGTGCTGTGTGCCCTCGGCTCACTGATATATCTACAGTGCTCTCCCGAGGTGCTGTCTGCTCTGTGCTCACTGATATATCTACAGTGCTCTCCTGAGGTGCTGTCTGCTCTGTGCTTGCTGATATATCTACAGTGCTCTCCTGCGGTGCTGTATGCTCTCAGCTTGCTGATCTATTGACAGTAAAAGCCGGAGATGCTGTCTGCTCTCTGCTCGCTGATATATCTACAGGGCAAGCCTGAGGTGCTGTCTGCTCTCAGCTCACTGATATATCTCCAGTGCTCTCCTGATGTGCTCGCTGCTCTCAGCTCGCTGAAATACCTACAGTGCTCTCCTGAGGTGATGCCGACTCGTAGCTCGCTGATATATCTACAGTGCTCTCCTGAGGTGGTGTCTGCTCACAGCTCGCTGATATATCTACAGTGCTCTCCTGAGGTGCTGACTGCGCTCAGCTCACTGATATATCTACAGTGCACTCCTGAGGTGCTGTCTGTGCTCACCTTGCTGATCTATCTATAGTGCACTCCTGAGGTGCTGTCTGCTCTCAGCTCGCTGATATATCTACAGTGCTCTCCTGAGGTGCTGTCTGCTCTCAGCTCGCTGATATATCTACAGTGCACTCCTGAGGTGCTTTCTGCTGGCAGCTCCTTTACATTTCTACAGTGCTCTCCTGAGGTGCTGTCTGCTCTGAGCTCGCTGATATATCTACCGTGCACTCCTCCTGAGGTGCTGCCGGCTCTCAGCTCGCTGATATATCTACAGTGCACTCCTCCTGAGGTGCTGCTGGCCCTCTGTTCGCTGATATATCTACAATGCTCTCCTGAGGTGCTGTCTGCTCTCAGCTCACTGATATATCTACAGTGCTCTCCTGAGGTGATGTCGGCTCTCAAATCGCTGATATATCTACAGTGCACACCTGAGGTGCTGTCGGCTCTCAGCTCGCTGAAATATCTACAGTGTTCTCCTGAGGTGCTGTGTGCCCTCGGCTCACTGATATATCTACAGTGCTCTCCTGAGGTGCTGTCTGCTCTGTGCTCGCTGATATATCTACAGTGCTCTCCTGAGGTGCTGTATGCTCTCAGCTTGCTGATCTATTGACAGTGAAAGAAGGAGATGCTGTCTGCTCTCTGCTCGCTGATATATCTACAGTGCAAGCCTGAGGTGATGTCTGCTCTCAGCTGGCTGGTATATCTACAGTGCTCTCCTGATGTGCTGTCTGCTCTCAGCTCGCTGAAATACCTACAGTGCTCTCCTGAGGTGATGCCGACTCGTAGCTCGCTAATATATCTACAGTGCTCTCCTGATGTGCTGTCGTCTCTCAGCTGGCTGAAATATCGACAGTGCTCTCCTGAGGTGCTGTCTGCTCTCAGCTCGCTGATATATCTAGAGAGCCCTCCCGAGCTGCTGTCTGCTCTCAGCTCGCTGAAATATCTACAGTGCTCTCCTAAGGTGGTGTCTGCTCACAGCTCGCTGATATATCTATAGTGCTCTCCTGAGGTGCTGACTGCTCTCAGCTCACTGATATATCTACAGTACACTCCTGAGGTGCTGACTGCTCTCAGCTCACTGATATATCTACAGTACACTCCTGAGGTGCTGTCTGTGCTCACCTTGCTGATCTATCTATAGTGCACTCCTGAGGTGCTGTCTGCTCTCAGCTCGCTGATCTATCTATAGTGCACTCCTGAGGTGCTGTCTGCTCGCAGCTCGCTGATATATCTACAGTGCACTCCAGAGGTGCTTTCTGCTCGCAGCTCGCTGACATTTCTACAGTGCTCTCCTGGGTGGTGTCTGCTCTCAGCTCGCTGATATATCTACAGTGAACTCCTGAGGGTCTGTGCTCACCTTGCTGATCTGTCTATAGTGCACTCCTGAGGTGCTGTCTGCTCTCAGCTCGCTGATATATCTACAGTGCTCTCCTGAGGTGCTGTCTGCTCTCAGCTCGCTGATATATCTACAGTGCTCTCCTGAGGTGCTGTCTGTCCTCTGCTCGCTGATATATCTACAGTGCTCTCCTGAGGTGCTGTCTACTCTCAGCACGCTGATATATCTATAGTGATCTCCTGAGGTTCTGTCTGCTTTCAGCTCGCCAATATATCTACAGTGCTCTCCTGAGGTGCTGCCTGCTCTCAGCTCGCTGATATATCTGCAGTGCACTCCTGGGGTGCTGTCTGCTCTCAGGTCGCTGACATATCTACAGTGCTCTCCTGGGGTGGTGTTTGCTCTCATCTCGCTGATATACCTACAGGGCACTCCTGAGGTGCTGTCTGCTCTCAGCTCGCTGATATAGCTACAGTGCTCTCCTGAGGTGCTGTCTGCTCTCAGCTCGCTGATATATCTACAGTGCTCTCCTGAGGTGCTGTCTACTCTCAACTCACTAATATATCTACAGTGCACTCCTGAGTTGCTGTCTGCTCTCAGCTCGCTGATAAATCTACAGTGCTCTCCTGAGGTGCTGCCTGCTCTCAGCTCGCTGATATATCTAGAGAGCCCTCCCGAGCTGCTGTCTGCTCTCAGCTTGCTGATATATCTACAGTGCTCTCCTGAGGTGGTGTCTGCTCACAGCTCGCTGATATATCTACAGTGCTCTCCTGAGGTGCTGACTGCGCTCAGCTCACTGATATATCTACAGTGCACTCCTGAGGTGCTGTCTGTGCTCACCTTGCTGATCTATCTATAGTGCACTCCTGAGGTGCTGTCTGCTCTCAGCTCGCTGATATATCTACAGTGCTCTCCTGAGGTGCTGTCTGCTCTCAGCTCGCTGATATATCTACAGTGCACTCCTGAGGTGCTTTCTGCTGGCAGCTCGCTTACATTTCTACAGTGCTCTCCTGAGGTGCTGTCTGCTCTGAGCTCGCTGATATATCTACCGTGCACTCCTCCTGAGGTGCTGCCGGCTCTCAGCTCGCTGATATATCTACAGTGCACTCCTCCTGAGGTGCTGCTGGCCCTCTGTTCGCTGATATATCTACAATGCTCTCCTGAGGTGCTGTCTGCTCTCAGCTCACTGATATATCTACAGTGCTCTCCTGAGGTGATGTCGGCTCTCAAATCGCTGATATATCTACAGTGCACACCTGAGGTGCTGTCGGCTCTCAGCTTGCTGAAATATCTACAGTGTTCTCCTGAGGTGCTGTGTGCCCTCGGCTCACTGATATATCTACAGTGCTCTCCTGAAGTGCTGTATGCTCTCAGCTTGCTGATCTATTGACAGTGAAAGACGGAGATGCTGTCTGCTCTCTGCTCGCTGATATATCTACAGTGCAAGCCTGAGGTGATGTCTGCTCTCAGCTGGCTGATATATCTACAGTGCTCTCCTGATGTGCTGTATGCTCTCAGCTTGCTGATCTATTGACAGTGAAAGACGGAGATGCTGTCTGCTCTCTGCTCGCTGATATATCTACAGTGCAAGCCTGAGGTGATGTCTGCTCTCAGCTGGCTGATATATCTACAGTGCTCTCCTGATGTGCTGTCTGCTCTCAGCTCGCTGATATATCTACAGTGCTCTCCTGGGGTGCTGTCTGCTCTCAGCTCGCTGATATATCTACAGTGCTCTCCTGAGGTGCTGTCTGTCCTCTGCTCGCTGATATATCTACAGTGCTCTCCTGAGGTGCTGTCTACTCTCCGCACGCTGATATAGCTATAGTGATCTCCTGAGGTTCTGTCTGCTTTCAGCTCGCCAATATATCTACAGTGCTCTCCTGAGGTGCTGCCTGCTCTCAGCTCGCTGATATATCTGCAGTGCACTCCTGGGCTGCTGTCTGCTCTCAGGTCGCTGACATATCTACAGTGCTCTCCTGGGGTGGTGTTTGCTCTCAGCTCGCTGATATACCTACAGGGCACTCCTGAGGTGCTGTCTGCTCTCAGCTCGCTGATATAGCTACAGTGCTCTCCTGAGGTGCTGTCTGCTCTCAGCTGTCTGATATATCTACAGTGCACTCCTGAGGTGCTGTCTGCTCTCATCTCGCTGATATATCTACAGTGCTCTCCTGAGGTGCTCTCTACTCTCAGCTCACTGATATATCTACAGTGAACTCCTGAGGTGCTCTGTGCTCACAGGTCTCTGATATATCTATAGTGCTCTCCTGAGGTGCTGTCTACTCTCAGCTCACTGATATAGCTACAGTGAACTCCTGAGGTGCTGTCTGCTCTCAGGTCGCTGATATTTCTACAGTGCTCTCCTGAGGTGCTGTCTGCTCTCAGCTGTCTGATATATCTATAGTACAGTCTGAGATGCTGTCTGCTCTCACCTCGCTGATATATTGACAGTGCTCTCCTGAAGTGATGTCAGCTCTTAGGTCGCTGAAATATCTACAGTGCTCTCCTGAGGTGCTGACTGCTCTCAGCTCACTGATATATCCACAGTGCACTCCTGAGGTGCTGTCTGTGCTCACCTTGCTGATCTATCTATAGTGCACTCCTGAGGTGCTGTCTGCTCTCAGTTCACTGATTTATCTACAGTGCTCTCCTGAGGTGCTGCCTGCTCTCAGCTTGCTGATATATCTACAGTGCACTCCTGAGGTGCTTTCTGCTCGCAGCTCGCTTACATTTCTACAGTGCTCTCCTGAGGTGCTGTGTGCTCTGAGCTCGCTGATATATCTACAGTGCACTCCTCCTGAGGTGCTGCCGGCTCTCAGCTCGCTGATATATCTACAGTGCACTCCTCCTGAGGTGCTGTCTGCTCTCAGCTCACTGATATTTCTAAAGTGCTCTCCTGAGGTGATGTCGGCTTTCAAATCGCTGATATATCTACAGTGCACACCTGAGGTGCTGTCTGCTCTGTGCTCGCCGATATATCTACAGTGCTCTCCTGAGGTGCTGTCTGCTCTGTGCTCGCCGATATATCTACAGTGC
Source organism: Ambystoma mexicanum (assembly GCF_040938575.1). NCBI lineage: Eukaryota > Metazoa > Chordata > Amphibia > Caudata > Ambystomatidae > Ambystoma > Ambystoma mexicanum. The sequence continues at coordinate 1,488,506,032 of NC_090924.1, forward strand.
TCTCCTGAGGTGCTGTATGCTCTCAGCTTGCTGATCTATTGACAATGAAAGCCGGAGATGCTGTGGCTCTCTGCTCGCTGATATATCTACAGTGCAAGCCTGAGGTGCTGTCTGCTCTCAGCTGGCTGATATATCTACAGTGCTCTCCTGATGTGCTGTCTGCTCTCAGCTCGCTGAAATACCTACAGTGCTCTCCTGAGGTGATGCCGACTCGTAGCTCGCTGATATATCTACAGTGCTCTCCTGATGTGCTGTCTGCTCTCAGCTCGCTGAAATATCGACAGTGCTCTCCTGAGGTGCTGTCTGCTCTCAGCTTGCTGATATATCTACAGTGCTCTCCTAAGGTGGTGTCTGCTCACAGCTCACTGATAGATCTACAGTGCACTCCTGAGGTGCTGTCTGTGCTCACCTTGCTGATCTATCTATAGTGCACTCCTGAGGTGCTGTCTGCTCTCAGCTCGCTGATATATCTACAGTGCTCTCCTGAGGTGCTGACTGCTCTCAGCTCACTGATATATCTACAGTGCACTCCTGAGGTGCTGTCTGTGCTCACCTTGCTGATCTATCTATAGTGCACTCCTGAGGTGCTGTCTGCTCTCAGCTCGCTGATATATCTACAGTGCTCTCCTGAGGTGCTGTCTGCTCTCAGCTTGCTGATATATCTACAGTGCACTCCAGAGGTTCTTTCTGCTCGCAGCTCGCTGACATTTCTACAGTGCTCTCCTGGGTGGTGTCTGCTCTCAGCTCGCTGATATATCTACAGTGCACTCCTGAGGTGCTGTCTGCTCTCAGCACGCTGATATATCTACAGTGCTCTCCTGAGGTGCTGTCTGTCCTCTGCTCGCTGATATATCTACAATGCTCTCCTGAGGTGCTGTCTACTCTCAGCACGCTGATATAGCTATAGTGATCTCCTGAGGTTCTGTCTGCTTTCAACTCGCCAATATATCTACAGTGCTCTCCTGAGGTGCTGCCTGCTCTCAGCTCGCTGATATATCTGCAGAGCACTCCTGGGTGCTGTCTGCTCTTAGCTCGCTGACATATCTACAGTGCTCTCCTGGGGTGGTGTTTGCTCTCAGCTCGCTGATATACCTACAGGGCACTCCTGAGGTGCTGTCTGCTCTCAGCTCACTGATATAGCTACAGTGCTCTCCTGAGGTGCTGTCTGCTCTCAGCTGGCTGATATATCTACAGTGCACTCCTGAGGTGCTGTCTGCTCTCATCTCGCTGATATATCTACAGTGTTCTCCTGAGGTGCTCTCTACTCTCAGCTCACTAATATATCTACAGTGAACTCCTGAGGTGCTCTGTGCTCTCAGGTCTCTGATATATCTACAGTGCTCTCCTGAGGTGCTGTCTGCTCTCAGCTCGCTGATATAGCTACAGTGAACTCCTGAGGTGCTGTCTGCTCTCAGGTCGTTGATATGTCTACAGTGCTCTCCTGAGGTGCTGTCTGCTCTCAGCTGTCTGCTATATCTACAGTGCTCTCCTGAAGTGATGTCGGCTCTTAGGTCGCTGAAATATCTACAGTTCTCTCCTGGGCTGGTGTCTGCTCTCAGCTCGCTGATATAGCTACAGTGAACTCCTGAGGTGCTGTCTGCTCTCAGGTCGCTGATATGTCTGCAGTGCTCTCCTGAGGTGCTGTCTGCTCTCAGCTGTCTGATATATCTATAGTGCAGTCTGAGGTGCTGTCTGCTCTCACCTCGCTGAAATATCTACAGTGCTCTCCTGAGGTGCTGACTGCTCTCAGCTCACTGATATATCTACAGTGCACTCCTGAGGTGCTGTCTGTGCTCACCTTGCTGATCTATCTATAGTGCACTCCTGAGGTGCTGTCTGCTCTCAGCTTGCTGATATATCTACAGTGCTCTCCTGAGGTGCTGTCTGCTCTCAGCTTGCTGATATATCTACAATGCTCTCTTGAGGTGCTGTCTACTCTCAGCACGCTGATATATCTACAGTGCACTCCTGAGCTGCTTTCTGCTCGCAGCTCGCTTACATTTCTACAGTGCTCTCCTGAGGGCTGTCTGCTATGAGCTCGCTGATATATCTACAGTGCACTCCTCCTGAGGTGCTGCCGGCTCTCAGTTCGCTGATATATCTACAATGCTCTCCTGAGGTGCTGTCTGCTCTCAGCTCACTGATATATCTACAGTGCTCTCCTGAGGTGATGTCGGCTCTCAAATCGCTGATATATCTACAGTGCACACCTGAGCTGCTGTCGGCTCTCAGCTCTCTGAAATATCTACAGTGTTCTCCTGAGGTGCTGTGTGCCCTCGGCTCACTGATATATCTACAGTGCTCTCCTGAGGTGCTGTCTGCTCTGTGCTCGCTGATATATCTACAGTGCTCTCCTGAGGTGCTGTCTGCTCTCAGCTTGCTGATATATCTACAATGCTCTCTTGAGGTGCTGTCTACTCTCAGCACGCTGATATATCTACAGTGCACTCCTGAGCTGCTTTCTGCTCGCAGCTCGCTTACATTTCTACAGTGCTCTCCTGAGGGCTGTCTGCTATGAGCTCGCTGATATATCTACAGTGCACTCCTCCTGAGGTGCTGCCGGCTCTCAGTTCGCTGATATATCTACAATGCTCTCCTGAGGTGCTGTCTGCTCTCAGCTCACTGATATATCTACAGTGCTCTCCTGAGGTGATGTCGGCTCTCAAATCGCTGATATATCTACAGTGCACACCTGAGCTGCTGTCGGCTCTCAGCTCTCTGAAATATCTACAGTGTTCTCCTGAGGTGCTGTGTGCCCTCGGCTCACTGATATATCTACAGTGCTCTCCTGAGGTGCTGTCTGCTCTGTGCTCGCTGATATATCTACAGTGCTCTCCTGAGGTGCTGTATGCTCTCAGCTTGCTGATCTATTGACAGTGAAAGCCGGAGATGCTGTCTGCTCTTTGCTCGCTGATATATCTACAGTGCAAGCCTGAGGTGCAGTCTGCTCTCAGCTGGCTGATATATCTACAGTGCTCTCCTGATGTGCTGTCTGCTCTCAGCTCGCTGAAATACCTACAGTGCTCTCCTGATGTGCTGTCTGCTCTCAGCTTGCTGAAATATCGACAGTGCTCTCCTGAGGTGCTGTCTGCTCTCAGCTCGCTGATATATCTAGAGAGCCTTCCCGAGCTGCTGTCTGCTCTCAGCTTGCTGATATATCTACAGTGCTCTCCTAAGGTGGTGTCTGCTCACAGCTCGCTGATATATCTACAGTGCTCTCCTGAGGTGCTGTCTGCTCTCAGCTTGCTGATATATCTACAGTGCACTCCAGAGGTGCTTTCTGCTCGCAGCTCGCTGACATTTCTACAGTGCTCTCCTGGGTGGTGTCTGCTCTCAGCTTGCTGATATATCTACAGTGCACTCCTTAGGGTCTGTGCTCACCTTGCTGATCTATCTATAGTGCACTCCTGAGGTGCTGTCTGCTCTCAGCTCGCTGATATATCTACAGTGCTCTCCTGAGGTGCTGTCTGCTCTCAGCTCCCTGATATATCTACAGTGCTATCCTGAGGTGCTGTCTGTCTTCCGCTCGCTGATATATCTACAATGCTCTCTTGAGGTGCTGTCTACTCTCAGCACGCTGATATAGCTATAGTGATCTCCTGAGGTTCTGTCTGCTTTCAGCTCGCCAATATATCTACAGTGCTCTCCTGAGGTGCTGCCTGCTCTCAGCTCGCTGATATATCTGCAGTGCACTCCTGGGGTGCTGTCTGCTCTCAGCTCGCTGATATATCTACAGTGCTCTCCTGGGGTGGTGTTTGCTCTCAGCTCGCTGATATACCTACAGGGCACTCCTGAGGTGCTGTCTGCTCTCAGCTGGCTGATATATCTACAGTGCACTCCTGAGGTGCTGTCTGCTCTCATCTCGCTGATATATCTACAGTGCTCTCCTGAGGTGCTCTCTACTCTCAGCTCACTGATATATCTACAGTGAACTCCTGAGGTACTGTCTGCTCTCACCTCGCTGATATATTTACAGTGCTCTCCTGAAGTGAAGTGAAGTGAAGTGAAGTGAGCTGTTTGCTCTCAGCTCACTGATATATCTATAGTGCTCTCCTGAAGTTCTGTCTGCTCTCAGCTAGCAGATATATTTACAGTGTAGTCCTGAGGTGCTGTCCGCTCTCAGCTCGCCGATTTATCACAGTGCTCTCCTGAGGTGCTGTCTGCCCTCAGCTCGCTGATATATCTACAGTGCATGCCTGAGATGCTGTCTGCTCTCAGCTCGCTGATATATCTACAGTGCTCTCCTGAGGTGCTGTATGCTCTCAGCTCGCTGATATATCTACAGTGCTCTCCTGAGGTGCAGTCTACTCTCAGCTCACTAATATATCTACAGTGCACTCCTGAGGTGCTGTCTGCTCTCAGCTCGCTGATATATCTACAGTGCTCTACTGAGGTGCTGTCTGCTCTCAGCTCGCTGATAAATCTACAGTGCTCTCCTGAGGTGCTGCCTGCTCTCAGCTCGCTGATATATCTACAGTGCACTCCTGAGATGCTTTCTGCTCTCACCTTGCTGATATATCTACAGTGCTCTCCTGAGGTGCTGTCTGCCCTCAGCTCGCTGATATATCTTCAGTGCATGCCTGAGATGCTTTCTGCTCTCAGCTCGCTGATATATCTGCAGTGCTCTCCTGAGGTGCTGTATGCTCTCAGCTCGCTGATATATCTACAGTGCTCTCCTGAGGTGCAGTCTACTCTCAGCTCACTAATATATCTACAGTGCACTCCTGAGGTGCTGTCTGCTCTCAGCTCGCTGATATATCTACAGTGCTCTACTGAGGTGCTGTCTGCTCTCAGCTCGCTGATAAATCTACAGTGCTCTCCTGAGGTGCTGCCTGCTCTCAGCTCGCTGATATATCTACAGTGCACTCCTGAGATGCTTTCTGCTCTCACCTTGCTGATATATCTACAGTGCTCTCCTGAGGTGCTGTCTGCCCTCAGCTCGCTGATATATCTTCAGTGCATGCCTGAGATGCTTTCTGCTCTCAGCTCGCTGATATATCTGCAGTGCTCTCCTGAGGTGCTGTATGCTCTCAGCTCGCTGATATATCTACAGTGCTCTCCTGAGGTGCTGTCTGCTCTCAGCTCGCTGATATATCTACAGTGCTCTCCTGAGGTGTTGTCTACTCTCAGCTCACTAATATATCTACAGTGCACTCCTGAGGTGCTGTCTGCTCTCAGCTCACTGATATATCTACTGTGCTCTCCTGAGGTGCTGTCTGCTCTCAGCTCGCTGATAAATCTACAGTGCTCTCCTGAGGGGCTGCCTGCTCTCAGCTCGCTGATATATCTACAGTGCACTCCTGAGATGCTTTCTGCTCTCACCTTGCTGATATATCTACATTGCTCTCCTTAGGTGCTGTCTGCCCTCTGCTTGCTGATATATCTACAGTGCTCTCCTGAGGTGCTGTCTACTCTCAGCTCACTGATATATCCACAGTGCCCTCCTGAGGTGCTGTCTGCTCTCAGCTCGCTGATATATTTACAATGCACTCCTGAGGTGCTGTCTGCTCTCAGCTCACTGAACTATCTACAGTGCACTCCTTAGGTGCTGTCTACTCTCAGTGCGCTTATATATCTATAGTGCTCTCCTGAAGTTCTGTCTGTTCTCAGCTAGCAGATATATCTACAGTGCACTCCTGAGGTGCAGTCCGCTCTCAGCTTGCCGATTTATCTACAGTGCTCTCCTGAGGTGCTGTCTGCCCTCGGCTCGCTGATATATCTACAGTGCACTCCTCCTGAGGTGCTGCTGGCCCTCTGTTCGCTGATATATCTACAATGCTCTCCTGAGGTGCTGTCTGCTCTCAGCTCACTGATATATCTACAGTGCTCTCCTGAGGTGATGTCGGCTCTCAAATCGCTGATGTATCTACAGTGCACACCTGAGCTGCTGTCGGCTCTCAGCTCGCTGAAATATCTACAGTGTTCTCCTGAGGTGCTGTGTGCCCTCGGCTCACTGATATATCTACAGTGCTCTCCTGGGGTGCTGTCTGCTCTGTGCTCGCTGATATATCTACAGTGCTCTCCTGAGGTGCTGTATGCTCTCAGCTTGCTGATCTATTGACAGTGAAAGCCGGAGATGCTGTCTGCTCTTTGCTCGCTGATATATCTACAGTGCAAGCCTGAGGTGCTGTCTGCTCTCAGCTGGCTGATATATCTACAGTGCTCTCCTGATGTGCTGTCTGCTCTCAGCTCGCTGAAATACCTACAGTGCTCTCCTGAGGTGATGCCGACTCGTAGCTCGCTGATATATCTACAGTGCTCTCCTGATGTGCTGTCTGCTCTCAGCTTGCTGAAATATCGACAGTGCTCTCCTGAGGTGCTGTCTGCTCTCAGCTCGCTGATATATCTAGAGAGCCCTCCCGAGCTGCTGTCTGCTCTCAGCTTGCTGATATATCTACAGTGCTCTCCTAAGGTGGTGTCTGCTCTCAGCTCACTGATATATCTACAGTGCACTCCTGAGGTGCTGTCTGTGCTCACCTTGCTGATATATCTACAGTGCTCTCCTGAGGTGCTGTCTGCTCTCAGCTTGCTGATATATCTACAGTGCACTCCAGAGGTGCTTTCTGCTCGCAGCTCGCTGACATTTCTACAGTGCTCTCCTGGGTGGTGTCTGCTCTCAGCTTGCTGATATATCTACAGTGCACTCCGGAGGATCTGTGCTCACCTTGCTGATCTATCTATAGTGCACTCCTGAGGTGCTGTCTGCTCTCAGCTTGCTGATATATCTACAGTGCTCTCCTGAGGTGCTGTCTGCTCTCAGCTCCCTGATATATCTACAGTGCTATCCTGAGGTGCTGTCTGTCCTCCGCTCGCTGATATATCTACAATGCTCTCCTGAGGTGCTGTCTACTCTCAGCACGCTGATATAGCTATAGTGATCTCCTGAGGTTCTGTCTGCTTTCAGCTCGCCAATATATCTACAGTGCTCTCATGAGGTGCTGCCTGCTCTCAGCTCGCTGATATATCTGCAGTGCACTCCTGGGGTGCTGTCTGCTCTCAGCTCGCTGACATATCTACAGTGCTCTCCTGGGGTGGTGTTTGCTCTCAGCTCGCTGATATACCTACAGGCCACTCCTGAGGTGCTGTCTGCTCTCAGCTGGCTGATATATCTACAGTGCACTCCTGAGGTGCTGTCTGCTCTCATCTCGCTGATATATCTACAGTGCTCTCCTGAGGTGCTCTCTACTCTCAGCTCACTGATATATCTACAGTGAACTCCTGAGGTACTCTGTGCTCTCAGGTCTCTGATATATCTACAGTGCTCTCCTGAGGTGCAGTCTGCTCTCAGCTCGCTGATATAGCTACAGTGAACTCCTGAGGTGCTGTATACTCTCAGGTCTCTGATATGTCTACAGTGCTCTCCTGAGGTGCTGTCTGCTCTCAGCTCACTGATATATCTACAGTGCACTCCTGAGGTGCTGTCTGTGCTCACCTTGCTGATCTATCTATAGTGCACTCCTGAGGTGCTGTCTGCTCTCAGTTCACTGATTTATCTACAGTGCTCTCCTGAGGTGCTGCCTGCTCTCAGCTTGCTGATATATCTACAGTGCACTCCTGAGGTGCTTTCTGCTCGCAGCTCGCTTACATTTCTACAGTGCTCTCCTGAGGTGCTGTGTGCTCTGAGCTCGCTGATATATCTACAGTGCACTCCTCCTGAGGTGCTGCCGGCTCTCAGCTCGCTGATATATCTACAGTGCACTCCTCCTGAGGTGCTGTCTGCTCTCAGCTCACTGATATTTCTAAAGTGCTCTCCTGAGGTGATGTCGGCTCTCAAATCGCTGATATATCTACAGTGCACACCTGAGGTGCTGTCTGCTCTGTGCTCGCCGATATATCTACAGTGCTCTCCTGAGGTGCTGTCTGCTCTGTGCTCGCCGATATATCTACAGTGCTCTCCTGAGGTGCTGTATGCTCTCAGCTTGCTGATCTATTGACAATGAAAGCCGGAGATGCTGTGGCTCTCTGCTCGCTGATATATCTACAGTGCAAGCCTGAGGTGCTGTCTGCTCTCAGCTGGCTGATATATCTACAGTGCTCTCCTGATGTGCTGTCTGCTCTCAGCTCGCTGAAATACCTACAGTGCTCTCCTGAGGTGATGCCGACTCGTAGCTCGCTGATATATCTACAGTGCTCTCCTGATGTGCTGTCTGCTCTCAGCTCGCTGAAATATCGACAGTGCTCTCCTGAGGTGCTGTCTGCTCTCAGCTTGCTGATGTATCTACAGTGCTCTCCTAAGGTGGTGTCTGCTCACAGCTCACTGATATATCTACAGTGCACTCCTGAGGTGCTGTCTGTGCTCACCTTGCTGATCTATCTATAGTGCACTCCTGAGGTGCTGTCTGCTCTCAGCTCGCTGATATATCTACAGTGCTCTCCTGAGGTGCTGACTGCTCTCAGCTCACTGATATATCTACAGTGCACTCCTGAGGTGCTGTCTGTGCTCACCTTGCTGATCTATCTATAGTGCACTCCTGAGGTGCTGTCTGCTCTCAGCTCGCTGATATATCTACAGTGCTCTCCTGAGGTGCTGTCTGCTCTCAGCTTGCTGATATATCTACAGTGCACTCCAGAGGTTCTTTCTGCTCGCAGCTCGCTGACATTTCTACAGTGCTCTCCTGGGTGGTGTCTGCTCTCAGCTCGCTGATATATCTACAGTGCACTCCTGAGTTGCTGTCTGCTCTCAGCACGCTGATATATCTACAGTGCTCTCCTGAGGTGCTGTCTGTCCTCTGCTCGCTGATATATCTACAATGCTCTCCTGAGGTGCTGTCTACTCTCAGCACGCTGATATAGCTATAGTGATCTCCTGAGGTTCTGTCTGCTTTCAACTCGCCAATATATCTACAGTGCTCTCCTGAGGTGCTGCCTGCTCTCAGCTCGCTGATATATCTGCAGAGCACTCCTGGGTGCTGTCTGCTCTTAGCTCGCTGACATATCTACAGTGCTCTCCTGGGGTGGTGTTTGCTCCCAGCTCGCTGATATACCTACAGGGCACTCCTGAGGTGCTGTCTGCTCTCAGCTCACTGATATAGCTACAGTGCTCTCCTGAGGTGCTGTCTGCTCTCAGCTGGCTGATATATCTACAGTGCACTCCTGAGGTGCTGTCTGCTCTCATCTCGCTGATATATCTACAGTGTTCTCCTGAGGTGCTCTCTACTCTCAGCTCACTAATATATCTACAGTGAACTCCTGAGGTGCTCTGTGCTCTCAGGTCTCTGATATATCTACAGTGCTCTCCTGAGGTGCTGTCTGCTCTCAGCTCGCTGATATAGCTACAGTGAACTCCTGAGGTGCTGTCTGCTCTCAGGTCGTTGATATGTCTACAGTGCTCTCCTGAGGTGCTGTCTGCTCTCAGCTGTCTGCTATATCTACAGTGCTCTCCTGAAGTGATGTCGGCTCTTAGGTCGCTGAAATATCTACAGTGCTCTCCTGGGCTGGTGTCTGCTCTCAGCTCGCTGATATAGCTACAGTGAACTCCTGAGGTGCTGTCTGCTCTCAGGTCGCTGATATGTCTGCAGTGCTCTCCTGAGGTGCTGTCTGCTCTCAGCTGTCTGATATATCTATAGTGCAGTCTGAGGTGCTGTCTGCTCTCACCTCGCTGAAATATCTACAGTGCTCTCCTGAGGTGCTGACTGCTCTCAGCTCACTGATATATCTACAGTGCACTCCTGAGGTGCTGTCTGTGCTCACCTTGCTGATCTATCTATAGTGCACTCCTGAGGTGCTGTCTGCTCTCAGCTTGCTGATATATCTACAGTGCTCTCCTGAGGTGCTGTCTGCTCTCAGCTTGCTGATATATCTACAATGCTCTCTTGAGGTGCTGTCTACTCTCAGCACGCTGATATATCTACAGTGCACTCCTGAGCTGCTTTCTGCTCGCAGCTCGCTTACATTTCTACAGTGCTCTCCTGAGGGCTGTCTGCTATGAGCTCGCTGATATATCTACAGTGCACTCCTCCTGAGGTGCTGCCGGCTCTCAGTTCGCTGATATATCTACAATGCTCTCCTGAGGTGCTGTCTGCTCTCAGCTCACTGATATATCTACAGTGCTCTCCTGAGGTGATGTCGGCTCTCAAATCGCTGATATATCTACAGTGCACACCTGAGCTGCTGTCGGCTCTCAGCTCTCTGAAATATCTACAGTGTTCTCCTGAGGTGCTGTGTGCCCTCGGCTCACTGATATATCTACAGTGCTCTCCTGAGGTGCTGTCTGCTCTGTGCTCGCTGATATATCTACAGTGCTCTCCTGAGGTGCTGTATGCTCTCAGCTTGCTGATCTATTGACAGTGAAAGCCGGAGATGCTGTCTGCTCTTTGCTCGCTGATATATCTACAGTGCGAGCCTGAGGTGCAGTCTGCTCTCAGCTGGCTGATATATCTACAGTGCTCTCCTGATGTGCTGTCTGCTCTCAGCTCGCTGAAATACCTACAGTGCTCTCCTGATGTGCTGTCTGCTCTCAGCTTGCTGAAATATCGACAGTGCTCTCCTGAGGTGCTGTCTGCTCTCAGCTCGCTGATATATCTAGAGAGCCTTCCCGAGCTGCTGTCTGCTCTCAGCTTGCTGATATATCTACAGTGCTCTCCTAAGGTGGTGTCTGCTCACAGCTCGCTGATATATCTACAGTGCTCTCCTGAGGTGCTGTCTGCTCTCAGCTTGCTGATATATCTACAGTGCACTCCAGAGGTGCTTTCTGCTCGCAGCTCGCTGACATTTCTACAGTGCTCTCCTGGGTGGTGTCTGCTCTCAGCTTGCTGATATATCTACAGTGCACTCCTTAGGGTCTGTGCTCACCTTGCTGATCTATCTATAGTGCACTCCTGAGGTGCTGTCTGCTCTCAGCTCGCTGATATATCTACAGTGCTCTCCTGAGGTGCTGTCTGCTCTCAGCTCCCTGATATATCTACAGTGCTATCCTGAGGTGCTGTCTGTCCTCCGCTCGCTGATATATCTACAATGCTCTCTTGAGGTGCTGTCTACTCTCAGCACGCTGATATAGCTATAGTGATCTCCTGAGGTTCTGTCTGCTTTCAGCTCGCCAATATATCTACAGTGCTCTCCTGAGGTGCTGCCTGCTCTCAGCTCGCAGATATATCTGCAGTGCACTCCTGGGGTGCTGTCTGCTCTCAGCTCGCTGATATATCTACAGTGCTCTCCTGGGGTGGTGTTTGCTCTCAGCTCGCTGATATACCTACAGGGCACTCCTGAGGTGCTGTCTGCTCTCAGCTGGCTGATATATCTACAGTGCACTCCTGAGGTGCTGTCTGCTCTCATCTCGCTGATATATCTACAGTGCTCTCCTGAGGTGCTCTACTCTCAGCTCACTGATATATCTACAGTGAACTCCTGAGGTACTGTCTGCTCTCACCTCGCTGATATATTTACAGTGCTCTCCTGAAGTGAAGTGAAGTGAAGTGAAGTGAGCTGTTTGCTCTCAGCTCACTGATATATCTATAGTGCTCTCCTGAAGTTCTGTCTGCTCTCAGCTAGCAGATATATTTACAGTGTACTCCTGAGGTGCTGTCCGCTCTCAGCTCGCCGATTTATCACAGTGCTCTCCTGAGGTGCTGTCTGCCCTCAGCTCGCTGATATATCTACAGTGCATGCCTGAGATGCTGTCTGCTCTCAGCTCGCTGATATATCTACAGTGCTCTCCTGAGGTGCTGTATGCTCTCAGCTCGCTGATATATCTACAGTGCTCTCCGGAGGTGCAGTCTACTCTCAGCTCACTAATATATCTACAGTGCACTCCTGAGGTGCTGTCTGCTCTCAGCTCGCTGATATATCTACAGTGCTCTACTGAGGTGCTGTCTGCTCTCAGCTCGCTGATAAATCTACAGTGCTCTCCTGAGGTGCTGCCTGCTCTCAGTTCGCTGATATATCTACAGTGCACTCCTGAGATGCTTTCTGCTCTCACCTTGCTGATATATCTACAGTGCTCTCCTGAGGTGCTGTCTGCCCTCAGCTCGCTGATATATCTTCAGTGCATGCCTGAGATGCTTTCTGCTCTCAGCTCGCTGATATATCTGCAGTGCTCTCCTGAGGTGCTGTATGCTCTCAGCTCGCTGATATATCTACAGTGCTCTCCGGAGGTGCAGTCTACTCTCAGCTCACTAATATATCTACAGTGCACTCCTGAGGTGCTGTCTGCTCTCAGCTCGCTGATATATCTACAGTGCTCTACTGAGGTGCTGTCTGCTCTCAGCTCGCTGATAAATCTACAGTGCTCTCCTGAGGTGCTGCCTGCTCTCAGTTCGCTGATATATCTACAGTGCACTCCTGAGATGCTTTCTGCTCTCACCTTGCTGATATATCTACAGTGCTCTCCTGAGGTGCTGTCTGCCCTCAGCTCGCTGATATATCTTCAGTGCATGCCTGAGATGCTTTCTGCTCTCAGCTCGCTGATATATCTGCAGTGCTCTCCTGAGGTGCTGTATGCTCTCAGCTCGCTGATATATCTACAGTGCTCTCCTGAGGTGCAGTCTACTCTCAGCTCACTAATATATCTACAGTGCACTCCTGAGGTGCTGTCTGCTCTCAGCTCGCTGATATATCTACAGTGCTCTACTGAGGTGCTGTCTGCTCTCAGCTCGCTGATAAATCTACAGTGCTCTCCTGAGGTGCTGCCTGCTCTCAGCTCGCTGATATATCTACAGTGCACTCCTGAGATGCTTTCTGCTCTCACCTTGCTGATATATCTACAGTGCTCTCCTGAGGTGCTGTCTGCCCTCAGCTCGCTGATATATCTTCAGTGCATGCCTGAGATGCTTTCTGCTCTCAGCTCGCTGATATATCTGCAGTGCTCTCCTGAGGTGCTGTATGCTCTCAGCTCGCTGATATATCTACAGTGCTCTCCTGAGGTGCTGTCTGCTCTCAGCTCGCTGATATATCTACAGTGCTCTCCTGAGGTGTTGTCTACTCTCAGCTCACTAATATATCTACAGTGCACTCCTGAGGTGCTGTCTGCTCTCAGCTCACTGATATATCTACTGTGCTCTCCTGAGGTGCTGTCTGCTCTCAGCTCGCTGATAAATCTACAGTGCTCTCCTGAGGGGCTGCCTGCTCTCAGCTCGCTGATATATCTACAGTGCACTCCTGAGATGCTTTCTGCTCTCACCTTGCTGATATATCTACATTGCTCTCCTTAGGTGCTGTCTGCCCTCTGCTTGCTGATATATCTACAGTGCTCTCCTGAGGTGCTGTCTACTCTCAGCTCACTGATATATCCACAGTGCCCTCCTGAGGTGCTGTCTGCTCTCAGCTCGCTGATATATTTACAATGCACTCCTGAGGTGCTGTCTGCTCTCAGCTCACTGAACTATCTACAGTGCACTCCTTAGGTGCTGTCTACTCTCAGTGCGCTTATATATCTATAGTGCTCTCCTGAAGTTCTGTCTGTTCTCAGCTAGCAGATATATCTACAGTGCACTCCTGAGGTGCAGTCCGCTCTCAGCTTGCCGATTTATCTACAGTGCTCTCCTGAGGTGCTGTCTGCCCTCGGCTCGCTGATATATCTACAGTGCACTCCTCCTGAGGTGCTGCTGGCCCTCTGTTCGCTGATATATCTACAATGCTCTCCTGAGGTGCTGTCTGCTCTCAGCTCACTGATATATCTACAGTGCTCTCCTGAGGTGATGTCGGCTCTCAAATCGCTGATGTATCTACAGTGCACACCTGAGCTGCTGTCGGCTCTCAGCTCGCTGAAATATCTACAGTGTTCTCCTGAGGTGCTGTGTGCCCTCGGCTCACTGATATATCTACAGTGCTCTCCTGGGGTGCTGTCTGCTCTGTGCTCGCTGATATATCTACAGTGCTCTCCTGAGGTGCTGTATGCTCTCAGCTTGCTGATCTATTGACAGTGAAAGCCGGAGATGCTGTCTGCTCTTTGCTCGCTGATATATCTACAGTGCAAGCCTGAGGTGCTGTCTGCTCTCAGCTGGCTGATATATCTACAGTGCTCTCCTGATGTGCTGTCTGCTCTCAGCTCGCTGAAATACCTACAGTGCTCTCCTGAGGTGATGCCGACTCGTAGCTCGCTGATATATCTACAGTGCTCTCCTGATGTGCTGTCTGCTCTCAGCTTGCTGAAATATCGACAGTGCTCTCCTGAGGTGCTGTCTGCTCTCAGCTCGCTGATATATCTAGAGAGCCCTCCCGAGCTGCTGTCTGCTCTCAGCTTGCTGATATATCTACAGTGCTCTCCTAAGGTGGTGTCTGCTCTCAGCTCACTGATATATCTACAGTGCACTCCTGAGGTGCTGTCTGTGCTCACCTTGCTGATATATCTACAGTGCTCTCCTGAGGTGCTGTCTGCTCTCAGCTTGCTGATATATCTACAGTGCACTCCAGAGGTGCTTTCTGCTCGCAGCTCGCTGACATTTCTACAGTGCTCTCCTGGGTGGTGTCTGCTCTCAGCTTGCTGATATATCTACAGTGCACTCCTGAGGGTCTGTGCTCACCTTGCTGATCTATCTATAGTGCACTCCTGAGGTGCTGTCTGCTCTCAGCTTGCTGATATATCTACAGTGCTCTCCTGAGGTGCTGTCTGCTCTCAGCTCCCTGATATATCTACAGTGCTATCCTGAGGTGCTGTCTGTCCTCCGCTCGCTGATATATCTACAATGCTCTCCTGAGGTGCTGTCTACTCTCAGCACGCTGATATAGCTATAGTGATCTCCTGAGGTTCTGTCTGCTTTCAGCTCGCCAATATATCTACAGTGCTCTCATGAGGTGCTGCCTGCTCTCAGCTCGCTGATATATCTGCAGTGCACTCCTGGGGTGCTGTCTGCTCTCAGCTCGCTGACATATCTACAGTGCTCTCCTGGGGTGGTGTTTGCTCTCAGCTCGCTGATATACCTACAGGCCACTCCTGAGGTGCTGTCTGCTCTCAGCTGGCTGATATATCTACAGTGCACTCCTGAGGTGCTGTCTGCTCTCATCTCGCTGATATATCTACAGTGCTCTCCTGAGGTGCTCTCTACTCTCAGCTCACTGATATATCTACAGTGAACTCCTGAGGTACTCTGTGCTCTCAGGTCTCTGATATATCTACAGTGCTCTCCTGAGGTGCAGTCTGCTCTCAGCTCGCTGATATAGCTACAGTGAACTCCTGAGGTGCTGTCTACTCTCAGGTCTCTGATATGTCTACAGTGCTCTCCTGAGGTGCTGTCTGCTCTCAGCTGTCTGATATATCTATAGTGCAGTCTGAGGTGCTGTCTGCTCTCACCTCGCTGATATATCTACAGTGCTCTCCTGAAGTGATGTCGGCTCTTAGGTCGCTGAAATATCTACAGTGTTCTCCTGAGGGTTTGTCTGCTCTCTGCTCGCTGATATATCTACAGTGCTCTCCTGAGGTGCTTTTTGCACTCAACTCGCTGAAATATCTACAGTGCACTCCTGGGGTTCTGTCTGCTCTCAGCTCACTGATATATCTACAGTGCTCTCCTGGGGTGCTGCCTGCTCTCAACTCACTGATATACCTACGGTGCACTCCTGAGGTGCTGTCTGCTATCAGCTCGCTGATATAACTACTGTGCTCTCCGGAGGTGCTGTCTGCTCCTATCTGTAAGATATATCTACAGTGCTCTCCTGAGGTGCTTTCTACTCTCAGCTTGCTGATATATCTACAGTGCACTCCTGAGGTGCAGTCTGCTCTCAGTTCACTGATATATCTACAGTGAACTCCTGAGGTGCTCTCTGCTCTCAGGTCTCTGATTTATCTACAGTGCTCTGCTGAGTTGCTGTCTGCTCTCAGCTCGCTGATATAGCTACAGTGAACTTCTGAGATGCGGTCTGCTCTCAGGTCGCTGATATATCTACAGTGCTCTCTTGAAGTGCTGTCTGCTCTCAGCTCACTGATATATCTACAGTGCAGTCCTGAGGTGCTGTCTTCTCTCACCTCGCTGATATATCTACAGTGCTCTCTTGAAGTGCTGTTTGCTCTCAGCTCACTGATATATCTACAGTGCTCTCCTGAAGTTCTGTCTGCTCTCAGCTAGCAGATATATTTACAGTGTACTCCTGAGGTGCTGTCCGCTCTCAGCTCGCCGATTTATCACAGTGCTCTCCTGAGGTGCTGTCTGCCCTCAGCTCGCTGATATATCTACAGTGCATGCCTGAGATGCTGTCTGCTCTCAGCTCGCTGATATATCTACAGTGCTCTCCTGAGGTGCTGTATGCTCTCAGCTCGCTGATATATCTACAGTGCTCTCCTGAGGTGCTGTCTACTCTCAGCTCACTAATATATCTACAGTGCACTCCTGAGGTGCTGTCTGCTCTCTGCTCGCTGATATATCTACAGTGCTCTACTGAGGTGCTGTCTGCTCTCAGCTCTCTGATAAATCTACAGTGCTCTCCTGAGGTGCTGCCTGCTCTCAGCTCGCTGATATATCTACAGTGCACTCCTGAGATGCTTTCTGCTCTCACCTTGCTGATATATCTACAGTGCTCTCCTGAGGTGCTGTCTGCCCTCAGCTCGCTGATATATCTTCAGTGCATGCCTGAGATGCTTTCTGCTCTCAGCTCGCTGATATATCTACAGTGCTCTACTGAGGTGCTGTATGCTCTCAGCTCGCTGATATATCTACAGTGCTCTCCTGAGGTGCTGTCTGCTCTCAGCTCGCTGATATATCTACAGTGCTCTCCTGAGGTGTTGTCTACTCTCAGCTCACTAATATATCTACAGTGCACTCCTGAGGTGCTGTCTGCTCTCAGCTCACTGATATATCTACAGTGCTCTCCTGAGGTGCTGTCTGCTCTCAGCTCGCTGATAAATCTACAGTGCTCTCCTGAGGTGCTGCCTGCTCTCAGCTCGCTGATATATCTAAAGTGCACTCCTGAGATGCTTTCTGCTCTCACCTTGCTGATATATCTACAGTGCTCTCCTTCGGTGCTGTCTGCCCTCTGCTTGCTGATATATCTACATTGCTCTCCTGAGGTGCTGTCTACTCTCAGCTCACTGAAATATCCACAGTGCCCTTCTGAGGTGCTGTCTGCTCTCAGCTCGCTGATATATTTACAATGCACTCCTGAGGTGCTGTCTGCTCTCAGCTCACTGAACTATCTACAGTGCACTCCTTAGGTGCTGTCTACTCTCAGTGCGCTTATATATCTATAGTGCTCTCCTGAAGTTCTGTCTGTTCTCAGCTAGCAGATTTATCTACAGTGCTCTCCTGAGGTGCTGTCTGCCTCCGGCTCGCTGATATATCTACAGTGCTCTCCTGAGCTGTTGTCTGCTCTCAGCTCACTGATATATCTATAGTGCTCTCCTGTGGTGTGGATGCTCTCAGCTCGCTGATTTATCGACAGTGCAAGCCGGAGATGCTGCCTGCTCTCAGCTCGCTGATATATCCTCACTGCTCTCCTGAGGTGCTGCCTGCTCTCAGCTCGCTGACATATCCTCACTGCTCTCCTGAGATGATGTCTGCTCTCAGCTTCCTGATATATCTACAGTGCTCTCCTGGGGGTGCTGTCTGCTCTCATCTCGCTGATATATCTACAGTGCTCTCCTGAGGTGCTGTCTGCTCTCAGCTCGCTGATATATCTACAGTGCTCTCCTGAGGTGCTGTCTGCTCTCACCTTGCTGATATATCTACAGTGCTCTCCTGAGGTGCTTTCTGCCCTCTGTTCGCTGATATATCTACAGTTCTCTCCTGAGGTGCTGTCCGCTCTCAGCACGCTGATATATCTACAGTCCCCTCCTGAGGTTGTGTCTGCTCTCAGCTCGCTGATATATTTACAGTGCTCCCCTAGAGGTGCTGTGAGCTCTAAGCTCACTGATATATATACAGTGCTCTCCTGAGGTGCTGTCTGCTCTCAGCTCGCTGATAAATCTACAGTGCTCTCCTGAGGTGCTGCCTGCTCTCAGCCCGCTGATATATCTACAGTGCACTCCTGAGATGCTTTCTGCTCTCACCTTGCTGATATATCTACAGTGTTCTCCTGAGGTGCTGTCTGCCCTCTGCTCGCTGATATATCTACAGTGCTCTTCTGAGGTGCTGTCTGCTCTCAGCTCGCTGAACTATCTACAGTGCACTCCTCAGGTGCTTTCTACTCTCAGTACGCTGATATATTTACAGTACTCTCCTGAGGTGCTGTATGCTCTCAGCTCGCTGATATATCTACAGTGCTCTCCTGAGGTGCTGTCTGCTCTCAGCTCGCTGATATATCTACAGTGCTCTCCTGAGGTGCTGTCTACTCTCAACTCACTA
Organism: Ambystoma mexicanum; assembly: GCF_040938575.1. Lineage (NCBI taxonomy): Eukaryota > Metazoa > Chordata > Amphibia > Caudata > Ambystomatidae > Ambystoma > Ambystoma mexicanum. The sequence goes on from NC_090924.1 coordinate 1,488,524,238, forward strand.
ATATATCTACAGTGCACTCCTGAGGTGCTGTCTGCTCTCAGCTTGCTGATAAATCTACAGTGCTCTCCTGAGGTGCTGCCTGCTCCTATCTGTAAGATATATCTACAGTGCTCTCCTGAGGTGCTTTCTACTCTCAGCTTGCTGATATATCTACAGTGCACTCCTGAGGTGCAGTCTGCTCTCAGTTCACTGATATATCTACAGTGAACTCCTGAGGTGCTCTCTGCTCTCAGGTCTCTGATTTATCTACAGTGCTCTGCTGAGTTGCTGTCTGCTCTCAGCTCGCTGATATAGCTACAGTGAACTTCTGAGATGCGGTCTGCTCTCAGGTCGCTGATATATCTACAGTGCTCTCTTGAAGTGCTGTCTGCTCTCAGCTCACTGATATATCTACAGTGCAGTCCTGAGGTGCTGTCTGCTCTCACCTCGCTGATATATCTACAGTGCTCTCTTGAAGTGCTGTTTGCTCTCAGCTCACTGATATATCTACAGTGCTCTCCTGAAGTTCTGTCTGCTCTCAGCTAGCAGATATATTTACAGTGTACGCCTGAGGTGCTCTCCGCTCTCAGCTCGCCGATTTATCACAGTGCTCTCCTGAGGTGCTGTCTGCCCTCAGCTCGCTGATATATCTACAGTGCATGCCTGAGATGCTGTCTGCTCTCAGCTCGCTGATATATCTACAGTGCTCTCCTGAGGTGCTGTATGCTCTCAGCTCGCTGATATATCTACAGTGCTCTCCTGAGGTGCTGTCTACTCTCAGCTCACTAATATATCTACAGTGCACTCCTGAGGTGCTGTCTGCTCTCTGCTCGCTGATATATCTACAGTGCTCTACTGAGGTGCTGTCTGCTCTCAGCTCTCTGATAAATCTACAGTGCTCTCCTGAGGTGCTGCCTGCTCTCAGCTCGCTGATATATCTACAGTGCACTCCTGAGATGCTTTCTGCTCTCACCTTGCTGATATATCTACAGTGCTCTCCTGAGGTGCTGTCTGCCCTCAGCTCGCTGATATATCTTCAGTGCATGCCTGAGATGCTTTCTGCTCTCAGCTCGCTGATATATCTACAGTGCTCTACTGAGGTGCTGTATGCTCTCAGCTCGCTGATATATCTACAGTGCTCTCCTGAGGTGCTGTCTGCTCTCAGCTCGCTGATATATCTACAGTGCTCTCCTGAGGTGTTGTCTACTCTCAGCTCACTAATATATCTACAGTGCACTCCTGAGGTGCTGTCTGCTCTCAGCTCACTGATATATCTACAGTGCTCTCCTGAGGTGCTGTCTGCTCTCAGCTCGCTGATAAATCTACAGTGCTCTCCTGAGGTGCTGACTGCTCTCAGCTCGCTGATATATCTACAGTGCACTCCTGAGATGCTTTCTGCTCTCACCTTGCTGATATATCTACAGTGCTCTCCTTAGGTGCTGTCTGCCCTCTGCTTGCTGATATATCTACATTGCTCTCCTGAGGTGCTGTCTACTCTCAGCTCACTGATATATCCACAGTGCCCTCCTGAGGTGCTGTCTGCTCTCAGCTCGCTGATATATTTACAATGCACTCCTGAGGTGCTGTCTGCTCTCAGCTCACTGAACTATCTACAGTGCACTCCTTAGGTGCTGTCTACTCTCAGTGCGCTTATATATCTATAGTGCTCTCCTGAAGTTCTGTCTGTTCTCAGCTAGCAGATATATCTACAGTGCACTCCTGAGGTGCTGTCCGCTCTCAGCTTGCCGATTTATCTACAGTGCTCTCCTGAGGTGCTGTCTGCCTCCGGCTCGCTGATATATCTACAGTGCTCTCCTGAGCTGTTGTCTGCTCTCAGCTCACTGATATATCTATAGTGCTCTCCTGTGGTGTGGATGCTCTCAGCTCGCTGATTTATCGACAGTGCAAGCCGGAGATGCTGCCTGCTCTCAGCTCGCTGATATATCCTCACTGCTCTCCTGAGGTGCTGCCTGCTCTCAGCTCGCTGACATATCCTCACTGCTCTCCTGAGATGATGTCTGCTCTCAGCTTCCTGATATATCTACAGTGCTCTCCTGGGGGTGCTGTCTGCTCTCATCTCGCTGATATATCTACAGTGCTCTCCTGAGGTGCTGTCTGCTCTCAGCTCGCTGATATATCTACAGTGCTCTCCTGAGGTGCTGTCTGCTCTCACCTTGCTGATATATCTACAGTGCTCTCCTGAGGTGCTTTCTGCCCTCTGTTCGCTGATATATCTACAGTTCTCTCCTGAGGTGCTGTCTGCTCTCAGCACGCTGATATATCTACAGTCCCCTCCTGAGGTTCTGTCTGCTCTCAGCTCGCTGATATATTTACAGTGCTCCCCTAGAGGTGCTGTGAGCTCTAAGCTCACTGATATATATACAGTGCTCTCCTGAGGTGCTGTCTGCTCTCAGCTCGCTGATAAATCTACAGTGCTCTCCTGAGGTGCTGCCTGCTCTCAGCCCGCTGATATATCTACAGTGCACTCCTGAGATGCTTTCTGCTCTCACCTTGCTGATATATCTACAGTGTTCTCCTGAGGTGCTGTCTGCCCTCTGCTCGCTGATATATCTACAGTGCTCTTCTGAGGTGCTGTCTGCTCTCAGCTCGCTGAACTATCTACAGTGCACTCCTCAGGTGCTTTCTACTCTCAGTACGCTGATATATTTACAGTACTCTCCTGAGGTGCTGTATGCTCTCAGCTCGCTGATATATCTACAGTGCTCTCCTGAGGTGCTGTCTGCTCTCAGCTCGCTGATATATCTACAGTGCTCTCCTGAGGTGCTGTCTACTCTCAACTCACTAATATATCTACAGTGCACTCCTGAGGTGCTGTCTGCTCTCAGCTTGCTGATAAATCTACAGTGCTCTCCTGAGGTGCTGCCTGCTCTCAGCTCCCTGATATATCTACAGTGCACTCCTGAGATGCTTTCTGCTCTCACCTTGCTGATATATCTACAGTGCTCTCCTGAGGTGCTGTCTGCCCTCTGCTCGATGATATATCTACAGCAAACTCCTGAAGTGCTGTCTGCTCTAAGCACGCTGATATATCTACAGTCCCCTCCTGAGGTGCTGTCTGCTCTCAGCTCACTGAACAATCTACAGTGCCCTCTTTAGGTGCCGTCTGCTCTCACCTCGCTGATATATCGACAGTGCAAGCCGGAGATGCTCTCTGCTCTCTGCTCACTGACATATCTACAGTGCAAGCCTGAGGTGCTTTCTGCTCTCAGCTCGCTGATATATCTACAGTGCTCTCCTGATGTGCTTTCTGCTCTCATCTTGCTGACATATCTGCAGTGCTCTCCTGAGGTGCTGTTTGCTCTCAGTTTGCTGATATATCTGCAGTGCCCTCCTGAGGTGCTGTCTGCTCACAGCTCGCTGATATATTTTCAGTGCTCTCCCGAGGTGCTCTCTGCTCTAAGCTCACTGATATATCTATCTACAGTGCTGTCCTGAGGTGCAGTCTGCTCTCAGCTCACTGATATATCTACAGTGCTCTCCTGAGGTGCTGTCTGCTCTCAGCTCGCTGATATATCTACAGTGTTCTGCTGAGGTGCTGCCTGCTCTCAGCTCACTGATATATCTACAGTACATGCCTGAGATGCTGTCCGCTCTCAGCTCGCTGATATATCTACAGTACTCACCTGAGGTGCTGTCTGCTCTCAGCTTACTGATATATCTACATTGCTCTTATGGGATGCTGTCTGCTCTCAGCTCGCTTATATATCTACAGTGCTCTCCTGTGGTGCTGTCTGCTCTCAGCTCACCTATATATCTACAGTGCTCTCCTGATGAGCTGTTTGCTCTCAGCTTCCTGATATATCTACAGTGCTCTCCTGAGGTCCTGTCTGCTCTCAGCTCGCTGATATATCTACAGAGCACTCCTGAGGTGATGTCTGCTGTCAGCTCGCTGATATATCTACAGTACACTCCTGAGGTGGTGTCTGCTCTCAGCTCACTGATACAGCTACAGTGCTCTCTGGAGGTGCTGTCTGCTCTCAGCTCGTTGATATATCTACAGTGCTCTCCTGAGGTGCTGTGTGCTCTCAGCTTGCTGATATATCTACAGTGCACTCCTGAGGTGCTGTCTGCCCTCAGATCGCTGATATATCTACAATGCTCTCCTGAGGTGCTGTCTGTTCTCAGCTCGCTGATATATCTACAGTGCACTCCTGAAAGGCTGTCTGCCCTCTGTTCGCTGATATACCTACAGTGCACTCCTGATGTGCTGTCTGCTCTCAGCTCGCTGATATAGCTACAGTGCTCTCCAGAGGTGCTGTCTGCTCTCAGCTCGCTGATATATCTACAGTGCACTCCTGAGGCGCTGTCGACTCCCATCTCTCTGATATATCTACAGTGCTCTCCTGAGTTGCTGTCTACTCTCAGCTCGCTGATTTATCTACAGTGAACTCCGGAGGTGCGGTCTGCTCTCAGCTCGCTGATATATCTACAGTGCTCTCCAGAGCTGCTGTCTGCTCTAAGCTCGTTGATATATCTACAGTTCACTCCTGCGGTGCTGTCTGCTCTCACATCGCTGATATATCTACAGTGCTCTCCTGAGGTGCTGTCTGCTCTCAGCTCGCTGATATATCGACTGTTCACTCCTGAGGTGCTGTCTGCTCTCACCTTTCTGATATATCGACAGTGCGCTCCTGAAGTGATGTCAGCTCACAGCTCGCTAAAATATCTACAGTACTCTCCTGGGCTTCTGTCTGCTCTCAGCTCGCTGATATATCTGCAATGCTCTCCTGGGGTGCTGTCTGCACTCAGCTCGCTGATATACCTACAGGCACTCCTAAGGTGCTCTCAGCTCACTGATATATCTACAGTGCTCTCCTGAGGTGCTGTCTGCTCTCAGCACGCTGATATATCTACAGTGAACTCCTGAGGTGCGGTCGGCTTTCAGCTCATTGATATATTTACAGTTCACTCCTGAGGTTCTGTCTGCTCTCAACTCGCTGATATATCTACAGTGCTCTCCTGAGGTGCTGTCTGCTCTCAGCTCGCTGATATATCGACAGTGCGCTCCTGAAGTTATGTCGGCTCACAGCTCGCTGAAATATCTACAGTGCTCTCCTGGGCTGCTGTCTGCTCTCAGCTCGCTGATATATCTACAGTGCTCTATTCAGGTGCTTTCTGCTCTCAGCTCGCTGATATATCTACAGTGCTCTCCTGAGGTGCTGTCTGCTCTCAGCTCGCTGATATATCTACAGTCCCCTCCTGAGGTGCTGTCTGCTCTCAGCTCAATGATATATTTACAGTTCTCGCCTAGAGGTGCTGTGTGCTCTAAGCTCACTAATATATCTACAGTGCTCTCCTGAGGTGCTGTCTGCTCTCAGTTCGCTGATATATCTACAGTGCACTCCTGAGGTGCTGTCTGCTCTCAGCTCGCTGATATATTTACAGTGCTCGCCTAGAGGTGCTGTGTGCTCCAAGCTCACTGATATATCTACAGTGCTCTCCTGAGGTACTGTCTGCTCTCAGCTCGCTGATATATCTGCAGTGCTCTCCTGGGGTGCTGCCTGCTCTCAGCTCTATGATATATCTACAGTGCACTCCTGAGATGCTTTCTGCTCTCACCTTGCTGATATATCTACAGTGCTCTCCTGAGGTGCTGTCTGCCCTCTGCTCGATGATATCTCTACAGCAAACTCCTGAGGTGCTGTCTGCTCTCAGCACGCTGATATATCTACAGTCCCCTCCTGAGGTGCTGTCTGCTCTCAGCTCGCTGATATATTTACAGTGCTCGCCTATAGGTGCTGCGTGCTCCAAGCTCACTTATATATCTACAGTGCTCTCCTGAGGTGCTGTCTGCTCTCAGCTCACTGATATATCTGCAGTGCTCTCCTGGGGTGCTGTCTGCGCTCAGCTCGTTGATATACCTACAGTGTACTCCTAAGGTGCTGTCTGCTCTCAGCTCGCTGATATATCTACAGTGCTCTCCTGAGGTGCTGTCTGTTCTCAGCTCGCTGATATATCTACAGTGCACTCCTGAGATGCTTTCTGCTCTCACCTTGCTTATATATTTACAGTGCTCTCCTGAGTTGCTGTCTACTCTCAGCTCACTGATATATCTACAGTGAACTCCTGAGGTGCGGTCTGTTTTCAGCTCATTGATATATCTACAGTTCACTCCTGCGGTGCTGTCTGCTCTCACCTTCCTGATATATCTACAGTGCACTCCTGAGGTGCTGTCTGCTCTTACCTCGCTGATATATCTACAGTGCTCTCCTGAGGTGCTGTCTGTTCTCAGCTCGCTGATATATCTACAGTGCACTCCTGAGATGCTTTCTGCTCTCACCTTGCTTATATATTTACAGTGCTCTCCTGAGTTGCTGTCTACTCTCAGCTCACTGATATATCTACAGTGAACTCCTGAGGTGCGGTCTGTTTTCAGCTCATTGATATATCTACAGTTCACTCCTGCGGTGCTGTCTGCTCTCACCTTCCTGATATATCTACAGTGCACTCCTGAGGTGCTGTCTGCTCTTACCTCGCTGATATATCTACAGTGCACTCCTGAGGTGCTGTCTGCTCTCACCTTGCTGATATATCGACAGTGCCATCCTGAAGTTATTTCGGCTCACAGCTCGCTGAAATATCTACAGTGCTCTCCTGGGCTGCTGTCTGCTCTCAGCACGCTGATATATCTACAGTGCTCTCCTGAGGTGCTGTCTGCTCTCAGCTCACTGATATATCTACAGTGCTCTCCTGAGGTGCTGTCTGCTCTCAGCTCGCTGATATATCTACAGTGCACTCCTGAGGTGCTGTCGGCTCCCATCTCTCTGATATATCTACTGTGCTCTCCTGAGTTGCTGTCTACTCTCAGCTCGCTGATTTATCTACAGTGAACTCCGGAGGTGCGGTCTGCTCTCAACTCGCTGATATATCTACAGTACTCTCCAGAGCTGCTATCTGCTCTCAGCTCGTTGATATATCTACAGTTCACTCCTGAGGTGCTGTCTGCTCTCACATCGCTGATATATCTCCAGTGCTCTCCTGAGGTGCTGTCTGCTCTCAGCTCGCTGATATATCTACTGTACACTCCTGAGGTGCTGTCTGCTCTCACCTTTCTGATATATCGACAGTGCGCTCCTGAAGTGATGTCGGCTCGCAGCTCGCTGAAATATCTACAGTACTCTCCTGGGCTTCTGTCTGCTCTCAGCTCGCTGATATATCTGCAATGCTCTCCTGGGGTGCTGTCTGCACTCAGCTCGCTGATATACCTACAGGCACTCCTAAGGTGCTCTCAGCTCACTGATATATCTACAGTGCTCTCCTGAGGTGCTGTCTGCTCTCAGCTCGCTGATATATCTACAGTGCACTCCTGAGATGCTTTCTGCTCTCACCTTGCTGATATATCGACAGTACTCTCCTGAGGTGCTGTCTGCCCTCTGCTCGCTGATATATCTACAGTGCTCTCCTTAGGTGCTTTCTGCTCTCAGCTCGCTGATATATCTACAGTGCTCTCCTGAGGTGCTGTCTGCTCTCAGCTCGCTTATATATCTACTGTACACTCCTGAGGTGCTGTCTGCTCTCACCTTTCTGATATATCGACAGTGCGCTTCTGAAGTGATGTCGGTTCGCAGCTCACTAATATATCTACAGTGCTCTCCTGAGGTGCTGTCTGCTCTCAGCTCACTGATAAATCTACAGTGCTCTCCTGAGGTGCTGTCTGCTCTCAGTTCGCTGATATATCTACAGTGCACTCCTGAGGTGCTGTCTGCTCTCAGTTCACTGATATATCTACAGTGCTCTCCTGAGGTGCGGTCTGTTTTCAGCTCATTGATATATCTACAGTTCACTCCTGAGGTGCTGTCTGCTCTTACCTCGCTGATATATCTACAGTGCACTCCTGAGCTGCTGTCTGCTCTCACCTTGCTGATATATCGACAGTGCCATCCTGAAGTTATTTCGGCTCTCAGCACGCTGATATATCTACAGTGCTCTCCTGAGGTGCTGTCTGCTCTCAGCTCACTGATATATCTACAGTGCTCTCCTGAGGTGCTGTCTGCTCTCAGCTCGCTGATATATCTACAGTGCACTCCTGAGGTGCTGTCGGCTCCCATCTCTCTGATATATCTACTGTGCTCTCCTGAGTTGCTGTCTACTCTCAGCTCGCTGATTTATCTACAGTGAACTCCGGAGGTGCGGTCTGCTCTCAACTCGCTGATATATCTACAGTACTCTCCAGAGCTGCTATCTGCTCTCAGCTCGTTGATATATCTACAGTTCACTCCTGAGGTGCTGTCTGCTCTCACATCGCTGATATATCTCCAGTGCTCTCCTGAGGTGCTCTCTGCTCTCAGCTCGCTGATATATCTACTGTACACTCCTGAGGTGCTGTCTGCTCTCACCTTTCTGATATATCGACAGTGCGCTCCTGAAGTGATGTCGGCTCGCAGCTCGCTGAAATATCTACAGTACTCTCCTGGGCTTCTGTCTGCTCTCAGCTCGCTGATATATCTGCAATGCTCTCCTGGGGTGCTGTCTGCACTCAGCTCGCTGATATACCTACAGGCACTCCTAAGGTGCTCTCAGCTCACTGATATATCTACAGTGCTCTCCTGAGGTGTTGTCTGCTCTCAGCTCGCTGATATATCTACAGTGCACTCCTGAGATGCTTTCTGCTCTCACCTTGCTGATATATCGACAGTACTCTCCTGAGGTGCTGTCTGCCCTCTGCTCGCTGATATATCTACAGTGCTCTCCTTAGGTGCTTTCTGCTCTCAGCTCGCTGATATATCTACAGTGCTCTCCTGAGGTGCTGTCTGCTCTCAGCTCGCTGATATATCTACTGTGCACTCCTGAGGTGCTGTCTGCTCTCACCTTTCTGATATATCGACAGTGCGCTTCTGAAGTTATGTCGGTTCGCAGCTCACTAATATATCTACAGTGCTCTCCTGAGGTGCTGTCTGCTCTCAGCTCACTGAGAAATCTACAGTGCTCTCCTGAGGTGCTGTCTGCTCTCAGTTCGCTGATATATCTACAGTGCACTCCTGAGGTGTGGTCTGTTTTCAGCTCATTGATATATCTACAGTTCACTCCTGAGGTGCTGTCTGCTCTCAGCTCGCTGATATATCTACAGTGCACTCCTGATATGCTTTCTGCTCTCACCTTGCTGATATATCTACAGTGCTCTCCTGAGGTGCTTTCTGCCTTCTGCTCGCTGATATATCTACACTGCTCTCCTGAGGTGCTTTCTGCTCTCAGCTCGCTGATATATCTACAGTGCTCTCCTGAGGTGCTGTCTGCTCTCAGCTCGCTGATATATCTACAGTCCCCTCCTGAGGTGCTGTCTGCTCTCAGCTCGCTGATATATTTACAGTTCTCGCCTAGAGGTGCTGTGTGCTCTAAGCTCACTAATATATCTACAGTGCTCTCATGAGGTGCTGTCTGCTCTCAGCTCACTGATAAATCTACAGTGCTCTCCTGAGGTGCTGTCCGCTCTCAGTTCGCTGATATATCTACAGTGCACTCCTGAGGTGCTGTCTGCTCTCAGTTCACTGATTTATCTACAGTGCTCCTCTGAGGTGCTACCTGCTCTCAGCTCGCTGATATATCTACAGTGCACTCCTGAGATGCTTTCTGCTCTCACCTTGCTGATATATCTACAGTGCTCTCCTGAGGTGCTGTCTGCCCTCTGCTTGCTGATATATCTACAGCACTCTCCTGAGGTGCTGTCTGCTCTCAGCATGCTGATATATCTACAGTCCCCTCCTGAGGTGCTGTCTGCTCTCAGCTCACTGATATATTTACAGTGCTCGCCTAGAGGAGCTGTGTGCTCCTAACTCACTGATATATCTACAGTGCTCTCCTGAGGTGCTGTCTGTTCTCAGCTGGCTGATATATCTACAGTAATCTCCTGAGGTGCTGTCTGTTCTCAGCTCGCTGATATATCTACAGTACTCTCCTGAAATTCTGTCTGCTCTCAGCTAGCAGATATATCTACAGTGCACTCCTGAGGTGCTGTCCACTCTCAGTTCGCCGATTTATCTACAGTGCTCTCCTGAGGTGCTGTCTGCCCTCGGCTCGCTGATGTATCTACAGTGCTCTCCTGAGCTGCAGTCTGCTCTCAGCTTGCTGATTTATTGACAGTGCAAGCCGGAGATGCTGTCTGCTCTCAGCTCGCTGATATATCTACACTGCTCTCCTGAGGTGCTGTCTGCTTTCAGCTCGCTGATATATCTAGAGTGCATGCCTGAGATGCTGTCTGCTCTCAGCTCGCTGATATATCTATAGTGCTCTCCTGGGGGTGCTTTCTGCTCTCAGCTCGCTGATATATCTACAGTGCTCTCCTGAGGTGCTGTCTGCTCTCAGCTCGCTGATATATCTACAGTTCACTCCTGAGGTGCTGTCTGCTCTCACATCGCTGATATATCTACAGTGCTCTCCTGAGGTGCTGTCTGCTCTCAGCTCGCTGATATATCTACTGTACACTCCTGAGGAGCTGTCTGCTCTCACCTTTCTGATATATCGACAGTGAGCTTTTGAAGTGATGTCAGTTCGCAGCTCGCTGAAATATCTACAGTGCTCTCCTGGGCTGCTGTCTGCTCTCAGCTCGCTGATATATCTGCAGTGCTCTCCTCGGGTGCTGTCTGTTCTCAGCTCGCTGATATATCTACAGTACTCTCCTGAAGTTCTGTCTGCTCTCAGTTCACTGATTTATCTACAGTGCTCTCCTGAGGTGCTGTCTGCTCTCACCTTGCTGATATATCTACCGTGCTCTCCTGAGTTGCTGTCTGCCCTCTGCTCGCTGATATATCCATAGTGAACTCCTGAGGTGCGGTCTGCTTTCAGCTCATTGATATATCTACAGTTCACTCCTGAGGTGCTGTCTGCTCTAACTTCGCTGATATATCTACAGTGCTCTCCTGAGGGTGCTGTCTGCTCTCAGCTCACTGATATATCTACCGTGCTCTCCTGGGGGTGCTGTCTTCTCTCAGATCGCTGACCTATCTACAGTGCTCTCCTGAGATGCTGTCTGCTCTCAGCTCGCTGATATATCTACAGTGCTCTCCTGGGGGTGCTGTCTGCTCTCAGCTCGCTGATATATCTACAGAGCTCTCCTGAGGTGCTGTCTGCTCTCAGCTCGCTGATATATCTACAGTGCTCTCCCGAGGTGCTGTCTACTCTCAGCTCGCTGATATATCTACAGTGCACTCCTGACATGCTTTCTGCTCTCACCTTTCCGATATATCTACAGTGCTCTCCTGAGGTGCTGTCTGCCCTCGGATCGCTTATATATCTACAGTCCTCTCCTGGGGTGCTGTCTGCTCTCACCTTGCTGATATATCGACAGTGCCATCCTGAAGTTATGTCGGCTCACAGCTCGCTGAAATATCTACAGTGCTCTCCTGGGCTGCTGTCTGCTCTCAGCTCGCTGATATATATACAGTGCTCTCATCAGGTGCTGTCTGCTCTCAGCTCGCTGATATATCTACAGTGCACTCCTGAGATGATTTCTGCTCTCACCTTGCTGAGATATATACAGTGCTCTCCTGAGGTGCTGTCTGCCCTCTGCTCGCTGATATATCTACAGTCCTCTCCTGAGGTGCTGTCTGCTCTCAGCTCGCTGATATATCTAGAGTCCCCTCCTGAGGTGCTGTCTGCTCTCAGCTCGCTGATATATTTACAGTTCTCGCCTAGAGGTGCTGTGTGCTCTAAGCTCACTAAGATATCTACAGTGCTCTCCTGAGGTGCTGTCTGCTCTCAGCTCACTGATAAATCTACAGTGCTCTCCTAAGGTGCTGTCTGCTCTCAGTTCGCTGATATATCTACAGTGCACTCCTGAGGTGCTGTCTGCTCTCAGTTCACTGATTTATCTACAGTGATCTCCAGAGGTGCTGCCTGCTCTCAGCTCGCTGATATATCTACAGTGCACTCCTAAGATGCTTTCTGCTCTCATCTTGCTGATATATATACAGTGCTCTCCTGAGGTGCTGTCTGCCCTCTGCTCGCTGATATATCTACAGTCCCCTCCTGAGGTGCTGCCTGCTCTCAGCTAACTGATATATTTACAGTGCTCGCCTAGAGGAGCTGTGTGCTCCAAGCTCACTGATATATCTACAGTGCTCTACTGAGGTGCTGTCTGTTCTCGGCTAGCTGATATATCTACAGTGCTCTCCTGAGGTGCTGTCTGTTCTCAGATTGCTGATATATCTACAGTGCTCTCCTGAAGTTCTGTCTGCTCTCAGCTAGCAGATATATCTACAGTTCACTCCTAGGTGCTGTCCGCTCTCAGCTCGCCGATTTATCTACAGTGCTCTCCTGAGGTGCTGTCTGCTCTCAGCTCGCTGATATATTTACAGTTCTCGCCTAGAGGTGCTGTGTGCTCTAAGCTCACTAAGATATCTACAGTGCTCTCCTGAGGTGCTGTCTGCTCTCAGCTCACTGATAAATCTAAAGTGCTCTCCTAAGGTGCTGTCTGCTCTCAGTTCGCTGATATATCTACAGTGCACTCCTGAGGTGCTGTCTGTTCTCAGATTGCTGATATATCTACAGTGCTCTCCTGAAGTTCTGTCTGCTCTCAGCTAGCAGATATATCTACAGTGCACTCCTAGGTGCTGTCCACTCTCAGCTCGCCGATTTATCTACAGTGCTCTCCTGAGGTGCTGTCTGCCCTCGGCTTGTTGATATATCTACAGTGCTCTCCTGAGCTGCTGTCTGCTCTCAGCTCGCTGATATATCTACAGTGCTCTCCTGAGGTGCTGTATGCTCTCAGCTTGCTGATTTATTGACAGTGCAAGCCGGAGATGCTGCCTGCTCTCAGCTCGCTGATATATCAACACTGCTCTCCTGAGGTGCTGTCTGCTCTCAGCTCGCTGATATATCTACAGTCCATGCCTGAGATGCTGTCTTCTCTCAGCTCGCTGATATATCTACAGTGCTCTCCTGGGGGTGCTGTCTGCTCTCAGCTCGCTGATATATCTACAGTGCTCTCCTGAGGTGCTGTCTGCTCTCAGTTCGCTGATATATCTACAGTTCACTCCTGAGATGCTGTCTGCGCTCACATCGCTAATATATGTACAGTGCTCTCCTGAGGTGCTGTCTGCTCTCAGCTCGCTGATATATCTACTGTACACTCCTGAGGTGCTGTCTGCTCTCACCTTTCTGATATATCGACAGTGCACTCCTGAGGTGCTGTCTGCTCCCAGCTCGCTGATATATCTACAGTGCTCTCCTGAGGTGGGGTCTGTCCTCTGCTCGCTGATATATCTACAGTGAACTCCTGAGGTGGGGTCTGTTTTCAGTTCATTGATATATCTACAGTTCACTCCTGAGGTGCTGTCTGCTCTCACCTCGCTGATATATCTACAGTGCACTCCTGAGTTTCTGTCTGTGCTCACCTTGCTGATCTATCTATAGTGCACCCCTGTGGTGCTGTCTGCTATCAGTTCGCTGATATATCTACAGTGCACTCCTGAGGTGCTGTCTGCTCTCAGTTCACTGATTTATCTACAGTGCTCTCCTGAGGTGCTGCCTGCTCTCAGCTCGATGATATATCTACAGTGCACTCCTGAGATGCTTTCTGCTCTCACCTTGCTGATATATCCACAGTGCTCTCCTGAGGTGCTGTCTGTTCTCAGCTCGCTGATATATCTACAGTGCTCTCCTGGGGGTGCTGTCTGCTCTCAGCTCGCTGATATATCTACAGTGCTCTCCTGAGGTGCTGTCTGCCCTCTGCTCGATGATATATCTACAGCAAACTCCTGAGGTGCTGTCTGCTCTCAGCTCGCTGATATATTTACAGTGCTCGCCTAGAGGTGCTGTGTGCTCCAAGCTCACTGATATATCTACAGTGCTCTCCTGGGGTGATGTCTGCGCTCAGCTCGTTGATATACCTACAGTGCACTCCTGAGATGCTTTCTGCTCTCACCTTGCTGATATATCTACAGTGATCTCCTGAGTTGCTGTCTGCCCTCTGCTCGCTGATATATCTACAGTGCTCTCCTGAGTTGCTGTCTACTCTCAGCTCACTGATATATCTACAGTGAACTCCTGAGGTGCGGTCTGTTTTCAGCTCATTGATATATCTACAGTTCACTCCTGGGGTGCTGTCTGCTCTTACCTCGCTGATATATCTACAGTGCACTCCTGAGGTGCTGTCTGCTCTCACCTTGCTGATATATCGACAGTGCCATCCTGAAGTTATGTCGGCTCACAGCTCGCTGAAATATCTACAGTGCTCTCCTGGGCTGCTGTCTGCTCTCAGCACGCTGATATATCTACAGTGCTCTCCTGAGGTTCTGTCTGCCCTCAGCTCACTGATATATCTACAGTGCACTCCTGAGATGCTTTCTGCTCTCACCTTGCTGATATATCTACAGTACTCTCCTGAGGTGCTGTCTGCCCTCTGCTCGCTGATATATCTACAGTGCTCTCCTTAGGTGCTTTCTGCTCTCAGCTCGCTGATATATCTACAGTGCTCTCCTGAGGTGTTGTCTGCTCTCAGCTCGCTGATATATCTACTGTACACTCCTGAGGTGCTGTCTGCTCTCACCTTTCTGATATATCGACAGTGCGCTTCTGAAGTGATGTCGGTTCGCAGCTCACTAATATATCTACAGTGCTCTCCTGAGGTGCTGTCTGCTCTCAGCTCACTGATAAATCTACAGTGCTCTCCTGAGGTGCTGTCTGCTCTCAGTTCGCTGATATATCTACAGTGCACTCCTGAGGTGCTGTCTGCTCTCAGTTCACTGATATATCTACAGTGCTCTCCTGAGGTGCGGTCTGTTTTCAGCTCATTGATATATCTACAGTTCACTCCTGAGGTGATGTCTGCTCTTACCTCGCTGATATATCTACAGTGCACTCCTGAGGTGCTGTCTGCTCTCACCTTGCTGATATATCGACAGTGCCATCCTGAAGTTATGTTGTCTCACAGCTCGCTGAAATATCTAAGGGCTCTCCTGGGCTGCTGTCTGCTCTCAGCACGCTGATATATCTACAGTGCTCTCCTGAGGCGCTGTCTGCTCTCAGCTCGCTGATATATCTACAGTGCACTCCTGATATGCTTTCTGCTCTCACCTTGCTGATATATCTACAGTGCTCTCCTGAGGTGCTGTCTGCCTACTGCTCGCTGATATATCTACACTGCTCTCCTGAGGTGCTTTCTGCTCTCAGCTCGCTGATATATCTACAGTGCTCTCCTGCGGTGCTGTCTGCTCTCAGCTCGCTGATATATCTACAGTCCCCTCCTGAGGTGCTGTCTGCTCTCAGCTCGCTGATATATTTACAGTTCTCGCCTAGAGGTGCTGTGTGCTCTAAGCTCACTAATATATCTACAGTGCTCTCATGAGGTGCTGTCTGCTCTCAGCTCACTGATAAATCTACAGTGCTCTCCTGAGGTGCTGTCCGCTCTCAGTTCGCTGATATAACTACAGTGCACTCCTGAGGTGCTGTCTGCTCTCAGTTCACTGATTTATCTACAGTGCTCTCCTGAGGTGCTGTCTGCTCTCAGCTCGCTGATATATCTACAGTGCTCTCCTGAGGTGCTGTATGCTCTCAGCTTGCTGATTTATTGACAGTGCAAGCCGGAGATGCTGCCTGCTCTCAGCTCGCTGATATATCGACACTGCTCTCCTGAGGTGCTGTCTGCTCTCAGCTCGCTCAGATATCTACAGTCCATGCCTGAGATGCTGTCTTCTCTCAGCTCGCTGATATATCTACAGTGCTCTCCTGGGGGTGCTGTCTGCTCTCAGCTCGCTGATATATCTACAGTGCTCTCCTGAGGTGCTGTCTGCTCTCAGTTCGCTGATATATCTACAGTTCACTCCTGAGATGCTGTCTGCCCTCACATCGCTAATATATCTACAGTGCTCTCCTGAGGTGCTGTCTGCTCTCAGCTCGCTGATATATCTACTGTACACTCCTGAGGTGCTGTCTGCTCTCACCTTTCTGATATATCGACAGTGCACTCCTGAGGTGCTGTCTGCTCTCAGCTCGCTGATATATCTACAGTGCTCTTCTGAGGTGGGGTCTGTCCTCTGCTCGCTGATATATCTACAGTGAACTTCTGAGGTGCGGTTTGTTTTCAGTTCATTGATATATCTACAGTTCACTCCTGAGGTGCTGTCTGCTCTCACCTCGCTGATATATCTACAGTGCACTCCTGAGTTGCTGTCTGTGCTCACCTTGCTGATCTATCTATAGTGCACTCCTGAGGTGCTGTCTGCTCTCAGCTCGCTGATATATCTACAGTGCTCTCCTGAGGTTCTGTCTGTCCTCTGCTCGCTGATATATCTACAGTGCTCTCCTGAGGTGCTGTCTACTCTCAGCACGCTGATATAGCTATAGTGATCTCCTGAGGTTCTGTCTGCTTTCAGCTTGCCAATATATCTACAGTGCTCTCCTGAGGTGCTGCCTGCTCTCAGCTCGCTGATATATCTGCAGTGCACTCCTGGGGTGCTGTCTGCTCTCAGCTCGTTGACATATCTACAGTGCTCTCCTGGGGTGGTGTTTGCTCTCAGCTCGCTGATATACCTACAGGGCACTCCTGAGGTGCTGTCTGCTCTCAGCTCGCTGATATAGCTACAGTGCTCTCCTGAGGTGCTGTCTACTCTCAGCTGGTTGATATATCTACAGTGCACGCCTGAGGTGCTGTCTGCTCTCATCTCGCTGATATATCTACAGTGCTCTCCTGAGGTGCTCTGTGCTCTCAGGTCACTGATATATCTACAGTGCTCTCCTGAGGTGCTGTCTGCTCTCAGCTCGCTGATATAGCTACAGTGAACTCCTGAGGTGCTGTCTGCTGTCAGGTCGCTGATATGTCTACAGTGCTCTCCTGAGGTGCTGTCTGCTCTCAGCTCACTGATATATCTATAGTGCAGTCTGAGGTGCTGTCTGCTCTCACCTCGCTGATATATCTACAGTGCTCTCCTGAAGTGATGTCGGCTCTTAGGTCGCTGAAATATCTACAGTGCTCTCCTGGGCTGGTGTCTGCTCTCAGCTCGCTGATATATCTAGAGTGGACTCCTGAGCTGCTGTCTGCTCTCAGGTCGCTGATATAGCTATAGTGCTCTCCTGAGGGTTTGTCTGCTCTCAGCTCGCTGATATATCTACAGTGCTCTCTTGAGGTTCTTTCTGCACTCATCTCGCTGAAATATCTACAGTGCACTCCTGAGATGCTTTCTGCTCTCACCTTGCTGATATATCGACAGTGCCATCCTTAAGTTATGTCGGCTCACAGCTCGCTGAAATATCTACAGTGCTCTCCTGGGCTGCTGTCTGCTCTCAGCTCGCTGATATATCTACAGTGCTCTCCTGAGGTGCTGTCTGCTCTCAGCTCGCTGATATATCTACAGTGCACTCCTGAGATGCTTTCTGCTCTCACCTTGCTGAGATATATACAGTTCTCGCCTAGAGGTGCTGTGTGCTCTAAGCTCACTAAGATATCTACAGTGCTCTCCTGAGGTGCTGTCTGCTCTCAGCTCACTGATAAATCTACAGTGCTCTCCTAAGGTGCTGTCTGCTCTCAGTTCGCTGATATATCTATAGTGCACTCCTGAGGTGCTGTCTGTTCTCAGATTGCTGATATATCTACAGTGCTCTCCTGAAGTTCTGTCTGCTCTCAGCTAGCAGATATATCTACAGTGCTCTCCTGAGGTGCTGTCTGCCCTCGGCTTGTTGATATATCTACAGTGCTCTCCTGAGCTGCTGTCTGCTCTCAGCTCGCTGTTATATCTACAGTGCTCTCCTGAGGTGCTGTATGCTCTCAGCTTGCTGATTTATTGACAGTGCAAGCCGGAGATGCTGCCTGCTCTCAGCTCGCTGATATATCGACACTGCTCTCCTGAGGTGCTGTCTGCTCTCAGCTCGCTGATATATCTACAGTCCATGCCTGAGATGCTGTCTTCTCTCAGCTCGCTGATATATCTACAGTGCTCTCCTGGGGGTGCTGTCTGCTCTCAGCTCGCTGATATATCTACAGTGCTCTCCTGAGGTGCTGTCTGCTCTCAGTTCGCTGATATATCTACAGTTCACTCCTGAGATGCTGTCTGCGCTCACATCGCTAATATATGTACAGTGCTCTCCTGAGGTGCTGTCTGCTCTCAGCTCGCTGATATATCTACTGTACACTCCTGAGGTGCTGTCTGCTCTCACCTTTCTGATCTATCGACAGTGCACTCCTGAGGTGCTGTCTGCTCTCAGCTCGCTGATATATCTACAGTGCTCTCCTGAGGTGGGGTCTGTCCTCTGCTCGCTGATATATCTACAGTGAACTCCTGAGGTGGGGTCTGTTTTCAGTTCATTGATATATCTACAGTTCACTCCTGAGGTGCTGTCTGCTCTCACCTCGCTGATATATCTACAGTGCACTCCTGAGTTTCTGTCTGTGCTCACCTTGCTGATCTATCTATAGTGCACCCCTGTGGTGCTGTCTGCTCTCAGCTCGCTGATATATCTACAGTGCTCTCCTGAGGTGCTGTCTGCTCTCAGTTTGCTGATATATCTACAGTGCACTCCTGAGGTGCTGTCTGCTCTCAGTTCACTGATTTATCTACAGTGCTCTCCTGAGGTGCTGCCTGCTCTCAGCTCGATGATATATCTACAGTGCACTCCTGAGATGCTTTCTGCTCTCACCTTGCTGATATATCCACAGTGCTCTCCTGAGGTGCTGTCTGTTCTCAGCTCGCTGATATATCTACAGTGCTCTCCTGGGGGTGCTGTCTGCTCTCAGCTCGCTGATATATCTACAGTGCTCTCCTGAGGTGCTGTCTGCCCTCTGCTCGATGATATATCTACAGCAAACTCCTGAGGTGCTGTCTGCTCTCAGCTCGCTGATATATTTACAGTGCTCGCCTAGAGGTGCTGTGTGCTCCAAGCTCACTGATATATCTACAGTGCTCTCCTGGGGTGATGTCTGCGCTCAGCTCGTTGATATACCTACAGTGCACTCCTGAGATGCTTTCTGCTCTCACCTTGCTGATATATCTACAGTGATCTCCTGAGTTGCTGTCTGCCCTCTGCTCGCTGATATATCTAAAGTGCTCTCCTGAGTTGCTGTCTACTCTCAGCTCACTGATATATCTACAGTGAACTCCTGAGGTGCGGTCTGTTTTCAGCTCATTGATATATCTACAGTTCACTCCTGGGGTGCTGTCTGCTCTTACCTCGCTGATATATCTACAGTGCACTCCTGAGGTGCTGTCTGCTCTCACCTTGCTGATATATCGACAGTGCCATCCTGAAGTTATGTCGGCTCACAGCTCGCTGAAATATTAACAGTGCTCTCCTGGGCTGCTGTCTGCTCTCAGCACGCTGATATATCTACAGTGCTCTCCTGAGGTTCTGTCTGCTCTCAGCTCACTGATATATCTACAGTGCACTCCTGAGATGCTTTCTGCTCTCACCTTGCTGATATATCTACAGTACTCTCCTGAGGTGCTGTCTGCCCTCTGCTCGCTGATATATCTACAGTGCTCTCCTTAGGTGCTTTCTGCTCTCAGCTCGCTGATATATCTACAGTGCTCTCCTGAGGTGCTGTCTGCTCTCAGCTCGCTGATATATCTACTGTACACTCCTGAGGTGCTGTCTGCTCTCACCTTTCTGATATATCGACAGTACGCTTCTGAAGTGATATCGGTTCGCAGCTCACTAATATATCTACAGTGCTCTCCTGAGTAGCTGTCTGCTCTCAGCTCACTGATAAATCTACAGTGCTCTCCTGAGGTGCTGTCTGCTCTCAGTTCGCTGATATATCTACAGTGCACTCCTGAGGTGCTGTCAGCTCTCAGTTCACTGATATATCTACAGTGCTCTCCTGAGGTGCGGTCTGTTTTCAGCTCATTGATATATCTACAGTTCACTCCTGAGGTGCTGTATGCTCTTACCTCGCTGATATATCTACAGTGCACTCCTGAGGTGCTGTCTGCTCTCACCTTGCTGATATATCGACAGTGCCATCCTGAAGTTATGTTGTCTCACAGCTCGCTGAAATATCTACAGTGCTCTCCTGGGCTGCTGTCTGCTCTCAGCACGCTGATATATCTACAGTGCTCTCCTGAGGCGCTGTCTGCTCTCAGCTCGCTGATATATCTACAGTGCACTCCTGATATGCTTTCTGCTCTCACCTTGCTGATATATCTACAGTGCTCTCCTGAGGTGCTGTCTGCCTTCTGCTCGCTGATATATCTACACTGCTCTCCTGAGGTGCTTTCTGCTCTCAGCTCGCTGATATATCTACAGTGCTCTCCTGAGGTGCTGTCTGCTCTCAGCTCGCTGATATATCTACAGTCCCCTCCTGAGGTGCTGTCTGCTCTCAGCTCGCTGATATATTTACAGTTCTCGCCTAGAGGTGCTGTGTGCTCTAAGCTCACTAACATATCTACAGTGCTCTCATGAGGTGCTGTCTGCTCTCAGCTCACTGATAAATCTACAGTGCTCTCCTGAGGTGCTGTCCGCTCTCAGTTCGCTGATATATCTACAGTGCACTCCTGAGGTGCTGTCTGCTCTCAGTTCACTGATTTATCTACAGTGCTCCTCTGAGGTGCTACCTGCTCTCAGCTCGCTGATATATCTACAGTGCACTCCTGAGATGCTTTCTGCTCTCACCTTGCTGATATATCTACAGTGCTCTCCTGAGGTGCTGTCTGCCCTCTGCTTGCTGATATATCTACAGCACTCTCCTGAGGTGCTGTCTGCTCTCAGCATGCTGATATATCTACAGTCCCCTCCTGAGGTGCTGTCTGCTCTCAGCTCACTGATATATTTACAGTGCTCGCCTAGAGGAGCTGTGTGCTCCTAACTCACTGATATATCTACAGTGCTCTCCTGAGGTGCTGTCTGTTCTCAGCTGGCTGATATATCTACAGTAATCTCCTGAGGTGCTGTCTGTTCTCAGCTCGCTGATATATCTACAGTACTCTCCTGAAATTCTGTCTGCTCTCAGCTAGCAGATATATCTACAGTGCACTCCTGAGGTGCTGTCCACTCTCAGTTCGCCGATTTATCTACAGTGCTCTCCTCTCCTAAGGTGCTGTCTGCCCTCGGCTCGCTGATGTATCTACAGTGCTCTCCTGAGCTGCTGTCTGCTCTCAGCTTGCTGATTTATTGACAGTGCAAGCCGGAGATGCTGCCTGCTCTCAGCTCGCTGATATATCTACACTGCTCTCCTTTGGGTGATTTCTGCTCTCAGCTCGCTGATATATCTACAGTGCTCTCCTGAGGTGCTGTCTGCTCTCAGCTCGCTGATATATCTACAGTTCACTCCTGAGGTGCTGTCTGCTCTCACATCGCTGATATATCTACAGTGCTCTCCTGAGGTGCTGTCTGCTCTCAGCTCGCTGATATATCTACTGTACACTCCTGAGGAGCTGTCTGCTCTCACCTTTCTGATATATCGACAGTGAGCTTTTGAAGTGATGTCAGTTCGCAGCTCGCTGAAATATCTACAGTGCTCTCCTGGGCTGCTGTCTGCTCTCAGCTCGCTGATATATCTGCAGTGCTCTCCTCGGGTGCTGTCTGTTCTCAGCTCGTTGATATATCTACAGTACTCTCCTGAAGTTCTGTCTGCTCTAACTTCGCTGATATATCTACAGTGCTCTCCTGCGGGTGCTGTCTGCTCTCAGCTCACTGATATATCTACCGTGCTCTCCTGGGGGTGCTGTCTTCTCTCAGATCGCTGACCTATCTACAGTGCTCTCCTGAGATGCTGTCTGCTCTCAGCTCGCTGATATATCTACAGTGCTCTCCTGGGGGTGCTGTCTGCTCTCGGCTCGCTGATATATCTACAGAGCTCTCCTGAGGTGCTGTCTGCTCTCAGCTCGCTGATATATCTACAGTGCTCTCCCGAGGTGCTGTCTACTCTCAGCTCGCTGATATATCTACAGTGCACTCCTGACATGCTTTCTGCTCTCACCTTTCCGATATATCTACAGTGCTCTCCTGAGGTGCTGTCTGCCCTCGGCTCGCTTATATATCTACAGTCCTCTCCTGGGGTGCTGTCTGCTCTCACCTTGCTGATATATCGACAGTGCCATCCTGAAGTTATGTCGGCTCACAGCTCGCTGAAATATCTACAGTGCTCTCCTGGGCTGCTGTCTGCTCTCAGCTCGCTGATATATCTACAGTGCTCTCATCAGGTGCTGTCTGCTCTCAGCTCGCTGATATATCTACAGTGCACTCCTGAGATGCTTTCTGCTCTCACCTTGCTGAGATATATACAGTGCTCTCCTGAGGTGCTGTCTGCCCTCTGCTCGCTGATATATCTACAGTCCTCTCCTGAGGTACTGTCTGCTCTCAGCTCGCTGATATATCTAGAGTCCCCTCCTGAGGTGCTGTCTGCTCTCAGCTCGCTGATATATTTACAGTTCTCGCCTAGAGGTGCTGTGTGCTCTAAGCTCACTAAGATATCTACAGTGCTCTCCTGAGGTGCTGTCTGCTCTCAGCTCACTGATAAATCTACAGTGCTCTCCTAAGGTGCTGTATGCTCTCAGTTCGCTGATATAACTACAGTGCACTCCTGAGGTGCTGTCTGCTCTCAGTTCACTGATTTATCTACAGTGATCTCCAGAGGTGCTGCCTGCTCTCAGCTCGCTGATATATCTACAGTGCACTCCTGAGATGCTTTCTGCTCTCATCTTGCTGATATATCTACAGTGCTCTCCTGAGGTGCTGTCTGCCCTCTGCTCGCTGATATATCTACAGCACTCTCCTGAGGTGCTGTCTGCTCTCAGCACGCTGATATATCTACAGTCCCCTCCTGAGGTGCTGCCTGCTCTCAGCTAACTGATATATTTACAGTGCTCGCCTAGAGGAGCTGTGTGCTCCAAGCTCACTGATATATCTACAGTGCTCTACTGAGGTGCTGTCTGTTCTCGGCTAGCTGATATATCTACAGTGCTCTCCTGAGGTGCTGTATGTTCTCAGCTAGCAGATATATCTACAGTTCACTCCTAGGTGCTGTCCGCTCTCAGCTCGCCGATTTATCTACAGTGCTCTCCTGAGGTGCTGTCTGCCCTCGGCTTGTTGATATATCTACAGTGCTCTCCTGAGCTGCTGTCTGCTCTCAGCTCGCTGATATATCTACAGTGCTCTCCTGAGGTGCTGTATGCTCTCAGCTTGCTGATTTATTGACAGTGCAAGCCGGAGATGCTGCCTGCTCTCAGCTCGCTGATATATCGATACTGCTCTCCTGAGGTGCTGTCTGCTCTCAGCTCGCTCAGATATCTACAGTCCATGCCTGAGATGCTGTCTGCTCTCACCTTTCTGATATATCGACAGTGCACTCCTGAGGTGCTGTCTGCTCTCAGCTCGCTGATATATCTACTGTACACTCCTGAGGTGCTGTCTGCTCTCACCTTTCTGATATATCGACAGTGCACTCCTGAGGTGCTGTCTGCTCTCAGCTCGCTGATATATCTACAGTGCTCTTCTGAGGTGGGGTCTGTCCTCTGCTCGCTGATATATCTACAGTGAACTTCTGAGGTGCGGTTTGTTTTCAGTTCATTGATATATCTACAGTTCACTCCTGAGGTGCTGTCTGCTCTCACCTCGCTGATATATCTACAGTGCACTCCTGAGTTGCTGTCTGTGCTCACCTTGCTGATCTATCTATAGTGCACCCCTAAGGTGCTGTCTGCTATCAGCTCGCTGATATATCTACAGTGCTCTCCTGAGGTGCTGTCTGCTCTCAGCTCGATGATATATCTACAGTGCACTCCTGAGGTGCTTTCTGCTCGCAGCTCGCTTACATTTCTACAGTGCTCTCCTGGGTGGTGTCTGCTCTCAGCTTGCTGATATATCTACAGTGCACTCCTGAGGGTCTGTGCTCACCTTGCTGATCTATCTATAGTGCACTCCTGAGGTGCTGTCTGCTCTCATCTCGCTGAAATATCTACAGTGCTCTCCTGAGATGCTGTCTGTCCTCTGCTCGCTCAAATATCTACAGTGCTCTCCTGAGGTGCTGTCTTCCCTCTGCTCGCTGATATATCTACAGTGCTCGCCTAGAGGTGCTGTGTGCTCTAAGCTCACTGATATATCTACTGTGCTCTCCTGAGGTGCTGTCTGCTCTCAGCTCGCTGATATATATGCAGTGCTCTCCTGGGGTACTGTCTGCACTCAGCTCGTTGAAATACCTACAGTGCACTCCTAAGGTGGTGTCTGCTCTCAGCTCGCTGATATATCTACAGTGCTCTCCTGAGGTACTGCCTGCTCTCAGCTCGCTGATATATCTACAGTGCTTTCTGCTCTCACCTTGCTGATATATCTACAGTGCTCTCCTGAGTTGCTGTCTACTCTCAGCTCACTGATATATCTACAGTGAACTCCTGAGGTGCGGTCTGTTTTCAGCTCATTGATATATCTAGAGTTCACTCCTGAGGTGCTGTCTGCTCTTACCTCATTGATATATCTACAGTGCACTCCTGAGGTGCTGTCTGCTCTCACCTTGCTGATATATCGACAGTGCCATCCTGAAGTTATGTCGGCTCACAGCTCGCTGAAATATCTACAGTGCTCTCCTGGGCTGCTTTCTGCTCTCAGCTCGCTGATATATCTACAGTGCTCTCCTGAGGTGCTGTCTGCTCTCAGCTCGCTGATATATCTACAGTGCACTCCTGAGATGCTTTCTGCTCTCACCTTGCTGATATATCTACAGTGCTCTCCTGAGGTGCTGTCTGCCCTATGCTCGCTGATATATCTACAGTGCTCTCCTGAGGTGCTGTCTGTTCTCAGCTCGCTGATATATCTACAGTGCTCTCCTGGGGGTGCTGTCTGCTCTCAGCTCGCTGATATATCTACAGTGCTCTCCTGAGGTGCTGTCTGCTCACAGCTCGCAGATATATCTACAGTTCACTCCTGAGGTGCTGTCTGCTCTCACATCGCTGATATATCTACAGTGCTCTCCTGAGGTGCTGTCTGCTCTCAGCTCGCTGATATATCTACTGTACACTCCTGAGGTGCTGTCTGCTCTCACCTTTCTGATATATCGACAGTGCGCTCCTGAGGTGCTGTCTGCTCTCAGCTCGCTGATATATCTACAGTGCTCTCCTGAGGTGCTGTCTGCTCTCAGCTCCCTGATATTTCTACAGTGCTCTCCTGAGGTGCTGTCTGTCCTCTGCTCGCTGATATATCTACAGTGAACTCCTGAGGTGCGGTCTGTTTTCAGCTCATTGATATATCTACAGTTCACTCCTGAGGTGCTGTCTGCGCTCACCTTGCTGATATATCTGCAGTGCACTCCTGAGTTGCGGTCTGCGCTCACCTTGCTGATCTATCTATAGTGCACTCCTGAGGTGTTGTCTGCTCTCAGCTCGATGATATATCTACAGTGCTCTCCTGAGGTGCTGTCTGCTCTCAGCTCGATGATATATCTACAGTGCACTCCTGAAGTGCTTTCTGCTCGCAGCTCGCTGACATTTCTACAGTGCTCTCCTGGGTGGTGTCTGCTCTCAGCTCGCTGATATATCTACAGTGCACTCCTGAGGGTCTGTGCTCACCTTGCTGATCTATCTATAGTGCACTCCTGAGGTGCTGTCTGCTCTCAGCTCGCTGATATATCTAAAGTGCTCTCCTGAGGTTCTGTCTGTCCTCTGCTAGCTGATATATCTACAGTGCTCACCTGAGGTGCTGTCTTCCCTCTGCTCGCTGATATATCTACAGTGCTCGCCTAGAGGTGCTGTGTGCTCTAAGCTCACTGATATATCTACTGTGCTCTCCTGAGGTGCTGTCTGCTCTCAGCTCACTGATATATCTGCAGTGCTCTCCTGGGGTACTGTCTGCGCTCAGCTCGTTGATATACCTACAGTGCTCTCCTGAGGTACTGTCTGCTCTCAGCTCGCTGATATATCTACAGTGCACTCCTGCTTTCTGCTCTCACCTTGCTGATATATCTACAGTGCTCTCCTGAGTTGCTGTCTACTCTCAGCTCACTGATATATCTACAGTGAACTCCTGAGGTGCGGTCTGTTTTCAGCTCATTGATATATCTAGAGTTCACTCCTGAGGTGCTGTATGCTCTCAGCTCGCTGATATATCTACAGTCCTCTCCTGGGGTGCTGTCTGCTCTCACCTTGCTGATATATCGACAGTGCCATCCTGAAGTTATGTCGGCTCACAGCTAGCTGAAATATCTACAGTGCTCTCCTGGGCTGCTTTCTGCTCTCAGCTCGCTGATATATCTACAGTGCACTCCTGAGATGCTTTCTGCTCTCACCTTGCTGATATATCTACAGTGCTCTCCTGAGGTGCTGTCTGCCCTATGCTCGCTGATATATCTACAGTGCTCTCCTGAGGTGCTGTCTGTTCTCAGCTCGCTGATATATCTACAGTGCTCTC